>NC_136057.1:1097380835-1098802102 GCF_964261635.1 Lissotriton helveticus | reverse complement strand
GTGGCACACAGACATGCCCTAAGGGCATGTCTGTCTGTCACATGGCTAGGTGTGCATGCACACATGTGCATGCACACCTGGATTCGGTATTTTACCACCCAATTGGATTGGGTGGTAAAATACCGAATCTGTAAGGCCTTTGGGACTCAGAAGAGTCCCACCTACATCTGGGATTTAACGAATAGGTAAAAATACCGATTCGGTATTTTACAGAATCGGTAAATTTACCGATTCGGTAAATTTACCGAATCTGTAAAATGATGCCCCTACATCCCAATTACCCATTTACCGGTCGGTAACGGCCGAAATCGGCCGTTACCGGTCGGTAAATGGCCTCCTACATCTGGCCCTAAGAATTATGACATTCTTCTAGCTGAAAAATACTGGCCACCTGAATTTGTCAGGGAGTGCTCACATGGCGAAGACATCATTATGCCAGCCTTCTCCAATCATATTCCAATTCATTTAAAATACACCTATGCCACAAAATGGGCTGTAGCCCAGGCTTCAGCATTATATAAAACTCATGTAGGATGGGATGAGGATTCCCCCACCATAAAATCCAGTTAAAAAGTCAACCAACTGCACAAAGGCAGTACCCAGTTAGGCAAGAAGCTAAAAACAGGTCAGGGAGATATTAGATCAATTTGAATACCAAGGGGTGCTTGAAACATGCAACTCATCAATGAACAATCCTTTGTTTCCTGTCTCCAAACCAGACAATACATATTGTCTAGTTTTGGATTACACACATTTAAACTCTTGTTGCAAAACCTTTGCAATACAAAATGCACACAGTGCAGCACTAATGAATAACATTGTGCGTAAAAAATATAAAACAACATTAGATATTTCTAACGGTTTCTTCTGTCAAAATATTGTACCAGAAAGTAGGTATTTGATCGCTTTCTCAATAATAATAGTAATAATAATAATCCTGAGCTTATACAGCACCTGGTTACACTAACCAGTGTGTCCCCATGCTAGTCATTGGCTTCTGCATCCCACCGTTACAGCTTCCACAGGCCCACCCAGATAAACTAGTCCCTAGGGAAAAGATAGGTTTTTAAGTCCTTACGGAAAGCCACCTCCGAGGTTTCCACACGGAGCCTGAGGGGCAGGGTATTGAACATATGGGCCGCCAACAAGCGAAAGGACCTACCTCCCATTCTGGCCCTCTGGTTTTGGGAATCTGCATCATACCAGCACCCTGCGACCTCAGCAGCCGAGTGGGAGTGTACGATGTAAGCAAATTGCGCAGGAAACAAGGGCCTTTCCCCTGCACAATCCTATGGCTGACGCAAAGAGCTTTAAACAAAATACGCTCCCTAATGGGCAACCAGTGAAGTGTCTCCAGAGCTTTTTTAGAGGTGGATCTCTTAGGTAGCATCAACACCAGGTGGGCGGCAGCATTTTGAATATGCTGTAGTCTCTGAAGACACTTCACATTGGCTCCCAAATAGAGGACGTTCCCGTAGTCCAGCCTGGAAGTAACCAAGGCATGGACCAGGGCTTTCGTAGCTGACACAGGGAGCAAATCAAGTGTCTTTCTAAGACTACGCAAATTGCCGAAGCAGGTTCCAGCCACGCGTCTGGTGTGATACTCGAAGGAGATTTTAGAATCAATCCAAATTCCGAGGTTTTTAACTTGATCCTTGTGTACAGGTAGAGGGCCCAATGATTGCGGCCACCAGGCCGATGTCCAGACAGACGGAGACATGCCCACAATCAGCACCTCCATTTTGACTCTGTTCAATCTGAGACAATTGTCGGACATCCATCGAGCCAAGTCTTGAAGACAGGATGCAAACCTGCTGGCTGCATGCTCAGCCAGTTTTGTCAAAGCCACAACCAGCTGAGTATCATCTGCATACGTCACCACTTCCACTCCATATTGCTCAGTTAATAGTGCCACAGGCGCCACATAAAGCCATAAAGGTTGAAAAGGGTAGGGCTCAGACTGGAACCCTGTGGTACTCCTTGATTCAGGTCAAAAGCCTCAGACCTGTAGGGCCCTTGCTCAACACGAAAGCTGCGCTCGTGGAGAAAAGAGTCCAGCCAGTTCCATGCCTTTCCTACCACTCCACCCTTCCTCAGACACTGTAGCAAGGTGTGATGCGCCACAGTGTCAAATGCGGCACTAAGATCGAGGAGAATCAGTGCCGCGGTCTGGCCCTCATCCACATGTCTTCTCTGCGGAGAAGAGCAAGGCAGACTCTGTTGAGTGGCAGGCACGAAAACCCGCCTGAGAAGGATGAAGGAGCCTTTGAGCTTCAATATGAGCTGTAAGTTGCTGATTTACCAGTTTTTCAGCTATTTTGGCAAAGTAGGGAAGGAGTGATATGGGCCGCAGATTACTCAATTGGGCCATACTAATCTGTGGCTTTTTCTAAAGTGGAAGAACCATGGCTTCTTACCAGGCTGTCGGCACTCTACCAGATCCAAATGACAGCATTAACAGGTGACTAATGTAAGGTGCTAACGCCTCAATATTTCCTCTCAGAATTTTAGCTGGGACCGGGTCTTTAGGTGAGCCAGATTTCACTCCTCTAGCTACTTTAATCAGAAGGTCCTCATCTGGAGGCAAGAACGCCCTTAGGCAATCTTTTTCTACTGGTCCATCCAACTGTGTCTCTTCACTATCGGAGCAAGCCCTAGCCTCATTTGGGAAGGTAGAATAGATATCCTTTACTTTATTGTGGAAGAATTCAGCTATCTGATTACAGGATTGCGCAGAGCCCGCTTTCCTGTTCCCCAATAGAGGCCAGTGAGGATAGCTCTTTATATACCACATAAAGTTCCTTAGCGGAACAGTCTGCCTTGTCAATCTGCTCAGTGTAGTAGGCAGAGCGGATTTTCCTAATCAAGGCATGGTACCTTCTGAGGCTAGTTTTATACGCCCTCTCCGGGGCAGGCAGGTAAACATTTCTCCAGCTTCTTTTGAGACGCTTGCATACCGTCTTAGCCTCTCTTAATTCAGCATTAAACCACGCTGCAGATTTAGTTCGCCACACGGGACCGGTACTGGATCAGGGAGCCGTGAATACGATGGTCAAGGACTTCGCAGGCCCCATCAATTGCTGGACCTAATCCTTCTGGGGGACCACCCGGCACCAGACTGGTCCAGAAATTTTCAGGGGAAAACTTCGCCCATTTTCTCTGCCTTTTATTAGATCCTCCCACTTTCCCAGAGGTGTTTTCCGTGGTATATTTAATTTGGAATGGTACCAAAAAATGGTCCGTCCAAACCATCGGCACAGGAGGATCAATTTTAAGGGCTTCCCAATTACAGAAAATAGGGTCCAGGAGATGTCCTAGCCGGTGAGTAGGAAGCTCAGATTTTAAAACTAATTGCAGGGTTAGCAAATCCTGGTGAACCTCTTGGGCCAGAACATTAGAGGCATCATCGAAATGCAGGTTAAGATCTCCTAGTAAAATGAATTTCTCATACCGCATAGCGGGGGCCAACAAATTATGTATGAGGCTCGCAGAAAATTGATTGCTGCCTCCCGGCGGTCTATAAACAAGAAGACCTTTAATTATGTAATTATGATACTATTATGGAGAAAGCGCCAACTTCACTCTCGGATATGGTTACTGGCTCCATATTACGTTTAATATTGCCTTTATGGATCACCGCGATCCCGCCTCACCTCCCGCAGGGTCTGTCCAACCTGCATATCCCATATCCAGGGGGCAGAGCATCCAATATTTGCAATCATGGGGACACAGCGTCAATTCTGTCGTCTCCCAGGGATTCAAGAAAAGTCCAGCATTTATTTTCAGCCGGAGTAACAGAGTTACTACAAACGTATGGTGATGAGGCATTATGTTATCTCGATGACATCTATCTAACAGACGATGACTTGGGCAGGGACTTGAACAGAGTGAATACCATTATACTTGGATTCGACTCTGAAGGGTATAAATTCAATTTCAAGAAATCAAGAATTGCCCACCTCAACATCCTTTTTCTGGGATATGAGTTATCAAATGAAGGCAAAAGCCTGTCAGCCAACTTTTTAGAAAAGTGTGCGCTGCTCCAACCTCCAAAAATGCTGAAAAACTTACAGTCAATTCTAGGTTTCCTAAATTTCGGAAGAACATACATTCTAAATTATGCAGAAAGGGTTAAACCTCTCTACGAATTATTCAAACCTGATTTCAAAATAGTTAATTGGACTCAAAAACACACAGAAATTTTGCGTTCAGTGCAAACAGACATGTTAGCAACAACACATTTACAAACTTACGCAACCTTGTAATCCGAATCATTCCAGGAAGATGCGGATTGACGTACTTAACCTTTAACCACTTGGATGCTAAGGTGTTTTATGGCTTTTAATGTAATTTCCATTGAAGTCAATGGAAACTCCATGATGAGCTGGGCTCGTCATGAGCGTCGAAGGGGTTAATGAAGGAGAAAAAGTATCAATAGCTTATAAATCACACTTGTACAGACAAGCTGAAATGAAATTCACCTCTACAGAAAAAATTCTGACAGCGGTTCAAACTGCAGTAGCAAAAGAGAGAGCCCTCACACAGGGAAAACGCATAATGGTCGTTACTCCTGCGCCTGCCTTAGAGGCAGTGACAAAAGCACGCATTCCGAATGCAAAGGCTTTAGATCCGAGATGGATACAATGGGTTAATTCTCTTGCTGCAACAGACGTTGAATACGTTTTTGACCCCTATTTGGAAACACAAGAATTTCTACAATACGAACAAGAATGTCCTCTGCCCACCGAGATTCTGCCTCTAGAACAGTACGAATGCAGAATTTATACAGAGGATCAGCACAGGCCACAATTGGTGGTAAACAAGCTTATAATGCTGTGTGCGCGATCGTTAAAGGTCGCTGGCGCGATGGTAAATTCCGACCTATGGTCACAAAAATGCAATCTCTCGGAGGTTGTACAGCTCAGCGAGCTGAACTACAAGCATTCAAGATGGCGCTTGAAAATACTGATTGCGAATTCCCCACACTTATAGTGAGTGATTCCTATTATTGCATTCAATCTTACAATGAATACTTGCAGAACTGGATTCAAAACGGTTTCAAAGATGCAAAAGGTGGCACAATCAAGCATAAGTTGCTTTGGGAACAAGTAGTTCAGTTATGAAAAGAACTACAAAAAACTCACGTGAGCCATACACTGAGTCATCAAAGTGATTGCCTTCACATTGCAGGGAATTCATTGGCTGATGAAGCCGGGAAGGCAGCTGTGCAAACGGCTTCCGTAGCTGCAATCACTCGTTCAAAAACAAAAATAGACGGTGAAATAATGCTAGCTGTCAATGCCACAAGCAAAGACAGCGGTAAAACATTACCAAAAGGCTTTCCACTCAAATACTCGTATATAACTGATGCAAATAATGTTCTGTTTGCTAGAATCCCTGGAATGGGGGATAGAGTAATTCCAAACATGGAACATAGATTAGGACTAATTTTAGCAGCACATGAAGGGCTTGCCTCTGCACACGCAGGTGTTTCCGCCACAATATTGTTATTAAAAAAGAGATAATGGTGGCCGTGCATGAGGAAACAGACCAGAAACTATGTTTTGGAATGTGAAATATGCCAAAAGATGAAAGTCTCTACAGTGAAACGTCCTGCGCATACGCCCCTGTTAATTTCAGATAAACAGTTAGCGTGCGTTTACCTGGACCACTGCTGTCCCTTACAGAGGGATTGTAACTCCAAATATATCATGGTCACAGTGGATTCGTGCTCAAGATTCATTTGGATATCACCCCAGCGCTTGGCTGATGCCCGAACTGTTATAAAAGATTTGCGAGTCTTTATCGGCACATACGCAGTCGCTACGCTACATTATGACCAGGGTCCTGCGTTTAGCTCAAAGGCTTACAAGGAGGCCATGGCCAATCTGGGTGATGCATTGTGGTATTCTAGTCCATTCTATCCTGAGGGAAATTCGGTTGTGGAGAGAAAAAACCGAGACATAAAGCAATCTATAACAGCTAGGGTATTAGGCTCGGGTGACGGGTGGGTCAAACATCTAATAAGTGTCCAAAGTAGTCTTAACAATCTGCCAAGAAGTTCTCTGGGTGGAATCACTCCATATGAAATCCTTTTTGGAACTAGAATGGATGTGCAGGACCTTGATCGTCACACTTCAGGGGTAGAACAAAAACATTTTGATATTAAAGACCATTTGGCTGTTTTGCAGGACTTGAATGAAACAAGGAAAAATCAAAGCCACCTTTCTTTCTACTGTAGTGCCCCTTGTGACCCTTGTGCCCCCTTCACCCCAATTTGCCCTCTGTGCCTTTTTTTCCCCGTTTTCCGTTCTTTCCGTTTTCCGTTCTTGCTGCCTTGTTGCCTTTATTTTGTACCCCCTTCACCTGTTATGCCCTTTGTGCCCCCTTTTACCCCATTTTACCTTCTGTATCCACTTCCCCGTTTTCTGCTCTGTGCCACCTTTCCCGCCGCTGCGTCCCTGTGGCCCCGCCCCCGCTGTTCCCATTCGCCGCCCCGCTCCCGCCTCACAGCTGCTACTCCCTCCTACAGCCCCTCATATGGAGGCCGCGTAGCGGCCGGGCAGCGCCGACGGTGGGCCTAAGGCAAGCCTGTCTGCGCTGCCCTCAAAGCACTCAACACCGGACGACCACCTGCCTGAGTAGCGAGCCACCCCGAAGCGAACCCACGGACCCTTCACCTGTCAAGTCTGCAAATTCACCTGCCTCCAAACCTGCAGACCTCCCACCGGACCTAACATTGACAACAACCACCTCAAGTGCATCCTCCTCAACACCCGCTCCGTCCACAAGCACGCCGTCGAACTCTGGGACCTCCTCGACACAACAGCACCAGACGTGGCCTTCTTCATGGAAACCTGGATGAACGCCTCCTTGGCCCCTGACATTGCCATAGCCACCCCGGACGGCTACAAGATCACCTGGAAGGACCGCGTCAACCAAACCGGAAGAGGAATCACCATCATCTACAGGAACACCATGGACATCACGACCAACGACGAAGACACACTCTCCACCGCCAAACACCTACACTTCCAGATTCACACCGACCCCAAGACCACCCTTAGAGGAACGCTCATCTACAGACCCCCGGGCCCGCGCACACAATTCAGTGAAACCATCGCCAACTTCATCAGCCCGCACGCCCTAGCTTCACCAGAATACATCCTCCTAAGGGACCTGAACATCCACCTGGATGAAAACAACGACAACAACACTACCACCCTGCTCGCCAACCTCGCCAACCTCAGACTCAAGCTACTGGTGAACACTCCCACCCACCTAGCTGGCCACACACTCGACCCCATCTTCTCCGCCAGCAACCACATCTCCTTCAGCCACTCTACCGGGCTACACTGGACCGACCACAGATGCATCCACTTCCCCTTCAAAAAGACTACATCCCACCTCCGTACGCAACAAATCCCCCGCAGATGCTGGAGCAAAATCACCACAGACCAGCTCCTCTCTTCACTGAGCCAGAACCCGCCAGCCGACACCATGGACACCAACAACGCAGCTCACAACCTCGCACAGTGGATCACCAATTGCGCCGACGACCTCGCTCCACTGAAGAACCCCCAGGCGGGTCCCGCAACAGAAAATCCTCATGGTTTACCAACGCCCTCAAAAACTCAAAGAAATCCTGCCAAACCCTTGAAAAAAACTGGCGCCACGATCAGACTACCGAAAACATGACAGCCCTCAAGAACGCCACTCGCGAACACCACCAGCTGATCCGCACCACCAAGAGGGCATCGTTCAAAGAGCGGCTAGAAAGCAACACCCACAACAGCAAGGAACTCTTCAGCATCGTCAAAGAGCTCTCCAACCCCAGCGCCAGCGCCAGCAACAACGACATCACACCATCACAAGACATCTGCAACTCCCTCGCCACTTTCTTCCACCGCAAAATCACAGACATACACGACAGCTTCGGACCCCAGACTCCGCCTCCAGTCACCGAACCACCGACCCCCACCACCATCCTCAGCACCTGGACCCCCATCAGCACTGAAGACACCACCCACGTCATGAACACCATCCACTCTGGCTCCCCCTCTGACCCTTGCCCCATCACATCTTCAATAAAGCCGATATCATCATCGCACCCCACTTCTGGAACATCATAAACAACTCCTTCACGTCAGCCACCTTCCCTGAGAGCTGGAAGCACGCAGAAATCAACGCCCTTCTGAAGAAACCCACAGCGGACCCCAAAGACCTCAAGAACTTCCGCCCCATCTCTCTTCTTCCCTTCCCGGCTAAAGTCATTGAGAAGACCGTCAATAAACAGCTGACTGCTTTCCTCGAGGCAAACAACTTGCTCGACCCATCCCAGTCCGGATTTTGAGCCAACCACAGCACCTTATTGCAGCCACCGACGACATCAGGACCCTGATGGACAACGGAGAATTAACCGCTCTCATCCTCTTAGACCTCTCGGCTGCCTTCGACACCGTATGCCACCGCACCCTGATAACCTGCCTCTTCAACACAGGGATCCAAGGAAAGGCCCTGGACTGGATCACCTCGTTCCTCTCCGACAGAACCCAGAGAGTCCGCCTATCTCCTTTCCGGTCAGCGGCCACCGAGATCATCTGCGGCATACCTCATAGCTCCTCGCTCAGCCCAACCCTCTTCAATATCTACATGAGCCCCCTCGCTGCCATCGCACGCAAACACAACATCAACATCATCTCCTACGCCGATGACACCCAACTGATACTCTCCCTCACCAAAGACCCAGCCTCCGCCAAAACCAACCTCCAGGAAGGAATGAAAGAAGTCGCAGAATGGATGAAACTCAGTCGCCTGAAGTTGAACTCAGACAAGACGGAGGTCCTCATCCTCGGACAATCCCCTTCTGCCTGGGACGACTCCTGGTGGCCCACAGCGCAGGGCTCTGCACCAAAACCTATGGACCACGCACGCAACCTGGGATTCATCCTGGACTCCTCCCTCACAATGACCAACCAAGTCAACGCCGTCTGGTCATCTTGCTTCAACACCCTGCGCATGCACCGTAAGATCTTTCGGTGGATCCCCACCGAAACCAGAAAGACCGTCACCCTGGCCCTTGTCACCAGCTGACTGAACTACGGAAACGCCCTATACGCAGGAACCACATCCAAACTTCAGAAACGACTCGAGCGCATACAGAATGCCTCCGCACGACTCATCCTCAACATCCCCCGCCACAGCCATATATCCCCCCACCTGAGAAACCTGCACTGGCTCCCTGACAGTAGGATCATGTTCAGGCTCCTCACCCACGCACACAAAGCACTCCACGACATTGGCCCCGAATACCTCAACAACCGCCTCTCGTTCTACACCCCCACCCACCAGCTACGCTCTGCCAGCCTCGCCCTCGCCACTGTCCCACGGATCCACAGAACCACCACTGGAGGAAGATTGTTCTCCTACCTGGCAGCCAAAACATGAAACTCTCTCCCCGCACACCTACGACTGACCGAGGACCATCTCACCTTCAGAAACACCTCAAGACCTGGCTTTTCAAGCAGTAGCGACACCCCCCTTCCCTCCAGCGCCTTGAGACCCTAAAGGGTGAGTAGTGCACTCTATAAATGTACTGATTGATTGATTGATTGCTGAAGCCAACGACCACTGAAGGGGAACCACCCGTCCCAGCAAGGCCTGCCTGGATTAAAAAGATTGGGGATCTGGTCAGAGAAATGATCGCAGACAAGAAGGAATTTGGGCCTGCTTACAGACAACCAGTACCTGTGCTAGCAAGCCACGGATCAAAAACAGTGTTACTGTCGCCCCTTGCTGGAAGAAAGGAGAACAGGTTTGTATCTATCAACCTGGTAAAACCACATCATGTGGCCAATAATAGGTAGTAGGGCAAGTGGACTCCAAAGATGTAGCAGACAACCAAATCTGGCTACTATCCAAGAGGTTCAAACTGAGAGACTCATCACCTTTGAAGACTCTACAGTGCGAAAAGAAGGATTAAGCAACAAAGCCATGGAACTTGTGCCTCTTGAGACCCAAATAACAGTTCATCAAGAAACACCTGTCTACAATGAGATAGCATCTGACTATACTAATATGACAAGGGATCAAGTAGCTACAGCGATTTCAAATAATCCTGATGCAATACCTACAATTGACAGAACTGCCTCTGGCTATTTCATTAACTTTGATACGTTTTCCGAGGATCCCAGTGAACCTGAAACAATGCCAGCAAAAAGACCTTTCAAAGAAGAAGCAAAATAACTTTTTCATCAACTGGAAAAGACTTATCTGGTTTCACCATGGATTGAAATTTGGATTGTGGTGGGTGTACTTTTTCTTCTACTTTGGTTGACTCTTGTATTAACTTTGGGAATGCTGATAAATGGAAGATATAGTAAAAAGGACACAGCAAGTAAGAACATCAACTTACTCCTCAAGTCACACAAATCATCTCATCGTGAACAAAGAGACTTGTCATCAGTGACCATCACAGCCGTTCCTATGCCTGGTGGTAATGCTTGGGACAGAACTGATTATGACATCTTTGGTCCTGCAGAGCTGTTGACAATTCCACACCAATTTAAGGTTTCCTTGAGTGACTTTGTTTCATCTAGTACCTTTTCTGATGATTGGGACTTTGAGACTGTTAATAATATGATGTCAGACGTAGAAATGTCCGCAATTGTACTGTTATAATTATTATGGTCATCATTTCTTGCATAGATCTTTAAATCCTAGAAATGTTTATACTTTAACTCAATGGGAACATTGTCCAACGCGACAAAAGGGTAGCTCAAAAACATTTAATGAAAAATGTCCATACTTCTCAGGTTTTAATGTCTCACATCCAGAAACATTTTACTTTAGAAATGTTAATAAGACAGGAATGAAAAGTATGTTGACCAATACTAAACAAATTTATTCTGCGGCCTTTTATGCTCAGGTGTCCACATTAGGTTTTGACTTTTGGAAAGACAACATTGAGACAAAAACTGTCTGGGGCACGAAAAGACTGGCAGGTGCAGGGATTAGAAGCTTAATATAGAGCCTGCATCGCCCCTGAACAAATAATGTTTTTGAATGACACTGTTCAGCAGACATCTTGTCTTGGCCTAGCTAACATAAAAGACTTAAACAAACCGTCAATACCTACACCTACACCTGATAGTAAGAACACTAGAGGGGGTGGTCGATGTAAAAACTATTTTACTTAAAAACAGAACAGATCCTGATTGGAAAAAAATGTTTAATATGGCCCACAGACACAAACAACTGTCAAGATAGATTCCTGATTAAACCCAAGGGTTTACATTCACAAGGCCAGATCCAAGATATGTCCAGAGACAACATCCAGGGATAGTAACAACATACAGTGTAGGAAAACTGTGCCTTGAGTGGCTACAAAAGTCCACACTAACAGAGGTAAAACAACACTTATCTTTACTTAAAGATGGCGTTGATTTAAGGGACTTCTTGCAAGGACCTGCAAAACTGCATCATAAACGTTTTATATACGCTGATGCCATTTATAATGAAGCATGGAAAACGACTCAAGCAGAGACTGCAGAACGAATACGAGAAATTGATCGTATTAATTTGGAGAAATCCCTCTCTGTAGTTGACAATGGGTTAATGACTCTGTCATCCAGAATTTATTCTTTGGACAGCATAGTATCCTCTGCCTTAGACATAATGGAACAGGACTTGGTCATGTTACAGCATGGACAGTCACAGTTGCGTTCTATAATGCTTTTAGGCTGGACGCTACAAAATCTTCGTTCTGGCTATGTGCCATGGCGTCTAATCAACACCGAGTCATTGTTTTCTGAATTTAACCTTACTACTATGATCAATTCATTGCACTACACAAGATATTTTTTCAGGAGCTAAACATATGTTTGACAAAAATGCCCCAAAAAAGCAGCAAAATGTAAGGATTGGGTGTCATGGTAAATTACGATATGACCATTCATGTAGGTCGACCAAGAGGGAGCTCTTGTTTGCTATCAAAAACAAAACGAAAGACGATGTCAAAGTTGCCAGGGAGACATATAAGCACATCCAAAGGATCTCAAAAAAGAAATGGGAGGAGTCAAACTGGGCGGACATGCTGGCTGCTGCTAAATCTAAGGACAATGTTGGGTTTTGGAGGCTGGTCGCTAATGGGTGCCATGCAGGTAGAGCTGTGAAGGACGTCTTTTTAGACGAACTGACCTGGGTGACGCACTTCACAACTCTTTATAAACAATACGATAGTGGATTTGACGAGACTCCATGGTCGCCACCCCCGATTGAGTGCCTTGATTTCTCAATTGTGAAACCAAAAGGGCAATCGCTGAACTGAAAAGTAGTAAAGCTCCTGGTCCTGATAAGATACCGGGTGACCTGTACAAGCATGAGATTGAAGTCTGGGCTCCATATATAAACCACTTGTTTAATGCTCTATCTAGCAATTGTCAGTTTCCAGATAGTTGGCGTGCTGCAGAAGTTGTTTTAATATTTAAAAAGGGTAGCAGGTTCGTCAAACTATAGACCGATTTGTTTGATGGACATCTTGCAAAAACTCTACGCCAAGCACTTACTATTTCGGATAAATGACTGGCTAGAGGAAAAAGCAATACTCACCAAACTTCAAGCCGGGTTCAGGGGTAAGGTCAGCACCATAGACCAGGTCTTCAGATTTTGTTGTATATATTGGAAATATGTACTCATTAGGAAGGGGCACTTGTATGTCGCCTTTGTAGATTTGAGAGCGGCATTTGACCTCGTTCCATGCAACTTGCTTTAGAGGTCCCTAAGTGAAGTTGAATTGCCAGGGTGCCTCCTGGCTCAAATAGTCGAGCTGCACGCTAGGAATTATGCCAACATCAGGTGGGGTCCAAATGGGGAATTGACGTGCAACATCCCCATAGAGCGTGGCGTCCGTCAAGGATGCGTTTTGGCCCCTACCTTTTTTCATTATTTGTTAATGATATCCCTGATCATTTGAACGGTTGTACAAGCGACTCACCACAACTTAATGGGGAAAGGGTGCCTGCGTTACTTTTCGCGGATGATACCATCTTGATATCCCAAACTAAGAAAGGTCTACAGGCACTCTTGAACTCCTTTAGTATGTACTGTGTGAAGAAAGGATTAGAGGTAAATGTTTACAAAACTAAGTGTATGGCATTGAATCCCTGTAGGCCGGATAGGGGGACCTCAAGTCTGGACGGCCAAGTGCTAGAAACAGTTGATAATTTTTCCTATTTGGGGGTGGTACTAGACTCAAACCTAACATGGAAGGCCCAAATCGAGAAAAGTAAGGTGTCTTATGCCCAAAACGTTAAGCCAATTATTAGCAAACTTAATACC
The DNA here is from genome assembly GCF_964261635.1 of Lissotriton helveticus. Lineage (NCBI taxonomy): Eukaryota > Metazoa > Chordata > Amphibia > Caudata > Salamandridae > Lissotriton > Lissotriton helveticus. The sequence continues at coordinate 1,098,788,764 of NC_136057.1, read as the reverse complement.
AGTACAAGCAAATGTGTGACTCCTGTGCTTGAGCTTTTTAAATTTAAAATTCAATCTGCTGCCCTCTATGGGGCTGAGATATGGGGGCCTTGGACAAGGGATAGCTTTCATGGTCTGGATAATACATTTATGAGATCCATTGTAAGGGTTCCCACTAGCACACCTCTGACACCTCTCCAATTCGATTTGAACCTCAAAAGAACTGATAACCATACAATCATTCAATCAATCAATCAGTGGCACTTATAGAGCGCGCTACATACCCGTAGGGTCTCAAGGCGCTGGGGGGGGCGGGGGGGGGGGTGCCGCTACTGCTCGAACAGCCAGGTCTTCAGCTTCTTCCTGAAGGAGAGGTGGTCTTGGGTCAGGCGCAGGTCGGGAGGGAGGGAGTTCCAGGTCTTGGCGGCCAGGTAGGAGAAGGACCTTCCTCCTGTCGTCGCTCTTCGGATGCGGGGGACGGCGGCGAGGGCGTGGTTGGCTGATCGGAGGTGGCGTTTCGGAGCGTAGAAGTTGACTCGACTGTTGAGGTAGCTCGGGCCTTGGTCGTGTAGGGCTTTGTGTGCGTGGGTGAGGAGGCGGAAGGTGATTCTTTTGTTGACGGGGAGCCAGTGAAGGTCTCTCAGATGTCCGGAGATGTGGCTGGTTCGTGGGATGTCGAGGATGAGTCTGGCTGAGGCGTTCTGGATCCGCTGGAGTCTCTTCTGGAGCTTGGCGGTGGTACCGGCGTAGAGGGCGTTGCCGTAGTCCAGTCGGCTGGTGACGAGGGCCTGGGTGACGGTCTTCCTGGTCTCGGTGGGGATCCACCAGAAGATCTTCCGTAGCATGCGTAGGATGTTGAAGCACGCCGAGGAGACGTTGTTGACTTGCCTGGTCATGGAGAGGGAGGAGTCCAGGATGAAGCCCAGGTTTCGTGCATGGTCTGTCGGTTTGGGTGCGGTGCCCAGGGCGGGAGGCCACTAGGAGTCGTCCCAGGAGGAGGGTGAGGAGCCCAGGATGAGGACCTCCGTCTTGTCCGAGTTCAGCTTCAGGCGGCTGGTCGTCATCCACTCGGCTACCTCTTTCATCCCTTCGTGCAGGTTGGCTCTGGCGGCGGCGGGGTCGTGGGTCAGGGAGAGGATCAGCTGGGTGTCGTCGGCGTAGGAGATTATGCTGAGGTTTTGTTTGCGTACGATGGCCGCGAGGGGGCTCATGTAGACGTTGAAGAGGGTGGGGCTTAGAGATGATCCTTGGGGGACGCCGCAGATGACGTCGGAGACCTCTGACTTGTACGGTGGTAGGCGGACTCTCTGTGTTCTTCCGTCGAGGAAGGAGATGATCCATTCCAGCGCCTTGTCCTGGATTCCGATGTTGCTGAGGCGCCGTACTAGGGTGCGGTGGCAGACCGTGTCGAATGCCGCGGAGAGGTCTAGGAGGATGAGGGCCGCTGTTTCTCCATTGTCCATCAGGGCTCGGATGTCATCGGTGGCGGCGATGAGGGCGGTCTCGGTGCTGTGGTTGGCTCGGAAGCCGGACTGTGAGGGGTCGAGGGATCCGTTCGTCTCGAGGAAGGCGGCCATCTGTTTGTTGACGGTCTTCTCGATGACTTTGGCTGGAAACGGGAGGAGCGAGATGGGGCGGTAATTCTTGAGGTCGGTGGGGTCCGCTGTTGGTTTCTTGAGTAGAGCGCTGAGTTCGGCGTGTTTCCAGCTCTCCGGGAAGATGGTGGTGTCGAAGGATGTGTTGATGATGTCTCGCAGGTGGGGTGCGATGACGGCGTCGGCCTTGTTGAAGACGTGGTGAGGGCAGGGGTCGGTCGGTGACCCGGAGTGGATGGAGTTCATCGTGCGGATGGTGTCTTCGGTGCTGATCGGGGTCCAGGCGTGGAGGGTGGTGGTGGGGGGTGGTTGATCGGTCATGGTGTGCGTTGGTTGGTTGTTGAAGCTGTTGTGTATGTCCGTGATCTTGTTGTGGAAGTATGAAGCGAGGGAGTTGCAGAGGTCTTGCGATGGGGTGATGTCGTTGTTTCCTGCGCTGGGGTTGGAAAGCTCTTTCACGATGTTGAAGAGTTCCTTGCAGTTGTGTGCGTTGTTGTCCAACCGGTCCTTGAATGCTGTTTTCTTGGCGGCGCGGATCAGCTGGTGGTGTTTCCGGGTGGCAATTTTGAAGGAGGTCCTGTTGTCCGGTGTCGGTTCCCTTCTCCAGACTTTCTCGAGGGCTCGGCAGTTCTTCTTGGAGCTCTTGAGTTCATCGGTGAACCATGGGGTCTTCTTGCTGCCGGGTCTGCTAGGCGGGGTCCTCAGTGGGGCGAGTTCGTCCGCGCAGTTGCTGATCCACGTCGTGAGGTTGTCGGCGGCCTGGCTGGGGTTCGCTGAGCTGGCAGGAGGGTGCTGGCCCAGGGAGGTGGCGAGCTGGTGTGCTGTGATCTTGTTCCAGCTTCTGCGGGCCGCCTGTTGCTGGTGGTGGTGAGTCGTCGTTCTCTTGAAGGTGAAGTGGACGCAGCTGTGGTCCGTCCATTGAAGCTCAGTGGCGTGGCTGAAGTCGATGTCTGTGCTGGACGAGAAGACTGCGTCGAGTGTGTGTCCGGCGAGATGGGTGGGGGTGGACACCAGTTGCTTGAGTCCCAGGTTGGCGAGGTTGTCGAGCAGGGTGCTGGTGTTGCGGTCGTTGTTGTTCTCCAGGTGGAAGTTGAGGTCCCCCAGGAGGATGTAGTTGGCGGAGGGGAGGGCGTGCGGGCTGACGAAGTCGGCGATGTCCTCGCTGAATTGTGTGCGTGGTCCAGGGGGTCGGTAGATCAGGGTGCCTCTGAGGGTGGTGTTCGGGTTGGTGTGGATCTGGAAATGCAGGTGTTCGGCGCTGGTCAGGGTGTTGTCGGTGCTGGTCGTGAGGCGGATGGTGCTCCTGTGGACGATGGCGATGCCTCCTCCCATCTGGTTGGCGTTGCGGTCCCTCCGGACGATCTTGTAGCCCTCTGGGATAGCGATGGCGATGTCTGGAGCTGAGGAGGTGTTCATCCTGGTCTCCGTGAGGAAGGCAACGTCAGGGGCTGTGGCGTCTAGGAGGTTCCAGAGTTCGATGGCGTGTCTGTGGACGGAGCGGGTGTTGAGCAGGATGCACTTGAGGTGGGTGCTGTTGGAGTTCGACTTGGCGGGTGTTGGTGCGAGGCAGGTCCGGATGCAGGAGAACTTGCAGGCGTGGCAGCTGAAGGGTCCCTGGGTGCGTCGTGGTGTGGCTTGGTGGCACTCTGGGCGTCGGCCGGTGTTGAGTGCGCTGAGGGTGGCGGCTGAGTACGTCCTGCGGGTCGGTCGGGATCTTCGAGGTCCAGGGGTCCTGGCGCTGGTCGCGATCCGGTCGCGGACGGGCGCAGACGGGCTTACCTTTGGCGCGCCTTCGGCGCACAATCGGCGCGCCCGCTGCGCGTGACCGCTGCGCGTTCGCACGGTCGCCATTTAAGGCGAAGTGCGCGGGTGGGCGGAGCAGCTGGGAGGCGGGAGCGGGGAGGGTTACAGAAGAGAAAAAAGGGGCGGGGACAAGCGGCGGTGGCGGGAAGGGAGGGCGGAGGGCGGCGGACAACAAGGAAGGAGAGCCAGAAACACGGGCAAAATGTGATTTAAACAAAACAGGCACAAATCTACGACAAAACAAGGGAAAAAAGGGGAAAAGAAGAAGTTACACGGAGTTAGACAAAACAGGCACAACTACTTGACAAAACAAGGGAAAAAAAGAAGATACACGAAGTTTAGCAAAACAGGCACAAATGCTCGACAAAACCAGGCAAAACAATCCCCGCAGCGGAGGCAGCCGGCAACCGGCAAACGAGGCAGCAGCGAGGCAGAGGGCAGGCAGGGGGCACACGCAGCAGCTGGTGGCCGTGCGGCGCGGGGGTGTCCCACAAGTGGGTCACACTCACCTGCGTCGCACGGTCGCCATATAAGGCCAAGTGCGCGGGTGGGCGGAGCAGCTGGGAGGCGGGAGCGGGGAGGGTTACAGAAGAGAAAAAAGGGGCGGGGACAAGCGGCGGTGGCGGGAAGGGAGGGCGGAGGGCGGCGGACAACAAGGAAGGAGAGCCAGAAACACGGGCAAAATGTGATTTAAACAAAACAGGCACAAATCTACGACAAAACAAGGGAAAAAAGGGGAAAAGAAGAAGTTACACGGAGTTAGACAAAACAGGCACAACTACTTGACAAAACAAGGGAAAAAAAGAAGATACACGAAGTTTAGCAAAACAGGCACAAATGCTCGACAAAACCAGGCAAAACAATCCCCGCAGCGGAGGCAGCCGGCAACCGGCAAACGAGGCAGCAGCGAGGCAGAGGGCAGGCAGGGGGCACACGCAGCAGCTGGTGGCCGTGCGGCGCGGGGGTGTCCCACAAGTGGGTCATTAATGTTCTGGATAAGAATATGGTCTATTCCAGAACTGACTGATTATAGGAAAGGTCTTCAGGAGATATTAGGTCTAGATTCTCTACATTCTATTTTATGGCTCAAACACATTAAAAAATGGTTCTCAATCCTGGGCCTGCCTCAGCTATGGGAGAGTCCGGAAAGGCAACGGCATTATGCGAAATCTATGGTGAAACGAGCCTTCTGGTCCTTCATAACTAATCAGTTAGTAAGCGGAAATAGAATTGGGTCTCTAACCCAAAAATGTTTAGGCTTCAAAGATGAACCCTTTTTTGAGGTTTTTCTAGATGAAATAGAGCCTCCTCTTGCGAAGTCCTTATTTTTGAAGTTCAGGTATGGGAATCTTATGATAAACTCTAACCTGGAACGTTGGTCCAAGAGAAAATCAGAAGGGTCCAACGCTACACAGGGGAAGTGTATAATGTGCTCAGGTTTTCACACGGAGGATGAGGTCCATATACTGTTCTTTTGCCAAGCATATACTAAAGCAAGAAAAAGGTGGATCAAACCCTTGTGTAACCTTCTAGGAATAAGATCCTGTATTATGGCATATAGAATTATTAAAACAAACACTTCCCAATCTATTGTGTTCAGCATTAGTAGATTTCTTTATTCTGTGTATATTGCTCGCAGGACGACTGGTCAATTACTTTGAGCCGTTAAACTTTTGTCGGCTTTTTAACGTTATAGTTGCTTTATATGATGCTGGTGTATGATTTCCCCTCCAATTATGGTACATGTTCAGTCCTTAGATGTTGACTGTGAAGAAGCTTTGTGTTTCTAATGCATTTATGTATGTATATTTTTGAGGATGCTTACAATGAATTCTGTAACCTATGGATACGTTTTTAACTGTTTTTAGACTTGTATGTGTAAAACTATACGGCTCTGTGTTTTTATGTATGTATCTTTTATGGCTAAGTAGCCGAAATAAAGATTTCTGAATCTGAATCTGAATTTAACCTTACAGATAAACAAATCACTTTGGCACAAAGAAGAGCAGACTATACGGTGCTGATCATTGAAAAACTGAAAAGATTACCATTAACTGTTTCTGAGAAGCCAGCAACAGAATGGATTATACATGGAACAATCACTCTGCCTGTCACATTTTTTCCATTTTCAGTTTTGTTTGAAACATATACCAGCTGTCGTATATGAAAAATTGGGTAAAGAATACATTAAGACATCCTGGGATTTACCATATACACACAGATGTTGGAGTGGGGGAAAAGAAGTGTTTCTTAGTGGCACAAACTGCAAAAACTCACTAAGCCGTACACTTTTATGTCAGGGTATTAACTTACACCGGGCCTGCGATGGTTCTTCGATCAACTTATGCTCCCACCTGCAAGGCTCTCCAGCTGCAGTGATAGATCCAATTTTTAGGCACCTTTCTAATGGAAGCTATATTATGTTGAATGATCACAGCTGCTGTGGCATGTTGCCAGGAATAGCCTATCTCGTAACTGTGTCAGCCAGGGTCACTTGCTGTATGCAAGTGTTGTTTCCTAAAACCAAGACAGACGGGGAGTAGCCGTTATGGCCTTCACTGAACATCTCTCCTATAAGAATTGATACTTTAAGCAGAATGAAAGCCATTCTTTTGCAAAAACTGTGCCACTGACCTCGTCCAAAGAGACGTATGATCTGCAAGTTGCAAGGACTTCTGCAGAAATACATGCCCTTTTATCCACAAACTGCCCTATACATTTCTCAGAAATGTTAGGTCGTATCTTAAACATGTCTGAGACTGATACCAGTGGCATTGTACATGTATTTAAGATGATTTTTTCAGATCTGTTGCCACCCTTTGAAGCAGTCCTCGGCATATTTCCAAACTTCGTGCACTCTGTGTTCGGCGGCCTGCAACTCATTTTGGGACTCGTAGCAGGAATACTATTTTTGTTCCTTCTACTCTGATATGGCAAATGACCAGCGACACCCAGATTACTTTAAAGAACACTCTCCTGGCAATGAAGTGTCGTGAGCGCATGATACAGATTCTGGAACGTACTCGTTTAAGAGATTTGAATACCACATGGTTTCTGTCAAGATTGCATCTTACCTGTTCTATGATGCCTGCTATGTGGAGAAGAATGCGTGCTAGACATCTGTCTGACACTCCCATCAGTCCTGCCAACGGATGTTGATACTTTGCTTATTTATTATTTTATTATTTTATTTCTAGATTTCTAAAGCGCATAGCTGCCCGTGAGCGTCCCAGCGCTGACCCATTACTGATGGGATGAAAGGAGAGGGAAAGCTCACGGGAACAGCCATGTCTTTAGGGATTTCCGAAATGCTAGCAAATTGGGTTGTGCACGAAGGTCAGAGGGCAAAGAATTCCACAATTTGGGAGCATTGTACGAAAAACAGCGGCCTCCTGTTCGTGCTCTTTTGATCTTGGGAACTTGTGTGAGGTGGGCATTAGAGGATCGGAGGGGTCTGGAGGTGGTATAAGGAGTGACCAGATCTTTGAGTATAGGGGGGCTTTTCCGTTGAGAATCTTGTGCGTAAGGCAGAGCGCCTTGAACTGCACTCTTTCTATGATGGGTAGCCAGTGCAGTTCACGGATAGCTGGTTTGGCCGAGCAACGGGTCTTAGTATTGGTCAAAACCCTGGTGGCGGCGTTTTGTACTACCTGTAATTTAGGTGTAACTTTCTGGGGTACACCCAGGTACAGAGCGTTGCCGTAGTCCAGCCTTGACAAAACAAGACCTTGGATCAAGAGTTTCCTTGATTGGAAAGGGAGCAGTGGTAGGATTTTTCGGGTGGACCGTAGGAGACCGAAGCAGACTCCAGCCGTTTTCCTGGCTTGGGTTTGCATGGTGAGGTTTTTATCTAGCCATAGACCGAGGCTTTTGATCTCGGGCTTGGGAGTTGGAGGTTTACCCATGCAGGGGGGCCAGAGGGAGTCTGGATGGAAGTGGGCTTGATTCCCCATCACCATGATCTCAGTCTTGTCGCTATTCAGCTTCAAGTGAGATCTGTCCATCCAGCTGACTATGTCTCTTAAGCAGGAGTAGAGGTCTATGGTGGGATTTTCCTGCTGGATGAGAGAAACCACCAGCTGCGTATCTGCGTATGTCAGGAGTTTTATCCCATATGGGGTGACTATCTTTTCCAGGAGGGACATATATACGTTGAAGAGCGTTGGGCTCAAGGAAGAGCCCTGAGGCACTCCACAGCGTATAGGGGTCTCTTTAGATGTATAGTTGCCCTCTATGACCTGGAATGAGCGGTCCTGAAGAAACGATTTCAGCCAAGACAGGGCGATGCCTGTAATCCCGAGGTCGCAAGAGTCGCTGGGCCAGGATCTGGTGATTGACAGTGTCAAAGGCCGCGCTTAGGTCCAGGAGGATCACTGCCACTGATCCTCCTGTGTCCATGATCTTCCTGGCTTCCTCGACCACTGCAACCCATCGCGGTTTCAGTGCCCTGGCCCGGGCGAAAGCCTGTCTGTGATGATTTGAGTAATTCGTTAGATTCGAGATAATTAGACAGCTGAGAGTTGATAAATTTTTCTGTGATCTTGCTAGTGCATGGAAGGAGGGAAATCGGTCTAAAATTGGAGAGGTTGAGGGCGTCTAAGTTAGGTTTTTTTAGTAAGGCCCTAACCTTCGCCTTTTTCCAGCTGGGGGGGGAACCAGTCCGTTGGTCAGCGAGGCATTGATCACATTTACCAGTGGTTCAAGGATGGTGGGTGCAACCAGCTTTAAGATTTTGACTGGAGCAGGGTCCGAAGGTGAGCCACTTTTAAGTGAGTGGAAGATGGGCGACAAAGTATCAGGACTTATCGGGATGAATGAGTCAAGTCCCGTATTAAGATCGTTGCCCTGCAATACAGGTGGCAATGCCTGGTCTGTCGGGGAAAGGGATGGGAGTGACTGTAAAATATTTTGGATCTTTTGGTCAAAAAACAAAGCCAGTTCATCACAGTGGTTGTTTGATGGGTCAATAGAACCGGTGGGTTCTGGTGTTTTGAGAAGTTGTTTGACGATTCGGAAAGTCTCCCTCGATGAGCATGATGCCGAGCTGATTTTCTCTTGAAAAAAAGCGGTCTGGGCGTTTTTCAGGGTTTTTTTTATACGTAAGAATAGACAGTCTGTAGTCCTTCTTACGGTTAGGGTCGAATTCTTTCCGCCACTCTCTTTCTGCTTTTTTGCAAAGTTTCTTTAGCTGGCGGGTCTCCTGGGAGAACCATGGAGCAGATGTTTTTTTGCGGGAGGTAAGATGCGATTTTTTTGGGAGAGTCATGTTAACGGAGTTTTCAATCCAGGAGGCGAACTTCATATCTGCTTTGATAGGGTCTGTTTCCTGGGTTGGTTTATGAAGTTCCAAGGCCTGCTTCCACTTCTCAGTGTCTAGTTTGGCCCAGGGACGCGTGGGTTTGTCAGAGGGTCTATTGGGAAAAAAGATATGGGGTATTTCCCACCTGAAAGGGATGAGTAAGTGATCCGACCATGGCAGCGGGATCGGGACCTTAGTTTTAAAATTGTCCATGTTACTTATGAAGGGGTCAAGTAGATGTCCGAGCATGTGCGTGGGTTGATTGCTCTGTAGATGGAGCTGAAGAGTCGCTAGGTCTGCAATTAATTCTGAGGCAGTGTTGTCATCGCTGTTGTCAAAATTAATATTAAGGTCCCCTAGGACTATCATGTTGGACGAAGTGATGGACAATATAGTTGAAAATTCCACCAGGGAACTACAGAATTGGCCCAGAGGCCCTGGTGGGCGGTAGATGAGGACTCCAGAGAGGGATTTGCATGGGGATAGTTGGATATTAAAATGTGCATTTTCACAATTCGATAGGGGGCTGTCGTGAAATCGACAAGTAAATTGGTCCGGTAACGGCTCATGCACTGTGTTGTCCCCAGCGGCTACCAATCCTGATGACGGCATTCATTGAGATCTCACAGACACAAACTGCAGACGGTGAGATACGTGGAGCGACAGGCACATAGATACCATCTACTTCAAACATTGCTAATGCGGCTGACAGCGATGCTTCTCATCTTTGTGCAATCGATCTGCTTAATGAGGAAGTCCAACTTTCATCTAGATGAATTCTTTACTAGCTTAGAAGATTTGATGTTTTCTCCAAACAATGACACTGGCTTTTGAGGTTAGCACACAGTAGTCTGTGGGACTCTGAATTCAATCTTTACTTTCCAAAACAAACTTCTAACTTTGGAACTCTATTTTACCATGATTTTACTTTTTTCCAAAATTGAAATTTTTTTGGGGCACAAAGTAATCTGCTAAAAGTAGAACTATTCCCAGAGAACAAGAATTCTTTGAATACTTCCAAGAGACAATATTTGACCTTGTCCACAATCAAATGAATTATAAATTATGTCATGGGATGGTTTCAAATTTTTTTCCTCTTCTGTATTTAAGAACCATTTCATGAATGTATTTTCGTGATTCATTCGGATAGCACTTCAAATGTCATCCATATGCTTTGAATGAAACATAGCTTTTAATGCATACAGCACAAATGCTCTTTTTCGTGTACAACCAATACCTATACATTTTTATGAATTTTGGTTTGGCTTTAAGACATGTTTAGATCTATTTTATGTGCTTCGAACTTAGTAATGTCGTACATAAGAAAGTGGAGTGGGTGTTGTATGGCGTTTTAGGATCCGAGCAAATTTTCAAGATTCATGCCCTGATATAGGTACAATTCACATTGCCCTAATATAGGCATAGAAATCATTCCCTTATTTAGACATAGCCCATGCAGACCAAATACAGGCATGGCTACTTCCACCCGTACCAAAACATCACAACGATTTCTTGGAAAATTGGCTTAAGCAGTCATGGACCTCCCCTTGCTTGAATATTGATTTGTCCAAGAACTTATGTACTTTACAAAGATTTAATTTTCCCTTGGGGTTCTTTACTGACGTTATTTTGCCCAACTTTACGTCAAACTAGGCACCTTCGAGGTATAAATATGCCCTCACTTGCCCAAGCAAGACACGGTGGTTCGCAGCAGTTCGACAATCTATTTGCCCGACGCAGCTTGCTACAGCAAGTGCCGAAGGAAGCTGACCCTCCAGCTGACGCACTGATCGAAAAGCTGTCCTTCCTCTTGCTGAGACTCCAGCTCCAGTGTTTCCAAGCTCCCCTTGCGGGTTGAAGGGAAATCGAGTCCCGAGACAGAGATACCAGACCTCCTTCATTCTAAGACTAAGGTATGGAGCTGATTAGAACCTGAGACAAATCTTGGATAGATTCTTGGCAAAGAAAACTAAAAACCTATGCTACACAACACTTACTTCTTCCCTCGTACGAGACTTAGGTTAGGTACCCTGGGGTAGGAGTATTTTAGAAGCACCAGTTGAGTATTTTTATTCATTGTTATTTATGGATGTATTTTTATGTGGCTTAGAAACCATACAATGCTCTTATAGTATTATTTTATAATATTGTTCTCGCTGTAAGCATTATACTTTGCAGCCTGCATTAAGATTGTAGCAGTTAATTTCTTTTGCATGAGAAAGAAGACTGTTCAATAAAACCTTTTATTGAAAACGCCCGTCTCTCTATTTCTCTGCACCTCTGTAGAAACGAAGCATGCATGATTGACTGAGTGAAATACTAATCTACTGTTTCCGAGACTCTAGAGATACACTTCTTATTCTTGGGAAACAAAGTTGTCATGTTTATGCGGTTGTCAGAAACTAATCCCTTCTTGTGAATTCGAGAAAGTTTCTAGTGACCTCTGAGCTAGCTGGCACTCACTATTAAGTGTAATATAGAGACATAGTCGACCTCAGTCCTAAGTCTAAACTATAGGATATATTATTCCAATGCGCAGAGCCTGCTGGGAATATAGGGACTACACTACACCGTACCGATCTGCCATAGTGAACATGCTTTATGTAATGTTACCACTTTACAGACACTGATAAATACTATACAACACCTGAGGGTTTTCATTCAAAATAATTCAGAAAATTCAGCAGTCACCGATATGGTTATTTATTGTTCATATAAATAGTGTTGCCAACAAAAGATGACAGGGTACCACGCTGTCCTTTGTTAAGGAGAGGCATTGCAAACTATTGTTTGCATTCATCCGTATTGTGCCTAGTACAAAGAATGAATGTTCAAGCACATTGCCGTTATGTGCGCTGCTTGTTCTTCTCTAAAACCAATCTCTCCTGAGCTTTCTCTTGTTTTAAGATGTGCAGTTGCAACTATTCCCACTTTATAGGCAATCTACATGTAAATGGGCACGTTCCTGCTGCTAGCCGGTAGTATAACGTAGGGGTCCTGAGATTGGTGGTGAAGCGCCTGCCTGTTCAACAGAGCTTTAAGAATATGGGCTCAGTGTAATCAGAACCTGGGGATGGGCAGAACTCTGCGGAATCTCGCTCAGTTTTTATGTAACTCTGTAGAATTCCACGAAGTAAAGCTTCACGAGTTCCGCCCACCCCTATACTGTAAGACCCCCATTACATGAGCCATTATTGATTGTTAGCACCAAGTGGGGAAGATTCCTTTTTGCTTGGCTTTCAACCCAGGGGCTCATATCATGATATGTTTGTGCTTGTGCAGGTTGTTTGTTTTAGAAATCGCATTGTTTAGTCTTGTATATTCACAACATACAACAATCCCATGTTAACCAAGGTGATAGTCCAAATATTCCCCCAATCTGTGGCAAACTATCGACAAGTTCATGCAAAAACAAACCCCTGCAGTAATGCACTAATCCCTCACACCCATGTGACAAGGCGGGTATTATAGTATCTCCCTCCTGTTTATATCTCTCACCACCACAACAGCTGCAAAATAACTGTTACCACGACACGTGAGCAGAAGGTACCAGCTTTGCATGCATCATTTAATTTTACCATGTAATGTTTGCTATATATCGGTTTCCTCTGATAAGAATCACCTTGACCCAATAATGCACCTTGTCTTTCTTGTCTACATCTTTGTATCGCTGTTCATTTTTCCTAAAATGGAAAAAAAGAGAAATCGCTCTGCTTAATTGCGCTGTACAAAGCGCAGCCCCGAAACACAAGACTATGAAAGTGCATTCAGACTCAGAAGGAAGGTGTGCTTCTGTTTTGGGAAAAAACAGTTTTTCTATATATGCATGTACTAACTCAGTGAATTAACTGTGAGCAACACATGTTGAATATGCAGAGCTGTGGTTCCCACTCTTTATTTCCATGCCATAGTGTCTACAGCTTCAGTACTGATTTTGAGGATTTCTGAAAGTTTCGAGACTAGTGTATATATTGTTGGCAGCTCGACTATGTTCAGAAACAGGTACAGAGCTCCCTTCAACACCTCTCTCGTGTTCATGAGAAGACCCATGCAGCAGTGGCCGCTATCCTGTGAATCCAAGCTCGAAAGTTCAAAGCTCATGTGACTGCGTTCATTCACAGAAAAGGGGCCAGATGTGACCTTAGGCCAGCCAGTGTTCTCCAACCAGTAACTCAGGAGCTTAAGGCAACTCTTCAGCTACCTGTGAGTAGCTCCCTTAGGTGTAGCCCAACCTAGTAAATAAAAAGCTCTTGTTTGGTTGAATTAGGTATGTTTGCAAAATTGAAAATTATATTATATTAAGTAAAAGGGTGTATATTTTCAGAACTGATAAACAGCTGATCGCTGAAAAACTACATTTATTTTATTATTAACATTTATAAAGTGCTAACAATGATCTCCAAAGGGATGTCACAGTTCTGAAATTGCCATTTGTTTAGTCAAGTAGGCAGGCAACTGGGAACAAGAGATGCAGGTGCATCAATCAGGGAAGAGCCATGTTTTTAGTTTTTTTCTAAATGCAAGGTAATCTTCAGTAACACAGAGGTACAGAGGGAGAGAGTTCCAGTGGGTGGCTTCCAAATAGGTAAAAGAGCGGGGACCTGCTCTAGCCTTCTTGACCCTTTTTATTTTGGCTGAGGCAAGGTTGACTTATCTCAAATTTCTTGAAGATTGATAACATTCAACCTTTTGCCTGAGAAGCAGTGGGCCAGAGTTGTGCAAAGCTCTCTGAGTATGACAGAGGAGCTCAAACGTAGCTCTCTTAAATGTGGGCAGCCAGTGCAGTGTTTTTAGGAGATGGTGGAAGAACTATATCTGTCTTTATAGCAGATAAGTTTTGTAGCAGCGTTTGGATTGTCTGAAGACACGTGAAAAAGTAATATGCCATTCCCATATACAAAGCGTATCAGTGGAGAAGTGTGGCTCACTGGTTAGAGGAGGTAGACCCTGAAGCAGAGGTCAGACCCGGGACCAGGGTTCAATTCCTGACGCGGCAGGGTCTTGAGCCCAAATATCCACGGACTCGATAATTCTCGTTTCGGTGCCTACTCAAATCATGGGTTCACACTCTGCAGCTCTGGGCATCAGCCTGCTTAATCTCCACTACGGCCCCCCCGCGGCGGGATGCCTGGCTTTCACCTTGGGGATGCCCAGTACGGGTATCTCACAGGGAAAAGCCAGGACAGGTTCCCAAGGCAAGCGCCGAGATGCCTACGGGTAATCGAGCGCTATATAAGAACGCATAATAATAATAATCCAATCATCTGAAAATCAATGCCTGGACTACCGTGCGGTGCCAGGTGATTGGAATCCATCTGAACAGTTTCCTAAGAAGTCTTAACAGACCAAACCATTTGCCTCATGTGGACTTCATCTGGTCTTGCATTGATAGGGATCGATCAATAATAATTCCTAGATTTTTTGTCGCTTTTTGGGGTTCCGGTGCAGTGCCCAGCATACCTCAAACCCCTCCGAGTGGGGAGGGGGGGGGGACAGGAACGGCCGAGCACTTTGCCGGGGCCGGTTTTGTTTCCCAGTCCGGCCCTGAGCATGGAAAACCTCCAGGAATCATCCCAAATATGTTCAGCACCAACGAACTGGAGAAGCACTATTTTATAAGTGTTGAATTTTAGACAATGTTCTGTCATCCAGCTGGCCACTTACGAGAGACTGCCCATCAAGTTTCTCTTGGTCTCTGCTTGCTTTTCACCGATGGAGATGATCAGCTGCGTGTCATCGGTTCAAGAACAGATGTCAAAACCCCAATTTTTGACCAGTGTTGGCAAGGTTGCGACGTACACATTAAAAAACTGTAGGGCTCAAGGAGAAGCCCTGGGGTACACCGCATTTTGAATTATAAGGATATGATCTGAAAGGGTCCTTCCTGCTTGATGGATTTTGATATTTTTCATAGGATGGATTCAAACCATTGAAGTGCGGCAGAGTGGAACATTATCACATGCTGTCTCTTAAGCAAGTTCCTGTGTGAAGTGCAATTTGCGTCAATATATATATATATATATATATATATATATATATATATATATATATATATATATATATATATATACGGAAACTACAACTCCCAGAATTCCATGGGAGAATGTAATGTCATGTGACCTCCTTAAATACAGATGGTAAAAGTAGTGCCACCTTCCATGACAAAAGGCTGCAAGACCGAAACTCGTTGGTGTGATAGACTTAGGATCTGTGCCAATAAACTGAAACAAAGGAAGTTCCTGTGTGAATATATATATATTTTTGTCACAAATTGCGCCGCAAATTGCGCTTCACACAGGAACTTCTGGTAGTTGCAGTAACACCGACAATATTTTCATACTTAGTTCCATCATAGTCTCAGGAAATATCACAATTGTTACACCACAATGGGTGGCTTAGTGTCCCAACAGCAGAAAGTTCACCTTCTATCTGTCCGCCAAACTGGGCACTCCGTTCGAACTGCGCTCTCGATTCACAAGCGCTGCAGATCTGCTTCATATGCAGCAGGGCAGTCTTGCAGTCCTGAACCGACTTACCATACGCGTTTCTGGTAATTTTTAACCCAGGATGCAGGAATACTTCACAGTCTGCCGAATAAATGGACGAGCATAAACACTCTGTGCGGGTGCCTCATTTGCTGGAGCGTGTTTGCAGACATGCCACCTCAGGCCATGTGCCCTTCCTTTACCACTGTGCAAACGCACCCGGTGGCGCGGGAGCCAGTAACGCGCGTCAGAGGCCCCCGCCTCTTTAAGTGGCCTTGGCTTTGCTGGCATCTGCTTCGGCAGACTTTGTTTGCACTTCCAGGGTACTGGATTAACTGAGGCCCACCTCCGGGTCCAGGAGGAGGTGGGGGGTGATGGAGTTATTAACTCCGCGCTGGGCGAGATGGACTGCCGGACTTACCCCCGCCCATTTGGAGACCTGTTGCCTGGAGGTTGATGCGGTCTGGGTACCCGAGGGGGCTGGAGTTTAAGCAACAGGCAGGGGTTTGGGCCAGATGACATCGTGGTGCCAGATAATCTGCAGGAACACTTGTTTATCCCCGCAGTGCCTACCTGGATATACACAGCATTCTGGGAACTGTGGTGCACATGTACCGAGTGCATTAAAGAAGGTGAGGAAGGACACTGTTCTTGGGGGCGGAGCGGAAAAGAACCAATTGTTTTGGGGCATAATATTTAAACCCACGATGGTGCCTGTAACTCCTAAAATATTCTTGGGACTGAAGAAGGCATACTAAATGCCGAAATGCATTCGCCACATCGTGAACCTTGCAGAATAAAGAAGCCCCATTGCAGACCCCTGTTGTGGCCTCTACCCTTTCTTTGGAGTAGTCTTGGTGATATTTGCAGCGTGGGAGCCAGTAACGCTTAAGAAGCTCCGCATCTTTAAGTGGCCTTGGCTTTGCTGGCATTTGCTGTGGCAGACTGTTTGCACTTCCAGTGTACTGGATTAACAAAGGGCCACCTCCGGGTCCAGGACGAGATGGGGCGGTGACGGAGTTATTAACTAAGCGCTAGGTGAGATGGACTGCCAGACTTGCCCCCGCTGATTTGGAGACCTGTTGCCTGGAGGTTGATGCAGTCTGGGGACCAGGGGGGTGCCGGAGTTTAAGCAACACGCAGGGGTTTGGGCCAGATAACATTGTCGTGCCAGATAAGCCGCAGGTACACCTGTTTACCCCCGCAGTACCTACCTGGATATACACAGCATTCTGGGAACTGTAGTGCACATGTACAGAGTGCACTACAGAAGATGAGGAAGGACACTGTTCTTGGAGGCGGAGCGGACCAGAACCAATTGTTTTGGGGCATAATAATTAAACCCACAATGGTGCCTGTTACTCCTAAAATATTCTTGGCGCTGAAGAAGGCATACTAAATGCCGAAATGCATTCGCCACATCGTGCACCTTGTTGAATAAAGAAGCCTCCCTGCATCCCCTGTTGTGGCCTCTGCTCTTTCTTTGGAGGATTCTTGGTGATATTTGCTGCGCGGGAGCCAGTAACACGCTTCAGAGGCCCCCGCATCTTTAAATGGCCTTGGCTTTGCTGACATCTGCTGCGGCAGACTTGGTTTGCACTTCCAGGGTACTGGATTAACCGAGGCCCACCTCCGGGTCCAGGAGGAGATGGGGCTGTGGCGGAGTTATTAACTCTGAGCTGGGCAAGATGGACTGCCAGGCTTGGCCTGGCCGATTTGGTGACCTGTTGCCTGAAGGTTGATGTGGTCTGGGGACCCAGGGGGGCGCCGGAGTTTAAGTAACACGTATGGGTGTGGGCCAGATGACATCGTGGTGCCAGATAAGCCGCAGGAAGACCTGTTTACCCCGGTAGTACCTACCTGGATATAAACAGCATTCTGGGAACTGTAGTGCACATGTACCGAGTGCACTACAGAAGGTGAGGAAGGACACTTTTCTCGAGGGTGGAGCTGACCAGAACCAATTGTTTTGGGGGCATAATATTTAAACCCACATTGGTGCTTGTAACTCCTAAAATATTCTTGGTGCTGAAGAAGGCATACTAAATGACGAAATGCATTCACCACATCGTGCACCTTGCTGAATAAAGAAGCATCCCTGCATATCCCTGTTGTGGCCTCTACTCTTTCTTTGGAGTAGTCTTGGTGATATTTGAAACGCGGGAGCCAGTAACACTTAAGAGACCCCGCATCTTTAAGTGGCCTTAGCTTTGCTGGCATCTGCTGCGGCGGACTTGTTCATTTGCACTTCCAGGGTATTTGATTAACCGAGGCCCACCTCCGGGTCCAGGAGGAGATGGGGCAGTGCCGGAGTTATTAACTCTGCGCTGGGCGAGATGGATTGCCAGACTTGCCCCCGCCGATTTGGAGACCTGTTGCCTGGAGGTTGATGCGGTCTGGGGACCCAGGGGGGCACCAGAGTTTAAGCAACACGCAGGAGTTTGGGCCAGATGACATCATGGTGCCAGATAAGCCGCAGGAACACCTGTTTACCCTCGCAGTACCTACCTCTATATACACAGCATTCAGGGAACTGTAGTGCACATGTACCGAGTGCACTACAGAAGGTGAGGAAGGACACTTTTCTCGAGGGTGGAGCTGACCAGAACCAATTGTTTTGGGGGCATAATATTTAAACCCACATTGGTGCTTGTAACTCCTAAAATATTCTTGGCGCTGAAGAAGGCATACTAAATGACGAAATGCATTCACCACATCGTGCACCTTGCTGAATAAAGAAGCATCCCTGCATATCCCTGTTGTGGCCTCTACTCTTTCTTTGGAGTAGTCTTGGTGATATTTGAAACGCGGGAGCCAGTAACACTTAAGAGACCCCGCATCTTTAAGTGGCCTTAGCTTTGCTGGCATCTGCTGCGGCGGACTTGTTCATTTGCACTTCCAGGGTATTTGATTAACCGAGGCCCACCTCCGGGTCCAGGAGGAGATGGGGCAGTGACGGAGTTATTAACTCTGCGCTGGGCGAGATGGATTGCCAGACTTGCCCCCGCCGATTTGGAGACCTGTTGCCTGGAGGTTGATGCGGTCTGGGGACCCAGGGGGGCACCAGAGTTTAAGCAACACGCAGGAGTTTGGGCCAGATGACATCATGGTGCCAGATAAGCCGCAGGAACACCTGTTTACCCTTGCAGTACCTACCTCTATATACACAGCATTCAGGGAACTGTAGTGCACATGTACCGAGTGCACTACAGAAGGTGAGGAAGGACACTGTTCTTGGGGGCGGAGCGGACCAGAACCAATTGTTTTGGGGCATAATCTTTAAACCCACGATGGTGCCTGTAACTACTAAAATATTCTTGGCGCTGAAAAGGGCATACTAAATGCCGAAATGCATTCACCTCATCGTGCACTTTGCTGAATAAAGAAGCCTCCCTGCATACCCCTGTTGTGGCCTGTGCTCTTTCTTTGGAGGAGTCTTGGTGATATATATATATATATATATATATATAAATATATATATAGTGCCCCCCGAATTCGACAGTTCACAACAAAATGCTATTGGACATGACTAGGATGTGCCTGGAGCAAAACCTCTTCATTTTCAATGGGGTAATCTACCAACAGGTCGGAGGTGTGGTGATGGGGGCTTGCTTCTCCCCCAGCTATGCGTGTTTACACGTGGGGCTGTGGGAGGAGCAGGTCCTCTTTTGCCAACACCGAGAATTTACTACCAACAATGTTTTACTGTACCTGTGGTATATAGATGATTTGTTGCTTGTTTGGGGGGGACTGTTGAAAGTGCTAAGGCCTTTGTAGAAGTAATTAACAAGAATAACATCTATTTAAACTTTACTTCCAATATCAGTCTAAGGTCCGTATGTTTTCTAGATGTGGAGGTATTCGTTGAAAACAACAGTTTGTCAACCAGGTTGTATAGGAAGCCAAGTGCTGGCAATACAATATTGCACACCAGCAGCTACCATCCCGCACATCTGATCCGGAGCATTCCCTTCGGAGAAATGCTTCAGATCAGAAGGATCTGCAGCACGGAAGCCGAATGCGCAGTTGCGCAGGAGGTTTGCAGATTACGTTTTCTGGCCAGGGGCTATTCGAATACTAGCTTAGTGAAAGCTATGCAACGGACCAAGTCCATTACCACTGATGTCATCAGTGATGTCATTTGAGATGTCATCAGTGATGTCATGAGTGATGTCACTGACCATGTCATGAGTGATGTAATATGTGACGTCATCAGAAGTGCATTGCGGGCGTGCGAGTTATAGTTAGCTGAATTAACTATAACGGGGGAATTTCAATGGTTTTGTATGAGTGAAATGTCCAGCTAACTATGACATGTGTGAAACCTATGTTTTTTCTGTGAATTTCTAAGGTTTTTTAAATGCTAATTCCTAACTATACCGTGTGTGAAACCTATGTTTTTTTCAGTGAATTTCTTAGGTTTTTTAAATGCTAATTTTTAACTATAACATGGGTGAAACCTATGGTTTTTTCAGTGAATTTCTAAGGTTTTTTAAATGCTAATTTTTAACTATAACGTGGCTGAAACCTATGGTTTTTTCAATGAATTTCAAAGGTTTTGTAAATGATAATGTTTAAATGTATACATTTTTATTTTTTTTATACTGATTTACTACATTATTTTAAACTATTTATTTTTAGATATTTTATTTTTTAGATTACATTACACATTTTTAATATAAATTGAAAACATTTTTTTTTAAAAATATTAAAATTGTAATATTTATTTTTTTAATTTAATATTTTTTCAATTTAATATATATTTTATATAGCAGGCAATGATATCCTATGGAAGGAAATTCAAGTTACTGGTAAGTACAGTTAAATTTACTTTTCAGGAATAGTAGTGAGCTAGATTGGGGAATTAATTCCTCTTCAATCCTGAGGTCCCCCTGTGAGACAACTAGCCCACCAGGTACCTCCAGTCATGCGTGTTGCAGAGAGTCGTTCAAAGGGCACGCCCCCTTTTTACAACACTCTACAACACAGCTCGGTGGTGCTTACTGGAGATACCTGTTGGACTAGTTTCCCCCTAGGGGACCTCTGGATTGAACAGGAATTAGGTCCCCAATTTAAAACGCGCTTCAGGGCATGTTTGCACTCACATCACCTCAAGCCCGCCCCCTACCTTCACCACTGTGCTAACGCACCCTATAGAGTGTTCTAAGTTGGGGGATTAAGTCCCCTTGCATACTGGGGTCCCTGGGGCCAACTAGCCCACTGGGAACCTCCAGTAAGCGCCAGGAGGCTGTGTTGCAGAGACGTGTAATGAGGCCACCCCCCTTTTTACACCTCTCTCCAATGCTGTCCCCCGGGTGCGTTTGCAGAGGGGGAACTAATTCCCCTTGCATACTGGGGGTCCATGGGGGCCAACTAGCCCACCAGGGACCTCCAGTATGAGCCAGGGGGCTGCATTGCAGAGAGGTGTAATGAGGCCACCCTCCTTTTTACACCTCTCTGCAACGCAGCCCCCTGGTGCATTTGCAGAGGGGGAAACAATTCCCCTTGCATACTGTGGGTCCATGGGGGCCAACTAGCCCACCTGGAACCTACAGTATGCGCCAGGGGGCTCTGTTGCTTTGCCCCGGGCGGTGGTGGTCCCCGGGGCAGTGTGGGGGGATTGGGGCCCCCCACACTTCTTTTTCACTATGCCCCCGGGATTTGGTCCCCCTGGGGGGTAATTTGAAAAAAAGCAGACAGAGTTTTAAAAAAATAAGAAATTAGGGCCTTGGGGGTCCTTGTGGGACCACCTGAGCAGGCCTAGGGGGCCAAGCTGTTTCCACCCTGCCCCCTTTTTGCATTCTACACATTTGTTTTTCTGCTTTCTTGTGCCTCGGTCTACCGAGCACAAGATGTCTACCAACACTTCCTGGTTTGGAGTGTTCACAGCCAATGAGCATGCAGCTCGTACTCGGAAAGGTATGCGTACGGTACTCGTACGGTACTCGTACCCCGCGATTTTTGTCCCAAACAAAAATTGGGGAGGGCCTTGGGGGTCCTTGTGGGACCCCCTGAGCAGGCCTAGGGGGTCAGGGTGTTTCTATCCTGCCCCCTTTTTGCCTTCAACATGTTTGTTTTTCTGCTTTCGTGTGCCTCAGTCTACCGAGGCACAAGATGGCTGCCAACACTTTCTGGTTTGGAGTGTTGAAAGACAGTTGACAGCCAAATAGCATTCAGCTCGTCCTCGGGAAGGTACAGAGTAAAGTAAGCTTACCGTAACACCTCCAATATATATCTATGATTTTACTTATGATTTTCTCACGAACTACTGAACGGATTTATACCATTCAACAAAAAGCGTGATCTGCGAACAGAATTCTACCTTTTTGCCAAGTTTGGTGTAATTCCGTTCAGCCGTTCGGGCTGTAGCCCTGGGTAAAGGTTCTATGGGAAATTGCATGGGGAAAACACGTTTTGGGACCCCCCTTTTTCTCGGCCCCCGCTTCATGAATCACCCCTAAACTTTCAGGGAAGGAGCGGAGCGGAGCAGGCCATTTTCTTGGAGAAATTCGCAAAGGTTTGTTCACCGGCGCCAAAGTTATTCCAAATAGAATGTTGCAGATTTCCTATGGAAACTAGGTTTTAACTATAACTACCTACTGGCGTCCGCCAGTAGGTAATATATATACACACACACACATATATATATATCGCCAGTAGGTCGCCAGTAGGTATATATAGTTAGGATTTTTTCCCTATGGGATTTTTGAAAATTCTATGTCTAATAACTTTGGCGTTTGTGGACGGAATTGGCTGAAATTTTCTGGAAAATGGAACATTTTGTTTCTGAGCAGCCCCTGGAAATTTGGGGGAGGTTCGTCAAGGGGGGGCCGAGAAAAAAGGGGGTCCCAAAACGTGTTTTTAACATTGAGTTTTCCATAGGGCGGTTGGCCTCACTTTTAGCCCGAACGGCTGAATGGATTTCCACGAAACTTGGCAAAATTTTAGGGACTGGTAGCCCGATGTGCCTTTGCTAGGTCTCAATATATGTGCTTCAGTGGATTTTGAGAAATTAACGTTCAAAAAAAGATATATATCTGTAACAGCGGACCGGGCAGCGCTCCGGTTCGCGGACTTTACGCGTAACGGAACTTCGCGTAGCGAAGCTGATTGGCTCTCCGGTGTCTGTCAACATTCTAAACAGTCCGGAGCGGCCGCCATCTTGTCTCTCGGTAGGATTGAGAGACAAGAGGAGGCCAAAACAAAGGGGGAAATGACCATAAGGGGGCATAGTAGATCCTCCCTGAACCCCTAGGTTTAATGTGGAGGCTTTAAAAGGGCCCCGCGGGGCAAAAAAAAAATATTTTTTTTTTGTTTTTTTGCGTGGGTAGCGCCCGGTTCGCGAACCGGGAAGCGTTCTGGGCAGCGTACTATAAGGAAAAAAGATTGATAGACTTTTCAAATACTGTATGTTAATTGATTGTTGGTTTTGTTGATTATTTTTTAAATTTTTTATTTTTTAAGCAATTATTTATTATTGTGATTGTGTTTCAAAATGTAATAACA
The DNA here is from genome assembly GCF_964261635.1 of Lissotriton helveticus. Lineage (NCBI taxonomy): Eukaryota > Metazoa > Chordata > Amphibia > Caudata > Salamandridae > Lissotriton > Lissotriton helveticus. The sequence continues at coordinate 1,098,766,097 of NC_136057.1, read as the reverse complement.
TTTCTAACATTTAACTAGTTTATGAATTACATATAAAAATGATTAAAGACTCAAACAATTTTTTAATATTACATACAATTTTATTTTTTGGATTGTTTTTCAAAATTTAATAGAACGTCTAGCATTTGACTGTCCGATATGTCCTCTTGTTGAGTGAACATAAGTTCCCACATTTGACCGTCATCATAATGAAGTAAATGATCCAGAGATTCTACACATTGAACTAATTCATGGTCCCGTGATTCATCCATGAAATCTGAGTCATCATTGTCCTCAATATCTTTTTCTGTGTTGTTCTCCAGAACAATTTCGAAGGAAACATTCTGCTCACCTTCCATTTTATTACTGTAATTTGCATAAAAAATAAATATATCAGTAGAGATAGGGCACTGTTGGGTTTAAGTTCAGACAGGTACTTGTGAGTTTATAACAGAGAAGTAATCTATGGGCACTGTATGGTTTCAGGCGTGAAGTAGTACTATTAAAAAGTGCCTGTGAAGAAGCCTAAGTAAATTCATAATTATACCACAGAAACCTAAATCAATCCATAATTATAATAAAGAAGCCTTTCTCAAAGTCTAACTCTTACAGAGGGATAGTATATAACTATCTGAAAATGTTTTCAAATTTATAAAATAATATCTCACCTTCTAAAAACAAGTTTAAGTTGTGAGTGAAAATGATCTTGCAATGTAGTTCAGGAAGTAGTAGTCAAAATGGCTGTGTTTCTCTCTCTTCCTTTATATATATTCAGGTACATAGCCAATCAAATGTCAGGTAAAAAAAGTAGTAAATGAAAGTAACATTTTAATTGGTTGTCAATTCCAACACTTCAGATGTGTTTTGTGAAGTAATTTACCTCAGGGTATTTAGAGAGGTCTACAGGCTAAATGGTTAAATGGAATTTCAATCAAATTTGTGAAAATGGTAGGCATTGGTATGTAGTATGAGCTAATCTATATTTGGTGAAATTGTCTCCAGTCGCTTTTCTGTAAACTACTTTCCCACCTTTTTTGATGGTGCGCTTCCCAGGGAGCGACCCGGTACGCGAACTGGCGAGCGCCCCGGTTCGCGAACCTTAAGCGTTACGGGAGTCCACCATTTTGTGTTTCGGTCGAATTAAGATACAAGATGGAGGGCAAATAATGTTCAGAATGGGTAGAAGGGGGCACGGTAGACTTATCTTGACCCCCTAGGTTTTCTGAGGGTGGCTGAGGAGGCCCATATGTGCGGAATTTTTTTTTTTTTTTTTTTAATTTAGCGAGGTTAGCTCCCGGTTCGCGTACCGGGTAGCGCCCCAGGGAGCGTACTTTGTTGAAAATTAGTGAAAAATGTTAGAGTAAAATAATAATTGTGAGTGATCAGATGTAGGGTAGCTCTGAGAAGAGCTTTTGGGTTTATGGTACATTTAGGTACTTATAAGTAGGTACCAATGCACAGTCTTAAATTCAGAATGAAAATTCTGTCGCCCTCATCTGAGAAGTGAACTCCATCTCCTCTGTAGATATCTTGCATGTAGTAACGCAAGTTATTGTTGTACAGGGAGCCCATTCCATGGTCTCTCATGTAAGCTGAAACAGATTTGTTTACATGCTTCCTCGACTTCTCAATTTGTGGACAAAATTGGTTTGACCACCTCCATTTCTGTCTTTGGCATATATTTGAATATACCAAGGCAGTCTGAGGAAAAAGTGCCATCAATTGCTCAAAGGTGTCCTTTAAAAGCATTTCCAGACCTACCCCAGTCAAAGTGCCCAAATCATTACCTCCACAGTGCACAATTAACAGGTCAGGTTTTGGCAAATGCATAAAGGTTTTCACCAATGGTATCAATTGGTGACATTTTAATCCTCTGTGGCCAAACCACTTAATTTCCACATCTTGTAAATTGAGGTTAGGTAAATTCCTGTTCTCAGCATACCTCTGAGCCCAATAGATGTAACTATGTCCAACAATCCAGACAGAAAACATGGTGAGAGAAGGTTCTCCTGCAGTCAGATGAAGTGTGGCAATGAAATGGCAGTTGAAAAAATAAGAGTTTAAAATGAAAAAAACTGTGGAGTTTCTGTGTTAATGAAGCAGTAACAGTGATTGGTGGATTTTGATTGCTGAAAACAGAAAGTTAGGGTGCATGGATGAGTTGTTTGAAAGATGTATTTTGAGTGGTCAAGAAAAAATCATTAAATGAAAGAATGCACTGGATATGAGGTGCACTGAGAGTTCAGAGTTCAATTGCAACATTGTTGTGTGAACTTGCAAACACCAGAGGTCTTCCAAGACGTGGTTGCCATGCAAAAAAGGCAGAAAGGGCAGAGGGGGGAAGGGTTTTCATTTGAAAAAAAGTGAGGGAAGAGTTTTGATTGGGTGACATGAGAGATATGTGTGAAGAATTACAGCATTTCTGTGCTTTTGATAGCTGCAGACTCTGGAGTGCATACCTTTTGCTCTGCTGAAGACAAATTGGTGTGTTTCTGAGACTGTTTTGAAACTCAAAGTATTTGCTAAGGTGAGAAAAGATTTCTTTAATTTAGATAGAGAATAGTGTGCTTTAAGGAGAAAATTATGAAGAAAGTTGTGTTCTTCAAATGTTGCTTTGTCTCAAGTGTTTTACAAATAGATTTTGTTTCTTTGAGAAAATGTAATTGGAGAAAATGTGAAGTATTAGTACTGACAGGGTGTTATTGTGCATAGGAGCTGTGGAGTCTTTTCAAATTATGACTTGAAAATCGTTTTTGAGGAAAATGAATGGTTATAATATTTATGACAAGGACATAATGGTGTATGCTTCATTATAAGGCAATTGAGTGTCTCTGATGTTATTTTTCCCATTTTAATGTAAGACCTTTCTCTGTGGAGCAAATTGCTTGTAAATATGCTCCCACCTGTGCATGGCAAATTTAGATTTTGAATGTTTGCGTTACATAGCCATGTTAAAAGTGACACAAACATGCTGCAAAGGCAATCAAAAAACGCTTTTATGTGTCTTAAGGACATTTTAAGTCATTTCTCCATGTGCAGTGTTTTGAAATTATGATTTGAAAATCGTTTTTGGGGAAAAGGAATGGTTTTTAAATTTATGACAAGGACATAATGGTGTATGCTTCTTTATAAGGCATTTCAGTGTCTCTGATGTCATTTTTCCCATATTAAATTAAAAGACCTTTCCCCGTGGGGCACATTCCTTGTAAATATGCTCCCACCTGTGCATGGCAAATTTAGATTTTGAATGTTTGTGTTACATATCCATGTTAAAAGTGACCCAACCATGCTGGAAAGGCAATCAAAAAACACTTTCATGTGTCTTAAGGACATTTTAAGTCATTTCCCCATGTGCAGTGTTTTCAAATTATGATTTGAAAATCGTTTTTGGGGAAAAGGAATGGTTTGTAAATTTATGACAAGGATATAATGGTGTATGCTTCTTTATAAGGCATTTCAGTGTCTCTGATGTCATTTTTCCCATATTACATTAAAAGACCTTTCCCCGTGGGGCACATTCCTTGTAAATATGGTCCCACCTGTGCATGGTAAATTTAGATTTTGACTGTTTGAGTTACATAGCCATGTTAAAAGTGACCCAAAAACTTGCAAAGGCTTTAAAAAAACACTTTCATGTGTCTTAAGGACATTTTAAGTCATTTCCCCGTGGGCAGTGTTTTCAAATTATGACTTGAAAATCGTTTTTGAGGTAAAGGAATGTTGTTAAAATTTATGTGTGCCATATGCCCCCAAATTTCTTTTTCAGGGGTGCAGCAGGATGTTCTTGAGACACCCCTGCACCTTTGGAAAAATTCCTAATTTGCGATGAGCTAATTGCTAATCGCAAATTGCACCTTCATTCCTATGGGCCTCCTGGCCCATGGAAATGAATGGGTAATTTGCAATTAGCAATTTGCTCATCGCAAATTAGGAATGGTAAAGAATCGCTATTTATTCCTTAAAATTCGCTATTTTGGAAATGCAAAATAGTTTGATGATACATATGGCGGTTCATCTCTAACAAGATAAGAAGCTTAGGGATACATTTATGATGACTGGCGCAATGAAGTGGACATCACTTACTTCATTGGTAGAGCTTTACATGTATTATCTCCTCTGTATTCTTCATCAAGCGTAACTTTCATCTGCAATCCTGAGTAGGCCTCACCTTAAACAAACCTCTGGATAGGGCACACCTTATCGTCATCCTGAATTAATCATTTAAAATGCTAGGGACAGATTTATGATAGGTGTATGCCTCTTTTGCGCCACTGTGCGTCACTTTTGTGATGCAGCGGCGGTGCAAAAGATTTGCTATGAGGCGACAAAATTACAAATTGATACATTTAGGCAGATGTGTCATGGTGTAAAAAACACCGTGCCACATGAAACTGATGCAGCAGTGATGCAAAAGATGCACCATGTTGCAAGACAGGCCTCACTTGGGGCCATATGTATGAAGCTAATTAGCATTTGCAAAGGCCGAAGTTCTGTGAATTTCGGCCTTTGCGAATGCTAATTAGACAAATGGTATGTATCAAACAAGTTTGATGCAAAATAAGGAATAGCAAAATTTGCTATTCTTTATTTTGCGATTGCACTGAAGGATTTGCAAATTTTGTGATTTCTTAAATGCAATGTATCAAACAAAAAATATGCAAAAAATGCCATTAAGGATTTGCAAATTACCACCAACTTCTAGTTGGTGGTAATTTGCGAATTCTTTTCAAAAAGCTTTTTTTCCAAAAAACAAAAGGTGACATATGACGCCCATACATGCCCTTAGGGCATGTATGTGCGCCATATGCCCCCAAATTTCTTTTTCAGGGGGTGCAGCAGGGTGTTCTTGAGACACCCATGCACCCTTGGAAAAATTCCTAATTTGCGATGAGCTAATTGCTAATCGCAAATTGCACCTTCATTCCTATGGGCCTCCTGGCCCATGGAAATGAATGAGTAATTTGCAATTAGCAATTTGTTCATTGCAAATTAGGAATGGTAAAGAATCGCTATTTATTCCTTAAAATTCGCTATTTAGGAAATGCAAAATAGTTTGATGATACATATGGCAGTTCATCTCTAACAAGATAAGAAGCATAGGGATAGATTTATGATGACTGGCACAATGAAGTGGACATAACTTACTTCATTGGTAGGCCTTTACATGTATTATCTCCTCTGTATTGTTCATCAAGTGTAACTTTGATCTGCAATCCTGAGTAGGCCTCACCTTAAACAAACCTCTGGATAGGCCACACCTTATCGTCATCCTGAATTAATCATTTAAAATGCTAGGGACAGATTTATGATAGGTGTATGCCTCTTTTGCGCCACTGTGCGTCACTTTTCTGATGCAGCGGCGGTGCAAAATATTTGCTATGATGCGACAAAATTACAAATTGATGCATTTAGGCAGATGTGTCATGGTGTAAAAAAACGTGCCACATGAAACCGATGCAGCAGTGATGCAAAAGATGCACCATGTTGCAAGACAGGCCTCACTTGGGGCCATATGTATCAAGCTAATTAGCATTCGCAAAGGCCAAAATTCTGTGAATTTCAGCCTTTGCGAATGCTAATTAGACAAATGGTATGTATCAAACAAGTTTGCTGCAAAATAAGGAATAGCAAAATTTGCTATTCCTTATTTTGCGATTGCACTGAAGGATTTGCAAATTTTGCGATTCCTTAAATGCAATGTATCAAACAGAAAATATGCAAAAAATGCCATTAAGGATTTGCAAATTACCACCAACTTCTAGTTGGTGGTAATTTGCGAATTCTTTTCAAAAAGCTTTTTTTCCAAAAAACAAAAGGTGCCATATGACGCCCATACATGCCCTTAGGGCATGTATGTGCGCCATATGCCCCCAAATTTCTTTTTCAGGGGCTGCAGCAGGGTGTTCTTGAGACACCCCTGCACCCTTGGAAAAATTCCTAATTTGCGATGAGCTAATTGCTAATCGCAAATTGCACCTTCATTCCTATGGGCCTCCTGGCCCATGGAAATGAATGGGTAATTTGCAATTAGCAATTTGCTCATTGCAAATTAGGAATGGTAAAGAATCGCTATTTATTCCTTAAAATTCGCTATTTAGGAAATGCAAAATAGTTTGATGATACATATGGCGGTTCATCTGTAACAAGATAAGAAGCTTAGGGATACATTTATGATGACTGGCGCAATAAAGTGGACATTACTTACTTCATTGGTAGGCCTTTACATGTATTATCTCCTCTGTATTCTTCATCAAGCGTAACTTTAATCTGCAATCCTGAGTAGGCCTCACCTTAAACAAACCTCTGGATAGGCCACACCTTATCGTCATCCTGAATTAATCATTTAAAATGCTAGGGACAGATTTATGATAGGTGTATGCCTCTTTTGCGCCACTGTGCGTCACTTTTCTGATGCAGCGGCGGTGCAAAAGATTTGCTATGAGGCGACAAAATTACATATTGATGCATTTAGGCAGATGTGTCATGGTGTAAAAAAAACGTGCCACATGAAACCGATGCAGCAGTGATGCAAAAGATGCACCATGTTGCAAGACAGGCCTCACTTGGGGCCATATGTATCAAGCTAATTAGCATTCGCAAAGGTCAAAATTCTGCGAATTTCGGCCTTTGCGAATGCTAATTAGAAAAATGGTATGTATCAAACAAGTTTGATGCAAAATAAGGAATAGCAAAATTTGCTATTCCTTATTTTGCGATTGTACTGAAGGATTTGCAAATTTTGCGATTCCTTAAATGCAATGTATCAAACAAAAAATATGCAAAAAATGCCATTAAGGATTTGCAAACTACCACCAACTTCTAGTTGGTGGTAATTTGCGAATTCTTTTCAAAAAGCTTTTTTTCCAAAAAACAAAAGGTGCCATATGACGCCCATACATGCCCTTAGGGCATGTATGTGCGCCATATGCCACCAAATTTCTTTTTCAGGGGTGCAGCAGGGTGTTCTTGAGACACCCCTGCACCTTTGGAAAAATTCCTAATTTGCGATGAGCTAATTGCTAATCGCAAATTGCACCTTCATTCCTATGGGCCTCCTGGCCCATGGAAATGAATGGGTAATTTGCAATTAGCAATTTGCTCATCGCAAATTAGGAATGGTAAAGAATTGCTATTTATCCCTTAAAATTTGCTATTTAGGAAATGCAAAATAGTTTGATGATACATATGGCGGTTCATCTCTAACAAGATAAGAAGCTTAGGGATAGATTTATGATGACTGGCGCATCACCAGGGATGTGCCAGTCATCCTGCGCTGCTGTTCCGCCACCCATGGTGTGCTGCATTTACAATGCGGCGCAGCATGGGGCAAAAATGGCACAGATGCGTGACGCATCTGTGCCGTAAAGGTGGCGCATTGCTGGAGTTGTATCGCAAGTGTGATGCAGCTCCAGCAAGGCTCAGGGGTGCCCCATCTCCACAATGTTGCGTCAAGACCTATGCCTGCTTCAAGCAGGCGCAGGGTTTTGACGTAGCTTTCTCCTATCTGATTGTAAATGCGGCACACCATGAGTGGCAGAGCAGCGGTGCACGTTAACTGGTGCATGCCTGGGGATGTGCCATTTAACATAAATCTGCCCCTTTACATTTAAGTATGTGCAGGGGACACAGAGTCGGTGAGGCTTATCCAAGGTTAAGAAGAGATGAGTCCTGTTCACTGAAAAATTAGACATAGGCTTCACCTGCTCAGCATCGTTGGACATGGCTATATAATAGCTGCAAAATGTTACTCTTGTTAAACAATTTTACTATTATAATCTCTGAGATTTGTCTCTTACTCTGCAACATCTCATTGTTGTTATCTTTCTTTAAAGATAAAGACAACATCAACATGAGCGACAATCAGCAATCAGTTGATTTTGACCTCATCATTGAACTCGTAATTGAAACATCAGTGGATGTTGATCCCTTGGATGATTTAAATCCTGAGGATGAAGAAGAACGTGATGAGGATGCAGATTTGTCCGAATTATATGACATAGGATGGGAAGCTGACGTGCTTGAGCCTATGGAACTATAAACATTTATTTTAAAAATGTATAATAAATAAAAAGTAAAAATGTAAACCGTTTAATTTAAAAATAAAGACACCTTCAAAAACAGGTTATGTGTAGTGTCTTCAATAAAATATTAAAATATGCTCATAAAATTAGATCAGATTCACATATAAAATAGCACAGGTAACATGAATATAAATTCCATTTCTTTTCTGCTATTTCTGTATTCTAAATTTGCCAAGCACTAAAAAATCTTCTATGTAAAAATGTCAAGTAGTGTTTTAAGTTTTTGATTACTGTTATTGATTTACTGTTGGGTAATAGTGGTTAATAACATTTTTTATTATATTTTACCACAGATTCAACTGCAGATCATTTCAAGATTTCAGCATGCCAACCAAAGAAAGAGTGAGAAAGGCTGCAAAACGTCAAAGACAGCAGGTTAATGAAAAAAAGCAGCAGTCCTCTAACAAAAAGATTTGTCAAGTCACCAAGAAAGCACCGGGTAAGAGTACAAAAACATTCATAAGAAATATCTGTAGTAAAAAAAATATTACTACAGAAAATGTTTCAGTCCAGAAAAAGAGAAGCAATTCAAACGGAAAGGAAAGGCCAATGAAAAATGTTACTGCTAGAGCAAGAGATAACTCTGTGCATGATAGTAGAAGGAAACAACAGTTTAGGGACATTCGTAAACGAATGTTCCGCAACAGGATAATTGGCAATTTGTTAAAAAATATTAAGAAAGGTCAACAGAAAGTGGTTTTTTATAAGAGAAAAAAAAAAGTTGAGAAAGTTATTGATCAGGCATTTGAAATTAAACGTAAGTTATTTATTTTGATAATCAATAGAATTAGGAAGCTAAACAAGGCAATTTATGATTTCAAAAGAAATAGTAGATGGAAGAGAATAGTTAATCGTAGTAATTTTTGTGACGTTTTTTCTGGAGAATGGATGCATAGTTCAAGCTGTGAGGCATTTTTTAATGAGGAGAGTTATTTCCAGGATAATGATTTGGTGCATGCAGTTGACACCAGTGGTCGTGCTTATGAAGTGAAAGATGGTTGTCCAGTTGAAAAAGAAAAACTTGTGACAACAGAGGCAGAAGAGGTGTTAGGTAATGAGGTTTTAGGAAGACGTGCTAAGGGTCCTGTGTACACCTGGAAGTGTAGTAGTATTTGCAGTGTGCGACAGGATTCCATCAATTTGCTTTGTGATTTTGTACGATCATTTAATAAGAAAAGTTTGAAGCAGAAAATGAGGTTGTTGCAAGAATTAGATCCTTGCAGAGTGAGAGAAGTGACAGGTTTGCATGGTCATTCACTGGCTTGTCTTTCCAGGAGAGTATGCCAGAGTGTTTTTCATCATTTCAGGATGCTAGCAGTGCATCATAATAAAGTGAGGAAATTAGTTAGAATGTTGTATTATGCTAAGAGTCCAGCAATTATGCTTAAACAATTATGCGCTGCTCTTTTGCATGGTTCTGAAATAGATGTGAAGAATATATGTGAAGAAATTGAGTTTTGTTACTTTGGAAGTAAAGAGGAGAATGTTGAAATTGACCAAGAAGAAGCGGGTAATGTGGAAGATAGTGTACAGGTTTCCAGTACAGATAATTTCCAGAGGGAAATTGCGACGTTTCAGGTCAAATCAAGTGAGAGGTCAAATTTCACTTGTGTGTGTTGTCGACGCACTTATTATAAGAATCAGACTAAGTTAGTGGATTTATATGTAAAAAGTGAAAGGGAAAATATTAGTGAATGGAAGGATTTCGCAACATACTTGATGGCAGAAAATTGTTTTGATTTGGGATTGGATCAACGTGTGTGTACTTATTGTTGTTGCAAATTAAATCAAAACCAGATGCCTGCTAGAGCAGTTCATAATATCTGGAATTGGTTGAGATTCCTTCTGAATTGAAGGATTTAAATACTTATGAATCTATTTTGATTCAAAGTATCCATCCCTTTCAGGCTATTGTAAGAATGGAGCCAAAGACAGGGAAATTGCCTCCATCAGATTTACAGAGAGGATTAAAGGGAAGAGTTGTTTATTTGCCTCTAGATTTGAAGAAAAACATTAACACAATTGGAGTAGAAAAAGTGGAAGAGGAACCTCTGGTTATCTTAGTTAATGGGGTTCCGACAAAGAATAAGAAAATATGGCAAGATTTAGTGGATGTTAGGAAAGTTAAAAAGGCAACATTGTATTTGAAAAAAAATTATAAATACTATAAGAATGTATATGTTGCAGAAGAGGAAGTAAGTGAGGAAGAGGATAGCGATTTGTGTGCTGGTCAAATTGAGAAAGTAGAACCCTCTACTAGTGAAGAAATATATGAACATTATAGTGTTCATCCTTTGCATTCCAAGGAAGTCATGGGGAATGCTATTGAGTTGTTTCAAATGAAACAAGCCAAAGGGAGTCCCATTAGTGTTTGGGAGGAAAGTTTGGAAGCTCGGTGTTTCCCACAGCTTTTTCCAACAGGTCAGGGAGGAAGATATGATGAGCGACCTCATCAAATTCCTGCTTCTGAATACCGGACTTTGCGATTGTATGCAGGAGATGCTAGGTTTCGACAATGCATTCCTTATTTGTTTCATCTCCTGTTTGAAAGCGATCTGTCTGGACTGTCATATGCAGTGAACCACATCTTGAAAAGTGGTATACACATGCAAAACATCTCGGCAAGTGACTTTATGGATAAAGTCAATGTCCAAGACAGTATTTTGGATTCTCACCTGATTAATCTCATGGCGTGTCAGCGTGGTACTAATGAGTACTGGTACCGTCGTCATGGTGATTTAAAATGTATGCTGAGGAACTTAGGAACTCCCACATGGTTCCTCACTCTGAGCTGTGCCGAGTATGGCTGGGAAGACTTACTTGAATTTCTACGAGAGGCAAATGCTAACGTAGAAAACATCGAATTCAAGACACCCGGAGAACTGTGCTCTTTGGATCCAGTCAATGTATGTAGGTACTTCAATCATAGATTTGAAGCTATGATGTCTTTCATCATGAATAAGAAGAATCCACCTCTTGGAGAGGTGTTGGATTTCTTCTGGAGAAAGGAGTACCAAGCAAGAGGTGCTCCTCATATACATATGTTGCTGTGGATCAAGGATGCACCTAAATTTGGAACGGATCCAGAAGACTCAGTGATGAGTTTTATATAACAGTATTCTACGTGTGCTGTTTCAAACGCAAAGGAGAAGAAAAGCCTAAGAGAAAAAGTTCTGCGTTTCCAAAGCCATCGATGTGGAAAGTACTGTCGTCGTAAATTCCGAAACAAGGACAAGTTCTACACCAAATGTCGTTTCGGCTTTCCACGACCGGTGATTTCTAAAGGAAGAGTAAACAGTTTGATGTCTTCGCTGCGACATAATGTGATGAAGAAATCACCTAAAAACACATACAATTTGAAGAGGAACGAAGAGTCCAAGTACATCAACGACTACAACCCGGTGATTTTGTCCATGTGGAATGCTAACATGGATATACAGTTTGTGGCTGATAACTGTATGGCTGTGGCTCGGTATGTGACGTCTTACATCACCAAAAAAGAGAAGAAAGAATTGAAGGATATGTGGGAGGACATTTACCATGAAAAGAGCCTCAGCAAGAAGTTGTACAGTTTCAGTCTGAAGATGTTGTCGCATCGAGAAATTGGAGCGTACGAATGTTCTGACCGGTTGTCTTCAGCAAGTCTCTATGCCAAGTCCAGGAGTATCGTTTGGGCGAGTCTTGGTCTTGCTGCAACGCGTAATCGAGTTCTCAAACCTGTGCGGGAAATTGAGTATTTGGCGGAAAAGGAGCCAAACAGTACCGACATTTTGAAGACCAACATGTTGGATACATATTATCCAAATCGAAGCATTCACCTCGAGAATGTTTGTCTGTATGAGGTTCTTCAAAATTACATATTCAAGAGGAACATCAAAGAAGATACTGAGAAAGGAGTGTATGCTGTAATAGGAAGTGAGGGATGTCTGGTCAAGCAAAGAAAATGCCACTTGGTAAACCATTGAAAACTGAGTGGCGAATCTCCTGAAAAAAAGGAGTTTTTCTATTTAGCACTTTTGCAACTTTTCAAGCCTTGGCGTGCAGAAGAGGAACTGCTTGGAGATTTTCTCTGTTACGAAGACTCTTTCAATGCCGCCAAGGAGACCATAGAATGTCCTGCTTTTCCCAAATATGTAGAAATGTTGAATGCAGAAATTGAGCAGGAAGCAATGATTGCAGCCGAGATTGCCAGAGACAGTTCTCAGGACAGTCAGAGTTCTGCTTCATTGAGTCAGGATCCACTAGGAGGACCTGTTATCGAAAATGAAGCTGCCACTGCTATGAATGAAGTGGAAAGAGCCATGGCACATGCTCAGGAGGATGCGGTTAACTTAGAAGAGTTGGAAAGACAACTCAACGTTGAGCAGAGGAAAATATATGACGAAGTTACCATGCAAATTGATCATGGATTAAGTCATGACAAGAAAGAGTGCTCATGTACGTCGTTGAAGCCTGTCCGACTGTACGTGAGTGGAGAAGCGGGAACTGGAAAAAGTTTCCTTATTAAAGCAATTTCATGTTATTTGCAGGAAAGGACAGAGTCATCGCTGTCTTGTGTTGTCACCGCTCCAACTGGACTGGCAGCACATAACATTAAAGGGATTACTTTACATCGTTTGCTGATGCTGCCAGTGGAGCATGACAACAAATTACAATATCACAAGCTATCTGGAGATGCTTGTTTTGAAGTTTCAAGAATCTTGAGGAAAATGAAACTTCTTATCATTGACGAAGTAAGCATGGTTTCCAATGTCATGCTTGCCTTTGTGCATTTGAGAATGCAAGAAGTTCTCAAAACAGAGTATGATGTGTTATTTGGTGGCAAACACATCATTGTTTTCGGAGATCTTTTGCAGCTGACACCAGTGAAAGGGCAACCTGTGTTCAAAATGCTCACGCATGAAGATACCAGGAAGTGCCTAGGGAGCATTGGCAACGTCAATATATGGTTAAACTTCAATTATGCTGAACTGCATGAAAATATGCGTCAGGCGAAGGATGAAGTTTACAAGACTATTCTACAAGATGTTAGAATTGGAAAAGTGACCGAGCATGGGAAAGAAGCTTTACATGCACGATTACTGTCAAATTTATATCCAGAACAAGATGTTGTGCCTGAGAATATTTTTCAGAAAATTACTGAGAAGAAATCTGGAATATGTTTGATGCCAACTCTTGCAGAATGTGCCAAATTCAACAACAAAATGTTGCATTTAGAAAAGCAAGAGATTGTGAAACTGGAAGCTATTGACAGAGTAGAGCATATGGGATCAACAATTATTTTGTCTGAGAATCTGAAAACAAAATTGGATTCATTAGAGAAGAGTATATCTAAAACTGCAGGTTTTGAAAAGACTCTGAATGTGTGCTTGAACTGCCGTATAATTTTAAGAAGGAATTTACATGTTGAAAGAGGTCTGGTAAATGGATCAATGGGTAATGTTGTTGATTTTGTAAAATACAGAAATAGAGATGGAATTGAATTTTTTAAAATTAAATTTGATGGCATTGAGGAAGTACAGCTAATTGGTCGTTGTTCTGCTAGATTTTTGCTTGTAAAAGACTTATATGTTCGCCGTAAGCAGTTTCCTGTTTGCTTGGCATATGCGGTGACAATCCATAAATCGCAAGGTTTAAGTGTAGACAGTGCATTGGTGAATATTGGCAGTTCTGTGTTCAAGGAGGGTATGGCATATGTGGCATTGTCACGAGTTAGAACTTTATCGGGATTGTACTTGATTGAGTGTGATGTCACAAGCATTTGTGCGGATCTAGATTGTGTTAAGGAATACAATAGGTTAAGAAGAGAGTATGCGCCACATTTGCCTCAATATCCTTTGTTTGAGAAACGTGTGGTAGGCCGGAAATGAAGAAATGTGACCAATACTGGGGAGGTTGTAGCAAAAAGACGAAAAGTCGATGAACCTGAAATTATAAGCAGAAACAAAAAGGATTCTGTTGAAGATGTTGTTGGTTTTCAATTTGAAAACAGTTCTGGTGTCAACTGCTATGCTGATGTAGTGGTTAATGTTTTGTTTTCTCTAGAAAATGTAAAAGAAGAGATTGTGGTCAATTCTGATCAAAGATTTTGCAGTTTGTTAAATTTTGTCTTAGAAAAATGTAGCACTGATAGAACAAACATAGAAAGTGTGTCTGAAATTCGAAATCTGTTAGACAGATGTTCAGGCCAAACACAATTCTCTCAAAATATTCAGCAAGATTGTCAGGAGTTTTTAATGTATATCCTTGATGTATTGCATGCTGAAGGTGTAGATTTAGATCAGCTGTTTGGGCTTTCTTATCAATGGCAGCATGACTGCGAGAACTGTAGGGTATCAAGTACTACCAGTGTAGACTCAGAAAGATTTATATATTTAACTTTGCCAGACAGTAAATCAGTCTCCTTTAATAAGCTAGTAAAAGCAGCTGATCACAACATGGAGTGTAGCCAATGTAAATCTGAAATGATGTCCACATTATTTATACGAACATATGGCCAGTATGTCATTTTAATGTTCCAACGATGTAGGCCTGATGGAACAAAATTGACAACTTTAATTAAAAATTTTGTGGCTTCGCAGTTGTCAATATCAGGAAGGACTTTTGTAACTGCAGCAATTATATATCATGACGGTCCTTCAACAACATCAGGACATTACACAGCTTATTTAAAGTCTAGAAATGGCTGGTCATTCTGCAATGATTCTGTTTTAATTTTCAAAAAAAAATTGCCGTATGACCTTAAAAACTCTTACCTGGTGTTTTTAAAACCAAAATTTTAGGGAAAGAATCTCGGGATGTGCTCTGAGGAATTTCAAGAAGTTCTAATGGCTCCTAGACGATTTGGCCTTGAGGATAAGTGTAGTTCAGAGACATAACTTCTAACCATAAGACTGGACGTCATGGAGAAATAAGTGCACTTTGAATGAGTTCAGAAAAACGATTTCTTTTTATAAGCTAATTGAAGCAGCCAATCAAAACATAGAGTAGAGGGAATGTAAGTCTGCAATGCTGTCTACTGTTTTACATTGCTTTGTGATTAAAAGTGATGTAGAGAATTAAATAATTGTAGTAGTCATAGAGGTAGTGTAAGTCTGCTTCATAGTAAGCAGTATCAGTGTCATAGGAAATGTAGAACATGACTGAGGAAGAAGGGGAAGATATTACTAGTCCAGGATTGTGAAAATGATCTTCAACATTTTAATTCTGAAAGTTGCGGAAATGCCAAATGACGGGATTGGCTTACAAGAAATCCAAGAGTTATAAATGGCTCTGACAAGATTTGGCCTTGTGGAAACTTGTGGTAGAGAGCAAAAAGTCATTTATTGTATGTAACATGTTTTTCAAAACGATGGAGGTTTTCTTTCAGAAAGTGGCGGGCTGAAAGTAATAACAGCACAACAGAGTGTAAGCTGTTCATAGGACATCCTTTGACGTCATGGAAAGTAAGTTAACTTTAAGGAGTTCTGAATTCTGATTTGTTATGTTGTATGGGTTTTTTAAACACAATCATTTTTCCCCGCTGTTATATGATGAATACCTTCAAGTCACTGTTTTTAGTGAAATTTGATACATTCTGAGAACAGCAAAAATAAACCATTTAACATGTATAATTAATTCTGTACTGTTTCCATTTATGATGTACATTTAGAACTGTGTAGGAGGCATGGAGAAGGAGAGGCTTCTGTAAGTGTCAAAGTTCTTGCATACAGTGCTCATATTCTACGTAGTCTTTCATATGATAGACTACATTTCCACAATGAGATACCTAAGCAAAGGAAACACAGGTCATATGATTGTGGAATGAGCAAAAAAATTTGCATGTTTTTCAATTATATTACCTGTGTTTCCTAACATTGCACACCACATTGTGTAGATGAGGTTTAGGCCTGTTCCTGGAGACAGAGGAGGTCTGACATTTGTTCAAGAGTGCAGTGGACATTACTCACTTCGTTGGTAGGCCTCCACATGTATTATCTTCTCTGTATTCTTCAACAAACCTAAATTCCATCTGCAACCCTGAGTAGGACTTACCTGAAACAAATCTGTGGATAGGTTACAACTTATTGGCATCTTGAAACAATCATTTAAAATGTTAGGGTCAGATTTATGGTGGCCGTGCGCCTCTTTTGCTCCATTGTGGGTCACTTTTGTGTAAAAGATGCACCATGTTGCAAGATAGGTTTCAGTTCATCTCCAGCAAGATACCATCAGTTTAAAATGTATATAATTAGCATTGTGTAGGGGGCATGCAGAAGCAAAAGCTTTTATAACTGTCAACGTTGTTGCATGCAGTGCTGCACTTCTAGGTACTGTTTAATATGCTGGACTACATCTGCACTATGAGATACCTAAGCAAAGGCAACACAGGTGATGTGATTGTGAAATGAGGAAAAGAAACTCCACATTTTTCAATTACATCACCTGTGTTTCCTAAGTTTATGAATGACATTGTGCAGATGAAGTTTAGGTCTGTCCACGGACACAGAAGAGGTCTGGCCTTTGTTCAAGAGTGAAGTGGACATGACTTACTTCATTGATAGGCCTTCACATGTATTATGTCCTCTGTTCTCTTCAAACAACTCGAAATTTCATTTGGAACCCTGAGTAGGTCTCACCTCAAACAAACCTCTGGATAGGACACATCTTATTGGCATCCTGAAGCAATCATTTAAAATGTTAGTGTCTTGCGACACTTTTCTGAGACAACAGCAGTGCAAAAGATGCACCATGTTTTAAGATAGGCCTCACTTCATCTGCATCAAGATACTGTTAGTTTAAAATGTATATCTTTAGGACTGTGTAGGGGGCCTGGAGAAGCAGAAGCTTCTGTCAGTGTCAAAGTTGTTGAAAAACTGTTTGTCCTTCAATCTTTTCCCTTGTCTTTTGTAATTTTTAAATACATGTTTTAATATTTTTCAAATGTTTGTTCTCTCTTTCCCAGATTGAAAGTATAAAAACAAAAAGTGAGTAATTTAACGACAATTATAAGGTAAATGTTTTGTATTCTTTTCATTACATTTCTATCACATTCACCTACTATTAGTTCCACAGCTTCATTTCTTTAACCCTCAGTTTCCTGCCTTTGCTACTTTCCTCATTCCTTTCTCTATTACCTACTTACTCAACTCCTTCCACTCTTTTTCTCAGTCCCTCTCTTCTCATAGTTCCTCACTCTTGTTCACTCACTCCGTCTCTATTACTCTTAGTGTCTTTGACTGATCACTTTTTCACTACTTGTTCATAATGCTTTCTCTGTGTAGTTGAAGCACACTAAGGGGCATATTATGAACACAGCCAATAAAATTATTGCTGTTTTTATTGGCAGAAAACTGGTGCAAAAGTGGTTTTAGCGGCAGTTTTCTGCCGCAAAAGCGGCTTTGGTGACATATTTCTGCCGATAAAAGCTGCAAAACTTTTATTGCCTATGTTGATGATATGGCTCTATGTTATTTACATTTCTTTGCTGTTTTAATTAATCTTTTTCTGTTATTTTTTGTTTTCTGTTTTCTATTTTTTCTCTCTGTTATTCCCCATGTTTTAATCTTATTTTGAACATTCACTCACATTCTCCAAGAAACTCTTCTTTGTTATTGTTCTACTCTCTTTTTTTTCTTTCACTTCCTTATCTATTTTGTTTCCCACAATTATACCCTCTTCCGTCTTTTCTTCGGTAAATAGATCTATTAAACAGTATCTCTGGTTTACTCCCTATAGCTGTCTTTCTTTTAACATCACTCTCTGTTTACTTTCCTTATACTTACTCTTCTTTTTTTTTTTTTTTTTTAAATTTTGGTTCGCTCCCGGTTCGCGAACCGGGAAGCGAACTGGGAAGCGAACTAAAAGAAATAGAGCTTGCCAGAGTCCTAAACATTCTAGCAATTTTTTTGGAAAGGGGAGGTAGTTCTGAAAAGAATTTTTTTTTAATGTTTTTGTTGTTTTATATATTTTTTTTATTTTTTGAACATTTTTTGTTTTTTTGGTATTTTTTGAACAATTTTATATTTTTTTTGGGTTTTTTGGGGGGGGGGAACAACAAAAAACAGGCATTGAAAAGGGCTCAACAGGAGCAAAAAAAAATTACTGTCTGGGGCGGTTAGGGCAATTATGATTGTTATAAGCTAGGTTGATGGAATTAATACTCATGTTACCACATGATATCAATACACCGCAGTGCAGACAAGTATATTTCATATGCCCAAAATTCTCCTGGATGTTTGGCACGGTTTCCCGTGCCTCTGCTGCTGTCAATGATATTAACGATGTTGACCTGGCCACAGGAGTTGCTGTTGGGTTTTGTTCCATGTCACGTATTTCCGCCCGGCTGTAATTGAGTGGATGCCACCTGTTCATGTGCCTATGCATGGTATAGTTCCCATAGCTATACTTTTTATCAGTCCCTCTTGATAATTTCTCTTTGCAAATGAGGCAGGTGACATACCTCGCATTTACTTTCTTCTGCCCTGGAGGGATTGAAAAAAACTGCCAAATGAAACTGGCTTTCCTATGGGAAACCCGGGGCACCTCTTCCAAGAACTGTGGTCCTTCTCTCTCCTCTTCCTCTATTTCTTCCTCTTCCTCCTCTGTGTTGGTGATGACCTGGGGAGGTGGTCCTCTCTTCCCATGAGGAGGTGGAGGTGGTGGTGGGGGTGCACCAGCTGAAGCAACTACTGAAGCCATTGCTCTACTATGAATAAAGGTCTTCCTCTCACAATGATGAAAGTCAGAGTGAGGAAAGAAGGAGGGGTTTTCATCATTTGGGAAAAACAATAGTTCTAAACCAATGAAAAGTGTTATTTTTAGGTCACCTGACCTAGCCTTACATGATTATGAAACCAAAAGTTAAATGAACCAATGAAAAGTTTTATTAACAAGTCACATGACCTCTCACGCTTATGATACGCGCTGCGGAACGGGCCCCGGATCGCTTCCGGGTCGCTGCGCTTCGCGCCTCGGTTCGCGTACCGGAGCACTTCCGGGTGCGCTAACGCAGCGCGTCATAAGACGCATTACGCGACAACGTGATACGTCGCGCTTCCGCGACGCGTCACGATGTTGATTTCTAACGCGGCAGTTGCGCTAACGGAACGTTTACCGGTTCGCGGACCGGGTCGCGGCATCAAATTGAGCTAACGGAAAGCTTCCCGGTTCGCGAACCGGGAGCGAAACAAAAAAAATATTAAAATTTTTTTTTATTAATAAACATATAAAATATATTTTTGGATTTAAAGAAGAATACATTTTACAGCTATAGATATTAGCTTTTAAAAAACCAATGAAATTCACTGAAAAAAACCGTAGGTTATAGACCATATATAGTTAGGAATTAGCATTTACAAAACCTTGAAAATTCACTGAAAAAAACATAGGTTATAGACCATATATAGTTAGGAATTAGCATTTAAAAAACCTTATTTTACTCACACAAAACCATTGAAATTCCATATATAGTTAGTTGTACTAACTATATATCGCGCACCCGCAATCCACTGCTGATCATGTCACATATTACATCATTCATGACATGGTCAGTGACATCACTGATGACATCACTGATGACATCTCAAATGACATCCCTGATGACATCACTGATGACATCTCAAATGACATCACTGATGACATCTCAAATGACATCACTGATGACATCACTGATGACATCTCATTTGACATTACTGATCACATCACTGATGACATCATTCATGTGATAATACAATGAACCTCTTCAGACTCTAATATAACCTTAGATACACTCAGTGTAAACATACACTCACAGACTGTCACTCATCCATGGAGTTACTCAGACACCTAGTCAGTCATGCAAAGAATCAATCACACCTCCATTTTCTCAACTATACAGTTATACACACCTTACTTATTCAAACATATACTAAAACATATTTACTCTCTTATACAATCCTGGATACAAGTTCACAATGATGCATACAGCCACTCACACATTCACTGGCTCCTATGCACAGTTATTTATATATGTCAACTCTCACATGTACTGTATTTTACATATGTACTTACTTTGACATGTAGCACTGAGATATCCATTCACTCACCAATACACTCATGCACACAGTCAACCGCCCATACAGCTGTTTCCACATGCACTTTTGAACCCATACATCTAGTGAATCAACTGCTCACACATATATGCACAGAGTCATACACCTCCCAGCCACCCACACACACACTCAGTCTCCCATACAAATGCTTGGGCAACCAGTCAATAACCCATATAGTTACTCATATAGCTACTGATCAACACATGCAGCAGTTTACAGAACAACAGACATAATGATGCACAAATTAAGACAGTTTAGTCACTAACCCATGCATTCAGTGAGACACATTTAATCACTCACTCATACAGTCAGTCACGCACCTACTAAATCCTTCATCCAGACACTTCTACATCTACTCATTCTTCAATATGTAAAACATATTTAAACTTTACAGAAACACACAGTCACTGGATGATGTCATCAGTGATGTCATCAGTGATGTCATTTGAGATGTCATCAGTGATGTCATCAGTGATGTCATTTGAGATGTCATCAGTGATGTCATCAGTGATGTCACTGACCATGTCATGAATGATGTAATATGTGACATGATCAGCAGTGGATTGCGGGTGCGCGATATATAGTTAGTACAACTAACTATATATGGAATTTCAATGGTTTTGTGTGAGTAAAATAAGGTTTTTTAAATGCTAATTCCTAACTATATATGGTCTATAACCTATGGTTTTTTCAGTGAATATTTATATATATATATATATCAGAAATCTCCAGAACCTCCACCACAGCGGCGAAATGAAGAGACGGACCCCACGGCTTCAGGCAAGGTAAGATTTATTTTAACCTTTCACGGGCGACGCGTTTCGAGCATCAAAGTGCTCTTGTTCACACACCGAGCACCGCGTCAGCTCTTTTTTTAAATACTTGTTTTACTTCAGTGTTCCACCTCCTTTGTGAGTCACATGATTGCTGATCATGAACATAGACAGAGTACTATCACCCACTTGGTCGTAAACAGCAAAGCCATCAAAGTTGTAACAATGTATCTCTTTTACGAAACCATTTAACATTTTAAAAAACCAAAAGACATATCAGCCCTCTGGCACTGTGTATTGCAAGGGTGTTGGATTTGTTATTTTTACTGCTTAAATGCAGATTCCATTAGAAAAAATGACATGTACATACGCTTTCTTACAGCATGAATGCTGAATTGCGATATTGGTGCCAGTGACCACAATTAAAAAAAAATTATTACAAATAATGAACAATCTATATACAAATTATAGGGACATTTCTATATTTCTAACTGCATAAATGCACTATTAAAGACAGCACTGTTTATTGTAAAGCCACCCTCCTAATCGAAATATCCCACCCGGTGTACTAGATAAAAATCGTAACAATTCCCAATAAATTCATGCAAATATTGGTACCAGTATTGCTTTCCATACATTATTCCTGAAAGCAACCATTCTGATCACCGTTATTTTATATAATGTCGCAAAATCAATAATACTTCAACAAATCCACATATGCATGTCATTACTTCAAAACAACACCCTGTGACTATATCATAGAAAAATGCCTGGCTGAATCCTTGATCATACATTGATTGTACTCAAACTATGAACCTGGGGTAACATGAGTATATAGAAATAAGTGCCATAAAAAGGTGATACCCTTCAATCAATATCTACAGCGGTCAGTTAATAAAAAATATTTTTATTTACTTCCTTAACTACTCAGACCTGTGTACACTTATCCTCACAGAAAAAACAAGAAAAATGAAAAAAGTGTATATACACTTATTTACATGTGTTAAAAAAAAAATATATACAAAAAAGAGAATATATAAATATATATATATGGTCTGATATATGTCGGGATAATTATCTCAGCTAAATTGATATTGATAATAATGATTTAATCATATATCAGATCTTACAAGTTCATGTACCCGGTCACACAGTAGCTCTATTGCTTTCTCATACTGAGCCCTATCATGCTCGTCATTTTGAAATAAGAAACAAATAAAGTTTTACTTAAAGAGGGGCATAAAGGGGAGCTATATACATGTTAAGGCATATAGTCAAGACCTAGGGCCAGATGTAGGTAAATGGCATTTACCGATTCGTAAATACCGAATTTTACTGATTCGGTATTTACAAATCGGTAAATGCAATGTAGGTATAATTACCAAATTTTTTACTGAATCTGTAACATTCGGTAATTACCGAATCGGTATTTACCGATTCGGTAATTGCCATTGATTCCTATGGGCCATGAGGCCCATAGGAACCAATGTCAATTACCAAATCGGTAAATACCGATTCGGTAAAATTACCAAATTTACAAGGGGGACAGGGTGTCACTTTGACACCCTTTTGCACCCCAGATTCAGGCTTGTGTGCCATGTGGCACACATACATGCCCTGAGGGCATGTATGTGTGTCACATGGCACAGGTGTACATGCATGTACACAGAAATTCGGTATTTACCATGCAATAGTATTACATGGTAAATAACGAATTCTTAGGGGCCTGTGGCACTGTTTCCAGTACCACCTACATACGGATTGTCCCATTCGGTAAATATACAGATTCAGTAAAATTACCGAATTTACAAGGGGGACAGGGTGTCACTTTGACAACCTGTTGCACCCCAGATTCAGGCTTGTGTGCCATGTGGCATGTATGTGTGTCACATGGCACAGGTGTAAATGCACAGATGTGCATGTACACAGAAATTCGGGTATTTACCATGCAATAGTATTACATGGTAAATAACGAATTCTTAGGGGCCTGTGGCACTGTTTCCAGTGCCACCTACATATGGATTGACCCATTCGGTAAATATACCGATTCGGTATTTTACTGAATCGGTAAATTTACCGAATCGGTAAATTTACCGATTCTGTAAAATATAGGCCCCCTACATCTCAATCACCAAATACCGGTCGGTAACGGCCGAAATCGGCCGTTACCGACCGGTATTTGGTGACCTACATCTGGCCCCTAGTCCTTTATAAGAAGTTATGCAGATCTTCCGTCGTATTGAGCCCATTGGGATATTTACTGTCTAACTCCACTATGTTTTGCGTTTCCCTTCTTCTCAGCATGTTTTCCCTATCACCTCCTCTTCTTAGAGGGGCAACTGCGTCAATTAGAAAATAAGTAAGGCACGCAAGATCGTTGTTATGTGTAGATTTAAAATGGCGCGCTACCGGATAGGCACTGTCATTATTGACAATTGCCGTGAGATGCTGCAATATCCTGACGTGCACCTGCAGCTTTGTGCTACCCACATAACGCAAGCCACAGGTGCACGACAGGACATAAACAGCATACTCGGTACGACAATTGTAATTGCCTCTTATAGCAGTGCAAACACTGGAAAAAGGAGTATTGAAGTGTGTGGTGTTAGTGCTGAATTTACAAGCTCGGCAAGTCGAACATTTGAAAAATCCGTCTTTTAAGTTTTAGCCAGGTACTGCCACTACCCAACTCTGGACTAGCCTTCACTATTCTATTGTGCATGTTGTTAGCTCTCCTATATGTGATAGTAGGGGTATCAGGTAATCGTTCACTCAAGACACCATCAGTCATGACAATTGGCCAATGCTTTTTGATAATGGATTTTATTTTTCTCTCCTGCTTGCTAAAAGATAATATCAAGCGTGGAGCTTCACTGCCATCTGTCACCTCAGGGAGCTTTGGTCTTAATAAGGATTCCCTGGGTTTTTCCTGACTTTTGGACAGAGCCCTTTTTAGTGTGGCATCACTATACCCTCTAGTTCTTAAACGTGCCACCATCTCTTTTCAGGGGTGCTACAAATTCTCTTGAGATGCAAAAGCTCCATGTAGGGGATGCTTTCGATCACATGTTTAGGATGTCCACTGCTGGCATGTAAAATGCTATTACCAGCAGTGGATTTACGGAAAAGTGATGTATGATGGTACAATTTTCAACTGTAATATAAACATCCAAAAATTCTGACGTGTCTTTGCTTATATTGGAGGTGAAGAATAGATTATAATGATTCTTGTTCAGTGAGCTAACAAATTCACGAGCACTAGGTTCGTCTCCTTCCCACACACAAAACACGTATATATATATATATATATCCACAGTATTGAGGATTAATTAATTCTCTAACTTAAAACGCGCCACAGGCGTGTTTGCAGACATATCACCTCAGGCCACGCCCCCTTCCTTCACCACTGTGCAAACGCGCCCTGTGGGGCTCTTCTTTAGTTGGGGAATTAATTCTCTTTCAATACTGAGGGTCTCTGAGGGCCAAAGAGCCCAACAGGTATCTCCAGTATATGCCAGGGAGCTGCGTTGCAGACAGGTGTTCAGAGGCCACGCTCCTTTCTACACCTCTCTGCAAAGTAGCTCTGTGGAGCTTATTGGAGGTACCTAGTGGGCTAGTTTGACCTTAGGGACCCCTTTAGGATTGAAGGGGACTTAATCTCTCAACTTAGAATGGCCACAGGGCGCGTTTACACAGTGGTGAAGGGAGGGGATGAGGCCTGAGGTAATGTGTGCAAACATGCCCTGTGGCCCATTTAAAGTTGGGGAAAAAATTCCCCTTCAATCCTGAAGGACCATGCGGGCCAAGTAGCCCACCAGGTGATTCCAGGAAGCGCCACTGCGCTGCGTTGCAGAGAGGTGGTGCAGTCCGTGCCCTTTTTACATCTCTCTGCTACCCAGCTCTGTGGCACTTACTGGATGTACCTATTGGGCTAGTTGGACTCTAGGGACCCTCTGGATTGAAGGGGAATTATTTCCCCAACTTAAAACGCACTAGAGGGCATGTTTGCACAGTGGTGAAGGGAGGGGATGGTGTAGGAAAGTGGCTCAATATACTGGACCAAAGTGAAATCAGCCGAACTGCGAATTCCAATTTACTCACCTGTTATCATGAGAGACCTCAGTGCTGCATCTTTTAGCCCAGTACTGATCCTGAAAAGTAATTTTAACCATACTTACCAGTAAGTTGAATTTCCTTCCATAGGATATCAGTGCCTGCTTTTTGGTGAAAAAGTTTCTAAGTGTTGATTAAGAAACTTACAAATATTCCTCTAAAATCAGCTGAACTACAAATTCCGATTTACTCACCTGTTATCAGGAGAGACCTCAGTGCTGCATCTTTTAGCCCAGTACTGATCCTGAAAAGTAATTTTAACCGTACTTACCAGTAAGTTGAATTTCCTTCCATAGGATATCAGTGCCTGTTTTTTGGTGAAAAAGTTTCTAAGTGTTGATTAAGAAACTTACAAATATTCCTCTAAAATCAGCTGAACTACAAATTCCGATTTACTCACCTGTTATCAGGAGAGACCTCAGTGCTGCATCTTTTAGCCCAGTACTGATCCTGACAAGTAATTCTAACCGTGCTTACCAGTACCTTGAATTTACTTCCATAGGGTAACATTGACTGGTTTCACTTGGAAATTCTTCTACGTGTGGAGTTTTGGAACTTTAAAATATTCACCTAAAATCATCCGAACAATGAATTCCGATTTACTCACCTGTTATCAGGAGAGAACCCAGTGCTGCATCTTTAAGCCCAGCACTGACCCTGAAAAGTAATTTTAACCGTACGTACCAGTAACTTGTATTTCCTTCCATGAGAATCCATTGTCTGGTTTTCACCAGAAAAGTTTCTAAGTGTCTGTTTTCACAAACTACAAATATTCCTTAAAAATCGTCTGCATGACTTAAACGCATTCTTTCTACTGTTTACAGGAGATGCACCAGTGCTGGATCCAGGATCCACCATTGAGTAAGAAAAACTAACGATAACACTACTTACCTGCTTAGTGAATTTCCTCCCATAGGATAACATTGGTGATTCCAAGTGAAAAAATTTCTCAAAACTTTTAAAATACAATAATATTCCTTAAAAATCACTACAGTAACCAAAACGCTTTTACTCAACTGTTTACAGGAGATGTCCTAGGACTGAATCTAGGATCCAGTCCCGCGGTTAGAAAAGTAATCCATAAAGTAAATAATTGCATTTAACTAGAAATTCACATTGAGCTCAATGTTGCATTGTGCTAGAAATTGTGTTGCCCATTGCAACAACTGTAACTACTGTACTTAAACGTCTATTGCCTATTTGCAAAGTATTTAAACTACAGTAATTCATTCTGAAAAAGTATATTTTGTAATGTAATGTATAATGCAATTACAATGTAATTTAAAAAATAAAATATCTAAAAATAAATAGTTTAAAAAAATGTAGTAAATCAGTATCAAAAAATAAATATAACAATAAATACATTTACAAATTGGCATTTACAAACCCTTTAAAATTCACTGAAAAAAACGTAGGTTTCAGACATGTTATAGTTAGGATTTAGCATTTAAAAAACCTTTGAAATTCACAGAAAAAACCATAGGTTTCAGACATGTTATAGTTAGGAATTAGCATTTCCAAAACTTTAGAAATTCACTGAAAAAACCATAGGTTTCAGGGGTGTTATAGTTAGCTGGACATTTCACTCATACAAAACCATTGAAATTCCTCTGTTATAGTTAGTTCTACTAAATCCACTGCTGATGATGTTACATATTACATCATTCATGACATGGTCAGTGACATCACTGATGACATCTCAAATGACATCACTGATGACATCATCCACATGACAATCTGATACACCTTGTCATACACTAGTATAACCCTTCAACACTCATTATAAAATATGGAGTACCATATTTGAAACCATTGACACACCAATACAAGTTTCTAAAAACCCACTCAGTGATTCCTACATTTACACACACATCTAAACATTTACCTATAGATTCACTCATACATGCTAACAAACATCAATAGAACATTCTTAAATATACGTATATACCTACATCGATATTACACACCAGCACACATCCCATTTACTTATGCAGTCATCCTACTCACTTATGCAAACAATCGATCATACTTACATTTACTAAGCTACACACTTATACAAACACCACTTCATTTATTCATATAGATAGTAACTCATACTTAGTGTGTTATAAATTCAGTATTACAAGTATACAGTTTTCAATACAGTCACTCATACAATCACTGAGTCTTATGTATACTTATTTATAAACAACAACTGTCACATACACTGCCTTTTATATTTCTACTTTGTTGGACATGTATCATTGAGAAATATATTTACTCATCACCACACCCATAAAGAGATTCACTCACCCAAACAAGTGTTTCCACGTGCAGTCTTAACCTCATATACCTACTAAGTCAACTATTTATACATCTTTGGACAGTCACACTCCTCCCACCCAACCACACACACATTCACTATCCCATACTAATGCTCACTTAACTAATTAATACTAATATAGACTTTCACATAGCTAGTAACCAACTTATGTAGTTGTTTACACAACAAGAGATACAGTGAAACAGATATTCACAGTTTATTCCCTATCCCATATATTTAGTGAGACACTTTAAATTAGTCACGTAGACAGTCAATCACAGTGCTACTAAATCCTCCATCCAGAAACTTATACATCCACTCATTCTTCAATGCAGATTGCTATATATATAATACATATTTAAATATCGAACCAAACCACATTCACTGGATGATGTCATCAGTGATGTCATTTGAGATGTCATCAGTGATGTCATCAGTGATGTCACTGACCATGTCATGAATGATGTATTATGTGACATCATCAGCAGTGGATTACGGGCGCGGGAGTTATAGTTAGTAGAACTAACTATAACAGAGGAATTTCAATGGTTTTGTACAAGTGAAATGTCCAGCTAATTATAACACCCCTTAAACCTATGTTTTTTCAGTGAATATATATATATATATATATAAATATATATATATATATATATACACACACATGCATAAATGTTTTAAAACGGCGATCCGGCTGTGGAGGATTGCACCACCTGTTCAAAGGTAATACAGGACTGCATGGTTTGGAACTGGTCCGAGCCCTTCATCAGCATTGAAGATTTATAATTAACACCGGACTGTACTTCTGAGACAGTGTATATTGAAGAAAATAATCTGGGAATCACATGGGCCCCATTGATGGGGAAGAATCGGCACTACAACTCCCGGCATGCCACTCACCTGAGATTGAATGCAAATGCGGAACTTCGTGTTGAGTGTTCCCATGCCTGCCAGTCTCCCCTATGATTGAGGAGCAGCCGCTACGAAACGCGTCAGGGACTGAAATGAATTGGAATGCCAGCTCCGGTTTTGTCAATAAAGATTCAGTGGAATCATCTTCTGTGAAGTTGCGTTCTTAAATCAGGGCACCTTTGGGACATATTTTTATACAGTGGTCTGGCTGTGGAGGATTACACCACCTGTTCAAAGGTAATACAGGACTGCACAGTTTAAAACTGGTCTGAGCCCTTCAGCAGCACAGAAGATTTATAATTAACACTGGACTGTACGAAGCCCACTGGAGGGCTCTGAACATTGAACCGTGTATATTGAAGAAAATAATCTGGGAATCACACGGGCCCCACTGATGGGGAAGAATCGGCATTCACCTGAGAGTGAATGCAAAAGCGGATATGCGTGTTGAGTGCTCCCGTGCCTGCCAGTCTTTCCTATGATTAAGGAGCAGCCGCTCCAAAATGCGTCAGGAACTGAAATGAATTGGAATGCCAGCACCGGTTTTGTCAATAAAGATTCAGTGGAATCATCATCTGTGGAGTTGCGTCCTTAAATCAGGGCACTTTTCGGAATATATATAATGCACAAAGACTGGGTTCGCCTCCGTTTGTTCCCAAGGTGAAGGGAAGTTGCAGAAAATGGTGGATAGAAAAAAAATATTATAACAAATAAAGAAAATAGGGTGGATACCGACAAATCACCTCTCCTTACTTGTTCTCCACCTATATTTGGCTTATCAAACGATGACATGCAGCTCCTGAGGGATCTCCAGACATTGGCACAAACCACAAAGGTTTCGGAGGATCAAGACGCAGTCACTACGACTATCACTGAGGGAACATTTCAATGCACTTAGTTCAAACCACGTTCATCATATCTTCCCATCATGCCAAGAGGCACCATTGATTTATATAATGAGCAGGTTATAATGGGATTGAAACAGCTGAATGTTAAAGTCAATAAAAAGAAAGACACCAAAAAGACCAAAAAGAACAAACAGGAAAGAAAGTATCAACAACTGATGAAAAAGTTATCAACCAATAAATACATCATCATACGGAACGCTGATAAAGGCGGTAACTTGGTAATTTAGGCTAAGGAGGATTACATCAAAGAGGCACTAGACCAACTGACAGATCGCCAATGCTATCGTATAAGCGAACAATTTACGCTAAAAGCAACATACGATAGCTATTACAGCAAACTGATGGCCTGGAGAAGCTTGGGGCTAATCACTAAGGATGAATATTTCTTTCTCAGAAACAACACACCCGCAACTCCAGTAATATATTTTATACCCAAACTTCATAAGAATCCAACTAAACCGCCTGGACACCCCATTATTTCCGCCAACAATAGTCTGACTGAAAAGACATCACAATACAAAGACTATTTTCTACAAGTTTGATCAATCTTTGCCCTCATATTTAAGGGATACTGGTGATTTTTTGGCAAAGAAAAACAACTTTGAATGGCAAAGCAAATTTTTATTGATTACAATGGACATCACTGCTCTATACACGAGCATTTGCCACAAAGATGGATTGAGGGCAGTGAAGCATTATCTTAGAAAAAGATCAGCTGTATATGAAGAACACAATAAAATGCTCATTGACATGATGGATGTTTGCCTCAATAACAATATTTTCTTATTTCAGAATGTTCTCTACTAATAATTAAGGGGAGTTGCAATGGGGGCCAGTTTCTCCCCCAGCTACTCCTGTCTCCATATGGGTTGGTGGGAGGAACTGGTCCTACATAGAAAATTTTCAGACACCCTGAAACAAAACGTGAAATGTTAGTGACGCTATATTGATGATTTCTTTTTAATATGGCATGGGTCTGAAGTAGAGGCCAAAATGTTTTTTGATGAATTGAACCAAAATGACATTAATTTGCAGTTTACTGCTAACATCAGTGCAAAAATGGTCATTTTCCTGGATGTAGAGATGTACATAGAAAAAGGGAAAATTGAGACAAAAATACACAGGAAACCTACAGCAGTGAATTCAGTGTTGCATGTGACCAGCCTACATCCAAGACACCTTATTCAAAGTATCCCCATTGGGGAGATGATCTGACTAAAAAGAATTTGTAGCACCACATGTGAACTACAAAAGGCCCAACAAAGCAGTCGATCCAGGTTCCTTGAACGGGGTTACACCAAAAGGTGCATAGATGCCGCCATTTTGAAAAGGGGGTTGGTTAACAGGGATACCCTCCTAAAGCATGACACATTAGGGACTACTGATGAGGCCCTCAGATCACCATAAAAAGTCAAAGAGGGCGGCCACTGATTAATTCCGGATGATTGTGGGATACAGTAATCAGAGCAAAGAAATTAACCGCATCAGCCAAAGAAATTGGCCGCTTGTGAAAAATGACCCTGTGTTAGGCCATGTACTACCCACAAAGCTCTCAATCACAAACAAAAGATCCCCCAATATGAAGGATAGGCTGGTTCAAAATAATCCAACAGACAGACCGAAAGGCAATCGGTTAAGCCAAGGAAAAGGCTTTTACAGATGTAGAACCTCCAAGGCCTGTCACTTTGGCACCAACACCCTGACATATAAAACTTTAGTGGACAAGAACAAGTCATCAATAGAGCTCTGTCCTGTAGGACTGAATGTGTTGTATATATCCTCAAGTGCCCCTGGGAAGTACCAAGCTACAGGGGCACAAGAGGATCTTGCAACATATCAGAGCAATCAGCAACCAGGATCCTGCGTATCCAGTTGCCCGCCATTTTAAGGAACACCATCAATCAGATCCTAAACATCTGAAATATTTTATAATTGACTGTGTACCTTACAATGGAAGAGGTGGAGACAGGGAAAGAACCCTACGGAAACTAGAGACCCGATACATCTTGGAACTGGATTCCAAAAGTCCCAATGGCCTGAATGTAACAGAAGATCTGTACATATGTCTCGTATAGTTAAGAACAAATGCCTGCACCCCGACACAGACCTCTGTTTTTTCCCACATAAGTTTCATGAACAAAGAACAAAAGCAAAGATTAAAAATAAAAAAGCAGTAGGGAGCTATACATTACAAAGATGCAGCCAAGTCAGGTCCCACAGTATTCCTGACATGATAAAGGCTTTTATCCTATTTTTTTTAATTTACCTTTTTTTAGTTATGTAAGTAACTATTGACAAAGGCTATTGTCAAATAGATATTGCAATCTGCACTTTATTTGCACATTTTTGTACATAGTGTTGACTAGTCAAGCGAACCCCATGCAACTATAGAACATCATTTTGAATCGAAAATATCTACACAGATCAAGTCCATACATTAGGTCATAAATATACGAGCACAATAAGGGGCTCAAACATCAATGCACAAGATGATTTTATGAATGATTTTATACCAGGGTTTTTATGATGAAATCTATGCTTACTTTTAATTTATTCATCTACTTATTGAGTACACCATGGGGCGATGTACCCGCTGTCTCAAGAACATATGGAATTTGAGGTGGATGATCTGGTATTTAAACCTTGAATGTAAAGTCCTACCTCCCTGTACTGATTTTATGATATTTCAGAATCTATGTGTACTGGTATTGTATTTATGACAACATGCTAAAATTTGCACACGGAATTTAACTGTTGCCAAAATTGATCAGAAAATATTGATGGAACAGTTACAATGTATTGATGTTTAGTAATCAAATAGATATTTATACCATTATTTAAAACATGTTGACTGGGGCAATGAGCAATACAAATGCTTTATGTTGATTACTTGACTGGTTAAAAATATAAATTGTCTGCACTGTCACTTTAACCCTGTTCAAGAAAAAGTCACAAAAAAATGGTATAAAGATGGTCAGTTGACTTCCATGCGTGTCATGTGATCAAGGCTCTTCGGAGCCGAAACGCATTTGGCGGATTTACCTTGAGGTAAATAAACTGATTGAATGCACCAAAGTTGTGGTCCGTGCTCCTTTCTTCAATACTTGAAGCGCCTAGCAGCAGTGGAGTTCTTGGGATATATATATGCATGTACATATGTAAATGTAAATGTATGTAGAGGTACTTGTATAGCGCACGACTACCCGGAGGCATCTCGGCGCTTGTACGAATACCGCTGAGGAACCCTTCCTGGCTTTTCCCTGTGAAGTGCCCACTCCTGGGCACCCCCAAGGTGAAGCCAGGCATCCTAGCGTTGTTGGGGCCGTTGTGGAGATTAAGCAAGCTATTGCCCAGAGTTGCAGAGTGGGACCCATGATTAGAATAGGCACGAGGCGAGAATTAACAGGTCCAAGCTCAGTTTGTCATGAGCCATGGTGCTCAGGTGCTCATGACGAGCTGAGCTCGTCATGACCGTTAGAACGCTCACACGCTGGGGAAATTCCCCTGCTGTGCGAACGTTCTACACAAACGGGTGTGGTCATGACGAGCTCAGCTCGTCATGAGCACACGAGCACCGTGGCTCATGACGAGCTGAGCTCGTCATGAGCCCTGGGGCGCTGTGCGCGCCCCCGCCCCCAGCACAGTGGGGGAATCCGCCCCGCATACAAGAGGTTAACCCAGAGGAAACCTGGGCTG
This sequence comes from Lissotriton helveticus, assembly GCF_964261635.1. Taxonomy (NCBI): domain Eukaryota; kingdom Metazoa; phylum Chordata; class Amphibia; order Caudata; family Salamandridae; genus Lissotriton; species Lissotriton helveticus. The sequence goes on along the minus strand of NC_136057.1, from coordinate 1,098,733,265 downwards.
ACTGCACTCGGGTATCAATTAGCTTTAGGCTTGGGTGTCAGGTACTCACTGCATAAGCTAGCGGACCCCAACTACTTTAAGAGTGACAGATTCAAGGTAATCAGAGATGTAGTTCAGATTAAGCATGGGCGGAAAATCCGTTCCGCTCGCGTAATTGCGGATTTTCGGCAAATTCGCAATCCGCGAACTCTCGCGAATTTGCCGAAAATCCGTAAATTCGCACGCAGCGGATTTTTTTTGCTTGGTGATACAATCTTGCGGCGAGCGGCGTTCACTTACCTTCATTCAGCGTTTGCAGAGTTGTTTTTCTCCATATTTTGCGTGTGCTGCGCCATTTTGGATCTTGCTCCGGGATCCCGCGGGAGTTTGGCGACCGCGATTACATCATCGCGGCTTGCCACCTTGCACAGCACGCATCGCGAGAGTTCGCAATTGCGAACACGTAGATGCGGCGGGCAGCAACAATCTTGCACTCGCGAAATTGCAAAATTTGCAATTCTGCACAAGAAATCCACCAGCAAGCAGCATAAACCTTCTGGAAATTATGATTTTTATCAGAATAACTCCTCAGGTTGACATTTGCCTGCACTTTTTTTTGCAAGGAGTTCATTTTGGGGGGGGGGGGGAAGGAAGTGCCCCACAGTCTCCAACTTCCTGTTCCTGTCCAGCAGGCTCCTCCCAGTGCTTTCTTCATGTGCTGGTCACTTTCATTTGGATCTTGACCTGGAAGGATTACTTTTTGTGGATGCTGCTGGATATTTGGATTTGAGGCCTTTTTGACTTTCTTTGGATCACTTTTAGATTAGAAATCAACTTTCACAAGTAAGTTTGTTTGGGGCATTACAGTTGCTGCAACTACAATTTTGGAACTTTTTCAGAACATTAAATAAAATATATTGTGGGTAGCCACAGTATCCAGTAGGACCAGGGTTAGTTATGGGTGCATGATACAACTGTTTTGTTGAATTTAAACATCATTGAGGGCATGGATGGCCTGGGATTGTGCTGAATTTTGTGTGTTTTTTCGATTTTTTTGGGCTGCTGTTGGGGCCTTTTGCCCAGGGGTAGTGAGTGGTGCATGGACTGCCTGTGGGGTCTCTTTAATGTAAACATCCTGGATGGCATTGGATTGTGGTGATTTTTGTGTGTTTTTCGTTTTTTTGGGGTGTACTGTTGATGTGGACTGGCCATGTGGGTGGTGGTGGCCATCTTGAGTGCTTGTACAGGCAGGCCCTCCACATGTGCTTGGGGTGCAAGGGGCCATTTTGAAGACAGGCAGTGTCTGAGGCCTGCACCCATTTTGCCTAGCTTTCATCCATTATGCCCAGGGGTAGTGAGTGGTGCATGGGCCTAGTCTTTCTGTGGGGTGTCTTCTTGAATTTAAACATCATTGAGGCCATGGATGGCCTGGGATTGTGCTGAATTTTGTGTTTTTTTCCGATTTGTTTGGGCTGCTGTTGGGGCCTTTTGTTGCCCAGGGAGTAGTGAGTGGTGCATGGACTGAGTCTGCCTGTGGGTTCTCTTTAATGTAAACATCCTGGATGGCATTGGATTGTGGTGATTTTGTGTGTTTTTTGTTTTTTTGGGGTGTACTGTGGATGTGGACTGGCCATGTGGGTGGTGGTGGCCATCTTGAGTGCTTGTACAGGCAGACCCTCCACATGTGCTTGGGGTGCAAGGGGCCATTTTGAAGACAGGCAGTGTCTGAGGCCTGCACCCATTTTGCCTAGATTTCATCCATTATGCCCAGGGGTAGTGAGTGGTGCATGGGCCTAGTCTTTCTGTGGGGTGTCTTCTTGAATTTAAACATCATTGAGGCCATGGATGGCCTGGGATTGTGCTGAATTTTGTGGTTTTTTTCGATTTGTTTGGGCTGCTGTTGGGGCCTTTTGCCCAGCTGTAGTGAGTGGTGCATGGGCCTAGTCTTTCTGTGGGGTGTCTTCTTGAATTTAAACATCATTGAGGCCATGGATGGCCTGGGATTGTGCTGAATTTTGTGTTTTTCCCCGATTTTTTTGGGCTGCTGTTGGGGCCTTTTGCCCAGGGGTAGTGAGTGGTGCATGGACTGAGTCTGCCTGTGGGGTCTCTTTAATGTAAACATCCTGGATGGCATTGGATTGTGGTGATTTTTGTGTGTTTTTCGCTTTTTTGGGGTGTACTGTTGATGGGGACTAAGGGGCCATTTTGAAGACAGGCAGTGTCTGAGGCCTGCACCCATTTTGCCTAGCTTTCATCCATTATGCCCAGGGGTAGTGAGTGGTGCATGGGCCTAGTCTTTCTGTGGGGTATCTTCTTGAATTTAAACATCATTGAGGCCATGGATGGCCTGGGATTGTGCTGAATTTAGTGTTTTTTTCCGATTTTTTTGGGCTGCTGTTGGGGCCTTTTGTTGCCCAGGGAGTAGTGAGTGGTGCATTGACTGAGTCTGCCTGTGGGTTCTCTTTAATGTAAACATCCTGGATGGCATTGGATTGTGGTGATTTTTGTGTGTTTTTCGTTTTTTTGGGGTGTACTGTTGATGGGGACTAAGGGGCCATTTTGAAGACAGGCAGTGTCTGAGGCCTGCACCCATTTTGCCTAGCTTTCATCCATTATGCCCAGGGGTAGTGAGTGGTGCATGTGCCTAGTCTTTCTGTGGGGTGTCTTGAATTTAAACATCATGGAGGGCATGGATGGCATGGGATTGTGCTGATTTTTATGTGGTTTTCGAGTTTTTGGGGTGTATAACTGAACTGATGTTCCTCTGTCTTCCATTGCTTTTAGGTGCGCAAGACTCAAGAGAATCACTAGTGCTAGGAAGAAGTCCTGCAGCGGTGTGTGTGTGCAGCATAACGTCACGCGACGTCACGTCTGGCCACAGGCAACTGTGCAACTCGTGCAACTGCGGCCTGCTGTTCTGACCCCTGAAGAAGATGGCCCCCAAAAAACTTCCCGTAGCTCCTCTAGCAAGAAATTTGCCAGTAAGGAGCAGAAGAAGCAAGTTACCAAGGAGACTGGTGTGCCGCCCGCCACATTTTTTGGGAATAAAAAAAAAAGTACACCTGCAGCAGCAGCGGGATCTGCTGGGGACCAAGCTGGGAACAGCACCCCCGCTCCATTGGGCTCAGTGCCACCACCACCACGCCAACTTAAGTCCAAGCCCTTGAGTGCTGCAGAGGCAGCAGTCTACTTGTTCAATCATCATCGACCAGTGATGTTGGCTCATCGCAAGAAAGTAGCAGCAATGTCGCTCAATCAACACAGGTTGTTGTAACTCATCTGACGAGTGTTGAACAACCACAGCCGCAACAACAACCACATGTGCAAGTACAAGCCCAAGTACATGTGGAAGGAGAGGCAGCGCAAGGAGATGCGCCAGCAGAGGTGCATGGAGGGGCACAACAAGTGCCCACAATAGTTGTTCCTCCCGAAGTAGGGGCACATCAGGAAATCGACAATCAAGCCGAGGTATCATTTGAGGAAGCCACTCCTCCTGATGATCATTCATTGTCTTCCACATCCCGAGCAAGGAAAAGATCAAGGGTGGTGTCTACATCTTCTTCAAGCCCACCTCCTTCTGATGATATGGATCTTACTTGGGAACCAGCACCACTGCCGTCTGAGAGTGAGGCTGAGGCACACCATGATCTGACAAAGGTAGCTAAGCATAAAAGGAAGGTCGTCTAAACTCTCATAGTTATGGAGTGTGATGACGCTCAACAAGAAGTGGCGTATACTCCTGCTGCTGAAGACTCTCACGACGACGACGCAGTCATCACAGGCTTCACTCCAGCCTCAGCGGGCATGCAGCAAACAGACATTTTGACCCTAGCCCGAAAAGCTGCTGAGCGTGATGATGTTGTCGACGAGGAGGCAATGGGAACACCACAATCATTGTTGTTAACTAGTACACCACCACCTACCGCTTCCATATTTCTTCCTCGCCAGAAGGGACCTCCATCCACCTCGACCTCAATTAGTGGTGGGGAAAGTACACAACGTAGTAAAGTTCAGCAATACACATCCTCCACTTCATCTGGCATTAGCAGCATGACCACCACCAGTATCGCCTCCTCCGGCCCCCACAGACATTTCAAGTCCGCAGTTTGGGACTTCTTTAGTGTTTGCCCAAAAAAGGAAAACATAGCCATTTGTAGCATTTGTAAGCTTGCAGTTAGTCGTGGTAAGCTTGGTACCAACTATGGGACTGGAGGCCAGAGAGGTCATCTTGAGAGACAGCACGCTGTCCAATGGTTTGCGCACCTAAAGGAGATCAAGGAAGCTCGAATTGGAAGTCAAGCAAACGTTGATGTTCCATCTGATGATTATGAGGAGGAAGAAGCTTCAAACATTCCTTCAGTTACACCCAGTACCCCTGTCAGCAGCACAACCCCTGCAAGATATATGAGCCACACTAAGAGTGTGGGAGAGAGTGAGACACCAATGCGAAAAAGTTCATCAGCGAGCGTAACTGGGTCGAAGAAGTCATCATCATCATCCCGTAAAATGGTCCAGGGCAACATTAGAACCATGTTGTTTTCAGACGCGCTATATGAACGCAACCACCCAACGGCGCGTCTGTATAACACTAAGCTGGCTAAAATGCTAGCGCTGGACCTTCTCCCTTTTTCTTTTGTAGAAGGAGTTGGTTTTCTAGAATTAGTGGCAGCGCTCTGCCCTAAATGGAAGGTTCCTAGCCGGTTCTATTTTGCCCGAATTGCGGTTCCATGAAGATGTGCTGGAGGTAATTGGGGCAGCTTTGCAGAAGAGTGCTGTTCACACTATACATCTGACAACAGACATGTGGACCAGTGGCGCAGGCACTGGATTACATCTGCATCACTGCACACGGGGTCTCTTTTTCAGGGGTTAAAGCAAAGCTAAACTCAGGTGTTGACCCGGACCAAGTTTTTAAAGCTGCTCGGAAACATGCAACACTAGCCATGTTTGGCTTGGAGCTTCGTCATACAGCAGAAAACATTTTGAATGAGTTTAACACAAAGGTCTTGCACTGGCTGTCCCCAAAAGAACGTGAGATTGGTTATGTTTCCACGGATAATGGCGCCAATGTAGTTAAGGCCATGGATCTGGGTCACTATTTCAGAGTGCCGTGTTTGGCGCACTGTATAAACCTGGTTGTTAAAAAATTCTTGAGTGAAGACAGTCCAGCGTGCGAGTTAGTGGCCACCTGTCGAAAAATGTGCAACCATTTCAGTCATTCTTTTAAGGCCCGGAAGCATCTGAGGAGCCTGCTACATGAACGTCGAATGCCAGTGAAAGCACTCATCCAGGAGGTGCCAACACGTTGGAACTCAACCTTCTACATGCTTGAGCGTCTGTATGAGCAGTTTACTTTACTCGATCAGTATTTCTTAACACTGGGTACAGCTCAGAAGGACCTGAGGCTAGATGCGGCGGAATGGAAGCTAGTTAAAAGCCTGACAGACATGCTTCGTCCTTTTGAGGTCTTCACGCGTGCAGTCAGCAGGGAGGACTGTAATTTGGGAAAAGCTATCCCATTGTTGCGCATGCTGAAGCACAAACTGAAGGCGGTATCTTCTAAGTTTCAAACAGATGAAGAACAGCAAGAAGCTTTTGTTTTGGCGGAGAAATTATTAGAGCGCCTACTTGGCGATGAACGTCTTCAAAAGATCCACTCAGAACAGCATTACATTTGTGCTACTATTCTGGAACCACGCTACAAAAAGGCGCTGGCAGGCAGAGCATTATTTCCTTTTGGTGATGAAGATGTTACAAAGTACAAACGTTGGCTAGCCTTGTCAGCCATGAGGTTTGAAAGAGAACGGCAGAAAATTGAAGGAAAAGGCAGTACATCAGCATCAGCAGGCCATCCCCAGTCAAAAGAATCCACTTCTGCACCTGTGTCTGTGGCAGAAGTGACCTCTCAGCCGTTAAAGACACCGGCAACCGGATCATCTGCACCAGACACAACAGAAACATTGGGTGATGAAGAGGATTGGCTAACTGAGATTGGGTTTGGTTCTCAAAAGGTCCGAGCAAAAAGTAAGCAAAGTGGAGGAACCGTGGAGAACCTTCAGTCGATGGTGCAGGACTATCTGAATGACTCAACAGAGGTCTATGTTAATGGTGACCCATTGGCGTATTGGCATGGGAAAAAAGAATTGTGGCCAGAGATCACCAACCTGGCTATAAATTACTTGTCTTGCCCACTCGCAAGCGTGTCTTCTGAACGTGTTTTCAGTGCTGCTGGTGGCACTGTAACTTGCAAATGGACCCGCCTCTCGCCCAAAAATGTGGAGAGGTTAACAATGATCAAGATGAATCAACACCTCTTTCCACCAGATTACAAAGTACGAGAATACACGCCGGAAGAAGACGAGGAGGACAGCAACTTAGATGGGGGAATTTCTTCTGTGTTAGGTGACACTGACCTACTCCTGTCTGAATTCGCAGAGTATGAGGACGAACTCTTATTCCCTGACACCGAGCCCTGAAAATGAGCCAATGAATCAATAACTTTCTTTTTCGTCCTTATTCACTTTTATTCCTGTGTGTCTGTCTTTCCTTGTTTTGCACAGTTAATATAATTAAAACTTTAATTACCTGTACTTTTGCTTTTTGCCTGTTTGGGGGGCTTCTACTTGTTTCCGCCTGGGTTGACGGGTCTGGGGCCATTGCTGGGAAGCTCTAATACCGGATAAAACTGGTTTGTACAAAATCCATGAGGAAAAAGTTTTTGCATTTTCTGACATTTCGCTCAATGTAGCGTTTTCGGGGGCCTGTTTGGGGGGCTTCCTGGTGTTTGTGGGTGGGTTTCGGGGTCTGGGAGCACTGCTGGGTATGGGTAGTTTTGATAGCAAGAGGTTTGAAGGAAATCCATGAAGACAGAGGGGAGTTAGGGCCTAGCTGCAGAGCGCGCGCTGAGTGATTTTCAAAATTTTCCTGAAAATTTCTAACTCCCCACTTTTGTATATTTGCTTTTTGCCTGTTTGGGGGGCTTCTACTTGTTTCCGCCTGGGTTGACGGGTCTGGGGACATTGCTGGGAAGCTCTAATACCGGATAAAACTGGTTTGGACAAAATCCATGAGGAAAACATTTTTGCATTTTCTGGCATTTCGCTCAATGTAGCGTTTTCGGGGGCCTGTTTGGGGGGGCTTCCTGGTGTTTGTGGGTGGGTTTCGGGGTCTGGGAGCACTGCTGGGTATGGATAGTTTTGATAGCAAGAGGTTTGAAGGAAATCCATGGAGGCAGAGGGGAGTTAGGGCCTAGCTGCAGAGCGCGCGCTGAGTGATTTTGGAAATTTTCCTACAAATTTTTGTCCCCACTTTTGTATATTTGCTTTTTGCCTGTTTGGGGGGCTTCTACTTGTTTCCACCTGGGTTGACGGGTCTGGGGCCATTGCTGGGAAGCTCTAATACCGGATAAAACTGGTTTAGAGAAAATCCATGAGGAAAAAGTTTTTGCATTTTCTGACATTTCGCTCAATGTAGTGTTTTCGGGGGCCTGTTTGGGGGGCTTCCTGGTATTTGTGGGTGGGTTTCGGGGTCTGGGAGCACTGCTGGGTATGGATAGTTTTGATAGCAAGAGGTTTGAAGGAAATCCATGGAGGCAGAGGGGAGTTAGGGCCTAGCTGCAGAGCGTGCGCTGAGTGATTTTGGAACTTTTCCTGAAAATTTCTGTCCCCACTTTTGTATATTTGCTTTTTGCCTGTTTGGGGGGCTTCTACTTGTTTCCGCCTGGGTTGACGGGTCTGGGGCCATTGCTGGGAAGCTCTAATACCGGATAAAACTGGTTTGGACCAAACCGGAGACGAAATATTTTTGTGTGTTTTTGCTGACTTGCTTGTCTTTGAGGTGCTCTTTGGGGGGGATCCGGGTGTTTTTGGGTGGGTTTTGGGGTCTGGGAGCACTGCTGGCACAGTCTAGTTTTGATTGCATTTGCTTTTCAGGAAATCCATGGTGGAAAACGGGAGTTATGACCTAGCTGCACAGCGCGTTTGGACAGAAGGCAGAAAAATATTGTAAGTAATATGAGATTTTCCATTTTGGCTTTTTGGCTGTTTGGGGGTGTTGTGCTTTTTTGCGGGTGGGTTGGCGGGTCTTGGGGCATTGCTGGGAAGGTCTAATACCGGATAAAACTGGTTTGGAGAAAATCCATGCGGAAAAGCCTTTTGGCACTTTTTGTAACTTAGGGTTCGTTAGGGCAAGCCCTAGCAGCAGGATTGCATGTGTTTCGGGGTGTTCTAGATTTTTGCAACTGAGTTCTGGGGTCTTAGAGCACTCGTGGGAATGTGTAATTTTGGTTGCAAGTGATTTGAAGAAAATCCATGGTGGGAAAGGGGGGATTTGGCATAGTTAAAGAAAGCGTTTGCCACTATTCTTAACTTAGGGCTCATTAGGGTTAGCAGTATTTGTATTGCATCTGTTTGGGTGGGGGGCTGTTTGTGGGGGGGTTTGCGAGTCTTGGAGCGATGCTGGGTATGGATACTTTTGCTTGCTTGCAAGTGCTTTGAATACAATCCACGGTGGGTAAGGGGGGATTTGGGCCTACTTTTACTTTCAAAGTATGTTTTGTCACCAGTTTTCTACTAGGCCTCATTTTTTGAGATCTGATTGGTGGTCTTCTACATTTTTGCGACTGGCTTTAGTAAGGGTCTGGGTGGGAGCACTGCTGGGAAGGTCTAATTTTGTTCTAAAACACAGTTTACAGTACACCTAGCTTGAGGGGAAAGATCCGCTAAATTAATTTGCCCATACTTATTTATCCTTCAAAAGGAGACTCAGACAGAGTACGCACTTTCAAAAACATTGTACTGTCTATTAGGAAACTAAAAGTGTGACTTTTTGCACTACACAGCTTACATACCTTATATTTATTAGTCAGTGGTGTTCTAATATCACTTCCTGTTTTTCCATCAATAATTACAGGCCGGGTTTCAGTCTGTGCAATGGGAAAAAAAGGATGAAGTCAGGCTTCACATTAGCGAGCCACAATTCAGCATCCGCCAGGCAGGCAGTGGACAGGGTGTCTTCTGGTCACCAACATTGATGGACGGAGCGTCAGCTGGAATGGAGGAGTCCCGCTAATAAGAGGAATGGTTTGATGCATGCAACTTACCAAATTCAACAGGACAGCTACAACAACATACAGATACAGTATCCGTTCTTTTCTAATTATCTTTAAAGTAATGTTATTGCTGTGAACTTCTATGAGTGTGACTCTGCATTTCTTGGATCTCCATTCTCTGCTTCTGAATTCATCCCTACAGCCATTCTATAGGTTTTGCTTCTGCTATTTTTTAAACCTAATTTAATGTAAGAAGTGTTTCTCTGAGTGCAGAGATAGACAAGTGAAAACGCTGCAGCCCTGTACTGTCGCATTCTGTCATTCACGGTTGTCGAAAATAGTACTTACTTTTCAGTAACCATGCATGCAGCCGTGCATGCACTTCCTTTATGTCACTTAAACGTTTTATGGTTAGCTTTGTACCCAAAGATTTCTTTATCTTCAATTATTGTTTGGCCATGCTGTGCTTTTTTTTTCTTCTCTTAACAAAACTTACCCCCCAAAAAAACCCATTCCCATCCATTTTCCAAACCCTAACCCTCTTCCCCCGGGCTGTGTGGTTTTGATTGATGTGTGACTAAATGACAGCAATAATTCCACACACTTGCTGGGGAGGATAAGGTCATAGCAACAGGCTGGTGAAGGAATCCGAGGATATATTCTAGACTTACTCAGCTTCAGTACTATTTCTTGTATTAGTAGGCAATGTCAAAGAAATTCAACGCAAGTACTAGTTATACTTTCAATACTTTACCATTTGTTAGGCTACATTGTGGCACTGTTCTAGTGTACTGTCACCTGCTATATTCTCTATCGTACCGTTGTAATGCTCCAGTAAGGACAAAGCAGGTTTCATTTTCTTTTTTTCCATAGGCATGCAACTGCCACTGTGTCACACCACTAGTACCACTGCAATGAGGACATTTCATCCGCCCAGGATTGCCAACCTTAATCGCCATTTCCCGTAGAGCCAGCCCTGGGCCTAGCCCTACTTTCAAACACAAATTACAGGTAAGATAAGCGTTTGGTGGGAGGTAGTATAATGGAGTATTAGGAGAGACGAGAGATTGACGGTAGTACTACTAAAGTCCTAGGACTCTTGAATTCACTTACTCTGTGAGAGGCACTTAGTGTTGAAAACATTTAGCCATTTACACTTAAAGGAAGAAAATGACACAGACTTAAGTTTCAGGAAAACAAACTTACTGTTAAACCCCCACCCACCAGAATCAAAAGCAGGAAAAAACAGGTATGCTCAGGTAAAGTTTCAAAAAGTATATTTGTGTAGCCCTAACAATAATCTCCCGCAAGACCCTCCCTAACCCCAACGATTGTCCTTCAAAAGTCCCAAAAACAACCCAAGTCCCAATTCCCACCCCCCAAAAGTCTCTAAAAAAGGGGCAAGGGACACTACGGCAGGATGCTGTTCACTTTAGCGGCCAGGGCATCATACTCCTTGCGGAGGGTGGCATGGTCGGAGCGGAGGCCCTCCACCAAGGTCTTATATGTTAGGACCTCCTGCTCCAGGTAGGACACTCTGAGGCATAAGCGGCGCTGGTGTGCCTTGCAACTCCTGTGGGGGGCAGCTGCTGTCTTTGCTGCTCGGCGGTGGCGGTTGGCTTTGGTAGCCCGGCTCCGTACCGCTGGATCACTGTGCTGGCTGGCAGCCCGTGGGGGCACGGAGGAGGATGCAGCTGTCCAAGTGGATGTACCAGTAGACTGCGTGTCCTCCTCCTCCAGGGCCAGCAGCCGCCGATATTCGGCGACAGTGGCACCCAGCCTCCGTTGCCGGGCCATTCGAGCCAGCTCCTTCCTCGTTGGTTTTTTGGATTTGGAAGGAGCAACTATATGAAGAAAGAAAGACATAGTCTGTAACCAATGCTCCTTAAGATTAACACAAAATGATTGAGCAGAAAGTTGTGTCACAGTACAACTCGCAACTTGAAAGCACAGTACATAACTATTGAGGCCAGTATCTATCTAACCTCCCACTTCTTCATCCTTGCTCTAACATTAGTGGGAATTTAAGGAACAAATTCTACGAGCACTATGGACTTCCATTACAGTCGACTACGACAGTACACCAGTCTTATTCTTCTTCTTCTCTCTTGTTTAGGAAAATTGGTACGTTATCTCATGCAAGCCGGCATAATGCCAGCGCAGTGAACTTGCACCCGAGAAAAAAAGACGCACATCATGATGAGTGAGACAGACTTGCGTTACTGTACCGGTCCAGTACATGCAGGTGGTGAAGCTCTTACTTTTCTATTACGGGTGGCACTGCGAATACTCTGTTAAAAGGGCTACTGCTTAATTAATTTAACTTTCACCCTACAGTGCAAATGAGTACTAGAAAAGGAAAATGAAGAAGCTAAATAATCTGATTATCTATCACTTCACATGGGATGTATTTGATTACATATGGGATGACTTTAGGTGCTTTGCTTTTTATTGAGTGAACAGTGATACACCCACACATGAATGACGTACTACTACTAAACTAAACTTATTAAGAGAGGTAGGGAGTGTCCACCGTAATAACCGATATATGCTGTGCTTGCAGTTGCAATACAAACTACTGCTACTATTCATGGTAGTATTTGGACAAAATTACAACTTCTTTTCCTTGCCTTTCCTACACTGGAACGGACGTGCGGGTGCGGTGTTACATGCTCTTCAAAGTAACACTTAGTTCATCCAGTGACCGTCTACTCTCTCTAGATACACACATGCTATATAAGAGTCAGATAGTACCATTATCCAGGCATCCATCCATTCAAAGTATATGCACACATACAGTTTCTGTTTCACCCACCCAGGCTGTTCTCCTTCCACCCATTCTTGCTTCATCATTCACCCAGCCATGCACCATACCATATTCTTTCCTTCCCAGCCACCTCGGGGACCAAGCAAACACATATCATTCTTCTTTGCCAGTCATCATTAAGTTTCTCGTCCTTCCACACTTACTTACACCCTTCTTTCACTTTTCGTTCATCCCATCCATCAAGTTCATCTCAGATCTGATTGGGATTCTTCCCGCCAAAAACTTCACAGCTAAGTCGAAGTACATTTAGAGGAGGCTACTACCTTGTTGATTTATAATACACCCGTGTAGAAAGCACACTCTGCAGTCTTCAATCTCAATAAGTAAGGAATATATAGCTTACCTCTGCCCGCCACCACCGTGTGAACCCTCACAGGCACATTGGTGTCGTCCGGCACTTGCACCGCCTCCTCCCCAGAAGTGTTCTCCTCATCCAGCACCACCACCTCTGCGCTGGCCCCGCCACCAGATGTTCCACCTACAAACTACATTTAGGAATGTTAGAATACACCACTCACTACTATATAATATTTGGTCTAGGAATAAAGAAATGTGAAAAAAACAGAAAATTCGTGCCCCGCGAATCGCGCAAAATTGCAGAAAAACGATTTTTGCTAAACTGAAAGCACTCAGCAGGTGCAAAAGTTCAATCTTAACATTAGTAACCATTCCCTCTAGTGCTTCCTGAGGGGCCCCTCCAGAGTTCAGTTGCCTATTTGCAACTATTCTATGACCCTGCTCTGACCCTCACAGCAGGCTCATAGAATAGCTACAAGTAGGCCACAAAGGTCCTGTGAAAAAAAATTGCACTGCAACAGAAAGCAAATTACAGATAAGGAAGCAGGTGCCAGCCAGACTGGAAGTTTAAATTCAGTGACACATTAATCAACCCCAAATTAATTCATGTCAGTTGAAGCAGGGCAGGTATGCTTGCTATTTTTCACCCCCATAATCTACAGTGATAAAACAACCAGAGGGTGGCAGTGATGTACCAGAGGGTGGCATGGGTGTACCAGAGGGTGGCAGTGGTGAAACAGAGGGTGCTGTGAACCTGTGATGATGAACCAGACGTAGAAACAACATAGTCGCGGCCGTTGCGAGCCGACAAGTAAGTTCGCAATTGCGAACTGGTACACAACCCTCGCGAACTGGCAGAAACCCTTGCGAACACACAAAAAATAAAAATCTGCAAATTTGCGAGAGTTCGCGGATTTTGCGGATTGCAAATCCGTAAATACGCAAGTTAGCGGATTGCCAATTCGCAAAATCCGCCCATGCTTAGTTCAGATCTTGCATGAAATCTGTATTACATTTTCTATACCAGCAGTTCACCCTTATATTCCACCATGGGGTAATCCATCATTCTCAGACATATTTCATGATAACATTGGGTATGCCTGGGGTCAATTGGACGTGCATAACTTGGGGCATTTGTATGACATATAGGATTCCCAGACTTTTGGTTCACTTCAGGATGTATAAGGGCTCCCGCAACACTTCTTCTTCAAGTACTTGCAGGTGAGGCATTATCTCTTACATAGGTTTGAGTTTAGTAATGATCAAGAAACATATGAAATCCTCACCTGTTTCTACCAGGCTTCTAGAGATATAACTCCAATAAACCTAAGTGTGATGTACCAGAAATACATGTCTTATGCCCAGTCAGCACCTTGCAATTGCAGTCACAGCTACCGAAATACAGGATGCACTTGCAATATTAGATCAGTCATTAATCTCAGTTAGCCTTAAGTTACAGAAATTTAGAACATATTACATCACTCATAACATAGTCACTGATAACATCTCAAGTGAAATCATCCAGTGATTGTTTTAAAAATTTTATGAGTGTTAAACATATATACTAAGCTACAACATAAGTTAAATTAATATACTTTGTATATTACTAATCACTGATACTGTTTCTAACATATATTATGCAAGTTGCTGTGTGACTATCTCTAGCCATGTGTGAGCAGGTGTCTGAGTAGCTGTTTTAGTTAATAAGTGGATATGTGAGTAGTTATATGGAAGAGTGCATGCCTGTGTGATTGGCTGTATGGGTGAGTAAATGGCTGTGTGAGAGGGTATATGGGTGGGTAAGTGGATGTGTGAGTGGCTGCATGGGTGACTGAGTGGCTGTGTGAGTAGCTATATGGGAGAATGACTGGGTCTGTAAGTGACTATATGGGTGAGTGAGTGGCTCTTTGAGGGGGTTTCTGGGTAAGTGGTTAGGTTTGTGAGTAGCTGTTTTGGAGAGTGTGTGGCTGTGTGAGTGGGTGCATAGGTGAGTAAGTAGGCATGAGTGATTGTATGGGTGAGTGAGTGACTCTGCAAGAGGCTTTGTGAGTGAGTGAGTGGGTGTATGAGTGGCTATGTGGGTGTGTGAGTAGCTGTATGTGTGAGTAACTGGCAGTGTAACCGGCTGTATGGGTGAGTGACTGGCTGTGTGAGTTCACTGTATGGGTGTGTGAGTGGTTGTGTATGCATGAGTGGATGTGTGAGTGTTTTTTGGGAATGTAAGTGGGTGTGTGAGTGGTTATATGGGTATGTGTGTGGTTGTGTGGGTGTGTGAGTGGTTCTGTGCATGATGTTATCAGTGATGTCATTTGAGATGTCATCAGTCATGTCAGCAGTGATGAGACTGACCATGTCATGAGTGATGTAATGTGTGAGGTCATAAGCAGTGCATTACAGGGCGTAAGGTATAGCTAGCTCAGGTAATTATAACTGCTGAATTTCTATCATTTTGTACGAGTGAAATGTGAGCCTAACCATAGTGTCTCTGGAACTTTAGTTTTTTTCAGTGAAATTCTAAGGTTTAAAAAAAATTCTATTTCGTAACTATAACGGCCCAGTAACTTGTTTTTTTCAAGGAATTTCAAAGGTTTTTTAAATTCCAGTTCTTAACTATAACTTACCTGTAACCTTTTGTTTATATTGAGAATTTGAGAGGTTTTTTCAATTTTGTATCCTAACTTTAATCTCTAATCTTTAGAGTGGATGTGTTAGTGGTTTTGTAGGACACTGACCTGCTGTGTGAGTAGCTGTATCGGTCTGTAAGCAGGTGCGTGAGTGGTTGTATGAGTGGATGAATGTTTTTGTGGGAGTGGGTGTGTGGGTCTGTGACTAAGTGTGAGAGTAGCTGAATACCTGTTGGTGTTGGTATTGGTGTGGGTATGGATTTAAAATATGGGTGAATACTGAGAGGAAAAGCTTTTAGAAGGAGGGAAAAGCAAAGTGTAGACAGTGAAGTAATATATGAGAGGCAAATGAAACAACTTTACGAAATACTGAAATAAAGGAGAAGTCACGGGGGAAATGGATTTAAAGCAATGAGAATGCACTTAAAAATGACTGTAACAGCAACATTAAATAGTACAAAAGAAAGTAAAGGAGGAAGTAGTTAGTGGAAGTTGGTTAAAAAAGAAAGTGAAGGTAGTCCTTTTGGAAATTTATGATTGGAATCTTTGAAAAATGTTGGGTTTTGCGATTCTGTCCATAATGTCGCAAAGACAGACGGGCAATACTTAATGATTTTTGTTCCAATCATGTGTTTGGAATGGATCCACCATTTCGATCCCCGGATTCGTCAAATTGTAAAAAGGATTTTATGTATATAGGTGACTTAGTTTGTATATGGACTACAAAGCTGCACATATTTGGAAGCACAAAGTACCTTTATTATATTTCGGTTTTTAAAAATAAGTGCCTTTGCAATTTTGGTGAAACAGTGAATCTGTGGCTGAGAACCGCAGGTTTGCTCAATGTAAAAAGGAGATACTTCCATTCTATTGGTTCATGATAAACCACACCTAGTTTTGATTAGGACCACTCCCTAAAACAGTCATTCTTCTTTAAACTGTTATGAGAGAAGCATTGCTCCATCTGGATACCCTGAAATTATGGGCGGTGAAGAAGAAGTACTGCCATCTACTTCTAAGAAAGAGAGCGAGGAGCAGCAGTTTTTCACTATACCATCAAGAGAGGAAGGTATCTGGCAGGTTCATGAACTTTTATTCTCTGTGGGAAGGAGCTATCGTGTGGCACTGCAAAATACATACAGCCATGGGACATCCAGTATGTGGAAACACATCAAGACCATACATGAAAAGGCTTATCTACGGATGGTGAGGGAGAGGGAGTCAAGATCTACAGATGCTGCAGGTGGTTCAAGTTCTTCTGCAAATACCACTCCTGCTGGAGTTACTGTGCCAGCTACCTCCACAAAGTTAAGAGACACCATGCCTCCTAACTGTGCTATCTGTCACAAGCTTGTGACAGTGGAAGTGCAGAATGTTTCAGTCTTTTTTGGCACTGGTGTTAGTTTTGTTTTATAATACTTTCATACTGCTGTTCCACTACACTGTAGTATATAAAATACTAAGTTGTTGCATACAGTTCATTTCTTTGTTGTTTTAATTAATTTATGATTGCAAAAAACTTTTTCAACACTAAAGCAATTAAAGAGCTGAGTCTGACTGTTTATTATTCTTGTGTGTGTTTATTATTCTTGTCTGTATGTTGATAAATGTATGAATAAGTGTTTTCATGGACAAGTCAGTGTATAGATGAGTGTGCCATGGGCTGTATGAGTGTATGCATGAGTGAGTGCTTGAGTGTGTCAGTGAATGTATCAATATGTGGGTGTGTGTCAGTATATGTATGAGTGTGTCCCAGGGTGTCTGCGTATATGTATGAGTGAGTGTCTGAGTATGTCGGTGAATGCATTAGTGCATTTGGTTGGCTGTGTCAGTATATGTATGAGTGTGTACTGAAGTATCGGAGTGTATATATGAGTGACTGTCTGAGTGAGTTAGTAAATGCATCAATGTGGGCTTGGGGATGTCAGTGTATGTATAAGTGCGTGTCTGATTATCTGAGTGTATATATGACTGAGTGTCTGAATGTGTCGGTGTGTGCCTGGGTGTGTCAGTGTATGTATAACTGAGTCCCTGGGTGTCTGAGTATGTGCATGACTGGGTATCTGAATGAGTCAGTGAATGCATCAGTGTGTGCCTGGGTACGTTAATGTATGCATGACTGTCTCACCGGGTGTCTTAGTGTATGTATCAGTAAGTGTCTAAGTGTGTCAGTTGGTGTCTAAGTGTGTCAGTGAATGTATCAGTGTGTGTATGTGGGCATGTCAGTATATGTATGAGTGTGTCCCAGGTTGTCTGAGTGTATGTAGGAGTGACTGGCTGAGTGAGTCATTGAATGTATCAGTGTGTGCTTGGCTGTGTCAGTATATGTATGAGTGAGTCATGGGATGTCTAAGTGTATGTATGACTGGGTATGTGAGTGACTCAGGGAATGCACCTGTGTGTCGTGGGTGTGTCAGTGTATGTATACGTTAGTTCCTGGGTATCTGAGTGTATGTATGACTGAGTATCTGAGTGTGTCAGTGAATGCATCAGTGTGTGCTTGGCTGTGTCAGTATATGTATGAGTGTATCTCGGGGTGTCTGAGTGTATGTACGAGGGAGTGTCTGAGTGTCTCAATGTATGCATCAGTGTGTGCCTGGGTATGTTATTATCTGTATGAGTGCGTGCTTTAGTTTCACAGTGTATCCCACAGTGGCTGATAATATATCTTATTGGGTGTATTATATAGCTTACAGAAATAATTAGTCACCTATATAACTGTTTTCTAAATGTGTACTCCTTCTTGGATAGTATGCCTCCAACATATTTGATTTCACAATGTCTATACTTTCCTGATCGAACTTTGCTAGTTACTGAATTTCCAGGAAAGACTTGAACACTTTATTTCGAGTACTTGCTAGGCATAGACTTACCTACACAATCCCTCTTGATTTTAAGAGCAAACTGGCCGAACTCAAACTTTATCACAGCACTCATGGATTCTTATCTACCTATGGAAATGTTTTTTTCAAGCTGAAGCTGTACAATTTCTTGCTTAGAGACTTTTCTGAAAAAATCTCCTCCCACATCTCCTTCATCTCTATCTTCCCATTATTGTGTAATATATGAAATAACATACTGAGCAACAGTGATGGATTGTAGATCTATATTTGCAACCCACATCTTGAGAATCACAGGTTTGTTGTCATTAATATATGTGGAAGCCTCTGTTTGTCTCAGTTTGCATGTGTTTTTCTATGATTTTCGTGTACGTCTGACTGAAGACAAAAAGCTGTTTGCTCTTCCTTGAGACATGACAAGTTATGGGAATCTAAATGGAGATCTTATGTAAAGTATTCCTTTGCATCTGTGTTCTCAACAACAAAACTTCCCACATCTATGAGCTTGAAAGTGTAGGGCTTGTTGTCTCAAGCCATTTACACCACCTTCTTTTGGGATTGCACATGTCACATACTGATCTATGAAAGAAAAGACAGACACATCATTGTCTGTTGCAAAGTTCAGTGGATCTTTTATCTATAGCAGCATGTGAATATGAGGAACACACCTCTTGCTTGGTACTCTTTTCACCAAAATTAATAATTTACTTTGCCAAGCGGAGGTTTTCTTTTGTTGCAGATGAAAAATAGCATAGCTTGAAGCTTGTGGTTAAAATATCTGCACACATTAGCAGGATCCAATGAGAATAGTTCTCCTGCTGTCTTGACATTGATGTCCTTAATATTTGAGTCTGCTTCACTCAAACATTCAAGCAGCTCATCCCACACGTTCTCAGCACAACTGAGTTTCAGAAACCAAGTAGGTGCACCTAGGTTTCTCAACATACATTTGAGTTCTCCATGGCAACGATATCAATATTCTTTGGTGTCACATTTGCACGTCATCAAGTTAATCAAGTTGTACTCTAAATTTTCATTCTTTTCATGAACTTTATAAACAAAATCCTTTGCAGAGAGATTTTGAAGGTTAACTCCTGTCTTTAGTAGGTGGTTTACAGCATATGAAAGTCCAGACAAGCCAGATCCAAAGAGAAGATGGAATATGTATGGAATGCACAGGCAACATCTTGGATCATCAGAATACAATCTTGTTGACTGTATTCAGCTGCTGGTATCAGTACAGGGTAATCATTATAGCAGATACCTGATCCAGTATGAAACAGTTGGGCGAAACAGCGATCCTCTAAGTTTTTTTTTCCTAGGCACTTATGGGAGCTCCTTTTGCTTGTTTCATTTGAAAGAGATCAATAGCATCACCTATGATTTCTTTAGAATGCAGAAGATGGATGCTGTAGTGTTCATAAATTTCTTCTCATCTCAATCGATCCATCTTTTCAATCTGACCACTTGATGGTACTGTTTCATCTTCCATATGTGTTATATCTTGAACAACATCAGCATTTTTATAAGAAATAATATTTTGTACCAGGTATAATGTTGCTTTTTTACTTTATTAACATCCACTAATTCTTGCCTTGTTTTTCTTGCTCTTAGTAGGGATACCATTTACTAGAATAATAAGTGATCATCAAAATATCAAACTCAGTTCCTACTTCCACCTGAAAAATAAGGCCCTCTACGCCAACTTCAGCAAACCAGCAGGAAGCAGCACCATGCCACCCTCCACCGCCGAGAAGCCAACCATTGTGAACGTATCTAGGACCCTATTTAAACATTCCCGATTTATGCCCTTATGTGGTTATAACAAATCATATCCTTATAAAGGCATAAGAATCATATCCATATTAAGTCATAGCCAATGCAGTCCAAATACGGCAAGGCTATTCCCATAGACTCCTAGAAAGCACAACGTGTTCTTAAACAAACCAAGCCTCCAGCAGCCCGGGAATTCCCCCTGCTTCTGTATTGATTTGACCTAGAACTCCTGAAGTCCTGAAAGAACTGCGAGTTCTTAGTGACGTCTTATGTCCAACCTTACGTCAAACTCGGCACCTTCCAGGTATAAATATACCAGCATCTGCCCTAGCAAAAGACACGGTGGTTTGGAGCAGATCGGCTATCTACTTATCCGACGCCCTGCTGAAACGAGTGCTGAAGGAAGCCGACCCTCCCATTGACGCACTGAGAGAGACGCTGTCTTTTCTCCTGCCGAGAAATCCAGCTCCAGTGTTTCCCTGTCACCCTTGCGGGTTGCTGGGAGATCGAGTCCTGGGAGAGAAATACAAGACCTCCTTCATTCTATAACCAAGGTACGGAGCTGATTAGACCCTGAGAGAATTCTTGATTCAGATTCTTGGTAGAAACTAAAATTGTAGCTTACTCACTCCTTCCCACGTACTAGGCTTGGGTTAAGTACACCGGGGTAGGCGTATTTTAGAAACACCAGTTGAGTACGTTTAGTCAACTTTTATCATTGTATGTATTTTATCAGTTTTAAGTATCTTATGGTTTAGAAACCATAAAAATGCTTTTACAGTATTATTTTATAATACTCCTTTTACTGTACGCACTTTACTTTATTACAAGTATTGCAATTGTGGGAATTCATTTCTCTTGCATGAGAAAGAAGACTGCTCAATAAATAACCACTTTTATTGAAAACGCCCGCCGCTCTATTTCTCTGCACTCCTGGTGAAACTAAGCATGCACGATTGACTGAAACAGCCATCTATTGTTTCCGCGACTCTGGAGATATACTCCTTATTCTGGAGGGAGCAAGGTTGTCATGTTTATGCGGTTGTCAGAAACTAATCCCTTCTTGTCTATTCAGGAAAGTTAACACCTTCCTGTTTACTCGAGAATGTTTCTAGTGACCTCTGAGCTAGCTGGCATACCTAATTAAGTCTAACATATTCAACAGAGACCCAGTGGACCTAAGTCCTACATCTAAACTATCGTTTATGTTATTTCAATGCGCAGAGCCTATTGGGAATATAGGAACTACACTACATGGCGCCCAATGTTTGGTAAGGCGATAATTTAACGCTAGATACTAGAGTAACTCAGTCGTGCTTTTCACACTGACCCCTTTTTTCCCATAAAAACTCCAATAGACGTCTGGAGTGGGTAAAAGGTTAAATATCCCCCAGAACTTAGTGGGATGAGAATCCTATGTATTAGTTTATGGTTTAGTCAACGTTGAAGGATACAGTGTTCCAAAATATTGTGCACCTAATCTTTGTTTCCTTGAAACTTGCTCTGCAAAAAACCTTTCAGTCAGTAAAATGACGGGAAGTGACGAAGAAAGAGATGCTTTGGCAGCTCAACTTTTAGCGGAAGACACAAGACTCCAACAAAATGAACCGGATGCTATAATGATCCCGGTAAATGTAAGGAGAATCATAACTATAAAACTTATAGAAAATGGAGTATCACCAAAAGGTGGTACAGTCATATTTGTGGTAGAGGCCCATGAATATCGGCAGACAGAGGTATTCTATTCATGGATACATTTTCCGGCAGCAAATGCCGTGACACGCAATTTCCACTACTACAAAATAGAGGAATCTCCAGAGGAATACGTCCCTTTCGAGGACATTGGAATTCCACTAACCTGCCAAGAGCATCAGCTCTGGTTTAATGGCGCCCTATAAACATCAAAATCACTTCACCAGGCTCAGTCCACTAGGTAGACCAGGAGCCACATGGACAGTTCTAGCCGGTTACACACCAAATCCCGACATTGATAAAATGTCAAGTGGAGAACTTTTAGTTCAGTTAAAACAACTAATTAAAATACATAGACAGTTGGTCCAATATGTCATGCGGACTTTAACAGTCCAACCAGCAATAAAAATTCCACAGCACACCCCTCACCAGGGGAACACAAATAAAATTACACCACAGACTATACAATCAGTCATTGGCAAATTACCCGCAAAACGGGAACAAATTCCGTTCTAGTTAGCTAAAAAAATCACTCAAATAGAGGCAGTATTTCCTGATACTACACCTAATGAGTAACACAGAATTCTGACAATCTGTCTTCCAACGAGGATCGCACCACATGTGGAGGACTGTGACACTGGGGGAACAGATTTTGCTTCAATATACACAAAAACACATGGTGTTCCGTCTATGGTGGTTACACCAGACGTACTAAGACAGATTCAAAATGAATACGGTCCAGAACCTGCCTTAAATCTAGGTATGAAATTACTGAAAGACTTTAAGCAAGTCTCGGCTATACTACTAGCCAACATAAAAGGAGAAGCAGCATCTGTGGCGATCCACCAAAAAATTGAAAGAAACAGATATAGCAGAACAACCTTTTGAACTTGCCAGAATAATTGAAAAATCCTATGAAGAATTAGGTAGAGATAGTTTGGGTGGGAAACCACTAAAACCACAACTAACTGAAAATCCTGAAAAGAGATTTATTAAGAATAATCTCAATACTCCAAAAAAGAGGTGGGAGGGTAATAAACAAACCACTCCCAGAGAAAAACAGTTTCAGTCCAGAGGAAGGTCTCCTCAACGGAGAGATAGATTTCCAGAACGAAGGGGCAAGTCTCCACAAAGGGAGCCCTCTGAAAAAAGATACAACCTTAGAAATAGGGACAATTTATGAAAACCTGACAGATATCAAGATATTGATACATGTCCCTCTCGATCTTTTCAGAATTCCTCACAGAAATCGGAAAGAAGAGGACGGTCAGAACACAAAGAAGAGCGCGTCAAGTCCAAAGACAAGGAACCTGCTCATCAAAGTAAAAAATTACAATTTCCCAATAAGAAGGTAACTAGTATTAAAATAAAACATGCCGAGGAGTCTGAGGACACAACTCAAGAACGGAGAATGGGCCCAGACAATGCTAGACAGCGCAGCAGAAGTGACCATAGCTCGCAAGATCCTGATGAATCTTCTGGAGACAGTGGACATGAATGTATACATTCAAGTGGAAACCGAAGACACCAGAGTTAGTGTGCCCCATAAATTATATGAAACAACATTACATATAGAGGGGGACAAAACTAGGAAAATAAGAGGTTCATATCGTCTGTTTTGGACTACAGACACCTAAACTCTTGTTGCAAAACATTTGCAGTACAAAACTCACACATTGCAGCACTAATGAATAACATCGTGCACAAAAAATATAAAACAACATTAGATATATGAAATGGTTTCTTCTGTCAAAACATTGCACCAGAAAGCAGGTCTTTGACCGCATTCTCCTGTATGGGGGCCCAAAAGCAATTTTGTCGTCTCCCACAGGGATTCAAGAACAGCCCAGGATTATTTTCAGCAGGGTAACAGAATTACTACAAATGTATGATGATGAGGCATTATCTTATGTCGATAACATCTATCTTACAGACGATGACCTGGAGACACAATTGAAAAGAGTGAACACCATAATACTTGGGTTCGCATCTGAAGGGTACAAATTCAACTTTAAAAAATCACGAATTGCCCACCTCACTGTCCTATTTTTAGGATATGAATTATCAAGTGAAGGCAAAAGCCTAGCAGACAACTTCTTAGAGAAATGTGCAGTACTCCAAGCTCCAAAAACGCTTAAAAACTTACAATCAATTCTAGGTTTCCTGAATTTCGGAAGAACTTACATTCTAAACTATGCAGAGATGGTTAAACCTCTCTACAAATTAATAAAACCTGATTTCAAACCAATTAATTGGACTCAGACACACACAAACATTTAAGATCAATACAAACAGAAATGTAACTAAAACAAAACTGCAAACACGCGCAAACGAACGCAGCCTTGTAATCCGAGTCATCCCAGGAAGATACAGATTCACATACCTGACCTCTAATGAGGGAGAACAGTACCAATAGCTTATAAATCACACTTGTACACACAAGCTAAAAACTGAAAATTCAGTTCTACTGACAAAATTCTGACTGCGGTTCAAACTGCTGTAGCAAAAGAAAGAGCCCTGGCACAAGGTAAACGTATAATAATCGTTACACCGGTACCTGCCCTAGAAGCAGTAACAAGAG
Organism: Lissotriton helveticus; assembly: GCF_964261635.1. Classification (NCBI taxonomy): domain Eukaryota; kingdom Metazoa; phylum Chordata; class Amphibia; order Caudata; family Salamandridae; genus Lissotriton; species Lissotriton helveticus. Next base: position 1,098,709,600 of record NC_136057.1, on the reverse strand, counting down.
CAAGCATTCCCAATGCTAAAGCCTTACATCCAAGATGGATAAAACGGGTTAATTCTCTTGCTGCATCAGACGTAGTATACGAATTTGATCCTAACTTAAAATCGCAAGAATTTCTCCAATACGAATATGAATGTCCTCTGCCGACCGAAATCCTGCCTCTCGAACATTACGGCTGTATAATATATACTGACGGTTCAGCACAACCCGCAGTTGGGGGTAAACAAGCATATAGTGCTGCGTGCACGATTGTTAAAGGTCGCTGGCACGAAGGAAAATTCAGACCACTGGTCACTAAAACTCAATCACTCGGAGACTGTACAGCTCAGAGAGCTGAACTACAGGCTTTTAAGATGGCGCTTGAAAATACCGATCGCAAATTCCCAATACTAATAGTGTGCGATTCATATTATTGCGTCCAGTCTTACGATGAATATTTGCCGAACTGGGTTCAAAAAGGTTTCAAAGATGCAAAAGGTGGCACAATCAAGCATAAAATGCTTTGGGAACAAGTAGTTATTTTACAAATAGAACTACAAAAGACTCACATGATACATACACTGAGTCACCAACGTGATGGCGTTCACGTTGCAGGGAATTCATTGGCTGATGAGGCCGCGAAGGCAGCTGTGCAAACGGCTTCCGTAGCTGCCATTACCCGGTCAAAAACAAAAATAGACAGCGAGATAATGCAAGCTATCAGTGCTTCAGTAAAAGACAGTGGTAAGACACTCCCGAAAGACTGTCCAGTAAAGTACTCATACAAAACTGATGCGAATAATGTTCCTTTTGCTGTAATCCCTGGAGTGGGGGACAGAGCAATTCCAAACATGGAACACAGGTTAGGACTAATTTTAGCGGCACATGAAGGGCTCGCTTCTGCACATGCTGGCATTTCCGCCACAGTATCGTTATTAAAACAAACATATTGGTGGCCACGCATGGGAAAACAGACTAGAAACTATGTTCAAGGATGTGAAATATGTCAAAGAATGAAAGTATCAACAGTGAAACGACCAGCACAGAAGCTCCTTCTAATCTCAGATAAACCATTAGCATGTGTTTACCTGGACCACTGTGGTCCCTTACAAAGGGATGGTAACTATAAATATATCATGGTCGCAGGGGATTCCTGCACGAGATTCATTTGGATGTGGCCCCAGCGCTCGGCTGACGCCAGAACTGTTATAAAAGATTTGCGAGTCTTTATCGGCACATACGCAATTGGCATGCTACATTCTGACCAGGGTCCTGCATTTAGCTCTCGAGCTTACAAGGAGGACATGGCCAGCATGGGCATTGCACTGCGGTACTCTAGTCCATTCCATCCTGAGGGAAATGCGGTAGTGGAGAGAAAAAACCGTGACAAAAAGCAATCTATAACAGCGAGGGTGATAGGTTCGGGTAATGTGTGGGTCAAACATCTAATAAGTGTCCAACGTAGTCTTAATAATCTGCCAAGAAATTCTCTGGGTGGAATCACTCCGTAAGTACTTTTGTTTGGTACAAGAATGATAATCGAAGACCTCGACTGTCAGACTTCAGTGGTGAAACAAAAAACCTTTGATATCAAAGAACGTTTGGCTGTTTTACAGGACTTAAATGAAACAAGAAGAAGTCTAAGTAACACAAAGCTAAAGCCAACGGCCACTGAAGAAAAACCACCTGTCCCAGCAACACCTGTCTGGATTCCAAAGATTGGGGTTCTGGTCAGAGAAAAGATCACGGTGAAGAAGGAATTTGGGCCTTCTTACAGAAAAGCAGTACCTGTCTTAGCTATCAGCAGAACAAGATCAGTAGTACTACCGCCCCTTGCTGGTAAAAAGGAGAACAGAGTTGTATCAATCGACCTGGTAAAACCACAATCATGTGGTCAATAATGAGTAGTAGGCCCAGTGGACTCCCAAGAAGTAGCAGAAGACTAAACCTTGCTACAATTCAAGAGGTTCAAACTGAGAGACTGATCACATTTGATAAACCTGCAGTAAATAAAAAGGAACTATGCAACAAAGCCATGGAACTTGTGCCTCTTGATACCCAAATTGCAACAGTTCGTCAAGGAACACCAATCTACAATGATGTAGCCTCTGACTATACAACTGCAAAGATTAATGAAAATCCAGAAGCAATTCCAACAATTGACAGAACTGCATCTGGCTATTTCATCAATTTCGATGACTTTTCTGAGGATCCAAGTGAACATGAAGAAACGCCAGCAACTAAAACTTTCAAAGAAAAAATGACTGAACTCTTTCATCAACTCAAAGAAGCATATCTGATTTCACCATGGATTGAATTATGGATTGTGTTAGGTGTACTTTTCCTCCTACTCTGGCTCATTTTGGTTCTAAGCTTGGGAAAAATAATTGATGGAAAATACAGTACAATGGACACAGCAAGTCAGAACATCAACTTGGTTCTAAAGCCTCACAGATCTTCTCACATTGAAAAAAGAGAACTGTCATCAGTAAACATCACAGCCATTCCTATACCTGGTGGTGTAGCATGGGATGCTACTGATTACGACATCTATGGCCCGGTTGAACTGTTGAGATAGCCACATCAGTACAAGGTTTCATTAAGTGACTTTGTATCACCTAGTACTTTCTCTGATGAGTGGGACTTTGAAAATATTAATAATATGATGTCAGATTTAAAAATGTCAGCAAAATGTACAGAACATGATTATTTAGAAGGATCATCAAACTATGAAAAAATGTATTGTTTTGCTCATTATGGGCATCACTATTTGCATAAATCTGCTAATCCTAGAAATGTTTTTATTTATAATCAATGGGAACATTGTCCAACACCGCCAAAAGGCAGCTCGAAAACATTTTATGAGAAATTCCCATACTTCTCAGTGTTTAATACTACTGATCCAGAAACGTTTTATTTTAAGATTCACAATAAGACAGGAATGAAAAACATGTTGACAAATACTAAATTGATATATTCTACAAAATTTTATGAAAAAATGTTTACATTTGGTTTTGAATTTTGGAAAAACAACATTGAGACAAAAACAGTCTAGGGTACAAAAGACTGGCAGGTACAAGGTTTAGAATCATTATTCAGAGCCTGCATGATCCCAGAACAGATAATGTTCCTGAATGACACCATTCAACAAACAACCTGTCTTGGCCTAGCCAAAATAAAAGACTTAAACAAACCGTCTATACCAAAGCCCATACCTGATAGTAATAGCACTACAGATGTGGAGATAGACGTATCCCATACTTTTCACCAAAACAGAACAAATCCTGATTGGCAAAAAAGGTGGATCTGGCCCAAAGACACTAATAACTGTCAAGATAGATTCCTGAACAAAACACAGGGGTTAAAACAGAACAGGCCAGACCCAAGATATTCCCAGAGACAACATCCAGGGATAATAACAACATACAGTGGAGGAAAACTATGCCTCGAATGGCTACAGAAATCCACACTACCTGAAATTAAGCAACACTTGACTTTACTTAAAGAAGGTGCTGACTTGCGAGATTTCATATTGGGACCTCGCAAACAGCGTCAAAAACGTTTCATATACGTCAGTATATACGCTGCTTATAACGAAGCTTGGAAAGTAACGCAAATTGAAACTGCTGAAAAAATACGAGAAATTGATCGTATTAATTTGGAAAAATCACTGTCTGTACTGGTAAAAATGGGTTAACGACTCTGTCCTCTAGAATATATTCACTGGACAGCATTGTATCATCTACTATTGATATAATAGAACAGGATATGCTAATGTTACAACATGGCCAGTCCCAATTACGTTCTATTGTACAGTTAGGCTGGACGTTACACAAAATCTGTGTTCAGGCTACGTGCCATGGCGTCTAATCAACACAACGTCATTATTTTCTATCTTTAACCTTACAGATAAACAAATCTCTTTGGCACAAAAAGGAGCACACTATACAGTGCTGAGCATTGAAAAACTAGAAAGATTACCATTGACAATCTCCGAACGACCTGTCATTGAATGGATAATACATGGCACAATTACAATTCCGATAACGACTTTTCAGTTTCAATATTGCCAAAAGTATATACCAACAGGCCTGTTTGAAAGGTTGGGTAAAGGTTACATCAAGTCGACCTGGAATCTACCTTATACACATAGATGTTACAGTGGGGTGGAAAAAGAAAACTGCATCCTACATGCTTCCCAGTCTGGTTTCTGCAGCAACCACAGCACCGAGACGGCCCTCCTCGCAGCCACCGACGACATCTGCATACTGCTAGACCAAGACACACTGGGGCCCTTATCCTCCTAGACCTCTCCACAGCCTTTGACATCATCTGAATCGCCCGCTAGCCACCAGACACCACAACGCAGGAATTCAGGGATCCGCCCTCAACTGGATCCAATCCTTCCTCTCCGGCAGGACCCAGAGGATCAGACTAACCCCTTCCTCTCCGACCCCACTGACATTATCTGCGGAGTACCCGAAGGATCTTCACTAAACTTGATGCTCTTCAACATCTACATGGCCCTCTTCGCCACCATCATGATGCAACACGGGCTTAGCATCGTATCCTACGCCGATGACACCCAACTCATGTTCTCCCTCACCAAGAACCCAGAAATCACCAGACTCCATTTCCAGGAAAGAATGAGAAACGTAGCAGCCTGAATGAAGGACAGCTGTTTGAAGCTCATCTCAGAAAAGACCGAGGTCCTCATCCTCTGACCCTGCTCCTCTGCCTGGGACAACACCTGGTGGCCCTCCATCTTTGGGAGCCCACCCACCCCGACTGACCACACTTGGAACCTCAGCATAATCCTCGACTCCTCCCTTTTCATGAACGGTCAGATCAACTCAGTTGCCTCCATCAGTTTCAACTGCCTCCGCATCCTTTGTAAAACCTTCAAATGGATCCCACGACTCCAGAAAGACCATCACCCACGCACTCATTACCAGCAGACTGGAGTATGGCAATGCCCTATACATCGGAATCAACAAAACTATTCTACGCAAGCTCCAAAATATCCGGAATGCCGCAGCCAGGCTCGTCCTTGGGATACCGCACCATGAACATATGCCCCTACACCTACGAAGCCTCCACTGGCTCCCCTTCGAGAAGAGGGCCACCTTCAAACTCCTCACTGACGCCTACAAATCCCTCAACAACATCGGACCGAAATACCTCAACGAGTGAGTATGTTTCCATGTACCCAAAAGAAACCTCCACTCTGCTGACCTCGCCCTGGCAGAGGTCCGCCGCGTCTGCAGAAGCAGAGCCAGCGGGAGAGTTTTCTCCTACATCACAGCCAAAGCCTGGAATGAGCTCCCGATCAACATCAGGCGCTCCCCAACCCTCCACTCGTTCAGGAAGGACATCAAGACCTGGCTCTACGACTAACCCAGAGCTGTTCCCCCCCCAGCGCCTTGAGACCCTCACGGGTGAGTAGTGCGGTCTATACACCACTGATTGATTGATTGATTGATTGATTGATTGAATATCTCTGAACCCCATTAGTTTCAATATTCTTTTTGAAATCTAATGACATGTACACAACTCTACCTTTAAGACTTTTCTGTAGCTCTGTTGGAAATAATTTCCAAGTTTTTTTTGTTCCATACGTACTATAGCTTGGAAAGGATGAATTCATTGTATAAGAATTGGTTCATATACATTTAAATCTTGATGTTCGTGTGGAATTGAAACTAGTTTTAACTTGTTATGGACTGCTTTAGCTGGCATTTTATTATTCTCTAACTTATCATAGCAGTGCTTGCATATAATTTGAGATGTGCTCAATTCAAACCTTTCTTCTACAAATAAATATATATAGCAAATTCCTGCCACTTATCTCTGTTCACCTGTTCAGTTTGTGAGTTCACAACTACATTGTGAGTTTGGCTTTTGTAGTGAGTGTGTCGACAGCAAATACAACACGGTTTGGTTTCCCTTCACAAACTGTTTTAAACTTTGCAATCTCTTGTGCAATGTTTTCAGTACTAACTCCTGTATACTGTTCTTCTACACCTCTAGTAATTCATTTTCACTAGACTCCTCTTCAGGACTAAAGAAAGAAAACTGAATATCTTCACAAACATTTTCTACCTCTGCTACTGTACCATGAAATAAACTTCTATTCATCTCTCCTAAAAATAAGACAGGAGTTTTTACATAGTAAGGCCTCCTAACCAAATTTCGTAGTTTGGATTGGTGAATAGCTAACATCCTAAAAAGATGAATAGTGATTCTGTAAACTTTCCTTGAAAAACAGGCCAGTGAATGTCCCTGTAAATAGTGTACTTTCTCACTTTGCATGGCTCTAATTCTTGCAAAATTGCAATTTTGAGTTTCAGACTTCTGCATGGAAACTCACATATGAAAGTTCTAAATAAATCAATTGATTTCTGACGAACACCGCAACTACTACTACAGTTGCATTTATATACTGGGGGCTTTCTATACCTTCCTTGCACCACTACAGGTACCACTTCCCCTACATTCCTAGGAACCTGCTCCTCTTTTGCAACAAAAGTACAATTTTTTACCTCATAACAACGACCAGTTAAACCAACTGCATGCACTAATGTGTGCTCTTGTAAAAAGCTTTCCTCATTAATAGAAGGTTCTGTACTAGACATATGCCTTTTTCACCTTTAAAAATCTTGCAAAATTAGTTATATTAATAGGCCATTTTCAATGTTTTTTTTCTTCATACACAATACTGATTTGCCAAGAGTCCTCATTCTATTCAATAATAAGATAGGTTCCTCTTCAGAGCAAACACTTTCTCAACAACACTCTCATTATGTTATTTTTGCTCAAATACAGCACTTCTGCTCATATTTCTTCATCCTTTGTAGCAAATTCTGTATTACTCTATTCCAAAATATTTTAGCTCATAACTCCTTAAACTTTTGCTGTCTCCTTGACAAAATCCCTGTTTTCTGAGAACACTTCTTACTGCCAGAAACATGTACTCCTTGCTTTTTTCCAGTCGATGTGAAAAAACTAAATTTTTAGATAAGACTTTACACTCCTCCTGCATTTCATGACATATTTTTTTCAGAAACAGCTTAGTACTCTTACCAGCTTTTCTTTTTTTGCTCTGGACATCATAAGCTAAGCAGCAACTGACAAATCCTAGAACTGCTAAGTACCAGGATTCCATGTTAGAACAACATGTACAGAACCTAAGTACATCACACATTCTCCATCTTATTCTCTTACAGTTTGAAGTTCGTAACACTGTATCTTCTGTTTCTTTCTTCTTTGTCTCTTGTCAGGCAAGGCAATTCTTCTTCTTTTTTTAAAACTGTATATCTGGAAAACAAATAAACAATAAATTAACATCTACAATAAATTACATTAATTTTTAATTTGCTGAGTAACTGGTGTATTCTTTACTCTATAGTTTGTAAATAGTTAGACAAGTGATAGTTTCAATTTCTTCTCTTCTCTGTTTGGTACAGTAGTCAGATGTAACTGTATATTGATCCACCTCTCTTGGTCATATGTATTAGTGATATGCTGAGTATATTGCTGTATGTGGTAATGTATACATGTGTCAAATATTTTGTGTTTCTTTGCATATCTGGGCTTCTAAATACTGGTATTATTCTTTAGCTGGCTATCTTTCTAGATATTTTAGTATCTACCGTGCTGTGCTTCTCTCTGTATTACTGTATCTGGTTTGGTTCTGTCAGTACCTACCTTTAGGAGCATAGCTTTACTAATGCCCCATTACTATGTACCTATGTGCATTAGCATGCTTCTGAATATATAACAGTATAATTTAATGCATCAGTCTCTGCCTGGGTATGTCAGGATACACTTCACTATGTACCTAGTTATCTCACTGTATGCATAAGTGTCTCTCTAGATGTGTTGGTGTACACATCAGGTTATACTCTATTGTGTTAATGTATACATGAGTGCTCCCTTGGCTGTTAGTATATGTATGGGTATATCTTTACGTGTGTTAGAGTATACATCAGACTATGGGGCTTAGTTTCAGTACATCACCTTATCCCTTTATAAAGTGTTACCCTACAGTGCCATGTGTTTGTAAATAAGCTCTTATACCTGGCTGAGTTACTGTAAGCATGAGTGTTGGCCAGGCTGTCTCAATCTATATATCAGTCTACCGGTGTTAGAATATACATGACAGAATGCTTAGGTATCTCACTGCTTACATTTGTGTTTCACTGCTTGTGTCAGTAGCTACATTAGTAAATACCTGTGTTTTGTTACTCCTAAAATAAAAATATTTTCCTTTATTGATCACTGTACTTTTATTTATTTTCAACATATAATCTCTTTTAATATTCCCTTTTACATTTTCTTAACAACTTACTTACTTTCATCCACCTTATATACACTCATTCCTTCACTATCAAATTTGTTTTATGCTACAGCTTAATTCACATACCTGTTAATTGTGATCGTTGATCTGTATTTTTCTTAGTATTCAATAACTTCTTTCAGAAACTACACAAAAACCAAGCACAAGAATGGTACACAATTCTCGTACAAGGGAACCATCAACTGCAGCCTTTTCAACTTTGCTTTCAAGGTTACACAGTCTGTAGACTAATCAGAACACTCCTTTCATATTTTACTAGTAATACACCTCATATGAATGGTCAGAATTGATAACTGTTCCTTACACTCCTTTAAAGAAACCTCAATTTGATAGGTGGTATTGGGTCGCTCCGTGTAACCTCAAGGCCAATCCACAGATTTACATAGCAAACCAAGATCTTTTTATTAAATTGCTCCTAAAGCGGATCACTTACACATGACTTGGTATTAATGCCTAAATGTGGACCCAAACACACTTTATTCTCTATTTTGTCTATTAACATTCTCCCTTCACATTTACATTCTAGGCTTTTTTCCTCCCTTCCCCCTCGCTTTCTTAGCTGTATTACTATGGTGACCAATATTGAAATATTATCTGTTAGCAGTAGGTCACAAGCTCACAACAGTTACTAGACCATTATGCTAACTTCTAAAGCAAATGTAGCAGGTGTGGCTGAGTGTTAGGAATTAGAGGCATATCCGAAACATGATTACTCTTTGTTAATATCAGAAAAGCCAATCACACATCTAGTTACTTTTTCCTCAATATCACAACCTAGTTTTAACCACTAGCATATTTATACCATCCAATCAAATGTCATCTTTTAAATCTTACTTGCTAGGCTTCTTTTTAACAGTCTTCTTTTTCAAATCTGTGTCATTCATCAGCGGCTTTCTCCTGTGTGCCACTGCTCCTTGCTTGTGGTTAGTGTGTGGATTGTGGCTCATAGCTTTGTGGCTACAGAGTGTACTAGAAAGAGTGGCATTGACAGGGACATGGGTTTGCCTAATGTGGATATTACTTGGGTTAGCCAGAGAGGATTAAAGTGGCACCAATTGCTTCCATTGATTGAAAGCAATATGGATTACCAGCATCCAGACCTCATGATCGTGCACTGTCGTAGCTATGATTTGGGCACAGTTACTGGAGGAGGACTGGAAATCCTACTGAAGGATATCTTTTGAAAAATAAAGGTACTTTTACCTCAAACTGCCTTGGTGTTTTCTAACATATACCAGAGGCCAAAATTGAAGTGGTCAATTGAATTCTGTCCACAGATAGACAAAGCCAGGAAACATGTTAATAAAACTGTTTCTGCATTCCTCAGAGACCACAACATGAGCTCTAGCTACAATAACAACATACGCTTTGACACGCAATTTCCACTACTACAAAATAGAGGAATCTCCAGAGGAATACGTCCCTTTCGAGGACATTGGAATTCCACTAACCTGCCAAGAGCATCAGCTCTGGTTTAATGGCGCCCTAAAAGCATCAAAATCACTTCACCAGGCTCGGTCCACTAGGTAGACCAGGAGCCACATGGACAGTTCTAGCCAGTTACACACCACATCCCGACATTGATAAAATGTCAAGTGGAGAACTTTTAGTTCAGTTAAAACAACTAATTAAAATACATAGACAGTTGGTCCAATATGTCATGCGGACTTTAACAGTCCAACCAGCAATAAAAATTCCACAGCACACCCCTCACCAGGGGAACACAAATAAAATTACACCACTGACTATACAATCAGTCATTGGCAAATTACCCACAAAACGGGAACAAATTCCGTTCTGGTTAGCTCAAAAAATCACTCAAATAGAGGCAGTATTTCCTGATACTACACCTAATGAGAAACACAGAATTCTGACAATCTGTCTTCCAACGAGGATCGCACCACATGTGGAGGACTGTGACACTGGAGGAACAGTCTTTGCTTCAATATACACAAAAACACATGGTGTTCCGTCTATGGTGGTTACACCAGACGTACTAAGACAGATTCAAAATGAATACGGTCCAGAACCTGCCTTAAATCTAGGTATGAAATTACTGAAAGACTTTAAGCAAGTCTCGGCTATACTACTAGCCAACATAAAAGAAGAAGCAGCATCTGTGGCGATCCGCCAAAAAATTGAAAGAAACAGATATAGCAGAACAACCTTTTGAACTTGCCAGAATAATTGAAAAATCCTATGAAGAATTAGGTAGAGATAGTTTGGGTGGGAAACCACTAAAACCACAACTAACTGAAAATCCTGAAAAGAGCTTTATTAAGAATAATCTCAATACTCCAAAAAGAGGTGGGAGGGTAATAAACAAACCACTCCCAGAGAAAAACAGTTTCAGTCCAGAGGAAGGTCTCCTCAACGGAGAGATAGATCTCCAGAACGAAGGGGCAAGTCTCCACAAAGAGAGCCCTCTGAAAAAAAATACAACCTTAGAAATAGGGACAATTTATGAAAACCTGACAGATATCAAGATATTGATACATGTCCCTCTCGATCTTTTCAGAATTCCTCACTATAATCAGAAAGAAGAGGACGGTCAGAACACAAAGAAGAGCGCATCAAGTCCAAAGACAAGGAACCTGCTCATCAAAGTAAAAAATTACAATTTCCCAAAAAGAAGGTAACTAGTATTAAAATAAAACATGCCGAGGAGTCTGAGGACACAACTCAAGAACGGAGAATGGGCCCAGACAATGCTAGACAGCACAGCAGAAGTGACCATAGCTCGCAAGATCCTGATGAATCTCCTGGAGACAGTGTACATGAATGAATACATTCAAGTGGAAACTGAAGACACCAGAGTTAGTGTGCCCCATAAATTATATGAAATAACATTACGTATAGAGGGGGACCAAACTAGGAAAATAAGAGGTCTCTTCTCAAAAGGCTATGATATCCTTCTAGCAGAGAAAGACTGGCCACCAGAGTATGTCAGGGAGTGCCCACATGGCGAAGAAATGATTATGCCTGCCTTCTCAAATCACATTTCTATTCAAAAAGTACACATATGCTAGAAAATGGGCAGTGGCCCAAGCCCCTGCATTATATAAAAACCATGTAGGATGGGATGAGGATTCTCATTACCATAAAATCCAGTTAAAAAATCAACCTACTGCACAAAGGCAGTATCCTGTTAAGCAAGAAGCTAAAAAACATGTCAGGGAGATCTTAGATCAACTTGAATACCAGGGGGTGATTGAAACATGCACCTCGCAAATGAACAATCCTTTGTTTCCTGTCTCCAAGCCAGACGATTCATATAGTCTGTTTTGGACTACAGACACCTAAACTCTTGTTGCAAAACATTTGCAGTACAAAACTCACACAGTGCAGCACTAATGAATAACATCGTGCGCAAAAAATATAAAACAGCATTAGATATATCAAATGGTTTCTTCTGTCAAAACATTGCTCCAGAACGCAGGTATTTGACCGCTTTCTCCTGTATGGGGGCCCAAAAGCAATTTTGTCGTCTCCCACAGGGATTCAAGAACAGCCCAGGAATATTTTCAGCCAGGGTAACAGAATTACTACAAATGTATGATGATGAGGCATTATCTTATGTCGATGACATCTATGTTACAGACGATGACCTGGAGACACACTTGAAAAGAGTGAACACCATAATACTTGGGTTCGCATCTGAAGGGTACAAATTCAACTTTAAAAAATCACGAATTGCCCACCTCACTGTCCTACTTTTAGGATATGAATTATCAAGTGAAGGCAAACGCCTAGCAGACAACTTCTTAGAGAAATGTGCAGTACTCCAAGCTCCAAAAACGCTTAAAAACGTACAATCAATTCTAGGTTTCCTGATTTTCGGAAGAACTTACATTCTAAACTATGCAGAAATGGTTAAACCTCTCTACAAATTAATAAAACCTGATTTCAAACCAATTAATTGGACTCAGACACACACAAACTTTTAAGATCAATACAAACAGATATGTTAACTAAAACAAAACTGCAAACACGCGCAAACGAACGCAACCTTGTAATCCGAGTCATCCCAGGAAGATGCAGATTCACATACCTGACCTCGAATGAGGGAGAACAGTACCAATAGCTTATAAATCACACTTGTACACACAAGCTAAAAATGAAATTCAGTTCTACTGACAAAATTCTGACTGCGGTTCAAACTGCTGTAGCAAAAGAAAGAGCCCTGGCACAAGGTAAACGTATAATAATCATTACACCGGTACCTGCCCTAGAAGCAGTAACAAGAGCAAGCATTCCCAATGCTAAAGCCTTACATCCAAGATGGATAAAATGGGTTAATTCTCTTGCTGCATCAGATGTAGTATACGAATTTGATCCTAACTTAAAATCGCAAGAATTTCTCCAATACGAATATGAATGTCCTCTGCCGACCAAAATCCTGCCTCTCGAACATTATGGCTGTATAATATATACAGACGGTTCAGCACAACCCGCAGTTGGGGGTACACAAGCATATAGTGCTGCGTGCACGATTGTTAAAGGTCGCTGGCACGAAGGAAAATTCCGACCACTGGTCACTAAAACTCAATCACTCGGATACTGTACAGCTCAGCGAGCTGAACTACAGGCTTTAAGATGGCTTGAAAATACAGATCGCAAATTCCCAATACTAATAGTGTGCGATTCATATTATTGCATCCAGTCTTACGATGAATATTTGCCGAACTGGGTTCAAAACGGTTTCAAAGATGCAAAAGGTGGCACAATCAAGCATAAAATGCTTTGGGAACAAGTAGTTCTTTTACAAAAAGAACTACAAAAGACTCACGTGATACATACACTGAGTCATCAACGTGATGGCGTTCACGTTGCAGGGAATTCATTGGCTGATGAGGCCGCGAAGGCAGCTGTGCAAACGGCTTCCGTAGCTGCCATTACCCGGTCAAAAACAAAAAGAGACAGCGAGATAATGCAAGCTGTCAGTGCTTCAGTAAAAGACAGTGGTAAGACACTCCCGAAAGGCTTTCCAGTAAAGTACTCATACAAAACTGATGCGAATAATGTTCCTTTTGCTGTAATCCCTGGAGTGGGGGACAGAGCAATTCCAAACATGGAACACAGGTTTAGGACTAATTTTAGCGGCACATGAAGGGCTCGCTTCTGCACATGCTGGCATTTCCGCCACAGTATCGTTATTAAAACAAAGATATTGGTGGCCACGCATGAGAAAACAGACTAGAAACTATGTTCTAGAATGTGAAACATGTCAAAGAATGAAAGTATCAACAGTGAAACGACCAGCACAGACGCCCCTTCTAATCTCAGATAAACCATTAGCATGTGTTTACCTGGACCACTGTGGTCCCTTACAAAGGGATGGCAACTATAAATATATCATGGTCGCAGTGGATTCCTGCACGAGATTCATTTGGATGTGGCCCCAGCGCTCGGCTGACGCCAGAACTGTTATAAAAGATTTGCGAGTCTTTATCGGCACATACGCAATTGGCATGCTACATTCTGACCAGGGTCCTGCGTTTAGCTCTCGAGCTTACAAGGAGACCATGGCCAGCATGGGCATTGCACTGCGGTACTCTAGTCCATTCCATCCTGAGGGAAATGCGGTAGTGGGGAGAAAAAACCGTGGCACAAAGCAATCTATAACAGCGAGGGTAATAGGTTCGGGTAATGGGTGGGTCAAACATCTAATAAGTGTCCAACGTAGTCTTAATAATCTGCCAAGAAATTCTCTGGGTGGAATCACTCCGTAAGAACTTTTGTTTGGTACAAGAATGATAATCGAAGACCTCGACTGTCAGACTTCAGTGGTGAAACAAAAAACCTTTGATATCAAAGAACGTTTGGCTGTTTTACAGGACTTAAATGAAACAAGAAGAAGTCTAAGTAACACAAAGCTAAAGCCAATTGCCACTGAAGAAAAACCACCTGTCCCAGCAACACCTGTCTGGATTCCAAAGAATGGGGATCTGATCATAGAAAAGATCACGGTGAAGAAGGAATTTGGGCCTTCTTACAGAAAAGCAGTACCTGTCTTAGCTATCAGCGGAACAAGATCAGTAGTACTACCGCCCCTTGCTGGTAAAAAGGAGAACAGAGTTGTCCCAATCGACCTGGTAAAACCACAATCATGTGGCCAATAATGAGAAGTATGCCCAGTGGACTCCCAAGAAGTAGCAGAAGACTAAACCTTGCTACAATTCAAGAGGTTCAAACTGAGAGACTAATCACATTTGATAAACCTGCAGTAAATAAAAAGGAACTATGCAACAAAGCCATGGAACTTGTGCCTCTTGATACCCAAATTGCAACAGTTCGTCAAGGAACACCAATCTACAATGATGTAGCCTCTGACTATACAACTGCAAAGATTAATGAAAATCCAGAAGCAATTCCAACAATTGACAGAACTGCATCTGGCTACTTCATCAATTTCGATGACTTTTCTGAAGATCCAAGTGAACATGAAGAAACGTCAGCAACTAAAACTTTCAAAGAAAAAATTACTGAACTCTTTCATCAACTCGAAGAAGCATATCTGATTTCACCATGGATTGAATTATGGATTGTGTTAGGTGTACTTTTCCTCCTACTCTGGCTCATTTTGGTTCTAAGCTTGGGAAAAATAATTGATGGAAAATACAGTACAATGGACACAGCAAGTCAGAACATCAACTTGGTTCTAAAGCCTCACAGATCTTCTCACATTGAAAAAAGAGAACTATCATCAGTAAACATCACAGCCATTCCTATACCTGGTGGTGTAGCATGGGATGCTACTGATTACGACATCTATGGCCCGGTTGAACTGTTGAGATATCCACATCAGTTCAAGGTTTCATTAAGTGACTTTGTATCACCTAGTACTTTCTCTGATGATTGGGACTTTGAAAATATTAATAATATGATGTCAGATTTAAAAATGTCAGCAAAATTTACAGAACATGATTATTTAGAAGGATCATCAAACTATGAAAAAATGTATTGTTTTACTCATTATGGGCATCACTATTTGCATAAATATGCTAATCCTAGAAATGTTTTTATTTATAATCAATGGGAACATTGTCCAACACCGCCAAAAGGCAGCTCGAAAATATTTTATGAGAAATTCCCATACTTCTCAGGGTTTAATACTACTGATCCAGAAACGTTTTATTTTAAGATTCACAATAAGACAGGAATGAAAAACATGTTGACAAATACTAAATTGATATATTCTACAAAATGTTATGAAAAAATGTTTACATTTGGTTTTGAATTTTGGAAAAACAACATTGAGACAAAAACAGTCTAGGGTACAAAAGACTGGCAGGTACAAGGTTTAGAATCATTATTCAGAGCCTGCATGATCCCAGAACAAATAATGTTCCTGAATGACACCATTCAACAAACAACCTGTCTTGGCCTAGCCAAAATAAAAGACTTAAACAAACCGTCTATACCAAAGCCCATACCTGATAGTAATAGCACTACAGATGTGGAGATAGACGTATCCCATACTTTTCACCAAAACAGAACAAATCCTGATTGGCAAAAATGGTTGATCTGGCCTACAGACACTAATAACTGTCAAGATAGATTCCTGAACAAAACACAGGGGTTAAAACAGAACAGATATTCCCAGAGACAACATCCAGGGATAATAACAGCATACAGTGGAGGAAAACTATGCCTCGAATGGCTACAGAAATCCACACTACCTGAAATTAAGCAACACTTGACTTTACTTAAAGAAGGTGCAGACTTGCGAGATTTCATATTGGGACCTCACAAACAGCGTCAAAAATGTTTCATATACGTCGGTATATACGCTGCTTACAACGAAGCTTGGAAAGTAACGCAAATTGAAACTGCTGAAAAAATACGAGAAATTGATCGTATTAATTTGGAAAAATCACTGTCTGTACTGGACAATGGGTTAACGACTCTGTCCTCTAGAATATATTCACTGGACAGCATTGTATCATCTACTATTGATATAATAGAACAGGATATGCTAATGTTACAACATGGCCAGTCCCAATAACGTTCTATTGTACAGTTAGGTTGGACGTTACAAAATCTGTGTTCAGGCTACGTGCCATGGCGTCTAATCAACACAACGTCATTATTTTCTATCTTTAACCTTACAGATAAACAAATCTCTTTGGCACAAAAAGGAGCACTCTATACAGTGCTGAGCATTGAAAAACTAGAAAGATTACCATTGACAATCTCCGAATGACCTGTCATTGAATGGATAATACATGGCACAATTACAATTCCGATAACGACTTTTCAGTTTCAATATTGCCAAAAGTATATACCAACAGGCCTGTATGAAAGGTTGGGTAAAGGTTACATCAAGTCGACCTGGAATCTACCTTATACACATAGATGTTACAGTGGGGGCGGAAAAGAGGTGTTTCTTAGAGGTAATAACTGTAAAAATACACTAAGCGGCACACTTCTGTGTCAAGGAATTAACTTGCATGGAGCCTGCGAACGTTCATCAAATAACCTTTCCTGCCACCTGCACGGCACCCCTACTACACAGATAGAGCCTTTTTTCAGACAACTTTCCAACTGCAGTTACGTTATAATAAATGACCGCAGCTCCTGGTCCCCCGCATCCATCAAGCCCATCTCCGCAACCATGAAGAAGACACACTCAGGAGCTCCAATGGACCCCTGGCCCCCTCACATCTTACACAGAGCAGCTGCTGTCATCGCACCCGAACTAGGATGGACAATCAACTCCTCCCTCATATACAGCATCTGCCCAGATGACTGGAAGCACACAAAGGTGAAACCCCTCCTGAAGAAACCAACAGCTGACCCAACCGACCTGAAGAACTACTGGCCCATCTCTCTCCTCCCCTTCGCAGCCAAAGTCACTGAAAGACTCGTGAATAAGCATGGGCGGATTTTGCGTATTGGCAATCCGCGAAATTGCGTATTTACGGATTCGCAATCCGCAAAATCCGCGAACTCTAGCGAATTTGCGGATTTTAAATTTTTTTTGTGTTCGCAAGGATTTCTGCCAGTTCGCGAGGATTTTGTACCAGTTCGCAAACGCGAACTTACTTTTCGGGTAGCAACGGTCGCGAACATGTTGTTTCTACATCTGGTTCATCACAGCACCCTCTGTTTCACCACTGCCACCCTCTGTTTCACCACTGCCACCCTCTGGCTCACCCATGCCACCCTCTGGCTCACCCATGCCACCCTCTAGTTCATCACTGTAGATTATGGGTGGAAAAGCACACCTGCCCTGCCTCAACTGACATAAATGAATTAGGGGCTGATTAATGTGTTTCTGAATTTGAACTTCCTGGCTGGAACCTGCTTCCTTATCTGTAATTGCTTTTTCTGAGCCTGCTGTGAGGGTCAGAGCAGGGTCATAGAATAGTTGCAAGTAGGCAACTGAACTCTGAAGGGGCCCCTCAGGAAGCACTACAGGGAATGGTTACTAATGATAAGATTGAACTTTTGCACCTGCTGAGTGCTTTCAGTTTTGCAAAAATCCAAATATCCAGCAGCATCCACAAAAAGTAATCCTTCCAGGCACTACAGGGAATGGTTACTAATGATAAGATTGAACTTTTGCACCTGCTGAGTGCTTCCAGGTCAAGATCCAAATCAAAGTGACCAGCACATGAAGAAAGCACTGAGAGGAGCCTGCTGGACAGGAACAGGAAGTTGGAGACTGTGGGGCACTTCCTTCCTCCCACCCCCCCCCCAAAATGGACTCCTTGCAAAAAAAAGTGCAGGCAAATGTCAACCTGAGGAGTTATTCTGATAAAAATCATAATTTTCAAGGTTTATGCTGCCTGCTGGTGGATTTCTTGTGCGAAATTGCAAATTTTGCAATCTCGCAATTGCGAGATTGTCGCTGCCCGCCGCATCTACGTTTTTGCAAGTGTTTACTCCCGCAAAATTGTATAGTATTCTAGTTGGCAAGTGCGACCAAGCAAAAAAATCCGCTTCGCACGGATTTACGAATTTTCGGTAAGTTCGCGAGAGTTCGCGGATTGCGAATTTACCGAAAATCCGCAAAATCCGCGAGCGGAACGGATTTTACGCCCATGCTTACTCGTGAACACCCAGCTAACCGCCTTCATCAAAGAAAACTGCATCCTACATGCTTCCCAGTCTGGCTTCTGCAGCAACCACAGCACCGAGACCGCCCTCCTCGCAGCCACCGACGACATCTGCATACTGCTAGACCAAGACACACTGGGGCCCTTATCCTCCTAGACCTCTCCACAGCCTTTGACATTATCTGAATCACCCGCTAGCCACCAGACACCACAACGCAGGAATTCAGGATCCGCCCTCGACTGGATCCAATCCTTCCTCTCCGGCAGGACCCAGAGGATCAGACTACCCCCTTCCTCTCCGACCCCACTGACATTATCTGCGGAGTACCCGAAGGATCTTCACTAAACTTGATGCTCTTCAACATCTACATGGCCCTCTTTGCCACCATCGTGAAGCAACACGGGCTTAGCATCGTATCCTACGCCGATGAACCCCAACTCATGTTCTCCCTCACCAAGAACCCAGAAATCACCAGACTCCATTTCCAGTAAAGAATGAGAAACGTAGCAGCCTGGATGAAGGACAGCTGTTTGAAGCTCATCTCAGAAAAGACTGAGGTCCTCATCCTCTGACCCTGCTCCTCTGCCTGGGACAACACCTGGTGGCCCTCCATCTTTGGGAGCCCACCCACCCCGACTGACCACACTTGGAACCTCAGCATAATCCATGACTCCTCCCTTTTCATGAACGGTCAGATCAACTCAGTCGCCTCCACCAGTTTCAACTGCCTCCGCATCCTTTGTAAAACCTTCAAATGGATCCCACGACTCCAGAAATACCGTCACCCACGCACTCATTACCAGCAGACTGGAGTATGGCAATGTCCTATACATCGGAATCAACAAAACTATTCTACGCAAGCTCCAAACCATCCGGAATGCCGCAGCCAGGCTCGTCTTTGGGATACCGCACCATGAACATATGCCCCAACACATACGAAGCCTCCACTGGCTCCCCTTCGAGAAGAGGGCCACCTTCAAACTCCTCACCGACGCCTACAAATCCCTCAACAACATCGGACTGAAATACCTCAACGAGTGAGTATGTTTCCACGTACCCAAAAGAAACCTCCACTCCGCTGACCTCGCCCTGGCAGAGGTCCGCCGCGTCTGCAGAAGCAGAGCCAGCGGGAGAGTTTTCTCCTGCATCACAGCCAAAGCCTGGAATGAGCTCCCGATCAACATCAGGCGCTCCCCAACCCTCTACTCGTTCAGGAAGGACATCAAGACCTGGCTCTACGACTAACCCAGAGCTGTTTCCCCCCGCCCCAGCGCCTTGAGACCCTCACGGGTGAGTAGTGCGGTCTATACACCACTGATTGATTGATTGATTGATTGAATATCTCTGAACCCCATTAGTTTCAATATTCTTTTTGAAATCTAATGACAAGTACACAACTCTACCTTTAAGACTTTTCTGTAGCTCTGTTGGAAATAATTTCCAAGTTTTTTTGGTTCCATACGTACTATAGCTTGGAAAGGATGAATACATTGTATAAGAATTGGTTCATATACATTTAAATCTTGATAATCGTGTGGAATTGAAACTGGTTTTAACTTGTTATGTACTGCTTTAGCTGGCATTTTATTATTCTCTAACTTATCATAGCAGTGCTTGCATATAATTTGAGATGTGCTCAATTCAAACCTTTCTTATTATTTATTTATTTATTTATTTAGCAATTTGTATAGCGCCTGGTGACCCGAGGGCATCCCCGCGCTGTTAATATTGAGTCCTGCTGAGGGGGTGGGAGGTAGAGGGTTTATTTAGGGAACAGAAGGGTTTTAAGTTTTTTCCTGAATGTCAGGTGGTTGAGTTCCAATCTGAGGGAACGTGGGAGAGAGTTCCAACCGGTGGACGCCTTAACAGAGAAGCGTCGGCCTCCAGTGCGTGCTCTTTTGAATTTAGGGATGTTGGCCAGGTGCTCGTTCTCCGACCGTAGGGCCCTTGGTGCAGTGTAGGGGGTGACCAAACCCCTGAGGATCGCAGGCCCCGATCCGTTAATTAGTTTATGGGCCGTACACATGGCCTTAAACTCCACCCTTTGGCGGACTGGCAACCAGTGCAGCGCCTTGATGGCGGGTTTGGCGGATACTCTAGGAGGTACGCTCATAATTAGGCGGGCTGCAGCATTCTGGGTTCTTTGCAGTCTCGCTAAGGTGGCTTCCGGCGCACCTAGATAGACCAGGTTGCTGTAGTCCAGCCGTGACAGTATGAGGCCCTGTACTATTAGTTTCCTGGACACGGGCGGTAGGAGGGGGAGAATTTTGCGAACAGTTCGCAGAAGCCCCAGACAGGTTCCGGCGGTTTTGGCCGCTTGGGTCTTCATTGAGAGAGCGGGTTCTAGCCAGACTCCGAGGGTCTTGATTTCGTGTTTCGGGGTGGGAATTTCCCCGAACACGTCTGGCCATATTGCCGGGGGGATGGTCGCCCATTGTTTGCCCATGAGCATCACCTCGGTTTTGGAACCGTTGAGTTTTAATGACGATTCACACATCCACCCATGAATTTCGGTAAGACAATTTGATAATTTGTCTGGGTGGTCGTCAAGTTGGGAGAGGGAGACGACTAATTGTGTGTCGTCGGCGTAGCTCACGATTTTTATCCCGTATGGTGTTACCACATCTTCCAAGGGGGCCATGTACACATTAAAGAGTGTAGGGCTCAGGGAGGAGCCCTGAGGAACCCCGCTGGAGAGTGGGAGTGTGGCCGAGTGGAATTCGCCGTCCCAAACCTGGAATGTACGTTCAGTGAGAAAGGACTCTATCCATTTGAGTGCCGTCCCGGTGAGCCCTGCTTCAGTCAGTCGGTGAAGAAGAACACGGTGATTAACCGTGTCAAAGGCGGCACTCAGATCCAGGAGGATCACTGCCACTGATCCCCCTGAGTCTAGAATGCGCCTTGCTTCCTCGATGACGGCAAGCAGGGCGGTGTCTGTGCCGTGTCCCGGACGGAACCCAGTTTGGGATTGCCGCAGGATGTTATTAGTCTCGAGAAATCTGGAGAGTTGACTATTCACCAGTTTCTCGGTGATCTTGCTAATCCCCGGGAGAAGTGATATGGGCCGATAGTTAGCCATATCAGTAGGGTCGAGCTGAGGTTTTTTAAGGAGTGCCTTCACCACTGCCTTTTTCCAGCTGTGGGGGACTGATCCTTGAGCAAGTGAGCTGTTGATAAGCTCCGTGATTGTAGGGGTGATAGCGGGGGCCACGTTTTTAAGGAATCTCAGAGGTGCAGGGTCTAAAGGAGATCCACTTTTTATTTTATTCAATATCGTTTCCACCTCATTGGGCGTTGTCGGCTTGAATGTCTCGAGTTGGGGACGTCCCGTCTCATTGGGGGGTTGAATAATGTTTCTACGGGAAGGGGAGCTGGAGGGAGGGAGGGATGTGAGGATGCGGGCAATTTTGTTGTTGAAGTATGAGGCTAGGTCATTACTTCTATCTACCTGAGGGGTGATGGGCGAGGAAGCGATGGGAACTTTCAGAAGCTCCTTCACAATGAGATAAGATTCCCTAGAGGAATTGGAGGATTCCTTTATCCTGGTGTCATAATGAGAGGCTTTGGAGAGCTTGATTGCGATTTTATAGGTTTTGACTGAGGAATGGTATGCCTCTTTGCTGGCGTTGTGCCAGTCTTTTCTCCAAAGCCGTTCAGCTCTTTTACAATTTTTGCGGAGCTGGCGGAGCTCTGGGGTGTACCACGGGGCAGAGCCGATGTTGTTGGTCTTATCTTCGCGCATTCTGAGTGGAAGCACAGAGTCAAGGGAGGTCGTGATCCAGTTTCTGAAGTTGCTATCGGCGTTGTCCGGGATATTGTCGAGAGTAGGGGTGGTAGATGTCAGGGTGTTGGCCCATTCTTCAATCGGTAGTTTGGACCAAGTCCTGCCTTTGGTGAAGGAGGGGGGTTTCTGAGGTTTCTTGAGGGGTCCTGGGAGTTGGAATAGGACCAAGAAGTGGTCCGTCCAGGGAAGGGGAATGGAGTCTATTTCTTGCATCGCGGGGGTGCTGGTGAACACCGGGTCCAGCAGGTGGCCTTTGATGTGAGTGGCTCCTGAGTTAATGAGACGAAGGTCCGAGGCCGCTAGTTCGGAGATCAGGTCGACTACTCCAGAGTCTGCCGTATCTTCAAAGTGGATGTTCAAATCTCCCACTAAGATGAAGTTCGAAGCGGAGTGAGCCTGTGTTGCTACTATGTCTAGGAGGGCATTGGAAAAAGGGCCGGGGTGGCCGGGGGGACGATAGATTAGAATCCCTGAAAGGGAGTTCGTAGGGTCAAGTTTAATTGAGAATAGAAGACTTTCCGAGTCTGGGATTTGTGCATCGCTAACATTGCAAGTG
Source organism: Lissotriton helveticus (assembly GCF_964261635.1). NCBI lineage: Eukaryota > Metazoa > Chordata > Amphibia > Caudata > Salamandridae > Lissotriton > Lissotriton helveticus. Next base: position 1,098,686,860 of record NC_136057.1, on the reverse strand, counting down.
AAGAAGTCACGGTAAATAATGGCGATGCCTCCCCCTCTGCCAAGTGGTCGAGGGAGGGACTGGATGAGGAATCCCTGAGGTGTGGCTGACACTGTGTCCGAGTCAGAGTTTGGGGTGAGCCACGTTTCCGTTAGGAAGAGAATGTCAATCTTACAGTCTTCTATAAGATGGTGGATTTGTGTCGCATGTTTAGGGAGAGAGCGACAGTTGAGTGATGCAAGTTTGAGGGTTGAGTGCTTCAGTACTCGTGTCGGGATTTGAAGCTGTGCAGGCTGGCAGTTAGTGCATCTGGCAAAGGGTCCATCCATGTCATGTATATATCTGCATGAGGAGACGAGGGAAGGCCTGAGGCTTAAAAGATCACGGCGGGAATATGTGATTTTGGCGGAGGCTCTGGCAGCCAGGGGGTCTGGCCCTAGGCCCGGTCGTGCGCGGACGGGCGCAGACGGGCTTGCCTTAGGCGCGCCTTCGGCGCGCAAACGGCGCTCCCGCTGCGCTCGTCCGCTGCGCTGGGGGGGTCGACACATTTGTGCCGGAAGTTAGTGGGCGTGGCCTCGCAGGGGGCGTGGCTTCGCCTTTAGCGTGCTCTCGGTAATGGTGATTCCCCGAGGCTGATGAGCTGGATTAGCGCGTGTCAGCAGCGCTTCCAGTAGGTAAGGCAGAGCGTTTGTATGTTTAAAAAGAACAGTGCAAACAAGTTATTTCAGTGACAGTTTTAAAATCGAGCAGGTTACAAACACCTCCGGCTTTCCGCCTCAGAGGCTATCAACCTCTCTTCAGCCCGGCTAGCTTGGCTAGCTACAAATAAATATATATAGCAAATTCCTGCCACTTATCTCTGTTCACCTGTTCAGTTTGTGAGTACACAACTACATTGTGAGTTTGGCTTTTGTAGTGAGTGTGTCGACAGCAAATACAACACGGTTTGGTTTCCCTTCACAAACTGTTTTAAACTTTGCAATCTCTTGTGCAACGTTTTCAGTACTAATTCCTGTATACTGTTCTTCTACACCTCTAGTAATCAACTCTTCATTTTCACTAGACTCCTATCCAGGACTAAAGAAACAAAACTGAATATCTTCACAAACATGTTCTACCTCTGCTACTGTACCATGAAATAAACTTCTATTCATCTCTCCTAAAAATAAGACAGGAGTTTTTACATAGTAAGGCCTCCTAACCAAATTTCGTAGTTTGGATTGGTGAATAGCTAACATCCAAAAAAGATGAATAATGATTCTGTAAACTTTCCTTGAAACACAGGCCAGTACCACTTCCCCTACATTCTTAGGAACCATCCCCTCTTTTGCAACAAAAGTACCATTTTTTACCTCATAACAACGACCAGTTAAACCAACTGCATGCACTAATGTGTGCTCTTGTAAAAAGCTTTCCTCATCAATAGAAAGTTCTGTGCTAGAGATATGCCTTTTTCACCTTTACAAATCTTGCAAAATTAGTTATATTAATAAGCCATTTTCAATGGGTTTTTTCTTCATACACAATACTGATTTGCCAAGAGTCCTCATTCTATTCAATAATAAGATAGGTTCCTCTTCAGAGCAAACACTTTCTCAACAACACTCTCATTATGTTGTTTTTGCTTAAATACAGCACTTCTGCTCATATTTCTTCATCCTTTGTAGCAAATTCTGTATTACTTTATTCCAAAATATTTTAGCTCATAACTCCTTAAACTTTTGCTGTCTCCTTGACAAACTCCCTGTTTTCTGAGAACACTTCTTACTGCCAGAAACATGTACTCCTTGCTTTTTTCCAGTCGATGTGAAAAAACAAAATCTTTAGATAAGACTTTACACTCCTCCTGCATTTCATGACATATTTTTTTCAGAAACAGCTTAGTACTCTTACCAACTTTTCTTTTTTTGCTCTGGACATCATAAGCTAAGCAGCAACTGACAAATCCTAGAGCTGCTAAGTACCAGGATTCCATGTTAGAACAACATGTACAGAACCTAAGTACATCACACATTTTCCATCTTATTCTCTTACAGTTTGAAGTTCGTAAAACTGTTTCCTCTGTTTCTTTCTTCTTTGTCTCTTGTCAGGCAAGGCAATTCTTCTTTTTTTAAAACTGTATATCTGGAAAACAAATAAACAATAAATTAACATCTACATTAAATTACATTAATTCTTAATTTGCTGAGTAACTGGTGTATTCTTTACTCTGTAGTTTGTAAATAGTTAGACAAGTGATAGTTTCATTTTCTTCTCTTCTCTGTTTGGTACAGTAGTCAGATGTAACTGTATATTGATCTACCTCTCTTGGTCATATGTATTAGTGATATGCTGAGTATATTGCTGTATGTGGTAATGTATACATGTGTCTAATATTTTGTGTTTCTTTGCATATCTGGGCTTCTAAATACTGGTATTATTCTTTAGCTGGCTATCTTTCTAGATATTTTATTATCTACAGTGCTGTGCTTCTCTATGTATTACTGTATCTGGTTTGGTTCTGTCAGTACCTACCTTTAGGAGCATAGCTTTACTAATGCCCCATTACTATGTACCTATATGCATTAGCATGCTTCTGAATATATAACAGTATAATTTAATGCATCAGTCTCTGCCTGGGTATGTCAGGATACACTTCACTATGTACCTAGTTATCTCACTGTATGCATAAGTGTCTCTCTAGATGTGTTGGTGTACACATCAGGTTATACTCTATTGTGTTAATGTATACATGAGTGCTCCCTTGGCTGTTAGTATATGTATAGGTATATCTTTATGTGTGTTAGAGTATACATCAGACTATGGGGCTTATTTTCAGTACATCACTTTATCCCTTTATAAAGTGTTACCCTACAGTGCCATGTGATTGTAAATAAGCTCCTATACCTGGCTGAGTTACTGTAAGTATGAGTGTTGGCCAGGTTGTCTCAATCTATATATCAGTCTACCTGTGTCAGAATATACATGACAGAATGCTTAGGTATCTCACTGCTTACATTTGTGTTTCACTACTTGTGTCAGTGGCTACATTAGTAAATACCTGTGTTTTTACTCCTAAAATAAAAATATTTTCATTTATTGATCACTGTACTTTTATTTATTTTCAACATATAATCTCTTTTAATATTCCCTTTTACATTTTCTTAACAACTTACTTACTTTTATCCACCTTATATGCACTCATTCCTTCACTATCAAATTTGTTTTATGCTACAGCTTAATTCACATACCTGTTAATTGTGATCGTTGATCTGTATTTTTCTTAGTATTCAATAACTTCTTTCAGAAACTACACAAAAACCAAGCACAAGAATGGTACACAATTCTCGTACAAGGGAACCATCAAATGCAGCCTTTTCAACTTTGCTTTCAAGGTTACACAGTCTGTAGACTAATCAGAACACTCCTTTCATATTTTACTAGTAATACACCTCATATGAATGGTCAGAATTGATAACTGTTCCTTACACTCCTTTAAAGAAACCTCAATTTGATAGGTGGTATTGGGTCGCTCCGTGTAACCTCAAGGCCAATCCACAGATTTACATAGCAAACCAAGATCTTTTTATTAAATTGCTCCTAAAGCGGATCACTTACACATGACTTGGTATTAATGCCTAAATGTGGACCCAAACACACTTTATTCACTATTTTTTCTATTAACACTCTCCCTTCACATTTACATTCTAGGCTTTTTTCCTCCCTTCCCCCTCGCTTTCTTAGCTGTATTACTGTGGTGACCAATATTGAAATATTATCTGTTAGCAGTAGGTCACAAGCTCACAACAGTTACTAGACCATTATGCTAACTTCTAAAACAAATGTAGCAGGTGTGGCTGAGTGTTAGGAATTAGAGCCATATCCGAAACATGATTACTTTTTGTTAATATCAGAAAAGCCAATCACACATCTAGTTACTTTTTTCTCAATATCACAACCTAGATTTAACCACTAGCATATTTATACCATCCAATTAAATGTCATCTTTTAAATCTTACTTGCTAGGCTTCTTTTTAACAGTCTTCTTTTTCAAATCTGTGTCATTCATCAGCAGCTTTCTCCTGTGTGCCACTGCTCCTTGCTTGTGGTTAGTGTGTGGATTGTGGCTCATAGCTTTGTGGCTACAGAGTGTACTAGAAAGAGTGGCATTGACAGGGACATGGGTTTGCCTAATGTGGATATTACTTGGGTTAAAGTGGCACCAATTGCTTCCATTGATTGAAAGCAATATGCAATATGGATTACCAGCATCCAGACCTCATGATCGTGCACTGTGGTAGCAATGATTTGGGCACAGTTACTGGAGGAGGACTTGAAATCCTACTGAAGGATATCTTTTGAAAAATAAAGGTACTTTTACCTCAAACTGCCTTAGTGTTTTCTAACATATACCAGAGGCCAAAATTGAAGTGGTCAATTGAATTCTGTCCACAGATAGACAAAGCCAGGAAACATGTTAATAAAACTGTTTCTGCATTCCTCAGAGACCACAACATGAACTCTAGCTACAATAACAACATACGCTTTGACATGGGTGGGAATTACATACCTGATGGAGTTCATTTTACAAAGAAAGGCAACAGGGTGTTCCTGAACAACTTGAAAGACTGTATCCTGTTTTATGTGCAGTGATCACATACACACAATAAACACAAAGGATCTTATCAGAGTCACCCTATTTCCCAAACACTTGTCCTTATTTTTGTAAATCCATTTGTTTTTGAGTGGATAAATCACTGTGTGTGGGTGTCTGTGGCTGCAAGTGTGAATGCCTGTGTGCACCTGTGAGTGGGTTGATCAGTTTCTGAGTGGATCTCTAAGTATCTCTGTCACTGCCTCTGTGAATGGCTGTGAGAGTGTCTAACAGAGTATGTGAGTGGGTGTAAGAGTATCTGTATGGGTCTGTCAGTAGGTGTCAGAGTATCTCTATGGGTGTAAGTGTGGGTATGGAAGTGTCTGTATTGGTATGTGAGTGGGTGTGAGAGTGTCTGCATAGATATGCGAGTTGATGTGAGAATGTCTGTGTTGGTGTAAATGTGGTGAGAGTATGTTTGTATGGGTATGTGAGTGGGTATGACAATGCCTGTACGGGTGTAAGTATGGGTTTAACAGTGTATGTATGGGTATGTGGTGTGCGTGTTAGTGTATGCCTGGGTATGTGACTGGTGGGAGAGTGTCTGTATTGCCATAAGTGTGGGTGAGAGAGTATCTACATGGGTATGTAACATTGTTTGAAAGTGTCTGTATGGGTGTAAGTGGCGTATAACAGTGTCTGAATGGGTATGTGAATCTCTATGGGTATGTGACTGGGTGTGAAAGTGACTGTATGGTGTGGATATGAGAGTGTCTGTATGGGTATGTCAGAGGGTGTGAGAATGTCTCCATGGGTGTAAAAGTGTATATATATACTTTTTTGCCATGCAAAAGATTCTCGGTTCTCCCACAGAGTTGCAGGGTGGCTGTGCTAAACCCTGCGTCAGGTCCTGGGATCTCATGCGTGGCAAAAAATAACATTTCGGGGTATTTTACTGCCCAACACACATGTTTACCCCTTATTTTATAATACATTCAAGGGGTCAGGATGCTCTCACCTGACCCCTTCATTTACTATAAATGCAACTTTTCAGTCCTGGCAACTGTTTCCAATAAATAAAATGGTGGATGCAAATTTTCTGTGAAGGAGAGGTCAGTTAATCAGGACTTGAGTTTGGCACATGGGTCCACAGACGGTCCATGCCCTTAGATATAATTCATTTTTCATTTAATATCTCTAATAATACCGAATGGATGTACACCAAATCATAAAAAGCAAGTTTTTCTGGACTAAGAGCTAGCTTTCTGCCAAATTTGGTATAATTCCGTCCAGCAGTTTAAGCTGTAGTCATGTTCAAAATTCCTATGGGAATTAACATGAGAAGAAAGCATTTTGGTACCCTCTTTTTCCATCGCTTGAGCCTGAAGCTTTCAGTACTGCAACTGAACTGAGTGTTGTATTAATTAGAAATAATTGTGAAGATTCGTCAAATGGCGGCAATGATATTGTCAAAACAAAAAAAAGCTCTTCCTATGGAAACTCAGTCCTAACTACAAATACCTACTGGCGACCACCAGTGAGTACTTATTGTTAGGATGTATTTTCAATAGGAAGAGTGTTTTTTCATTTGCCAATAACTTTGGTGTCATTTGAGTATTCTTTGCGGAATTTTCAAAACTAATTTGACACTAGCTTCAGCTCCTGACTCAAAAGGTCAAGCGGGGGGTGATAAAAAGGGAGGCCCAAAATGTGGTTCCCCGATGTTAATTTCCATTAGAAATTTAGACCCAGCTTGTGCCCGAACTGGTGAACGGAATTACACCAAATTTGGCAGTAAGGTAGCCGTTAGTCCAGAAAGTGACTTTTTTGTTAAACCGTGTAAATCCGTTCAGTAGTTGCAGAGAAATTCAAAAAATATTCCAGTTTTGTATTTAGGGACACAGAGGATCTGTGACCCCTTCTAATCTTGTGCTGAGATCTGATTGGCTGCCAACACTTCAAACCAGGAAGTTTTGGCAGCCAGCTTGGGACTTGGCTTTAACCAAGTCCCAGAAAAACATTAAAAAAAGAAAAGGGGGTAGAGTAGAACCACATTGACCCGCAGGACTCTTGGGGGAATCCCATAGGGACCCCACAGGGCCAAAAAAGCAATTTTGAAAAAAATTATTTTGGCAAAAGTCACGCTGGATCCTGGAATCTCACACACTTTTTTTAAAAACCAAGTGTGGCTCCCGTGCTTTGTCTCTAATCTGCCACCGAGTGGACCTGATCCCAAGGGCATACCCAAAATATGAAGGAGTAGGGCGCATGGGGGGCCCCTTTCCTAGGAGTCCTCAAGACTTGCGTACTGCCAAATCCCTGGGGCATTCTTAACAATTTACGTGGGGGTTGCCCTGGGCAAGGATCATGATGAGGGACCTCCCCAGGACAAATGTTGTATGAATGTGGGGAGGGCCCCCAAGGCCACTCTGCATGCCGGTCGACTGCCACATCCTTGGGACTAAATATTACATAAATGCAGGGCACGCAGCCCCCACGCAGCATCGGGGACCACCACCGCCCGAGGCTGTGACCTACAATGGAGGGGGCTGTGTGTCCCCCCTCTTGGAGTCATAGATGGCCCTGGGTACCACCACCCATAGGGCCTGCTCCTTCTATGTTCCAGGGTGGGCACCCCCGTGACATAGCTGTTTGCTATCGCTTAGTGTGAGCTTTGCCACTCCTGCCAAGTCATAGAAAACTGCGCTTGATTTCAGCAAGCCAGAGCACAAAAATGCTCTTGTTTGTTGAAATTGAGGGCACAATCGCTTTGACAGATTCAATTCATGGGTGGGGGGTGGGTAGGGAAGGGTGGGATGGAAGCAGTTTATGTTAATCTTGCATTGTATTGGCAAAGAAAAACACCCTCCGTTGTGATGAAATGAAGATTTTTAGAAAAAAAAAATACATACAGTCACACAGCTACTTACATCATATATGTTAGAAGTAGTATCACTCAGTAGTAGTGACCTAGTATACTAATTTAACTTTTGCAGTAGGTTAGTCCATATGTTTAACACCCATAAACTCTTAAAACACTTACACTCGCTTGCTGATGACATCAGTGATGTCATTAGTGATGTCATAAGTGATGTCACTGACCATGTCATGAGTGATGTAATATGTGAGGGGATAAGCAGTGCAGTGTGGGACATAGGTTATAGTTAGCTCAGGTAACTATAACTGCCGAATGTCACTGTTTTGGTATGAGTGAAATTTGAGCCTAACTATAAAGTCCATATATCCTTTGTTTTTTTCAGTAAATATATGTATGTATATATATATATATATATATATATATATATATATATGGCTACTCAATGTGAGCAATAAAACTATTTGCCAAACCTGAAGAGGAGTTTGTGCCTTTCCTTCATCGCCTATGTGGAAGTTGAAGTCGGCAGTATTGTGATATATATATATATATATATATATATATTTACTTATTTGTTTAGGCTGTCCTGTTTTAGGTTTAAACCTATAATAACTGATAAAACCCCACTGAAAGGGAGATAGCCCTCACCAGTGTAAACATATAAACACTGGGAAAAAAATTAACGACAGCAAACTAAATGCTATTCAAAGAAAGGAGTGAAAGAATCATTCTCCTTACTTCCCGAAGGGGCCAATACAATGTAACTTTGTTATATAAGGTAGCAGTAAGAAAGACAGGGCTGAAATTTTTCTGCTTGATTTTTGTTGTTTAGGGATGTTACTAAAATATTGTTTCTTTTTCCTTTTGCTTTTTTCAGTTTTGTGGTCTTTGGTCTGAAGATATAGGGGTTAGAAGCATGTTTTAGGTGTTGTTTAATCATTTTATAAACTGTAGGGAGTCAGGAAATATCAAAATCATATTTGATTTTTTTACTACGTTTGAGTCTTTCACTGATAGGGAAAATGTAGATTTCATCAGAATATTTTGAAGTACTGGGTTTTTCAGAACCGGTACTGAACCGGTAACCCAGCGGTGCCAAGGACAACACCCTAAGACTTCGGGTCCTTCCTGTTCCAGACTACAGAAACACAGAGTCTTCTAGGTGAAGTCAAAGATCGAGTTTATTGGCTGCAACCAAGTAACAGGCGTCCTAGAAGTACAACACGGTGTATATTCTCAGGAGACTGCTCAATCTTACAAAGCAAGCCTTCTCTTTTTATACAAAATATTATGCTTCAGGCAAACATTCCTAATTTTACAGTTGACCATTCACATATTTTCACTACAAAGAAAAAGCAGAGTCATGATGACAATCCCATGTTTCAGTTTGTTCAGCCCACAATCAATTACCCGACAAGGCCCAGTATTTCCATCAGATATCGACGGACCCCCAATAAAAACGGGCACCTCCTCCTCGTAAAGCAAGTCGTAAAGTAGGAAACAGGGACAGGTGTGTGCAAGATTAGGCGTGGTTTGTGTGCGATGAAAGGTTTATGGCATGTTGTGCATTGATACTATCTCGTTCGGCCACTGGCAGAGGAACTGACCGAACAGGTTTGGCCTTGGGCAGTGGAGTCAGCTTGCCCAGGTCGTAGAGAAGTCAGGAAAGGTGTTCGTGCCCTTCAGGATCGTGTTTGGCCTTAATCATTGGCCTATGTGAGGGCAACTCACAAAATGGCTGCCGTACACAAAATGGAACCCGAGGGTTCAGGACGAAAACTACGATTTCAAGGTAAAATCGTCACTCGAATATGATAAAAATGCTTGTGCATAGTGTACTAGCCATTCTCGGTCTTCTGATATCAAAATCGTCATGATACGATGATGTTTATAACATGGGTCCGGAATTTCAAGTACTACAGAGCCTCCTTTTGCCCTTACATCGGCAATAACCTATACTCATGCTAATCTGAGTCCAGGTCTATATTCGTAAAGTCATTGAGATGTTGCTGTAGCATCATCCTATTACTTAGCTCGTCCCTCGATACAGGCTTCCTTACACACGATTTAGCACAGAGGCCACATATTGCAGGAGCACACTGTACGCACAGACAGAACAGAAAAAGGATGGCTAAGACCATCCCAATGACCATCAGAATTTTCCATCCCCAGCCGGATACTAATTCCCAGAACCATCCCATTAACGACCAATCTCCTTCGTCTACATGAATAGATTCGGAAATCTTATGCAGTTTGGAGATGGCCTGGTACACTGTTGGAGCGTTATCTGGAATGAAAACACAGCAACTCGATTGGATCACCTTACATACCCCACCTCGGTCTGCAAGGATGACGTCTAACTAAGTATGAGCGCAAAATCCGTTCCGCTCGCGGATTTTGCGAATTTTCGGTACATTCGCGATCCGCAAACTCCCACGAATTTACCGAGAATACGCAAATCCACGAGCGGCGGATCCGGGGGCAAAAGTTGAAGCCTGACCTGTTGTAACTATTTTACGATGGCGCCGGCAAGCTGCCAGCACCATCCTAAAATAGTTACTAAGTTAGCTTCAACAGGAAGCTCTAATAGATAAAATAAAGCAGGTGCTCGATTTTATCTATTAGAGCTTCCTGTTGAAGCTAATTTAGTAACTATTTTAGGATGGCGCTGGCAGCTTGCCGGCGCCATCGTAAAATAGTTACAACAGGCCAGGCTGGTGTGCTTTCTTTTCCCAAATCTACTGTCGAAAATCAGCTGTGATGCTGGATAGAGGCCTTTGCATCCTTGACTTTCACGAGCGCAATCCCTTTGCTGTTCCTGTGACCAGGAGCTTCTGTCTCTTCATCTGCTGCTCTGATCGGTCTCAGACCTTTTACACACACAAGAGGCATGTGCACTCGCATGGAAGCCCCGCCCACACACTCGCGTTGTGCACCGTCTTCCCGCCATTGACCCACTATGATGGACAGCTCACCCAAGGGACCCCTGCGCCCTTCGGGGCGATTGCATAGTAACACACACATGGTCGCTGGAACTAGTTGAAGCTCAAATTCAGTGACTCGTCATCGAGGCTGGGCAGGTGTGCCTTCTTCCCAAATCTACCGTCGAAAATCAGCTGTGATGCTGGATAGAGGCCTTTGCAACCTTGACTTTCACGAGCGCAATCCCTTTGCTGTTCCTGTGACCAGGAGCTTCTGTCTCTTCATTTACTGCTCTGTTCGGTCTCAGACCTTTTAAACACACAAGAGGCATGTGCACTCGCAGGAAGCCCCGTCCCAAATCCGCGGATCCGCAAATCCGCAAAATCCGCCGATTTTGCGGATCCACGATCCGCAAATCCGCAAATCCGCGGATCGTGGATCCGCAAAATCCGCCCATGCGACCCTGTTCTGAAGGGTCATAAGACGATCCGACTGGAGCTCAGCAGTCAAGTTACTAAGGGCACCGGCAGTTTCAACTACGGTGGACTCAACCACCCTTGTCAATTGCCTTATGTTCCTGCTGTTAACCATGGGTCCCCAGAACGGCAGAAAACCCCTCACGAAGTCTCCAAATTCTTGTTCTACAGTGTCCTCTTCACTGAAGACACCTCTAACTATCCTTGTCTTATGGTAATCTGCCGCAGCTGTGTAGGTGGGAGGCAACAGGAACGAAACAAAGCATGTGCCCGAAATGTCAGGGGGCAACCATGTATAGGCTCTATCATGGCAGATGAAATAGGTACCCTTAGCTGCTAAGAACGAAGGGGAAGTCTGGGACGCAAAAACATATGTTTCAGTGCAGATACTCTTCCCTAACTGAGCTCTGGGATTCTTGCCATTACCTTGCAGACATAGGCGACCCTGATGGGGTACAATCCAAATCGGGGAAGATCTCTTAGCTTGCTGTTTCTAACTCAGAGTAACTCCATATCCGGTCACGTTCCATCCTATATAAACTAGTGTCTCTTCTCTCGGGATAGTCTCATAGGATATATCTTCTTTAATCATATCTACTATACCCTTGACTAGAGCACTATTCTTAGGATTGTCTGTCACAGAACATAGGGGGTAGGTCTCATGTGCGTTGATGAACATTGTTCTGTATGCCCACACAGAACCATTATGGCTGAAAGGCAGAACCAGATAAGGGATACCTTTATCCGTTGTGTGAGGCATAAGACCACACACCCAACAGTTAGTCGTGTTCATTACTAGTTGGTGTTGGTGCAAGAGCTGAACGAAGGAGTTATTAATAAACTCTAATCTCCTAGCGGATTCATGTTCAGGAAAAGGGTGGAAAGAATGCGAGGAAACAGTAGGAGGAGGTATGGGCGATGTAGTGGGTGCAAATGTCACTCGAAAAGAGAATAAAACATATCCTATTAAGAACATCATAACACTGAACAACATGAAAATGCATAGTATCAAAAAACGTATCTTGGTCATCATTCTGCATATTGTAGTCTTAAAGTTCATTTGTTTGGCAGGTCTCTCCATCTCGAAAAACTCCATCCTCTTTAAAATGCTGCTCGCGATGGTAGGGTGTTCTATGCTAAGGGATGCTTCTGTCAGTCCAGGGCAACTCCCTTAGACCAACCAGAACTGTCGACCTAACGTCTTCAGCTGCACCCCAAAGACTTGGGCAACCGCGACCCTACAGCTGAACCCGGATGGTGGTTCGAAAAACAAAAATAAAAAAGTTTCTCAGATGAGAGAGCTGCACTTTCAAAATTAGGCAAGGAAAAGGAAGATTTTATTAGTTCATAGTTCTCGGCCTCAGATTATAGCGTTTCTTCCCAGGTACTGTCTGGTCCTGAAACAAGAGTTCAGGTTCTGTAATGTCCAATCGAATTGACGGTGGCACAGCTTCTTGCAAAAGATTGTCACTTTCTTGTTCAGAAATTGTTCCTTTTATGCGTGCATCACTGAAAGGTAGAAAACGAGGCACAGTCTCAGTCTCAGAGTCAGCAACACCCTCCTGGACCTACCGGTCGTACGGCAGAGGCAAAGGGACCCTCTTGCAGTGTACGCCGTGGATCCAGTTATTCTTCCCTTCCACTCGAACGGCTGATCTTGTTGAGAGAAGGACTAGGTGAGGGCCGGTCCACCGGGGCTGGTCATTCTTTGTTCGCTGGAAATTCTTGACCAGCACCCAGGATCCAGGATCGATCAGATGTCCTGGAGCTTCGGAGACCTGAGGCAGAGTATCGTGAACCTGTTGGTGTAAAACACGCAATTTAGCCGTCAATTCGTACAAATAGTCAAGCAGTACAGGGTGTTTGATTTCACTGAATTTTGTCGGCCTTGGCACTCCCCATATGTTGGCCGGACGGCCGAACACAATTTCATACGGACTAAGTCCCACTCGCGAATGCACAGTCATTCTTGTTGATAGGAGTGCTAAAGGCAGAGCGTCAGGCCATTTAAGACCAGAGCTTGCTTGAATCTTGGCCAATTTCAGTTTTAACGTGCCATTGTAGCATTCTACTAGTCCAGCTGATTGGGGGTGATTTGCAGCGTGGAATTTCTGTTGGATGCCTAGCCATTCACATACTTTCTTCATCACTCGACCCACAAACTCACTCCCATTGTCACTCCAGACCATTCTCGCCATTCCAAACCTAGGGAAGAACTCTTTGGCAAGGGCTTTAGCTGTGGACAAGGCAGTGTTGTCCTTCAAGGGATATGCTTCTACCCATCTTGAAAAGGCACAAACAACAACGAGTACGCATTTCAGATTGTTGCACCTTTCCATGTGGATGAAATCTAGATGCAAAACCTCGAACGGATACGTTGGAGGTGCAAAATGAACAGCTGGAGTTGGGGTTCCCCTACCAGGATTGTATTTCAGACACACCATGCAATTCTTGACCACATTCTCTGCACACTTAGGAATTCCAGCATTTTGCCATACTGGAGGCAACAACTTACAAATCCCTTTCACACAGATGTGAGCCATTCCATGGGCCATTGTAACCACTGCAAACACATTTGCATCGGGTAACAACCATCGCTGATGCTCTGACAATTCAACGCAACAACCATTCATATCCAATTTCCCCTTACTCCCTCTCCATGTACTCAACTCTTTCTCTGTAGCTTCAGCTTGAATAGACTTTACACTCTCTATCGTGTCTTCACACATTCCCACGTCACCAATCCATCTTGCAGGGCCCGCAACATACATTCGACTCATCACATCCCTTGCTGTTTCTTTTGCGACTTCATCAGCAAATGCATTTCCACGACCAACATCATCAGTCACCTTCTTGTGTGCACTGCATTTTACAATCGCAACTTGCAATGACAAAGTAAGTGATTCGAGGAGCTCATTCACCAATTGACCATGCTGAATCTTAGTTCCATGAGAAGTCAGGAACCCACGTTCTTTCCACAATCGTCCAAAACTATGGGCCACACCAAACGCATACTGGCTGTCGGTATATATGGTTACTTTCATTCTTTTCGACAACACACACGCTCTTGTAAGTGCAATCAACTCTGCTGCTTGAGCTGAATTATTTGGGATACGTGCAGCTTCAACAATCGTATGCAAAGTCGTAACAGCATACGCCGCAGTCGTATCACCATTCGGAAGCTTGAAGCATGAATCATCCACCCATAAGGTACCATCACACTTCACAAGAGGAGTGTCCTGAAGGTCTATTCTCCCTTTCGTTTCTTCTTCTGTTCTGAGAATACAATCATGCTGTTCAGAAGTATCTAATTCTGTTTCAATCTGCAACAACGTAGCTGGGTTAAACGTGTTGCATCTTTTTATGTGCACATGACTCGCTAACAGTGTCAACTCGTAACCTGACAACCGAGCACTAGTTAAGTGCTGTGTCTTGGTCCTGTTTAACAACGTGTCTACTGCATGTGGAACCATCACAATTAATGTATTATTCATGACTAAACCAGCAGACTGTCGAATAGAAACAGCTGCTGCTGCTGTGGCTCTCAAGCAGCTTGGCAATGCTTTAGCTACCGGGTCCAAAGTTGACGAAAAATACGCACATGGACGCTGTTTGTCTCCGAACAACTGTGTCAACACTTACAATGCACAACCGTCTTTCTCATGGACATACAATGTAAAAGGCTTACTGTAGTCGGGGGTACCCAACACAGGAGCCGAACATAATACATCGCGCAATTCGGAAAAACTTTTCTGACACTCTTTAGACCATGGAAGGGGATTCGGTGTATCTTTACAAGTTAATGCCACCAAAGGTTTGGCCAACAAAGAAAAATTCGGTATCCATTGTCTGCAATATGATGTAATACCCAAGAAAGCACGCACTTCTCTCTGTGTCCTAGGCACACTCAATTTTGCAATTGCCTGAATTCTTTCTGGGGTTTCCTTCCCTCCTTCGATAAGAGATGACCTAAGTAGGTCACTTCTTGTCGACAATATTGCAATTTTGAAAGAGACACTTTGTGATGTAAGTTAGACAAATGATGCAACAAGGACAACGTGGCTTCTTTACAGATTTTCTCAGTATCTGCAGCAATAAGCAAATCAGCAACGTACTGAATATGTGTAGCGCCATCAGGTAAAACAATTGTGTCAAGCTGTGCTTTTAAAGCTTGACTATATATCGATGGACTTTCACAGTAGCCCTGGGGAGCGCGTTTGAAGCGGAAGCTTCGACCTCCTAAACTGAAGCTATCCCTAAAATATCCCTACTCTCCTCGGCAATCGGGATGCTGAAGAACGCATTCTTCAAGTCAATCACCGAGAACCAAGTCGCGGAAGCTGGAATCATAGTCAATAGGGCAGTGATATCAGGAACAACTGGAAATTGTGTTACAACTATTTTATTCACCTCTCTAAGATCAATCACGAATCTGTAAACAGGTGGCTGAGAAGGGTCAGTACGCTTCAGAACAGGCAGAACAGGACTATTGCAAACGTTGCCTCTTGTCTCTTCAATTACATCCTTTTCAATCAAATCATAAATGATCGCTAGCAACGCTTTTTCACCTTCTCTAGATATTTTGTATTGGGGAATTCGTGGCATTTTAACATTGGCTTTTAATGTCACAACATATGGCAGTATTTCCAAAAGACCCACATCATTAGGACCAGTAGCCCAAAGAACTTCAGGAAGAGACGACAACTCTGTCGGAAGTTTATCCTTCGACAAGTACATTGGGGAGACTACTTTCTTACCTAGTGTAAGTTGCACTCCTGAAGGAGAACAATACAAAGTCGCATACAATCTTTTCAACAGATCCAAGCCTAACAAATTTTCACCACAACGTGTTGTCAGAATAAGGGGTGCTTCTAATTCACAAGGTCCAACAGAAAGGAACATAGGACTTGAAATCGGGTTCCTAACCGGGGCACCAGAAAAACCTACTGAAACATTCATTTCGCCAGACAAAGGTGCGCCAGGGAGTTTAGAGTGCATAATAGAACTCTTTGTAGCACCAGTATCCAACAGAAAAGGCTCTGACACACCTGATGTAATCACCTCAACATAAGGTCCACTCTGATCTACTGGAACTGAAACAACTCCCTCTCTTTGTCTATGGCTGTCCTAGCAATCATTACCTTCCATATTCTCATCTTCTGCATAGTAGTCATCAGCATAGTATTGAGCTGTCCTACTAGACGCGTTATTCTGCTGATCAAACCTATTCATTGAATTTTGAGGCGGAAGGGAACGCACGTTCTGGGGGAAATTTCCGCGTCCTCTACCTCTAGGTGTTTGCGAAATACCTCGACCTCATGCGCTAGAGGCACCATTCATACGCTGTAACAAAATAGGACAACTATACTTAAAATGACCCTCTTCTTTACAATATGAACACTGATTAGGGCCTACAGGAACACGCTGTTGAGGATACTCGAACCTTTGCGAGTTCCTCTGAAACTGTTGAGGTTGCTGATAGTTACTCTGACCACCACGTGGCGGGTACGCTTGTTGTAAAAGGACCTTTGTTTTTAACTCTTTCGTTTTCTTGTCTGCCCTATCTTTCTCATCTTTATCTCGATTTTCGTAATACTGGGCAGTAGCCAATATCTGTGCTGAAGAGGAAACGGCCCACGAACTCTCTGAATCTTTTAACTTTTTACATAACTCAGGAAGCAAATTATGCACAAATTTGTCAACGAACAACCGTTGACCACCTTCTGTACTTATATCTTGACCACTGTGGTCGATAAACGTTTCTTCGAACCTAGTGAAGAAATCAGACACGGTCTCATCTTTCTTTTGCTTACACGCAGACAATTTGTCCCAATTCACTCGCATCGCAGGCTTCAAAGTCTTCATTTAATTAATGATCCTACCAGGGAGATCTGCTACTAAAGGCTCGGGTTTAGCACCACCAACTTGTCGGTCATTCGCAGCACTAATATTAGCCCATGAGTCACCTAACTCTTGATCACTGCGCCTTTCAGTAGGCCGGGTCACCCCCCTTGTTCCAGCCGCTACCTGCTCCTGCTGATCCTGCTGGGACTCCCGCCCGCCTGCTCCTGCCGCCGCTGCCCTCCCTGCACCCGAGCGACCCAGCCTCAGCTGAGCCGCACGGCCGCCAGTTTTTCCCGCCGCTGACCCCCTGCGGCCCCGCCCACCACCAGCCCATTGGCCGCCCCGCTCCCGCCAACACAGCTGACCCGCCCTCCCGTCCCCCTACTTATGACGCCCCCTGAGCGACCGCGCAGCGGACGCGCGCAGCGGGAGCACCGAATGATCGCTGAAGGTGCGCCAAAGGTAAGCCCGTCTGCGCCCGTCCGCGCCTGGACTACGCCCAGTGCCAGGACCCCTGTCTCCCACAGACACCAGCCCACCCGCCGGACCTACGACGCCACCGAACTCTACGCACTCAACGCCGGCCGAATCGAGCTATCGAGCCACCCCGAGACGCACCCACGGACCCTTCTGCTGCCACTCCTGCAAGTTCACCTGCATCCGGACCTGCACTACACCAGCACCGACCAAGCCGAGCACCAGCAGCAACCACCTCAAGTGCATCCTGCTCAACACCCGCTCCATCCACAGACACGCCGTCGAGCTCTGGAACCTGCTCGACACCACAGCCCCAGACGTCGCCTTTCTCACGGAAACCTGGATGAACGCCTCCTCAGCGCCCGACATCACCATCGCCATCCCGGACGGCTACAAGATCATCCGGAGGGACCGCGCCAACCAGACAGGAGGAGGCATCGCCATCATCCACAGGAACACCATCATCATCACGACCAACACCGACGACACCCTGGCACCCGCCGAACACCTGCACTTCCAGATCCACATCAACCCCAAGACCACCCTCAGAGGCACCCTCATCTACAGACCCCCAGGACCACGCACACAATTCAGCGAAGACATCGCCGACGTCATCAGCCCGCACGCCCTCCTCTCCGCTGACTACATCTTCCTCGGGGACCTCAACTTCCACCTGGAGAACAACAACGACCGCAACACCACCACCCTGCTGGACAACCTCGCCAACCTCGGTCTCAAGCAGCTGGTGACCACCCCCACCCACTATGCCGGACACACACTCGACCCCGTGTTCTCATCCAGCAAGGACATCACCTTCAGCCACGCCACCGGACTCCACTGGACGGACCACAGCTGCATCCACTTCAGCTTCAGAAGGACCACGATCCACCACCACCAACAACAGGTTGCACGCAGAAGCTGGAACAAGATCACAGCCGACCAGCTCGTGACCTCCCTGAGCATGAACCCTCCCACCAGCGCAACTAACCCAAGCCAGGCGGCCACCAACCTCACGAAGTGGATCAGCAACTGCGCAGACGACCTTGCCCCTCTGAAGACCCCGCCTAGCAGACCCGGCAGCAAGAAAGCCCCATGGTTCACCGACGAACTCAAGAGCTCCAAGAAGAACTGCCGAGCACTCGAGAAAGCCTGGCGCAGAGATCCAACACCGAACAACATGACTGCCCTCAAGCTCGCCACTCAAAAACACCACCAACTGATCCACGCCACCTAGAAAACTGCATTCAAGGAACGACTGGACAACAACGCACACAACAGCAAGGAACTCTTCAACATCGTTAAAGAGCTCTCCAACCCCAACGCCGGAAACAACGACATCACCCCTTTGCAAGACCTCTGCAACTCCCTAGCCTCCTACTTCCACAACAAGATCGCGGACATACACAACAGCTTCAGCACTCAACCGACGCACGCCATGACGGAACCACTGCCCCCCACCACCACCCTCCGCGCCTGGACCCTGATCAGCACTGAAGACACCATCCGCACGATGAACTCCATCCACTCCGGATCTCCGACTGACCCCTGCCCTCACCACATCTTCAACAAGGCCGACGCTGTCATCGCACCCCACCTGCGGGACATCATCAACACCTCCTTCAACACCGCTACCTTCCCGGAGACCTGGAAGCACGCCAAACTCAGCGCTCTACTAAAGAAGCCATCAGCCGACCCCACCGACCTCAAGAACTACCGCCCCATCTCGCTGCTCCCGTTTCCTGCAAAAGTCATCGAGAAGACCGTCAACAAGCAGCTGGCCGCCTTCCTCGAGACGAACGGATACCTCGACCTCTCGCAGTCCGGTTTCCGGGCCAACCACAGCACCGAGACCGCCCTGATCGCAGCCACCGATGACATCCGAGCCCTGCTCGACAACGGAGAAACAGCGGCCCTCATCCTCCTAGACCTCTCCGCGGCCTTCGACACTGTCTGTCACCATACCCTAGTGCGGCGCCTCAGCAACGTTGGAATCCAGGAGAAGGCACTGGAATGGATCGTCTCGTTCCTCGCCGGAAGGACTCGGAGAGTCCGCCTCCCCCCGTTCAGATCAGAAGCCATCGAAGTCATCTGCGGCGTTCCCCAGGGCTCCTCGCTCAGCCCAACCCTCTTCAACGTCTACATGAGTCCCCTCGCAGCCATCGCACGCCAACACAACCTCAACATCATCTCCTACGCCGACGACACCCAGCTGATCCTCTCCCTCACCAACGACCCCGCCACCGCCAGAGCCAACCTACACGAAGGGATGACAGACGTAGCCAAGTGGATGATGAACAGCCGCCTGAAACTGAATTCGGACAAGACGGAAATCCTCATCCTGGGATCTTCACCCTCCGCCTGGGACGACTCCTGGTGGCCCCCCGCCCTGGGCAGCGCACCCAAACCAACAGACCACGCACGCAACCTGGGCTTCATCCTGGACTCCTCCCTCTCCATGACCAGACAAGTCAACGCCGTCTCCTCGTCTTGCTTCAACATCCTGCGCATGCTACGTAAGATCTTCCGGTGGATCCCCACTGAGACCAGGAAGACAGTCACCCAGGCCCTCGTCACCAGCCGTCTGGACTACGGCAACTCCCTCTACGCCGGAACCACCGGCAAACTCCAGAAGAGACTCCAGCGGATTCAGAACGCCTCTGCACGACTCATCCTGGACATCCCTCGATGCAGCCACATCTCCGGACACCTGAGAGATGTGCACTGGCTCCCGGTCAACAAGAGAATCACCTTCCGTCTCCTCACCCACGCACACAAAGCCCTACACAACCAAGGCCCAGGATACCTCAACAGCCGCCTCAACTTCTACGCCCCCACACGCCAGCTTCGATCGACCGGCCACGCCCTCGCCTCCGTCCCCCGCATCCGAAGAGCCACCACAGGAGGAAGATCCTTCTCCTACCTGGCCGCCAAGACTTGGAACTCCCTCCCGACCCACCTCCGCCTGACCCAGGACCACCTTGCCTTCAGGAAGCAGCTCAAGACCTGGCTGTTCGAGCAGTAGCGGACCCCCCCTCCCCTAGCGCCTTGAGACCCTCCGGGTGAGTAGTGCGCTATATAAATGCTTTGATTGATTGATTGATTGATTGATTGATCATGATCCGCATGACAAATTTTTCCCCATAAAGGCTGTGGAACAACATTTCCAAACAACATGTCTATGTTGGCTAAATTCATAATGCAAGAGCCTGCAGTCTGTGACAATTCCTTGTAATATCCTGCAGGATTTTTACGGGGATCAGGCAATGTCTGTTTCAGGGCCAAGACTTCAGCTCTTTTCCATGGAACATGTACCCAAACACGCTGAAAGTGTGGCAGAATGGCTGGATTAGCATTTGGGTCCCCTTCTCTCCATTGTGGGGGAACTTCTCTCATGGGATATTGTCTCACCTTCTTTTTAACAGAGGAATCAGACTCAAACAACGACCGAGAAACACCCTCACTCCTGAATGATAACAATGTCGCAACTGCTTTTTCAACATCGGAACCCACAACTGCGCCTTTCCCAAACTCGAACCGTATATGACATAACTCAGGTGGATTGGGCTCTAAATCATTCTCTTCTAAATCCTCACTCAGGAAAGTACACATTTTCTCAAAAACGTATCTCTGTTTTGGTGCTTCCCACTGATGGAAGACATCCATAACAGACTCTAGCTCATATCTCGTCGGTTCGTTAACCCATTTATGTGCCAAATAATTCAATGTTTCCTTCTCCCTAGAATCAGGCAGTTGGCTACGTAACTTTTTACGCTCTGAGACAGGAGATACACCTGTTGCCCCAAAGAGAGGTTATAGAAGGCTAGCAACAGTGCTAGTCATTCTCTGTCGAACAGAAGGAGAAGTCGATGAAAGGACAGGCGGAAGAGCAGAGTGAGGCAAGGCAGACGCAGAGGCAGTGGCAGGAGGAATACCAGGAGTGGTAGTCGATATAGTGGTCAAAGTTGTAGGAAGTAAAGGCAGAGCAGATGTCAAAGCCGGTGGCCCTTGAGGGGGCTGCACCGGAAGAGTAGGAGCCAACTGAAGAGCAGCTGGTGGCTGTGGAATAACTTGAGGCACAACAATCGGGGGTTGCACGACTAGAGGTTGCGGAGGTGCTGTAGCATTCTGCGCATAAGGGGGTGGTGAACTCAATAAATGCGACATTAGGGGATCTTTTTCAAGTTCTTTTGCTGCATCTTGCTGAAGAGGCGGCAAAACCGGATAACATTTATCGATTACTATTTTACGTTGCCTGTGCAACTGTTCACTCGCTCGTTCTTCCTCATCATCTTTATATTGCATAGCAGCTTGCATTATCGAAATACCCTTTTCTCTTTTATTCTTTTTAGCTATTTTAATTTCTTTCTGTTTGGCTTCCTTTCGCCATAGGCGGAAAGAGTCAAACATCGCCGGCCGGGCTTTCTTCTTAAAAAGTCTAACCTCTAGATTATCTAATATCTCTGTGTCAAAACTACCATATTGGGGCCATTTTAAAACACCATCCTTTCTGGTGTATTTGATCCATACTTCGTTATATGCGAGGGGGCCTACGCCATGTTTCACATATAGTTCATAGGTTGGAGTTCCAATCGGAGGAACCGGACACGAGTCCTCCAATCGAGAATCCCTATTACAACCAAGACAAAACAAGTTTCTAAGTCTGTTAAGACCAGGCATCTTCGCTCACTAGTCTAGCATCAAACTTCAAGGGATTATCGATTACGATAGTCTCGTGAATACACGAGTCCCTCGGCTTTGGTACTTGCAAGTTCCAAATCAAAGATCCCAAGGGGATACCCAAACTAAGGACTGGGAGACGCTCCACTTATACTTAACTGAGGTATCGATGACGTCACCAGAAGACTCGTCTAACGTTTCGCTCTACCAATCATCAAGGGTCCAAAACAGGGCGATAGTCAGGGCAGCAGTCCTTCGTAGCCGTCGGGAAGCGGGGAACCTCGCAGCAAAGACTTTCGGACCACGTCGACATGCAGGGGTCGATGAAGTGGCGGCCTTCCTCCAGAATTTTCACACGAAGCTCCTCACGAACCTCTGGCTTGGACCGGTACCGCTGATATCGCCCCACATTGGGCGCCAATTGAAGTACTGGGTTTTTCAGAACCGGTACTGAACCGGTAACCCAGCGGTGCCAGGGACAACACCCTAAGACTTCGGGTCCTTCCTGTTCCAGACTACAGAAACACAGAGTCTTCTAGGTGAAGTCAAAGATCGAGTTTATTGGCTGCAACCAAGTAACAGGCATCCTAGAAGTACAACATGGTGTATATTCTCAGGAGACTGCTCAATCTTACAAAGCCAGCCTTCTCTTTTTATACAAAATATTATGCTTCAGGCAATCATTCCTAATTTTACAGTTGACCATTCACATATTTTCACTACAAAGAAAAAGCAGAGTCATGATGACAATCCCATGTTTCAGTTTGTTCAGCCCACAATCAATTACCCGACAAGGCCCAGTATTTCCATCAGATATCGACGGACCCCCAATAAAAACGGGCACCTCCTCCTCGTAAAGCAAGTCATAAAGTAGGAAACAGGGACAGGTGTGTGCAAGATTAGGCGTGGTTTGTGTCCGATGAAAGGTTTATGGCATGTTGTGCCTTGATACTATCCCGTTCGGCCACTGGGAGAGGAACTGACCGAACAGGTTTGGCCTTGGGCAGTGGAGTCAGCTTGCCCAGGTTGTAGAGAAGTCAGGAAAGGTGTTCATGCCCTTCAGGATCGTGTTTCGTCTTAATCATTGGCCTATGTGAGGGCAACTAACAAAATGGCTGCGGTACACAAAATTGAACCCGGGGGTTCAGGACGAAAACTGCGATTTCAAGATGAAATCGTCACTCGAATATGATAAAAATGCTTGTGCATAGTGTACTAGCCATTCTCGGTCTTCTGATATCAAAATCGTCATGATACAGCTGATACAGAGCGTTATATGCGCGCTGCGTGTGGTCCCTGATTTAAAAGCGGCCATCCGTGCTTTTTTAAAGCTCCCAGTTTGTGTATTTGTGTTAATTTTTATTTGGGCATTATACCTTGTTCTTAACTCTCAGCCCCCTACCTGCACCATAATTTGGCTAAAACTCACGCTGTTGGGCGGGCCCTCTTCCCGGCTTGGATCGTCTCCGTGGTGGCCATATTGGGTGTACTTTGGACGCCTGTTGGCGCCAGTTGGGAGGTCGGACGTTCTAGTCGTCATAAGGACGCTAGACGCCTTGAAAAGGAGGAAAAATCAGGCGCTCATTCTTGATAGCTGATACAGAGCGTTATATGCGCGCTGCGTGTGGTCCCTGATTTAAAAGCGGCCATCCGTGCCTTTTTAAAGCTCCCAGTTTGTGTATTTGTGTTAATTTTTATTTGGGCATTATACCTTGTTCTTAACTCTCAGCCCCCTACCTGCACCATAATTTGGCTAAAACTCACCGCTGTTGGGCGGGCCCTCTTCCCGGCTTGGATCGTCTCCGTGGTGGCCATATTGGGTGTACTTTGGACGCCTGTTGGCGCCATTTGGGAGGTCGGACGTTCTGGTCGTCATAAGGACGCTAGACGCCTTGAAAAGGAAGTCATGCTGACGCGCAGTGGTCACGCGCAGCGGGGACGCTGGACTTCCGCCGGAGTTACGCCAGAGTTCAGCCCGTCTGCGCCCGTCCGCGCTGAGGACGGGCCGGACGCCGGACCTCCTCGTCATGTTCCACAGGTAATCTGTAGCTATACCTTCCAGGAGTTATTGGCTCTTAAACCTTACTTTCTGCCTTGTCATCATAGATTCTCTCCGGAGGGTATATTACACTCCTCAATTTGTCATACCTGTAAATTGGCACTTCTGCAACCAGACACCCGTGAGAGTAGTTCTCAGAGCCGATCGTTGTCACCTGGGGTCACTTCTTCCAGAAAGGGTTTCTTGATTAATGCTAGGTCCCTCGTTAAAAATAACATCGCTTTTCACGAGTTCGTATCGTCCAGACAACCCGACTGGATGTTTGTGACGGAAACGTGGGCCTCTGAGTCGCCAGGTCATGATCTACTTCTGGCCATTCCTGAGGGCTTTAAATTGTTGAGGCAGGATAGATCTAAATGTAGAGGGGGGGCTATCTGTTGTATGTAAAGCCTCTCTGCCTTGTACTATCAAAGCTCTGTCTGTGGCCTCGGATCCTTTTGAGGCATTGTACTTCTCTATTCTATGTGCTCCCTCGATTTCCTTCACGGGTATTCTCATCTACCGGCCACCCGGCCCGAGAGCCAGTTTTAGTGGTGAGCTGCTTAGGATTCCTGAACCTTATTTTGGTAAACCCCACCTTACCATACTAGGGGACTTGAATTTCCATTTGGATAACTTGGGGGACACTGACACGGCTATGCTGGTGGACTCACTAGGAGCATGTGAATGTACCCAATTGGTTAATAGTCCCACCCATCGGGCGGGTCACATCTTAGATGGTGTGTTCACTAATGACCTCAGACTCTCAGCTGGTCTTCCGGTGCCATTAGTCCGGTCAGATCACTTGGCAGTACCCCTTGAATTGGCATTTGGCCTTGCGGAGTTGCAGGCTCTGACGGCTGTTACTAGACTGCCAAAAAGGTCTTACAAGAATATCACTAATGAAGCCCTTGCTCCATATATAAAGACCAGCGACTACTCTCTTCTGAGAGAAGCTGACGAAGCAGCCCAAGAGCTTGCCCACTCCATCGCCAAAGCTGTTGATGAACTAGCCCCTGTATCTTATCGATACTCAGCGCGGCGTAAGCCTTCCGCCCCCTGGTTCTCTGAAACGTTAAGACTCTTGAGACAGAGTTGTAGAAGACAGGAGAGGAGATGGAGGAAGGCTTGGGACCCCTCAGAAAGAGACGCACATAAGCGCCTGTTGAGAGAATATAAGACTAGTGTAATCAAGGAAAAACAGGAGTTCTTTGCAAATCTTACTACTTCCCTGACCTCGTCTAGAGAACTTTTTTAAATTGTGGACTCTCTCGGTTCCCTCCAATTGCCTGATCCGGTTGTGGGCTCGCATGATTTGTGCAACAATATCTCCAAGTTTTTTCATTAAAAAATCGTGGATATATATGTCGCCTTGGAAATTCAGAGGAATACCTTGGGGGACTCCTCTTCCCAAACCCTAGCTAATCTAGAGTCCTAGTCAGGAGACCCCACCAGGACTTTCTCTCATTTTCCATCACTTTCTCTTGAGGGGCTTGATCTCCTGTTGGATCGGATAAAGTCGGCCTCACCTTCGGACCCTTGTCCTCTGAAGATTTTGAAAGATTGTAGGCACACGCTTCTGCCGCCTCTTCTTGAAGTGATGAATGGTGCGATGGCGCAAGGTACCTTTCCTTCGGTGTGGAAAAGGGCTATTGTGAAGCCCCTCCTGAAGAAACCCACCCTGGACCCAGAACAGCTTAAGAATTTTAGGCCCATCTCCCTCTTACCCGCCCACGCAAAAATGCTAGAATCACACCTAAACGCACTTCTATCTTCCTTTCTGGATTCCTCTGGGTTCTTAGATAGCTCCCAGCATGGATTCAGAAAGGCCCATAGTACGGAATCTGCATTGACTATGGTTGTGAACAACATACGTCTGAAGGTGGATCTAGGACAAACCACTGTGTTGATATTACTTGACCTCACAGCAGCGTTTGATACCCTGTCTCCCTCTATGTTAACATCGCATTTGAGGGAGGCAGGGATTGCGGGGCCGGCCTTGAGCCTTCTGCACTCTTTTTTACATCTGAGAGAGCAGAAAGTCATGCTCGGAGAGTTCCTCTACCCTGCTAAATCCTTGCAGTGTGGGGTGCCACAGGGGTCGGCCTTAAGTCCGACCCTATTCAACATCTATGTGGCTCCCCTTGCTAGGCTAGTAAAATCGCAGGGGATGGAGGTTGTGTCATACGCCGATGACACACAAATTCTGGTGTCCCTGGCCCAATCTGTTACCACCTCCGCCGTCAACTTTAGGACTTGCATGCAGACAGTCTCTGACTGGATAATTCAAAACTCCCTAAAGTTGAACGGCGATAAGACTGAGATCCTGGTCTTTGGCCAGGACCAGGACATCTGGTCTAGTGAGTGGTGGCCTTCATCTTTGGGAACGTGTCCATCTCCCTCCCAATCGGCCAGAAATCTCGGCGTTATATTTGACACGTCTTTGTCCATGACTCTACAGGTCAATCGAACAGTGGCCACTTGCTGGGGAGTCATCAAGATTCTTAAAAGAATCTTGCACTAATCTTTCTCCCCAAGCACATAAGCAGACGGTGGTGGCATTAGTGGGTTCAAGGTTGGATTACTGCAATGCTCTATATGCAGACTCCAACAAGGGACTTATTCAGCGCCTTCAGGTCGTCCAAAACGCGGCCGCGCGTTTTGTTCTGGCCCTACCTAATGCACCCTCCGCTACAATGGCCAGAAAGAGCCTGCATTGGCTTCCTATACAACAGAGGATTTCTTTTAAGATCTTGTGCTTGGCCTTTAGAGCTCTTGCGGCCGACCCTCCAAACCCCCTGGGTTCCTTGCTAACTCGCCATGTGCCCAGTAGAACCCTCAGATCATCTGAGATGAATCTGTTGGTGGTTCCCCGGATTAGGAAGGTCCGTTGGGGCAGCAGAGCATTTTCCAACGTTGCCCCTAGGTTGTGGAATTCACTGCCATTGGAGATTAAAGTCCAACCGTCCCTGTCCCTTTTTAAAAAAGCGCTCAAAACTTGGTTTTTTATCAAGGCCTACCAGTAATAGAGCATATTTTCTCCAGCTAGTTTTTTGGTTAGGCGCCTTGATGCCCTTTTGGGCTTAGTAGTGCTATACAAATCTGTTTTCATTTCATTTCATTTAATTTCATGTTTATAACATTGGTCCAGAATTTCAAGTACTACAATTTCCCAATAAGTACCATCACATTTACCCACGGACAATTGGTAAAAACCCTTGATATATCAGCCCCCTTTTCTAGTGAGTCAGTATTGATAGTAGGTTAATTGCAAAACACCCCAGGCTTTAAACATTCAATGCAGGGTATAGGTAGAGTTATATGTGAAAAGAGTGCAGTCACCAAGCATCTGGGAAACTGGTGAAAACATGAGACCAGACTTTTGAAAAACATGGAACGCAGTGTCACTTGGATTGCTGCAGCTAAAAGTCCTTAGCAAGTTCAACAAAGATTGGGATGATATTGTTTGTATTTGCAGTGATTCAGCTATGGATATGAAAAAGTTGTGTGATGCCCTGTCAAAAGCGATACCTGAGCTGAAGTGCTTCCCTGTAAGATATCCTTGCCACTTGTTAGATGGTATGCTGAAAGCATCTTTACAATCTTCAGAGTTAATGAAGAATGTTATTAATTGCATTCTGGTGCACTGTTTTGTTATGCGCAGAAACTAAAGCGCAAATATTTATTTGTTGCGACACACAAAGCACAAAATGAAAGTCATCCCAACTGTGTCGCTTAGCTGGTGGTTCTCAGTCCTAGAGATTATCAGCCTGATTCATGTACGGGCCGTTTTGCGTGTCCCTAATAGCGATTAATAGCGACTCGCTATTGAGGAAACGCAAAACGGCATTCATGTACTTTTCGGGGAAAAAATAGCGACTCGCACGCGGGCGCTAAAGCCGTTAGCGACCTACAAAAAATGCAGAAAAATCGCTATTTCCGGCTACCTGCGATCGGGATTGCGACTCGCAATCCCGATCGCACGGGATTGCGACTCGCAATCCCGTGCGATCGGGAATGCGAGTCGCATTCTCGCGGGATCTGGAAAACGGGAAGACGCATTCCGAGCACCGTGATGACATCACAACCAGGAAGCAGCCCGTTCCCACCCCCAAACACCACAGTGACGCTATCGTTCGAGTGTGCACGAGGGAAAGCAGACGCTAAACCTCCGTTAGCGACTCCCGAACCGGCCGAAATAGCGACCGACATGTCCGAGGAACCTGTCCCTGGCCCCAGCAATAGCGCTGGCCGCAAGCGCAAACTCAAGTTCTCCGAGCAGGAGCTGGAGAACCTGATTGAAGGGGTGGTGGCCAACCACGACCGGCTGTTTGGTGCCAACTCCAGGAGGGTCCCAGAGCAGGAGAAGCGGAGGATCTGGGTGGGGATAGCCTCCAGCGTCAACTCTGTGGGCGTGGCGGACAGGTCGTTGGAGGAGCTGAAGAAGCGCTGGTACGACCTCCGAGGGCGTGCCAAGGAGAGGGTGGCGGAGCGCCTTGGTGAGGCCTCGGGCACTGGAGGTGGCGGACCGACTGTCCCACCCAACACACCCCTGGAGGACCAGGTTGAGGACACCTTGGAGAGGGAGGCATGTGTTGGCGTGACCCCTCTGGACTCCTCCCGCCCCACCCAAGACACCCAAGGTAAGTGGCATGCGACTGCGACCCTGTCCCCTATGACCGTCCCTGACAAAATAGGCTCACTCATTGGCCCTTAGTCATGCCTATGTTGTGCATCAGGAAATGCCCTGAAGCATTGTCGGAGACGTAGTATGTCCACAATGTAGTAGTACCACAATGCGGCCAGAAAGGTTCCAAAGTGCGCAAATCCACAGCCATCCAGGGAATGACACCCAGCATGCATGTAACATCTGCACGTCTGACAGTCACATGCACCTAATGAGTATCCACTTACCCTCACAGGTGCCGATGATAGCAGTGACAGCGAGAGGCTGCTGATTGATGAGGAGGCCCAGGAGGAGGAATCCCTACCCGATACCCAGCCACCAGCCCCTGCTGCAACATCTGCCGGCCCACCGGCTGCCAAGGCCAGGCCCCCCACCTTACCTGCTGCAACATCTGCCGGCCCACCGGCTGCCAAGGCCAGGCCCCCCACCTTACCTGCTGCAACATCTGCCGGCCCACCGGCTGCCAAGGCCAGGCCCCCCACCTTACCTGCTGCAACATCTGCCGGCCCACCGACTGCCAGAGCCAGGCACCCCACCAATGTGCCTCCAGTGCCTGCCGCACCTGCAACACCAGCTGCTACACCACCTGCAGCTCGTCCAACCAGATCTGGGCCAGCCACATCCGCAACACAGCGGCCGGACAGCAGGAGGGGCAATGGGCATCTCCATGCCTGCATGAGCGTGGAGCGGCGCATGCTCCGAATACACCAGCGCCAGTCGCAGCAGCAAGGAGCCATCCAGCTCCAGCTGCATAAAATTGGCCGCAATGTGGCGGGAGTCGGCGAGCGGATGGACCGCATGACGGCGGCCATGGACCGCATGACGGCGGCAATGGAGGACAATACTGCAGCGCTCGTGAAGCACCGCAGTGTTGCAAGCAGGCGCCACCACCAGCTGTTGAGCAGGCTGTCGACCTATAGTAGGTCAAATTATGTGGCAGCAAATGCCACCACCCAGCTGTCGCGGCGCTCTTTGACCCAGCAGCACCAACTGGTCCAGTGCTGCGAGGACATTACCCGGGTGCTGGAGCACTTGACCACCGCCGTTACCGCACTGCATACACCTGTGCTACCGGCCATTGTAGGGGGAGACGATGCGAGTGAGGGTGCCTCCAGCGTGAGCAGCCACTCTGCCACGCAGGTCCCCCCACCTAGGCGCAGCACCAGGGCTACGCCTGCTACAGCTGCCCAGGATGAGGAAGAGCCTCACAGGCGCCTGGGCATTACGCGCCGGAGGCGCCAATGACATTGTGTGAGGGACACTGGCGCAGGCTGACGCTAAGCCTGCCATGAACCTTCACATGCAGTATGCAGGAATACTGTATTTTGTAAATAGTTGTTACCATGACCCTTTTTTCTTGTGAATCAAACAAATACATTTATTTTGCTGCACACATTCGCCTTGTGTAATCATTACATTTTGCATGCAATTGTGATATGTGGGGTGGGGGAAGGGGGTGGGCTAGAAATTGTTAGCTGTGATGTGGTTGCGACGTCTGTGGCCTTCAGCTGGGTTCTCCCCGCGTGCATGGTGCGCATGTGCTGGTGGCCGGTCGTCCCCCTCAGATTCACTGCCTGAGATGTCAACTGGTATCCGGCGCTTGGTTGCAATGTTATGAAGCATTGCACAGACAGCCACAATGCGGCAGCACGCTGCAGGACTGTAATACATGGCCCCACCTGTCTTGTGCAGTATACGGAACCTGCTCTTGAGCAGGCCAAATGTCCTTTCAATACAGTTCCTTGTCCGGATGTGCGCAACATTGTAGCGCCGTTGCTGAGGTGTGGCAGGGTTGAGGTAAGGGGTCAGGAGGTATTCCCGTAGGGCGTAGCCACTGTCACCTGAATGAGAGGAGCAGATGTTGATTGCCTGTGCAGCGCAGTTACTTCATAGCAATGTGACATTGTCGACAAAGTGTACTTACCAAGTAGGTGTCCTTCCCCAAACTCTCCCCTGATCAGTCGTGTGTGGAGTCCGCTGTGCCTGAAGATAAAGGAGTCATGGGTACTCCCTAAGTACTGGGCCACAATGTCAGTGATGATGGTCTTGGCATTGCAGACCATCTGTATGTTGAGGGAGTGGTAGGACTTCCTGTTGCGGTACATATACTCCGTGCCAGCTGGTGGGCAGATGGCGACGTGGGTACAGTCTATGCAGCCGAGGACATGGGGAAAATGGGCGACATTATAAAATTGTAGTTTTGTCAGGTCCAATTCCTGTTGGCTCGTGGGAAATGTGATGTGGCGGTGGAGCTGGCTGAGCATGGCGTCAACAAAAGTGTGGAGGCAGCGTGACATGGTGGGCTGGGATATCCCCCCAGCAGCGGCTACTATGCCCTGGAAACTGCCGGAGGCCAGGAGGTGCAGGCTGCACAATACCTGCACATGTGTGGGCACAGAATTGTTTCGCCTTGTTGGGTGCTGCATGATGGGGTCGAGTTCTTGTATCAGCCAGGTGATCATTTCCCCATTCAGCCTGTATTTTGCATAAATCTGTTCTCTGGTTTGGCCCAGCAAGGTGACCCGCTGCCGGTAAATCCTTGCCTGCCTCATGCGTCTCCTCCGTGCTGCTCGCTGTAGCCTTCGCCGCCTCACCACCATGTACATCCCAGGCATTGTGGAACGCCTAATGCTGCTGCTGAATGTCCTTATGTGTGATTGGTCAGGCCTGGACCTGTTGGTGATTGGCCAACAGTTTTTCAAATTTTACTTAATCATGGCTTTTATGGTTACCACCTGCTTTGAGTTGTCCTTAAATTGCGCCGCGCAAACGTGCGAATTAGCGCTTTTTCGCTAATGTATTTATTTCATGAATGCCGATTGAGACAATATTGCGTTTCGCTATTCAATTCGCAGATTCCGTGGTTGGTCGCTATTTCCGTATCGCTAATGCTCGACTTCCCGGAGGCTGCGACTATTATAGCGTAATCGCTATTTCAATCGCTATTATTTTTTTGCGAATTTGCTATTTCGTACTTGAATGCCGATTCCGTGTTTTGCACCCGCAATTGCGTTTTCGCAGCCATTGCGGGCGCTATTTCGCTTCATGAATCAGGCTGTTAGAATGCTATATTATCCATGTGGCAACCGTTTACAGAATTTTTGCTGAGTGATGCAGCCAAAGGCAAGAAATGTGAGGCTCTTTGGTCACATATTGATAGTGATTTGAAAGAAAGTACACTCTACTGCATTCTTAGATTTTTAAAGGAATGCATAACTGCTGTTGTGGACATAATAAAACAACTAGAGTTTGATAGCACCCTTGTCTACCAAGTGTTCAGCATAATTGGTGTAGATGTAAAACATCTCCTTGAGAGTAGGCTGGGTGACATGTTAGAGTGTTTGCCATGTAGTAAGCAAAGAAATGTTGAGAAGCAATTCAGGAACTTTTATTTTACAATGTATGAGAAATAGCCCTTCACAAACCATTACATTTGAAGTCAATTAAGCCTCACTGTGGTGTACAATATTGAGAGGGCCTTTCACAGATAAAAGTTTACATGGGAAGGAAAGAGCAGGCGTGCATGACCAAAGACTCACTGAAGAAGTATTGTATGGTATACTATAAGTTTGATTAGTAAAATGTATTTGGACCTCATATACACTGTATGTACATTGTCTATAAACCATGCTCTATCAGTGCAGAAAGCAAGCAATATTAAAAGCAAAAAGTTCCATAAACATCGAAAAAACACTGTTCCTGTTGTTTTTAATGGTGTGAAAATGTGTAACCACTGATAACCACTGTTTTATTAAAGTATTGAAATCACTTGAAAACACTGAAAAACCCCCACCAGAACTTACCAAAGATAGAAACAGAAAACAGGAAAGCCTTTATATAATATAGATAGTTATAGTTAGGACCATATTTCCGTAGGAAAACCATTTTTTGACTTGCCTATATCTTTGGCGCCATTTGACGAATCATCCCAAAATATTCCCCATAAATTGCACAGCGAATTTTGTGCTGCATGGAAAGTTTCAGGGTGATCTGTAAAGCAAGGGGCGAGAAAAGGGGGGGGTTTATTCGCAAATAATGATGAGCTTGTGCAGGGTTCTGTAGAACTCTGATTGGCTGCCAACACTGCAACCAGGAAGTGTTGGCAGCCATTTTGGGAGTCAACTTTTGCCAAGTCCCAAAAAAAAGCAAAACAGAAGAATAGAGGGTAGGGTATGAATACCCTAGCCTTATAACCACCAGGGCAAGAAAGCATTTTTTAACATGTTTGCCGCAAAATCAAGATAATTTGAGTCAAAAATAAACAAAAACAAGTACAGGCTCCCGCATTTGTTTTGAATAGAGCCCTCGGGTGGGCCAGGGGCCGGGGGCATTTAAAAATGAATATGAGATCCAGGGATCACATTCTCATGACAGCTTCATTTAAATATTGGAGGGGGCCTTGCGGATCCCCTCCATTATGCGAATAGAGTGAGGAAACGCAGTCTGTGCCGCCTCCCAAACTGGGAACCCACCATGCCCACCTTGATGGGGTGCCTCTGTGGGTGGAAGGGAGGTTTTGGAGAAGTTTGTGTGAATCATCTCTTCCCCACCTGTGCGTGCTAGAGCCACAGCCTGAGACCCAGTGGTAGCCTCATAAGTTTAAGCCGCTATGTCTCGGACACTGCCCCTCTCTGGCTCCTGCATGCTGCTTCCACTTTCCAGTGCTTGTGCTCACTGTCGTCTCTCTGTATTCAGTGGCTGCTGCTTGCCACCTGTCTCGTGCATCAGTGCCAATCTCTGCCAGGCTGCGAGCATCAGAGTCCAGGAGAATCACCTGGACTGCGAACAGTGCAGAGCCTGGATTGTGAGGCTGCAACCTACAGGTGTAGGGAGGACCTTGGTCTCTAGCACACTCTCACTGCAGCTGTGCATAGTGCTCACAGGGGGCACAGAGTCAGGAACAGTCTGCTTCCCTTCGTTCAGCCATGCCCCACGGGTGCCTGGCCTCTCACCTGCCAGGCTGCTGATGCTGCTGGGGTGTGTGCTGCTGGGGGCTGGTGGTCAACCGCCCCCATTCCTAGGAGAAGGGAGGTCAAGCGTGCCAGAGACACAGGATGGGTGAGCAGCCACCGGCCTGGTCCAAAATAGGGGTGGCAGGGCACACTCAGGGGGTAGGTTATGCGACTCTTCCTGGGTTTACTTTCTGGTGCATGTGTTTTCCCCCACTTATGCCAGCGAGTGTTGAGGGTAGAGCACACTATCCTCAAGGCTGAGCACTCTTTAACAAAGAAAACTTGTTTCTACTCCAACTCTTTCGTTTGTAAATTCATCAAATTTATTGACGTGGTTCAAATCGTGGAAAACGTTGTATGTTCATAAGCAAAAATTCATAACGAACATAATTCCATTCTCATGTAATCATAATCATAAACTGATTTTCGGGAAAGCTTCCATTCACCCAATGCATTTCGGGTCCACAACAATATGACCCTTCGTCAGGGGTCTGAAAATTAAGCGCAAACAGGACCAAATTAGTCACTCATGTAATATACTGAGGCATTAAACAACGTGATTTCAAACATTCGTCAAGTGATAACTACATCACAAATTGAACTGTACTTCCCAAACATTTAGAGTCGTCTAGCGGCTATGTATAACATTGCCGACTGCAACTAAAGAAATGCGTTAGAAAACAAACATTTTATCACTTACGAGTAACGGGACGCAGCAGCGTCTTCACAGTTGAGATTCGAATTCCGCAAATGTGAACGGAAGAATAAGTCACGAGATTTAAATCACATGATCGGGCCTGTGACCAATGACGGCCCAGTGTCTCCGATCGTGTGAGAAACCTTTTCCATTTTTACATACGATAGCGAGGTTTGAATCTCAAAACTTTATCGCCTTTTGTTTGACTAAACAACGATCACCAAACAATTCAATTATCGAAATACTGTGGGCTGTACGGGGATCAGAAAGTGTCAGAAGTCAATGCTGAAGTTACAAATCATAAAAAACATGCGTGTTCAATCCGATCATTAAGCCCGAAGGGCTGGGTTGAATTCAGTTTTTTTATCCAGTGAAATTCTGCCCTTAGTCTCTGCTTCATAGGATCCATGTCTGGGCGTTGCTGGATACTCTCGATGACCATGAATTTTAGCTGAGAAATTTGGTGGCCCATTTCTTTCCAGTGGCTTGCCAACGCGGATTTTGCGTTGCTCAGTCTGATATTACTTTTGTGCTCCGTGATGCGGACCTTGATCTTCCGCTCTGTTTGTCCGATATAAATCTTACCGCATGGGCACTTGATAAGGTATATACAATTAGCTGTGTCACATGTACTGGAATGATACAAGTTGATTGGAAAACCTTTTGTCGGATGACTAATTGTTCTTCCCATTATCACATTGTTGCAATGAATACAATTGAAACATTTAGACATGCCTTTCCAAACTGTTTTGGGTTTAGTCGGGGTATTCAACAATTCTTTCAGATTTCTAGACCTTTGAAAGGCAAACGTGATTTTCTTGTCGAATAGAGTGTTAAGATCTGGTTCAGTTTGAATCAAATGATAATGTTTATTTAGGATATTTTGAATTTTACGAGAATCTGAAGCATATTTTAACACACAAATGGTTTTCCGTTGTTGTTGTTTACTCTTAGTGGCCAATAAATCACTTCTCTTCATTTTCTCGACTTTGGTTGATGCTGTTTCCAAAATATCCGCAGGATACCCTCTCAACTTGTACTTTTCTGTTTGTTTCAGTATTTCTGTCTTTGATTCATGTTCATCTGAATTAATTCTTTTCAACCTGATGTATTGGGAGGTCGGTAAATGTTTCTTTAGAGATTCAGGGTGAAAGCTCGTGAATAACAGACTAGCATTTCTATCTGTCGGTTTGTGGAAAACTTTAGTGCTGATAACATTATTGTTCAAAGTGATTTGGACATCCAAAAATGCTATGGTTACATTAGAGGTTGTATGAGTAAACTTAATCCTTTCATTGTGAGTATTGAGTTCAAGAATGTTAGACTCGAGAGATTCTTTGGACCCATGCCAAATCAAAAAGATATCATCAATGAAGCGCTTGAATAAAATCAAGCCATCCGTCCAAGTTTGTTTGCTCAAAATATGATCTTTCTCAAATTTTTGCATAAAAATGTTTACGTAGGAGGGTGCCCCCCCAAAACCCATCGAGGTTCCATTAGATTGATTGAAAAATTGACCGTTCCACTCAAAATAACTATGGTATAATGCGAATTGCATCAATCGTAAGATCAAAATTTGTTGATGTTCCTCTAAATCGCTGTTGAGCAAACTCCACTCTAAAGCTTCAATGCCATCTTTATGTGGGATAGAAGTGTATAACGCCACCACGTCTATGGTGCACAGTAAATAAGTTTCTTCAGGATTTACCTTAACTTGATTGAGCATGTTTAAGAATGATGTCGTGTCTTTAATATATGTCTCTCCCTGTTGAACTCTGGGTTGCAAGAATTTCCCCCACTTATGCCCCATGCAGGAGCTCACTAAAATCCCGGCAGAATAGTAATATAAACTTCAAAGTGACGACAATATACAGTACAGCCTTTAGGGTGTTTTTCACGTGCAGTCCTACTCGAGGGAAGCCAGTGTGATGCAGGAGTTGTATCCTCTGATGTCACTCCAAAATTAAGTTCAGTTGTTGTAATCAGCATGAAAGTGAGTCTGCGAACCCCAGTACCCCTGCCAACTTATAAAACTTCAAATGGAGCAGGGCTTATGCTCTCATTCTTCTTGCATTCGGTATGACAGTTATGTTCTTGTTAATCATGATAATCATGTTATTTGGTCTTCTGAATGTATTCGACCCATTCACACCTTATGCAGCAATCTCATCACTGCATCAGCTAGGCTTACACTTCCGACCTCCTTCACAATGGGTGACATTTCCTGCATCTTGCTGCATGTAGATTTGTATGTGTCCAAGATGAAACAGAATGCTCCCTTGTCTTCAGAGAAGCAGCATCATCTTTTCATCCTCAAAGATGCCCCTGGAGTATTCCATTTGTTGTGGGCGCTACGAAATACCTTCCCTCATTCATTGAGTATAGTATAACCACAATGCAACATCAAGTGTAAAACACAGTAATATGTGGTTTGCAGAGGGGGAGGAGCTACGCTAGCAACCAAGATGGCCGCATAAGCTCCCGGCTCCACCGACCTCCACCGGAGGCTCATGAATCCTGACTCTCATCCTGATTTCCCACCGGACTCCCGTGCAGATGAAGTGCACCTGACTCTAAAGGTGCAATGCCGGAATCTCTAGCTGCTTGGATTGCGAAGATACGTTGTGTGCCATTCTTGGCCTAACTCAGAGTTGAAGCCGGGGCCTCGAGTTCTAACCCGGCCGGGTTGGAGTTGAACAACATCGGCCGCGGGACGTGAGTGGTTCCGGTCTCCTGAAGTGGCATCTTTCCTTTTCGTTTTGGATGGTGACCTGGTGGCAGCTTTCTTTTGCAACTACGGCGGCTTTCCATATCGGCTGCTTGGACCGGGGATCCGCCGCCCGGAAGCCCCGTTGAGCTCCCGGGGTTGATGGGCTTGGTTCCTCGTTGGCGGCGACGGTACTGCGATCGTGCTTGGTAGCACCCACAGTTGTCATCTGCATTGCTTCTGCCTTGTGCCCCGGAGAAGTCGACCTCCGGGGTTCCGATACCCGCCCGGTCGCTCACTGAGGGGCGATGGAGCGGGCCGAAATTACACAGTCGCTGCACAATGTAATGGCCGCCATTGGGGAGCTCCGCAAACGAGTCACCGACACCCTCCAGAGGATGATCGTAACGGTCGATCACATCTGCCAGAGACCGGACTCCGATCCTTTGTTGGTTATGAGCCGGGATGCCTTACCCGCGGCGCAAGCTTCGATTGCTACCGAGGACCCTGGGCGGATGTCGGATTTGGAAATTTCTCGCGACCCTAAGATGGCGGCGAGCGAGCCCAAAAGTACTGTCTGTGTGTTTGGCCCTCTGTCGATACCGCCAGGGATGGATGTGACTATTTCTATACTTCAGTTTGTCTTCTCCACGGACTATCGGATTTATACCTTGCCTCTTTCAGAGAATGCTCAAAAACGCTTTGCTGACTTATCGTTGTTGGGCAGTGGACCTGGTTTGACTTTTGAACTTTGTCAGCGTTTATCCTGGTATCATTCCTTCTGTGGTGTCTTTGATCCGTTTCTGTCTTTGGATGCTTTTGTTGTGATGGCGGTTCGAATGGTCAGGGCGCGCATGAAGACTCGTAGCGGCCTGATAGTATTTGATGGGGTCTGCGTAATTGATCGTCGGGGCCAGGGCTGACTTTCCTATGTTTTCTTTTGGCTCTGACGGGTGGTGTCTGTGGGAGCGAGGGCTAGATGGGATTCTGATTGTCTGAGTATTGTGTAACTGCTATGTTCGAAACGGGATTTGCTACCTCTGTGATGCTGGGGGCCGGGCGGGATGGTCCATTTTCTGTTTGTGGCTCCCCTATTGAATTCTATTGCTATAACTTGCTCATTGCTGCGATAGGGGATGTCCGCCTCTGGTGGGGAGATGGGAATCTGGGAGCCCGTATCGTTTTGTACCTTTCTCCTCCTCCAGCTTTTCCCTTCCTTGGGGTGTAGTTTAGTGGGCGACAGACACGCTGCTAGTGGGGTTAGGTCGTAGCCATCGGCAGGGGTGTAGGGTGGGGGGTTGTGTTTTTTTTTTTTTTCCTTTATTTTTTTCTATGACCTTCCTATTCCCTTTTCCTCTCTTCACAAGAAATGTGGCATATTCTCCTGATCTTTTGACCATCATATCTGAGTGTCATATGTTCAAGTCGTATATCCTGTATTTATGGTGGGCGGGTGCTGTTGCGATGTACTTGTGGTCATTTGCATCTTACTGTTCTGCTTCAGCTTTAAGCTGGTATTGTTCCTTTTTTCGGTGCCTATGATCGTAATGTATTTCTTCGACTTATTTGCCCGTCCCCAGCTGGAATGTATTTCCCCTAATGACACCTGATGTGTATATTTCTTTCTTGTGTTATATTCAATAAAAATAAATATGACAATATGTGGTTTGCAAACTAGTTACAGGAAGTGGCATAACGCAAAATGACCCCCCCCCCACCCCCACCCCTTGCAGAATGTGAAGAAAGGGCCCTTTTGTGTCCCATAACTCATAGGACTTGGCCTTAATATGCAGAAAACTAGGGGGCTAAAAACAAGCAAAATAGAGAAAGGTACAGAAAATTAGCAAAAAAGCAAACTAAGGGGCAGAACACGAGCAGATGAGAGAAAAACGAGCAAAAAAGGTAAACTAGATGGCAGAACACAAGCAGAAGAGAAAACGAGTAGAAAAGTCAGCAAAGGAATAGAAAACAAGTAAAAAAAGAGCAGAAAAAGGCAAGAATAGAGGGCAGAAAGTGAGCAGGAAAGGACCAGGAACAAGGCAGAAAAACTACCAAAAGTGAAGCAGCAGAGGCACAAACCAAGGGCAGCGGAGGGAAGCTGCGGGCAAGCTGGATGGGAGACTGTCACAGGGGGAGCTGGCAGGAGCGCGGAGAAAGCAGAAGAAGGCACTCAGAAAATCAGTTGAAAGGAAGGAGAAAGCAGTAAAAAAAGAGGCAAAAGCAGGAAGCAGCACTCAGAAAATGGGGGAAAGGAAACAGAAAGCAGTAAAAAATTAGGAAAAAGCACTCAGAAAAATGTGGGGAGAGGAAGTAGAAAGCATTCAAAAGTGAGGCGAAAGCTGGGGAAAGCACTAAAAAACAGGGGAGAGGATGGAGAAAGCAGTAAAAAATGAGGCAAAACCAGGAGAAAGCACAAAGGAAAACAGAGTGAGAGGAAGGACAAAGCTGAAGGAATAAACCACGTTTCAATTGGATACTGGGCTCGGCGCAATCTGTTCTAGGAATGTGAAGGATTGGTGTTTCCAGGTGAAAAGGGTAACGTCCTTGCCGGAGCCTGTCGCCATTTGTTGGCAGAGGTAACGTGAAAAACTTTAATTAGTGACCAATTACGGAAAATCACACATTATGGCATATGGGCTCAGCAAATCTAAGTTCACCACACTCATAATCACAAACCAGCCACTTACTAGCATTAGCGATTTTAGGTATGTAGAAGTACCTTTTAGCTCCTCAGGGTCTTGGCACTCTCGGTTCAATAGTTCCTGCTTTAAACTTAGAAGATCAGCAGGAGCAACACGCAATCTTACTGGATCTAAAGGAAAAGGAATCATTCCCCCTATTTTGAAAGTGTATAACACCAAGTGTGCAACTGCTGCTACACACAGGGCAGGGATATAGGGCTTTCATAGCACTTCCTCTCTCCAAGTGGAGGAAAATTGAATTCTCCGTCAACACCCAATTTATTATCTATGCAGAGCTTAATCAAGGTCACATCACAGATATGGTGCATCTGGCTCCCCTGTTGCTGTGGTCAGTGTATGGATTAACCCGGAGGTGTCAGATTGTAGTGATGTAATCATGGATTATCTCGGTTTGGAGAAGGGCTCCTCTATTATGTTGCTGAGCTATATCCATACAACTTTGGACACCTTGGGGTAGTCCTCTGTGTACACAGACCCTAGAAGCCTTAATAAAATGAACAAACTAGTATGTTAAAGCTACTTTTCTGGAGCACTGTAAGGAAGCAAGATAGAAAACCAAATTAACCAAACAAACAGTATGGGCCTAGTGTAGATCTTTAGCATACGTGGAACCTGCTATTTATTTAACACTATATATAACACACTGGGAGAAATAGCTTATTTTACTTTTTAGAGTGGGAATGATCTGGTGACTTAGGGCTCCATTAGGATATCGGGCGGATTGCCTCCGCCAGGGTGGCGGTGGCCACCGCCACCCTGGCGGAGGCAATCCGCCCGACAACCACTCTCGTTTACCCCTCCGCCAGATTAGGATGGCGGAGGGGACAGCGGCGGACGGAAAGACCGTCCGCCACTTTACCGCCGCGGTCGCCTTGCGACCGCGGCTGTAATAGATGTATATGGTGGCGGTGTCCATTGGACACCGGCAGCCATATTACAATGGCAAAATGTGTGGGCCTTTCCGCGGCAGCAATGCCGCCACGGAAAGGCATGCGGTGATTGCTGCGGGGGCCCCCGGCAGGGCCTCCAGGTTGGCGCCACTGTCGTGGGGGCACATGGGGGGTACCTATGGTACCCCCCCACATGTACATATGCTAAGCGGCAGGCACCGCGCGGTGCCTGCCGCATTGCATGTCTGAATGCTGCAACTTATGTTTTGCATGGTGGCGGGCGGTGCAGAGAGCACCGCCCGCCACAATGTAAGACATATGGGATGTGCCCGCCACTGTGGCGGGCACATCCTAATACCCACAACGGGACCCCCGCCCTTATGGCGGGCGGTCCTGAGCTCTGTTGCCATCCTAATGGACCCCTTAGTGTTTGACTTGGTGGGAATGCAGTATCACATTGCCCATGTGATAATACAACTTAACAGTCATTATTGCACTTTATCTTTTTTGTAGCTTTTATGAATTTTCATGCAAGTATTTTTTGAAGCCCAGATTTAAAAGGTTAGGACATCGCAGGTGCAGAGAAGCTTTGTTTCACCCACAATTATTGGGTGTTAGAAATGGGGTTTCTGGTTGGCTAGGATAAGCACCTAAGCCAGGCAGAACCCACAACTCTAGTCAGGATAAGGGAGTTATACACTGAAGATAACCCCTGCTCACCCCCTTAGTAGCTTGGCAGAGCAGTCAGGCTTATCCCAGAGGCAATGTGTAATTTGTTTGCGCAACACACACACACCAGTGACACACTAGGTACACCACAAAAGGGACTCCACACAAGGTTATATAAAATATATCCTTTGTATTATTAATAAAAAACACATTACATCCTAATCACATATATCACTGTACCACTAGGCACTTGTCATGATGTCACACTGATTCATAAATCACTTGGCCAATCGGGCCATTGTCATAACACATGTAGTGCACTGAAGCAGTGCTCATAGGGCGCACACGTTACAAAATAGCTTAAAAAATATTATGCATGAGCACCTTCACTGAACACATAGGTGTGCCTTCTTGTCCTTTGCAAGATATGACCAATAACATTACATCATAATATCAGGGCATGAAAATGTGGCAATTAGAGAAGGCAGAAACACTTAAAGGCTTACCAGCATAACAGTAGACACACTAAGAGCGGCACCTGTGTGCTTATTACAGGTTATGCAGTAGATCTATTCCTCTCCCGGTATTCTTTTGGGCCACCTGCCCGCCTGTAACAGGAAATGCGGTAATTGTTGGGCTTTCTTTCCCTCAGGAATTGGGGGCTTCCAGTGAGGTTCCACCCTGTGATGCCAGCCAAGACAATGTCCCCCAACAGCAAGTAAGGTTGCAGATGCCCACGTCCATGCGATGCAGCTGCGACAATGTCCGAAATGTGTCGGGGACCTCCCCCGGTCTCCAACTTTGGCTTTAAGTGGGGCCGGGACACACACGCACTGACAAGATTTCCTAAGGAGTCCTCACTCGATCACTCCCCCATCATAGGCAATACCCTACAACAGCTAACTGTGTCCGCAACGGGCAGCTGCGAGTTCCCCAAATGCCATCAGGGAACTGCCATGGATGGTTGGTTGCCTTGGAGCTGCGATCACTTCAGGAGACAGAAGCTGGTGCATCTTCTTTGGGCCACAAGGCCCCACCAACCACCACACGCCGGTGGCAAAGTTATTATGCTTTGCACCCATCTCCTGGGAGCACTCGCAGTGGCCGCAACTCCTGAGCCGGCACCCTAGTGCTCCAGAATTTGGGCAGAGCTGCACTCTCCATTAGTTGGTTGCCAAGCAATCCCTCTGGCGGGGCAGCAAGTCACTGAATCGAGCCCTTGGTGTAGGCAACCCCACGCTCACCACCCAGCTGTCACGAGCAGGGTGAGGGAGAGGGCTTAGTCCTTCTCAGCTCTCCCCTCCTGTCCCTCCAGAACCACACAGACAGGGCAGCAGTGCACGTGCTGTTGGCATACAAGAGCGCTCTTCACTCACTTTCTCCAATCAAGAGGGAAGAAAAGGCAGCGCTTTCTACCCAAAGTGCTCGCCATTAGCTATATTTTCCCATCCATAGGACAGGCCGTAAAAGCCCAGGGAGATTATTGGGGGCCCGAGCAGGAAGCAGGCTCAGTTCAGCACATAGGTAGAGTCCTGATGGAGGTTCCGTGGCAGCACAGCGATACCCTGGGGCAGCATACAGAACCAGCAGCGTCTGGTGACAAGTCCACACAGTGTCTTCTCATTTCATGGGGTCACAGCCTCTGTATTCATAGTGCAAAAGTCTTTGTTCTGCAGGCATTTAAAACACATATTAGAAGTACACAACACCCTCATTCACATTGTAAGCCCTGGCCCCAGACACACCACATTGGGGTGGAAACAGCATTGTAGAAGGCAGGCACAGCCCTATTCGGTTGCAGGTGCAAATCCTCCCACCCCTCCAAATGAAGACCAGGTCAATTCCGGTGCAAGGGAAACTCCTCCCGCTATTCTAAATCAGCCAAGGTCTATTCAGCCTAGTGTTGAGTCACCCAGGAAATGCAGGACACACCTCAACCCCCATGTGATTGTCTAGAGAGAATGCACATCCCCTCTCTCCAGTCAGTCAAAACCAGGTGGTTAATACACATACAGGCTGGGCATAAAGACTCATAAGCACACAGAAATGCCCCCTTCTAAAAGTGTAATTTCTAAAATATTAATAATAAATCCGCTTTCACCAATAAGCAAGATTTATCACTACTATTCCAAACATACCAAAGATGGTCACGCTACCCATCTCAGATCAGAAATTACCACTGAAGCACATATCAGGAAATTCCCAGTGAAACCCTATGAGAGGGCAGCCTCACGGCAGTGAGAAACCATGTAGGCTGTTTGTCACTACCAGGACATGCCACACAGTTACGGCACATGTCCAACCTTATATCTACACTGCACCCTGCCCATAGGGCAAGCTAGAGCCTACCTTAGGGGTGACTTATATGCAGTAAAAGGGGAGTTTGGACTTGGCAACCACTTGTCGTGCCACGTTACTTTGGTGGTGAACTGCGTGAGGGGCCCTGCAGTGGCAAAGGCCTGAGACAGGTTTTAAAGGCTACTTCGGTGGGTGGCATAAGCAGCGCTGCAAGCACACCATTAACATTTAATTTACAGGACCTGGGTATAGGGGATACCACTGTACAAGGGACTTACAGGTAAATTAAATATGCCAAACAGATGTAGACAAATCTTACCAAATTCACAAGATAGAACACATGCACTTTAGCACTGATCAGCAGTAGTAAAGTGTCCAGAGTCGGAAAACCACCAACAACAGTTTAGAAAAAATACAGGAGGAAGGCAAAATG
This sequence comes from Lissotriton helveticus, assembly GCF_964261635.1. Classification (NCBI taxonomy): domain Eukaryota; kingdom Metazoa; phylum Chordata; class Amphibia; order Caudata; family Salamandridae; genus Lissotriton; species Lissotriton helveticus. The sequence continues at coordinate 1,098,642,964 of NC_136057.1, read as the reverse complement.
TTCTGGGATGACCCTGCAAAAAGGGCCTAGTCTAACATTGAGCTCTCCTGAAATATGCTTTAGTGTGAGTTCCTTTTTAGATTTTGCAGTTAGAACCCGAAAGTTAATGGAGGTGTGATTTTGATTATTCTATGGTCTATCGACCTGTGTCCATGTTTACTAATGGAGGATCATTGTGATATGATACATGAATACTTTTAAACTCTACTAGATTCCACCCCATTGTGTAAGAGGTTTTATGAGTGACTGTAAGCTCCTGAGTATTTTTATGAATTACTAATTTATTTCTATTATGCTTTTGTTTATATTGTGCCTTCTTTTATGATCTGAATAGGTCGAATAACGATTTGTTTAAATTGAATTGAGGTGAGATGAGATATGTTACTACAAACTTACAACATCTCTTGTATACCTTCTCTCGTATCCATATCCCCTTCCTCCCTCTCACCAACAGTATGGAATGACGTTTTGAGCATGTTCTGCACTGTCGATTGTGAAAGAGACTTGTAAGTTACACGTCTGACAGTCAGTGCTATGTTTTCTTATTTTAAACTTTGATTTCCTTAAATGATCTTGCATATTCTTAAGAGTTCAGCGAGAGGTTTTTGAGTAATCAGAAAAAGGTTGGCGCCCAATATATAACGGTAATGGTAAAGAGAAATGTTCAAAGTAAAAATGGTGCTTCTTGGTCAGAGGAAAACCAAAAAAAAACTCTGAAAAGAGAGTGGGGAGGAGCCCTCACCTCTGGTTTAATACAACAAGTCCAGAGCACACAAACAAAAGTAAATTTCTGTGAGGGTAATCACATGTATCAATAAAGATAAGATTGTAAACCAATGATTCTTTCTATTTCTTTATATATTTTCAAATGGTACTCCTGTCAAAGGAGATCCCAAGAACAAGAAAACCAAATATAAGGTTCAAAAAGACGGGCGGGTAATGCCGTCTGGAAATCAGAGGTGGCTGTGAGCCAGGCTGCTGGAGAGCTGTGCGAGGTTGCCGGATACCTCGCACAGCTCTCCAGCAACCTGGCTCACAGCCACCGCTGATTTCCAGACGGCATTACCCGCCTGTCTTTTTGACCCTTATATTTGGCTCCCCCTTTTCTTTCGTACCGGCCACAGGTGGCCCGTTTCTAAAAATAACCCGACTAGGACCGGGATGGAATTATCACCGGTCCCCCGATACCGCCCTCTTACACACCATTTCAGCACTGAAGAGTCACGGGTGATTGCCCGATTTGACGAAACACGTGTCGGCTGGTTTTCTTGTTCTTGAGATCTCCTTTGACAGGAGTACCATTTGAAAATATATAAAGAAATAGAAACAATCATTGGTTTACGATCTTATCTTTATTGATACATGTCATTACACTCACAGAAATTTACTTTTGTTTGTGTGCTCTGGACTTTGTTGTATCTTGCATATTCTTGTTGAGTTTGAGTGCGTTTTATTGAGGCTAGGAAAGTCAGTGGGAGAATAAAGGGACTGTGAATGCCTTCCGTTTTTTATCAAATTCAGCGCCACACATACCTTCTCGGGTATACTTATATATCGTCCGCCAGGACCACAAGGACAGTTTCTTTCGGATCTCGCCTCAATAGCGGCAAATCTTGCAGTCAGCTCTGCCAACTTTACTATCAACTTTACTATCTTAGGCGATCTCAACATCCACCTAGACGACCCAAATGACTCTATAGCCAGAGAACTTTCCTCTAGCCTAATCGCCCTCGAATTACACCAACGCGTTACTGGGCCCACCCACCAAAAAGGACACCTTTTAGACCCGGTCTTTAGCAACTGCAAAAACCTCCATGTTGGAATTCCCTCCCCCCTTCCTTGGTCTGACCACTTCCTCATCCCACTCACCTGGACCCTGCCCCTTCACCTCCCCCCCAAACCCCCGACAACTCAACGCTCCCGCAACTGGTCCAAACTCCCTTTAACTGAGTGGCAGGATCTCCTTCAAGGCACTAAACCCATTAACACCTCCGCTCCCACTCTAGACAATGAGAACTACAACAACTGGATCAGCAGTGCCCTAGACACAGTACTACCACTAAAAAACTCCCATCCTAAAAGAGGCAATCCTACAGCCCCGTGGTATACGAGTGATCTACGTGAGGCCAAACGTGTCTGTAAACGACTCGAGAGGAAGTGGTGCCTCAGTTACCTTCCAGCAGACAAAGCAAGCTATTGAACGGCAATCAAAAACTACAAAGCAAATATCCATCTAGCTCAGGCTAAATACTTTGAACTCAAGATCGAGAAGGCAGCCTCCAAACCTAGGGAGATTTATCAGATAGCAAAATCCCTTTTGCAACTTCCTGAGGCCCCAAAACATCACAATAACACTCAGACCCACTGCGAGGAAATAGCTGAGTATTTCCACCAAAAGATAGAAACCATCAACTCCTCTTTTCCCCCCACCGTTACCCTGATCTCAGACTCCGTCAACATAGACCACATGATGGCTCCCTCCTGCGTTCTCAATAGCTTTCCCCCACTAGAACTTACCAAACTGGAAAAACTCATGAGCCAGATTAAATCTGGATCACCCATCGACCCAGCTCCTCCCAGCGCTCTCACCCAGATAACCCATCTGATCTCGCCCACCATACAAGACCTGCTCAACTCATCCCTCCAGACTGGTACTGTTCCACCTCCATGGAAAAGGGCAATGGTTAGAGCTCTATTAAAAAAGCCCAATCTGGATCAATCCAACCCCGCTAACTATAGACCTATATCCCTTCTGCCATGGCTTAGCAAACTTCTCGAGAAGCATGTAAACATCATTCTCACTGACTTCCTGGAAGCCAACAACATACTAGACCTCTCTCAGACCGGCTTCAGGCCCCGTCATGGTACGGAGACTGCACTTATTGCAGTGACGGAGGAGGCACGGAGGATCTTGGACGATGGCGGGTCCACAGCCATCGTCCTACTCGACCTAAGTGCCGCCTTCGACACTGTCAATCATAACATCCTACTTCACCAGCTTAACAAAATAGGAGTGTCAGGCACAGCACTCATTTGGCTGAGGTCTTTCCTTACGGATAGATCCTTCCAGGTCTTTGAGAGGGACTTCACCTCAGCCAGTAAACCCCTCACTTGTGGAGTGCCTCAGGGCTCCTCCCTGAGCCCTACCCTTTTTAATGTCTACCTACGCCCCCTAGCTGATGTCGTCCGCCCATTCGGGGTGAAAATTGTCACCTACGTGGACGACACGCAGCTAGTGGTAGCACTGGACCCCCCCCTGAACTCTCATCACAGATTACATATCTGCCTTGAAGCCATCGCTGCTTGGATGTCTAGCTCTTGTCTCAAACTTAACGGGGACAAAACAGAGATAATGCTCCTTGGAAATAACATCTCGAAATCCATCAATCCCATCTGGCCTCTCTGCTTAGGAAGCCCCCCGCAACCCAAGGAGCAAATCAAGAGCTTAGGCATCTGGCTCGACCACACTCTAACCTTCAACTACCAAGCCACCAAGCTTGCTGCCACCTGCTTCGGGCTGATGAGACTTCTCCGCAAAATTCTCCCCCTCCTTCCGTTCCATTCAAGACGGATTATGGTTCAAGGCCTGATCCTCTCCCGTCTCGATTGTGGAAACGCCCTATATCTGGGGGCCCCACAATCTACACTTAACAGACTCCAGGTCATTCAAAACTGTGCGGCAAGAATCCTCCTGGATATCCCCCGCCGAACTTCAGTCAGAGCCAGACTGAAGGATCTTCACTGGCTCCCGGTGAGATCCAGAATTGAATTTAAGAGCATGTGCATCGCACACCGATCCTACTGGGGTACAGGCCCCTCTATTAACTCCCCCCTGATGAAAGCCTATCTACCCTCCCGCCCACTCAGGTCTACGACCTCCCACCTCGCCTCAGTACCACGCATTAGGAAGGCCAGATGTGGAGGCCGCTCGCTTTCTTACAAACTGGCTAGGATCTGGAACTCCCTTCCCCTCCCTATCAGATCAGAACCTAACCTTCTCACCTTCCGTAAACTATTAAAAACGTGGCTCTTCAGCAAAATTCCAATCTAACTTTTCACTCAGCTTCTCTTACTCCAGCCTCTCCAGCCCAACTCACTCTTTTCTATAGCGCTGGGACGCCCCTGGGTAGCCAACGCGCTTTACAAATCATCAATACAATACAATACAATACAATACGATGGCGGTCCTAAGCAGGAGGGGAGCAGCTCTGCCCAGTTCAATAGCAGCTATACATATTAGTAATGTATAGTTTGTCCTCATTATTAATTGCATGTCTTCGTAAGACACTAAAGCACACATTTCAAACTTTTCAGTACATGCCAATGCCACACTGCAAAAATTTAAGTGTCTAACTCACAAGGGTCCAGGGTTATGCCGAATTGCGCATATTTTTTTTAATGTAACGCCATAGAAGTTGTTGCTGAGCATACACTGTCGTGCATAAGTATGAGCTATTAAACGGTGGCAGGGCAAATTAAAAGAGAAACTGTATTCTTCATTAGTAATAAAATTACAACACGGTAAACTAAAAACGTTGCCAAGCACAGTATCTTCCGGACAAACAACACATCGGGGTACACATTATGTAAACCGACCCATAGACTTCACAGATTCTTTTAATAATGACATATTACATTAGTGCTTTTAGTACATTTAGTCAAACCTCTGCATGCAACACAGAGAAACAAATGAGCCGGTTTTAATGCTGTAATCTGTTTGAGTCAGCAGTCCAGGGTTGAGCAGGAGTAAAATATACATTTAATGAGTCATTAATTAGTTAGAAATTAGTACACCCGGATACTGGCTTAAATCCCCTATTAAACTCTGGACTCTGGAGTATGAACATAAAAAACAAACATTTGCAAGTTTGGGATCATTCAAGTGTTTTTGGCTTTAGTATTGTATTTAGATTTTGCTGCCATTGCTGCCCTTATTTAGGTAGTAATTTGCATTCAGGAAACACTACACCAAAAATCTGCGAGTAGACAAAAGGTGGGGTGCATACGCAGCTTAGGAAAGCGAAAGTTTACAAGTTCATAAACGGGTCATGACAGTAAATGGGCAAGTGCATACATTGGTTATATTGTTATAATTATTATTTATTAAGCACATGTTCACTAGGAAAAAAATGAAATTAGACCAAACAAACCCAGCTGTGAGAGCCCCTACAACTTTAAAGATAGATAAAGCTTTGACTGTGTTTTAACACTGCAGTGCTGATTCACAAAATATGTATAAGGAAAGTGAAGTTGTAACACTTTTTACGCCTGTATGCCTTTGCGAACCCGGCCCAAATCTTCCAACTGCCTATCATAACATGTGCAAAGAGGATGCAGTCATTTTTATTTGTACTTATTGTATATGAATATATCCATTTTAGATGTTGTGTATGTAAAAGAGTACTACTGGTGTACAACTTTACATATATCAAAAAGAGTTCGTGACTATCCCCCTAAGAAAATACATGGGCAATTTTCAAGAAAGTCCACACACTGATATTTTTAAAGGGAGCCATTAAACAGTAAGTAGGTGGAAAAGAGAGGCACAGAAATAGGAAATGAGTCCAGAAAGCAAGAGGTGATAAAAAAATATTTCCTTGTTCATTCAGAATACAACTAGAACAGCAGCGGCTGGCACGAATCAGGGATGGCAGAATGGGGGGCGGGTAGTGCTGCTGGGGGTGAGATGGACAAAAAAAGTGACCTTTGACCCTGTTGAAGGCAGGACGATCCCCACGCCGCACAGCTCCACCTGTTGTGCCCGTGTCCCTTGCTCCTGTCCCTCGCTGCTGCTGTGAGTTCAAGGCCCTCCTCCACCCGGAGGCTCCCACCTGCGCATCATCCCTGGTGGCCTAGTGGTGAGCCGGAGGTATCTGTGTGCTAGTTCTGTCCCGTGACTCTCTGCCTTCTGTCAGTATCATTGCTTGCTTACTGTAATCTGTTCCACTGTATTCCGTTTTTATTCTTCGCTTTTTGGTATTGTGCCCTTCTGCCTCCTGTGCCTTCCACCCGTTCAATCTCTCCTGGTTTCCCGCCGCTGCATCCCCTGCGGCCTCACCCCCCCCCCCACTCGTCCCGTTCCTGTCTGCCTTCTGTTAATATTATTGCTTTTTTAATGTATTCTGTTGCACTGTAATCTGTTTTTTAATTCTTCGTTTTTTGGTATTGTGCCCTTCTGGCTCCTGTGCCTCCCGCACGTTCTGCTGTCCTGTTTTTCCACCGCTGCGTCCCCTGCGCCCCACCCCCCGCTGGCCCATTCATCCCGCCTCCCAGTTGCCCCTCCCTCCCACCTCCCCTTCTTATGGCAGCTGCTGCGTGGCCATGCCACTGGCGCACCGAAGGCGCACCTAAGGCAAGCACGTCTGCGCCTGGAACGTGCCCTACGCCAGACCCCATGGCCCCCACAAACACCACGATGCCCGACACCGCTATGATGCTAGCACCCTCCACGCTCTCTATGCCGGTCGATTACACACCTGCTTCCGGGTCCCCCCGAAGCGCACCCAAGGACCCTTCTCCTGCCGGAACTGCAGCTTCACCAGCCTCCAAACCACCACCACGCCCACCGGAGCTGGACTTAACAACCTCCGATGCATTCTACTCAACACTCGCTCTGCCCGCAAACACACCATCGAACTATGGGACCTACTTGACTCCTCCTCCCTGGACTTCGCCTTCCTTCTCGCCTTCCTGACGGAGACCTCCTCGGCACCTGATATTGCCATACCCATCCCTGATGGCTACAAGATCACCCGCAGGGACCGCACCAACAGAAGGAGGAGGAGGAATTGCCATCGTCCACAGAAACACCCTCAGAATCACCTCCAGCATCGACGACACCCTCAGCGCCGCCGAACACCTGCACTTCCAGATCCACACCGACCCCAACACCACCCTCACTCAGAGGAACCCTCATCTACAGATCCCTCCGGCCCCCGGCCACAATTTAGTGACTCCATCACCGACTTCGTCAGCACGAAAGCCATTGCTTCCACGGACTACATCCTCCTTGGAGACCTGAACTTCCACCTCGAGAACACCAACGACACCAACTACACCACCTTGGATATGCTGCGAATTTAGCGGTTACTATCGGAAACAAAGTTGCTGAAGTTTGAAGTAAGGGCCCCTGTTTAAGGCGGTAAACATATGATGGGTCCGCAATAGAATAAAAAGGTTATTTTTGGATTACAAAATCAAAATCCACACTTGTGGAAGGATATTTTGTCGGTTACGAAGAAAGATTTGTGAACAAAATGGATTTGAATTTGGAAGAATATATAAATATTAAATAGAGGCGACCGTATGAAATATCCCAATCGTTTTACTTTTGATGGGAAAAAAACAACAAATCTACACGACCGTGTTTGCGACTGTGAAACATCGTATGCCCTGAAGAAGTTCTGGTTTCAAAACGAAACACGTTGGCGGTGATTCATCAAATAATAAAGGGAGAATAGAAAAATGCAGAAAGAAGGATTGTATTCATTGGATGGACTATTTACAATTGTGCTTAACAAATAGCCACATTTTGAAGTGGTGCAACTTTAATGTGTGGTTTAAAGCAATTCAATTGACCCTGTGGTAAGGGTGGCACCCTTGGACAGAGAGTGCCGTTAAAGGTTTTGCACACAGAATAGAGCTAAGTGATAAGATATCTGGTGAAATATTTCTGTTGTTTGGTGCCTGTCAAAAAGTTGATCCACTGTCCAGTAGTTCTTTGTGTTTTAACTCCACCACCCTGCTTGACAACCTTGCCAACCTTAGACTCAAACAGCTTGTCAAAACTCCCACCCACTCCTCAGGACAAACGCTCGTCCCCATCTTCTCCACCAGCAACCACGTCACCTTCAGCCACACCACCAAACTCCACTGGACTGACCACCGCTGCATCCACTTCTCCTTTGAGAAGCACACCATGCACCACCGCACACAACGGGCTTCCCGCCGCAGGTAGAGCAAACTCACCAAAGACCAGCTATTCACCACCCTGCCCGAAACCCACCATCAGACACCACCGACACTGACTCCGCCGCCCGCAACCTCAGGCAGTGGATCGACAACTGCGCAAACACTCTCGCCCCGATCAAGAATCCCTTTAAGAGATGCACCGACAGAAAAGCCATCTGGTTCACCACTGACCTCCAGACATCTAAGCAGGCCAGCCGCAGGCTCGAGAAGAAGTGGCACCACGAACAGACACCTGACAGCAATGCAGCCTACAAGAGTGCCATCCGCAGACACCACCAACTCATCTGAACTACCAAAAGGACCTCCTTCAAAGAGCACATTGACAAAAACGCACACAACAGTAAAGAGCTCTTCAACATCGTGAAGAGAATCTCCAGCCCCAGCTCCAACTCCAACAACATCCAGCCATCGCAAGACCTCTGCGACTCCCTGGCCACCTTCCTCCACCGCATGATCGCAGACATCCACAACAGTTTCAACAACCAGGCCCCCCTGACAGACACCAACACCTCAAACTCACCGCCCCCCAGCCACATCAACCTCCTGCCTTCCTGGACCCACGTCAATGACACCATCAAAATCATGAACACCATCCACTCCGGCTCACCATCTGACCCCTGCCCGCACCACGTCTTTAACATAGCAAGCTCCACCATCGCACCCCACCTCCGCAAGGTCGTCAACAGCTCCTTCGAGACCATCACCTTCCTGGAGGGCTGGAAGCACAATGAGGTCAACACCTTACTTAAGAAACCCAAGGCAGACCCCAAGGACCTCAAGAACTTCCAGCCCATCTCCCTACTCCCGTTCCCGGCAAAATTCATCGAGAAGATCGTCAACAAGTAACTGACCTCCTTCCTTGAAGAGAACAACATCCTGGACCCATGCCAATCCGGATTCCACAGCAACCACAGCACCGAAACAGCCCTCATCGCCGCCACCGATGACATCAGGGCCATGCTGGACAATGGGGAAACCGTAGCCCTCATCCTCCTGGAACTCTCGGCCGCCTTCAACACCGTCTGCCACCACACCCTTCGCACATGCCTCCACAACGCAGGGATCCGCAACAAAGCCCTGGACTGGACCACCTCCTTCCTCATCGGCAGAACCCAGAGTGTCTGCCTCCCCTCATTCCATTCTAAAGACACCAAGATCATCTGTGGCATACCCCAAGGATCGTCCCTCAGCCTAACACTCTTCAAAGTCTACATGGCACCGCTTGCCAACATCGTCCGATCACACAACCTCAACATCATATCATATGGCAACGACACCCAGCTGTTCCTTTCCCTCACCAAGGCCCCCACCACCGCCAAATCCAAACTCCACAAAGAAATGAAGGCCATCGCTGACTGGATGATGAGCAGCAGTCTGAAAATCAACTCAGACAAGACAGAGGTCCTCATCATTGGCACCACGCCATCCGCCTGGGACGACCCATGGTGGCCGGCCGCACTGGGGGCAGCACCGACACCCACCAACCGTGCTCGAAACCTCGAGGCCATCCTGGACTCAGCGTAGTCAATGACCCAGCAAGTAAACGCTGTCTCCTCCTCCTGCTTCAACACCCTCTGCATGCTCCACAAGATCTACAGATGGATCCCCACCGGAACCAGAAGGACGGTCACGCAAGCCCTCGTCAGCAGCAGGCTAGACTACGGCAACGCTTTCTACGCAGGAACATCAGCCAAACTCCAGAATTGACTACAACGTATACAGAACGCCTCTGCATGCCTCATCCTCGACATTCCCCGCCACAGCCACATCAAATCCCACTTGAAAGACCTGCACCGGCTCCCCGTCAACAAGAGGATCACCTATAAGCTCCTCACCCACGCTCACAAAGCACTCCACAACAACGGACCAGCTTACCTCAACAAACGACTCACCTTCTACACCCTGAATCGCCAGCTTCGCTCCGCCGACCTCGCCCTCACCACGGTTCCCCACATCTGATGAGCAACTGCCGGTGGCAGATCATTCTCCCACCTTGCCACTAAGACATGGAACACCCTCCCCATCTGCATCCAACAGACCCAGGACCTGCTGACCTTCAGGAGACTCCTCAAGATCTGGCTGTCAGAGCAGTAGCTGCACCCCTGTTCCCCCCCCCAGTGCCTTGAGACCCTCACAGGTGTGTTGTGCGCTCTGCAAATGTACTGATTGATTGATTGATTGAATAACACTTAACTCTTGCTGCGTCTCTCCACCTCGCCACGTCTCTCCTCCTTATCTCTCCCTCCACCGGAACAGGAAGCACCCAGGCTTCCAGGCTCCCCTTAGCCAATCACAACGCTGCAATGCAGTGTTGTGATCGGTCTGAGCGCCGTGGTTCATCACTCAGACAAGGACTGGGGGCCTGGAAATTTTCTCCACCCACGCTGTAATGCAGCATAGCCTGTGTGGAGAACATGCAAAGTGCACATGAATGTTTGGTAGGCCCGAGAAGGGCACTTTACGGAGGGCCCAATACTCATCCCCTGCTCTGAGAGAAGAGCAGCCCCGACCCCCCAAGCTGCCAAACTGTCAGACTGCTGCAGCAGGAAGAAATAAAATGATAATAAAATTGAGTTATTATCATTTTATTTTTCCTTTATTTACACAGCTTAAAAGCAGTAGGGCAACACTCCTCCTCCTTAGCAGAGGAGCCGCCACTGAACTAGAATCAAACATAAAGGGAGTTTGCACCCGATTTTGGATTCTAAGTCAGGCTTAATTTGTGTTTAGATCAAGAGGTTCTCCAGAGCAAATCCTTTCAGGTATTATTTAGAAAAATTCGGCAACTGAAACTACACGTGGCTTTTCCAACTCGTGACCCTGATACTGTGATATACATCCGCTAGTGGTATGTGAACCAACTTTGATTATGAAAAGAATGGCAAACACCTTGACATTACTCATTAATATTTCTTGCAATGGCTGTGAGGAAAATACTAACATACAAATTAAAAGATAAGAGCTCTTATTAAAATGTGGGTACAATCATGTCTTCAAATTGTATACCTGCTAGTATGATTGCCCCTAATACCAAGTCTGTTGTCTCTGATCGGTGGATACCAATTTTCTGAGTTATTTGTATGCATAACATGTGACACGTTTTAAATGGATAACATCGTGTGTATACAAAACAGTTTTTGTTGCCCACACCTGTTTGAAAAAACATGTAATTGGATCCTTTATCTTCCGAAATGCACTGGTTCATATTGAAGCTCTACCATCTGTGAGATCTCGGAGTACTGTCATGCATCAGTACTGTCATGTATCTGTACAACTAGTCACCCACTGAAAAAGTCAGCATCATGAGAGACATGGTAGTGAGAAAGCTAGTTCATATGGTATTTGAGCCCTAACAATAAATTAGTAATTGTCTGGTAGCTCCGAGCTGAGGTAGTATGCAATTTATAGGGGGCTACATTTTTTAATGAGGCCACAAGAACAGACAGTACCTTGCACAGCATCAAGGTAATATTCAACTTTAATAAGCGGATACAGGCCCATGGTCCTAACGCATGTCTAGGAGAGGTTATCATTGCTGGCTCTTAAACATAATGTCTAGTTTAGTATAGAACTATTGCACGCAGGAGATCACTCTCTGTCTTTCATACAGTCGCAGCTGGTGAACTGTGAAAGTGGTGGAAAGTAATCCTTGCCACAGGTTCACCTCATGTTTTCAAAATTTGCCTTGTGTTCCTTCACACATACACATGCACCTATACACTCACACTCACTGTTTCTCACTCACAAATGCACTTGCACACACTCACACTTTCACAATCACTGACCCTCACTCACAACTACTGACGTACAGGGGCTCTGATTTGAACTTCTGTGGTGCAGGTGTTTTATTTTTCTAATGTAGCAGGTGAAGTCGCACCTGCTGCACCATTGACAGACAATGAATTAAAGTATGAATTAAGTTATGAGCTTGATGCAAATTGATTGTTACTGGTTTAAATAAGGAGTTGACAACTTGCCCCATTTGTCAAACGTTGTATAAAACCATTCACAGGCTACTATTGATGTAATATATGTCCTCACTTTCATGAGCACTGTGCTGGTCTCACCTTGTGGAACACCCTTCTATATATTGTTTGTGTCTTAGAATTATTAAGTATTGGTTTGTTTTTGGCTAAGTGGTGAGTTGTTGTAAGTCTCTACATAACTTGACTAAGAGGGATTATTTGACTCCCTTATCAAAAAAGTTGGTTTTCTAAATATTTTTTGTCTTAATACTTCTTTACAAAAAAGTAATTCGAGAATTGTATATACACCATTGATAGAGGTATCCCTGACTCACTTCCACTCTCTCTCACACAGTCTCTCCCTCACTCCCTCATTCTAACTCACACGCCTTTCTTTACTCCCGCACTTTCACCTATTCATGCTCACTCTTACACATTCATTGATTCTCTCGCTTTCAGCCGCGGCCGGTAGTGGGAGTACCAGCCGGGCGGTGACGTGGGGAGGGGCAGGGTGGAGGGTTGTAATGTATGGATTACGGACTTTAAAAGGTAAGTAAACATAAAAATTTAAAAAAAGAATTTCGTTGCACACACTGCATCGCATTTGGTGATGCAGTGTGTGCAACGAAATTCGTTTTATTTATTTTTATGTTTACTTACCTTTTAAAGTCCGTAATCCATACATTACTACCCCCACCCAACCCCTGCCGCTCCCCACGTCACCGCTCGGCCGGTACTCCCACTACCGGCTGCGGCTGCTTGCTTTCATTGTCATTGACATTTTTAAACACATTAAAATAACACACTCTCACTCAATCTCCATCTCTCTCAATTACTCATAAACATTATCACTCACACATGCACATTGAAACAACATTGATTTTGTTTTTTACTTGCCTTTCTTACTTTATTGGCAACTCTGAAGCTCGATTTTAGCAGCAGAGCAAGAATCTGATACTGGACACTATAACCTGCAAGACAACAACTGAGCGCCTGCCTTCCCTGCAAAATACGATCCCAAAGAATAAATCACAGGTTTTTCATTGCATATTAATGTTTAATAATTTTTCATACAAGTGCATACCATAATATGGCTCATAAGTGCATATAGTGTTCATAACATCATAGATGATACAACTTAACTCATGTTCTATTTTTCCATTGTTTCTTACCCTGCCAGCTACACTCACACCACATATACTCCACTCAATCAACACTTTAAAACAAGAACCATCTTAATATCTATCTATATATATCTATATCTATATATATATATATATATATATATATATATATATATATATATATATATATATATATATTTTTTTTTTTTTTTTTTTAGACACCGACAAAGCTTTTTAGCGTAACGCGTCTGTCGGGGGTGAAGTGGGTTTGAAAATAAATTAATTTGATATCTAGATACCCGAGTGCTTGCCAGTTTACGACCGGATTGGTTGATCTGTGCTGCTATATATATTTATATATATATATATATATATATATATATTAAATACATATATATATATATTTTTTTTTTATGACAGTGTTCAGTAGCAACTTTCTCCCAAATTGAAACTTAGATGTAGATATACATAATATGTTTATGGGCCTTCTCAACAAATGAAGAATTTCCCATTCTGGTCTATACACATTTTAGTTGTTTTGTTTTCTTTATTTGCTAATATATTTCCTTTATTGTAAGACTGTTATAAACACCGTTATTGTTCTTGAATCCATTATTCATGTTGAGTCCAAGCCGACACATGTTTGGTAAAACACTGAATACCTGTTCACCTTCCTAAGGAACCAGAAGAACTAATAAAAATTCAAATGGTGGTAGGACAAAATTACAATACCTAATTTCAAGAGTATTGCTGATGTGAATCTTAGACATAGGAAGCCAATATCTCCAAGAGCATATAAAGGCTTAAATAATTGTTCCACAATTCAATTCATAGGGCTAATAAGAATGGCTGAGAATTCAGCTCCCTTCAATATGCACATTGTAAATGTTAGAAATGAAAAGTACTTAATCTCATCCCTTCTGAATATCATTCCCTAACCGCCTAGCAATGAAAGCGTCCAAATAAAAAATGCAGCTGTAACACAAATGCAAACACAACAAGATGATGGACGGAATGCTAAAACATTTTCAGCTACTCACCCCCAGTAAAGAGACTGGGTTTAATCCATCGTTCTTTTTCTAACTATGCCACACCAGTTTTGACCCAGACTCTGCGTCACAGCACTCTATGCCACTCTATTCTACTCTGCACCACTGCACTCTACGCCACTGCTCTCTATGCCACTCTACTCTGCACCACTGCACTCTACACCAATGCACTCCACACCACTCTATTATACACCACTGCACTCTACAACAGTATTATCTAGAACTCTAGCAATTCCAGCACCCCAAAAACAATGTGTTGCTCTCTACTGAAAAAAAATAACTGTCCTGAAACACAAAACACTGTCTGCACCAACAAGGGTGAAAAACTAAAATACTGTCACTGAACTAAGTGTTGTCATGCACTGCATTTACCTTGATGCATTCGGACAAACTGAGTGCTGGGGTGTGAGGCAGCGTGCTCCCACCCTTTTTTTTTGTTTTACAAGGCTCCATTGAATGAATGAGCTGACGGGCTCTGGCTGGTGCACCTGCGCCCATTGAGTGGTATAGAGACCTGAGAAGACATTGGGCGCATTTCCAGAACCCCAAAAGAATATGTTGCTCTCTACTGAAGAAGGACAGCTATCTTGAAACATGTCTAGAGAACATTCTTCAGAAGAATACAAACTTTTTCAGCTGAGCAATCTAATAAATGTTTTCTTTTCTCCAGAGCCAAGATGTGAAAGAGAGGGCCCTAGTTGTCATTGATGGGCATTTCCTTTAGGCATGGTTGGCATGAGCAAGAAAACATGGCGGCAACAGTTACAGGTATATAAAGGGAATAGCTCCCATCGACAAGCTCTCCCTCTTGCACTATTTATTAGTGCAACTTTAGACGCATAAATATTCAATAAATTATTCACTTCCTCGTTTGTCAGGCTCAAAGCATTCTAATAAACTGTAAACAAATTTCCAATCCATTTCATCATTATCATCAATTGTGTTAATGTGTAAGATGTAGAGTTGCTTTTGATTGGAGCAAGACGGTTGATGAAGGTAATGCAAATCAGTTCGAAGACATCGAAGATAATGAATACAATTTTGAGAATTTTCATTCCGTATCCTCCAAAAATATCCTTCTACGAATACCAAATACTCCTTCCTTTAGAACTCACCTAATTCCTTCAGAACTCACCCAATTATCAATCGCAGAAAACGTCTCAACTCCTTTATGTATTTGATCAATTTATTAATGTATGCCTAGGGCGGCAGTAGGAAAAAAGAGCAGCAATCAGAACCTATGACTGCATGGACACTACCTCTGGCAGCCAGCACAAAATCAAGTTATCCTGTTCAATATGATCACAGTTTGTTGTGCTCCAAATTGTTCAGTGATGAACCTAAGGGCAATTGCAGTTGGGTTCACTGCATCCTCTGCTATTTTAACCAGTTGGTGAATTTTGTAAATGGGCAGTCTCACTCCATATCTAGGAAACAAGATGATAAAGATCAAAAAAGTCTCTGAAATCTATTTGATCAGTTTCTTATGGCACGAGGGATGTTTTGCTGATGTGTATCTTATGGCAATGTAATGTTAGCAGGATAACAAGATCCTGACCAGTCCTGCAACCAGATGTAGGCCCTGTTACTGCCAATGAAAAAAGGTTCCAGGCAAATCATGGGTATGGTTCCTGGTATATAGTACTTGTGATGGCAGTTCAAAGAAGAAATAGACCACATTAGGTAGCAGCAATCACATTCACTTTGGCCCACAAAGAAATTTCCATTTCAAGTGTCACCATCCAGTTAATTTGGTAGTTCTGGAACGTGCGGGTGAGATTTACTGGTCAGGAAAATGGAATCTCACAGATGAGAGGACAATGCAAACAGATACATTGTTACATTGAGGTGAAGGACCCATTCAAATATGCCTAAAAGCTTTACTCATCTTAATCGAAAGGGATAGAGAACATGGGCACTTCTCCTTTGGAGTTAGTGGGCAAGTGGACACAAATCCAGCACAAACAAAAATGAAGGTTCCATTTGTACTGCTCTAGGAAATGTAAGAAAGTGTTATGACAATAGAATGACCATTGATTTCGGAGGTGGGTGGCAGGCTCAATGCTGATGATTTCTTAATTTCTTCATGCCTGTCACCCAGCCCCTTTAGCCACACCGCCAAATGAGAAGCTAACCAATAAGGCTCACAGCAAAGAAACTTAGTCAGGCCCATTGAGGAAAAAAGTAGCTGGGAGGCTTCCTACTATCAGAGTCGCAGGTAGTAACTGTGGGCATCAGAAGGGGCTATGTCATAGTGAGATCCATACTTTTATTTATTTTAGAGTTTTATATAGCGCGGACCAGACCCAGAGAAGGGTATCAGAGCGCTTTAAAATGAGGCACAGTGCGAATAAAATAATTTTCAAAAAGTATAGCATACACAAGATCAACATATTTTACAAAGTTCGAAGGGTTGCATGCGTGAGAGTATTTCTGAGCAACGGGTCAAGAGCAGTGAAGGTGTCTTTCGAGGGATAGAAGGGGCAAGTTTAGGGTGTAGACCTGGAAAGGTCCATGTCATAGTTTACAGGAGGAATTTTCACATAAGGAATGATTTTGCTTCTTTTTTGAACAGACGAGTAAAGGAGAGTTTTCTGATGTAGGGAGGAAGTGAGTTCCATATTCTTGGTGCTGCTTCGGAGAGTTCTCTGACAGAGGTTTTTTTCTTGCTGAAGATTTCAGGAGTAGATTATCAGCACTCCTTGAGTGTCTGATTCCTCTAGATAAGGTAAGTTTGGGGTATAGGTACTGGGGAGTATTGTGGTGAGGCGCTTTGTGAGTGATGCATGCCATTTTTAGCTGGATTTGAGCTTCAAAAGGAAGCCAGTTGAGCGCTTTCAGGTGTGGCGATATGTGGTCAAATTTCCTAGATCCTGTTAGGAGTCTTGCTGCGGTGTTGAGATAGGCTTTTAATGGAGCGGTTGAGATTTTGGGAAGCCCTGTGAGGGTGGTGCATCCGTACTACAGCCTTGAGATGACTAAGGACTGAACTGCAGTTTTGAGGTCCGGGTTCTCGATGAAAGGTTTCATATTCCTGAGATAACTGAGGTGAAAGTGTGCATTTTTAGCTAACAGGTTGATGTGTGTTTGCATGTTAAGGTACTAATCTAGTGTAAATCCAAGTGATTTGGTGGAGTCCATCAGAATTGGCATGCAGTTAAGTGCAGTGATCAACTTGGACCATTCCTTTGTCTCCTGATAATTATTAGGGGGGGGGGGGGGGGAGCTTAGAAGAGAAATTCAGTTTTTTTGTGAGTTTAGCTTGAGGAAGTTGGTTGTTAGCCAGTGGACGGTCTTTTCGAGTGCCATGTTCATCTTTATTATGTCTTCAATGGAGGAGATCGAGATGTAGAGTTAAGTGTCGTCCATGTACATGTGGGAGGCTATGTTTGCCTGCTGCAATAGTTCAGTTAGTGGTTCGACATATAGGTTGAATAGGGTGGGGGATAGGGTAGAGTCTTGTGGTACTCCCAGAGGGTTCAGTAAGGAGCTAGAAAGATTTTTGTTCACCATGAAAGACTGTGTTCTGTTTTCCAGAAATGATTTGAACCATTGCAGGACTGAGCCAGATAAACCCATCCTATTTTACAGTCTTTTTAGAATTTTGTCGTGATTGATCATGTTGAAGGCTGAAGTGAGGTCAAGCAGGACTAGTAGACAGGTTTTGTTGTGGTCAAGAGCAAGGAGGGCGTTGTCCACTATTTGTAGAATGGCTGTTTCTGTGCTAAGTTCGGGTCTGAAACCCGATTGGTAGGTGTTCAGAATGTTGAAGTCCATGATGTGTTGGTTCAGTTGTTGTTAAACACATTTTTCCAGGACTTTGGCTAGCCTGGGAATGTTGGTTATGGGTCGGAAATTGTTGGGGTCGGAAGAGTTTGCTGTCGGTTTCTTTAGTATAGGGGTAACTTGGCCTGTTTTTAGGCAGTCCGGTATGTGCCCTTGCGCTAGCGAGGCGTTGATGATTTTGGTCCAGAGAGGGGAGATGACTTGGTAGATGTGGGGAAGGCAATTTGAGGGGACTGGGTCATTGAAGTGGTTGAGTTTGGTGGTTGATAATGTTTTGGTGATGTCATTAAGATTGTAAAGTTTGAAAGTTGACCAGTGAGAGTTATTTTTTGGCAAAAGTAACATGGGTTGTTCAGGGATTTCAGCCTGAGAGTACTTTGGGGTGGCTGAGTATGCTGCTGCTGTGTCTAGCTCGCATTGGAGGAAGTTAGTTTTTTTGCTGTGAAGAAAGAAGGAAACTTCACTGCTAAGCTGTTATTTTGTGGTCAAGAGAGAGGATTTAGCTAATTTGTTAGTTTGTTGTTTTAGAATGTCAAAGAGTTTCTTTGCTCTGTTCTTGGCATTGTCTAGTTCTGATCTAAAGAATTATTTTTTGGATTGTAGAATACTTTTGTTATAGGAGTTTCTAGCTTTCTGAAGTAGTTTGAGATAGAGAGGGGAGAGATGTTGTCTCCATTTCCATTCTGATGATCTAACTTTACGTCTTTCTTCATTTAGGGCTCCTTTAAACCAAGGGTTTTTATCTTTGTCTGGAATTCGTTTGAGCTTAGGTGGGGCAGCTTGGTCAAAGATCTTGGTCATCGTGGAGTTGTAGTGGCCAGTGAGGTCACTGACGTCAGACATGTTGTTTGGGGGGATGAAAACTTTCTCACAGTGGGAGGCTAGTGTGTTCCAGTCGAGGTTTTTTGTGTTTCTTATCCATTGTTTAGGTTTGTTTTGTAGCGGTAAGGTTTTCTTGGTAGCAGAGGAAATACTGAAGGTGATGATGTGATGGTCTGACCAGTCACAAGGGATGATCAGGATGGATTCAATCATGTTTTGTTTAGAGATGAGCCAGTCAAGAGTAGCAACCTTAGCATGAATGGGCTTTGAGATAGCTTGGATCAAGGAATGGTCTGCTAGGAAGGTTTTGAGGGCGTGGACCTGTTAGTCAAGGGGGTTTTCCCAGTGGAGATTGAAGTCGCTGAGGAATATGTCATTGGAGAGAGGTGTAGAGTTTGTTGTGATGATTTCCATAAGTTGGTCTGTAAATACTGCATTCTTACTTGGGGATGTAAAGGTTATGTAGTTTGTGGGAGCGGTTATCTGAAGATTTGACAGAGATCCCAAGGTATTCACAAGAGTCCATGGGTTCGGAGTGAAACTTCGAGATGGTAATGTTGGGTCGATGAATGCAGGCTAGTCCACCGCCCTTTTTGAGAGGTCTGTCTCATCTAATAATGTAGTTAGGGGGACTAGAAGGTCTTGGCTTGGGGAGGACGATTCATTGAGCCAAGTTTCCATGAGGATGATTATGTCCGTTTTCATGTTCAGGGTGAGGTCGGTGATGTCCAAGGCGTGTTTTGAGGCTGAACAGCAGTTTAGGAGAAGGCAGGAGATCGGTTTAGAGGAATTATTTACAGACGGCCCGTGAATTTTGGAGTTGGTGGTTACGGATTGGAGGTTGTTTAAGTTTATTCCTCTGTGTTTTAGATGAGAAGTTCTGTTTGGGTTGATAGGGAGTAGGAGAATAGAGTATTATTCTTAATTGCTGATGAGGCGAGCGGGGCATTCGTAAGACAGTAAAAGGGTTTGGATTTCCTGGTCCGTTAGCTAGTAAGGATCTTCTTCAAGTGTGATGGGGCTCGTAGGGTTTTTGTATAGTAGTAAAGGGTGTGGATTTCCATGTCCGTTAGATAGTTGGGGAGTTTGCGAGTACGTAGGTGTTGATTTGTCAGAGGTGCAGGATAGTTTTTATCACATTGTTGATTAGCACTAGAGAGTGTTGAAGATGGGTGAGTTTGGAAAGAGAGTTTTCAGCAAGAAGAAGGATGCTTTTGATATCTAGTACAACGTTTTGAAGTTTTCTAGATGTTAGGTAGGACTGGGGTGGGGGGTCTTGTTCAGAAGGGTGATAGGAAGGAGGAGACATGATTGGCTGACAGGGGAGGTTGGGAGTGGTATTGCTGAGGGGTTTGATGTCTGTGTGGGTAGTGTGGTGGGTATGTGTGTCTGGGAGCGGGAACAGGGTGGTAGATAATGAGAGGGATATGTGCTGGCTGGGGGCTTTAATCTGACTCGATATAGTGGGGTGGGTGACATCAGCGGTTGGTAGAGGGTTGTGGAGGAGGGTGAGGGTAGTGGGGATAGGGAAGGTGGCGGAGGGTGGAGATGCGGAAGGTCGGAGATTGGATAAAACGGGAGGGGCATTGTTGTTGGTTCTGATGATGATTCCATTTGAGGGTGTGGGTGATAAGAGTTCTAAAGGAGGTGAGTTGTTGTAGCCTCTTTTATAGGTTCTGGGTTGGGGAGGGGGACTCTGATCTACATGAGATGAGGGGGTGGGGAGTGTGGGTAGATCCTGTGATGCATTGTGTGGGGAGATGGTGTGGTTTTTTAGGTTGCTTAAGTATTCGTCGAATAGTTCTTGGTCCTTGTTAGCTGCTTGAATAAGAACAGTGCCATTTTTGTAGGATGTCATGTTCAGGGTGGCTCTGAGGTTTGGTGCGGGTATTGTTGTTATCCTGGTTCCATAGGGGATCTTTTTATGGATACAGATGGTTAGTAGCTTAGCAAAGGCAGACCACCATTTGGCTATTTTTCTAGTGAAGAATATGAGGTTATTGATTATAGTACCTTGCTTGGTGTTGAAGGAGGGATCCAGAAACAAAACTTCTGGATTTTTCTAAGAAGGTTGTGCTTGAATGTTTTCGAGGTGCTTTTCGATAGAATTGGGGGGTAGTGAATAGAGAATGCTCTGTTTCCTTCAGGTATCATGTGTGCACCAGCCATGATGTGGAAAGACCTTGGTCTGAGTGGTATTCTACCTTTGGGTGGGGGAGGCGGTTTAATAGAAGGTGGGAGTCATTAAGGAAGACTGCTGTTTTGTTGTGGGCCGTTAAAGATGGCCGACTCCTTTACGGGTGTTTGCAGCGGATATACTATTTAGACTGGGAATCCCTTTTAGTTTTGGATTAAGATTCAGTCGCATTGTCTTAATACTTGCCACTGGATAGCCTTTTCGCTATCTTCTTACTATTATTATGATGCTCTTCAATCAGACTACATTCACATTTTAAGAGGAGGGGCTTGTGAGGAACAACTGAATAGTACCAACAGAAGCACTTTCAAGTGCTGGAACAAGGATGCAGTGAGTCACTGAGGCAGGTACAGAACCTCTTTAGAGGGTGGGAGTAGATGCAGAAGCATCTAGGGTGACAGGGCTGGAGTCTTTCAGTTTGGTGTTCCACTTCCAGTGTGATGCATAAACCCAGGCTGTAAGGGCCTGATTTATAGTTTGGCAGATGTGTTACACAAAACATGACAGATATCCTGTATTTATTTTTATAAGTGCCATTGGATATTACACACTTTTAATAAGATAGATAGGATATCCATCACATTATGATGAAGTAACACGTCCTCCAAACTCTAAATCAGGCCTCAAGTCCTTTGCACTTCACATTGGTGTTTGAGGTGAGCAGGACTTGATAAGGTACTCACCTATGGGGTTGGAGTTGAATCTCAACTGATAGTTCTTCACATGGACTCACTCACTAGGCAGCAGACTTTGACAAGCTTTATTCTGACAGGAATACAGTGCAGCTTGTAGCAGAGAATGGACGCTGTTGAGACAGTGAATAAGGTGTATGCAGTACTGCAGACATATCATCATTCAAGTGCAGGAAAACAAAGTTAGAGATGTTGGTGGGGTCGACCAAAGAACCACAGAACAACAAATAATGTTTTCATATGGACTTAGCTAAATGTTTGGTTAGAAGTTGCTCTAATTGACTAGAGTGCTAAGAAAGTGGATTGGCCCATGCAAGCTCAATTTCACTATAAATCTTACATATATAGTCGACTGAACTTTGACATTCTTCCAGAGGACTCAGGGTAGTAAACACAGTGAAAGTGCTGTTTGATTTCTAAAACCTTCCCTATTCTTCGACCATTCCATATCCACAGGGAAACCCAAAGCTGGGAATTAAATCCTTCTATAGTTTTTTGTTATAGTGATGGCATCCGCTCGGGCAGACAGGTAGGCTTCCATCCATCCAAAAAACGTTTACACCAAAAAACAGAACATAAACATGAGCGCAATATTGAAACATCTGTATGATATCAATTTGAAGGTAGACAAAAGGTATCCATAGAGCTGGATGTGCAGGGAAGGTGGCTTTGACACCCTTTCCAATATTGTGGGCTTGGCAAGTGGCACAGGAATGTCAATACTTTTAGGAAAAGGAGCAGAATAAGGGGTCACACCATAGAGTATTTGCAAGACATATCATACCGTCTCTGCTTATTTGTACAACGCGAGGGTAAAGTCAGCAAGGTTGACACTATAGACTGGTATCACTGACTGTACTGAAAACCATAGACAGGATGAGCAAATGAGAGGGCCAGAATGCCCGAGGGGGCGAAAGTATAGTGGGGACACTTGACTCTTTCTTTACTGGGCAACATGAGTTTTGGCGCACAAGATCGAACTAACGGGACAACGCCTATCGCTGGAGCCCTCCAATCATAAAAGATCCTCGTGGGGGGAATATCCCATAACACCTCAGACGAAACCCCACTAATAGATATGGCCACAGCAAAGCCATAATCACGGGACCCACACCCCATGGCTCGGATCCGACTGGTACCTCACAAAAAGCTTCCTCAGGGGTGGTAGCTATGAAAAGACTTCCGAGGACTTGCACTGACGCCGTGGTAAAGAGAAAGAGGGGTGGGGACAGCAAAGACCAAAACCAGCAAAAGCCCCGTGACCAAACAAACATGAGGGAGAGGTAGCACTAGAACCAGCTCAGCAAGAAATAATTGGCACGGAAACATCAAATACTGCCCCTTGCTCCCTGATGACTGAAACTATGTGGCAGAGACTGGAAATACTGGTTTACACTATGCTAAACCCCATCTCACTAAGACTAAGCCAGATAGAGGATAAATTGCCCGCCTTAAAATCCCAGGCTAAAGACAACTCTCATGCACTAGAGGCAGTATTAACAAAGTGTGGCCCAATGATGGCCAGACAGCCCCCAACATCCCAGCAGAGGCTCAGAACAGATTCTAGCACAATGACACTGAATATGTTTCCCGTTACAACAAGTAGGGCCCAACATCTAAATGATAATCAGGAGTGAATAACCCTAAATGCACCACCAGGTATACTTAGCTACTCGGCCTGCAGTAACATAAGGTCTCTCACTTCCAATAACGCAAATGAAACGGGTGACAAAATAAGTCAGGAAGTGGTCAAAATAGTATACCAATAGGACGGGGCAGCCAGGATGGTTTTCTAAAAGAGGCAAGCCTGGCCCGGAGTAATCAGATGAATGAAGCACAGACCTTACATCTACCACCAACAGCTGCCCCTCTGGTTCTAGTGTTGGGAAATGTGCCACCACTGCGGGAGTACAAAGTAGAATCAACTTCTCAATTAATGCCCAAAGCTCTTCATTGGCTAACTCAAAATTTGGATATCGTGGGGGCTACAGGAAGGCACATTGCAAGTCAGATGATAATGGCAAGAAGAGTATCATGGGTGGGCTCAGCTAAGAAACAATTGCGGGGAGATTGTGTGGTTCTAAATTTTAAAAGTGAATTTGTTGCTGGTCTTCTCCTGGAGCAACTAGGCAATGCTCACATTAGAAACTCACATATCACTGTCCTACCATTGGGTTTCTTTTACAGGCCTCCCACACCATTAAGATCTGTTGGCCAAGTACCGTTTAAGGAAGGACAGACAGGGGGTCCACCTTGGGGAAATAGTGTGAATATGGATTGGAGGCTCGGGAATAGATATGCACCCCTGTCCAATCTTGACGCTTGTGATTGACTACAGCCAGCACATACAAGTTCACAGATGAGCCATGATAGGCAACCCCCCCCCTCCAACTACAGCTAATAGGGAGAGTTTACAGTCATCTTCTACACAGCGGGAGAGACAAAGAAATGTATTGAAAATAGACTCGAGATTAATGGCTAATGGTATGGCAGGATCAGGAAATAGTATGTTTCCAGGAAACATGGGCCACGGAGCCACTATTCATGAACGGTTATCGATCCTTTCAGACCCAAGCAAGGGCAATGGGGGGCATCCTGCCCCTAATCCAGAACAATTTACTAGTGAAAGTGAAGATAAATCCCCAATAAATGAAAATGTTCACATTTTGGTAATAGAGATTCATCAGGAAGGGACATGGGTACTAATACATTTCTATAACAACAGATTTGGTCCAAAGATGCACACATGTGTGGGGGAAGTCGACAAAGCTATCTCTGACATTGTATGTAACTATAAGTCCTTGGATATGAATATCATATGGTTAGGTGACTTTAATATATGCCCCTGTAACTATAATATACTGCGTGTTTGTGGGTTAGAGGACATGAGGGGAAATCCTATACATCACTCTACACTTAGTGAGTATGGTAACGGCCTAAATAAGTTATCAGCTTCCCTAAACATGGAAATAATTTGTGACCCAGACTTCACAACAGACACTTTGCCGGAATGAAATGGGGTGGAGTCAACGATTGACTACATACTTTTGACCGCTCCTCTTATTGCAATGGTCGTTAAGGTAGGCAATTCCTCCGTGACTTTCAGTGGTCACGCCATAGTTTCAATGGAGCTGTAGATATTAGCACTTGATAGACAACCGCGCAGTAATGTCGATACACCAATTGTGGCTAGGAAAAATGGGGTCCAGCTGAAATGGGCACACATTGATAAAATTAAGTTGGTCCCAGAAATCATATTAAACACACAAGATGGTTTAAAACTATGTTTAGACCCAGAAGATGTAGCAGGAGAAGTTGTGCCAGCTTTTTGTAATATCTTACAAAATATAAAATCTGCCATAACAAGAACAAAAGCGCCAAACAGTGGGAAAGGCAGGGGTTGGTTTGATTCTTCATGCACAAAAACTAGGAAAGCTTTGCTGTATGCCCTAAAGGCTAAGCCTAGAAACTATGAACAAATGAGAACATTGCGGGCCTCATACAAATTGGCAAGGAAAATCAGAGAAAAGGAAATTAGGGAGGACTTATGGGCAGATCTGGATAAGGCAGCCAGCTCTGGAAATAGTTGTGGTTTCTGGAAGCTAGTAAATGCACCATATTTCAAAAGCCCTAGTGACCCAACATTGGACATGAATGTCGATGAATTTCTCCCATTTGCAGAACATCTTTGCTCTAAACCCTGATATTACAACCCACCATGTAGTAACGCAGGAAATGTGTCATGTGCCTATATCATTTTCATTAAATTAAGTTAAAGCGGGCTGGATTCATGTGGTGTGAGAAAGGACCCTGGACTGGACAGTGTCCCAATAGACTTTTTTCAAGCTAACCCAGATCTATGAATACCAATCCTGAATAATGTCCTGAATAGTATAGCCTTGGTAGCCCCCCTCTCATGGTCTTCGGGGGTTATTGTACCCATCTTCAAAAAAGGAGATAGGGACAATCCAAAAAATTATAGACCGATTTCCCTGCTGGATACAACATCAAAGCTCATGGGCCGCCTTCACCTCTCTAGGTTAGAGGGATGGGCTAGAGAAAAAAGATCTTGATCCAGGCCCAGTGTGGCTTCCATTAGGGAAGGGGTACTGTGGATCAGTGCTTGAATTTAGCATTGACCATGGAAAAATATACTAAAATGAAGGACAGGAAAATATACATGGCATTCATGAACCTGAGCGCGGCAATCGACTGCATTGTCCATGATAAGCTATGGACTATAATGGAGAGGATGGGGGTCGAACCTGCTATATTCAATTTTATTAGGCAATCGTACACAAACGCGACGGCATCAGTGTGTTATAGCAAAACTGGAGATTGTAAACGCTCTTTTAAAATCTCCAGGGAAGTAAGGCAGGGTTGTGTATTGGCCCCATTTCTCTTCTCCCTATACACAAATGGAGTTGAAAAGGCTATCACAGTGGCTACTAGGGATGTCTCCCTCTTTAAAAATCAAATGCTACCAATATTGGCCTACGCGAACTACGTGGTCTTAATTGCCAGAACGGGGATTGGGCTACAAAGGCTGATAACCGCGTATGTCGCTTTTATGGATTCACTACAGCTGAAAGTGAATCAAACAAAGTCCTTTGTAATAATAGCTGGGGCTACAAAAAAAGAAAAAGTGCTGTACTTCCACGCGGATGCAGAAAAAAATTTACCTACTTGGGCATCCTTTTTGATAAAGATCTGTCATGGGCAAAATTGATGGAAGGAAGAAAGATGGTGATGGAGAGGGGTATTATCGCCGTAAACTCCTTTGCTAGAAAATTGGGTGCTAAATCCTTACTACCAATAAAAAAATATTTATCAGGCCAGAGTTAAAGCAGCAGCAACCTATGGAGCGGGGGTCTGGGGTATGGTTGCACCGACACCACTACAAACTATTGAGAATACATTTTTTTAATCTGTATTGGGCCTCCCTCCCTCTTTTACAAACGGTATTTTACATACGGAATTGGGTCTGCCCCATATCTCAGATTATATACAAAAAGCCCCACTTCTCATCTGGCATTCAATCTGGAGGAGAAATACAGTACCACTGACTCAATCAATATTAAGGAGCTGTCTAGTCATGGACAAGTGGAAGAGGTCTTGGTAGCTTAGTTATGTAGAGTCAGTGCTAAGGGAGATTGGTCTCCATGAACTTTTTGAAGATCCCCTGGTCTGTAAGAAGGTTTCCAAATAGAAGGTTAGTGACATGTTCATGCTGATATCTGAGTATAAGCGCAAGGAACACTATAAAGAGAAATACGCTGCCCGGGCATATTGCCTTAATCCACCATTAATTGAGGGAGGATTCTCCTACCTAGTAAATGTAAATAGGATGCAACATAGATTTACATTACTGAGGTTTCGCACCAAAATGATTCTCCTCATGTTAGGTTATCCTGAAAAAACATATAATCACTCTGATTTAAGTGCGTGCCTATGTGATCATTTATCACTTCAAACTGAATTGCACCTAGTTTTATTGTGCAGGCTATATGAGTATGAAAGGAATGTCCACCTCAAATCAATTTTACAGACAATGAATTTTAAACAGTGCCGGGTAGCACTATACTTTTTAAAAACACTACCTGACCCTTTGGTTTGTTATTCAGTTGAGTCATTCCTATGGCCTGTATGAGGAAGAGGAAGGGGACGGCGAGTAGATTACTGAGTTCTCTAACAGCACAAGTACTTAGATTTAGCATATGAGATGATTTTTTTGACACTTTTATGTATCATCGTCTTTGTTCCAGAATTGTGATGAAATATTTGTAATTTTAAAGATAGAATTCTGTATCAATTTTATGATGACGTACATATATATGCTTTTATGATCATTTTTAACTTGATCTGACTCGGATCACTGAAACAATATCGATGACAAAAATATAGAACTACCATAATATCGAGTAAAAAATATAGAATGCCAAAATATCGAATTCCTATCTCCAAACAGGTAAGAACAAAAATATAAAATCAAAAATATCGTAAAAAATATAGTTAGTCAAAATATTGAATTTTTTTAAATGCTTTAAAGTAATTAAAAATTAATGAAATAATAAATATAATTAACTTAAACAAACTTAAAATACTTAAATAACCTTAAAATTAATAAATAATTAATGTAAGTTAATAAAAACATACAAATTGATTTGTTAATAGATATACATATATGAACGTAATATTAGAAAAAACGTATCCAATATTTTTACCGTAGGACAGCGGAAAGGGTAAAATTTACTATTACCACTCCAGTGAGTGCAACAGTAGAGAAGATGTTGGATAGCGTAGGGGTAAAAATTACTATTCCCACTCCAGTGAGTACAACAGTAGGGAAAGCGTTGGATAGCGTAGGGGTAAAAATTATTATTCCCACTCCAGAGAGTGCAACAGTAGGGAAAGCGTTGGATAGCGTAGGGGTAAAAATTACTATTCCCACTCCAGAGAGTGCAACAGTAGGGAAAGCGTTGGATAGCATACGGTTAAAAATTACTATTCCCACTCCAGTGAGTGCAACAGTAGGGAAAGCGTCGGATAGCGGGAGGGTAAAAATTACTATTCCCACTCCAGAGAGTGCAACAGTAGGGAAAGCGTTGAATAGCGTAGGGGTAAAAATTACTATTCCCACTCCAGAGAGTGCAACAGTAGGGAAAGCGTTGGATAGCGGGAGGGTAAAACTTAATATTCCCACTCCAGAGAGCGCAACAATAGGGAAAGCGTTGGATAGCGTAGGGGTAAAAATTACTATTCCTACTCCAGAGAGTGCAACAGTAGGGAAAGCGTTGGATAGCGGGAGGGTAAACATTACTATTCCCACTCCAGTGAGTGCAACAGTAGGGAAAGCATTAGATAGCGGGAGGGTAAAAACTACTATTCCCACTCCAGAGAGTGCAACAGTGGGGAAAGCGTTGGATAGCGTAGGGGTAAAAATTACTATTCCCACTCCAGAGAGTGCAACAGTAGGGAAAGCGTTGGATAGCGTAGGGGTAAAAATTACTATTCCCACTCCAGAGAGTGCAACAGTAGGGAAGGTGTTGGATAGTGGGAGAGTAAAAATTACTATTCCCACTCCAGTGACTGCAACAGTAGGGAAAGCGTTGGATAGCGTTGGGTTAAAAATTACTATTCCAACTCCAGAGAGCGCAACAGTAGGGAAAGCGTTGGATAGCGTAGGGGTAAAAATTACTATTCCCACTCCAGAGAGTGCAACAGTAGGGAAGGTGTTGGATAGCGTAGTGGTAAAAA
Source organism: Lissotriton helveticus (assembly GCF_964261635.1). Lineage (NCBI taxonomy): Eukaryota > Metazoa > Chordata > Amphibia > Caudata > Salamandridae > Lissotriton > Lissotriton helveticus. The sequence goes on along the minus strand of NC_136057.1, from coordinate 1,098,614,101 downwards.
TTATTATTCCCACTCCAGTGAGTTCAACCATTGGATAAAGCGTTGGATAGATTTGGGGTAAAAATTACTATTCCCACTCTACAGAGTGCAACAGTAGGGAAAGCGTTGGATAGCGTAGGGGTAAAAATTACTATTCCCACTCCAGAGACTGCAACAGTAGGGAAAGCGTTGGATAGTGTAGGGGTAAAAATTACTATTCCCACTCCAGAGAGTGCAACAGTAGGGAAAGCGTTGGATAGCGTAGGGGTAAAAATTACTATTCCCACTCCAGAGAGTGCAACAGTAGGGAAAGTAAATACATCATATATTAATTAAAAAAAATATATATATTAATACCAATTACAAATTAATTAAAAATAATGAACAATTTAATATAATATAATAATTAATCGATTAAAAATACAAATAAAAAATATTTATTACAAATCATTACCTATTAATACAAATTAATTACCAATTTACAATTAATTAATTAGCAATTGAAAAATAATTAACAATTAATTAAAAATCAATACCAATAAATACATTTAAAAATGTATTTATTACAATTAAGTTACTTCCCACCCTATTCCCCTATAAACGCACAACCCGCTACAGTAAATAAATTAACAAAATTAACATAATTATCAATTAATCAATTAATAAAAATGAATTACCAATTATAATTTAATTAACTACCAATTAAAAACTAATTAACAATTAATTCAAGATAAATACCAATAAATAAATTAAAACATGTAATCAATTATAATTAAATTACTTCCCACCCTATTCCCCTATAAACCCATAATCCGCTACAGAACAAAATGAATAAAATTACCATAATTGTAATTAATCAATTAATACAAATTAATTACCAATTATAATTTAATTAATTACCAATTAAAAATTAAGTAACAATTAATTCAAGAAAAATACCAATAAATAAATTAAAACATTTAATCAATTGTAATTAAATTACTTCCCACCCTATTTCCCTATAAACCCACAACCCGCTACAGAATTAAATTACGCAAAAATCAAATACCATAAAATTAATTACTTAAAATAAATTATAAAATAAATATACACTTTTCACACATATACCAACATAAAAAACAACTTTAAAAAATTCAATATTATTAAAAAATCGATATATTTAACATCTATATTATATACTTCGATATTTTTACTTTCTATATTTATGTAAATCGATATTAACTTACTTACCTCAAAATCAATATTTTTGTTGTCTATATTCTGTCCATTCGATATTTTGTCCATTACATTCGATATTTTTGTTGTCTATATTCTGTCCATTCGATATTTAGTCAATTCTAAATTTTTTACTCAAGTCAAGTCAAGTCAACAAACTTTATTCGGTTGTTCGAATTGACAACCATAAAAGTATTTACATTACATTACAATTAATAGAACACATATTCATTAAAAGGAGAAAGTTCAATTCAATTCAATTGTAGTTAAGATCACATGAGCAATTAAAAAATAGAATTTCTTTAACGAGCAATATAAATAACAATTCAAGTATCCGTATTATTACCCTTCCATACTGTTTCTGAATTTGACTGCCAATTTTAAAAAGCTACATATAAACAAAGTGTATTCACAGTTTGACAGCTGAAGAAAATATTGTGCAGGACGAAATTGTGCAAAATGCAATTTTTTCAGACAGGGTTTCAAATAAAGCTTCCTGGGTATGATATAAAAAGGACAAAAGAACAAAAAGTGTGCCAGGTCTTGCGGAGACTTTTCGTCGCAGCCGCAAGCCGGCAACACTTGGCCTCGATGAGATCCCCTAGGAACAGCCAACAAAAGATGAAACAGGTTAAACCTGAACCTTGTCAATAGGAAACGGTCATAACTAGACATTTGCCATGTCAGGTAGGGTTCCATGAGCAAAGTGCTTTTGATTAGTATATGATTACGTACACTTTCTTTTTTTAGTTCACATGATTCCCTTTCCTGTTGTCTGGAGTCAATAAAGGCCTTCTTGACCGTGATAAGATCCATTTTAGTAATGGATTCCGGAGATAAGAAAAGTTCAGGACGACCCAGATCAGTAAAGCACTTATATAAGTACTTTAGCCAGGGAACCTCCTTCCTGTTGTCCCATGTAAGGGCTTCTCTTAAGATTTGCTTGGTGAGTGGAATATTGTCGTTTAACCAACAATTCATCCAACATATCAGGGGATTCACTGCAATTTTGTCACATACATACGGAACCCCCAGTTCTTCATGCACAATAAAATTTGCTGTACCTCTAGGAACCCTTAAAATCTTTTTTAAAAAGTTATTTTCAACTATCTGTAGTGCATCCAGGGGAACGTATCCCCATAATTCACTGCCATAACATACTGTGGTAACACTTTTGGCCTTATATAGTTGGAGTAGAGCGGCAACTGGGCTATTTCCCATTTTTCTGGAGAAATCTAATATAGCCGCATTAACCCTAGTAACATCTCCCCTTTTTTTTTGGATCACGGGTCCCCAGTTTAGTTGACTATCGAAGAGGACCCCAAGGTAGGAGAATATGTGGGTTACAGGGATTTCTACTCCAGCTACGTTTAAACGATTTGATTTTTTAAAGCCTTGGCCAACCTTCATTATATAAGATTTGTTATTGTTAATACTTAAATCTCTTGACTTCATGAAAGAGTAAAAGGAATCTAATAGGATTTGAAGTCCGTTGGCCGTTCTGGATAAAAGGACTGCGTCGTCCGCATATAGTAGGACCGGCAGACCTTTTCGGCCAATATACGGATAATCTGTATTAGTACTTAAAAGGTGCTCTTCCAAATCATTAATGTAGAGGTTAAAAAGGAACGGGGCCAAGATGCACCCTTGTCGGACACCCCGGTACACTCCAAAATCTTTGGTCACTTTTAGGTCCTGGGTGTATCTGACGTTGGCTTTAGTGTCAGAGTGCATGTCTTCTAAAAAATTAACTAGGTTTTTATCCACGCCCATTTTTCCCATGGCGCCCCAGAGCCTCTCCCGACTCACGCAATCGAAAGCCGAGGAGAGGTCCATGAACGCCATGTGAATCGTACCTCTTCGAGCCTTAGTATACTTCCCGATGATAAGGTACAAATTTAGACATTGGGAAATAGTGGAGTGTCCAGGCCTAAATCCGTACTGGATTGGAGATATTATATTATTTTCCTCTGACCATCTGACCAATCTGTTTAAAATAACTCCTCCAACAACTTTTGCCACGGAGTTTATTAGTGATATTGGTCTATAGCAGGCAGGGCTGCTACGGTCTCCTTTCTTGAAAATAGGTACAATTGTAGATGCCCCCCATGATTGTGGGCAACCACATAACGCAGCAGCATTGAGTACTGCTGTAAGGACCGGCGCCCATAGTGCTATACATGATTTAAAGAGGTCAGGCGGGAGTCCATCAGGTCCGGGTGCCTTATTGTTTGATAGACCCTTGATTCCCTTTACAATTTCATCAGTTGAGAAGCTTAGTGAAATTTCTCTACTTTTATTTGGACTATGTTCTGCCTGTGACTCATTGTTTTTAAAAATAGAACTGAAATGGTTTATCCATTCTTCCTCTGGGATATTAGTTCCCACACTTGAGGTACTAGGACAATCAAAAATTGGTTTATTGATAATCTCCCATAACTTCGAGCTATTTTTTAGTGTCTCAGGGTCTAACAATGACTCCCATACGCTTATTTTGACTGCTCGCTTGCGGGCTGCAAGTGACTTCTTATATTCAGCCCGCAGGCACCTGATGGTCACTGGATCTCTTGGATTTGTTTTTAAGGCTTTCTTAAGCTCGCGGCTGGCCTTCGAACAATCACTATCAAACCATTTCGGGTTACTATTTGAATTGATTTTCCCCTTAATAGGTATCGTTAAAAACGACTCCACCTTCTTGGCAATCTCCTTAAAAGATGTCAAAATTTGCAAAGGTGCTGATACAGGAGATGTACATGCCATCAATTCATGACTACAGGCTACATTAATAGAGGTATAAAATCGATCACAATCCACCATTGACCATTTTAGGCGACGCTTGCCATTAATGCATTTTATGAGGCCACGGTCCTCCCGAGAGTTGCGCTTTTCAAATAAACTCGTGCCCATTGTGATGCATAAAGGATTATGGTCGCTATAAATGCTCAAAAGGATCGAGAAATCCTCAATAATATCAACAAAGTCAGCTGAAAGAAGAATATGATCTATATAAGATCCTGTAGCATGGCCTTTAAAGGTAGGAGTTAAGAATACAGTTTGATCAGGTGCTGTCGACATTGCTGTGAATAGGTTGTTTTCATTCATTAGATCATTTAAACCAGTACCCCTCCGCGAGTGTTCAAAATGAATTCCTTCCATACTGTTACAACCCATTTGTTCAACAGGACTCACGCTAGGGTTCCCACATAAATGTGTGTTGAAGTCACCCACTAGAATCTTAAGGCGTGGCAGTAAACTATCATTTGCCCTTAGAAAATCACGCAAGGACTCTATGTTAAAATCACCAGACTGATTCACAGCATTATAAAAATTAAACAATACAAAATTGGTTTTACCCCTCTTAAATTCTAGAATCTGAATATTATTGTTACCAGAGTAGTGTTCGGTTTTATGACATATGAGCGACAAGTTGACAAAAATAGCCATACCCCCTTTAGCTCTTCCACTGGCAGATGGAGTTGCCGGAATTATAAAGCTCTGATATCCTTCAATATGAACATTTCTCCCTGTTACCCAAGTTTCTTGGAGACATATTATAGGATATTTTTTAACAAAGTACAACCAATCCTTGTCTTTCAGTTTGTCAAGGAGTCCAGCAATATTCCATGATAATAATATTAATAGCCCCTCCTTACACTTTTGTGATACACATTGTATTATCTCCACTTTCTCGCGTGCAAGTGGGCTAATGGGTATTACAACAATGCTATGACATTCCTGAACTGACCCAGGATTTTCCATGGTGTGAGCTGGGAAGAGATCTAAATTTATATCATTATGTGGGCCAGAATTATCATTTAGATGGTTCTCAGCACCCAATACCGCAACAATACTGCCTAGCGATATTAAATCTTGATTAACGTTCCCCGAACCAGTATCTTTTGATAGGTGTTCGTTGGGGGCAGTGTTGCATAGTGTATCAGGTAGTCATTCTACCCCGTCCAACCCTCCCTCGGCAGAGAAAACATCATACCTATTGGAAATGGGAATATTAAAGCAGTTATTGAGGTGGTTAGGGTATTGATGATCTGTGTGGTGTGAACGTTGTGGTTGATCATATCTATCCCTACTATAGCCCCAGTTGTTAATTGGTGCGTCAAGGCCCCAACCGTTTGTTGTTTCTTGCCATAATGGCCTAGAGTAGGTGTAATTAGGCTTAGGATATGTCATGCTCCGTTGTTTTTTGCCAAAAAATTCCAACGTCAGAGGAATGATGGTACCACTCCTTCGTTGCGGGGGTAGAATGTTGGGAAGGATATTTGGTAAGACTGCAGAGTTGACAAAATTTATAATTATGCAGTCACCTTTAAATTTTTTGGGATTTTGTCCTATCCATGGGACCCTTCTGGCTGATTTGATATCTCTGGCTAGCTGTTGTTTCCCCCATTGGGCCAACCGCATATTACCCGATAGCCAGTGCAGGGCTTTACTTGTTAGTACTGCGGGGGGTTCAGATTGGTCTGGTGCTAGTAGGGGAACATTTGCTAATACCAGTACTAAAGGTGCCGCATCTTCAATAAAGTGTAGTGTATCTACTTCTACACTTGGTAGGGTTATTTCAGTAGGATGTATGGTATGGATCTCCCGTGGCAGTGGATAGTTAGACGCAGTAGATGGGGTCTGTTCTAATTGATTTACCTGTATGGTGTTTGAAGTTGTACCTTCATCTGGTCGGAGACCAAAGGCCTCTTTTACAGGTATATCCAATTTTGTAACTATTTCTGATATGGTTGACACCTCTTCCATTATCTTCTTCTGATCTGCTCCTAGCTTTTTTACATCTGCAGATAGCTTATCCAGTTTGGTCACTACTGGTTTAATCAAGGCTTTAAATTTGGTGTCAATTAAGTCTGCTATCCTTGATATAAGCTCGTCATCCACATTTGACTTCTCATCGTCTTCAATTTTCCTTCTACCTTTTTCCCTACTTCTCATTGGTGACGCGGCCCTCTTCCTCCCAGAGCAGACTCCACCTCGGAGTAATTGTGTTTTTCTGCACTTTCTAACAGCTCGGGGAACTGGGGCTTGAGCAGGAGGGTCAGCGTCATTATTTGTCTGCTCACTCTCTTGTACGGTTTGATTTTCTTCAAGATCAACTATCTGAGAGTCCGAAACATCAACCGTGGCTGTGTCTTGTCCCTGTGTTATATTAATACTCATGTTTGAGGGCCCGTTGTCAAGTGTGTCAGGATCTAAGATTACACTTCCCTCAGCCTGAGAAGGGATATAAATCCACGGTGAATCTGGTGATGGGCTTAAGGGGGATAGATTAGGGGAATGACTGAGACCTAAGGATTGTCTCCTATCGTTATTAATCTTTGACACAACTTGTACCAAATAATTTTCTATGCTGTTACCCCCAACCGCTAAATTCTTTTTTGGCATTCTTATTTAGAACTAATAATGAATCTTAGACGTTAGCGGACTAAGAAACCAAGAGGGCACACAATAACACGATACACAAGTGTTTGAAGTTGAACGTCAGTATCAAGGAATAATAGTCTTACTGCAACCGTGTAGGTCTGGTTCGGCAGGGGCAGGGTAATGCGTCCAGTCCAGTCTCAGCCTGTCTAAGACTGTCCGCCCTTTGTCCGGGCTTCGTCCGGCGTCCCGCACACGCGTCCCGCTGTACGTCTGTTGCACGTTTTTGTAGGAGGAGTAGGGGGCGGGAAGAGACTCCAGGTGCGCTCCGATGCTCCTGCGCGGAACCCTGGGTCTCGCAGTCCCGTCCCCTGTAACAGCAGCCTTTCCGGTGATTTACAGGTGAAAGCCTCCTTCTCCTCGCTCCTTGCAGCAGCGGCTGGCGGAAAGAAAGAATCCTGCCTTCAAACTTGGTTTCTGTGACACAGCTGCGAGCAGCTCCCGCGAAGCGGGGGCTGCGAGCTGTTTTAAACACTCCAGGCAATCAGGGCAATCAGGGAGGAGAAGGGGGCGGGAAGAGACTCCAGGTGCGCTCCGATGCTCCTGCGCGGAACCCTGGGTCTCGCAGTCCCGTCCCCTGTAACAGCAGCCTTTCCGGTGATTTACAGGTGAAAGCCTCCTTCTCCTCGCTCCTTGCAGCAGCGGCTGGCGGAAAGAAAGAATCCTGCCTTCAAACTTGGTTTCTGTGACACAGCTGCGAGCAGCACCCGCGAAGCGGGGGCTGCGAGCTGTTTTAAACACTCCAGGCAATCAGGGCAATCAGGGAGGAGCAGGGGGCGGGAAGAGACTCCAGGTGCGCTCCGATGCTCCTGCGCGGAACCCTGGGTCTCGCAGTCCCGTCCCCTGTAACAGCAGCCTTTCCGGTGATTTACAGGTGAAAGCCTCCTTCTCCTTGCTCCTTGCAGCAGCGGCTGGCGGAAAGAAAGAATCCTGCCTTCAAACTTGGTTTCTGTGACACAGCTGCGAGCAGCTCCCGCGAAGCGGGGGCTGCGAGCTGTTTTAAACACTCCAGGCAATCAGGGCAATCAGGGAGGAGCAGGGGGCGGGAAGAGACTCCAGGTGCGCTCCGATGCTCCTGCGCGGAACCCTGGGTCTCGCAGTCCCGTCCCCTGTAACAGCAGCCTTTCCGGTGATTTACAGGTGAAAGCCTCCTTCTCCTCGCTCCTTGCAGCAGCGGCTGGCGGAAAGAAAGAATCCTGCCTTCAAACTTGGTTTCTGTGACACAGCTGCGAGCAGCTCCCGCGAAGCGGGGGCTGCGAGCTGTTTTAAACACTCCAGGCAATCAGGGCAATCAGGGAGGAGCAGGGGGCGGGAAGAGACTCCAGGTGCGCTCCGATGCTCCTGCGCGGAACCCTGGGTCTCGCAGTCCCGTCCCCTGTAACAGCAGCCTTTCCGGTGATTTACAGGTGAAAGCCTCCTTCTCCTCGCTCCTTGCAGCAGCGGCTGGCGGAAAGAAAGAATCCTGCCTTCAAACTTGGTTTCTGTGACACAGCTGCGAGCAGCTCCCGCGAAGCGGGGGCTGCGAGCTGTTTTAAACACTCCAGGCAATCAGGGCAATCAGGGAGGAGCAGGGGGCGGGAAGAGACTCCAGGTGCGCTCCGATGCTCCTGCGCGGAACCCTGGGTCTCGCAGTCCCGTCCCCTGTAACAGCAGCCTTTCCGGTGATTTACAGGTGAAAGCCTCCTTCTCCTCGCTCCTTGCAGCAGCGGCTGGCGGAAAGAAAGAATCCTGCCTTCAAACTTGGTTTCTGTGACACAGCTGCGAGCATTTTTTACTCGATATTAATGTAATTCTATATTTTTAACTCAATATTTTGGCTGTATACCATCTGTCTCGTCTCCACCCCAGTACTGAGCCCTTCTTTGAAGTTTAAGGCACTTCACAATTAACCCTTCATAGTTTTTTTCTACAAAACTTTTCCAGGCCAACTTTGCGTCTTGTTTTCCCTACATGTTGTGAATTCTAAAAGTACCATAGTTTGTGGCGTCCCTGGGAGGGAACTAAGAAAATAATCAAATATAGAAAATGTTTGTGTTCACACAGTTCTCTCAAAACTTCTCTTGTGTGATTGGACCTATCATCTGCATTAGGAAAGGCATAAAAACGCATATATTGCTTGTATTTGCTGTGATAATTGACCCATCCTGGTGATGCAGGAGCTATTGTATTGGGGCCCAGTCCTGGCTGATACCAAGCGAATTCCACCAAACCCAGACATTTTGGAAAACTTGTCACCTAGGGAAGTCAAGAATACCTTTGCAAAAGTCAAATTTTGGCTAAAATTATGTGTTTTCCTCATGTTCATGGAAGAGAAAGTTTGCTGTTCTGTAGAGATCCACAAATTTCCTACACTCAGCATCCACAAATTTTTCCTGATAAAAGCAGTACCCCACTTGTGTGGCTGGCCATATCACCTGCAACAGGACAGGCCTCAAAACTCAAAACGAAGTTATCCAGTTTTCACCTTGCAAATTGCCCCTTTTTGGTGATGTCGGTTGCTGCAGTATTTGGGCTCGGGCGAAGATGTTGGCAAGGGAATCCTACCAAACACAGACAGTTCTGGAAAGTAGTCACCCAGATGCAGGGGAGTTCAGGGTGGTGTGATATATATGGATCCCACTATTTTTTCCTACCCAGAATACCCTGTAAACGTCAAACTTCGGCTAAAATTATATATTTTACTCAGGTTTCTGTGAGTACATATTGCGGATTCTGTGGGAATCCAAAATATTCCCACCATCTAGCTTTCCCACACTTCTCCAGATAAAAACGGTACCCCAATTGTGTGGCTGGGTCTTTGGAACAGGTGAAAGCAATGACCATGAGAAATCAATGTAGTATCACTGTGGTCTTCGCACGCTCCATGAGTCAACCCATTCTTGTTCTTTAATAGGCTCAGGCACAAAAGAGGGGTACAGTTTTTATCAAGAGAATGTGTGTAAACATTGAGTGTTAGGAATTGTGTGGATCTCTGCAAATTCCCTCACAAAGACATGTGTGATGTAGCCAAGGTTTGATGCTTGCTGGGCATTCGGGGTAAGGAAACATAGTGGAATCAATGCATGCAACACCACCCTAGATTTTCCTTGGTCTCTAAGTTTCAGAAATGCTTATTTTTTATAGAGTTCCTTGATTTTTGGCTGACCTAGTGCTTGAATAGTGCAGCCATTCATCATGGCAACTGAGAGAAAATTAGGATTTATCCAGACTCTGCCACCACATAAGTCAAAACAACACCCAAGAGAATCCATATGTTCTCTCCCTTGGCATGGGATTCTCTAGGTTTGGGGAGGCAGGGGGTGCAGAAAGTATGCTGAGGCTTAAAGGGTGGATGTGTGCCCTGTTGTTAGGATGGCTTAGCCCCACCCCTTTTTTTAAAACATATTTCAGCCATCCAGTCTGATTTTTTTCCCCAGGATTGAGGTAGATTGAGGGTAAATCCTACAATCTTCCTAATGGGGATTGCAAAAAGACTGTGGGGGCTTTAGAGGTTGGGGTAGGGCCATATGAGGGCTGACCTCCCACCCTATTTTTTTTATAATCTCTGGTGCCCAGTGGGTTTTCAGTGATCCTGCATGGCGGATCAGAAAGCCTGCAAGGATCATTATGGAGTGGGCCACACTTGGATGGCGCTCCTCATCCCTTCCTTTTTGTTAACAATCTTTCCCTGGTGTCTAGTGGTCTTTCTGCATCCCGAATACATAAACATGGGGTAATAATCCCCCTATATTGCCACCCAAGAGTGGCTGCAAGACTGCTGCAGATGTTATGGGGTGGGGCCATGGTGCAATGCCTGGGTTGGCGAACCTCACATCCCAACTTTATTTAAAAAAATGAAAACCCTTCTGATTCTTGCACCAAAAGTATTTTTACCCTCAATGTGGTGGAGGACATGACATTTAAGTCCTGCATAGAGCAGAGATAACATGCAGGGAGCAAATGTCTCGTCCTTCACATTAAAGTAGTTAAAGTAGACATGAGGGAATCAGCAATATGAGATACAAAGTACCTTCAGAAATGAAAGAAAGGTAGCCTTTTTGCCAGCATTATCAGGTATGGCATTTCCTCTGGAAACCTCATCTGGTTTGCAGCACTTTTAACAATAGCAATTTTAGAGCATCAAGTAAACTCTAAATAGTGACTCCAGAGGAAGTAAGGATTACTTGTTGCATCCAAAGGAGCACAAAATCATGAGTAACTCCAAAAGCATACTTTGAATTCAGTAACAAATAGTGAGTTTTCTGAGCAGCTCATATAAAAGCATGAGAGGAAGTTCCCATTCCTGAAGGGAATGGCAATTAATTTGCTGTGATCAATACATGGCCTGTACTCACTATTTGCTTTGGATACAAAAAAGATGGGGGCACCAGTGGAAGAACATCTAATAAACCTTTTGTCCAGGTGTTCATTTAGGTACTGGTGTAAAACAAATGTCATCCTTGACCATTAAAGAATACATTCTTTGGTGAGGAATGAGCTACCCTGGAATTAACTGGATGACACAATTGTAATGGAGTGGAAACGTGTCTGCTCCTTTTGAGTCTTGTTCTTGGTGGGGGGAAGGGTCTGAAAATAATGTGTTGAACAATATGTTGAGGACAAATAGTGGATAGATATTTCCAGTCAGCGTGAGGGTTACTATGTTGGAGCCAGGTTGTTTTGAGGGCGCTGGGAAATGCTGGCACATCAATATTTTGAAACAAGGGCCTATTCTGCCTGTCCAGTTTTAATTGACATTAACAATGGTTTGGTTTGATTTCAAATTGCGTCTGATGAGACTGGTGTTCCATGGATGCCTTGAATAGCCTCTGCTGGGTCTACGTCTTGCATTTCTGGCCGGAATTTGTGATCGGCAAAGCATCCTGAAGTTCCAGAATCTATTAATGTCATGAAAACATTTTGGCCATCAGAGACAGTCAACAGGATCTGTAAGAAATAAAGAGCCTCATCAGTAACTGTCAGTTTGTTAATTGCTCTGTGTGCTCCTGGTCAGTTTCTCAAGGATGAGCTCAATTAGTTTAGCTGAAAATGCAGGAAAGACCAAACAAAATGGCATGTCTTTCCACAATAAAGGCAGAACCTGGCCTTTTTACTGCTTCCTCTTTCTTCTGCTGGATTTCCTTGCACCATTGATGGGCTTTGGCTCTTCTTTATTAGTCTGTACTTCTGTAATCTCAGATGAACTAGGAACTTAAATATGATGAGAATAACCCCAGCTTTCTACTTTGCGGGTCTTTTTTTGAACTTCGATATATAGTATCAATTATATCATTTTGCGGACATGCTAAGCTGATTCACCACCAACACCAATAGATCTTTTAAATTATTGTAAACCTCTGGTAAAACTCCCATGGTGGAATGCAGTGTGACAGCGTTATTGGTCTATTGAGCATCTGAAATCGATTGCTTAAACTGATTAATATATCTTACAAGCTCCTAATACCCTAGTCTGAGGGTTAGTAAATTGGCATGTACCGCTTGAGCAATGTGGAATTTTCTAAAAACAAAAATGTAATTCTCTAAGCAACTGAATTCAATTTAACTGCCAAATACTATGATTTAATTTTAAAGGGGTCACCCGGGTAAGGGCATCTTAGTTAGATATAAAAGCGCAAAAGGAATCTTGATAGAATCACCAGAACATTGCTGTCAATCAGCCAAATTAGGCTAGAAAATACTGAAATTGGTGCAGGTTCCCTCCAAACGTTTACAGTGAGGTGAGGTTAAGAACATTAAAGAGAGTAGGCAGTCCGTCCAGATGTATTGCCAGAATATTGGAATTTTTATTGACATTACCACCTTCTAAGGCATGCATCTCTGTAGTTCAGGCAAGAGTGACAGAAGTCACCTGAGGAGGGGAAATCTGGTTCATAAGCTGGAACAAAGTTACCTATTCTTGTCAAGCCATTTCTAAATCTTTTGTAATTGCCTGTGCTAGTGCTTGGATTATACTTTCCGATGGGTCCATGGACCTGACAAACTGCCACAGCTCTTGCTGTCCTAGAACTGTAGTAAGAACAAACAGTGGAGATGACTTGGTTCCGCTACCGATCCAGGCAAGGACGGGGGTGAGAGAGAGAGGGAAAATCATCAGACTGGAGTTCACAATCAGGCTGGAGTCTGCATGGGTTTGGAGCAATGCAGAAGGCCTTGCTGTTTGGTGTATTAGAATTTTCTGCACCCACCATTTGCAGTGGCAGATGTTGCTGTGTTTAATGCAAATCAGACCAGGATACCACAAGGAAGTTCCTGAACGCTATCTCAAATCAAACCGAATTAAAGCTGAGGAGGCAAGTAAAAGAGAATGGATACCAGAAGGCATCATAGACAAATAAAGACAGCACTAAGAAAAAGAGGGGAGTCTAAGGAAGCCAGGGAACTGAAAAGTAAGTAAGACAAAATGTGTGGGACATTATAGGTGCAAACTAATACAACACAGAGAGCTACAATAACTAACAAGATGTTGCAAGGTATGGTTTTCCTTTTTAGTTAATCTCTTAAATACTAATTCTACCCTTTCTGTGCCAGAAGTGTCTTGAAACCAGGAAGTGAGCTAAGCCTGTAAGCTAGCCCCAAGTTTGCAATCTAGTGTTAAAGTAATGCAAAATCCTGCTGTTTTACCTGAACAGGGGCTGCACACCTTTACTACATTTTCCAAAGTCTCCAATGCTGAAATGTACAACACTTGCTCCCATGCCTCCACTGAAACAGATTTCTTACACAGAGATATGAAAATTTGTTCCAACTCTGTGGATCAAGGCAAAGATGTGGGTTGCTTTTTAATACAAAATCTTCCAGTGGATTAACAATTTTAGCATAACCCAAAACGTATTGCCTGCCGTACCATGCAATACCAAAACAGTGCATATCTGGAAGACAGGAATGCGTCTGGGTAGCTTACGGATAGCCTCAGTTTGTTCGCTAGAGAGGTTTCACTTGTGCACCAAGATATTTTGACCTAAATATCGAATACAGGGTCAGTAAAGTAGTAACTTATTTTTAGACTTCTTGTGCCACTTTAAAGTTGACTCTGTGACTAGAAACAGCAAAGCAACCCTGCACAGGGCCAACGATGTAGAAACAAATAACAAATCATCAACATACTGAACCAATGTAGATCCTTCTGGGAAGATGCGGGTGTCCAAATCTTTTTAGAGAGCCTGTGAAAAGATAGATAATATTTCAGTATACCCTTATGGGAATCTAGGCCATGTGATTTGTGAAGACGAAAAGGTATTGGCTTTCATCATGCATTTGAATATGAAGGAAGTGGAGCACAAGTCTACAACTAAGAACCATGTGGCAGTTGCCGGTGCACATGACAGAATGGTAGCAGGATTTTGAAATTTGGCAATTCAACAACATTAATAGCACATACATCTTGCACAAACTAAAAAGGTTTACTACTAAGCTTTTTGATTGGCAAACTAAGGGTGTTACTCACACTTACAGTTGTTACGAAAGTATCACTTGTTTCTGCGGAGCAGAAATGAATGAGCATACCCCAGCATCCAATTCTGAGTGTATGTCGTATTGGTTAATGCAATTATGTTTTTTCATGGGTTTACCCTTATTTTGACTGGTTCAGCAAGGAGAACACCACCTACATCATTAGCTTGCTCTGCCTATAAGGTGGAAATATCTTGAGCACACACATCAGGTGTTTTTTTACCTAGAGTTTAACATCATCGGTGTTAGCTCACCCTTGGCCAACATGGTGACTGTGTGTGGTGCTGGATAGCAAATGATACTCTGCTTGAGTGTGCTTGGATGTATGAGTGCCTGTGAATGGTACGTAACGTGCAAGACTGTTGGTTTCAATTTGGAAGCGCGGAGCCTGGAAAGGCGGATGCACGATGTTACAACGCGATCGAATGATCGCGGTACATCACAACGCATCTTTTACAACGCAAGTCGTTACCACAACTTGCGCTGTAGGGTGCTGGACTTAGGAATAGTAAGATTTACTATTCCAACTCCAGCCTACGTACAGTACGGAAGGTTTTGGAATAGTAAATCTACTATTCCTTAGTCTAGAGCGCCCTCCAGCGCAAGTCGTGGTAACGACTTGCGTTGTAAAAGACGCGTCGTAATGGCACCGCAGTGTTTTTACAGTTTTCAGTGAAGACTGATAGCCAGGTGTGAACTCCAGTCATTCCCTTTGCCTGTGTTGTAGATCAATCAAAATTGGAACCGCTCCTTCTGTGGCAGAATATTCCATTGACAAAGGACAGGACCAGGGAAAGCAATTGCAAAAACAACAAGTGATGGACTGAATGTGGATCAATGTCACACACTCCCCCAGTCAAAAGATCTGGGCCCAAATCCATCGTTTTTTTGCACTCCACACCACCCTGGGTTAGACAATGGCGATATGCAAATCAGCTCTGACCCTGTTGCCCCATGGGAACAGTCCAGTCCGAACTACAAAAGCCATGTCCTTCCCAGAACGGAATCAAGCATCCGAGGACCGGACCGGTTTCGAGGTAACACCTCTCTTCAGCCCGGCTAGCTTGACTCCAAGTGGTGTGGAGTGCCTGGGACCCACGTCTGGGCATCCCCAGCGCACTTAGGGCGGCAATTGGAAAAACAACAAGTGATGGACTGAATGTGGATCAATGTCACACACTCCCCCAGTCAAAAGATCTGGGCCCAAATCCATCGTTTTTTTGCACTCCACACCACCCTGGGTTAGACAATGGCGATATGCAAATCAGCTCTGACCCTGTTGCCCCATGGGAACAGTCCAGTCCGAACTACAAAAGCCATGTCCTTCCCAGAACGGAATCAAGCATCCGAGGACCGGACCGGTTTCGAGGTAACACCTCTCTTCAGCCCGGCTAGCTTGACTCCAAGTGGTGTGGAGTGCCTGGGACCCACGTCTGGGCATCCCCAGCGCACTTAGGGCGGCAATTGCAAAAACAACAAGTGATGGACTGAATGTGGATCAATGTCACACACTCCCCCAGTCAAAAGATCTGGGCCCAAATCCATCGTTTTTTTGCACTCCACACCACCCTGGGTTAGACAATGGCGATATGCAAATCAGCTCTGACCCTGTTGCCCCATGGGAACAGTCCAGTCCGAACTACAAAAGCCATGTCCTTCCCAGAACGGAATCAAGCATCCGAGGACCGGACCGGTTTCGAGGTAACACCTCTCTTCAGCCCGGCTAGCTTGACTCCAAGTGGTGTGGAGTGCCTGGGACCCACGTCTGGGCATCCCCAGCGCACTTAGGGCGGCAATTGCAAAAACAACAAGTGATGGACTGAATGTGGATCAATGTCACACACTCCCCCAGTCAAAAGATCTGGGCCCAAATCCATCGTTTTTTTGCACTCCACACCACCCTGGGTTAGACAATGGCGATATGCAAATCAGCTCTGACCCTGTTGCCCCATGGGAACAGTCCAGTCCGAACTACAAAAGCCATGTCCTTCCCAGAACGGAATCAAGCATCCGAGGACCGGACCGGTTCGGACTGGACTGTTCCCATGGGGCAACAGGGTCAGAGCTGATTTGCATATCGCCATTGTCTAACCCAGGGTGGTGTGGAGTGCAAAAAAACGATGGATTTGGGCCCAGATCTTTTGACTGGGGGAGTGTGTGACATTGATCCACATTCAGTCCATCACTTGTTGTTTTTGCAATTGCCGCCCTAAGTGCGCTGGGGATGCCCAGACGTGGGTCCCAGGCACTCCACACCACTTGGAGTCAAGCTAGCCGGGCTGAAGAGAGGTGTTACCTCGAAACCGGTCCGGTCCTCGGATGCTTGATTCCGTTCTGGGAAGGACATGGCTTTTGTAGTTCGGACTGGACTGTTCCCATGGGGCAACAGGGTCAGAGCTGATTTGCATATCGCCATTGTCTAACCCAGGGTGGTGTGGAGTGCAAAAAAACGATGGATTTGGGCCCAGATCTTTTGACTGGGGGAGTGTGTGACATTGATCCACATTCAGTCCATCACTTGTTGTTTTTGCAATTGCCGCCCTAAGTGCGCTGGGGATGCCCAGACGTGGGTCCCAGGCACTCCACACCACTTGGAGTCAAGCTAGCCGGGCTGAAGAGAGGTGTTACCTCGAAACCGGTCCGGTCCTCGGATGCTTGATTCCGTTCTGGGAAGGACATGGCTTTTGTAGTTCGGACTGGACTGTTCCCATGGGGCAACAGGGTCAGAGCTGATTTGCATATCGCCATTGTCTAACCCAGGGTGGTGTGGAGTGCAAAAAAACGATGGATTTGGGCCCAGATCTTTTGACTGGGGGAGTGTGTGACATTGATCCACATTCAGTCCATCACTTGTTGTTTTTGCAATTGCCGCCCTAAGTGCGCTGGGGATGCCCAGACGTGGGTCCCAGGCACTCCGCACCACTTGGAGTCAAGCTAGCCGGGCTGAAGAGAGGTGTTACCTCGAAACCGGTCCGGTCCTCGGATGCTTGATTCCGTTCTGGGAAGGACATGGCTTTTGTAGTTCGGACTGGACTGTTCCCATGGGGCAACAGGGTCAGAGCTGATTTGCATATCGCCATTGTCTAACCCAGGGTGGTGTGGAGTGCAAAAAAACGATGGATTTGGGCCCAGATCTTTTGACTGGGGGAGTGTGTGACATTGATCCACATTCAGTCCATCACTTGTTGTTTTTGCAATTGCCGCCCTAAGTGCGCTGGGGATGCCCAGACGTGGGTCCCAGGCACTCCACACCACTTGGAGTCAAGCTAGCCGGGCTGAAGAGAGGTGTTACCTCGAAACCGGTCCGGTCCTCGGATGCTTGATTCCGTTCTGGGAAGGACATGGCTTTTGTAGTTCGGACTGGACTGTTCCCATGGGGCAACAGGGTCAGAGCTGATTTGCATATCGCCATTGTCTAACCCAGGGTGGTGTGGAGTGCAAAAAAACGATGGATTTGGGCCCAGATCTTTTGACTGGGGGAGTGTGTGACATTGATCCACATTCAGTCCATCACTTGTTGTTTTTGCAATTGCCGCCCTAAGTGCGCTGGGGATGCCCAGACGTGGGTCCCAGGCACTCCACACCAATTGGAGTCAAGCTAGCCGGGCTGAAGAGAGGTGTTACCTCGAAACCGGTCCGGTCCTCGGATGCTTGATTCCGTTCTGGGAAGGACATGGCTTTTGTAGTTCGGACTGGACTGTTCCCATGGGGCAACAGGGTCAGAGCTGATTTGCATATCGCCATTGTCTAACCCAGGGTGGTGTGGAGTGCAAAAAAACGATGGATTTGGGCCCAGATCTTTTGACTGGGGGAGTGTGTGACATTGATCCACATTCAGTCCATCACTTGTTGTTTTTGCAATTGCCGCCCTAAGTGCGCTGGGGATGCCCAGACGTGGGTCCCAGGCACTCCACACCACTTGGAGTCAAGCTAGCCGGGCTGAAGAGAGGTGTTACCTCGAAACCGGTCCGGTCCTCGGATGCTTGATTCCGTTCTGGGAAGGACATGGCTTTTGTAGTTCGGACTGGACTGTTCCCATGGGGCAACAGGGTCAGAGCTGATTTGCATATCGCCATTGTCTAACCCAGGGTGGTGTGGAGTGCAAAAAAACGATGGATTTGGGCCCAGATCTTTTGACTGGGGGAGTGTGTGACATTGATCCACATTCAGTCCATCACTTGTTGTTTTTGCAATTGCCGCCCTAAGTGCGCTGGGGATGCCCAGACGTGGGTCCCAGGCACTCCACACCACTTGGAGTCAAGCTAGCCGGGCTGAAGAGAGGTGTTACCTCGAAACCGGTCCGGTCCTCGGATGCTTGATTCCGTTCTGGGAAGGATATGGCTTTTGTAGTTCGGACTGGACTGTTCCCATGGGGCAACAGGGTCAGAGCTGATTTGCATATCGCCATTGTCTAACCCAGGGTGGTGTGGAGTGCAAAAAAACGATGGATTTGGGCCCAGATCTTTTGACTGGGGGAGTGTGTGACATTGATCCACATTCAGTCCATCACTTGTTGTTTTTGCAAGGACCAGGGAAAGGGCACTTCAAAAACGATGACACATACAACAGGGATATCAAAGAACAAGACACTAAATCATATCTGTGTCTGGATTTGGACTATAAAGGTGGGAACGTAAGTACCACAAGTTGTTCAACAGCACTGTTCATCTGGAGGAAGAAGGTTGCCTAGACTTTGAGCTGCTGCAACCAGGACTGGGACCAACATCTGCCCGTCTCCCATCTGGATTAGGGGCCATCAACCAGGATTCCCAGAACACTTGATCCGTGCCTGGAGCACCTGCCTTCTGCCTGCCTGCCAAGCCTAATGTGTCCTGTGAGAAGGAGGAGGTAGCCTGGTGGAAGCGAGGCGCATTGGGATTCTGGTGAATGGATCCTTATGAGCAGAGTATGAGGTGCCCAGTCCAGTTATGGCCAGTGTTGCATTTAGAACCATTCGCTCTCTGGCAGGAATTGGTAACCCCAGTTGGGGCAACTGTGAAGTTGCAGGCCATCACCTGGTGCATCAGCGTACATTGGGACTGTCGCCTTTGTCCAGGATCCCCTTGAGTACATTGGGAGACCACTTGGGCTGTTGCCACTTAAACCAGCTTGAGCCATCATCTATGGCAACTAGGACTCTTAGTGTCATCACTCATTTCCATGACCCCTTGTTTTCAGAGGGGGTCCACTAGGGCTCTTGAGGCCATCGCCCAATGCATCTGACCTCATTGGGGCTATCGCCCATGCGCCCCATAAGCTAGGAAGGGGCCACTAGGAGTGCTGAGGCCGTCACCCGGTTCATCTGATCTCGGTGTTGTCGCTCATGCCTGTGACCGTCGTATGCCAGAAGGGGGCCATTAGGACCATTGTGGTTATCACCCATATTGGGGGAGTTCTTGTAACGGGTGGAGGGACTTGGAAGCAAGGTCAGAAGCCATCCTGCTGCATTGCTGCTGTTCTACCAGCTTACTGCCAGGAACCACAAAGAAAAAGAAACTGCTGCACCTGGATGCCGTTACCACCTGCAATCACCTCAACACACCTCATGCTGATCGCAAGAGGACAGGGTGTGAGCTGCTTATTGCCTGAAAGCGGGAAGATGTACCCTGGCTCCCTAAATCTTCTGGATTCCAAGGTTTGGTAAGACTGGAGCGGGGATGCATTTTGGGAGGCTCACATTACCTCAGCAGATTATCCCCTGAAGAGTTGAAACTTTCAAGGTCAAAGTCAGACTTTGATGCACATCATTAGTTTAGGCGGCACCTCTGGGGGTCACCCCTAAAGATCTATCAGAGACACGTTGGCTAGCATGGAGGAAGAGGGGGCGGGCCTGCAGTGGGAAAAAGGCACAGATCAGCACTAGGGCACTAGCCTTGAGAAATATTCTGTGTGATATTATATAGTGTACTGAGATGCATATAGAATAAACACAGCTTTTCTTACCAATTTTGGACTGGACAATGAGATTATTGAGGTCATTATGGGTATTTTAAGTTATAAGCCATGCATACTTTGCATGTACATCCTCCTAAACAGCCTTTGACTGCTTGACTTGTGCTATCACTCTGAGTCAAGTGCTAAGGAGGTAAATAAAACGAATTCCGTTGCGTGCACTACATCACCAAATGCGATGCAGTGCGTGCAATGAAATTCGATTTATTTATTTATATGTTTACTTATCTGTTAAACTCCGTAATCCATACATTACTACCCCCACCCTTCCCCTCCCCACGTCACCGCCCTGCAGGAACTCCTAGTGCCGACCGCGGCTGCTATGCAGATGGTGCGCATCTGCTCCTACACCTTAGGCAGTGATCCTTGAACAAATGCAGTACCAAGGGCCTCTTGAGCATTTTCAGTAGCATTAGCTTTATCGGAATAGCGACCAAATATACCTTTTTCACGCTCAAGATAATCAGACAGAGCTTCTCCCTTGTGTTGTTTGCACTTATTAATTGTGGCCCAATCTGTTTTGAACAGACATACTTCAATGGTAGGGTTAACAATGCTCTTTAGTAGCAACCAGAGCAGTGCGTTAACCAGTGCTTGTTGTGGCCAATAGACGTCACAGATCTTTAACTTCACTTAGCATAATAACATGCAACAATTGATTAGCGTCAGCCCAATCATGTTTTTTTCATTTTAGATACCATTTACAATTCTTCACAAAGCATTGGAAGATTATCTTACTGGGGAATTAATGTTTGATGTTTACTAGGTCACCTGGGGTGGCAAAGCATCCTAGTCCAGGACCTGGGTATTCTCTCAGAGGCAGAAGGGCATCAGACATTGGCAATATCATTGCTGTGTTTTATACTACACAAGGGCTGGTGTTGTTCTAGCTGTGCTGTCTTTCAGTTTCTCTCATCCTTCGTCCAGTGGTCTTTCTTAAACTCTCTTAGGTGATGATTGGTCTGCGTGCCCCACAGTTTCAATGTATTGCTTTGGGATTGTGGGGTGTATTGAGTGAGACCAAGCTGTGGATTGAAAGTGAGGTGTTGCTAAGTCAGCTTTTCGCTTTGTCCTTGCATAAGCCATGCCGTCTCTTGCCACTCATTCTCTGCTTGCTGCTCGTCACTGCGCCATCTTGTGCTGAATTAGCTTGTGCCCCTCCGGCTGGTCCCTTACAGACACTGGGCCATCCCTGGGTGCATCTTGTAGTGCACGTTCATGATCTCCTCCTATTGGTGTGGGGAAAGTCAAAATGTTTAGCAACTCCTTCTCCCTTTCTTCAATCGTTTCCGAGTTCGCCAATTATTTTACCTCTGCGGAACTTAGGTTTGCAGGGGAGGTAAATATACAGTATTTCTCTCTCTAAACTTTTGGAGTGGGCAGGTGTACAGCTGAACCCGAAAACAATTGGATTTCCGTCCTCTCCATCAATTTCTGCTGTTTCCGGTCGACATTTATGGCTGGTGAAGCCTCCCCACTAGATGCAAGAAGAGGTGTTTGGTTATTTTTATACAAACCTCATTTTAGATGCATCACTCCTGCTCAATCCAATATGGAAACCCTTGCACGCATTTAGTATGCATCCCTGCTGCTTTTGCACCTGAATATGCCTTCCTCTGAGACAGCAATCAGACCATGAGCAACAAGAAACATAGTCACATCAGGTCAACAAAACTCCCACCCCCAACATACCAACATCCCGCAAATAAAACACAAGACACCAGTGTTAGATTGGGAAAAGTTGCTGCAGGTTTATTACATACAACGTTATGTAATCACGGTGGGTTAACTTACGGATGATCCAAGGGCAGGCTGCATTCTCGCCACCATGAGCCAAGCAGCACAGTGGCGAACCACCCATCTGCTGCGCCATTATGGTAAAAACTCTACTCACGCCCCTTGCGGGGCGTATCTAGGCAAACCCCCTGTTGCACAAGCCCACAACCTACTGGGGCGCCGACACGGGTTCCCTGACCTCCCCTGAGGTTCTAGGTTAGGCTCTAGCACCCCTATGTGCCCGCTGAAGTACAGTGTTGCACCTCTCTGCTTCCGGATCGCCCTGTAACTCCGCCACAGCCCGGGCGGCGGTCCCCGCCGCCGCCCGGGCCCCCCACCACTTGCTACCTTATCACCTGCAACCTTTGGTCAGAAGTGCCTCCTGTAAATTGAGGAGGAACAAGTCCAAGCCCACCGGCGTGAGGTGTACCCCATCCGCTTCAAAGTAACCATTGATCGTATCCTGAATCATTTCATGCCTAATGAAACCCATACCCCTCTGTTGGGTGAAACTTTTCATGGCACTGTTGATTTTCCTCCTGGACCCATCTATGGCTTCACAGGACCTGGCGCCCCGCCAAACTCTACGTGGCAAGATCTCTGACCACCAGACTTCACACTCTCCCATTAAACTGCATACTTCCCCAAGGTCCGTCTTCATCTTGTGCAAGAGGGTGGACCTCCCCAGATTCGTGAGGTCATTACCACCCAGGTGAATAACCAAATGTTGGGGAGGGGCCCTTACACTAGCCAGAGCTTCCCTTACTCTATGCAAAAGACTGTTCCAGCGCATGCCAGGGAAACCCATCCAAACACAATCTGTGTCCACGAATCCCCGCGTCCAGTTCCTGATCGCTGCCCACCGACCCAACCTGGAAATGGTGGAATGCCCCAAGACCCACACTCTTGACCCTGTCCAAAGAAAAGACTCAATTCACTTCTAGATGTTTATTGACATGGAATTGCACAGCAGACTTAAATGAAAACTAATATCTAGTGTAGCACAGCACAAGAAACACCGCACAACAATATATACTACGGTGAGGACATAGGCGGTGGGACCGCTACCGCTTATGGGCGGATATAGCGCTTGTAACAGGAAGACTCCCAGCGCCCCACTTTTTGGACCCTTGCCAGAGGCATCCCGGCCTTGAAGGCAGCATTGGCCGCCCCAATTCTAAAAGAATGGCTGGAAAACCTCCTCCCCTGGCTCAAAAGGCCTGCTCTGTCGAGGCATGCTAGCATGATTTTGTCCATCTGGTACTTGGTCAGTGGGCTCTGGTCTGCATGAATAAAAAGGTAACCCAGCACCGCTGGACGCTGGGCGAGGTATGCCTGAAGGACAGCCACCGGGCAAAATCTATGATCCCCAAGGGGGGACAGTACAACAACAGCCCCTTTGCCTGCCTGATCAGTTTTTGACCGCCTGAGAGTGATGGACAAACCTTCATTAATACAAATATCCGCCACCCCCAAGGCATCCCCAGAGCAGTCAGACCTAGAACGCGCCACTAACTCACTGCTACGGAAGGCTCCAAAGAATGCTAAGCAAAAGGCAGCCACAAACAGGGACGCCTCGAATTGAGAGGGCGCCACCGCCTGCAGCACATGTAGCATGGATTGCAACGAGGGGAAATCAATGGGAGACCTGCTGTCGGGAACCCTCGGTTCATCCCTAGCCCACCCTTTTAAAGCTGCCTTGATCGCAAAAGACCTACCAGGGTCACTGGCCCCTCTTAGTCTAGCATCGTGACTGATAGCTGCCAGGTGGCCGCAGGCCCAGGAGTGGGATTTACCCTGTCTCTTCGCCCATACCACAAAAGCTTGCACTCTGTCCTCAAGGGGCAAGGCTGTCAGGCCCATCTCATCAATAGCTTTGTTGAAATTCGCCAGGTGAATGCCACAGCGCCTCCTCGCACCTGGGGCAAGAGACTTCTCCCCTTAAGCTCTCAGCTCCTGCTCCACTCCAAGATGTGCCAAAGGGCTGGTGCAAAGGGGGTCATCTCTGCTCTCGCCTGTGGGCATGCCACCCGGAAACGCTCCCACTGGAAACGAGAAAGAGCGTCAGCCACGACATTTTTGACCCCCGCTATGTGCCTAGCCCTGAATTCAATGTTGCAGCGCAGACTCCTACTGGCTAACTCTCTGAGCAAGCAAAGGACCAAAGGGCAACTCGCTGTCTGTCCATTTATGGCTTGGACGACAGCCATGTTGTCCGACCAGAAAAGGACCTTTCTATCCGACAAGGGGCCAGGCCAGAGGTGCAGAGAAATGACAATGAGGAAAAGTTCCAGTACAGTGATGTTGGAGGTAATCCCGCGCTTGCGCCAGGCATTGGGCCACTCTTGCGCACACCCTAGGTCGCCCAGGATTGCACCAAAACCTTCCCTACCTCATGCATCCGTGAATATACTGATTTCAGGGCTGTCCACCCACGGGGACCTCCAGATGACAGTCCCATTGAAATCAGACAAGAATTCTGCCCACATAACCAGGTCTTTCTTCAAACCAGCAGACAACTTCACAAAATGATGACGCTTCAAGACATTAGCAGTGGCCCTGGCTAACCTTCTAGCAAACACTCTGCCCACTGGGATGACTGTAGCCATGAAATTGAGCTTGCCCAAGAGGCTCTGAATGACCCCCAGGGGCGCCTTGTCCTTTCCTAGCAATGCCTGGATGTCCTTTTTCAAGTCCTGTACCTTCCCGGCAGGGAGTCTCGCCACGCCCATGACCGTGTCCAACTCGATGCCCAGAAATGTGAGAACCTGCGCAGGGCCCTCAGTCTTGCCAGGTGCCAAAGGCACTCCCAGGTGTCCAGCCAGATCGATGAAACAATTCAATCCCTCCTTACATTCCTGCGTACCCTCCCTACCAATGAATAGGAAATCATCTAGGCAGTGGGACACCACTGTGACACCATATTTCACAGAGAGTGCCCATTGTAGGAAGGAGCTGAAAGCCTCAAAAAAGGCGCAAGAGACCGCGCAGCCCATGGGCATGCACTTGTCAAAGAAGTACTCCCCTCTCCACTTGAAACCCAAGAGGTGCTGACTATCAGGGTGCACAGGCAAAAGTCTAAACGCTGCCTCAATGTCTGCCTTCACCAGCCAGGCCCCTTTGCCTGCTCTCCTAACCAGGTCAATAGCCATGTCTAAAGAACAGTAGGAGACCGAACAGGCACTTTCATTTAACCAGGAATTAACAGAATTGCCCTCAGAGAAGGAGAGGTTGTGGATCAGCCGGAAAGACCCCGGCTCCTTCTTGGGGACCACACCTAGGGGGGACACCACGAAATCCGGGAGGGGAGGTGATGGAAACGGGCCAGCTACCCTCCCCAAGGCCAACTCCTTACTGATCTTCTCACTCACAACCTCCAGGAGGTCCCTAACAGACTGCTGGTTCTCAGCATCCCCGCTGACCATGGGACCAAGATAAGGGATTTTAAAACCTTTCAAAAAACCTTCAGCTAGGATGGATCTGTCTTTTGCATTTGGATAATACTTCAGTAGGGGCAAAAGGTTGGATACAACAATGGGGGATGGACCTTTGGACTGGAGGGAAACGTCCTTAAATGGTGCCACTGCATGAACATAGGGAGCTAGGACAACAGGGAGGGAAAGCATGGGAGCGGGGGCAGCTGGACGGGCAACGAGTGACGGGCCGGAAAAGTGCTATCACTTGTCTCTGCTGGCGGGGCCTGCTGCAGAATTTCGCTTGTCGCATGCCGACACTGGGTGGAAACCACTGCACTTGCTGCAAGCGTGTGCGAATCTGCAAGCCTTACCCCACGTGCAATTCCCTCCATTGAACAACCTACAAGTTGCTGTGAAGCCCCTCCTGTTTGCCTGTCTGTTGAAACCCCCCCGTCGCCCCCCGAAAGGACTGCTTAAAATACCCTTTCTTCTCAGAGCTCTGGCCCTTACCTGCCTCTGCTTTCTTCTCTTGCGCGCTAACTTTGGCCCCAGCATCTGGCTTGCCCTTACCCATGTACTGCATCCAAAGTCTTACTTCCATTTGATCCCAGTCTAACTTAGGGCAGACCGACATCTTTTTTCTGAACTCGCAATCGTATCTGTACCAACCCATACCTGCATTAGACTCCGCTTCCTCCGTTATGACACTCGCATACTGAAAAAGGCCCTGCGCCTGTTCGGGGAAACGCTCGGTAATAACTGCCGCTAAGATGGAAAAGGCCTTCCTCCAGTTCTTGATAGATTTCTCAGGCCAAGACTGAAAGCAAACTTTCTTATCTTCATCCTTGCCCCCCATCTTCCTGCAGTCCACCCCTTCGGCCCCCAACATGAGGAGGGAGAAAATGTCAATAAACTCCCTACGCCAGATACCTTCTTTGGCCGCTAATGGCACCTGCCATGCGAGCGAGCATTTGCCCGACAATAAGGGTGCCATGGTCATAAGGACCGCCGGCGCGGGGGGGGGACTGAGCTGAGCGCAGGTGCAGATGCAGCTGGAAGCGCGGGCGTAGCCGGGGGGCAGTAGGGATAGGGAAAAGCGCTGGAGCAGGGTGCGGCGCAGCAACGCGGCTGGATTGGGAGCTAGAGGTAGTCGTTGAAAGAACAGATGCAGCGCTAATGTCCCCACCTTGGCCGGAAGCCCTCCCCACACCCGTGCCACTGATGCGTCAACTGAGGCTGCGGGGGGAGTATTTGTTGCCCCAGGCAAAGCCACCAAAGGCCCTGCAGCTGCTGAAGCCGGCATGGAGGAGGCCCGCAAACCAGCTCTGACCTCCGACATAAATACTGAGAGGGTGTTTGTGAGCTTACCAAGGTCTCCCCGAGTGGCAAAGTCCGCCGAAGGAGCCACTGCCAGCGGGAGGGGGGGCGAAAGGGCCCTGACCGCAGCCGGGGGGAAGCCGGCGCGTGCACGATAACATTCCTGGTGATTTCGGGCACCGGCTTTTGGAAGGGGGCTCCGCGGGAAAGTCTTTCACTGTAGGCTTATGCGTACGCTTGGACCTAGTGTGACCAGCGTCCTCTATAATGTCTTGTTCAGGTGCGGGAAGAGCAGGGACGGCCCCAGGAGCTCTGGGGGTGTTGGCAGTCAAAAGCTCACTTGCCCAAGCCACCCCATTAGTCTTGATCAAGTCCAAAAGTGCTTTCAGCTGCACATCCTGAGAAGGTCCTATCCCTGAATCATCGACTTGTGACGTCTGCGAAAAAAGCGGAGGGGAGCCCTGGCTCTCCATTCCTATCCTTGGCTCTTCTCCTGCAAGGTAAAATAGACTGTGAGCTAGAAGAACAAGATAAAGTGGCAAAATGCGCCAAATGGCGAGCAGGGAGTTTAAGGGGTGGTACGCATGAAACGTAGATGGGCTACAGGAATGACCAGGTGAGAAACATTGGAGAGAGGTGAAGAAATGCCCAGCCCCTCGCAACCTGATCACGAAACCTATTTATAACCAAGCTTTTTTGTCTGGTGCATACAAAAACACTTCTGCAGCCCAGAGACGACTCTGTCCCCATATACATACCTCACAAATTAGCTCCTGTCGCCGGAGTGGGGGAGGGAGGGGAGGAGCAACAGGGTAGTGATCCCGGGCCCCGGAAGCGTAATGAGAAGTGAGGCACAGGTCGATCTGAAAGAGAAGAATGCGTGAGACGAATACCTGAGGACGGCCCGAGACCGCAGAACATAACATTGACCCGCCCTCCGCACCATGAGACTGGCATGCGGTAGGCGCCTATCTTGGCATCTACCATTGTAGACCATGAAGACGTAAAAGCTCCTAATGTAGTGGCACTTCAGCAGATCCCCTTACAAGTGGAATGAATACCGCCCATAAAGGAGACCCAAAATTGGCCTAAAACAAGGTCTGCAACAGACCACCCAAGCAGGATAAATAAAGCCCTCTGAATACGCCTCACCCCCATAGCACAATGAGGCCACTCTCTGCCGCATATACATACCTCAAAACGTAATACTGGTGCTGCGAGAGGGGGGTGGGAGACCATCTGGACGAGCGCGAAAGGGGTAGGCCGATATTAGTCTGCAAAACAAAATTGTGCGTTAGTGAAACCCCAAAAACGCTCAAATGACTCCTGTAACTTGTGCAGGAATGCTGAAAACAAAAGTGCCCCTCAGGGGAGGGTCCATGACTGCCATCTGGTAAATGCAGACTAGGCCTAAGGATTCAAAAGCCACCTGAGAATATGCTGAAAGGCCCGGGCCACGCCAGACTCATCGGGAGCGCCGCGACAGCAAAGAAAATTAGTGCGAAAGCGGACATAAACGGAAGCTCGTAACATTGCTCGCATTGACATTGCTGCACTTAAAATCAACGCTTGGAGATTGCACCACCATGTCGGGGAGGTCTGAACACAACGAAATGCCCCCGATGCAGGTGCCCACAAAATAATTATAGCCACTTTTCCGATGAAAGTAGAAGCTGCTCCGAGCGAAGGCCGCGGCCCGCCCAGGGGCTGGGAATCACCGTGCAAGCACCTACCCTGTGCAGGGCCCTGGCGCTGTGCCGTGTGCAACCTCAGGCGGGCCCCAGCAGCTGGAGACGTGGAAGCCGTATGCCGGGGCAGCGCTCATGGCGTGGAAACAAGGCTAAACAGAGCATGGCGTGACCTCCGTGAGGGCCCCCCCAGCGGGCTACTCGTGACCGACAAAGCGGGGAGCCCAGCCAAAGCCCGCTGACTCGGCCTCGCGTTCCACCCCCAGGCTCCGCCCGGGGGCCACGCAGACATGGCACGGCTGGGGGGGTCGCAAGGTAGCCACGTTGGGCCGGGATAAGGGGGGGAGGGGTTAGTGGCATGGACAAGGCCGCATATCCGGCAACCGCCCGTGGACCCCGCAGGCTCACCGGCAGTGAGCCGCTAGGGAAAGCAATCGGCCGGTAAAAACTCAGGCAAAGGTACACACATGAAAAGCTTCGGGCACATCACATATCCGAGGCCAAGTCGCCCCAGCACAAACATAAGAGAATCTGACCCACGGCCTGGTCAGAGAAACCCACATCCTGCACCCTAACGGGGGTGCCTACCAAGTGGCATTGGACGCGTGGCAGGGGCGGGAGGAGCAGCGGCGCCCCCCCAATACAGATGGCGGGTGGTGCCCAGGACACGCACCAATGTGCACTCGGCCCCGGGCCGCGAAAAGGATGCCCCCCCCGCATCGCCACCCCATCACAATGGGCGCGACCCCAGGGCCACCAGGATAAAAAACAGGCTTGCTCAGGCCTGTCCCCAAGCTCAGCACACACGGCCAGTGCAATCGGCTGATGGGATCAATCAATCAATCAATCAATCAATCAATCATGCCATTTGTATAGCGCACTACTCACCCGGGAGGGTCTCAAGGCGCTTGGGGGGAGGGGTATGCTACTGCTCGAACAGCCAGGTCTTGAGTTGTTTCCTGAAGGCGAGATGGTCCTGGGTCAGCCGAAGGTGGATGGGGAGGGAGTTCCAAGTCTTGGCAGCCAGGTAAGAGAAGGATCTTCCTCCGGCGGTGGCTCTTCGGATGCGTGGTACGGCTGCGAGGGCGAGGCTGGTGGACCGTAGCTGGCGGGTGGGCGTGTAGAAGGTCAGGCGGTCGTTGAGGTACTTGGGGCCCAGGTCGTGGAGAGACTTGTGTGCGTGGGTGAGGAGCCGGAACGTGATCCTCTTGTCGACGGGGAGCCAGTGCAGGTTCCTCAGGTGGCTGGAGATGTAGCTGCGTCGGGGGACATCCAGGATGAGTCGGGCGGAGGCGTTCTGGATGCGCTGGAGTCTTTTCTGTAGCTTGGCTGTGGTTCCGGCGTAGAGGGCGTTTCCGTAGTCCAGTCGGCTGGTGACGAGTGCCTGGGTGACAGTCTTCCTGGTCTCGGTCGGGATCCAGCGGAAGATCTTGCGAAGCATACGCAGGGTGTTGAAGCACGATGTGGAGACGGCGTTGACTTGTCTGGTCATCGAGAGGGAGAGGTCCAGGATGAAGCCTAGGTTACGTGCGTGGTCGGTTGGCTTGGGTGCGGTGCCCAGGGCTGGGGGCCACCAGGAGTCGTCCCAGGCGGAGGGCGAAGATCCCAGGATGAGGACTTCCGTCTTGTCCGAGTTCAGTTTCAGGCGGCTGTCCTTCATCCACTCAGCGACGTCTTTCATCCCTTCGTGTAGGCAGGTTCTGGCGGTGTCGGGGTCTCTAGTGAGGGAGAGGATCAGCTGGGTGTCGTCGGCGTAAGAGATGATGTTGAGGTTGTGCTGGCGTGCGATGGCTGCGAGAGGTTTCATGTAGATGTTGAAGAGGGTGGGGCTGAGTGAAGATCCTTGCGGGACGCCGCAGATGACTTCGGTGGCCTCGGAGCGAAACGGGGGGAGGCGGACTCTTTGTGTTCTTCCGGCGAGGAACGAGATGATCCACTCCAGTGCCTTCTCTTGGATACCGATGTTGCTGAGGCGCTGGACTAGGGTGCGGTGGCAGACCATGTCGAACGCAGCGGAGAGGTCTAGGAGGATGAGGGCCACTGTTTCCCCCTTGTCGAGCAGGGTCCGGATGTCGTCGGTGGCTGCGATGAGGGCGGTCTCGGTGCTGTGGTTGGCTCTGAAGCCGGTCTGCGAGGGGTCGAGGGATCCATTCGTCTCGAGGAAGGCGGTCAGCTGTCTGTTGACAATCTTCTCAATGACTTTAGCAGGAAAAGGGAGGAGCGAGATGGGGCGGAAGTTTTTGAGATCGGTGGGGTCCGCTGTAGGTTTCTTCAGGAGGGCGCTGATCTCGGCGTGCTTCCAGCTCTCCGGGAAGGTGGCGGTGTTGAAGGAGGCGTTGATGATGTTCCGGAGTTGGGGTGCGATGGTGGAGTCGGCCTTGTTGAAGACGTGGTGTGGGCAGGGGTCGGTCGGTGATCCGGAGTGGATGGTGTTCATCGTGCGGGCTGTGTCTTCGGTGGTCACCGTGGTCCAGGTGCGAAGGGTGGCGGTGGGGGGCATTGGTTCGACGGTTGGGTGCGTGGGTGGGGCGCCGAAGCTGTTGTGGATGTCGGCGATCTTGCGGTGGAAGAACGAGGCGAGGGAGTAGCAGAGGTCTTGTGACGGAGTGATGTCGTTGGTGCCGGTGCTGGGGTTGGAGAACTCCTTGACGATAGTGAAGAGCTCTTTGCTGTCATGGGCGTTGTTGTCCAGTCGTTCCTTCAGGGATTTCTTCTTGGTGGTGTGGATGAGCTTTTGGTGCTTGCGGGTAGCGTGTTTGAGGGCGGTCATGTTGTCGGTGGTCCGGTCGAGGAGCCAGGCTTTCTCGAGGGTGCGGCAGGTCTTCTTGGAGTCCTTGAGGTCGTCGGTGAACCAGGATGCCTTCTTGCTTCTGGGTCTGCTGGGAGGGTTCTTTAGTGGCACGAGGTCGTCGGCGCAGGCGGTCAGCCACTGTGTGAAGTTGCGGGCTGCTTCGTTGGGGTCCGTTGTGTTGGCAGGTGGGCTCTGGCTGAGGGAGGTGGTGAGCTGGTCTGCGGTGATCTTGCTCCAATTCCTGTGAGGTACCTGTTGCAGGTGGTGGTGGGTCGGGGATCTTTTGAAGCTGAAGTGGACGCAGCTGTGGTCGGTCCAGTGGAGTCCGGTGGCGTGGCTGAAGGTGATGTACTTGCTGGAAGAGAAGACGGGATCAAGCGTGTGGCCGGCGTAGTGGGTGGGGGTGTTGACCAGTTGCTTGAGTCCGAGGTTGGCGAGGTTTTCCAGCAGGGCGGTGGTGTTGCGGTCCTTGTTGTTCTCCAGGTGGAAGTTGAGGTCCCCGAGGAGGATGTAGTCAGTGGAGGGGAGGGCGTGCGGGCTGATGAAGTCTGTGATGTCTTCGCTGAATTGTGTGCGTGGTCCCGGGGGTCTGTAGACGAGGGTGCCTCTGAGGGTCGTCTTAGGGTCGGTGTGAATCTGGAAGTGGAGATGTTCGGCTGCGGCGAAGGAGTCGTTGGCGTCGGTCGTGATGCGGATGGTGTTCCTGTGGACGATGGCGATGCCACCTCCGGTCTGGTTGATGCGGTCCCTCCTGATGATCTTGTACCCGTCCGGGATGGCGATGGCGATGTCGGGTGCAGAGGAGGCGTTCATCCAGGTTTCCGTGAGGAAGGCGACGTCGGTGATGTAGCGTCGAGGAGGTTCCAGAGTTCCACGGCGTGTCTGTGGACGGAGCGGGTGTTGATCAGGATGCACTTGAGGTGGTTGCTGCTGGTGTTTGTCTTGGCGGGTGCGGGGCAGGTTCGGAGGCAGGTGAACTTGCAGGTGCAGCAGGTGAAGGGTCCGTGGGTGCGTCTCGGGGTGGCTCGGCAGCAGGCGTGGGTCCGGCCGGCATTGAGTGCGTTGAGAGTGGCGGCGTCGTAGGATCCCAGTTGGCCAGTTTACCCCCCCTCCACAGCGGCCCGTCGCTAAGCGGGCCGCCTAGCCCCGCTCAAAACCTCCGAGGGGAGGGAGTAGGCGGAGGGGGGTAAAGCCCGTAGGCCTCGGCCCGTAGGCATCACTCACCGGAAAAGAGTGTCCCGATAAAAGAGTGTCCCGATGAATGCGCGCGATGTCCGGAGGGGCAAAGAGGCAAATAAAATGGCGAGGGGGAAATATATACCCCCTCGCCCTGCCTGCCGACCCGGACGCGCGTCATGGTCCCGCCCATCCTCAATTCGGGCAGCCCTGCCCGAGGGAGGCGTGGTGACCACAGGCAAGGGGCGGGGAAGCCCTCCGTGACTAAGGGCCCGCCCTCCTAATGCCCACCGGGTGGCCTCGGTCAGCTGCACTTCCATGGACTTCCCCCCGCCTTCTCCTGCAAAGTCTAACACCTCTGGAAGGCCTAGCTCTTGGCTGATTCGCCCCTCTGTGGCATTTATGCATCCCAGGCCCAGTTCATTTCTGCTATAAAGGCTCCCGGCATACTCCTGAGGCGAATGCCGGGAGGATTTTAAAATTGCCTTTTTTACTTGTTCTTGTTATTATTGATCTTAAATACTTACCACACGCTTGCAAAACGCCAGGGCACTCACATTGAGCACAGTGAGCAGCGGATCTATCGCTCGCTCGCAGGACACATTTTTCCTCTGTAAACGCCAAAGCCGGCGAGGACTGAGGCCACGCCCCCTGCAGGCCACACCCCCTTCCCCCTACATTATGTGCTGCCAACGGAAGCGAGGCGGACGAGCGCAGCGGGAGCGCCGTTTGCGCGCCGAAGGCGCGCCGTTTGCGCGCCGAAGGCGCGCCTAAGGCAAGCCCGTCTGCGCCCGTCTGCGCCCGTCCGCGGCAGTCCGGGGCTCGGGGTCAGAACCCCTGGTCAAACCTACTCCTATTCCTCCTCTGACTTGATGCAACTCAGACCTCCTGACAGCTCGGGACCAGCCCTATCTGCGCACGTACGTAAGCGCGCTGCAACTTATGGAATTCTGAACCCCAAATATACGGTTAATAAATCCACGTACCCTAACCCCGTATCTTCTTCTTCTCCCTCACCTGACCCAGAGATTACTCTCAAATGTTATTATCTAAACACCAGATCCATGGTCAAACATCACATGGACATATTTCTCCTACTTCAGGCCGAGCAACCCGACCTCTTACTCCTCACTGAGACCTGGCTCAATGCAGACTCCTTACCTTATATTTTGGCCGCAGTTCCTTCTGACTATTATATTCTTAATGTTAACAGACCTGCTGACAAAAGGGGTGGGGGTGTTGCAGCAATTATTCACAATACTCACAAATTTTCTCTTTTACCGTCTTTTGATCTTACTGGATCTGAGGATATGATCTTCAAAATGGACACCAATAGCGGATCTCTTCTTATGATCCTCATCTACCGTCCTCCTCAAAACATGCCCACATTTGTGGCATCCTTAGTAGAACATCTAGCTCCTTTAATAATTAATCATAATAAAATTGTGCTGCTGGGCGATTTCAATCTCTGGCTGAACTCCACTGAGTTGGATACTCAGGCTGCTGCACTGAAAGAGTCCCTTTTGGATATGAATCTGACCCAACAAATACACCTACCCACTCATGACAAAGGGCATAGCCTTGATCAAATTTGGTCACAGAACATTCCTTTGGCTATTAATTCCATCACCCCTTGTATTTGGTCGGACCATTTCCTGATTCATTTTACTATCATAATTGCAAAAAATCAAAAACAGCCTTTTCAAAAAGGAGGGAAAG
Source organism: Lissotriton helveticus (assembly GCF_964261635.1). Classification (NCBI taxonomy): domain Eukaryota; kingdom Metazoa; phylum Chordata; class Amphibia; order Caudata; family Salamandridae; genus Lissotriton; species Lissotriton helveticus. Next base: position 1,098,580,184 of record NC_136057.1, on the reverse strand, counting down.
TTAGGATATGGAAAAACGTTGACATTTCCGCCTTTATTGACACACTTACTGCATCCCTCCCCCCGTTAGATCAGAATATTGATGGGACTGAAGAAGCCTTTTCCAACTGGCTACTTCAGGCTGCTGAGTTACACGCTCCTAGCTCTAATTTTCCTCGCTCCCGCCCCAATGATGCTCACAGGTGGTTTACACCCCACCTCAAAGCCTTAAAACTTGAAGTTCGTCAAAAGGAGCGGAAATGGCGAACAGCATACTCTGAATTAGACAAAGCCAATTACTGTAGGGCCCGAAAGGAATATCAGAAAACTATCCAAAAACATAAAACTGATTACTTCTCGGCAAAAATCCCTAATTCCCGCAATAAATCAAAAGAACTGTTTAACATCGTGGAAAGTCTCAGTGGCAGTGACAGGACTTCTCAACCTGTGGCCCCTACCCAGGATCTCTGCAATTCCCTGAATTCTTTTTTCTTTAACAAAATTCGTACCATAAAACAAAGCATCCTCATCACTCCGTCTCCCTCCCCTTTGGCGGATATCTATCACAACCCATCTATCCTGGAATCTTTTCCCCTTATTGATGGTGCCATCTTATCTAAACTCTTTGCCAGGGTTAAATCAGGTTCACCTGACGATATCTGCCCCCCTCACATTTTGAGGGAGGTGGGAACTACCATTCCTGAAGGTATGCTTTCCATGCTGAATGAATCCCTCTCACAGGGTAAAGTCCCGAACAACCTTAAAAAAGCTCTCCTCATTCCCTTACTAAAAAAAGTCGGAGCTGATCCGTTGGACCCTCTTAACTATAGGCCTATATCATTGCTGCCTTACTGTGCCAAACTTCTGGAAGCTCACGTCTGTGATAGTATCTCCAAATTTGTTGAAGACTCAGAGTACCTTGCACCCAATCAGGCGGGTTTCCGCCCTTGTCACTCCACCGAGGCGGTCATCCTCGCGGTGCAGAATACCCTGAGGCGGAATGCTGATACGGGGACCCATCAGGCTCTGGTACTACTGGACCTTTCGGCGGCGTTCGACACGGTTGACTATGCCATCTTGGTCAACCGTGTCGAACAAGCGGGTCTCAGGGGCCCTGCATTGAGCTGGATTCGCTCTTTCATTACAGGCCGCACTCAATCTGTCAGATTGGGTTCTTTCACAGCTCCCACTACACCTACCATCTGTGGAGTGCCTCAGGGCTCGTCATTATCACCTTTGCTTTTTAATTTATACCTACGCCCTCTTCTGTATTCTCTCAGGGAAGCTAACGTTACCATCTTCAATTACGCAGATGATTTGCAGCTCATCTTTCCTTTAGACACCAAGGACTCAGTGATAGATTTTCAAAACACCATGTCTCACATCCTGAGTTGGATGAGCTGCAATCATTTGAAACTTAACCCAGGCAAGACTGAATTGGTCTTGCCTGGGAAGAGTGCACTTAGCTGGAACCCTAGTTTCTGGCCATCTAGCATGGGAGCTCCTCCGCCCAAGTCATCTTCAGTTAAGAGCTTGGGGATTTTTATCAGTGAGGATCTCTCCCTGAAAAGACAGGTAGGCGCAGTAGAGTCATCCTGCTTTTTTCAACTGAAGAAAATTAAGAAAATTGCCTGTTTTTTCTCCTCGGCTGCCCTTACTCAGATTGTCATTTCTCTGGTCCTGTCCAGACTAGATTTTTCCAATAGCCTCTATCTCGGGCTCCCAGCTGGAGAGCTAAAACGCCTCCAGTTGGTTCAAAACCAAGCAGCTAGACTTATTCTGAACCTATCTAAAAGGCAGTCTGTCAGATTAGGGCTAAAACAGCTACATTGGCTGCCCATTGAGCAACGAGTAGCCTTCAAAACTGGGTGTATTCTTTTTAAATCTTTGCATGACTCTGGCCCTCAGTTTATCAGAGATCTATTCAACAGATATAACCCTTCCCGTAATCTTCGATCTGCTCACAAATCCCTTTTGACCATTCCCTCTTATAAGAGGAAGCGTCTTGGAGGCTGCTGCTTTGACCTCCTGGCAGCCACCTTTTGGAACTCCCTTCCCCACCAATTAAAACTGAGCGACAACATCTTGAGTTTCAGACGCTCCCTTAAAACCTGGCTTTTCTCCCAGGCTTATTGATGAGTCGCCCTATTTCTGTCTCTAACCGGTGTGCTGTGTTTCTTCTATAGCGCCATGAAGCTCCTGGGCGTGCGAGCGCTTAATAAATTTATATTAACATTAACATTAACATTAACATTTGATCTTCGAGATTAGCGCCTCCCCGGAAAGACCACACGGCTCCCACACACTCACTTCTGCCACGCTTTTCCTTCCTCTTATTCGTTGACCCCTCGCATTCAAAAAGGCATTTGCATCACAGTGATACAACGGGAAGACATGTAGTAGGTTCTGCGTCACTATTTACTGGTTGTCCGTTCTGGGATGGCGAGGCTAAGACATGAAGGAAGTAAGGCCTGTAGGTGAATGCAGCAGAGATCACGCGAGGTACCGCGGTCTTGTCCTTAGGAGTCAGGTCAGGAGAGAACACCTTCCTTCTCATGTCTTTAGCTACGTTTCAAGGTCTCGGCGCGTTCTGTAAAATTTCACAGTCACGGGTCAACTGCACCGCAAAATACAGTGCACACGTTCCAAGAGAGGACAGGTTTTCATTACTGAGGGTTTGCACCAGCGCAACATGACGCAAACTTCGCATCAACTTGCTTATGTGCAACGCAAAACTCTGTAACGCCATTAGGGCTCCTGCGCATGCATTAGTAAATAACACCCTAAAATGTTAATTACCTGTCTGTGATCCTGTGCCGGCTGGCACCCAAAGAGTGTGAGGGAATTGGGTGACAGGAACAGTGTAAGGACTATCGGTACCACAGGCAAAAATGCAGTTTTTCCTCTTGAGCTCCCCCTCTTCTATGCCACAACAGGGTTGTATTTGCAGCTCCCATCTGCAAAATGGCATTCTTTGCCGCTGCCTGCTAGTGACAACGTATGTGGGCTGCCATACATCAATCACCTTATGGATACAACCGCCCTGACTGGTGGTGACATAACCCTGATTAACACAGAAAAAGAAAGCGCTATTTGCATATTTGCATGTTGTTTCCTGTTCCATATTAACTTTATTTGCTTTAGGGAGGTGAGACCAGTGCAAATATCTTGTAGCTGTGGTTCAAGGACCCTTGGGGATCCACAACATCTACTCATAAGATCCCTGACGGTTTAGAAAATCAAGCAATTTTTGCAGATTTATAAAGTATATCATGTTAAAAAAATGGAAAGATGAAAATGTTCTGTAAGTGTGAATTTGAAATTGAAGGCTAAAATGAAGTTGGAATCCTCAGTCTGAGTCATGGGAGCAGTGCAGGTACTTCAAACAGAATTCAGTATGTATGAGTAGTGGCCTCAAAGCAGTGGTATGCACCTACAAAAAGAGAGCATACATTAAGAGCAAAAAAGATTAAGCGAAATGCTATAGTCTAGCACATCAGGTTGTCTTTTAGAAGTAAAATCAAATATTGAAAAGCTCCAACCTTACCATTAAAATTAAAAATCCAATTATGTTTTTGGGGGGGAATTAATTGAAATATTTTGTGGTTTCTATTTTGGTTTGTGCACACTTTTGTCCATATCTTTGTCCATTGTTTCGAGGTTCAAATCCTAGAAACTGCGTAGGTGGGGATCCCCAGCTTCCAGTAGTGATTCACTGGGGGTCCATAGAGATCAAAAGGTTAGAAACCCCTGCCAAGCCACATGCCGCAGAGATCTTTATGTTCTCTAGTTTTCGGGAGAGAATTCAAAGACAACTTTGGTGGCTAATGTACTATCTGGAAAGCTCTGTATTTTGTCAAGTCACAGTTTTGACTCACCATAAAGTAGCAAGTGTAACATGCAGATCACTTATTTATGTTTTAACAGAGACCTCAGTGGGCTACTGCTTTTTATCAGAGAGATTGTTTTGTTATTTACAGTTAGTGCTTATTATCCTTCTACTGTAGCTCAGTGAGCTATAAACCAGAATCAAACAGATGCATGCAAACCTTATTGTTTTTGTACAATATTTTGTTATTTTAAGGTTGCTGAAAAGTTTTGCTTTGGGTAATAAAAAAGACAACCCAAACCTCTATTTACATTTTATGTTACATTTTAAATCCTGAGATGTGTTCCTCTAGACAAGCACAAGCACATGTAATGCTTATCACTATGAATGACATGTGCCTCCTAGACATTAAAGCCCTCAATTGCCTTCTGTATATTCTCCTCTGCAGCGATTAACACACTTGCATGATTCATTGTCTCTGAATAATGTGTGTGTGATATAAAGCGACATGACACGCAATATTGGCATGAGTTGCACTACTAAATGTATCAAATGTGAGAGAGGTGCTGTGGATAGATGAAGGAAAATATTTCAGTGTGGCAATGAGTGTATCTGCGGAGAAGGTCAATATGGGGAGAGGAAGAGGGGGTGCGTCAACAAAGGTTGTTGCACTTGGTGCCACCAACGCTAAAGCTTGCCCTGCATATTAATATGACATTGAGTTTATTGCTGTTTTAACAAAAGTTCGTTTGAAGCATTTAATCGTATAATTCAGTCCCACTGCAACATAGATAATACAAATTGGATATTTCATTTAAAGTTAGGCTTGCAAGCTGGACTTTCACTCCAGGCTTGAGCTGTTTGCATCTCACCCCGCAATACCTGGTGACTGCTCCAGTGCTAGAATCCCATTTCATAATAATCTAATCAGTCTGCCTGGTATAACAAATCCATGAGAGAACTTTTAGGTATTGTTTACTTTTCTCTAGCATACGAATTAAAGATGCATTAATGAGTATATCACTGTAAGAAAGTGGAATATGTTTTCGGGTTGGCCGTTGCCTACCTCAAGGAATAATGAAACAAATGTATCAGAGCAAACCCTAAATTGACTAAATTAACATGAGCGTCACCCCCTAGTAACTATGGTACAGAGCAGGCATGATTCACTTAGGGCAATACGTAAAGTAATTATTCAGTACTAAAATAGTAATGAAGTCAAAACACCAAACTAAAGCTGTCATGTATTCCTATAGGTTCTGAATCGATCCCCCTATTCCTGACCCTATTCTGGTTAAACTAACTATCAAGTTAACTAACAGTCAGCCCATGAGGCAAGAAAAGCCCCCATGATGCAGATACCGTTATCTGACGCAGTCACACTACGGCACAGGAACGTGTTATCTGATTAGGTCATAACGCTTGAGATCTAATTAGACAAGCGACATTCCTCCAGCCCCTGATAAGGCATACGACGTTCTCATAACAAATCAAACCTATGACAACCTGGAAAATCCGTGCGGCCATTGTTTTGATTTCACAGAGAACTTCAGTAAAAGAATGTGCTAACGAGCAAGTCGTATGACATCTTTATTGACGCATCTATGTCCATCCTTACGTCAATCCCGGCACCTTTAAGGTATAAATATTGCCGATCTTGCCCTATGCAAACACACGCGTGGTGACGAGACTGAGCAGCCATACTTGCCGAAGCCCAGAAGCAGAGCAGACCCCGCTGGCAGCAGCCCCGCCTTCCTGACGCGCTGAGAGACGCGCTGCTATCTCCTACCGAGAGACCCAGCACCGGCGCTTTCGGGCAGCCCTCGCAGGCAGCCTGGAATATCGAGACCAGAGAAAGAGATACCATTCCTCATTCATCCTAACTTCCAGGTACAGAACTGAATAACCCCTCACAGAGAATTCTTTAGTTATTCACTTGGCAAAAACAAACTTAACTTAAACTGTAACTTTCTATTCCCGCCCACGCATTAGACTTAGGTCAGGTACACGGGGTAGGCGTATTTAGAAACACCAGTTGAGTACGTTTAGTCAAATGTATATGTGTATGTAAATATATTTTAATCATTTTAAACATCATATGGCTCAGAAACCATATCAATGTTTTTACAGTATTATTTTATACTATTGCTTTTAATGTATGCACTTTACTTAACTATAAGTATTGCAATAATATCGATCCATTTCTCTTGTACGAGAAAAGAGACTGATCAATAAATAACACCTTTTTATTGAACACGCCCGTCTCTTCCTTTTCTCTACAATCTGATGAGACTAAGAATGCACGTACTGACTGAGTAAAATAATTGCCTTGTGCTCACACGACTCTGGAGATACACTCTTGATTAGGGGAGAGCAAAGTTGTCATGTTCTATGGTTGTCAGAAACTAAATCCCTTCTTGTCTAATCAGGGGAGTTAATTCTTTCCTGAACATTCGAGAAAGTTTCTAGCGAACTCTGAGCTACGCTGGCAAACCCAAAACTTAAGTCTAGTATCGACAGTAGTAGACCTAGTTAACGTCTGGCCTAGGCCTTTACTGCTGTAGGTATTATTCCAATGCGCAGAGCCTATTGGGAAGATAGGAACTACACTACATGGCGCCCAACGCGTTTGGAAAGGGCGATAAAACTAACGTAAGACATTTAGAGTAACTCAGTCGTGCTTTCTCACTCAGACCCCTTTTCCCAAATACTCCAAAGACGTCTGGAGTGGGTGAAAGGTAATATCCTCCAAAACCTCGCAGGAGGGAACTACTATGTATGGTTCTTGGTACAAGTCAACGTTGAAGGATACACTGTTCCAAAATATTGTGCATCTAATCTTTGTTCCATAAGAAACCTGATCTGCAAACAAACAAAATAAGCTTCCTGTCTGTAAAATGTCTGACAATGATGATGAAAGAGAGGCAGTTAGATTAGCAGCTGAAATAGCAGCAGCTGATACTGCAGCACTAGATGCGGACGGGGATATAATACTCACCCCGGTCGCCAAAAGGAAATCTATAACCGTAAAACTTATAGAAAATGGACTGACACCTAGAGGTGGCACAGTCATATTCGTAATTGAGGCACACGAATATCGGCAGACAGAGGTATACTATACATGGATACATTTTCCAGCAGCAAATGCTGTAACAAAGTACTTCCACTATTACAAAATAGAGGTTCCACCCGACATTTACACTCCTTTCGAGGAGGTGGAAGTACCACTCAAATTCCAAGAGCATTTGCTCTTATTTGATGGCGCCCTAATACATAACAATCACATTACAAGGCTCGGTCCTTTAGGTAGACCAGGAGCAACGTGGCCGGTCTTAGCCGGATACACACCACACCCAGACATCGAAGGGATGTCTACTGGAGAGCTGTTAATACAGCTAAAACAATTACTAAAAATTCATAGACAATTAGTCCAGTATGTAATGCGGACTTCAACAATTCAGCCAGCGATTAAACTTCCACAGCTGACCCCTCACCAGGGGAACACAAATAAAATCACACCACAGAACATCCAATCCTGCCTAGGTAAAGTTCCGGCTAAACGAGAACAAATACCATTCTGGTTGGCACAGAAAATCACCCAAATAGAGGCGGTGTTTCCTGACACCACCCCGCTAGAAAAACACAGGATTCTGACTATATGTCTCCCAATGGGAATCGCACCACACATAGAGGACTGTGATACTTGGGGTACAGTCTTTGCTTCAATCTACACAAAAACGCACGGTGTTCCATCCATTTCGGTAATACCAGATGTGCTAAAACAAATTCAAGATGAATACGGTCCAGAACCAGCTTTAACTCTTGGTATGAAATTACTGAAAGACTTCAAGCAGGTCTCGGCTATATTATTAGCCAATATAAAAGGTGAAGCAGCAAACGTGGCGATCCGCCAGAGGTTAAAAGAGACAGATATAGCAGACCAACCAGCTGAAATTGCCAGAATCATAGAAAAATCCTATGAAGAACTAGGTAGAGATAGTTTAGGTGGAATACCAGTAAAACCGCAACTGACTGAAAGTCCAGAAAAAATATTTTTTAATAATAATTCACCAAAAAAGAACTGGGATGGAAACAAACAATCCAATCCAAAAGAAAAGAAATTCCAGTCCCGAGGAAGGTCTCCTAGGCGAAGGGAGAAATCTCCAAACCAGAGACACAGGTCACCACAGAGTGACCCCTCTGGGAAAAGATATAACCTTAGAAATAGGGATAATATTAAAAAACCTGATAGATATCAAGACATTGATACACGTCCCTCTCAATCTTTTCAGACTTCCTCGCAGAAATCGGAAAGAAGAGGACGATCAGAACAAAGAGAAGAGCACGCCAAGTCCAAAGACAAGGAACCTGCTCAACAAAAAAAGAAATTACAATTTCCAAAAAAGAAGGTAGCCAGTATCAAGGTAGTTAACAATGCCGAGAATACTGAGGACACAACTGAAAAACGGAGAGTGGGCTCAGACAATGCTAGACAGCGCAGCAGAAGTGAGCATAGCTCGCAAAGTCCTTATGAATCATCTGGAGACAGTGGACACGAATGAATATCTTCAAGTGGAAACTGCAGACACCAGAGTTAGCAAACCCCACAAGATATACGAGATAACATTACGTATAGAGGGAGATAAGACTAGGAAAATAAGGGGACTATTTTGGGATAACCTCTCCAAGGGCTATGATATCCTTCTAGCTGAAAAAGACTGGCCACCAGAGTTTGTCAGGGAGTGCCCTCATGGCGAAGAAGTAATTATGCCTGCCTTCTCGAATCAAATCCCAATTCATAAAAAATACACACTTGCTAGAAAGTGGGCAGTGGCCTTAGCACCTGCTTTATATAAAAATCATGTAGGATGGGATGAGGATTCTCCTCCTCACAAAATCCAGTTAAAATCACAACCTACTGCACAAAGGCAGTACCCAATTAAGCAAGAAGCTAAAAAACAGGTAAATGAAATACTAGATCAGCTAGAATACCAGGGGGTGATTGAAACTTGCACCTCACAAATGAACAACCCTTTGTTTCCGGTCTCCAAACCAGACAATTCATATCGTCTAGTTTTGGATTACCGACACCTTAACACATGTTGCAAAACCTTTGCAGTGCAAAACTCACACAGTGCTGCACTAATGAATAACATAGTGCGCAAAAAATACAAAACAACCTTTGACATCTCCAATGGATTCTTTTGTCAAAACATAGCACCAGAGAGCAGATATTTAACTGCATTCTCAGTAAATGGCACTCAAAAACAATTCTGTCGGTTAGCCCAGGGGTACAAGAACAGCCCGGGGGTATTCTCAGCGAGAGTAACAGAATTACTACAGCTATATGATGATGAAGCATTATCTTATGTCGATGACATTTACTTAACAGACGATGACTTGGATACTCACTTGAAAAGAGTGAACACCATAATACTTGGGTTCGCAGCAGAGGGTTACAAATTCAACTTTAAAAAATCCAGAATTGCCCATCTGAAAGTCATATTCTTAGGATATGAGTTATCAAGTGAAGGTAAAAGCCTGGCAGACAATTTCCTAGAGAAATGTGCCATAATCCAAGCTCCTAAAACACTAAAAAACCTACAGTCAATTCTAGGCTTCCTAAATTTCGGAAGAACATACATTGCAAATTACGCAGAAAGGGTCAAACCCCTTTATGATCTAATTAAACCAGACTTTAAAAGATCCAATTGGACTCAAACACACACAGAAATTTTGAGATCCTTACAAACAGACATGCTAATTAAAACAAAATTAGAAACACGTGATAACACACGCAATCTTGTGATTCGAGTCATCCCAGGGAGATGCGGATTCACATACCTGACCTCTAATGAGGGAGAAAAGGTACCAATTGCATTCAAATCACACTTGTACACTAAGGCTGAAATTAAAATTAGCCCAACGGAAAAAATTCTTACAGCAACACAGACAGCTATAGCAAAAGAACGAGCCCGGGCACAAGGTAAACGAATAGTAATCGTAACACCAATACCAGCCTTAGAGGCGGTAACAAAGGCAAGCATTCCAAATGCTAAAGCACTCCATCCAAGATGGATACAATGGGCTAACTCTCTTGCTGCAACACACGTGGTGTACGAATTTGATCCTTACTTAAAAACACAAGAATTTCTCCAATATGAATTTGAATGTCCTCCGCCAACCGAAATTCTGCCTCTAGATCACTACGGCTGTATAATATATACAGACGGATCAGCACAACCCGCAGTAGGGGGTAAACAAGCTTACAGTGCTGCGTGCGCGATTGTTAAAGGTCGTTGGCACGAAGGGAAATTTAAACCAACCCTCACTAAAACACAATCCCTAGGAGATTGTACAGCTCAGCGAGCTGAACTACTAGCATTCAAGATGGCGCTTGAAAATACCGATCGAGAATTCCCCACACTCATAGTGTGTGATTCGTATTATTGCGTTCAGTCTTACAATGAATACTTGCAGATCTGGCTTCAGAACGGTTTCAAGGATGCGAAAGGTGGCACAATCAAGCATAAAATGCTCTGGGAACAAGTAGCTCTTTTACAAAAAGAACTACCAAAGACTCACGTGATACATACACTGAGTCATCAACGTGATGGCGTTCACGTTGCAGGGAATTCATTGGCTGATGAGGCCGCGAAGGCAGCTGTGCAAACGGCTTCCGTAGCTGCCGTCACCCGGTCAAAAACAAAAATAGACAGCGAAATATTACAAGCTGTCAGCGCTTCAGAAAAGGATTCGATAGAACCACTCCCTAAAGGCTTTCCAGTAAAATACTCATACATAACTGATGCAAACAATGTTCCTTTTGCTCAAATCCCTGGAGTGGGGCATAGGGCAATTCCAAACATGGAACATAGGTTAGGACTAATAATAGCGGCACATGAAGGGCTTGCTTCTATTCATGCTGGCGTCTCAGCCACAGTATCATTATTAAAACAGAGATACTGGTGGCCACAAATGAGAAGACAAACGAGGAACTATGTTCTAGCATGTGAAATATGTCAAAAAATGAAAGTATCAACGGTGAGACGTCCAGCGCAGACGCCCCTTCTAATCTCGGATAAACCATTAGCCTGTGTTTATCTAGACCACTGCGGTCCCTTACAAAGGGATGGTAACTATAAATATATCTTGGTTGCAGTGGACTCATGCACGAGATTTATATGGATGTGGCCCCAGCGAACGGCTGACGCCAGAACTGTTATAAAAGATTTGCGAGTCTTTATCGGCACATACGCAATTGGCATGCTGCATTCGGACAATGGACCTGCTTTTAGCTCTCGGGCTTATAAGGAGGCCATGGTCAGCATGGGCGTGCAATTGCGGTACTCTTGTCCATTTCACCCTGAGGGGAACGGAATTGTTGAAAGAAAAAACCGTGACATAAAGCAATCTATAACGGCAAAGGTATTAGGTTCGGGAGCTGGGTGGGTCAAACATCTAATAAGTGTCCAACGTAGTCTAAATAACTTGCCAAGAAATTCTCTGAAGGGATTCAGTCCGTACGAATTATTATTTGGAACTAGAATGATTATCTCTGACCTCGACAGTCAGACTTCAGTGGTTAAAGAAAAAAGCTTTGATGTCAAAGACTGTTTGGCTATTTTGCAGGACTTAAACAAAACAAGAAAAGACCTGAGCAACATACAGTTGAAACAACAGCCAACAACCACTGAAGAATCACCACCTGTCCCAGCAAGACCTGTCTGGATTCCAAAAGTCGGGGATCTAGTCAGGGAGAAGATCGCGGTAAAGAAGGAATTTGGGCCTTCTTACAGAAAAGCAGTTCCTGTCTTGTCTGTCAACGGGACAAGATCAGTTGTACTACCGCCACTTGCTGGTAAAAAGGAGAACCGAGTTGTATCCATCGACCTGGTAAAACCACAACATGTGGCCGATAACAAACAGTAGGCCAAGTGGACTCCCAATAAGTAGCAGAACACCAAGGTTTGCTACCAGTACAGAGGTCCTAACAAAGAGGCTCATCACATTCGAAACGCCTACAGAAGAACAACAAGGACTATGCAACAAGGCAATAGAACTCAGACCTCTGAAAACCCAAATAAAAACATTTAGCAGAGACACACCAATCTATAATGAAGTACCAGGTGACAATTCAAGAAACAAAAATCCTGAAGCAATTGGAACAATTGACAGAACTGCATCCGGCTACTTCATCAACTTCGATGATTCCTCTGAAAGCCTCAGTGAATCAAAGACACAGCCATCATCAAAATCCTTTAAAGACAAAGCTAAGGAACTTTTGAACCAACTGAAAGAAACATATCTGATTTCTCCATGGATTGAATTTTGGGTGGGTTTTGGTGCATTTATCCTCATACTTTGGCTCATCATGGTATTAACTTTGGGACGCTTCATTGAGGGAAAATATGCTAAAATAGACACAGCAAGTCAGAACATCAACTTGGTCCTCAAACCACACACATCTTCACACGTCGAGAAAAGAGAACTTTCTTCAGCCAACTTCACAGCCAATCCTATACCTGGTGGGGTAGCCTGGGACAACACTGACTATGAAATTTATGGTCCGGTCGAGATCCTGAAATATCCACACCAAATCAAGATCTCCTTGAGTGACTTTGCAAAACCAAACTCATTTACTGATGATTGGGACTTCGAAAGCATTAATAACATGATGTCTGACTTAGTAATGTCTGCTAAATTTACAAAACATGATTATTTGCAAGGTTCTACAAATTATGATAGTATGTATTGCTATAACCACTATGGTAACCATTTTTTACATAAATCTGCACAACATAGAAATGTTTTAAACTATAATCAATGGGAACATTGTGCAACACCTCCAAAAGGGAGCTCAAGAACCGTTTACGACAAATATTCATATTTTTCAGGTTTTAACACAAGTAATGCTGAAACATTCTATTTTAAATTGTCAAACAAGACAGGGATGAAAACCATGATAACCAACACAAAGTTGATATATTCAGATTCATTCTTCGAAGAAATGAATACTTTTGGATTTGATTATTGGGACAAAAATGTTGATTTGAAAAGTGTTTGGGGTACAAAAGAATGGCAAGTACAGGGTTTAGAAGCTTTGTTTAGAGCTTGCATGATCCCAGAACAAATGATATTTTTAAATGACACTGTTCAACAAACCACCTGTCTTGGCCTAGCCAAAATCAAAGATTTAAATAAACCGTCTATTCCAAAGCCAACAATGTTTAGCAATAGCTCTGATACGGATGAAGAGATAGACGTAAACCATATATTAAACCAAAACAGAACACATCCTGATTGGAAACAATGGTTAATCTGGCCCACAGATACAAATAACTGTCAAGACAGATTCCTGAATAAAACACAGGGGTTCAAAATGACCAGGCCAGACCCTAGATATCCCCAAAGACATCACCCAGGGATAATAACAACCTACAGTGTGGGCAAATTATGCCTTCAGTGGCTACAAACTTCCACACTGCCTGAAATTAAGCAACACCTAACTTTACTTACTGATGGTGCTGACTTGCGTGATTTCATAATGGGACCACGCAAACAGCGTCAAAAGCGTTTCATAGCAGCCTCTGTATATGCAGCATACAATGAGGCCTGGAAGGTTAATCAAATTGAAACAGCAGAAAGAATACGGGAAATTGACCGTATTAATTTGGAAAAATCACTTTCTGTAGTGGACAATGGGTTAATGACTCTGTCCTCCAGAATTTTTTCATTGGACAGCATTGTGTCGTCAGCAATCGATATATTATCGCAAGACTTACTGTTATTACAACACGGTCAGTCTCAATTGCGTTCTATTGTACAGCTTGGCTGGACGTTACAAAATCTGCGTTCAGGCTATGTGCCTTGGCGTTTAATCAACACAACGTCACTATTCCAAATCTTTAACCTTACTGATAGACAAATCGGTATGGCGCAAAAGGGTGCTGATTATACAATCTTGAGCATTGAAAAACTAGAAAGATTACCAATGACAATGTCAGAACGACCTGTCAGTGAATGGATAATCCACGGAATCATAAATATTCCAATCTCAACCTTCAGGTTTCAATACTGCCAAAAATATATACAGGCTGGCATGTACGAGAAATTGGGGAAGGGGTACCTTAAAACAACTTGGAACCTGCCCTATTCACATGCATGTGTCAGTAATAAAGGACAGAAAGTGTTTCTTAGTGGCAACAATTGTGCCATGTCACTAAGCGGCACGCTTCTGTGTAACGGAATTAGTTTGCATGGAGCCTGTGAAGGGAATTCATACAACCTTTCATGTCACCAGCAAGGCGCACCTGCAACTGAAATAGAACCATTCTTTCAAAGACTCTATAATGGGAGCTACATTCTTATTGTAGACCGCAAATGTTGTAGCCTTATGCCCGGGACTCCTTATCTAGTCACTACGACTGCGAAGGTCAAGTGCTGTGGACGTTCTTTGTTCCCCAGCTCCTTTCCAGACAGGGAGGCAAGGGCATGGCCCAGTTTGAAAATTACTTCTATTCGAATAGATACTTTAAGCAGAATGAAAACAGTGCTTCTTCAGACGCCTACAAGGCTCACGTCATCAAAAGAAACGTATGATCTACAAGTCGCAAGGACGACTGCAGAGATACATACATTATTATCGACTAATTCCCCCGTACATTTCGCGGAAATCCTGAGCGAAATCTTAAATATTTCTGATACCACTGGGGTCTCAAAGGTATTTAAGACAGTATTTTCGATGGCATTAACACCATTCAAAGCCATACTGGGTATTTTTCCAGATTTCGTCCATTCGATTTTTGGCGGACTTCCCCTGATCCTGGGACTAATTGCAGGAATCCTATTCTTAGTCCTTATTTTTCGTTATGGCAACCCATGTCACAGATCAAACTCTCGCGACAATGGAAGAAACAATCCTAGCCATTGGATACCGGGACCGGATATCAAAAATCCTGGGACTCTCCCGGCTTAGAGACCTGAACATGACTTGGTTTCTATCATTTCGACCAATGTGGCAAAGGTGTGTTTTACCTGTATTGAGGTGTCTGCTATGCGGAGAAGAATGCGTGTTAGACACCTGTCTGACGCTACAATCGGATGCGCCAGTGGATGCAGATACATTGTTGGTTCCTACCAAGGTTCACGCTTTGTGCTGCCCTCAAAGGCTGCCAATCCTGATGACGGCATTCGTGGAATCTTCACCACTACGATTGAAGAGTAGTGAAGTTCAAGATGAAAGCAGCATTGATCAGGTACGACCTTCTGTCAGCAATGCGAATCAGAATGTCAATGGAGACAATCATGCGCACGAATGCATGGTTACACCTATTTCCGACTTAGTGGAACTTTCCCATGAAGCTGTTGACAGTTTTTTCGAAAGCCTTAATGATATGATGTTCTCTCCAGAACAGAAATAGAGACTTTTGAGCAAGCTCGCACACGGCGTTCCCTGAATTCGGCCTTCAACTTTAAAAGTATAGTCACATGAACAATTTTTCCCACCAGTTCACGGACAACAATTTTTTTAGCAGCCCCAAATTATTTTTTACAAAATTTTCGGGACACTTATCTTCTGCTTAAAGTAAGAAACTATTCCTAGAGAACTAAGATTTCTATTTTTAGATACTTTATAAACTTTAGTTGCCCGCTGGTATGTTCACAAATATTTTATTATGTGATGAAATGGTCTCGAACTTTCTTTCTGTATAGCCATATTAAGAGCCATTTCATGTGTATTTCTCATATACCAATTAAGCAATAATGTCTACAAATGCGTGTTTACTTTAGCGTTTAATTCATAGCTTAAGTGCATACAATATATATGACTACAATTTTTCAGTATATTTGAAAATTTCAAAATGCATTAATGTATTTTGGGGTGGTGAGGTATACACTATACTCTATAGTATGTTGTACTATGTTATACTATGCATAGATTAGTAAATATGACCATAGTTAGCGTGGAGTGGGTGTCATGTATTCCTATAGGTTCTGAATCGATCCCCCTATTCCTGACCCTATTCTGGTTAAACTAACTATCAAGTTAACTAACAGTCAGCCCATGAGGCAAGAAAAGCCCCCATGATGCAGATACCGTTATCTGACGCAGTCACACTACGGCACAGGAACGTGTTATCTGATTAGGTCATAACGCTTGAGATCTAATTAGACAAGCGACATTCCTCCAGCCCCTGATAAGGCATACGACGTTCTCATAACAAATCAAACCTATGACAACCTGGAAAATCCGTGCGGCCATTGTTTTGATTTCACAGAGAACTTCAGTAAAAGAATGTGCTAACGAGCAAGTCGTATGACATCTTTATTGACGCATCTATGTCCATCCTTACGTCAATCCCGGCACCTTTAAGGTATAAATATTGCCGATCTTGCCCTATGCAAACACACGCGTGGTGACGAGACGGAGCAGCCATACTTGCCGAAGCCCAGAAGCAGAGCAGACCCCGCTGGTAGCAGCCCCGCCTTCCTGACGCGCTGAGAGACGCGCTGCTATCTCCTACCGAGAGACCCAGCACCGGCGCTTTCGGGCAGCCCTCGCAGGCAGCCTGGAATATCGAGACCAGAGAAAGAGATACCATTCCTCATTCATCCTAACTTCCAGGTACAGAACTGAATAACCCCTCACAGAGAATTCTTTAGTTATTCACTTGGCAAAAACAAACTTAACTTAAACTGTAACTTTCTATTCCCGCCCACGCATTAGACTTAGGTCAGGTACACGGGGTAGGCGTATTTAGAAACACCAGTTGAGTACGTTTAGTCAAATGTATATGTGTATGTAAATATATTTTAATCATTTTAAACATCATATGGCTCAGAAACCATATCAATGTTTTTACAGTATTATTTTATACTATTGCTTTTAATGTATGCACTTTACTTAACTATAAGTATTGCAATAATATCGATCCATTTCTCTTGTACGAGAAAAGAGACTGATCAATAAATAACACCTTTTTATTGAACACGCCCGTCTCTTCCTTTTCTCTACAATCTGATGAGACTAAGAATGCACGTACTGACTGAGTAAAATAATTGCCTTGTGCTCACACGACTCTGGAGATACACTCTTGATTAGGGGAGAGCAAAGTTGTCATGTTCTATGGTTGTCAGAAACTAAATCCCTTCTTGTCTAATCAGGGGAGTTAATTCTTTCCTGAACATTCGAGAAAGTTTCTAGCGAACTCTGAGCTACGCTGGCAAACCCAAAACTTAAGTCTAGTATCGACAGTAGTAGACCTAGTTAACGTCTGGCCTAGGCCTTTACTGCTGTAGGTATTATTCCAATGCGCAGAGCCTATTGGGAAGATAGGAACTACACTACAAAGCAATCCCAAAGCAAATTACAAAATTGAATATGTATAAACAGCCAATTTAATAATAAAAAGCAAAGCAACAAAAATCTAATAAGGGGACCCAGATATATAATTTTTAAAAGTTTTAAATAAAATAAAAGCGCCAAAAGGACTTAGGGGTCTAGTAGGATGGCAGTTGGGAAATCACACCGACCGCAATAATAGCGGGAAAAGACTGCCCGCCACGACCGCGGCATAACTGCCAGTCCAATTAGTATGCTCCGCAGACGAAATCCGACCGCGGCGGTACGTTCGCAGCCATTAAGAATGTGGCGGTTGCTGCTGCCAGCAAGAAGTACAAACGCAGAGTCAATAAAAGGGACATCTGTGCTTGAAAAATTCTGTTTGATTTATGGTGTCAGAGGTAAAACAATTGTTAAAGCCTTTTGCTTTTTTGATTCTGGCCTCTGTCTACCTTAATTGAATCATTTCCCTAAATTTGATATCCAGTTTTAGTGTGCGCACCATGCCCACAAGGGAACATATTGGATTTTTCTAATAGAGATTGATTATCTCTTAGTATTCGGACAATTCTGTCCGAGTATTCTACACTCAAGTTAGGCTTCCCTACATCGAAACATATTTGACTCCAATAATTCACGTACCAGTACCCCTTACGTACCGACAATTTTACAATTTCACTGATAAATATTTTATGAGCCAGTTGTAAATGTCCGAACCCAAGACTCTCAGTATCAGAGAAGAAGACATTGAGGAACTTCTACGGCGCCCATCCACACTTAACCCGGGGAATACTACTATCAATCAGGTCCAACAATCAGATGTGGAAAAAATAACTCGACTTAAAAAGAAACAAATTAGAACAGCCCTTCATGGAGAAGTGCTACGAGAACATCTTCGAGCAGGCACTATACCAGTTGGCATTCAAGTAAAAAAGTACCAGTAATATTCATTGACCAGCCAGAATATTTAGGCGGTTTCAGTCACATTGGAACAAAATGCTCAAGAGACTGGATGTTCCATTCAATTAAAACAGCTGAACGACTCAGTCTCAAAGAACTGGAACTTATTAAAGAACTGGAAGAGGTCCTCCTGAACAACTCAGCCATAGAAAACACTCAAGCACTACTGGTCAAAATTGAAAAAGAAAACAAGAGATTCAAGAAAAACACAGAAGACACTAAAAGATCCAAATTACAAAAAGATATCATAGGCTTCTCAGAGAAAAGAACTTATCCGTATCTTTACAAAGAATATTATAAAGAGCCACTAAATACCGGAGCATAACGGACCTACGGTGGACGGAGCAGACAACAGTTTTTAAAGTTCTCTGACGCATCATCTCTATCTGACAGTTCCAGTGACACAGAGCCATCAACCAGTACAAGAAATTACCCTCCAAGACAATTTTTTCAGCTTGCTCCTTTTTTAGACAGAGGAAACAGACAGCCGAGGAGTCAAGCAAGAGCAAACAGATGGTACAACCCCCAGTCAAACCAATAACAAGGGTAAATAACCACGAGGAGGAACGTCTACCGGTGGTAACTGAAGACAAAAGTCCAATCTACAACCTTTCAAATCATAACCTTTCTCGAGATGAAATGAACGTGCTCCAAAAAGGGCCTTCTTTTATACCAACAGTTAAACCAGACTTGGGACAAACAAAATTAGAAATAATACAACTATTTTGAAAAATGAGATTAAAAGTCTTCTTTAAAGACAATCAAGATCAAGCTCCAAGGAGCTATTCAGGCATAAAAAATCCTTCAAAATTTTTTCCCAATACAGCTAACATGTCTTATAGAACTACTGACCTTTGAAAGAAATGTATTAAGAGACTTGAGTAACCTGGAAAATAAGAACATTTATACCAAGTGGAACCTTCCCAAAAATGAAAAAATGGCTTTGGACCGACTGACAAAAAACGGTCAACTTATTATCAAGCCCGCGGATAAAGGCGGAGTGATCGTGATTCTCCAACGAGAAAAATACAAGGCAGAAGTAACACGTCAACTAACAGATGAGAGTTACTATAGGTGTACTGAAGAAGATTGGAGCAACAAAATAAAATCTAAATTAGAGTCTTTGATCACATCGGAGAAGAAGAAGGATGGCTTTTCAAGAAAGAGGCAGAATATCTCCTAAACAAAAACCCTAGGGACCCATTGATTTATGTCTTGCCAAAGATTCATAAGGACCAAAACAAACCTCCTGGAAGACCCATAATCTCCGGAATAAACTCATTGTTGGAACGTCCAGCTAAATACATTGACACTTTCCTGAAACCACTCGTTAAAGATATAACAAGCTACATAAGGGATACTATGCAGGCTATTGTCCTCTTGGAAGATCAACCTTTTGAAGAAGAGCATGAAATCCTAGTGACCCTTGATATTGTGAGTTTATACTCCAATATCCCTCTTAGAAGCAGGATTGGAAGCATTACACATCTTTCTAGACAAAAGGGATCGTCCTCACAATGTTCCTACTGATTTCCTCCTACACCTAGCTGAGATATGTTTGAAATATAATTTTTTCTATTTCAATGACCAACAATTTTTACAGACAAAGGGCACTGCGATGGGGTGTCCCTTTGCTCCAGAGATGGCCATAATATTTATGGCATTATTTGAAGAGAAATGGGTTTACAACAACAACCCCTTCGATGGACACATATAGATGTGGTATCATTTTATAGACGATATGTTCATGCTTTGGAGAGGAAACAATGACCAACTTCAAACCTTTGCAAAGTGGCTGAACAACAGGATCCCGGATATTCAGTTTACCCTTTACAATTGCAAACAGGAGATGAACTTCCTAGATTTGATGATCAGACAGTAGGAAGGGCACTTATACACCACACTGAATACCAAAGAAACGTATAGGAACACATTCCTGCATTTTTAAAGCTTTCACCAGCGGGATTTACGGGAAAATCTTCCGTTAACTCAGTTCCTGCAAATTCGGCGCAATTGCTACAAAAAAGCAGACTACTTCCAAAATGCGCCGGCTCTTCTAAAGAAACTACTAGAAAGGAATTATCCGAAAAAGCTGCTGAAAAAGGCGACGAAAAGAGCCTGGTATACCCCACTGGATTCCTTACTGACACCAAGTCCTAAGAAGGAGAACACTCCACTTGTATGTGTAACAACTTTTTCTGGAATTACCAACGAGGTTCAAAAGATTGTCAAGAAAAACTGGAACACTATCAGAAGTTTGGAACCATTCAGGCAAGTCCCAATGTTTCCCTAAAGAAAAATAACAGCATCAGAGATAGACTAGTACGGGCCAACACAAAAATGAGAAAACAGGAAACCTCATTATGAACAGTGCTATCCCTTCCACCGATTAAAGGGCACAGGAAATGTGGAAATTGCGCTTCATGCGACAGCACAATTGAAGGCATTAGATTTACCTATGGGAAAAAATTCATAAAACACCATGAATTTACTAATTGAAATACCCATAATGAGGTCTACTGCATTATATGCCCTTGCTCCAAAGCATACATCGGAAAAACAAGTCAACCAATAAGAAAACGGATCACACAACACAGGTCACAAATTAAATGTAAAATACCTAATGCCCCTCTAGTCTCACACTGCATTGAACAAAGCCACAGCCCAAATGAAATGAAATGGACTGTACTGAGATCTATTAACTTATCTCTGGATACCATTATTGGATTCATACTACATCCTGACTTCAGCAGGAATTTTGACTTTCCAACCTCCAGTGTAATCTTCCATTAGGATCACAGCTCCCTCCTAATCCATTGATTATTTGTTCATGTGGCTGTCCACCCCACCTTTCACAGTCCTGAGGGAGACCCGCTGCGACGCATACCATTCGGCGCTGTTTCCAGGGTCGAAACAACAACGTTATTGTCATTCATGTCCATACGGTCTCGTTGGCCTTAACTTTAAATCATCATTGGGTCTTTTATTCATGTTATAAATTTAGAGATAGGACAGAAATTTTGAATAAAATGTATTTATGTCACTTATGTATGTCGTGTATAGAGCTCACCACTGACCTCACTTGTCACCATATTTCACTGATTTTCTCAATAGCCAATCTTGTTTTGCCGGAATTTAAATGCATTTGTTGACAGCCATATTCAATTTTCTTGTGTATAAAAAAAAGTAAAAAACTGCTTTTTGCATTATCATCCTCACTAAGCATCATATGCAACAAGCAAACACAATGCAGGATTCCCCCTTTAACCAGAAGGCATACCCTCTACTACCGCCCCTCATCATTGAGAGGGCACCACACTCTGGTGCCTCTACTAAGGAGTGCAGTACTATAAGAGAGGCTCCTTCCTCCTCCAGGACTCGAGGGCCTCAGTTGAGGCTTCCCCCGAGCGTCCAAAACAACAAGAATGCCTCCTGGAAAGGGTGCGTCAGAAAGGGGGAGGGCGGACCACCTCCTCGTTGGGCGACCTCTCAGGGTCCCCCAAGAATGGCCAGAGATGCCCTGTTTGTCAAGGCAGCTGCCCACTACCATATGAGGCAGCTGCAATACCTGGCAAATTGAATTACCCTGACTAAGCTCCTCACCCGGCCTCTTGCCAGTCAAGCTGCATGCAAGCTCTCCCCTGTTTTCTCGAGAGACGATGCTCCTCTCTGCAGTGCAGTCGGCCCGGGCGGGTCTCCTGTTGCTATTTCAACCCACCTGGTGGCTTCTAAGCTTGCCTCGGAATGGGGACCCATTGAAGGGGGAATTAGACGGGACCACTGTTGCTCCTTTCTGCCGCCAGACGCTACAAATGCTGCAGGAGGTGGCATGCGGGAGCAGGGGATTCCCATTCCGATCTACTGTGATTTCCGGGTCCAGAGGCCAGTGGTCACCTCAGGTTCCACGATCCAGAACGCTGTTCTCACTGGCACTCGCT
The DNA here is from genome assembly GCF_964261635.1 of Lissotriton helveticus. Lineage (NCBI taxonomy): Eukaryota > Metazoa > Chordata > Amphibia > Caudata > Salamandridae > Lissotriton > Lissotriton helveticus. The sequence continues at coordinate 1,098,558,134 of NC_136057.1, read as the reverse complement.
GATCCCTTTGCTACATGCAGCGTTCTGCATGTGCTTTCCTTGCCACCGTAACAATGAAACGCTCACCTCATGCTTCTGGAGACACCATAGGAAAAATGAAGTGCCCCTCCTGCGCTCTGAGGCCGGTGAAGATCAGGGCATGAATTCCCAAGTAGTAGGGGAACAACTAGGAGCAGCCCACAGCACTCCCCATCAGCAAATATCTCCCCACCCACTCTCTGCTTGCACAAGGCCAACCAAAGCGCTTCACTACATGCTGTAGTATGGAAGGAGGAATCCAGTCCCTAGGCGGTTCCTCCTGGCAGCCCAGCAGCCCGCCGGCCACAAGTTCCAAGTAAGCACCAGTTCAGCAAGAACCAGACATGAGGTCAAAGCCCCAATATTTATACTCCTTAAAGTTTTTTTTCTGACCTGGTACATGGCCGTGGACCCAGTCCAAAACAGTTTTTGGGGGCACTTATCAAGTGCAAAACACTCCCTATTAAAAGTAGAGTCCCTGGCCCCAGACACACCACAGGGGTTTGAGATTCCTTAAATGCAATGCATGAACCATTTACAAATTGCGAATTTGCAATCTGGGGCCGCTATTTACCGCGAAGTCTAACTACGTGGTAAATAGCAATTTTTACAGTAAAGGGTTTGGTTCCTAACATATCCCATATTTACTTCAGCAGATGTATGCCTCTACCAAATGAATAATATGGTGATTGTAGGAATTCTGCTTTTTCTATAATGGGCACTCCAGTTTTTTTTCCTTTTTTAACCTTATTTTACTCGACCTAGGAATGTGTTCACTGTTACTCCTACTTAACTTGACTATAAGTCCTTAGCATATTGTGTAAAAAATGCACACTGGGCCTGGACCTTAAATGCCACCTGTGGACTGCAGCACCTATTGTCCCATCCACAGAGTAGGCATGTAAAATATGGTTTCAGGCCCATCACGCGTAGCTTGACTGCAGCAGCCTAAAAACCTGCTATCAACCCTCCTGTCAAAATAATCCTTTTTAACCTCATGGCTGCTGAAGCGATTACCCTGCAGTGCTGGGCCGTAATAAAAACAGGTGTGGTCATGACGAACTCAGCTCATCATGAGCACCTGAGAGGTCTAAGCCATGACGAGCTGAGCTCGTCATGAGCACCGAAGGGGTTAACAGGTGGGAAACCCTTCTTTTAGATTTTATTAAGTGACTCAATAAGTGTACCTTGTTACCAACATGGTAGGGTCTCTGGTGTTTAAAAGTGGAACATGTTCCAAATTTAAGTTTGCATGTTCCTCCAGTGATTAGCCCCCCAAAAATATTTTCTCTGGCAGGCCTGTGGCTGGATCCAAGAAAATTTCAAAGTACCAATTATAAATGTTAATCTGTAACGTTTGATAGGAAACAGCTACACACATCATTCAAAGATTATTTGTAAATATTTTGTAAAAATCCAATTTAACTGTAAAGTTGAATGATAAGAGTGCAATGGAGCATTTTCCATCTTGAATTTTAGGTGCAAGGTGCACTGTGGGATTGTTTGCAGTAGGATAAAAAGGAACTGTTTCATATGTGGGTAGGGTTGTCCCTGGGAACTTTCACCCTAATGGTTAAGGAGGAGCCAGGAGTCATCCCCACACTCCGCCTGGTGCAACAATATTGTGACATGCCAAGGCACTCTCTTTTGAACCTTTTATGGACCTACAGAAGATCAGAAGATACCTTGGCTATTCTTGCTGTAGCCTATGTGGGCCACTGAAGGACTAGGCCTGCTCCTGCTTCTGTACCAGGTGGCAGGCACTGGTCTGTGCATGCCACGCAGTGCAGGGAAAGGCAAGATGTGCTCTTTTTGACATTGCTTTAACAACAGTTTTACCTCTGACACCATAAATCAAAACACAGATGTCCCTTTTATTGACTCTGCGATTGTAGTTCTTGCTTCTTTTTCTTTAACAAAACTTTCTTGTCGATTAGGTATCGCTACATCTAATACATAATAATCTCAGCAAAATTTTGTGTCACAATTATGCACAACACATATACACAACATGAACATTACTAAACAACAAAAGACTAATATTTACAAATTTGTACACATATTATGGTCTGACATTACTATGCTTGTGTCTGGGGAGTCACCTAAGTCTATATGTGTTCCGTAGTCCTACTATATTCTGCCTGAACCAAACTTTTCTTTCTAGGCACTTTCTGTATTTTGGGGTCCTATTAGGGGTCAGAGATTATTATAGGACTTGTTGGAGTGAGCCCGGACAGTCTGGCTCTACTCGCTGATTCAAACAGTGGCCCTTGATGTTTTTTTTCACTCTGATCCGCTAAGAATGATGCCAATGCGTTTCGACCTTGCGAATACAGGACCGCTACTTTATGTGAAGGTCTTCATCAGGGTGAGGTGGATTTGAGGTAGGACATTGTTTGATCTGTGTGAAGAATGATAGCATGACTATTTTTAGACTTTAGAAATGCTAGGATGTGCAATCTAATTAATTCATATTTTACGTACCGACTTTTGTGGCAGAATATTTTTGATGGAGATTTGCTGCCTATATCGAATAAGATAGAAGGACAAATAAGTTGTCTTATTTTTCAATTTGAATGTCTGAACTGGTAGTGGGTTTCTTTGTCATAGAACGAATAAAAAGAAGAAGGGAGGTCTCCTTAAGAATCCGATAAGGGAAAAGGAGAAAAATATGAAAGAAACAAAAATAGTCCCTGCAATATTACCAACCAGATATGGTTTTGTAACACAAGAAAGAAAATTATTTTCTTCTTTACAACATCCACTAACCTCACACAACCCAAAAGTACATCATAACATATTCATAGTGACTATATAAAGCAATATACTGATCAGAAAACAGTGATATATTAAAAATACATGGTTTTTTCAATAACAACACATTGTTCTGTACAGAAGTACCATAAAGCAATATTAAAAAAAGTGTCAATTCATATAGACATATTAAAAAGATTAAAAACAGAAAACACAAGTTGTTGACGCAGTGTTTCGGTAAATGTTTTACACCTTCATAGGACAGTTTTCTATTTAATAGAAGAAACATACAATTAGCATATTATTCTCAGCACTGTATCATGTACAGTTAACATTCAAGCAATACACAAGAGGTAACATTTCTTAGTTTTATTACAACCGGCTAAAGGTACTCTATAAACAATGATCAGAAGCAACTAAAGGGTTGGGAACTCAGTCATGTGGAGCAATAGACAAAGATATCTTTAAAACAACACACATTTTCTAAGTACTCTAATGTACCAAAATCTATATATATCTCATGAGAGTGAACTCATTGCATACCTCACAATAATTGATTTTTCACATTGAAAGCTCCACTGTGGTTTGAAGCTCTGTTGTCGGTTTCCAAAAACCTCATTTCATCAGTTTGATGGAAGTGATGTCCTTTCAGTTAAACACCTTCAAAAATGAGATAAGGAACCCATTTATTACACTATTATTATTCTATTTGGAGTGTCAATCCGATTTTAAGTCTGATTATTTACCTAGAGACTAGTCTGTCTCTTTGTTATGTATATGTACAAGGGAGCCACCGAGGTCTGTAATTGTTCTCGAAGGATACTATAAGGAGTAGACATACATTCATACTGATTAGTGCTATCCTCCCATCACCGGTGTTTCAATTATACACAAGAGTTACTTCAATCAACTTACCGAGTATTAAAAGAGCCAAAATTATCCTTACAAATGGAAGTAGGGGGGTGTCCTCCTTATGTGGTTTTTTAATTGACCATCTAAAACGAGGCAAAAATGTAAGTACTATCGCCGGAAACAGCTGTGAGGGTTTATAGTGATTACAGATACCCAGGCGCTCTACCTCGAATCAACGTTACAATTCGTAGGAAAACAATGTCTGTGGTGTGGTGCGTAAAGAGCGAACGGAATAACCCTAAACCGTTCCAAGAAAATCTAAGAGACTTCCGCTAATAAGATAAAAGAAATGCTCTCGCAACCACAAAGCAGTGTAAATACATAAAAAGAAACAGTAATTTCAGTGAAGTAGAAAACAACAACAGATCTTCAAATTCTAAATTTTTCTCCTTCAGGACGTTTATTGGATCCACATTCAGCCGACACGTGTTTCGTCGTGTTCACAATAGTTGAGTCGACACGACTCTTCAGGGCTGCTAAATAGACCCAAGCATCTAAGGGTCGATGCACCAAGTAGGTGAGTTGAGCGGAGAATCCAATTTATAGACTGACAGGTAATCAATCTCTATTCAATTCAACGGTCCATTCTTGGAACACGGCGACCGGGAACACACAGAGGAGGGATCCCGCATTTTAGTGCACACTCGCATGGAAAGTACGGAATAGGAACTCGATTCTCAACTGTCACATTGGGATCCCCTCCCGGTACAGACGGACACTCACACGTGTCTAGTCTTTCCCGTTTTCTTGCATCACACGCGCTTTACTGAGCGCCGTCGTCTGATACGTTGTCGCACATTTAACTTTGAACCCGGAACCAGGGCTCTTTGAATTGAATAGAGATTGATTACCTGTCAGTCTATAAATTGGATTCTCCGCTCAACTCACCTACTTGGTGCATCGACCCTTAGATGCTTGGGTCTATTTAGCAGCCCTGAAGAGTCGTGTCGACTCAACTATTGTGAACACGACGAAACACGTGTCGGCTGAATGTGGATCCAATAAACGTCCTGAAGGAGAAAAATTTAGAATTTGAAGATCTGTTGTTGTTTTCTACTTCACTGAAATTACTGTTTCTTTTTATGTATTTACACTGCTTTGTGGTTGCGAGAGCATTTCTTTTATCTAAGTACTATCGCCATTTGCTTCAATATTTTTAAAAAATTAGTATATACTCTATACTAATATAAATCTACAAAGTCCTGTTACTTTCGTATTTTACGCCCTTTAATGTAGGATACGGGGAATTCTGTATTTAACAATTATATAAATATATGCAAACAAATACAGCGGCCCTAGCTTTATCATGAGGGATAGCTGTGAGTTTTATCTAGACGTCTTGTTGTGTTTTTACAGAGGACTGCCTCTATGGAATATTTGCTAGGCAGGACACTTTAACTACCACTTGTCTATGAGTCAACTCTCAGTGGTTCTCTAATGTTTATGGTATTATATCTCTAGTGCATGTACTCCACAACAATGATTACATGCATCTCTCAGTTTGTAGGTTCATAAATACTGAGATGACGAATTATGCAACGAACAATTATCGGACCGTTGCATATTGTAATAAGGGATGACTAGAGCGCCGGGTTGTTAACCTTTACCCCATTGTAAAACAGGATACGGGCTCTATTCTCACTGCACCATTATTTTGTGGCTCTCTTTACGCGGCGCCCTGGGTTGAACAAGCGACTTCAAAGCATTATCGATATTACGATGCTCAGCAGATACTACGTCATATATCATGCCCGCTGCCTCTTAAGAATTATGTCAAGGATAGTTATCGGACCTTTACATATAGTTTTAGGGGATGACTCGAGCGCCGAGTTGTTAACATTTACCCCATTGTAAGACAGAATACGGGCTCTATTTTCGCGGCACCTTAATTTCTGGCTCTCTTTGCGCGGCGCCATGGATAGAACTAGCGACTTCAAAGCTTTATCGGTATTGCGATGCTGAGCTCATAGTACGTCATGTAACATGCCCGCTGTCCTTACCTATTAAAAAGAGCCCGGCCTCCCTGCTCCGCTTGTACTTCTGCCGCGTTAGTAGGTCAGACGCGGCGTGGCATTACAACGTCTTTTACGTATTGCCGTGAGCCTAAAGTCGCGCGATTAGATGCTGCGGGACACATCAATAGTCCGTGCTATACACCTTCTTTCTTTTTTTTAAACTTATCAACAAACTTTATTAGTCCGCTTGCAATTACTCAACATTCACGGTTAAGATGGGTTATGTTGGATATTTTTTAGTGTATCAGGATATTTGATTACAACATATTATAAAGACCTTAATTAAAGAGCAAAAAAAATGTTTTAAACGTATTGTTTTATTATTTCAGTTTCGCTTGCATGATAGCGCACTGAGTAAATAAATGTACCTAGCGAGGGGAACGTCTTTTGTTTGTATCAGCCCTATTGGCATTTCATTTCCCTATTGTTTATAGTGCATGTTATTTTTATTCCGAATTAGTAAACATTCACGAGTCAAAGCCTGTTGACATATAGATGTCATAGTATCTTGGTTCATCGTACAGGCTATCAGTGATCTCATGGGCGGACCTTGGAAGGTAGTAATCGTTAATGAGTCAAGGCCTATTGATATATAGATGTCTTAATATGTCAGTTCATTGTACAGGCTCTTACTGGCATCATAGGCGAAGCTGGGGGGTTCCCTCTCACAGGACGCGTTCCCAGTCTTCCCTATTATTGAGTCCTTTTCTCACAGTATTGAACCGGGACATGAAAAATTGTTCACGTTTTTTCCTCTTCTTATCTACGTCCCTGCCTCTGTTGGTCATATGTATAGTTTCTAAACCACACCAAGTCAAGTCATTGATTTTATGATTTGCTGCTACCCAATGTTCTGTCAGGGGTGCTCCTTTTTTATTAGTTCTGATTGCAGACTTATGCTCATTTATGCGTAATCAGATTTCCCTGGAGGTTTCTCCGATATAGGCCAAGTTGCAAGGGCACTTTATCAAATATATCATATTTTTGGTACAACAATTTATAAAGGACTGTAGAGCGTCATTGTGATTATTGCAAGGGCCTTTTATGATGTTTTCACAATTGGAGCAATTGCCACATGGGAAGGTGCCAGTTGGTAAAGGGGCACCGTCAATACTCGATTGGGTTTGGTCTTTTTCTTCATGGTTTGAAGCTCTTTTGTCAGTTCCTTATCTCATTTTTGAAGGTGTTTAACTGAAAGGACATCACTTCCATCAAACTGATGAAATGAGGTTTTTGGAAACCGACAAAAGAGCTTCAAACCACAGTGGAGCTTTAAATGTGAAAAATCAATTATTGTGAGGTATGCAATGAGTTTACTCTCATGAGATATATATAGATTTTGGTACATTAAAGTACTTAAAAAATGTGTGTTGTTTTAAAGATATCTTTGTCTATTGCTCCACATGACTGAGTTCCCAACCCTTTAGTTGCTTCTGATCATTGTTTGTAGAGTACCTTTAGCCGGTTGTAATAAAACTAAGAAATGTTACCTCTTGTGTATAGCTTGAATGTTAACTGTACATGATACAGTGTTGAGAATAATATGTTAATTGTATGTTTTTTCTATTAAATAGAAAACTGTCCTGATGAAGGTGTAAAACATTTACCGAAACGCTGCGTCGACAACTTGTGTTTTCTGTTTTTAATCTTTTTAATATGTCTATATGAATTGACACTTTTTTTAATATTGCTTTATGGTACTTCTGTACAGAACAATGTATTGTTATTGAATAAACCATGTATTTTTAATATATGTCTGTTTTCTGGTCGGTATATTGCTTTATTTAGTCACTATGAATATGTTATGATGTACTTTTGGGTTGTGTGAGGTCAGTGGATGTTGTAAAAAAGAAAATAATTTTCTTTCTTGTGTTACAAAACCATATCTAGTTGGTAATATTGCAGGGACTATTTTTGTTTCTTTCTTTGTCATAGACCTATCAGTATGGATCGTGGAATCTCACTGTGGATCGTCTGTTTTGTTCTCTTTCTGGTATATCTTCGTGTGTTTAGAAGTTAATGCAGCTAGTGGAAAAAATGACTCTGAGTTACCCCTTTAATTGAGGAAAATATGTTCAGCTTCGGCATATCTTATTTATTTGGCTATGTTATATGAGTTAACATAGAGCAACCCCGTGAATCCAGCCTCGCAAGATGTAATATTACGGACATGCACCGGCCCCGCTTTCTCATAGATTGAGATGACGTGCGATGTTAATGTTAAGCATGGTGTCATTCTTGCGATTTAAATGCTTGTGACTCTCTCGTGGGTGTGCTCATGCGCTCGGTATGCTGTTAGTTGATCACGCATTAGTTTATAGTTAATATGCAAAGGCTCGGTCAGAGCTCGATACCTGATTAAAGCGGATGATTCTGCTGTATCAAAGGGTGCCCGCTTCTGGGACGCTCCCGTCTCTCCGTCTCCCAACGTTTGTGACACTGCTCGCGGTCTCAGTTGGCCTAGCACGTGACGTCTTCATAATGCGCAGCATTACCATGGCAGTGCTTCCATTTTCTTACGTTGTAGTCCTCATTCTTGCGCATGCGTATTACGCTGAAGTTCTTTGTAGTTTTCACTTCTTACATCTTACGTCTTCACAATGCAAAGCGTTACCATGGCAATGCTTCCATTTTCTTATGTCGTAGTCCTCATTCTTGCGCACCCGTATTGCGCTGAGGTTCTTTGTAGTTTTCACTTCTTACATCGGCGTATCCATGGTGACGCTTCCTGCATCTCGGTGTTAGCGATGGCCTTTCGCACTTGCGTATTGCACCCGCGTTTGTGGCGTTTTAAGCTTTAGTAATGCTCCCCTTTGTTAAATGTTCTCCTCTTGGGTTATATGTTTTCTTTTTATTGTGCCCTCCTATCTTCTGTATCTTATGGTGTTCTAGTGGATGAGACAGTGAAGATCCGGATACATGTGTGTTTCTTGGATGTGAGATTGAATAGATATACCCACATGGTCTTTTTACCTTTATCACAGCTACATCAGTATGATCTAGTTTTACCATTGTCACGACTATTTACTAAGAGGTTATCCACAGTTGGTAATTTCCGACATTTCGTTCAGGCCATTATCACTGAGAAAGATAATAGGAAACAACACTGAGAACTTCTATCCAAAATTGAAGATAAGATTATACTGTTTCTTGACACAACTACCGTTCTTTATTAAGGATACGGGTGACTTTCTAAGGCAGATTGAAAATATAACATGGAAAAACGAATACTCATTATTTTGCCTTGACCCGAATAGTTTATACATGTGTATTCCTCACGAGTTGGAGTTAAAAGCTTGCCGTAATTTTCTTAGGAACAGATCAGTGTCATACCTATTCCACATCGAGATGCTTTTAGACATGATGATGAGCACACCTGTCTAACACAGAATTTCTTCACCTTTAATAATAACATTTACAGGCAAATCCTCGGAACCGCGATGGGGACCTGCTTTGCTCCAAGCTTTGCGGGTCTCTGTCTGGGGCACTGGGAGGAGCAGGTTGTGTACACTAAACCTCTTTACTGAGACGGTCATCATGTGGGCCAGGTACATAGACAATATTTTTTGTACCTGGAACGGTGATGAGATTGAGGCTAATGAACTGGTTAACCAACTGAATGATAACTTTTTGTTTTTGAAGTTCTCCAGTCAATTTGCCAGAATTGAAGTTTTGGATTTGCTGCTAACTGTGAAGGGTATAAAAATTGAACAGCTTTTTATTTCGGAAAGAAATGGCTGGCAACAGTTTGTTGCACGCCTGAAGCTTTCACCCAGAAAGCCCGATTAGAAGCATCCCGTTGGGAAAACTACTCTGTGCCAAGCGGAATTGTAGCTCGGAGGAAGGCTATACATTAGAGGAAATCCGGATGACAAATAGATTCCTAGAAAGGGGTTATACCCGTCACATGGTTAAAAAAGCAAGCTGGGAGGTAGAAAAAAGATCACAAACTGAACTGTTGCTACCCAGGGAAACCAATGATGAATCTAAACAAATGATAAGATTCATCACTACCTTCCACAATCAGGCAAAAGAAGTCAGAAATGGGCATAGGTAAATTCTGGCCAGTACTGAAAATGGACAAAGACATTGCTTAGAGTATTGAAGAGTTTCCTCAAACAACTTTCAGAAGAGCAAAATCTTTAAAAGATACCATGTGCAAAACATTATTCACTCCACTAAAAAGAAAAAACAAACATACAAGGGCTTTTTTTTGGTGGAAATTACAAAGCTTGCAAGTTCAGCAAAAATTGTGTAAACAGATACAATTGTCAGAGGATTGTAAACCATATGTGATTGAGAAACATGTATCATGCAACACTGATCATGTTGGTTATGCCTTAAAATGTCCCTGTAATAAATCCTATATAGGGAGCACAATTCATAAAGTGAAGAAGCGGGTCCTAGAACACCTCTGTGCTATTAAAAATGAAGACAAACAGTATCCCAACGTGAGGCACTTCAAAAGTCACCACAATCAGAATCGCAGCTTGTTAACATTATGGGGCACATTAGGATGGTGGGTGGGCTTTGCCCGCCCGCCACCCTATCGGAAAACAGGACCGCCCTCCTTAAGGGCGGGGGTCGCGGGAGTGCCATTAGTGCTCTCTGCACCGCCCGCCACAATGCTGAAAGTGCATTGCAGCATTTGCATGATGAAAGCGGCAGGCACCGCGCGGTGCCTGCCGCTTTCATTATGCAAATGCAGGGGGGTAGCATAGGTACCCCCGTGTGCACCCCCCTACTGTGCTTCACTCTGGGGGCCCGCAGGGGGCCCCCGAGATTGATGTCCGCCTGACTTTCCGTGGCGGCATTGCCGCCACGGAAAGGCATTGAAAAATGCCCATGCTAATATGGCTGGCGGTGTCTGATAGACACCGCCACCATGTTATCCCTTTTCTGCCCCGGCCGCAAGGCGACCGGGGCGGAAAACAGGCGGGCGGTGTTTCCCACCGCCGCGGTCCCCTCCGCCATCGTAATATGGCGGGGGGGAATGCAGGGAAGGATGTCGGGCAGATTGCCTCCGCCAGGGTGGCGGTGGCCACCGCTACCCTGGCGGAGGCAATCCGTCCGACATCCTAATGGGCCCCATAGTGTACTAGACACAATCCCAATACATGAAAAGGGTGGGAATCAAGTTCAAGATTTGAGATGCTTGGAATCAAAATTAATAATTCAGTATAGGCCACTAGCCCCCACAGGTCATACTGGAGAATTGTCAGTCCATTTAGGTTGAATAATGTTAGAAACGGGACCCTGGCCGGCCAAGACTCGCGTCGAGGTCAGTCAGGGATCACCATTTCTAAGGTCAGGGCAAGGGAGTCACACACCAAGATAACCCCCGCTCACCCTCTAGGTAACGTGGCGCGAGCAGCAAGGCTAATCTCAGAGGCGATGTGTAAAGCGTTTGCGCGCGCACCCCAGCGACAACAACCAAAGGCCCACCACAAAGGAAACTCCACACAAGGTTATATCAAAAATAGCCTTTGTATTATAATAATAAGAACACATTAGATAACACACACACTTTACAATGTGCCAACAAGCACGGGCAAGATTTACAAGGGATTATGTACAGGACAGGGCCACCTGGACCACTGTCAGGGGTATGCACTTGTTAGAAATAATACTTGTAGGTATAACACTTTAGCACATAAACATACAATGACTGTAACACAGAAATAGTAAATGTAGCATACAACCAGTAACTACTGGTAAAGGGAAAATACCTCCTACGCCACCCTAGTCTCTGTAGGGAAATCACGCAGGGAGCTAGGACCTATGGAAGGAAAACCTATCACCTACTACGCCACCCTAGTCTCTGTAGGGAAATCACGCAGGAAGCTAGGACCTTATCATCAGGACCTATGGAAGGAAAACCTATCACCTCCTACGCCACCCTAGTCTCTGTAGGGAAATCACGCAGGGGGAAGGAAACCTAAGATAATCACCTAGGCAAGTAACATTTAGCAAAGGCAATCAAACATCAACATTCCTCTAAGCAGGTTACTTTTAGCAAAGGGGATAAACACATAAAGAATTACCTAAGCAGGTCACTTTTAGCAAAGGTAATAATAAACAAGAATTGCACATGTAACATTAAAACACATTCAGAGGTGCAGGTTAGAACTTTTGCGCAAGAATCATATAGCAAAGAAATCACAATGCGCAGGGTGCATGTAGCACACCACTCAAAATGTCCCTCAGGCCAACTGGCCTCGAAAGGGGCGGAATGCCCTGAGTCTCAGTGTCAGGGAGGTCTGCGCAGGCAGCACAGACACAAAAGCCTAAACGTAGCAACTGTCCACTAAGTGCTGGACAGTTGTAAATATCAGGTAGGCAGACGTTGGAGCCAGGTGGGCTCAAGAACAATGGTGGGGAGACACAGCGTGGGAGCCTCGGGGCTGCAACCAACTCACTGCCTGTGTCCCCCTAGAGCCTCTGTGGCTCGCAAAGCAAATGGGCACTAGTGTAGAGCTTCAGCGCTCTCAAACAATTAAAATGGCCCCAGAGCCTCTCGGGGCTCAAAGATCAATAACATGCCCCCTCGAGCCTCGGGGCTCGTAACATAGGAGTAGGGCGGGAGCCTCTCGGGCTCTAAATAAACCAATTGCCCCCAGGAGCCTCGGGGCTTCAAGCACCAAAAATGCGGCCACGTGGGAGTCCCTCACGGGGGACTCAGGAATCAATAATGCCCCCGGAGCCTATCGAGGCTCCACACAACAGCGCGCGCGAGATCGCGCTACGGGGGAGGGGCGGACACCGGCAATGTGTCCCGCGGCCCCTCTCCCTCCTCGGCACTCACCGGGTGTCTTGTGGCGGGCGGAGCTCCTCTTCACACGGGGAGCCTCCTAGCAGCGCGGGGCTCCTCTCCACACGGGGAGCCTCGGCGAGACGCGCCAAGCTGCTTCCTGGTTCCGCTCTCCTCCCCCGATGACGCGGCGGGAGGCTCGACCGCCTGGGCCAATCCCAGCGCGGCCGGGCTATGACGCTGGCGGCTGCTTCTGCTCGGCCCGGGACTGCGGCGGTGATCACGGGGCAATGCGGCGTGGGCAGCCGCTCTTCAAAATAAATATAACGGGGCAATGCCGGGTGGCACCGGCTCTCCGAAAATAAAGGTAAAGCGAGGTAGGCACTCGCTCGGTCCTGGCAAAGCGCTCCAAAGCGCTAGAATCAAGATAAAGCGCACCCAGCGCTTAGGGGGAAATAAAGCGCTCTTAGCGCTAAAAGCAAAACGAAGCGCTCCCAGCGCTGGGGACAAGGGAGAGCGCTCCCCCAGCACAGCAAAGCTCCAGCAAGGTCTGGAGGCAGACAGGGGGGCAGGGCAGGGCCAGAGCCAGCACACTGGGTCTCCAGGCAGGGAGACAAGCCAAGTGGCGGTCCTCCTGGCCCCAGCAGCAGCAACAGCCCCCTCTGGCAAGGATCCACAAGTAGAACCCTTTCTGTGGGGACACAGCCCCATATTTATACAGAGAATTCCTTTGTTAGGAGGTGCAGGGTGGGGGGAAACCAGTTGCAGCTGGCTTGGGAGTACCCTTGATGGCCCAACCACCCCTTTCATTCACTGGGGAGGCTTGGGTCATTAGACAAACCACAGGGGGGCGGAGCCAGCATTGTGTGGGGAAAAACCCAGCCCATCCAGGACACAGATCTACTCCTCCCACACATCACTCATGCTGATCTCACACTCACCACCGGGCAGACCCATCCAGACTTCCTGGAGCCTGGCATGCCAGCCAGCTCCAGCCAATCACGCTCCAGTATCCTCACTGCACACATACATCAATGTCCAGAAGTAGCACTTCCCTTCTAGACACACACAAGCCGCACATACCATTGCGCAGCATTCACTCTCACGAGTTCATACATACTAAACTCGAGCCTGCACTCCCCACACATCAGGAACTACCAGGGCACCCACATTCCCCATGCATTCCTATGGGAGGGCAGGCCAGCCATACTACACGCACGCACTTTCACTCTGGGACACAGGGAAAAAGTGCGCCAAGACCCAAAAATCACTACACAGGGTCACAAATAAAGGCAAAAAGATTAGGGGTGAACCTGCCCTAAGGCCCAAGTCTAACACGACCCCCTTCCAGCCAAAACGCAGGGTAGACCGATCACCACCGTGATGGGCTTCCCTGCTTGGGGCGATAAAACAAGGACGCGGGCCCACAACTGCAGGGACACCCTCCTGTTTTACGCCATGGTGAACCCCTAGGGTTCCTTCTAAAACTACTGTAGGGACTAACTGGGGTACCCCACTGATACTCTCCAGCTGCCCTCGGCCAGGACCAGGCCCTAGGCCATCCAGGTACCACTGGATCCTGTATACTCACAAAGTGGGGGGTAGTAACCCCTGGCACATAACAGCCATTTTCCACTCTTCCTGTCTGCAAGACAGGGCTAGACTTCCACTGGTTCTCCAGCCTAGGGTCTACAACCTCAGGCGGACCAGGAGTCTCAGGGAAGGCTCTCCTCCCCTTACCTCTTCTCCTAGGGTTCCTCCTCCTCCTGCGAGAGGTACCTTCTAAACAACATTCTCCCAACCTAGGGTTTAACCCCTCAGGTGGTACTGGGGTCAGAGGTGGGCTCTCCCACCCTCTGCACCCCCTTCCAGAGTCCTGCTCCCTCCCAACCGGGGCAGTACTTCTGGAGAAAGAACTGGTTAGGACACTGATTACAGTAGTCCCACCCTTCAGGTCAGGCTGATCCTGAACCTGGCCTTCCAACCTCCGGTCTACAACCTTTGGTGGAACCAATGCCTGGCACTCCAGGACTTCTGGGGACTCACATCCTATCCCCCAATCACTCCTTTCACTGGACTTCTGTACTCTCCCTCCTGGAGCGGTACCGCCAGACTCTGGAAGCATGGAAGCTCCGCTTACAGATGCTCCAGGTCCTCTACCCACTAGGAGATCTCCCTCAAGTGAACTAACAGGCAAGTCTAGGTTCCCTTCCTGGTGTTCCCTAAAGAAACCATCCAGGCTCTGTGACAGGGCTTCGGGCGTCTGGGGACTCTCGGTCACACACTCACTCCCGCTCCACTGAGACAGGCAGTCAGCCCCTACACCCTTCTCACTAACCAAGGACCTAGCTGGGCTACTCTCACCCTCTTCCACCACACTGGGCTGGAAGACACCTGACCCACTATTGTTGGAATCACTCACTAGTGACTCAAAAGAACCTCTCGCACTGTCCCATCGGTCTGCTTCCTCTGCAAGCTCCCATGCAATAAACGATCCAAACTTCAACAGGTGCTGGCGCAACTCTGGCACACAACAACTGAGCAACTGCTCTCTGATAAACATATCGAACAATATGTCCCAATCACATTTCGTGGGCTCCCGTACCCAATCACACAGGGCTCCACAACAGTCATCCTCAAAGTCTACCCAAGACTGATGAGACGGTTTCCTAAGGTTCCTAAACCTCAACCTATTCTCCTCCTCTGGGGAAACAGGAACCATACTCGGGGAACTGGGAGTGGGACTGTCCACACTAATATTTAAAAAGCTGCCACCACTGGACTCCACCCTCCCTGGGGAATCCAGACAATTACAATTATGCGCAGGGAAGAGTCTATCCTCTAGGGCTGCTCTCTCACGGATGATGGCCCTTCTCTCCACCTCTATCCTCTCCTGCGCTAAGAGTCTCTCGATCTCTAGCTGCGCCATAGCCTGGGCATGCTCTAACATGAGCTGTTCCATCGCTAACTGATGCTCCCTCTCTTCCTTCCTATCTAACCAATCCTCTGGGGACAGGACAAGGGATGTGGCGCTGGTACTGACACTGGACTCAGCAAGGGACTCCCTACCTATGGGGTCCTCACTCTCTGCTGACATCCATCCACTGTCATCCTCATACAACTCACATTCTTCAGGGCTCTCCACAGACTCACCATCCTCATGACGTGCGGCCCGGGCCCTCTCTCTCTCACTGTACTCAAGATCCCACTGACCCTTTTGCCATTGGATCAGGCTGTCCCTAAGCTGGGACTGAGTATCCGACACACTCACCTCCATGCCTCCCTCTTCACAGAATCTGACCAGCTCTGACCTACTGTACCTAAAAAGACAACAGAGATCAAAAACAGGCTCCATTTTGGCGGACGTTCTCAAGAAGAGTTTGACACAGGGAACCTGGGGGTCTGAGCTACACAGGAGTATACAATTATCACAATTCAGCAAGATTCCTATCTCAGAACTTGCACTCCACTGTCCAGCGTAACACACACTCATTCACACACAACCCTCCCCTCGGACTGGTAAGGCAGTTTCTACCACCCCTGATTTTCTCAACCTGACCACTAGCGACACAGGTACCAAACTCTGGGAGCAGGGCGGGGAACAAGGTACTGGACAAAATACAAATGACACCTTTCAGGAGAAGCAATACTTATCTTCCCTAAAAAACAATAATCCCCAAAATGTGGTTATCTAAAATTGCAGAGCTTTGTAGTGTGGCCTGTCGCCACTGTGGTACAGCGCAAACGCAAGTCCAATCCGCACCGCTGCCACCAATGTTAGAAACGGGACCCTGGCCGGCCAAGACTCGCGTCGAGGTCAGTCAGGGATCACCATTTCTAAGGTCAGGGCAAGGGAGTCACACACCAAGATAACCCCCGCTCACCCTCTAGGTAACGTGGCGCGAGCAGCAAGGCTAATCTCAGAGGCGATGTGTAAAGCGTTTGCGCGCGCACCCCAGCGATAACAACCAAAGGCCCACCACAAAGGAAACTCCACACAAGGTTATATCAAAAATAGCCTTTGTATTATAATAATAAGAACACATTAGATAACACACACACTTTACAATGTGCCAACAGGCACGGGCAAGATTTACAAGGGATTATGTACAGGACAGGGCCACCTGGACCACTGTCAGGGGTATGCACTTGTTAGAAATAATACTTGTAGGTATAACACTTTAGCACATAAACATACAATGACTGTAACACAGAAATAGTAAATGTAGCATACAACCAGTAACTACTGGTAAAGGGAAAATACCTCCTACGCCACCCTAGTCTCTGTAGGGAAATCACGCAGGGAGCTAGGACCTATGGAAGGAAAACCTATCACCTACTACGCCACCCTAGTCTCTGTAGGGAAATCACGCAGGAAGCTAGGACCTTATCATCAGGACCTATGGAAGGAAAACCTATCACCTCCTACGCCACCCTAGTCTCTGTAGGGAAATCACGCAGGGGGAAGGAAACCTAAGATAATCACCTAGGCAAGTAACATTTAGCAAAGGCAATCAAACATCAACATTCCTCTAAGCAGGTTACTTTTAGCAAAGGGGATAAACACATAAAGAATTACCTAAGCAGGTCACTTTTAGCAAAGGTAATAATAAACAAGAATTGCACATGTAACATTAAAACACATTCAGAGGTGCAGGTTAGAACTTTTGCGCAAGAATCATATAGCAAAGAAATCACAATGCGCAGGGTGCATGTAGCACACCACTCAAAATGTCCCTCAGGCCAACTGGCCTCGAAAGGGGCGGAATGCCCTGAGTCTCAGTGTCAGGGAGGTCTGCGCAGGCAGCACAGACACAAAAGCCTAAACGTAGCAACTGTCCACTAAGTGCTGGACAGTTGTAAATATCAGGTAGGCAGACGTTGGAGCCAGGTGGGCTCAAGAACAATGGTGGGGAGACACAGCGTGGGAGCCTCGGGGCTGCAACCAACTCACTGCCTGTGTCCCCCTAGAGCCTCTGTGGCTCGCAAAGCAAATGGGCACTAGTGTAGAGCTTCAGCGCTCTCAAACAATTAAAATGGCCCCAGAGCCTCTCGGGGCTCAAAGATCAATAACATGCCCCCTCGAGCCTCGGGGCTCGTAACATAGGAGTAGGGCGGGAGCCTCTCGGGCTCTAAATAAACCAATTGCCCCCAGGAGCCTCGGGGCTTCAAGCACCAAAAATGCGGCCACGTGGGAGTCCCTCACGGGGGACTCAGGAATCAATAATGCCCCCGGAGCCTATCGAGGCTCCACACAACAGCGCGCGCGAGATCGCGCTACGGGGGAGGGGCGGACACCGGCAATGTGTCCCGCGGCCCCTCTCCCTCCTCGGCACTCACCGGGTGTCTTGTGGCGGGCGGAGCTCCTCTTCACACGGGGAGCCTCCTAGCAGCGCGGGGCTCCTCTCCACACGGGGAGCCTCGGCGAGACGCGCCAAGCTGCTTCCTGGTTCCGCTCTCCTCCCCCGATGACGCGGCGGGAGGCTCGACCGCCTGGGCCAATCCCAGCGCGGCCGGGCTATGACGCTGGCGGCTGCTTCTGCTCGGCCCGGGACTGCGGCGGTGATCACGGGGCAATGCGGCGTGGGCAGCCGCTCTTCAAAATAAATATAACGGGGCAATGCCGGGTGGCACCGGCTCTCCGAAAATAAAGGTAAAGCGAGGTAGGCACTCGCTCGGTCCTGGCAAAGCGCTCCAAAGCGCTAGAATCAAGATAAAGCGCACCCAGCGCTTAGGGGGAAATAAAGCGCTCTTAGCGCTAAAAGCAAAACGAAGCGCTCCCAGCGCTGGGGACAAGGGAGAGCGCTCCCCCAGCACAGCAAAGCTCCAGCAAGGTCTGGAGGCAGACAGGGGGGCAGGGCAGGGCCAGAGCCAGCACACTGGGTCTCCAGGCAGGGAGACAAGCCAAGTGGCGGTCCTCCTGGCCCCAGCAGCAGCAACAGCCCCCTCTGGCAAGGATCCACAAGTAGAACCCTTTCTGTGGGGACACAGCCCCATATTTATACAGAGAATTCCTTTGTTAGGAGGTGCAGGGTGGGGGGAAACCAGTTGCAGCTGGCTTGGGAGTACCCTTGATGGCCCAACCACCCCTTTCATTCACTGGGGAGGCTTGGGTCATTAGACAAACCACAGGGGGGCGGAGCCAGCATTGTGTGGGGAAAAACCCAGCCCATCCAGGACACAGATCTACTCCTCCCACACATCACTCATGCTGATCTCACACTCACCACCGGGCAGACCCATCCAGACTTCCTGGAGCCTGGCATGCCAGCCAGCTCCAGCCAATCACGCTCCAGTATCCTCACTGCACACATACATCAATGTCCAGAAGTAGCACTTCCCTTCTAGACACACACAAGCCGCACATACCATTGCGCAGCATTCACTCTCACGAGTTCATACATACTAAACTCGAGCCTGCACTCCCCACACATCAGGAACTACCAGGGCACCCACATTCCCCATGCATTCCTATGGGAGGGCAGGCCAGCCATACTACACGCACGCACTTTCACTCTGGGACACAGGGAAAAAGTGCGCCAAGACCCAAAAATCACTACACAGGGTCACAAATAAAGGCAAAAAGATTAGGGGTGAACCTGCCCTAAGGCCCAAGTCTAACAAATAATATTAGGAAATGTCCCACTGGCTTATCAGTAATTACAGTTACTGTTTTTAGAGTCTGAGTAAATGTCAGCTGTTTGTTGAAATGATGATGCATGTATACTGTTTTCAAACGTCACTTTAGTTTTTGTTTTAAGATGTTGTATGAAGGAATACGTGATGATTAATTATCCAATTTTGCATTTTTATGTTTCGACAGACTGTATTGATGACGAGTGGAAGGCTTTGGAGCTATAAATATCTACTTCACCCTATGGGGGAGGATTAGAATTACCAATTTAGGGGGTGCTAAGCCCACTGGGGCTGGAGTAACCTTGTGGGTAATCCCTTGCAACCCAACATCTGGGACAGGAGAGGAAAACAATCCTTTGTTGGGAAAAAGTTTAAAATACCCATCAGCTAACAAGGGTAACACGTAGCATTTTCTATGCCCACTGGGGCAGTACGCGACAGTGAGATAGCTTCAACAATTGATCTTTATGTCTGACACTGTTTACAATAAGGAGTACTAGCTCTCTCTGTGCGATATATCCCATTAAGGATTGTCCAGCATTTCTTGAAATACATATCGGTGTAGATGAAGGCAGAAAATGGGTATGCCAAAATACTCACAAATTTAAAATGTTGGAAACAACACGGTGAATGTGTGTAGTAATAAAGTTGGCTAGAAACTTTATCGAGAGGCGACAAAACAATGCATTACCTAACTAGGTGCAATGGAATACATGGATTGAAGTTGTTAATAGATACCTGCTTCACACTCGTCTTATTGAATGAAATATAATGTGAATACCGTATGGTCTAACATTTTTTGCACAAATAGAAAATTCATTGATTGTGTCTGTGGCTTGCTGCTTTAGTATGGAGTAACAGCAGTTGGATTGAGAAATAGGGGTTCGCCACCCCACTGTGGAACGCCGTCACCAGAGGATCGGGTAAGGCGAACGTGCTTTTCTTGCTGTGGAACACATTTATGTTTATATGTATAGGACAGAATGAGTGAACCGGCTGCCACTTTCATGATGAATAAATCAACAGCATGGCTTTAAATCGGAGTTGGGCTTCTGCAATTTTCTTCGCATTGCATGCTTTATCAGGATTTTCCATTCTTGAAGGCAGAAGCCGCCCTGGAGGTTTGGAGGCCCCCGGCAATGGAGTCCTTTTTTGTGGATATATATGTACTAGGTCCCGAAATGCGTCGAGTTGCCGAGTATTTGCTAAATAAAAACACTGTTTGAGAAGCGATTGGGAGTCTGTGGTTGCTGTTTTCCTTTGGATGCCTTTGGAGAGCTTCAGCAATTGTTGTGGTGTTTTGAGGCTCGCCTCCTCACCACGGAACGCCGTCGTAAAATGGCGAGGACATGGCGTTCTTGGTATTTACAGAGGTTGGCTGATTGGATATATATATATATATATATTTATATCCACAAAAAAAGATATATATATATATTTCTTTGGAGGAGTGTGTTCTTGGAATTGTCTGCACGAGTGACCAGTATCGCGCACATGAGGCCCCCACACCACAAGCTGGCCTCGGTCCTATTGGTCTCTGCTGCGGCGCACTTTGCTCTGTTTCCAGGTTACTGGATGGACCTTGGCCCGCCTCCACACACCGGGATGGACTGGAGCGGTGCTGCAGTTATTAACTGCACGTGGGGCGAGGCATATTCATGCTTTGCCCCCGCGGAGATGTATCCCTGTGACTTTGGGGGTTGGTGTGGTTATGGGTACTCGGGGGACTTTGCTTTGTGGCCCAGCTATTAGGAGCACGCTCATTTTGCCCCGCTACAAGATTGCTGCATGAACATTGCATCTTGGGACTTGTAGGCGCAACCAATCCAGGCGTGCTGCATAAATTGAAGGTGATGATCATACTCACCTGAGGGTGGAGCGGCTCGTCAGCAGAGAGATGGGGCGGGATATTTATATCCGGAAGTGAGCGCCCTCATCTCATTAGCACAACATGCGCTGAAGAGGCAGGAGCAGAAATGCATATGCTTTATATTTTGCTGTGCTGTTTTTCCTTGCCGGTGCTGTGATTAAAGTCCTTCTCTGTCTCCCCATACGGGCCTCATCTCTTTCTTTGGAGGAGTGTGTTCTCATATATATATAAATATATATATATATATATCTCCAAACCCTCATAGGTTGGCGATCCTCTTCCACGAAGTACGAGTGCGGACTCAGCTTTTGTGCAGGTATATTTTATTGTTGAATTACATTCATTTCGTCCACCATGACGCGTTTCAGCCGACACTAAGCCTTGATCACATGACATCACCAAGACATTGTTACCAAAATTTAAAGTGCCAGTGTTAACAATTCCAGTCATAAACATAAACAACACACTATTTCAGTAGTTCATATTTCTGCTAAACAATGCAATCACAATCTTAGTAAAATACTCTGGATATCATAAGGAAATAATATCCCCCCGTGAATGGTATATTATCACATTTTCTTCCATGAGTGTAATGTCCAACTTGACTGTGGCATAAATGCCTTCAGGTCCATCCAATGCTTCTTGACCTGTGGTAGTATATTGTTATATAGGACTTGGATTAATTCCCCCTATTAATTTCCCTTATCATAACGAATGGTACGTCACTTTAGCTATATTTTCTTCGCAATAAGAGTGTAGGACTTGACCTTTTTGGTTAAAGTTTCCTAAACTTTTTGCTTTCCCCATAGACAGTTTTCCTGACCTAGACATGCCAATTTAGATGCTTTGGGTACTTTGCCACTGCTGATCAGTGTAAAAGTACAGCAGATCCCTATGTAAAATGTAATGGTGATTGGTTGGCCATGATTGGTATGTTGCCTCACTAGTAAAAGTCCCTAGTGATGTGCACTGTGTGTGCAAGGGCTAGGAAATCAAGGGCGTGCAGAGAAGGGAACTCAGGCTTTCAGTGTAGAGTCTGCGTGCCGAATGCTATGTTAGCATGTAGTCCTGACAAATGTAACCACTTGTCAGGCCTGACTTTCCCTTTTACATACATATGGGGCACCCCTGTGGTAGGTACCAGGTAACTCCTGGTCATGGTGCAGTGTAGGCAAAAGGCAGAGCATATACTGTGTGTGGGTTATGTTCTGACAGTGAAAAACTCTCCATTTCGTTTTTCACTGCTGAAAGGCCATTTTGCCCATAGGACAGAATGGGGGAGGCTGTGTGTTGTGTTTGTTAGCCTAGTTTCCTGTCAGTTTATAATGAAGAGGTGAAGTTTGGTATGTATGGGCTCACAGCGTCATAATGCATTTTCTGTTAAGGTGGTTTTGTCACTGTGTGTTTATAAACCACTCTTTTAGAAAGTGGCTGAATTCTGTGCTCTGATCATTTCTGTGTGTCTCTGAAATGTGGATTGTCTGTCTGGAACTGAAAGGTAAGGGGGGCTGGGAGAGGTCTTGACAAAGGGAGGGGTTGAGATGGCACCAGGCTGCCCTGCATATGGAGAGCAGGGGGGAAGGGAAGCCTGGGAGGTGAAAAGGCCTGGGCTGGTGCTATAAACCAATTGACCCATCTCCTGCTGAGTGATTAAGGATCCAGACCCCAGTATCAAAGAGAGAGAGGTGACACTGGGAGGGAGACACCCAGAACTGATTTAGGGAAGGGTCAGGGACCCCTGAGCATATACGAACTGACAGTAATGGGTATAACTATGAGAGCTGGAACCTTTGAACGTTGGAATGAAACAGATGTGGATTGAGACTGAAAAGGCTTGGACACATTCTGTGGTCAGGAGGAACCTCTGCTAAAGAAGGAGCAACTGAAGAGACTGATGTGGATAGACCAATCCTTGCTTCATGACCTGGGGCTGGTCTGCAGTTTGCTGTTCTAACTAAGGAAGAGGCTGTTGGGACTGTGCTTGGAGGCGCTAGGTGCCCCTGCTTGAAGAAGACTATGCTTTATGCTGTGTCTTGTAACCCCAATGGCCCGAGGTGAGCTGGCTCCCTGTTTTGGAAACACAGGAATATAAAAAAATCCAGAGAAGACTATCAGATACACCGTGGGTGTGTGCACTCTGTCTAGCTTGAGACCTTCGCAACTTGTGCCCTGTGATCTTGGTCACCTGGAGTTTCAAGGGAAACTCGAACGCGCTGGGAGCGTGTGTCTTGGTGCAGCCCGGGTGTTGGTGAGGAGCGCCCGGGCCTCGTGTGCACCAAAGGAAGAAGCGAGACTCGGATATGCATTGTGCGTGTTGTGGTGCAGCCATGGTGTTGGTGAGGAGCGCCTGGAAATTGTGTGCACCAACGGAAGAAGTGAGTCTCGGACGTGCTGGGCGTGTGTCGTGGTGCAGCCTGGGTGTTAGTGAAAAGCGACGGGCATTTTCTTGTTCTTACATGTGTGAGGGGTCCAGGATCCAGTCCAAACCTGTTCTAGGTGCCCTCTGCCAGGACATGTCTTCTTCCTTTGTGAGTCTGGGCCAGGGCTATCAGACGCACCGCAGGAGGTGGAGCAGCAGTGTGGGAGGCAGGCACAGCCCTATTCAGACCCAGGTGCTACTCCTCCCCACCACTCTACATGTAGATGGGTCTATTTAGCCTAGTGCTGACTCACCCAGCCTCCCTGGAGCCTCCCCCTGCCTCTGTCACTCACAAACTAGACAGTCAATACACAAACAGGCAGAGGCACACAGAAAGGTTGAACAGGAAAATAGCCACTTTCTAAAAGTGCTATTTTCAAACATGGAATTTAAAAAACATCTTTCCTAAAAGATGCGTTATCAAATTCTGAGTCCAGGGATACCAGACTTCAGCTTCCCATCTTGCTACTATGGGGAGGTATGCAGGTACAGATGGGACACAGCATTCCTCATTCTATCCTAAGGGCAAGATGGCCGTTCAGTAGTGAAAAACGAAATTGGCAGTATTTCACTATCAGGACCTGTCACCCACACTAGTAAATGTCCTAACTTTCACATACACTACATCCTGCCCAGGGGGGTACTTTGGGCCTACCATAGGGGTATCCAATGTGTAAGAAAAGGGAAGGGTCAGGCCTGGTCAGTGTGTACACTGGCCAGGATAACATAGCAGTTCACAGACTGTGCACAGGCACTGCAGTGGAAGGCCTGAGACACCATTTTAGGGCTACTCATGTGGGTGGCACAATCAGTGCTGCAGGCCCACTAGTAGCATTCGAATTACCAGCCCTGGCACACTCAGTGCACTTTACGAGGGACCTACTGCTAAAACAAATATGCCAATCATAGATAACCAATCACATTAACAATTTACAGGCAGAGCATATGCACTTTAGCACTGATCAGCATTGATAAAGTGCTGGGAGTCCTATTGCCAACAACCACAGGTCAGGAAAAACAAGGGAGGAAGAAGCAAAAAGTTTGGTGATAACCCTGCAAAAAGGGCAATTTCCAACAGTTATAAATATATATAATTACTGTGAATTAGGAAAAGATGGCTTTGCTAAATTCATGGGTCTGTTATATGCAATATTTGCATTTGCTTTCGAATAACAATGATGTTCTATAAAACTAGACTGAAATTCACTTTCTTTCCACACTCTGAAAAACCCAAACTTGCACTACACTTATGCAGGGTGCGATAGAAATTGTAGCATGTTTTTAAAAAACTTAACACCTGAAAAAGAAAATGAAAGTTAGCCATTGTCCTACAACGTTCGAGCATGGTTGGACTGATTAAACGTGTATTCAAGAATGAATAACATGGTAGGACTTACAGAGCAGCACAGACGGGCAACTACTGGAAGCAGTGGTGTAATAATATCCCCCCTGTCCTTATAGTGGGGGGGGCAAGGTCCGGGGGCCTCAGGCACTGTGCATGGACGGACCTGAGAGCTCCTGATTGTGTTCTGAGCGAGGAGGCCACCCCATGCACTTTGCAGGGCAGCCCCACAAGTTTTGGTAGGCCAATGACAGGAAGGTAGTACTGATAGTGCGTTCGCTCACTGAGGATGTATAATCTGGACGCAGCACTATAGTCAATGACCCGTGCATAGTCCAGATCAAGGTCCGCGCTTGGCAACAGTTTCTAACTGGATAGGGCAGAGCACTTCCCTGCTGCCCTAGTGTCCACATTTGGGATACGCCAGTGGTCCACCATAGAACTGGACACGTGGGCATGGCCAGGTGCAGGGCGGGAGGAGACCTTATGAGGGCGACCCTCTGCTTTCCCTCCAACTGGCTGATCAGGGAGTTCACTTGGGGTAAGGGCAATTCCTGCACTATTTTGCCCTGCGCCATACAGCTCTGATGATATGAGGAACAGTCACAGATATCCAATTAGCATCCCATATGCTCCAAATGGACAGTGGCAGCGGTGCCATAACTTGGATGTTCTCAGCCTTGGGAGCAGACTTTTAAATAAAAAAAACCTGAAATCGAGAGACAAATGGGGAACAGACTGTGTGATAGCATGCTCACTGACAGACACTGGGACTACACACTGAGATTGACACACAATCACTAGCGATGCTCGATTTTGTCTTATGCAGTTTAATTTTATAGGTGGACATGCAACTCCTGTAATGCTACACAAGGTAGACCCGGCTAAGTCCCACAGTTGTCCCAAGTGCCCCCAGACAGGACGCCGTGTTTCCACTTGGCGCGGGATTGCTCGCTGCTCCATGCATACCGGATGCACTTAGAGGACTGTCACCCATTACCCTTGAGGCACACGTTTCAGGTTAGAATCGCACAAGAGTCCACGGGCATGCTTATTGGGAATAGGGCAAGCAAATCCCAAACCAAAAAGATAAAATGTATACATTCTTCAGCTGGCGAGGAGGGGATTGGCCATTCACTGGCTCAACCCTCCATCCCCCACTATCACCAGCTCGAGGAGAGGCATGGGGGGTGGTGTGTGGCAGAGGGGATCAGAGTGAAACTTTTTAGGTGGGATGACAAATTAGAAGAGGATAAGGAACTTTGGAACCAGCTCACTTATTGCCACTGGATGAACGTCCACCTTGAATGTTACTTGACACGTTGACTGTATTGTATATACACGATTTGCTGTCCGGGCTCCACGTGCAGGCACAGATAGTATAAGAACCCTCTCTCTTTTCTCTTCCCCATGCCCAATAACGAGGAACCCCTAGACTGTCTCGTTGAGCACTAACCTCGCTCGAGATCGATGGTATGTCGTACCCGTCATTGCCTTTGGGACTATGATTCCCCATATACATGTATCGGGTTATTTCTTACCTGGCAAGTATTATGTTGTTTGTATAATCTCAATTAAAAAACAAATTGCTATACGAAAAACAACCGTATAACATATCTTTAAGCTATAGTTCAAGTCGACCCATCCCATTTCGGTAGAGATCATGCCTGGTTTGCATATGGCTGGCCCCTGTCTGTAAAGGCACAGGCGGGCTGAAGGACAATGGACAGGAATGGAGCCCAGGGTGAGTGGCTGTGATTAATTCAAGCGCCTGTATATGGCTGGTCCCTTTCTGGAAGGGCACAGGCCAGCTAAAGAAGAATGGACAGGAATGGGGCCCAGACTGATTGGCTGAGATGTTTTCAAGTACTTGTATATGGCTGGTCCTTGTCACTAGTGGCACAGACGAGCTAAAGAACAATGGACAGGAATAGGGTTTAGGGTGAATGTCTGTGATTAATTCGAGCGGTCCAGCTACCACTATTAATTCTGGCTCCAGGCAGGATACCATATAGTGAGCTGAGTGTGACACTTGAGAGGCTTATGAGCAAGGCGTTGCCATTGTGAATTTGTGAGAGGGGACAGAGCTGGGAGGGGGCACTGCACCGCCTGCTGAGCTGGGTATTTTATGCTGTGCCGCTGCTGTGGGATCGATCCACTTGACAAGCTTGTGGAAACCTGATCTGGTTTGACATGCAAGCTAGCCATAGATATCACTGCTCTCAGAGCTTTTTTTCATTTGGCCTCAAAAGCCTTTCACTCACCAAGGTTGGACTGGATTATAGAGGAATCTTTACAAGCTCCAAACAACAGCTCCTTTAAGTTGGTTCTACTGAACCTACCACTACAATAGCACCTGGGCATAGTGCACACATGAAAAGTGTAGGGAAAAGGGGAAAAAATGTGAAAGGGGCAGGGCAAGAATGGATCAAAAAAAGGAAGAAGTTATATAACAAGGAATTGTGGAAAAACTGAACTATAGGAAGAAATTGAGAAATCTCAGAAGAAAGCACGATCAGGTGTTCAGAAATGAAGAGAAGAGGGACAACAAAGAGAGAAAGGCGGAAACGTAGTGAGGGTGATAACTAAAGGAGCTGGTTAATGTAAAAGAGAGGGCCAGAGTCAGGCAAGTGGGGAGGACATTTTTTGCAAAAAATGACAAGAATGGAAAGTTAAAGAAAACAATGGGAAATAGGAAAGAACAGGTAGAAATATGTTATTTAATGTACTTACTGCACACACGTATATGTAACATAGTTGGCACATTTCCAATCATAGTAAGAGAGATGAGAGGGTTGCTAACCCCTACGACGACGACCTGCATGCCACAACCTCCAGTCCCAGTGAGATACCTTCCCGCCTGCAGTCTACCGGCAATGGGGGGTGTTAGCTTTAGATCACGAGAGTCCCAGGGATGGAATGATATGTGACAAACACTGTGTAATCAGTTTGAAGGAAGCAGATACATATTATGGGCTGTATATTACACAAACAGGGCATTAATTGCTACTGCACGCGCACACAACTCCCCCTACCCCTCACCCCCCACCAAAAGTGCACAACCGTTTGAGCCCATGGCAAATCCACGAGTGGCTAGCTCGTTCAGTTTAAGTATTTTCTTTGATCTCTGAAGCTTGCCGTCTTGGCTATCTGGACTTCAGGTACCAACATGCAAGTAAAAGACAGCTGTACTGGCCTAGCTGCTCGCGGGACACTTTGAGAGCTCCATTAGAGGGCACTGCCCGTGCCACACGTGCAGCCCTGGTTCCGCACAGCTATCTGTACTCGCGAAGGCACGGAGCGCGTCTCATCCATGCCCCTCCAGCTGTGCGTGCTTTTTATAGTTCAGCGGGCATATCTAAAGAGAGAGGCGTGCGTGTGAGGGAGGCTGCGGGAGACGAGCCGGCCAGGAGAGTTGCTGCTGGGGGCGGGGAAGGGGCGGCACGAATGCCGGGGTGCTCCACGAGTTGCTCTGGAGAAGGCTCTGCACGGCGGTGTGTCCACAGAAGTCGGCACCTGCTCCTCGTGGAGGAGTGAGGGGGAACTCCTGACGCCGCGGCTGGATTCGCACTCTCCAGACTCCCCGAGCTCTCAGATGCTGTGCCCGCGGACCGGCTCCAGGCTTGCGAGAAGTGCCCCCTTCGGACGGATGCCCGCAGGACAGCGTTACCTGGAGGACGGTGGCGAGAGGCTGCAGCGGCGTGCCGGGGACCAGCGGCTGTGGAGTCAGTGAGCGGCTGCACTGAGCTGTGGTCTCTCTGAGAGCAGTGACTGCCTCGGCGGAGCGGAGGGGCTCTCCTGCCTACCGTAGCATCGTCTTAAGAGCTGCTGGATCTTCTCACAGGCGGGCTGGGGACTTGCTAGGAGATCCGTCCGTGCGCAAAAAGGGCCATCCGGGCGCAAGCAGGACCATCTCGGCGCCTGAACTCTGGGGGCTCCCTAGCCAGTCTCTCCTTGCTTGCTTGTTTCTGAAAGTGGATTAAAGCGCCGGGAACGTGTTTACAATTTGTGTAGCCCCCTTCCAGTGTCAAGTGGAATAACATGTAAAACAGCCACAACAAGAACAGCCAAGTCAGGTGTGGCGTTTCGGCCAAGTTGGGAGGTCCCGGCGCTCCCGGGTCTGGGAGACTCAGGGATGACAGCATGAGGCTGGCCGCCGGAGAGGCAGCGGGAGCCGGGCAGGGGCATGTGGTGAGGCGGCATCAGCTCCCGCGGCGCAGCGAGCACAGGTCTCCCCCAGCCCCCGGCCCCGGGCAGTGATGGCTCTGACTTCCAAGAAGACGAAGAGCCAAGCCTCGTTCACTCCCATGATGATCGGCGAGGAGGAGGCGGGCAGCGCAGTCAGGAACGGCCGGGGACTCTCGGAGCAGTGGGCGGCCACGGTGGCCGTGCGTGGCCGCGGCGCGGACGAGCCCCTGCACCGGAGGCTGCTGCTGGCCTTCGCGCTCTCCGTCCTGGCGCTCATCGTGGTCTCCATCGTGGCGGTGCTGCTCAGCGTGCGCTTCGAGGAGTGCGGCATCAACGGCCAGAGCCTCGGGGACGGAGGCGGCAGCAAGCTCGGCAACAGCAGCCTGCAGGAGGCTGCGCCCTTCAACCAGCAGCAGGAGGCGCCCGAGGGCGAGCCGCGCTCCGGCAAGGGGACCGCCGAGGAGGCGGACGGCGAGCGGCCCTGGACCCAGCCAAGGCTGCCCACCCACATGCGCCCCCTGCACTACAACCTGCTCATCACTGCTTTCATGGACAACTTCACCTTCTGCGGGGAAGTCAATATCCAGGTGGAGTGCTTAGAAGCCAGCCGCTATATAGTGCTGCACGCCGACCGCGTAGTCATCGAGCGGGTGCAGGTGGCTGAGGACAAGGTGTCCGGCGCCGTCAGGGTGTCCCGCTACTTCACCTACCCCGCCAACCAGGTGTTCGTGGTGGTGCTGGAGAGAGCGCTGGAGGCGCAGAGGAGCTATAATCTCAAAATCGTCTACAGCGCCTTGATCGAGAATGAGCTGCTAGGCTTCTTTCGCAGCTTCTATCTGATACACGGCGAGAGAAGGTAATGTGTGTGCGGCGTACGCTGCTTACTTCACACGGAGTATGTATGGCTTCATTCCAGTGGTATGTGAAACACCTCGGCACACTGCCCAGATCACGCAGAGATTAGCGTCTTCTGACCCATTCACACAAATCCGGTCAGCCTACTGCCACCTTTCACTTTTCACTGTGATACAAACTCGCAGCACCAGTGTTTTCTTGTCCACTCACTATAGTGCACTGCTCACTACACTGAGAGCCTGCTTTGTGCTCCCGCCCTTTCAGCACCACAGTTTGAGAGACTTCTTAGTGCTCGCAATATCCCAGTCCCACACGCTCTCGCATTCTGTGGTTGTGCAAACTTTTCAGCTCACGCAGCCACCTACTATCAGTGGTTAAAATTGAATTACAGAAGTGTAGATACACACTACACCCATGGTACCTGTGTGTGCTATTGAGAAGGGACGGTGCTCTCCAATTAAAAACACGGAACGCCCACTAAGACGTTTAGGCACTCTTCGTTTCAAGTGCTGTAAGAAGTTTAGACACTCTCCCTTTCAAGTGCTGCTGTAAGACGTTTAGGCACTTTCCGTTTCAAGTGCTGTAAGAAGTTTAGGCACTCTTCCTTTCAAGTGCTGTAAGACGTTTAGGCACTTTCCGTTTCAAGTGCTGTAAGAAGTTTAGGCACTCTCCCTTTCAAGTGCTGTAAGACGTTTAGGCACTTTCCGTTTCAAGTGCTGTAAGAAGTTTAGGCACTCTCCGTTTCAAGTGCTGTAAGAAGTGCAGGCACTCTCCGTTTCAAGTGCTGTAAGAAGTGCAGGCACTCAGTAACTGAGTATCTGCCCATTTAAAGCACTGCCTGCTATGCTTGCACCACCACCATCCGTGGGACACCTGGGCATTCTGCTCTGCCCCCTCTGATCTGAGCTCCACCGTAGCCGGTGCACTCACACCGTGTTTGAGGAGCACTGATGACCTCGCGCCTGACCTGCCCTCACCGCCCGCAGTGGCACCAAGTGTTTGTGAAGTAAGTGCTCAGCAGCATAACCACCCGAATCATTCCCTACCTGTCCCTTGCGCATTGTTGACAGTCTTTTTTCTCACTAGGGCGAAACTCTAATGGAAGCAAAATGACTGCTTTCCCAAACTTTCTTAACATAGTTGTTTTTCTTTTAATAACCCCACGAGTCCAGGACTGGAGTTAGATTCGTTATTACGGCTACTGGCCCGTGCTGTGGAAAGTTGTCTTTTCCCCACAAGCGTCCTCGTAGTACAGCTCCACGAGCTGCTCACATCTCTCTGAACTCGCCCCGTACAGTGAACAGTTTGTGTGGCATGTATGCGGCTCATCTCACCTCAGACCTGTCTGCGTCCCCTACACACGCACTTCAAACCACCACAGTAGTGCTTGTGGCAGAGCCCCACGCCCTGCCTACCTGTCTCTGAACTTTTCCCCACACACCTGCCTTCAATGGTTTTTTGGGAGGTGCAGCTCGCCACACTGCCCAGTCTTTGTCCTCACTCCACACTCGCACCGTAAGTGTTTGCGAGATAGTGCCCTCACACACTAGTGTGGCGAGCCACCGCTTCACACCACTGACCTTATCCTTAGCGCTCGCACCACAGTAGCACTATGCTAGCCTCACCTTTCAACTATCCCCTATCACAAACTGGTGCATCAGTTATGTGGGACACCTCTGTGAACTCGGGTCCTTCCCCCGCACTCAGTGGCAGTCCGTGAGGCGCGGTAAAGGTGCTCAACTTACTCCGAAGCTGCCCTTCCCACGAAGCGCTGGTCTGTGAGAAAGTCTCACAGCACTATCCACCTCCACCCGTACAGGCTGCGTGATCCTACCCACCCGCTGTCACCTGTACCTACCAAAATCTTAGGTTTGTGTCTCTCACAACGTGGCTTCTTTGGGTCAAAGAGCGGGTGTAGGCCCGCGCGCACCGTGGTCCCGTCCGCTTAGGAGCAGCGAGGGACCCGAAGGTGAGCGCGTGGTGGCAATGCCCTCTCCGGCACCCAAAGGTTGAGGGGAAGTTGGCGCGGAGTTTCTGAAGTAACTGCGCGCTGCAGCTGGCACCAAATGAAAGTAAATACACCAGAGCAAAGAAAGTCTACGCGACTAAAATGTGAAAAATAAAGGGTTGCAATGCGTCAGGGGATCCAATAAAATGGGGTCCTCTCTCAATTTTACGCGGTGTTCTGGTAACGTGCCACTAATAGGAACTGTTAGAACCCCTCCTGCTCTCAGCGGGACTGCTATGGCTTTAATACGTTAAAAGTCATCAACAGGCTGCCGGACTTCGAATGGGACAGAGCACTCTGCTTTCTAACAGTTGCAATACCCTTCATCGGACAGTACAAACATGTATTAACAATGATACTGTCCTTGTAGTGGAACAGTATGAAGAGTTCCATGGACAGAAGAAACACTTTGCAGCAAAGCTGTTAAACTTTGAAAGGGGCAGTAGCGACACTTCTCGCCAGGGTTAGCTTATTTTAAGTGGGACAGTGTAGTTGTAGGAGGTTCTTAGGAGGACTGTTCTATTCCAAGTGGGACAGTAGGGGCACTTCTTGCCAGGGCTGCCCTCTCTCTCTTCAGTGGTGCAGCTTCGCCTCTTCCCGCATGGATCTGGTGTTCAGTGCTGCTGTTTCAGAATGTCTTAGGACTGCTGTGTTTTAGCAGAGCATTGCCGCACCCCAACAATGTTGCTGAAATATGATTGGGCTAGGTAAGGCCTTTTGCAATGGGGAACTGCAAATGCAACGTCAGTATCAGAACTTTCTCTCACATTGCTGCATGTTTTCAAACAGACAGTGCCAGGACGTTTGAGCTGAAATGTGTTCCTAAGTGAGTACTACCGGACGCTCTCAGTAGGTCTGATAGCACAACTTCCCTCATAACACCTCCTTGTCCCAGTTATTACATTCATTTTTAAGTTAATGAACTTCTATGCAGTGCTGCTGGTCTTTTCATAGTGAAACACTGACAGCTGTTTTCATTCTTAACAGGGGGACACTTTGAATGGGCATATGCTAATTTTTAAAATATGCAAATTTTTCTCTGTTCTGTCGTCTCACTTGGTTGTTTTTTTAGCGCTGGGGCAGCCATGCGGCTCTATAAATACTTTTACATTAACATATAGTGTGGACCCATACGCACCGGCAGATGTGTACATTATGGGCGCCTCAGTTCCCATTTTAGCTAAGTCCCTGTAAAATAGGTACTACTGAGATCAGAATTCAAAGACAAAATAGTGGCTGGATAAAATACCTGCCTGGAATGAAGTCTCTTGAGATTTCTGCAATATTTGCCAGCCACAGCGCTGAACACAGCTCAGCAATGTACAGCGTGCCAGAATGGGATATAGATGAAAAGCGTGCTACTCGATGTCGGATGTGAGTTGCTAATCCCGTCTTTAAATTTATTTGCGTTTTGGTACTTCTTATTGTATTTTCTATGACAACTAGAGTACAAGTATCAAAATCCAAATACAGAAAGGATTACACAAAAGCGCTAGCTGTATGGCGTATGAAATAAAAGTGTTGCCAAAGTCTTGGTGAAAAAGCAAAAAAACCTACCCCTTGAACGTCCGTTATTTTGTATATTTTTATTACCGTTCCTGGGCCGTGGCCGTCACGCGCTGACCTGTCACGCGAGGGGCGTGAGGCGCCTGACTTTATTATGTCGAGTTCTCACCAGTGGTGATGGCAGGTGCAGTAAGTTAGGTGACGTTTATCTGTTGCTTTCACACCCTCCATTCTCAAACGCTGGTGACCCCTGAGCACTACTTTCAACCTTGACCTTTTGAGCGTAGTTGATGCGATGGTCAATCAATCGTGAGGGATTTGCAGATGTTCCCCTTTGAAGTCGAAGTGTCCCTCCCGGCGTAGGGCCACTGTTGTGTCTTCTGCCCTGTGACGTGGACCATTAGCAGCTGCGCACCCTGATATCAGCAGGGCCCTCTCGTCATTTCATGTTTGAAAAGTTGATAACTCCTGTGACCACTACCATGAAAGGCCCTACCCAACACCGGGACTATTATCGCATACTGTCGGGTGTCCAACCTCGGTCCTGGAAGGGTTTGCTCCGTGCTAGAGTTTCATCATAGCCACATACGTTTTATATGCTTTTAATGTAGATGCTCAGTATTCGAAAAATCAGAAAACGTGGCATGGATCTGGCCTTCCTGGATCTTCATTGGGTACCTGCTCTAGAGTAGCACTTTAAAGGTCACTGTTACTTAATGTGCCACATTTTCTAAAACCGTGTATTTTCTGAGTTTTCTGAGTCTGAGTCTGAGTCTATTAAAGCTTATTCTTAGTTTGACCTTTAAAACAGCTGTCTCGCCAGACTATTGCATTTTCAGAAAGCATATTATATAATAGACCTGCAAAGGAGGGCGGGGGGCTTCATACATTGATCTTTTGAACTGGCATTCCCATTTTACTTCCACCCACCACATCATATATATTTTGGGCTTTAGGTCAGACAACTTTACCCATGGGGTCTCCTCATTTTGAGTGACTCCAAAGTCTGTGCACATTGTTCACATCCCGGTATAAGTAGACCCCTTTTTTGAGTGCCAAAGCAGGTTCCAAGTGTGCATCTTTCTTTTCATTATTTTTTATACTGACTTTAAACAAAGGCTATTTATTTTGACTACACTCCTTTTTAAATTTGTAATATAGAGTGTTTCAATTACATTGTACCATGGTAGTTGCTTTCCTTTTGAGTGCTTGGTTAGGGTGTGATTTATTCTGGCTCTTTCAAAAATAGTAGTAATAAAATGCATGGCATAACTGAAAAGCTTGTTGTTTAAAAGCATCACTTGAAATATAGCTCTATTGGGGAATGTTTTTACAAGTAAAATTGTTATTGCAAGCCTACGGTGGACATGTTTAAGAGGCAGATTTATTTTTTCTTTCTGTTCGTGTTATATATGCTTGCGGTAAACAGTAAAAACCTAAATTCACATGTCAAGTACCTGTCAGATCTGTTGGCTTTGCCAGTGCTCGTTAACTGTATGGACTGCTTTTCGCACGAGTCTATTAAATGTAGTTTCAGGTGTGTGCACCCACTTTCTGCATCAACGAGGCACTTTGGTATTAAACACAAGTCTGCCGATGCTTGTGCGTCCCCTTCTGTAATACTGATAGAGCCTGTGCATGTATAGCGTCAGGGCTATCCTACGAAGCATCTCCTCATTTGCATGGAGTGTGGCCCCATCCCCCATACAAATGAGGGCAATACTGTGCCGTATTCTGAAAGTGCGTAAAGAGGAAAGCAGAAGGCACACTGACTTTGCACCACAAAGAGTGTATACTCACTTACTGCACCTGCCTACAGCGGGTCTATGTCCCCCTGCCCCTTGAAAAGATGCTTCAAACAGCTGCTCTGCCTTTCACCAATAAGCTGCCCCCAGGACAGCTGAAAGTTTGTACCTCACCTGGGACAGTGTGTTATCTATAATAGGGCTACCTGCCCCTGTTTGTGCCTCAATGCACCTTGCTGATGGTGCGCTGAAGAGCAAACAGGAACATTGTACCCTTTACAGGGTACCAACTAGAATTTGGTTAGGACAGAGCTAGTTCTTTGAATGAGGAGAAAGTACCAACTTCTTATGCAGTGCCTTCCTATTTTTCAAAAGCAGAAAGCCACTGCTTTGAGAAGGGGCAATTCTACATACATGGGAGGACAGAATGAAAGGGGCACAGAGCAGCCGCAGGACTGGTGCTTGTTTTTGCTTTATTTCAAATTCTGATGGTCAGACGTTTTTGCTAAACTAATTGGAATTTAGTAGCGTTAGTTGCTTCTTCAAGACACTAGTGAATGGGACATTTTAAA
Organism: Lissotriton helveticus; assembly: GCF_964261635.1. Taxonomy (NCBI): domain Eukaryota; kingdom Metazoa; phylum Chordata; class Amphibia; order Caudata; family Salamandridae; genus Lissotriton; species Lissotriton helveticus. The sequence continues at coordinate 1,098,522,543 of NC_136057.1, read as the reverse complement.
ACCATCAAATAAAGGTCCAATGGTTTGAAAACAGCAAGCATGGCAAATGGGCCACAGTCCTCAGTTTAGGTTTAAGAGGCCAAAAAGGAGAATTGTTGGCAGAGTGGTGGCCATGAAATTGCCCACAAGACCCACACCCTCTAACTAGTATCCACATTCTTGCATGGGCTGTGCCACCCTGGAAAGAGCTGTGAAGTTTATCTTTACAACACGTTCATGTAAAATGTGGGTTCAACGGAGAAATTGATAGGGAACTGCCACAAAGCTCCTAGTGGTTTCTGGAAAGGGTATTTTTTCCCCACAGGGAAACTATTTTTCTTGTGGACGATAAAAAGTTACTTGTGTAAATCACATTCCCAACAATATAATATTACTCATGCAAAATTCCCAATCGGTGGAAAACTAGCATGCAAAAATATAAGTATGTTGGTGTGCTCCTAGACTGACTTCAATTTTCGGAAGTATTCTTGAAGTGCTTGAACTACACTGAAAAACTGTATAAATCCGTATGACAGTTGCCCGTCCTTTGGGTTGACGCATTCTTTTAGAGCCGCTGAACAGGTTATTGTGTTCTGGCGTCTACACAAAGGCATTAGAAATGTTGGTTGTTCTGATAAACACCACAGGGAGCAGCAGATACCTTGTACCAATGATTATTTCCGATTTGGACAAAAACTGCAATTCGTGGATGGGTGTAATGCTTTCATTGTTGTCTTCTCTTCCACGTCAAATAGGCCAAAATTCATTACATTCATTGTTAGTTGTTCTGTTGGTTGTGATGGTAGGTGTCTGCAGTGAGGTGAAAGAAATGGTTCCTGGCACCCTTCACTGCTGCACTGAACTCAGGTGTGAAGGAAACACCTAAATCAATTTACACCAGCCTAAACGAAGTGAAATTTTGCGAATGTTGTTATGAAGATATTATCACTTGCCTTTTTATGTTCATGACTAATATCTACACCATTATGATAATATTCCATACTGTACTTTCTAAGCATATGATCTTCAAACTTTTGTAATCGTGTGCCCCCTGCGAGTAAAAAGAAAAAGCTACCCCCCCCCCAAGACAAACCTATTTTGTCAAAATAATTCCAGACATTGCAGTTCTGTTTTATCTCTTTTAAAAATGAAATCAAATATACATGATTGCTGACATGCTATTGGCCGTCTGGTCTAAAAGTGTAAAATGATCCACAGCCTGAGGGGCTTTGAACATTATTTGGATACCTCTTCCCCACCGTGACACCTAAAAGTCGAGTGATAAAAACATTACTGATGGCCCACTTCCGACAGACTCAATCTCACAGTTTTTTTTCTCTCACTAAAACCACGGCACAGTTTTCAGCATGTTTGTCGTGGTTCACCAGAACTTAGTAAATGCTCCTCTTGGTAAAGCCTGTATCCCACTCCCTGAAATGTATTCAGGCTCCAATTTGAAGTCCATTGGTGCAAGCCAACAATTGGGGTGTGATGAAAATACCACAGTTCATTCTACTGCACACAGAGTGGAAAACATTCTTACATTTTTGTAGTCGTTTGCAGAATATTTCACAGAATAGATTTTGGGTAAAATTGTTGAAATTCATATAGTTCTACAAAGAGTTATATTTGCTTATTCGGCGAGTGTGGCAATTCCAAACATCTGGTTATCCCGCCCCAAAGGAAAAGTACAAATGTTGTTAAAGTGGAAATTATCAGCTTCTGCTTCCTGGCACTTGATTCCGGACTATTGAAAGTGACTCCCCCATGGCACTTTGACGTCCTCAGGTTTAGTGTGCTCTACATATGCTTATCATGTCACATAATTTCTTCCCCATTCCCCTTTTTAACAATTAACCAAACTAACTGTAAAAGGACAAATACGTCAAATGGGAGGTAGATAACTTCTAGACATCCTAGACAGGAAGAAAATACGTAGCACTTTACTCACAAAGTTGATGTGTAATTTGCAATGACTGCATATCTGATGTGTGTAACTTAGCACAGGTTGATTCCAAGTGTTTGGCGGTAATGTTGTTAAGGGTATGTTATGTACATTTGTGCTGTACATTTTAACTTTTTGTGTGCTACAGGGCTTTTAAATTCTGGGCAGCCTTTATAGTTTTAGGGTACTTGCAAGACTTGATTCAAAGTGGTGTGATGTCATTGTGGTTGGCTGAGCTTCTTATTGGTTAAGATTGCATCATATTGGGTAGTGTCAATCAGGTTAAAAAAGAGTAATATATGGTTCACTGATAGATGCCATTGGATATTGGTGAGATAGATCCTGTTACGGACTACTGCAGAGCATTGTGCACCATTTCTTTCCTTCTGCTGGGGGCTCGATTGGCTTAGGGAAGCTAGTCAGTTCTGAGGAATCTTTGCTGCATATATGACTTTTATGCAATGCTGTGCACGTATGGACAGAATATTTCAGTTAACTCCTGAACGATTGGCGTGTTGGTTGGTGAAAGGATACAGATGCGCTGTTGATGAGACAAGCGCTCAGCTCCACACATGTCTTGGAATCAGGTTGTATTCATGATACTGACAACAATTATGTCTTATATGTGTTGTTGGAGTAAGGAGAAGGCTGATCATGACTTTATATGGATGTGTTGTTGAGATGGAAACACTTGGACAACATTTTGATTAGTTATTTTTGTGTAGAATCGGATGTAATCAAAATTGTCCATAATCCATTGCTATTCCTCACCTCTTCAAGACTGGGTCTCTGGACATTTCCATTTTTACAATTTAAGTTTTGGTCGAAGCATTCTTAACATTCCAGCTCTCTCAATGAATATATTTCTAATGTACTAATGTAAAATTGAAGCAAGTGTATGCAGATTGCCTGAAGCATACAAAATAAACAACTGTCAGAAAATACATGGTTGCGCTAATTTCTTGCTGACCGATGCAGCTGTTTTTTTAAGCTTTAAATATGGTGGCTCTACGTCCAATGCTCAGTCCAGTGCTTTGACTTTTAAAACATTATAAAAATGACTTATATTAAAATGTGTGCGTTTATCTTTCTAATAAAGAGCTAGTGAATGGTGTAGAAAACACACACAGAAGTGAAATGCAAACTGTGGTCTGCAGCACATATTGTGCCATCCATTAGGCTGGCATGGCAAGTAGTCTCGCTGCTGCAGCCTTTGAATCTCCAGACATACCTGTAATAAACACTTTTGACAAGATGGAGCCCTTCTTTTAAGCAGAAAGTAAATCACCCATAAGTAGGCCTTGCATCACACAAGATAGGGTTTCCAGTGTTTAAGAGTTGAACATGTAAGTAATTTGGATCAGCCGCAGTCGGCAGTAGGAGTTCCTGCAGGGCGGTGACGTGAGGAGGGGGAGGGGCAAGGTGGGGGGTAGTAATGCATGGATTACGGCGTTTAACAGGTAAGTAAACATAAATAAAACGAATTTCGTTGCGCACACTGCATTGCATTTGGTGATGCAGTGCAAGCAACGAAATTCGTTTTATTTATTTATATGTTTACTTACCAGTTAAACTCCGCAATCCATATATTACTACCCCCCACCCTGCCCCTCCCCCTCCCCACATCACTGACCTGCAGGAACTCCTACTGCCGACCGCGGCTGATTAGGATTGGCATGTTTCTACAGTGACTAGCCCTTAAAAGCTATTTTTGAGTGCACAGGGCTGAAGCTTGTTTCACAAGGAAAGTTAATGTACACTTAGATGACTATTTTTTGTACCTTTGGTTTAAAACCATCTACAAAGTTTATTTGATCACTGCTTTTAATATTTAATGACCATCAAATTCAGCGATAAAACTGGATGTTTGATAAGTATACATGAACAGCAACTTTTAGAAAGTTATACTTTTTCTGCCTAAAGCTCTACGGGGCTAATTATCATTAGCTTGGTTGAAACACGCCCTTCAGTGCTTTCCTTTAGGTGAAAATACTGCTCCCAGAACAGAGGCAATGGCCTGGGCTTGGACGGATGGACTGGGTGAGATATGTGTCCCAGCTTAACGCAAGAATGGCAGCTGAGGAGGGTTCAGAATCTTCACTAACTTGAAAAGGAACATACAGAGGTTTGCATCTTTATAGTTTAGAGATAAGTGAAGCACGAAGAAGAGGTCTTTTGATCCAAGGATACACTTTAACCCTCCTGGCTTCAGTCTCAGTGGTGAAGGAAGCTGGCTCCAGAACCAGTTTGGAGTGCTTAAGTTGGAGGGGACTGCTCATTTCCATAGATACACAGCTCTATGTGCCACCAACATCCTTCGAGGCTAAAAGGTTCGGCCACGTTGGATTTTACTGAGAATGGTGCACTGTGGGATCGAGTGCAGTAAGACAAACAGGATGTAATGGAAAAGAGTGAGAGGGTTTTAGAAACACTTTTCTCATTGGTTTGGGGGGGTCCAGGAGTCTCCCTCACCCACTAGCTAGTGAATTGCACAAAAGTAGTGCTTCCAACCTACCTCCCCAGAACACATCTGGATCAATGGAAAAGCAGAAGAGGACTGGACATGCTGTCTGTGACCTTTGTGAAGACACAGATGGCTGGACCTGCTCCCTTTTGAACCCAAGACTTATAAGTGGACTCCAAAAGTCAGTTGGCTGATCTACGTAGATACAGGGGCACAAAAAGCTACATGATGCGTTTACCTGGAGTGAAAAGTGGAAGTGGACCCTGACTAGACTGTGTTGCTAGCCTCTGCTGGAGTGGGTCCAGGACTTCTGAGCTAGATGCCTTATAAGTGACTAGGAGGAGCTTTTCCCAAAAATTGGAATGTACATTACTCGCAGCTACTCTCCCAAGACGTGACCTCTGTGAGCAAGAAAATCAAGTTAGTACTGCTAGAAGCTTTTTGCTGTTACCTGCTAAGCTACATCATCTCGGTTTATGCTGCTGGAAGTTTTTGAGCTCCTAAAGGGCTACATCCAAACATAGAAATCTTGTCTGGACAAAGGCATGAAAAGTGTCATGCCGAGAAGACTTTGGCTGGAATAAATTTGAATTTTCCCACCAAAACCAACAGCTTCTGCTGGACTTTGTCCAACAACTACAAGAAGACTTCATTAGATACAGCCGTCCATCTTGCTCTACTGGAGAATTAAAATTTTCATACAAAGCCTAAGTTAGCAGGCAAAAACGTTGACTGGCACAATCCCTCTTGGTATATCAACCTGTGGATCATTTTGGTTAGCCTGAGATGATGCATATTGTCCCGGTCCACAGTAAACAGTAATTGCCACTTTACTTGTTTATATGGTGCTTTTTATCTTCACTTAAAAATCATATTTCTGGTTCGCTTTATAGGATTTAAATAATTTTGGTTCCTTCTTTCTTATCACATTTTTTTATTTTTAGAAATTGGTGTTGAGACTTCTATTATGTTGTGTTTTGACTTTTTAATTGTTTTGGGTCGGTTGAATGCTTTAAACATTTCCCTGAATAAAGCCTGACTGATCTATGTCACAGCTACAAGTGTCTGAGCACAAGTTTGAATTATTGAAACGTTGTCTTTGACCTGACAACATTTTGGACTTATTACTTTGGAAGGATTCCCATCCTTTCCAACTAATAACCGATTTTTGTATACAAAGAAACCAATCTAGGAGCTCAATGACATTGTCGATAATGATTAGCCATGCTCTAAGTGCACTAAACATATGCAAACCATGAGTCTTAATTTGAGTGCTTGTAGGGTTTTCCATTGAGAGATAACCCAGTCCAAAATGAAATATAAATGGTTCCCTTATATAAACTAAAGAGCTCATCAAATTGTTGATATGGTTGCTCTGCCTGTTAAGAAAAATCTGTGTAAGTCATGTAGGTTCATATTATGAAGTAATGAACCCTCCTACAATGGGGACGATTTTGAGAAAAGCTACATCAAACCATTCACGAAGCAATCAAACAACGATGCACATTTATTCTGGCAATGACGTCCAACTGTAACTTTGTTGCTGGTTTCAAAATGTTGATTTAACATTTTGAAATAATTACACTACATACTTGAGCATTAATACGGATAAAAAGTCAACTCGGAGACGCACACAGTCTCAGAAGTTTCTCAGCATTCAATAACTGCAATACATCAGTCTGAGGCCCTGTGCAACTACACTCATTGCTTTCTATACTGTACATATGATACCATTTAAGAGACAGAGATTGTTTGTGCTTAAAAGGACCATCTGGGAAATAATGTCACAATACATTTCAAGACCCAAGCTGACAGGCACAAACAAAGCCATATTGTAGAAGGCCTCTTGTGGGTAAATATTATTGATGCACGGCTGGGGAATGAGAAAGGGTTCTTTTCTAGAGTGGATGGCTCCTTTAAAATACTGCTTCTTAACACCCAACGGGGAAGCGATTTAATAACAAGGAAAGTACTAAACAGCGCCGGTTTGAAGTCGGTGGCACAAAAGCTGCAGATCTGGTCGCCCTTTGAGCCTCCGTTCCTTTTTTACTTTTTTTCCATAAATGTCCCTTTTGTTGAGAAACTGCAAGTATGGAGGGAGGGTTGTGAGGGAGGAGAAGTAGGGTGTGTTCTAAACCCCATTTGCTGGCTGTTGTTGACCTCAGCTTAAATGCAGTCAGAGGCAGCTGCACTGAAAGTTGTGGTGATTTTCTTTGACTGCCTCAGAGATTTCATGCGCTCCCTCACTGTGTACGTTTAGGGGTTTCTTAAGCAGACGCAGGCTCTGCTGACCAAGTTGCCTGGCACTGCCTGAGGAACCTCAGTCTAGTTTGGCAAGGAGCCGCCGAAGCCCATACCCGCAACAGTCTACGAGTGCACCATCCCTTGGCTGAGAAGGGCTTGACGTGTCTGTGGGACCCTCCGTTTACTCTCCAGTTGCTGGCAATGAAGGGTGTGATGGTGTAAAATTAAGACAGCTTCATCGTGGTCCGCATTGTACAACACCCGCAACAGGTTCTTCAGCCTAGCATGTTTCCGAAGGTGACCCCTCTAAACCCCTATCCAAAAGATCACCCAATTTTGACATTCCTGGGCACTTGAACTGCCCCCAACCATTTGGGTGTACAAAAGAGCCCAGGACAGGTCCTGAAGCTTCTGTAATACAGCTTCTAATAACACTAACACCTCTTAATTTTATCACAGTACACATTCGAACAGTCAAACTATACTTCCAACAGAATTGCAGAGGCTGCTCCGAAAGGGGGCTTGAGAGCCGGCGCCATGCCCCCGGACACAAACTAGTGAGGGCTGGGTTTTGGCACGCAAAGAGACCAGGAACTAAGTAAACACCCGTGCCCCCCGCGGCGGTCACTGAAGAGGTGCTGGCCTCCCTGCCCAATGGAGACCAAGGCGGGATACAAACTCCCCAATGGACACAGAGCGTGGGCTAGAGGCCAACGAAAGGTATTTGGAAGGAGGGAGATGAAGGGACATGGAGCGATTCCACGGACATTTTATCAAAGGGATAGTGAGCCGGTAGGATATACCATACAGGAACATCTGAAATTGGTAAGAAGGAAACAGCAATGTAGCTGAGGTGGTTTGGGCAGTGGTTAACAAATAATAGAGTCTGCCTTCAGGAATGAATCGGCTAAGGGCCATGGGGTATTATTAAACCTGTACAGATTCGGGCATTTAATTTTGGAAACCGGAAGAATGGAAGAGCCAGTTCATAATGTAAATCTATAACGCCCTTAACTCCTCATGAAGTCATTTAGGGGTCGCTGCTGCGACCCCTAGCATGTCCCTTGTGACCCCTGGCACTGCCCTTGCAACCCCTAGCGTCAGCAGTGGCAAAATTAGTGCCAGGAACAGAAGCAGCTCGTCCCTATGGACATCGAAGGGGGCTTCACTCTCCTTGACTTTTGTCCATTTTTAATAATATTACAATATTCACTATTAATTTATTAAAAAACGGACAACAAATAGCTGGAATATGACTTCCCTGTCAGCTGAGGTAAGTGAAACAAGTGCTTTTCAATGTATGTATTTTGTGTTCATGCTTGCCGTTTTGAGTGTGTTTGTGTAAGAGAGAGTGTGTGTTTAAGTATGTGTGTGTGTGTGTATGTGTGTAGGCAGTGTGTGTATGCGTGTGTGTGTGTGTGTGTGTATGTGTGAATGCTTGTTTATGTATAAGTATGTGTATGTGTGAGTGAAACTGAAGGTCAAGGGGTATGTGAAGTCACTTCCACTACCCCAGGCATTTTGGTGAATTGACGTCCATGTCGCAAACCCAAGCCTGATAATTGTGGGCTTGGAGACACTAGACTTCTCTTTCATGCTGTTTGAGGAGGGGCTGGGTTCAGCAACACAGACAGGTCCTGCCTGACCTCAAAAGCAGTTTGTGAGGAACAGACCATGCCCACCATTCAGAAGAGCAGAAGCATGCTCCAGCCTCCCACCCCTCTGCTATCCACTTCCACCTCCACTAAGCACATGGAAAATGGCATTTTTCTCCTTGGAATTTGGGAAAATGCACGAAACCTAACATGGCATTGCATACAGCAGTGGTCACTTTTTCACACTCCACATCTGACAAGAGCTAAATCGATGTCAACAAACACACAATGTATTCCACATAACAAAAGCATGGTCACAATAAACCTGGACTACCCATGGAATAGTGAACTCCAGGTGAAATGTCCCAATCAATTCTTAACCATAACTCAATCTTTCTGTCTGTGAGCTACAATATATATTTGTTGGTTGATGCACACTAAAACTTAAAATCAGAAGTGCTTTTTATTCATGATCAATGTTTTTCATGGGCTGCTTGAAAACATCATAACTGTTCATACATATATCATATATGTTTCACTGAAAACCAAAGGTTACAGGAACATTATTGTTAGGCTAAGATTATACATGCACAAAACCATAGAAATTCAGCAGTTCTAGTTGCCTGTGCGAACTATAACTTACACCCTCGTAATGTATTGCTAATGACCTCACATATTACATCGCTCATGACATGTTCAGTGACATTAATGATGACATCACCAATGACATCATCAACTGAGTGTGAGTGATTTCTAAGTGATTGAGTGTTTAACATATATACTAACCTACTACAAAAGTTAGATTAGTATACTACTAATGAACAATACTATTTCTAATGTATGTGATCTGAGTCCCAGTCTGACCGTCTGTATCAGTGTCTGAATGGGTGTCTGAGTGGCTGTATGGATGAGTCAGAGGGTTTGTGCCTAGTTGTGTGAGTGGGTGTGTGAGTAGTTATGTGGGTGTGGGTGGTTGTATATGTGTATAAGTGGTTGTACCAGAAACAGGGCTAGGGGGTCAGGGTATTCCTACCCTGCCCCCTTTAAAAAAAAAATTATGTTTTTTTGGGACTTGGCTGAAGGCGAGTCTCAAGATGGCTGCCACAAAATTCTGATTGAAGTGTTAACATCTACTCAGATATCAGCACGGGGGCTGTCGGGTCCCCAGAGGACCTGCATCCCTAGATATTCAAATTTGGATTTCAGTTAATATCTCAAACTACTGAACAGATTTACACCAAATAGCAAAAAGCATACTTTCTGGACCAAAAGCTACCTTTCTGCCAAATTTGGTGTGATTCCATCAGCAGTTCAGGCTGTAGTCGTGTTCAAAATCCCTAAAGGGATTAAAATGTGAAACACAATTTTTTTTACCCCCCCTTTTTCTCAGCCCCCACTTGGAGGATCACCCCAAACCTTTCCATGCAGAATAAGACCCAGTTTTTTTGGGTAAAATGTTCGTGCAGATTTGTCAACCACCACCAAACATACAGACAAGTCAAAAACTGCTGTTCCTATGGAAACTAGGTCCTAACTATAACTACCTACTGGCAACAGCCATATGTCCAATCAAAACCCTTTCAGGTTTTGAGTGCTGCATAAATTATGCAAAAAAGAAGCAGAGAACTCCAGGTAGTTTCCAAGTTTAGATGGAACTACGCGACTTCTCGGCTTCTAATTCGTGTGTGTGAAGATATATATATATATATATATATATTAAGGTTCACAGTTTGTCCCAAGTTAAGCGCACTCCTCACCAGGAAAAATAAAGCCAAACATTTCAAAGCGGCAAGTTCCTTTCATCATATTACTCAGCCCAACGCGTTTCGGAAAACAATTCCTTGGTCACGGGCCAGCAGCAATAGTTACACATCACATGAAACTGCCAGCACTGCTTAAATCTCTTTAATAAGGCTCAGGTGAGTATGGCATCAACAAGCAGTGCATGCTGGTATTCGCAGTTCTATGCATCCATATAACTTTTCAATGCCGCTGTATTTTGTAAATTCATAGTCATTACCCCTGATAAGGTTGAAACAGAACACTGCTCCCTTTGAATGCAAAATACCGGCTCCTGGTGTACCGCATGGCCTCGACAATACGAAGCCGCAGACCCGCCTTGAGTGACAGGCAGCGGTGCGCTTTCCGGCTGGACGGCCGTATACATTAAGGTTCACAGTTTGTCCCAAGTTAAGCGCACTCCTCACCAGGAAAAATAAAGCCAAACATTTCAAAGCGGCAAGTTCCTTTCATCATATTACTCAGCCCAACGCGTTTCGGAAAACAATTCCTTGGTCACGGGCCAGCAGCAATAGTTACACATCACATGAAACTGCCAGCACTGCCTAAATCTCTTTAATAAGGCTCAGGTGAGTATGGCATCAACAAGCAGTGCATGCTGGTATTCGCAGTTCTATGCATCCATATAACTTTTCAATGCCGCTGTATTTTGTAAATTCATAGTCATTACCCCTGATAAGGTTGAAACAGAACACTGCTCCCTTTGAATGCAAAATACCGGCTCCTGGTGTACCGCATGGCCTCGACAATACGAAGCCGCAGACCCGCCTTGAGTGACAGGCAGCGGTGCGCTTTCCGGCTGGACGGCCGTATACATTAAGGTTCACAGTTTGTCCCAAGTTAAGCGCACTCCTCACCAGGAAAAATAAAGCCAAACATTTCAAAGCGGCAAGTTCCTTTCATCATATTACTCAGCCCAACGCGTTTCGGAAAACAATTCCTTGGTCACGGGCCAGCAGCAATAGTTACACATCACATGAAACTGCCAGCACTGCTTAAATCTCTTTAATAAGGCTCAGGTGAGTATGGCATCAACAAGCAGTGCATGCTGGTATTCGCAGTTCTATGCATCCATATAACTTTTCAATGCCGCTGTATTTTGTAAATTCATAGTCATTACCCCTGATAAGGTTGAAACAGAACACTGCTCCCTTTGAATGCAAAATACCGGCTCCTGGTGTACCGCATGGCCTCGACAATACGAAGCCGCAGACCCGCCTTGAGTGACAGGCAGCGGTGCGCTTTCCGGCTGGACGGCCGTATACATTAAGGTTCACAGTTTGTCCCAAGTTAAGCGCACTCCTCACCAGGAAAAATAAAGCCAAACATTTCAAAGCGGCAAGTTCCTTTCATCATATTACTCAGCCCAACGCGTTTCGGAAAACAATTCCTTGGTCACGGGCCAGCAGCAATAGTTACACATCACATGAAACTGCCAGCACTGCTTAAATCTCTTTAATAAGGCTCAGGTGAGTATGGCATCAACAAGCAGTGCATGCTGGTATTCGCAGTTCTATGCATCCATATAACTTTTCAATGCCGCTGTATTTTGTAAATTCATAGTCATTACCCCTGATAAGGTTGAAACAGAACACTGCTCCCTTTGAATGCAAAATACCGGCTCCTGGTGTACCGCATGGCCTCGACAATACGAAGCCGCAGACCCGCCTTGAGTGACAGGCAGCGGTGCGCTTTCCGGCTGGACGGCCGTATACATTAAGGTTCACAGTTTGTCCCAAGTTAAGCGCACTCCTCACCAGGAAAAATAAAGCCAAACATTTCAAAGCGGCAAGTTCCTTTCATCATATTACTCAGCCCAACGCGTTTCGGAAAACAATTCCTTGGTCACGGGCCAGCAGCAATAGTTACACATCACATGAAACTGCCAGCACTGCTTAAATCTCTTTAATAAGGCTCAGGTGAGTATGGCATCAACAAGCAGTGCATGCTGGTATTCGCAGTTCTATGCATCCATATAACTTTTCAATGCCGCTGTATTTTGTAAATTCATAGTCATTACCCCTGATAAGGTTGAAACAGAACACTGCTCCCTTTGAATGCAAAATACCGGCTCCTGGTGTACCGCATGGCCTCGACAATACGAAGCCGCAGACCCGCCTTGAGTGACAGGCAGCGGTGCGCTTTCCGGCTGGACGGCCGTATACATTAAGGTTCACAGTTTGTCCCAAGTTAAGCGCACTCCTCACCAGGAAAAATAAAGCCAAACATTTCAAAGCGGCAAGTTCCTTTCATCATATTACTCAGCCCAACGCGTTTCGGAAAACAATTCCTTGGTCACGGGCCAGCAGCAATAGTTACACATCACATGAAACTGCCAGCACTGCTTAAATCTCTTTAATAAGGCTCAGGTGAGTATGGCATCAACAAGCAGTGCATGCTGGTATTCGCAGTTCTATGCATCCATATAACTTTTCAATGCCGCTGTATTTTGTAAATTCATAGTCATTACCCCTGATAAGGTTGAAACAGAACACTGCTCCCTTTGAATGCAAAATACCGGCTCCTGGTGTACCGCATGGCCTCGACAATACGAAGCCGCAGACCCGCCTTGAGTGACAGGCAGCGGTGCGCTTTCCGGCTGGACGGCCGTATACATTAAGGTTCACAGTTTGTCCCAAGTTAAGCGCACTCCTCACCAGGAAAAATAAAGCCAAACATTTCAAAGCGGCAAGTTCCTTTCATCATATTACTCAGCCCAACGCGTTTCGGAAAACAATTCCTTGGTCACGGGCCAGCAGCAATAGTTACACATCACATGAAACTGCCAGCACTGCTTAAATCTCTTTAATAAGGCTCAGGTGAGTATGGCATCAACAAGCAGTGCATGCTGGTATTCGCAGTTCTATGCATCCATATAACTTTTCAATGCCGCTGTATTTTGTAAATTCATAGTCATTACCCCTGATAAGGTTGAAACAGAACACTGCTCCCTTTGAATGCAAAATACCGGCTCCTGGTGTACCGCATGGCCTCGACAATACGAAGCCGCAGACCCGCCTTGAGTGACAGGCAGCGGTGCGCTTTCCGGCTGGACGGCCGTATACATTAAGGTTCACAGTTTGTCCCAAGTTAAGCGCACTCCTCACCAGGAAAAATAAAGCCAAACATTTCAAAGCGGCAAGTTCCTTTCATCATATTACTCAGCCCAACGCGTTTCGGAAAACAATTCCTTGGTCACGGGCCAGCAGCAATAGTTACACATCACATGAAACTGCCAGCACTGCTTAAATCTCTTTAATAAGGCTCAGGTGAGTATGGCATCAACAAGCAGTGCATGCTGGTATTCGCAGTTCTATGCATCCATATAACTTTTCAATGCCGCTGTATTTTGTAAATTCATAGTCATTACCCCTGATAAGGTTGAAACAGAACACTGCTCCCTTTGAATGCAAAATACCGGCTCCTGGTGTACCGCATGGCCTCGACAATACGAAGCCGCAGACCCGCCTTGAGTGACAGGCAGCGGTGCGCTTTCCGGCTGGACGGCCGTATACATTAAGGTTCACAGTTTGTCCCAAGTTAAGCGCACTCCTCACCAGGAAAAATAAAGCCAAACATTTCAAAGCGGCAAGTTCCTTTCATCATATTACTCAGCCCAACGCGTTTCGGAAAACAATTCCTTGGTCACGGGCCAGCAGCAATAGTTACACATCACATGAAACTGCCAGCACTGCTTAAATCTCTTTAATAAGGCTCAGGTGAGTATGGCATCAACAAGCAGTGCATGCTGGTATTCGCAGTTCTATGCATCCATATAACTTTTCAATGCCGCTGTATTTTGTAAATTCATAGTCATTACCCCTGATAAGGTTGAAACAGAACACTGCTCCCTTTGAATGCAAAATACCGGCTCCTGGTGTACCGCATGGCCTCGACAATACGAAGCCGCAGACCCGCCTTGAGTGACAGGCAGCGGTGCGCTTTCCGGCTGGACGGCCGTATACATTAAGGTTCACAGTTTGTCCCAAGTTAAGCTGCCTGTCACTCAAGGCGGGTCTGCGGCTTCGTATTGTCGAGGCCATGCGGTACACCAGGAGCCGGTATTTTGCATTCAAAGGGAGCAGTGTTCTGTTTCAACCTTATCAGGGGTAATGACTATGAATTTACAAAATACAGCGGCATTGAAAAGTTATATGGATGCATAGAACTGCGAATACCAGCATGCACTGCTTGTTGATGCCATACTCACCTGAGCCTTATTAAAGAGATTTAAGCAGTGCTGGCAGTTTCATGTGATGTGTAACTATTGCTGCTGGCCCGTGACCAAGGAATTGTTTTCCGAAACGCGTTGGGCTGAGTAATATGATGAAAGGAACTTGCCGCTTTGAAATGTTTGGCTTTATTTTTCCTGGTGAGGAGTGCGCTTAACTTGGGACAAACTGTGAACCTTAATGTATACGGCCGTCCAGCCGGAAAGCGCACCGCTGCCTGTCACTCAAGGCGGGTCTGCGGCTTCGTATTGTCGAGGCCATGCGGTACACCAGGAGCCGGTATTTTGCATTCAAAGGGAGCAGTGTTCTGTTTCAACCTTATCAGGGGTAATGACTATGAATTTACAAAATACAGCGGCATTGAAAAGTTATATGGATGCATAGAACTGCGAATACCAGCATGCACTGCTTGTTGATGCCATACTCACCTGAGCCTTATTAAAGAGATTTAAGCAGTGCTGGCAGTTTCATGTGATGTGTAACTATTGCTGCTGGCCCGTGACCAAGGAATTGTTTTCCGAAACGCGTTGGGCTGAGTAATATGATGAAAGGAACTTGCCGCTTTGAAATGTTTGGCTTTATTTTTCCTGGTGAGGAGTGCGCTTAACTTGGGACAAACTGTGAACCTTAATGTATACGGCCGTCCAGCCGGAAAGCGCACCGCTGCCTGTCACTCAAGGCGGGTCTGCGGCTTCGTATTGTCGAGGCCATGCGGTACACCAGGAGCCGGTATTTTGCATTCAAAGGGAGCAGTGTTCTGTTTCAACCTTATCAGGGGTAATGACTATGAATTTACAAAATACAGCGGCATTGAAAAGTTATATGGATGCATAGAACTGCGAATACCAGCATGCACTGCTTGTTGATGCCATACTCACCTGAGCCTTATTAAAGAGATTTAAGCAGTGCTGGCAGTTTCATGTGATGTGTAACTATTGCTGCTGGCCCGTGACCAAGGAATTGTTTTCCGAAACGCGTTGGGCTGAGTAATATGATGAAAGGAACTTGCCGCTTTGAAATGTTTGGCTTTATTTTTCCTGGTGAGGAGTGCGCTTAACTTGGGACAAACTGTGAACCTTAATGTATACGGCCGTCCAGCCGGAAAGCGCACCGCTGCCTGTCACTCAAGGCGGGTCTGCGGCTTCGTATTGTCGAGGCCATGCGGTACACCAGGAGCCGGTATTTTGCATTCAAAGGGAGCAGTGTTCTGTTTCAACCTTATCAGGGGTAATGACTATGAATTTACAAAATACAGCGGCATTGAAAAGTTATATGGATGCATAGAACTGCGAATACCAGCATGCACTGCTTGTTGATGCCATACTCACCTGAGCCTTATTAAAGAGATTTAAGCAGTGCTGGCAGTTTCATGTGATGTGTAACTATTGCTGCTGGCCCGTGACCAAGGAATTGTTTTCCGAAACGCGTTGGGCTGAGTAATATGATGAAAGGAACTTGCCGCTTTGAAATGTTTGGCTTTATTTTTCCTGGTGAGGAGTGCGCTTAACTTGGGACAAACTGTGAACCTTAATGTATACGGCCGTCCAGCCGGAAAGCGCACCGCTGCCTGTCACTCAAGGCGGGTCTGCGGCTTCGTATTGTCGAGGCCATGCGGTACACCAGGAGCCGGTATTTTGCATTCAAAGGGAGCAGTGTTCTGTTTCAACCTTATCAGGGGTAATGACTATGAATTTACAAAATACAGCGGCATTGAAAAGTTATATGGATGCATAGAACTGCGAATACCAGCATGCACTGCTTGTTGATGCCATACTCACCTGAGCCTTATTAAAGAGATTTAAGCAGTGCTGGCAGTTTCATGTGATGTGTAACTATTGCTGCTGGCCCGTGACCAAGGAATTGTTTTCCGAAACGCGTTGGGCTGAGTAATATGATGAAAGGAACTTGCCGCTTTGAAATGTTTGGCTTTATTTTTCCTGGTGAGGAGTGCGCTTAACTTGGGACAAACTGTGAACCTTAATGTATACGGCCGTCCAGCCGGAAAGCGCACCGCTGCCTGTCACTCAAGGCGGGTCTGCGGCTTCGTATTGTCGAGGCCATGCGGTACACCAGGAGCCGGTATTTTGCATTCAAAGGGAGCAGTGTTCTGTTTCAACCTTATCAGGGGTAATGACTATGAATTTACAAAATACAGCGGCATTGAAAAGTTATATGGATGCATAGAACTGCGAATACCAGCATGCACTGCTTGTTGATGCCATACTCACCTGAGCCTTATTAAAGAGATTTAAGCAGTGCTGGCAGTTTCATGTGATGTGTAACTATTGCTGCTGGCCCGTGACCAAGGAATTGTTTTCCGAAACGCGTTGGGCTGAGTAATATGATGAAAGGAACTTGCCGCTTTGAAATGTTTGGCTTTATTTTTCCTGGTGAGGAGTGCGCTTAACTTGGGACAAACTGTGAACCTTAATGTATACGGCCGTCCAGCCGGAAAGCGCACCGCTGCCTGTCACTCAAGGCGGGTCTGCGGCTTCGTATTGTCGAGGCCATGCGGTACACCAGGAGCCGGTATTTTGCATTCAAAGGGAGCAGTGTTCTGTTTCAACCTTATCAGGGGTAATGACTATGAATTTACAAAATACAGCGGCATTGAAAAGTTATATGGATGCATAGAACTGCGAATACCAGCATGCACTGCTTGTTGATGCCATACTCACCTGAGCCTTATTAAAGAGATTTAAGCAGTGCTGGCAGTTTCATGTGATGTGTAACTATTGCTGCTGGCCCGTGACCAAGGAATTGTTTTCCGAAACGCGTTGGGCTGAGTAATATGATGAAAGGAACTTGCCGCTTTGAAATGTTTGGCTTTATTTTTCCTGGTGAGGAGTGCGCTTAACTTGGGACAAACTGTGAACCTTAATGTATACGGCCGTCCAGCCGGAAAGCGCACCGCTGCCTGTCACTCAAGGCGGGTCTGCGGCTTCGTATTGTCGAGGCCATGCGGTACACCAGGAGCCGGTATTTTACATTCAAAGGGAGCAGTGTTCTGTTTCAACCTTATCAGGGGTAATGACTATGAATTTACAAAATACAGCGGCATTGAAAAGTTATATGGATGCATAGAACTGCGAATACCAGCATGCACTGCTTGTTGATGCCATACTCACCTGAGCCTTATTAAAGAGATTTAAGCAGTGCTGGCAGTTTCATGTGATGTGTAACTATTGCTGCTGGCCCGTGACCAAGGAATTGTTTTCCGAAACGCGTTGGGCTGAGTAATATGATGAAAGGAACTTGCCGCTTTGAAATGTTTGGCTTTATTTTTCCTGGTGAGGAGTGCGCTTAACTTGGGACAAACTGTGAACCTTAATGTATACGGCCGTCCAGCCGGAAAGCGCACCGCTGCCTGTCACTCAAGGCGGGTCTGCGGCTTCGTATTGTCGAGGCCATGCGGTACACCAGGAGCCGGTATTTTGCATTCAAAGGGAGCAGTGTTCTGTTTCAACCTTATCAGGGGTAATGACTATGAATTTACAAAATACAGCGGCATTGAAAAGTTATATGGATGCATAGAACTGCGAATACCAGCATGCACTGCTTGTTGATGCCATACTCACCTGAGCCTTATTAAAGAGATTTAAGCAGTGCTGGCAGTTTCATGTGATGTGTAACTATTGCTGCTGGCCCGTGACCAAGGAATTGTTTTCCGAAACGCGTTGGGCTGAGTAATATGATGAAAGGAACTTGCCGCTTTGAAATGTTTGGCTTTATTTTTCCTGGTGAGGAGTGCGCTTAACTTGGGACAAACTGTGAACCTTAATGTATACGGCCGTCCAGCCGGAAAGCGCACCGCTGCCTGTCACTCAAGGCGGGTCTGCGGCTTCGTATTGTCGAGGCCATGCGGTACACCAGGAGCCGGTATTTTGCATTCAAAGGGAGCAGTGTTCTGTTTCAACCTTATCAGGGGTAATGACTATGAATTTACAAAATACAGCGGCATTGAAAAGTTATATGGATGCATAGAACTGCGAATACCAGCATGCACTGCTTGTTGATGCCATACTCACCTGAGCCTTATTAAAGAGATTTAAGCAGTGCTGGCAGTTTCATGTGATGTGTAACTATTGCTGCTGGCCCGTGACCAAGGAATTGTTTTCCGAAACGCGTTGGGCTGAGTAATATGATGAAAGGAACTTGCCGCTTTGAAATGTTTGGCTTTATTTTTCCTGGTGAGGAGTGCGCTTAACTTGGGACAAACTGTGAACCTTAATATATATATATATACATATATATATATATATATATATATATATATATATATATATATATATATATTCAGTGCTACTTTTCTCCACCAATTCCCTGCACCCTGGAACCAGAAACAGAACGGACTCCTCTTATTTTGTGCAAGTTTGTTTTATTTCAAATCGTGCTGTGCCGCCATGACACGTTTCGGCCCCTGGAGGCCTTGATCACATGTCGTGCTACCATTTCCTCCCCACATTTTAAAGTGCCACTAAATATGGAAGACTGTACTCCAATTTCACAATACAAGAATTCAGCATGTTTCTACATTTGTCATGGCTGGTCTTCTGATTTTCAAAAAACATGTGCAAAATACGCATACTTTCTGTATAAATACAATTAGGTAATATACACATAGCAAACAATGTTCTAAAAGCATAATGCATACTGGATAGTCCTTGGAATTTCAGCTGTGTGTAAAATACGCATAATTTCTGTATAAATACAAATAGGTAATATACATACAGTAAAAAACATACTAAAAGCATAATGCATGACACCTGTTCCTTGGATTAAAAGCATGTGCAAAATATGCATTGTTCCTGTAAAAAGCCATTTAGGTAAGAATATACATAGTTAAAATTAGTCCAGGTATGCTCCTTACATATGATACTTAAAGATTTGTTAAAAAGACCCATCAGCAGTTGCCACTGTATTTTCCATAAATACATGTGCAGATAAACATATTGCCCCTGTGAGCATATAACCTGCTGCTTGTAAGGTGCATGTATATGTGCAAAAAGTGAAAAAATTGTGCTATTTTGCGTACTCTATCTGCTGTACAAGCAGCTCAACACAAATAAAGTATTGGAGTGCAATACAATTTAATTGTTGTAAAAGACGGTCCAATAAAAACATATTTTGCAACATAGCAAATGGGAAGGGGTTCAATGGAAAGAGGAACAGTTTAACAGTTTTCATTTTGGAATAATAATTATGTCCAGCTACTGTATATGTCATTGCTGATACTTTAAGTCAGTCGTGGAGATAGCTTAATTGATGGAGCAGAGCTATATACAGACATTCAGCAGTTATAGTTATCTCAAGTAACTATGGCTCGTGCCCTAAGGTAACTATGACCCGTGCCCTAAGCTAACTATGACTCGTGCCCACGCCATGCACAGTTTCTCATCAATAGTTTCACTGCAAATTTGGCAGTGATGTTATCAATGATGGCATAAAAGATGGCCTTAGTGATGTAATCTGTGGGGTAACTAGTAGTGCATGGCAAGTGTGTGAGTTATAGTTACTTGAGATAACTATAACTTCCGAATTTGTATTGTTTTGTGGGTGCAAAATCTGAACCTAATTCTAACGTCCATGTAACCTTTGGATATTCAGTGAATTTCTATGTTTTTTTAATGCTGTTTCCTAACTATAACATCCCTATAACCTTTGTTATATTCAGTGAATTCCTTTGTTTTTTTAATGCTATATTCTAACTATAACATGCCTGAAACATGGGTGTTTGAGTGGCTGTGTGGGTGTGTAGTTGGGTGTGTTTGTGGTTGGTGGGTGTGTCTCTGTGTGTGATGATCTGTGTGGGTGAGTGTGTGTGTGAGTGGGTGTGTGAATGCCTGTATGGCTGTGTTAGTGGCTGAATGGCCAAATAAGTGGGTGTGTGAGGGTTTGTGTGCTTGTGTAAGTGTGTTTGTGAGTGTGTGTGACTGGCTGTGTGGGTCTTTGAGTGGGTGTGTGAGTGGTTAAGTGGATTTCTCAGTGGGTGTGTGAGTGGCTGTACAGGTGTTGAGTGGTTGTGTAGGTGTGTACATAGGTGTGAGTGGGTGTGTGAGTGCCTGTGTGGATCTATGAGTGGGTGTGTGAGTTGTGTCCTGGGTCTCTGAGTTGGTGTGTGAGTGGTTGTGTGAGTCGGACTGTGAATGGGTGTATTTTTTTAAATTCTGATCTGGATCTGGGGATCTGCTGTGGATTCACTCAGAGGGGCCCCACTGAGCGCCACAATGGATTCACGGAACCGTGTGCCCCCCTAAAAATGTTATTGGACAATGTTGTGCCCATTAGGGGTCCCTGTCAGACCCCTCCATCTGTATGATAACTCAATCCTGATCTCTTATATTATTATTAAACCCCCACTCAACCCCTCCACGGGTAATTGTGTCCTGATTGACAAAATGGCAGCTGCTAATTTTCTCACAGGTTGCAGCCAGCCAATCACAGCATTACTGTTAGCGTTTGGATCCGCATGTCTAGATATACATAATTCTTTTTTTAATAACTCCAAAACTACTAAACAGATTTACACAAAATTTACAAAAAGCACTGTTTCTGGACTAAGATCTAGCTTCTGCCAAATTTGCTTTAAATCTGTTCAACTGTTTGGGCTGTAGTCGTGTCTAAAATCCCTTTTGATTTGTCTAAGAACAACCAATAAAAAAATATTGAAATTAAAATCCCTATGGGAAATTACATGGGGAAATGAATTTTGGGACTCCCCCTTTTTTTCAGCCCCCACTTGACCAATCACACCAACAAATTCCAGACAGGTGCTGAAGAGAGTGACAAACTAGTTTTGAAAATTTCGTTAAGATTCCTCAAACAGAGTCAAAGTTACTAGCAAAACAAAAAACACTTAGTTTACCATTATTGATCCCCATATTTAATATTGTGTGTTGTGACCTTCAAAAACAGCCAGGCACAAGATGGATTTTGTAGACCTATAGTAATAAGTAAGTAAAGATAAAGCTGGGAACCATGCACAATCTGTGTCATGAACAAACATGAATATAGCTGTCCTCTTGTGCCATTCAATTCCCTGCCTAAATATATTTTCTTCTATGGGGAAGTAATTCAATTTCACTGCCTCTACATTTCTTTTATTATTGAAATATCTTTCTAATAACTAATTACTGGGATTTCTTTGGAGAGCCTCTGCCAGGCTCTCTGCTGCTTCAGTAGTTTATGATGAACATCATCAACATTGTGAATTCTATAATAAGTATTTCCACATATTTCAAAAATCTGCAAGGACGAGAAGGGTGTTAATTGAAGCTGAATGTGAACTGATGTTGAATATTATCAATTATCACATATGCATTTTATTTTTAATAAATCTTCACTTTTTCAAAATCCGGTTGATGAGAAAAAGTAGTTTCTATTATATTCTCTCGAGATTCGTAATGATTGGAAGTGGGCTATACAAAAAAACAAGAATAACCACTGCCACTATTCTGCAAGTCGCTTAATTAAAACCAATAAAAGTATGATAATCAGTGCTAAAACTGTAGCTCAAGCAGCAACTTTATTGCCAGATGTAAGGCTGAGATTGCGTAAAAGTTCTTGCAAATACCCATGTGTCGACTGTGTAGCTTCGTTTCACTGAAGGTTGGTTTTCATTAGGTTTGCATCAACCTGCTTGAAAGTGCTTCATCTTAACGAGGATAAGGTAATAGAACTGTTCTGCATTCATATTAGAACCTCGCACAAGTTGATCTGTACGACAAGAGCCCTTTACCTACTAGAAAAGGACCGATATGCTTTCTTCATTATTAATAAGACAATGAGTGGGAACGTGGGCGTCATTAACTCCCCACTTACGCAGCTTGGACAGGGTGGGTGTCACTTTGCTTTCTGTGGAACACGAAATATTTAAGTTGCTCTTTATGACTTTAATTTCGTTCAGGGACTTGTAGTCTATGGAGGAAGGGAGAGAGGGGTTGAGAGATGGATGGATGGATGCAGTAGTGTAACAATAGCAATCTCCTGAACAACTGCCAGAGTCACATGCCTCACCACTTCGTCAGAGCTCTTGAGACATGGTTCAAAGTGGGGAAAATTTACTTTTCTGGTTAATCCCTTTATTGGGAACTAATGTTTTGATTTGTAGACATTATTTATTCAAGTGACATGCTGTGGAATTAATAATCTATCATATTGAAACTATAGATAATACTGTTTATATGAACAGCAAGCAACCAGAGTATGTGTTTTAAGTCATATAAATTTATGTCAGAATAGTGTACAGCTAAACAAAATGATCTGAATCTTAGGAACCCCATTGATATCAAAGAAAATGGAAACCACTACTATTAGTGAGAAAAAGAACTGGTTGAAGCATACACATAGTTAGGTGCAGCATTTATTGTAATTGACAATAGAATAGCTATGTATATTGAAGATACTTGTTGAAATAAAAGATGTCTGCTTGGATTAACCCTCCGCTCCAGATAATTAATTGCTCTTATTTAAATGACTATTGCTTTCCAAATATTGGTCCACTCACTGTATTACACTAACTTTGTATTGATTTATATAAGGCGTTTTGTGGTTAGTGTAAAGGTATTTGTAAATTCATAAACGGCATGGGATTTTTCTTTTTTAGATAAGTTTGCAACTTCACAGAAAACTCATGCTTTCATGATGATGGCTATCTTCAGCAGAGAAGTTGAACAGCCAAAACAAACCACCTTGTCCCTTTATATTTTCACTCACTAGAAAATTAATGAATGAAAATCACCATATTGTTAAGCAATACTTTACAGAACATGGCATACACAAAATGTCCGGGCCATTTATGGGTGATTTATCAGAAGTACATTTGTGAGTGAATTGGACTAATTGTAAGAATATGACTTCGTGGTTCAGGTGTGGCATCCCAAATGGCCAGGCTTCAACCTAGAGTTGTACATTTTGGTCTTCTGTTGGCATTAGGACAAATAGCCATGGTCTGAAACCCCTCCAGGCCACCATGCCTGAAGAAGGGGATAATGGAAATGTTAACATTTGCAACATCCATGGCTGACTTCTTGATGGACCCGAGGCACTTATATAAGAGACCTCCTAATGTGAATGCATGGGATGTCATGTTGATGGCCCTTAAGAACAAGGAAGATAAGTTGCCTCCACTGGACAAATAGGTGTCATTGAAGATAGATTTGAAATGTATGGTTTTCTTGTGGTTCATGCCCATGGAGCTTGTGGATGCGCTGGGATGAAATATAGGATGTGTATAGCTATCTCCTCATCCTTAATTAAGGAGATGTAAGATATGAGTTGATGGGGTGTGTACAATTATGTTTGGATGAGAAGAGTGGGCAGGGTGTGGGATAAATGGAATGGAATTGGATAATGAACCTCCATTTGGGCGTGCTCTAGCTGGTAAATCTCAATGGAAGGCACTGAACAAATAACTGGATATTGTATTTATTTGAACAAGCCGTCTGTTGTTTATATGTAGAATCAATAACCAATAAATAAAAAAAAAACTGTTCAGCTGTGGCATGTGTATTTGCTGTTTTCTGGATTAGTATTGTTTCAGAACTAGTGCGTTCATATATTGTTTGATATTGCAATTATGTGTTTTTATGGAATGTTAAATTAATTTCTGAATGAAAATATATGTTCTAAGTTTGTTTACTATTTTTAAGGTTTACTTAATGAGAGGGTAAAATGAAGTGATTAGCTCAGTTTGGAAAGCTTTAGAGATCTAGCTACAGACAGCTGTAGATGATAGAGAGGCCCCACGTCTTAAAAACTTTAAAAAGTGCATTAAAAGTATATATAGATAGGGACTTGAGGTCAGTCCACTTCAGCCATCGACTCATGTGCTTTTACAGGTTCATATTACTTGAACAGGCTGCTCATTAGTCCATGTAAATTTGTGAAAGGTTAGATTACCCCATGTCTGTTCCCAATAGATTTTGGTGATTGTCTTCAAGAATAAGTAAACACAGCCCCTCTTCCTAACAGCTGTCCATGACTTCCCTGCTTTCTCTATTCACTAACTTGCTAGCTGTCCATGACTTCCCTGCTTTCTCTATTCACTAACTTGCTAGCTGACCATGACTTCCCTGCTTTCTCTATTCACTAACTTGCTTGCTGTCCATGCACTCTCTGCTTTTCGCTTTACTTAGCTTGCTTGCCTTAATCACCATAACTTAGTCATCCTGTCCCTAGACACGGGTGACTACTCTTTTACAAAACAACTTCTAAACTACACATTATGACATGTTCTATATACATGGTAGAGGTCGTTTTTCTAGCGTAGCATTGATTGGTAATACTATCAATTTTAGGATTCCTTCATCCATGTTCTCTGAACATTGATAATGACTATCTCAACAATAATCTAAGGCTGCCAAATGTATTTAGAACATAGAAAACAAGCAACAATCTTAAGACTTGCAAATGTGAATTTGCACATTTATTTTGTGGCCACACTTTATTTATGGTCTGGACTGTTGCAAACAAAATCAACTGATTTCTTTTAATAGTTTCTTTCCGCATCAAACAAAAGGAGGCATTCAAGGGCACCTTTCTTGTGTATCCTAAGTTTGATGGCAGAGTGGTGGCCACCAGTGGGACCTCTAGTAACAGTTTACGTTACTGAAACCTGTTACAGGAAGGGGTGTATGTCTCACTCGAGGGACCTCTAGTAAGAGCCTAGTGTACAGTAGCCTTCTACAAAAAGGGCTAATATACAACTAAGAGGACCTCTAATAATGAACTATGGGACTGCTGCCTACTACTGCAAGGGCTTTAGAGATATCTAGTAACAGTAGAAGGTAATGCAGCCTGCATCCAGATTTTTGTGTGCTTTGTTTATTTAAATCTTGATTTGTCAGATGCAGAATATGAACACAATAGTTTTCAGGACTATGTGGGCTTGTTTACTAAAACAAATCTTTATTCAACTGTAGCTCTTTATTGTAACCAAACAAGTGTTCCCTTTCGTAGTGCATACCTATATTTTGTTTGATGAATGGTCTGATGCTTTTTAGAGAGTAGTGAGGAAGAAGAAAAAAACACTAATAACCTTAATATGGGCTGTAAGCAGGGGATGAGGATCAATGGGGCCCCATGCACTGAGGATGATCTGGGCAACTTCAGAGCGGCCAGAGAATAGCACTGCACACAATATGACGTGTGAGGCGCGGAGGGACCACAGGACAACATCCGGTAGTTATAGAAGACAGCAGTGCTGGGGGGGGAGGGCTTAGGGAGGTGTTTAAGTTTGAGTTTGCGGGTTGGGGGGAGGGGAGACGGGAGACGGGGGATACGAAAGCAGACCAGGCATGGAACTGTACAGCAATATTAGAGGCAATAGTAATGCGAAAAGCAGCATATGTTTACATGTTACATGGGTAATTAGATACTTTTGTGCAATTGCCTTACTTGCAACAGAGATTTTTGTGTGTTTTGGAGGCGGAACAGTCTGCAATGTACAGTTTGTGGCAGTTCTGAGCCTATGGGACTGAAAAGGCTTTTCAGAGCACTTTTAAAATGTATAACCACCCCCGCCCCCCCAAAGCAGGAAACCAAGTATAGACAGTTTAGTTAGATTTAGCCCTAAAGGATCATACTCTTCTGTAGTGCATACAGCCAACAACTTGGAGACCTGCACCCTAAGCCTAGAAGTGCCATGTGGTTGTGTGTCCAGGAGAGCATCCATGTGGTACTGACCTTAGCCTTTATGTGGGGTTAGGGAAAGCCTTTGAACAAGTTGCCAAGGCTGTGGTTTCCTCTAAATGCTGTGCTCAGTTGAAGTGAGTGTGCTAGACTCAGTCATAACAAGTGAACAGATCAACATGCATAACTCAGACCCTGTAGGTTCGCCATAGAGACATATGCATTTACCAGGTCATAGACTTCACCGCAGCGCCACCATAAATATTCTAGGTCCCCAGACACATTCTCTAGTGAATTAACTGCCCACCACTGAACGCTTTTGTTAAAATAGTGTTTTGATTGTGACAATTCTTGCCACTGAATTGCTACTAAATAGTTTTTTTTAATTCCGAAGTGGATTTTGGGTTCATTTATTTTGTTTAACATAATTACTACCATCTTAAACTGGTGATTTTCTTTCTGAAGTTTATTGTAGTCCGCGTTTGGTTCCTCCTTTTGTTGATTCTAATAAAGAAAGCTTTCTTTTCATTAAATATAGGTTGATACCTTTAAGTTGTTAAACTTGTTGAGGAAGTCTTGTTATACCACACACCCCTTGCATATCTCTGAAGATTCCTAAATCTATACACATGCACCTTTCTGATATATGTCTTCAAAGTACATAGGTGTCGATTTCAGAAGAGTAAAGCCATACTTCTCTCTATGTATTTACTTTCATGATATTTTGGTAGTTGACATTCTGGCTATGATATTGTTGTAGCACAATATTATTGTTCTCAATTTTCTGACATGTAAGCAGCTACGTGATATTATGAGCACCAGCATGCTCCCTACAGTATAGGTTTTACAGACACACACACACAAAAACGTATGTACACACACTCTTTCTGTTCATGTTTCTTATGGGACTGGTTGAACTGCCCACCTGGTATTCTTTGACCTGGTCCTCCTCGTCTCTGTCATTCTGGCCATGGTCTTGTGGTTCTTCTCATCTGGTCCCTTTGATTCTCCTGGTGAATTTAGCCCTAGCCCTCTTGGCCTTGACCCTTATGATGTTGGTCGTGTTTGTCCTTTTTCCCCATGGCCCAGAACCTCCTGGTTATCCTAGTATTAGTCCCCTTTTTCCACATGGTCTTCATCTTCCTGGTAACTGTCCCTCAGATCCTGGTCTTAGTCCTGGTGTTCCTGATGCCCTGTTTCTGTTACTGACACTCCTAGGCCTTATCTTATCTCAGTTTCTGCTCTTGCTGGTCTTAATCCTAATCCTCCTGATAGTAGTCTGCCTGATACTGGTCTCCATGGGCGTGTTCTTCTTGAACATGTGACAACACTATTAGTTCAATATTTTTTTACCAAGAGTGCTAAAGATAAAATGGGTCTATAGCAGGGAAATGAATGTTGTCTCTTCCTGGCTTCTTCAGGAGAGGGGCTGTGGTGGCTTGTTTCCGGTTCTCTAAGTACATTCCTTGTTGTAGAGAAGAGTTCAATTCGAATCTTTATTCGATCTTAAAAAAGTATAAGATCATAAAAGTACATCAAATTTCATTGGTTAAAAATGGTTCAATAAAAGAAATGATCCCAAACACTATATTGCACCAACTATTTCATCCATATATACATCATCTTTGGCACCAAGTTAAAACAATTGATAAAATTAAGTAGGCAATCATGTCAGCTAGTTACAGGTCCACTTGTATCCTTTTTTCCATGCATGCCCATAAGAAAGATGCCAAAGAGAAGCATACCAAAGAGTTTGGAAGTCATATAAAAAAGTACAATGCTACACAACAGGACCTAAATGATGAGTTGATGATTTGTGAGATGACATTTGCTAGAGTATTAATGTCATATTTTCGTTTGTTATGGAGGTAAAATATATTACTTTGAGCCTGAGGGCTGATTTTATTAGTGAGTGTTATGACATCATTATGTGAAATGAGGTCAAAATGATTGCATGGTGAGGTAAAGGGATTCTTGGTACTCAGAGCCATGTGAAGTTGTTTCGGGGAGCCTGCATTGAGCTCCACATATTTTACTCTGGATCTGCTATACCCCTAGACTTATTACCCTTGTATTGTTTGATCGGCTGGCAATACCCCATGTTTTTTGGGTGCCTCTACTCCTGCGATTCCCTTGGATCCTGAAGATGACCATTGAAACTTTGACAAAATGGGCATATAACATTTGAAATAATTTGAAATTCTACTCTTTTGATTTAACAAACAGCGTTATTGGTTTTTGGACTTTATTCCCCCTACAGTATGTTTACTCAAGTTTTCTCACTGTTTACACACCATGAGATTGCTGGAGCACTGTGCATTCGTCAATGTTTTGCATTGCTAAATGTTCTGCTTTTTCATATTTTAAAAATATAAATAAGTACATCTCTTTTGTCATGTTATCTAGACTTTTGGCCCGATTAGGAGATTAAAAACAACAGATGATGGACAGAATGCAGAACGTTGTCATACATTCACCCCAGTACAGAGATCTGGGCCTAAATCCATCGTTTTTTGCACTCCACACCACCCCAGGTCAGACATGGCCATATGCAAATCAGCCTTGACCCTGTGCCTCATGGGAACAGTCCAGCCCGAACTGCCAAGCCATGTCTTTCCTGGACCGGAATCAAGCATCCAAGGACCGGTTTCTGGCTATCAGCCGTCATTAGCCTGGATAGCTTGACTCCAGCGGTGTGTAGAGCATGGGACTCACGTCTGAGCATACCCATCCCACTCGGGGCGACAAAGGCAAAAACAACAGGTGATGGACAGAATGCAGAACATTGTCATACATTCACCCCAGTACAGAGATCTGGAGATTGGCAGTCTGACTGCCGGACCGCTGTTGCGGTGGTCGGGAGAACGCCACAAAGCCAGGGGCATTCTGACTGATGCACTACGACCTGACCACCAGGCACGTGGTGTTGCGGCAGCGGTGCCACGGCGGCAGCATGCTTCAGCTCATAGATAGAGCCTTAATCACATGCCACCACAGTACAGCGCCGCTTGCATGTGAGGGGCACTGTGTACAGTGCACCATGTCTTGCATGACACACAGTGCATGCACAACAGTGCAAACAGAGGGCACAACATGTGCCCCCATACACTGTCCCCAAAGGCCAAAATCACCCTGGACCTTGTTTGGGGCCCCTTCCCTGCCTTTCTGCTATGAAAAGGTTAACAGAAATGCAGGTAATTATCAGAAGGGCGGTGCTGCCATTGGCACTGCTGCCATACAGCGCTGCTTTCCTCCCTGCTGCAGGATCCAATTGGACCGCCACTAACGGTACGGCAGTCTCAAGACCACAATATGTTATGTTATGTTATGTTAGCCGGATTTGTAGAGCGCACAGATGCCCCAGCAAAGGGGCGTCCTGGCGCTGACAGAACAGAAAAACCGGGCAAGAGCGATAACAGGAGCACAAAACACAACAGCACTAGGGGTCTAAAGGAAAAAGGAAAGTTTTAACAGCCTTCCTGAATGACAAGAGTCCGTCAATCATACGGATATGGACAGGAAGGGAGTTCCATAACTTGGCAGCAAGCACTCTAAAAGAGCGGCCACTAATCCTAGACCTCTTGAAACGCGGTACTGTAGCCAAATGGAGACCAGAGGACCTCAGAGACCGTGATGGAACATATAGAGAGATGAGGTGCTTCAAAATCTGAGGGGAAGAGTGTTTCAGGATCTTGAACGAAAGACAAAGAGACTTGAGCTTAATTCTCTGAGCAACAGGGAGCCAATGGAGCTTGTGGATGATTTTTTTGGCTGAGCAAAATCTTGGTAAGCCAACCAGAGCCCTGGCGGCAGCGTTCTGAACGCGTTGAAGTCTAGAGAGTTCAGCCTGATTAGCTCCCAATAGAAGAGAACTGGCGTAATCTAACTTCGACAGAATCATAGCTTGTACAATAAGCTGTCTAGTAGGCGCATCAAAGAATTTAAAGATGGATCTCAGCTTACGCAAGGTCCCGAAACACATGGCAGCTAACTTTTTTTGTGTGGGTGGTAAAGCTAAGTTTAGAGTCGAACCAGACCCCTAGATTTTTAACCTCAGTAACAGAGATAGGGTAGGACCGAGCTCAGATGGCCACCAATTGTCGCCCCATAGGTGACTCTGTTTCCCAACAATGAGCACCTCGGTTTTCTTAGTGTTCAATTGAAAGCAATTATCAGTCATCCAACGAGCCACAGAAATAAGCCCCTAATGGAACTTAGCAGCCTCAAGATCGGAAGCCCCACTTATTGCAACCGCCAGCTGCGTGTCGTCAGCGTAGGACACCATAGTCAGGTTCCCACGCTTGGCGACAGCAGCCAGCGGCTGCACATAAAGGTTGAACAAAGTGGGGCTGAGAGCCGATCCCTGCGGGACTCCCTGGGCAATCGCATAAGGTTTAGATTCAAAAGGTGGAGTGGCAACCTTGAAGGTACGACCAGATAGAAAAGATCGAAACCATTCAAGTGCCATGTAGTCGACACCCGCCTCAACCAAACGCTGAAGTAGAATATCGTGGGAGACCATGTCGAACGCGGCACTGAGATCAAGAAGGACCAGTGCCGCATTGTAATCAGAATCAGCCAACATGCGAAGGTGTTCAGCCGTAGAGAGAAGCGCAGTCTCGGTACTGTGACCGGGCCGAAACCCATTCTGCGATGGATCTAAAATATTGGCAGAATGGAGATGGTTAGATAAGATGGTGTTAACATGGGCCTCGGTCAGTTTAGCTGCCCACGGGAGGAGGGAAATGGGACGATAATTCTCCAATTTTAATGGGTCCAGGGCAAGTTTTTTTAAAATGGGAATCACCTGGGCCTGTTTCCAAGTGCCAGGGACAGAACCAGAGGATAGAGACAGATTGATGAGCTCACATAAAGGAGGGAGGCAAAAGGGGGCAGATTCTCTAAATTGAGCAGGCCGTAACGGATCCTTAGGAGAACCGGATTTAACTTTCGCTGCAAGTTTGTTAAAATCCTCCATAGAAAGCTCTGGGAGGTGAGATAGAGATGAAGTAGTTTTCGAAGCAGGTATCAATCTCTGCGAAGACCCTGTGGGGCTGGGGAAGGCACGATAGATACCCTCCACCATACCAATAAAAAAAGCAGCCAAATCCTCACAATGGGAGGAGGAGCAAATCTCAGCAGCTGATGCTCTGCTAGTCGTGAGATCCTTGAGCACCTTGAAAATGAGTTTGGTCGTAGTAAGCACCTTTATCTTTAATTAATTGGACATTTTGGTGGCAAATCTGTTGCTTCTAACTAGAATTTTTCAATTTACCTCAAAATAATACCACATGTTGCACTGTTTTGTTCTTATTACGATGTTTGTGTAGCCAAGATTATTGTGCTTAGTATTCTGACTTCCAACCAGCTGAGTCACATTATAGGGACTAGTCTGCTCCCTGCAGTGTGGGGCATTTACTTGCACACTTACTCACACATATGATCTTTCTTTTTCACATATTACTGCATTTGATTGCAAACCATAGGCTTGTCACTTTTTTAAATGAATTATCTGCAGCTTCTCTCCCATCTCCGACCGAAGCTGAAGGTTCTTCTTCTTAGTGTTAATTCCAAATACACCAAGCTTTCATTTGTTGTGTACTGATGCTTGGTTTATACATTCCATCACTACTTGTCCAGAGAAAATGTAACAGAGCGGAAAGTATTGTGATGTGTGGGGACGGGGGTATGATGATATTGTTGACATTTGTTTCTGATTTGTTAAATCAAGCATACTGCTAGCATTTGTGTTCTACCTCATATTAGTCATTGTTCCCAAACTAAAAACATGTTTTGAGTCTTAAGTGGGTTAAGGTCTCTGAATTTCAATAACCAGACTCCCTGTACTTTGGGGGTGCATTCTAAGCAAGGATCAGTATTATAAGTTGTTTTTCACTCACTAGTGCTTCATTCGTACATGTTACAGTAGATGTTTAGCAAAGACTATTAGGGCAGGATGTGTTTCAGTAGATAATTTTGCAACAAAGCAATGTGGATCTGTTTTGCAGGATGGTAAATTGCAGTAATCCGAGTGAACTTTATATTTTGGTTAACTTTTACA
Organism: Lissotriton helveticus; assembly: GCF_964261635.1. NCBI lineage: Eukaryota > Metazoa > Chordata > Amphibia > Caudata > Salamandridae > Lissotriton > Lissotriton helveticus. Next base: position 1,098,490,592 of record NC_136057.1, on the reverse strand, counting down.
ACCATGCTAGATCTAATACAAAAACACTAGGGCCTGGTTATGACTTTGGCTGTCCTCCTGCAGAGAGCCACGCCAGCGCTCTGCAGGACGACTGCCAAAGCCATTTTCACAGCGTCCACCTGATTATGATTCAAATCCTTTGTGGTCGGACGGTGCTGCGGCACTCCAGTGAGGGTGCCTGCCTAATGTTCATAGGAGAGCCTTAAGCAGACATCACTGTGGGACAGCCCCAGCATGTTCCTGCATGTGCCCCCTGACATGCAACCCCAGGCCCAGAGACACAAGGGCCCCCTTTGTTGCCTCACCACTGCCCTTTTCATGGCGATCTTACCGCCATGAAAAGGGTGGCATTGACACAACTCATTATATTCTGCATTGCCGCTGCACCACAACCAGAATATTACTGCCTCTGTCCAATGTAAGACCACTAAGTTATCCTGGATCCCCGGCTGTTGCAGTGGTCCTGTAGTGGTCCAGCACAGCTGTTATCATACCTTCTGGTTACCACAAAATGTTGTCATTGCAGGCCATGCATGTGGGAATCTGCTCTAGATGTGTACACCCTTCTGCATTGGCACACATGCAACGTATTCCTCATATTGGTGAAAAAAAAGAATGTTGGGGCACTATTGGCAGCCCAATGCATGTGAGATTGCAAGGAGTCATGGGCAGTATTACCCCATTACCAAGTTTGTGGATGACCAGACATGAGGGAGGATAGACAGATTTGATGCACATTATAACAAAAAGAAGTAACTGAGTCGCAGGTTCTTCACTATGGTTAACTTTAAGTGGTGCAATGTGTAATAGATTAAATAGACTCTCGATAATATTTGTGATTTGAGGTTTTATTTGATCTACCCAGAGAACTTTTTTGCCTTTCTGTGGTTCTGAGTAGGGTAATAATGATGGGGGCCAAAACACGTCGCCCTTTCATGTGGAGGAGCCTTTTGATTATATTTGAGATGTGAATGGATTGTGAACAAGGCATTTAAAGAAACTATTTGAGAGACTGTTCCTCAACAGATTTCCATGCTAAAGCATGGAATACCTCCCAGTGGATTAGGCTATGAAACATCATTTGTGCCACCGTAGTCTGAAAACTGCTCAGTGACAGACAAGAATCTATTTAGTGGTTGTTATGTTTTAAATGATGTTTGTTAAGTTTGTCTTTTTTGTTGTCATGCATTGATGTGTATATAATTGTGTATAAAAAAACTAATTAGGGAAGCAATGAAGTGCAAATTAATTATTGCATTATGCACTTTATTTTATTCAACTAATTTTTAAGTGTTCCTTGAATTGGTGATAGTGTTTTTTTTATTTTTTTATTATTAGAACTGATTGTTGGCAAACAATTTGTGTCCCAGTAGAAAACTGAAAATATATTGAGCTATTTTCTTTCTTTTTTTTGTTTGTTTTGCATTTGTCTTCATGTTCAAACCAGTATACCTGATGGTTTTAGCATAGCCCAGGCCTTGTGGGGTTATATGGACAAACCCTTATCCTTGGTTATGTAGGAGGGGAAGGAGGAGGGACAAGGAAGCTACTCTCGCAGCAATTTTATCAATACCATATCAGCACACGATTCAAGTTGCTTTGTTATTGTTTATGTGCATTTGTACAACTCCAAAAGTAAATGGTGAACATATTAAAAAATATTTTGAGGCAGACTCCTACAATACTGGGTGCCAAACACTGACAGCTGCATCCAGATTTCGAATCCGCACCTACTCCCAGAAGAAAAATACTCTTTTAATTAGCGCAGCGGTAATCAGCCAAGTATTCTTCATGCATTGTTGGCATACAACAAATTCTCACTTTAGTAAATATTCATGGAACAGGCTACGCGCCTTAATGGAATATTTTAGTCTAATACTTGGGGCTGTATCACGTAAACTGAACATTGGAGGCGCACAGTCATGATCGTGCTGACTGGTGGTTGACGAGCTTGAGCTGTACTCTTATAAATGTTTTAGAAAATAGTGAATGTTTGTTTGTCACAGGAACATTTAAGGTAGGTGCTGCTTTTTTGCTGGAAATGTAGCAGCGTTTGATGGCTTATCTAATGTAAACAACTATACCTAATACAATACGTACACAAAGCAACATAACACTACAATTAAAATGCAAAATGGCAAATTACAACAGTCAAAAGGGAATGCAATTCAAAATCGGAAATACAGCAAAACAAAATCAGATTGCAACAAAGTGCCACTAAAACAGAACTCCCCCCTCAGCACAACAAAATGGCACACAGCAAATGTGCATGATTGTTCTTGTCACACGTAGTCCGCCTTCAGCATCCTGTTTTTATAATATGACCCACCTTCAGCATCCTGTTTTCATAATACGATGATAAAGGGACCCACGCAATATCCTTAATTTAATTGCCCACCAGCACTATGCAGTTTTTCCAGTAGAATACATATTTCTTCCCGGCAGGCAGTGGCATTGTGGAAAGGCATTCTGCATATCAATGTATTTCTATAGTCTGGGTATTGATAACAGTTGGATACTAGTTGAGGCACTGCTGCTGCTTCAAAAAACCAGGGAATGGCGCCTGCATGATTGTTAACACCTCACACATTAGAACATGAAAACAGACAGGTGCCCGAGGAGATTTACGAACACCTATGCATGAGTGCGTTCTAGCATGAATAATTGTCCTTTCATTTTTTTCCTGCGCAGATATCTGAAGCAGATAAGGATATAATTTGCTGGACAATATTCAGGTGTTAAAAAATATTAACATGTGAATATTTCCTAGAAATGCATGTACTAAATATGAATCTTGGTTTGCTTTATTTTTTAACATCCGTGGTAAATTTTTGTCATAAAATTATGTTGTTAGATGTGATACTTTTGTGAGGCAATTAGATTAAAGATTAGTGACTTTTCATGGCATTTTATAAAAGTTGCCATAAAATGAAATTGAATTAATGTAGGTATGCTTGCTGTACTCACCACACGCTTTTGGGACCCATTCACAGACGCATTTCCAACTCTAAACATATGTTTGCAGATAAAAATGTCTTAATTTATGACTGTCGGGAATTTATAGGAAGATTTCTTCCAGGCAAAAATGGTTTTGCTACTGCACAATTCTATGCCACATCGCAGGGGCGTCCCATGGAGGAGGAGTGACGCCTCTCTGAAAAATTAAATTATAATAAATCTATTTTATTATCATTTAGTTTTCTTTTCTAATCCTACTATTGCCAGCTGAGATTAGGGTGGGGCCAACGTGATGGAGTGTCACAGTCGGAAGGAGAAGTGGGCACTTAAAAGTGCACATGTCCCTTTGGCTGGCCGTCTTAGGCTGGCCAAACAGACATGCGCACTTTGGTTTCTCCAACCCAGCTGTGTTTTACAGTTGGGATGGAGAAAATCTGCAGGATCGCTGTGCCTGAGCAAGCTTCAAGTCGGCCCACTCAGGCCAATCACAGCGCTTCTTTCATGCTGGTAAATAATATTATCAGCATGAGAGCAGCGCTGTGATTGCCCCCTGGGAGCCTGTGCAGAGTAAGTCCGGTACTACAAGAGTATGCTACACCTACTCACAGCAAAATCTTTGTGAAGTGGGTCATACAATGAGGCAATTCATATACTATTAGTACAAATGAAAAGCATTGTGCTTTCCTAGAACTTTCACTAATAGGAGGCTGGGCACTTTGGGGCCAATTCAGAAAAAAAGTAGTTATGAGTTTGTAAATTAATGCTTCTGAAGTACTCTTTTACATACTCCTAAATGTGCATTGGCTCTATAGACTTTCTTTCCATTGGTACAATCAACTGGCCTTTGTGTATTTCTCCCAGACATCCACACAATAGAGGGGCTGGGTGTTGGCAGGAGGAGCCGCCATGACTTGATGAGAGGGGTGGACCTGTCACCTGTCACACTCTCACTTCAAAGACACTGCCTCAGCTCAAACACAAAGGACTTCACACAAGCTTATTCTGCCTGAAGGCAGACTAGGAGCATGGCATGGAGGCAGGAAATTCCACACACTTCTATAGAGGGAAAACTCTTGAAGTTACTTCCACTTCAAAGAGGGCACAAGGTATAAAAATAGGACCCGCTCTTCAGTATACTCCTGGACCCTTGAATACTACAGAAAGAAGGACTGCTCTGCTGCTTGAGGACTGCCCTACTGTCTGAGAAGGAAGACTGGACCTAAACCCAGGCTAAAGCGACTCCAATGGTCGGCTGACTGACCTCCTGATCAGAATTACAGGGACATAATAGGCTACAGCGGTCTCCCTGCAACTGTCCAACTGACCTGCTGCATTGGACCTGTATGAGTACTGCTGGCCTCTAATGGAGTGAGGAACTGATGTCCAAGAGGTGTCTCCCAGTTCCTGGACCCTTGTGGCATTAGTTGAGCTCATACTGGAAGAAAAAAAAATCCTGATGTTTTGGGCTCTTTGTGACCGCGAGCAGACCAGTTTGTACTAAGTTATTGCCACCCATGCAACCGCCAACATGAAGCTCCAGTGAACCAGACTCCTAGTGTCATGGCGACGGTCAGCGATGACCGGACACACAAGATCTGCACTTTGTGCTACAACATCAACAGCCCACAGTGACAGTCAATGTGAACCTCCAGCAACGACCATCAGCAACGATCTTTGTGATACAGCGATGACCGCGCGTGACATCCGGCCTGCTCTCAATGCTACCGCAGCGACTACTTGCAATGCTCTGCCTGCTCTTCTTGGCCTCCTCCACCATGAACTTAACTCTTCGCACTGGACTTAAGAACGTAATGTTTTCAGTGGGACTAACTTGTTCCATGTATCTGGCCCATGCTCAATCACAGTTGGCCTGAAATTGTGACTTTCACCCAGTCTCGCACGACCATATAACCAAGAGTGCTGCTTTGTAATTAAGGACGTAAACTTAACTTAAATCTATTTGTATTATCACTTTACTACTGTTTTAGCTCCATAAATACTTTACACATTGCCTCTAAGTTAAGCCTGACTGCTTTTGTGCGAAGCTACCAGAGGGTTAGGCACAAGTTAATTTACTAAATTCTTGTGGATCACCCTGACAGGGATTGTGTCTGTTGCTTGAGTAGGGTTTCACCCCCCTCAACCAACAACCCAATTTCTCACAATCATTCCACCACCTTCCCTGCCTTACTTAACCCCTTAAGTGCTGCTGTCGGCCGTTGGATGTCGCGAGCACTACCTTACTAGTGCTGCGCACGTCCAACCGCCGACGCAGCCTCACCCGTTTTGTGGAAGTGCCACACTGCCGCGAAATTGCGGCCGCGGCAAATGGGTTAAAGACTCATTCCAGTACCTCTGATTAGGTTTAGAGACCGTAGCTTGTTATTTTCTCATTTTTAGTATCACAATGACAAGTTTCCCCAAACCTTTTACTTCTATCAAACTCTGTTTGCAGAATATCATGATGTCTCTTATAGTTTTGCTTGACAAAACACCAAGATATAGTGGTAAAGCCATGATTCTAGGACAATGCATGATGTCTCCTGTTTGATGTCTGCATGGCAAGAAATGTGCCTGGTGTGTTTTGTAGGGGTTGCAGGGCTCTGGTGCTGACTGGAGAGCGGAGCAAGAGCCATTTCCTATGCACAGTTGGGGAATGCACTGCGGCATGCTATAATAGAAGATCAGTCTCCCTTGGACAGGAGACAAGCATAAGGAGGCTCCACAAGACCATTGGTGGTAGTTTATGACCTTCAAAATTGTGTAGAGGTGTGGGGACATCATCATCACGTGCCAACCACATTTGTAGTCACTGAGCAAGACCAGAATTCTGCAGAGAGGTTATTGGACATGCAAGTCTTTTTCAAATGTGTTCTTCCATAGTAGACTATGAGTTGGTAATAATTAAAGCAAAGCAGACTGCGAGCAGGCAGTAATTAAAGCACAACATTTTAAACGAATAATTTTAAAGGATTCATGAGGTCTCAAGCTAAATACAAGAGAAAAATGTTCCATTGAAGAAGACCATCACACACGAGGCCTTCATAATCTCACCCAGCTTGCTTGTGTAAGTATAAAGGAGAGATGTCTCAAAACATTCAGTTGTCTTCTAGCTTTGTGCATTGAATATCTAATTTGTAAACAGTGACAAATGAAAAGGTTGCAGCTGTAAGGAATGTCAAAAGAAGGTAACACATAGATGACTGCCCCCCATCCACTTAAAGTAGGCGAAGAGAAAAAGTTAAACATGTTGAAAGGCCGAGTAATGGAAGTCCTGTCCCACAAAGCAACCAACCTAAACTTTACTGCCTGAAGCTGAGTCAACAGAAAGGATGATTTGCTTGAACAGCATGTTCTGCTATCAACAGCCAAGTTTCTTAGTTCATTTAAGCATGAGATTAACCGGCATTGCAAAGTCCCTGAAAAGCTAATGTTGCATTGGTGCAGGCCCTCGATGAATCCAGTTGACAAGACAGAAATTAAATTGTCAGCTTTCACACTAATGGATCCTCTGCTGTCCACTCTGGGGGGACATTGGACATGACGTAGCACACAGGGATGCTTTAGTCAGGAAAGTTGATTCTGCACTATGAAAAATGACAGTCTGCCCTCTCTGGTTACCTCAATACCCAACCTCAATAATCTATGAATTAAAGAGAATCTAGTAGTGCTTTATTGAGTTGATGGTAGCAACAAATCCTACCTAAACACATACATCTTTTAATATAGTATAAATGTGCTTTCAGGAGGGGCTGTCACTGAAGTTTGAAGAGCCCACTGTGTATAGGAGAGGAACAAGGACATTGAATAGAAGAATCTGCTCTTCTCAGGTGAGCAGTTGTTCAGGCCAGACCTAAAATGTATAGAGCTTATTGAGGACATGAGAGGCAAGGTGCATAACCAATAGAAATTTCGAAGGGGGTACATTGTGTAAATCACTACTCTGTAAAGCCTACGTTTTCTTCCTCATCAACTGCTTCATCGGTAAATACATCATTTCATTTTCTGTGACTAAGGAATATGGTTCAGCAGTCATACCTTTCTCCTGGAACTGGAGGAAGTTGTAGGAGAAATATTGAATACTTGAAACACAGATTAAGGTTATCATCTGTGTGAAATCCATGATAGGATATGTTTTTTATGTAATAATAATAATAATAAAACCATTTTTAAAGCGCCTGGTTACACCTATGACGGTGTGTCCCCGCGCTGAAATGCTACTACTCCCTGATGAAGCTGAAACCAGGTCAAACTAAAATCTTAGAATGCACCAGGATACTTGTTTACTTGGGAAAGAGATAAGTTTTTAAATTTTGTCTGAATCTTGTTTCGGAGGGCTCCATCCGAAGATTCAAGGGGAGGCTATTCCAGTGTTTGCTAGCCAAGAAACGGAAGGAGCTACCTCCCATTCTGGTCTTGCGAACACGGGGAAGTTGGAATAACATCACTCCGGCAGATCTGAGATTTCGAATGGGGCGATGGATGGTGAGGAGTCTTTGCAGATAGTTTGGGCCTTTTCCCTGGGCAATACGATGGACAATACATAGTGCCTTAAACTTGATGCGCTCCACAATAGGGAGCCAATGAAGTTTACGCAATGCCGTCTTACCGGATGCCCTGCGTGGAAGGTTAAGTACCAGGCGGGCAGCGGCATTTTGGACACACTGTATTTGTTGAATGCCTTTTTTGCTCAGGCCCAGGAGAAGGGCGTTGCCATAATCCAGATGTGGCGTGACTAGGGCATGAATAAGTTTCTTCCTGGCACCAAAGGGGAGCAGGTCGAGAACTTTGCGGAGAGTTTTCAATATTCCAAAGCATTTTCCAGTGATTTTGCTAATCTGTTGCTTAAAGGAAAGCTCCGCATCGATCATGATTCCCAAATTTCTAACAACCTCTGCTGAGCGGGGGATTGGCCCTAATTCCGTCGGCCACCAGTCCTGCGACCAGGTGGAGGGGGACTTACCGACCACCAACAACTCGGTTTTATCGCCATTTAGGCGAAGGCAGTTGCTGTTCATCCACCCTGCCACAGCCCGCATACAGTTGGAAAAGTTAATGGCTTCCTCTGGCTGGTTGTTGGCAAGTTGAATTATTAATTGGGTATCGTCAGCGTATGTGACGATATCCACACCGTAGGCTTCCACGATATGTGCCAAGGGCTCCATATAAATATTGAACAGCGTGGGGCTCAAACTTGAGCCTTGTGGAACCCCATGTCTCAACTTGCGAGGAGATGATTTATAGGGAGGGCAATGCACCTGAAAACTCCTGTTTTCCAAAAAAGATTTTATCCACTCCAGGGCTGGACCCTCTATTCCCATGTCGGAGAGGCGCGACAGCAGCGTTGAGTGCAGCACGGTGTCAAATGCTGCACTAAGGTCTAATAACACCAACGCTGCTGTCTGCCCTCCATCAACAAGTTGTCTCAAGCGTTCTGTGGAAAAGAGGGCCGCGGATTCGGTTTAATATCCTGCTCTGAACCCTGACTGAGTTGAATGGAGACAAGAGTTCTCTTCAATAAATTTCATAAGTTGCTTGTTCACAACCTTCTCCACAACTTTCCCACAAAAGGGGAGGAGAGAGATAGGGCGGAGGTTTTGCAGTTGGGAGATATGAATATTCGCTTTCTTTTTCAGGGGTATAACCTGTGCGGTTTTCCAAGCATCCAGCACATGGCACTCCTGAAAAGAGAGAGCGATAAGCTGTTCAATCTGCTCAATCATGCCATCAAGAGCTCCCGTACATCGATTAGGGGAGATTACATCCAGAGGGGATCCAGAATGGATTCCTCTCATAATGGGAAGCAGATCTGACCTCTTAGGGACTGAGAAGCTTGTTAACTGGGGCTTGGTAGCGGAAGCATTTCTCACTATTGAGTGATAGACATGTGGGCTGTCTGTGAAAGTGGCATGTATTAAGTCTACTTTTTTCACAAAAAAGTCCGCAATCTCATCACATAGCTCGTTAGAGTATGTGTCTCGAGCCTCGAGTCTGGTGGGGACCGTGAGCTCTTTATATATTGAAAAAAGTTCCTTAGTAGGGTTTTTTGCGGATTCAATACGTTCTTTGAAATGCACACCTTTAGCTGCTCTTATAAGTTTATGATACATTTTTAATTCCTTTTTATATTTTAGCTTGTCCTCTGGATCATAATTTTTTCTCCAGCCCCGTTCAGTGTTTTTACATTTGGCTTTAGCTTCTTTAAGTTCTTTAGAGAACCATGGAGCCTTTGAGTCTTTCTGACAGGGGGTTTAAATGTCCATGGTGCTACTGTGTCCAGAGCCCTGGACATCCATTTTTCATAGCCATCCCATGCCTTAAGCAGAGTGTCTTTGGAGGGAGGAGGTTCTCTACATAGGGCAGATTTAAACTTTTCCTCTGTAAAGTTCTTCCAGTCTCTGCGTTTCAAGGGTCTAGAATTGGGCATATTAGAATTAGTCGCACTGCATTCCTGTAGAGCATTTTCCACCTCAAAGGGGATGACAAAATGATCGGACCATGTAATTTGCAACGGAGTGGTGACTTTAATATCCTCCCAGTTGGCAAAAACAGGGTCAAGAAGATAGCCAAGTTGATGAGAAGGAGATATAGATTGCAGTGTTAGTGATAATGATTTCAAAGCCTCTACCACGGCCTGTGCCTCCCTACATTTGAAATCTTCAAAATGAAAATTGAGGTCTCCCAGAATAAGAAATTTCTTATGTCGGAGCGCATGTTGCGTTATTAGTTCTGTCAGCTGAGTGGCAAATTGTGAGGACTTACCAGGGGGCCTATATACTAGAAGTCCATTGATGTTACTTTTGGGGACTAGTTTTTATCGCAAAAAACCCACCCTCACTGTTAGGCACTGCAGCCTTCTCTAAGGTACAGTGTAGGTCGCTCTTGTGAATTATAGCCAATCCTCCTCCCATCTGTTTTTCTCTATCAATTCTAAGCAAGCTATATCCTATCCTTGGAGGCGGGACCGCCTCCAAGGTTTCTGGAGTCGAGGCTGTATCAAGCCACGTTTCTGTTAAAAAGGGTACATCGAGATCACCGTCTAACACAAGATCATGTATCTCTAATCTGTGTTTTTTGAGGGATCTACAATTAAGTAATGACATTTTCAAAATCGTCCCTTTTAACTCACCATTCTTTCCCTCCCTAATAGTAAAATGGCAGGACGCACAGTACAACATGGGAGAGTCTACTGACATAGTATGGCGGCAACTCTCTTTAACATTGGGGCGTATGGCAAGCATATCCTTGGTAGAATACCTAATATGTGTAATATTGTTTATGGCATTCGGGGTGGAATGGACAGGGGTTCTGGCCCCGTGCCCCGGTCTGCCGCGGACGGGCGCAGACGGGCTTGCCTTTGGCGCGCCTTTGGCGCGCCACCGGCGCGCCCGCTGCGCCCGCCCGCTGCGCGGATGGGAAGACGTCATCCTTATATCCAGTGGGAGGAGGTGAGGAGCGTCCTAACAACTGGACCGCTACCCTCTTCCTTCCTTCCTCCCCAAGATGGCGACCTTTCTAACCTGCCGGCGTCAGCCCCAAAATCGGCTGCACCGGTCAGGCAATGTCCTCGGGGGGCCTCGGAGCAACGTTAGTCTTGCCACGAGGAAATAATCTTTGTCAGCAGGTAAAAACGAGCTATTTAAAATATTTTACAAGATTTAAAAATATTTCTGCAAACAATTCTATTCTGTTCAGTAAATGTCCGAAATGAAAGGGATAGCAAGGAGAGCCCCCGGCTTTTCGCCTCAGGGGTGAGTAATAGTAAATCTGTAGTATTCTCATCTGTCACTGGATTAGGGCATCATACCAACGTCCTGGCCCAGGAAATTGGACAGTAGAACAACACAGGAGCATGGCACATAGAATGTATTTGAGAAACAGATAGTGCTTCCATTCCTGACTGGGGAGCGGGGTACAGATTCTATTGTTTTCTATTGTACAGCAGCCTTTAGAGGCCTTCTGTTTAGTGTTGGTGAACAAGTAAATCCAAGTAAACCATTACATTTTAAGATGGAAACCACTTAAATCCACAAACTTATTTGTCAGGCCAGATAAGAGATCTGCGGGGTTAACGAAGATCTTGGCCCTGTTGTTTGCAGATTACATTCAGAGGAGTTATAGTACACTCATGTTGGGCCAATTTTCCAATTTACGCTTCGTTAAACATCCACACGTTACCAAGAAGGCATTTGTTGTGCTGGAACATCATGTAATGCCATCCCATATATTGTATTTCAAGGGGGTAGTGTTCCAAAGAAACATAAGTGCAGTGTTATTTCAGACAACAAGATTTTAACATACAGAGCAAGCTGTTTGTTCGACTACTGAAGAAGGAAATGCTTCTCTGGCCTTGGAGTGTTAAGTCACATCTCATAGCAATGTTTCAATTGCCCAGATCACAAAACATATCAGTTCAAGATCTGCCAGGGCGCTGGATTCTGGTACCACAGGAGTATAGGGTACTGGGATTGACACATTGATATGGTTTCGGAAAATAGCAGTTACAGTCTCTTCTGACTATTGTTTCCAAAATAATGTTTACAAAAAGATCACTCTATGGTGTTCATAAAAGACGTATATCCAATGGGTTGATACTTTTCTAAATGTTCTTTAGAACACAACATTTTGCAGAGGTGTCACCAAAGAACCAATGTTCAGAGGACAATATGGTTGCACCCTCCATTGCCACAACCAAAAGCCAAGTGACAAAGGCTGGAGATTATCACTTGAAATGGATGAAGAGCAGGGCAAATGACGTAAGAGATGGTAAAAAAAAAATTCAATCGGAGATTATAGGAGTTGGTTTGCTACCGTTTCATAACTTGGATTCTAAGGTTGGCAGAGGGTAATCTATCCTCACTGATAACTTTTTTCCTCAAAGCCAGGGAAAATGTAGCAGGAGATCGCCTCAGCAGAACAGCTGCTTCCTAAGAATTCTGGTTGTCAGTGGCAATGTTCTAGGAAATCTGCCCTTTGGTTATAGATCTTTTTTAACCCCGGAAAAACCACACAACAGTTTGATTGTTGAATTCCAAATCCCACAGTTGACCATTCCTTTATTCCTCTAGCTGTTGACCTGTAAATTCAAAGGGAATGGCTCCAAAGTTATGGCTGAGCAGAAAACTTCTGAGACAGTGCACCAGACCATGCATCCTTATACTACAACGAATGACCAAAATATAAAGGAAAAATATCGCGCTACAAGAATATTGTGTCAAGAATATCTTGGAGAAGAGTACAAAAGGCAGTAATAATATTTTTTTTTAGGTATGAAATATCCTTTTTTTAAATATTGTATATCATATCAATTATTTTAATGTACTTGTATAAAATATCCTTTACTAATTTAATATTTGGATAATTCATTTTTAGGGGTTAGTTTTATAATAAGGGGCATTTTTAATTTAGCAGCGATTTGGGTTTGTAGGGGATTGGGGTTGAGAAGTTATTTTAATTAATTCTTTTTTATGTATTTTGAAAAATTGATATTTATAAATGTAGTCATTTCACTATTATAGTGTAGTTCGTATTTTTTAAAGTGTGATTATTTAATAATATGAAATAGTACTTTTTAATTCTGTAATGGGTTGTTGGGTTTGTTAGGGATTTGAGTGGAAAGACGTAAATTATGTCTTTCTAATTCATTTGTATGTTAATTAAATCAATTGGACATTAATTGTATAAATTATTTAAGTATGTTAAATAGTTGTTGATTTATAATTAATTGTTCATTTGAATTAGTTGATCAGTGAATTTAAGTGTTATTCTCTTAAAAGAGTTTCATAATTATTTTGTTTTCATTTTTATTGGTTTTGTTTTAACAACTAATTTAATATGAATGTGTTATCATTGTATTTAATTGTTTGGTGTTAGGACAATACTACCTATTGTCTTAACACCAAACAATTAAATACTTCCCTACCGGAAGTGTATTGATTTTCAATATTTTAATTTGTTTTGTATTTTTTTAATTATTTTGGTTTGACATTTGTTCTTTTTATATTACATTTAATTTCATCTATAGAACATACTTTTTTTATTAGCTATGTTAAATATTTTTCTTTTTTATGTGTTGAAATGTTTTTTTAAGCAGTTTAGTAATAAAGATAGATATAACTCCTCCAAAGCCCAACACATTCCTTACTGTTTCCTAGAATGGAGTGGAAATAGTCAACCTAACTGCTCCAAAGTTTGATTCTTTCCCTACAGTTGGTTAGATTGGAGGAGGATTGCTAAATTTCTCCGCACCGCCCACCAAAAAGTCCAGCACTTTCCCTACTTTTCCCTACGCTTGAATTAGAAGAGTAAATATGACTGCTTCAAAGTCCAAAATTGTTTGCTAGAGTTGTTTATTTTGCATTATTTTTTATTTAAATGTTTAAATTAGTTATAAAATTTGTATTTTTTAAATTAAATTTTTTATATTATTTATGTTTATATGTGTTAAATATTTAAGTGCAAATATTTCTAAAGTATATTCGTACTAACCATAAGTAATTTTTTCAAAATGGCTATTAATTAGAAATTGTTTGTTATTAATGTCGGGGGGCCGATTACGATGACGTTCAGAAGGCTCCAACCGTTGATCGTAATGTGCCGGTTGGATTCCTTTCCGACAGCCTCCTTTTGAGGAGGTGGTGAGAAAGGAATCTGACCGGTCATTCCAGCTGGCTTCTGACGGGCATCTTTGGGGCCCCCTTTAGTGCACTTCCTCTAGTTGGAGGCCCAGGAGGCACCTATGGTACTCCCTGTTGATCCCTGCACCTTGTGGCAGGCACCTTGAGGTGCCTGCCATGCTGTGTGGGGATAAACCACACCTCCTATTTTACTATGCAAGCATGCATTAAGGCCGGAATGCATGCTCCCATAGTAAAATATAGGAATGCAACTGAACAGTGTTCGGTCGCATCCTAATGGGGCAGTCGGGACCGCCGACCGGGTGTTGATCGGTCCCATGACCGATGCGGTGTTGGGGGAAGTGATTACGCCCGACGACCTAATGAGGACTAGAGTGTATTTATTCTAATTTAGTTTTACTTAGTTTAAGTATATACTTATATATTTAATTTGCAATAATTAAATCTATTAATTTTTTACTTTATTTTGTAGTTTAATATTTTAAATAAATTACATATGTTATACATATTATTATTTCCATATACTTTTTTTTTTAAATGATATTCTGTTCCATAGTTTTTTGGACACAACATTCTTGTGTCACGATAATTTGGTAAATTATGCTTTTCATAGAAACTCCACTACAAACCACTTGGTTACGTTTCAGACATGGTGTATGTATGCCTGTATGTATAATCCATTTTTTATAGTGTAAAAGACCAAACAGCTGTCCAACTAGACGGTAAGGGTTATGAAATACATACACTATTCTCTCCAAAAATCTTGATTTCATTTGTTCATTTTTGCTGTGAATGCTGTAATAGCTAACACATTATTAGCAATCATTGAGAGGTCATTTAAGCTTGTTGTCGGCCCAGAGAGAGGGAGTTAAATTGCAGTAACCAATGGTCCTCTGATAAGTCGGTGTTTTGTTGCTATACCCGCCAAGGACACTAGTTCTTTCTCTCTGGGACTTGATGCTTCTCATGGTAGCACTGCAAAATAGAATCTACCACTCGAGTCCCTGAAAGATACTGCTGTAGATCTCATTCTAAAGTTTTGCTATTTTGCACAAGATAGCAGAGGTAGTTTCTGTTATTTGAAGGAAACCATGATACCCTATACTCTGATTTTCAGACCAGGTGGATATTTTTAACACCCTTTCATTTAGAACAGAAGATGGTTCTCCAAAAGTCCTCAGATAATTAGGCTTCTCTGGATTTTGAGGGAAAGATCTGAGGAAAGAAATGTTGATTTACTTTGAGGGAACACTAGTATTCCTGTTTCCAGGGGCATTGTTTTCCCATTTGTGGCAATAGCATTGAAGATCCAAAAAGCATGTTCCTTAGTTGAATGGATAAATTGGGGTGTTCATCTTGAGGGCCTATGTGATGGCAAGTTCAGGATTACTTCCAGGAGTTCAACAACAGGCAGAGGCCTGGTATGTTTAACCCTTTCTGTGCTGCATAAATTTTCACGCTGTGCGGGGGTTTTATTGAGTGGGCGGGATACAGACGGCCCCCAGCCGTCGTCAGCACACGCCCAGCGTGACGTCGGACGGCCGGGGGCCATCCGAAGCACACAAGGGGTTAATGCATCAAGACGAGGCCTGGTCATTGTGCAGGCAATATTCCTCTAATGTGATCATCCTCAAGTTTGCAGGAATAAAAAACATACTGCATTGCTCGAATATAGGAGTTTTCGTTTGTCTTATCAGTGTTGGACTTCACAACTGATTTGTGTATAAATCCTCATTAAAGTGTGGAAGTGGACTATATAATTAGATGAGAAGGCGATGCAATGATTTGCAGTGGTAATTTTTATTATATTAAATCTTTCCTCCTTGTCACATCCTTTCCAGTCCTCTGGCATACTTGTGAGGCAGACGTGTTGTGAAAAATAGGTGAGTTACTTAGTTGATAGCATGAGGAAACAACTCTATTGACTCATTGGTTGTCATCGCGCCGCAGGAAGGAGTACTTTGGGAAAGAGAGTCAGAGAGGAGCAAGAACGAGAAAAGAAATGATACATGTCGTGTTTGTCAATAGAAGGCACTGACATGCCTTATTATTAAGGGACCTGTGTAAATGAGTTGCCCAGTATAATAAAGATTATCATGCATAGTTCTACGCAATATATATACTGCTATATATACTTTGGGCAGATGCACAGTCCTTGTTAGACGCGTTGCGTTTGCCGCCTTGGGGGTTCTGTGATGTACCGAATAACTGTAGCGGTAGATGAAAAGAAAAGTGGGATACTAAACTGGCTCCCAGATTAAACTAGTCCAACACGGCACACGAATGTGAGGTACTACAAAGAATATTAATTTTTAATACAGGGGTGAAGGAAAAGTCAAAACCTGTATCATCTCCCCAAATTTATATGGAAATATATCAAGATCTTTGATATAAATGTAGATTCTTATCTCATTTTTCATATGGATAGAGGCAAAAGAAAGTCCATCTAAATGTATTCTCCTTTGATGCCATACACTACGTGCTGATTCGTTAATCAGGATATATTGTTTGGCACAAAGAACATCAGTTGTTTTGAACATATTGAATCCTGAGGAAGGTGTTTTCAAATCGATAAGACACACGGAAACGCGTAGACATAAGGACACAGTTAATCTGTTTTTAATGAAAATGTTTTTCTACATAAAAAGTAATGTGATAATAATTGTATGAGATTCATTAAACTAAATGTCTACAATTATTGAAAGAATCGATGTAAAAAATATCACATAACTCTGAAAAATGTCCTTGCTTGATTTTATTGATTGTAATGATGTGTTATCATAAATGTTTTAATTGCATTAAGGATTGTAATAATTATTATAATGATGCCAATAATATAATAATAAAAGAAGATTATTGATATACATGTTGCTATATTTGTATTTTAAGTAGATTTCCTTTGGTTCACTGTACTTTGAATATATTTGTCATATTAGCACTGAAGAACACAGAAAGGAATGCTTTTTACATTGTCTTGCCATTCCCGGTCCTTTCTGGTTAACCTGGGTAACTCTCTCTTTTTGGAGTACATGAACCATTCCAAGCATACCAACATATTACTAAATAGAGTCGTGCCTATTGCCTTCATTGTGAGGCTGGTGTCAATAAAAAGCAGCTGGCTTAAGGCAAACCAGAGCAAAACAAAGACTGTAGTAGTGTTTCTTGGACATTGGGTCTTCAAGGTATGACAGCTCTCATGTGAGATAGGGAAGAGGTCCATAACATCTCTTCTAGGACTGATGGAGGCTTGTGCTTTAATATTCTATGCACTGTGCTGAATATTTTCTTATGTCTCCAGCTTGCACGGAAGGGACTTCCAATGCTAGATTTGCAAGTGCTCCCAGTCAGTGGTTAATTGTGTTGTGTGTGAGGGTTCTTACAGGCATCTGAGGTTGGGGGAGGAGGGAGCATACGTGGCAACTTTCAAATCATTTTCACCATGTGGTTTTATAGGAAAAGGGGTGAGACCTTGAAAAGTAGGGTTATGAACCATATTTACTGGCCAGTCACATATACTATTCACCACAAACATGACAAAATCATCTTGCACCACCTCCCATGTGGAGAATTTAATTAAAGCTCAGCTATGCAGAGGGTTCAAGTCTGAGCTGTAAACCAATTGGGCCTAATTTATGAGATTTTACCATAAGGCATCGCCGCAGGTCTTCCTGCTGCGCTGCCCTACGGCAAAAAAAGGGTAGAAATGTGCTGCATCTATCAGATACGGTGCATTCCTGTCTTTTTCCCCTGCGCTTATGCACAATGGCTGCCGTGCGCCAACGCAGCCAACTTTGCATCATGGTACAAGGGTGCCTGAGTTGTGGGGATGATTCTTGTTGTGCAGGAAGCGACACCTTTCTGCTAAAAAACAATCACAAGAGGCTTTTTCCACTTCCTATGTGTGTAGCAGAATGCAGCACACATAGAAAAAGGAAAGATTTGGAGAAATAAAGATGTTTCTCCACATTGTGCCTCCCTTATGCCTGCCCTGGGGAGGCATATGTTTTTGGCGCTGCCCCAGAGTTACGATTTTTCATAAATCTGGGGCAGTGACAAAAAGCTATGGCTGTTGCTGGGAACGCCCGCAACAACACAAATGGCATGCTTCTTTAACGCAGAAAACTGTGTTAAAGGGAACAATTTTTACAAGGTAGCATTAAGCCAAAATAAAGTGAAGCACCAGCAGCGTAAGGGCCTTATAAATAAGCCCCATTCTGTGTAAGGGTTTTCATCTCATGGTTCGATAGTGGCTCTTCACGGGGTCGCCATGTGATGTGTGAAGAAACTGTTACACGGTGGCTCTGTGTAAGCTGGCAGGCCTTGGAAACATTTGATTCAATATAGAAGCTGGCCTTTGAAGCATGCTTTAAGTGGATCTCCTTTACTCCTTCAGCTTTTAGGTGAAGTACGTTTCATTTATTTTCTTTTGTTACTGTTTATTGCATTTACGTAATCAAAATTATGTATAAGCCACGGAGTTTATACTAAGAATCGCATTATGTGTATCCTTTGCATATAGTCAAGAACATTTCACATACAGTTTTTTTTAAAGATGGTATATATTGTTAGCATTTAATAAGTTAATTTTCAAACATTCTTTTCTACCTTCGATTGCTGAGAAACCTCTTTCTCAAAACTGCACATATATTCTCTGTGCAGTTTGCTCTGACATCAACATCTCCCTCTTGAAGATAGGACGATGACAAAGTAGGTCAGATGATATTGTGCCTTCGGTATTATCCTTAACCTGCAATCATAATTCCAATTTTCAGCTGGGCACAACTTGGGCAGCCTTTATGCTTCTCATATTGATAGTCGCTGTTAATAACATCTTTCACTAGTTCTTTGAGATTTCATTGATCTAAGAGTTACCTAATACTTAGAATGAGTATTGTTATTATGTTTGTTATGACATTATGCATGACGATAACTTGTTTCTTTCAAATATCTTCAACTGCAGACACTTTAAACAGGAAACCTCCAGCAACCTATTTGCCTTTTCTCATTTATGCAGTTTGTGGAGGAGTAGGTTGGAATTGGGAATACAGGTGTCGGATGGTTTGATAAATGAAATTGCCTGAGAAGCAAGAGTAATGCCATACAGCTTCATGTTAGAAAGGCTTACTTAGCATGTCCTTAAGCTGCATGGAAGATAGATAGGTGGCAGGTGATCGTTGCTTAATATTGGCTCTGCGAGGACAATCTGGTCTTCTTGATTTTGAAGTTGTTTTCTGAGCTGTAAAGGTGAGGAGTGCTCAATGTCCATGAATGTGTGTTCATTCTGGCTGCCAGAGGCTCCACACATTTCCAGTTCTGAGATTCACCAAGGTATTGAAGAAAGATACCAATTACTCTGATACTTATGCCTGATGCCACAGTAACATCATTCGGTTTGAATTGCCATCCGGAAATCACTCCTTTGCTTATCAGGGAGCCAGTGGATGGAAATAGCACAATGTTCTGTCTTCCAAATACTTACATGAAGCCCTCTTAGCTATGATTCATATTTTCTGTAATAATGTTCTCCGACCTTTATTAACGTAGGGAGAAAAGCAATACATCTTAATATTTTAAAAGCAACCGCAAGGAGAGAGACTACTCAAACAGGACAGCAAGTGAGGTGGCACCGCTGGTGTTTGTGTGTTTACGCTACCCAGCTGAGCACAGGCGGCGGGTGGATCAGCAGCACGCGAAGAAGAAAAGCGACATCTTACATTACAGTATGCTGTGTGAAGCTCGCTCCAATATAATGTGATTAAACAACACTAAATATGAAAGGAGATGTGAAAGAATACAGTGCAGAGCTAGGCAACAATTTTAACCCATATAGGAATCTGGGCTGGCCAAGCTGCTGAAGTCTTCCCCCTGCTCCAGAAACAGCTGTAAAGATCCTAGGAATGTGGCTGGATAAAGCTCTCAAATTAGACTTCCAAGAGGTAAAGCTTGCAGCCATTTGTTGTTGTATGCTGCGAAGGCTGAGAAAAATAATTTGTCTTCTTCCTTTTAGTTCGAAGAGGTTGGTAGTTCAGGTGCTTATTCTTGCTTGCCTGGACTACAGTAATTAATTTTACCTGGGAGCTCCTAAGGCCAAAATAAGGAAATTGCCTATAGAATTCTCTTGCTCGAGTACTGTACAACATTCCTAGACACCAATCTGCCCGATAAGCTTTGTGCTACTTCCGCTTGCTCCCTGTGGCCAAGGGATTTAAATTCAAATCATTTTTCACTGCCCATAGGACATGTCTTGGAAAAGGCCATTTGATCTCCTACTCACTGTTATCTCCCTACACTCCTGGGAGAACTTTGCGATCCTTGAATGCCCATTTGACCAAGATTCCCATTATCAAAAAGGTAAATTATGGAGGGCGATCTTTTGTTTACAATGCGGCCAGATTTTGGAACAGCCTCCTCCCTTCCCGTCAATTGATCAAAAAGGAAGTCCACTTTTGGAATCACTTAAGACGTGGATTTTTCAAGACAGATCCCTCCAGTGGTGGCTACTCTGCTAAGGTGGAGGAGCGTCACCCTACTGCTTTTTTGCAGTGAAACAATGGGAAAATAAAATGATAATAACTCGCATTATTATCATTATATTTTCTCCTATGTATGCTGCTTTACATGAGGGGGCAGGGGCAGAGAAGGAGTGACAGGCAGTACCCTCCTAAGTGCGCAGTGACTGCTTGGCCGGTGCTCTCGGGCCGCCCAAAACAATCATGCGCTCTTCACATGTTCTCCATGCAGGCTGCATCGCAACCTACGTGCAGAACATGACCAGGCCTCCAATCAGGTCTGAGTGCCGAAACACGGCGCTGAGACCAATCACAATGTTGCTAAGGATGCGTTGTGATTGGCTGACTGATAGCCTGGGTGTGCTTCCAGTGGCCGAGTGAGGGAGGACTACGGAGGAGAGACGCGACGAAAAGGTAAGTTTTTATTTATTTTTTTATACTCGCTGCCCCCCGCATCCTCTTCCTCTCCTACCCCCCCACCTCTGATCATGCCGGCCACCACTGGGTCCCTCTAAATCTCCTTAATGAGTTTGTGGCACTCTTTTTGCCCTGGGATGCCCACGGGTAGCTATGCTCTCTATAAGTGTTTTATAGAAGGAGTAATCAAAAACTAAGGCACATAAAAAAATGATATAGACACTTCTGCTCCTGATTCTAAACACAAAAACACATTTTATTTTGTGACAACAAAACATTTTTCTTATGCAATTTTAATCCCTCAGAGGAAAAGAAAAATGAAATTAATTTTGCAAATTGTGTATAATATTATAAAATTGTACTGAGTGCAGTTTTGCTGGAATAATAATATGTATGTTATAATCAAAAATCAATGCTGTAGTAAATTTGGTTATGCCCATTTAGTCTCCCAGTGTTACCCAGATTTGACTACCCAGTTTTTGAACTGTTAGCAAGTGTTCCCACCTAAGTCTCACTTGTGGTAAATTCATCGTAATTGGAATGAGAGGTTTTTGCCTTTTAAGATAAGATTGCTGCTGTGTAGCTAGGCTAAGAGGCTGCAGGCTGGTTTCATGTGAATATGTGAATGGATGCTTGTGCGGACTGCACATGTGAGACTCCCATCTTCGGCAGCCAAGTGTGTGTGCACAGGTAGCCTGTCACAGAAGGGATTCTTCAGGGATTGGTACTAACATGGGGTAGGCCTTATAATGGGAGTGGGCATTCATAGTGTACATATGTAGTGAACAAAAGTACAGTTTCACACCAGTTAGGACTACAGGGTTCAGCAAGGTATAAGTCTGTGGTTAAACATGCACCCTGATTGTAAATTTTCTGAGCCAAACATCCTAGCTACACTTATTATTTCACTTTAAGATTTGTCATACTTCTCTAGCTCAACTCAGATACAGATACCAGGCCTTTGCCCCCTCTACTAGGCCAGGTTATTTAGCATGCTTCCCAGCAGAGGGATCAATGACATCCCACTCTATAGACCAATAAACAGTGCATGACATAGTTCCTGGGAAAGGAAACAATAAGGAAGACATCTGCATTTGTTAATTAGCTTGTCCCACGGCACCTGGGCTAGAACAGCCCAGACCAACTGGAACAAAGGAGGAGCGCCAAACCTCTAGAGGAGGGCGGTGGCTTCTGAAGATTTGGTGGGAAGGGAACAGGCAGCTTTGTCAGCTGAGGGGAACTGAAGCTTTCAGCGGAGCACTTTCCACAAACCACTTAAAGTCACCATATTGGATTGTTGAAGAATTCTATGCAGGAGGGTTGAAACAAGGGTGACATGATGACGTGGCACCCTAAGATTGACCAGTGGTGCCTGGCTTCTACAACTTTCCACCGCACTTAAAAACTCCTGCACAAGGGAGAAACAATTGAGAAGGCACCAGACTTGGGAGCGAAAATCATGAAATAATGCCCAGATGGAAGTAGAAGCCACCAGATGCCCGACAAAGATGGACAGTAGGACTTTAACTCCATCTAACCCCCAGGAATATGATTGTCTTTCCAAGGCAAGTGCTGCTGAGGAACAGTTTGGGGAATGGACCTGTTTGGGGATTGGACCTGTTTGGAGACCCTGAATGGTTTCCCTGGGGCTTTTGTGGACTGCCCCTTGACTCAGCAGGTTCCGGTCAAGAAGCAAGGATACTCTGAGACCTGGGGAATGTGTCGGGAGAGTGTTCTACTTTCTGGCTATGCAAGATTCCTCCAAATAGGGGAGAGCATAAAGGGCACAGGTCTTGCTTAGAGAGCTGAAAACCCAGCTCCCTCAACAAGTGCCCATTCAGAAGCCAACATGTCTGATTAGAATACTCCTACTGGCTAGGGCTGGCCACTAGGAGCAAAACAAGCCAAACATCATGAAAAGTGGTCCAACAGTCCAGAGAAATGGATCTTGAGAAGTCTGGCCCATTGAAAAGAAAAATGAAAGAAAACAAAGCGTGTAGCATTTTTCTTAAAGACCCCCCCCCCAAGGTGAGCCAGGCATGGATGTTAGCACAACATTAAATTTTTTAAATTGATGGGAAGGAGGCATTTGTGGGACCCCCTCATCAAACCATTTTTTACCTGAGTCAGACTGGTGTGGGCTCATCGCATTGCCCGCTAAAGAAAAATAAAAAAGCGCTAAGGCACGTTTGTCCCCCAGGTAGGACCAGGGGGAATCTGTGACAAAAAAAAGAAGGAAGCGTGGTGCAAGGCCACCAGGGAACAGCATTGACACTGTGGAGCGGCTAATAAAATATTCATGAGGTGGGGATAGAAGTCAGCACGTCTGGAAATCAGTCACATAGGGATGTCCAGGATAATCCATGGAAGTGTTCCTCTGACAAGTTAAATGTGATCAGCAGCTTATATAATGAAAACTGGCCCCGTTCACACTGTGCCTGAGGTCCTTAGCTAATTATTATTTGTATTTTCAACCCAGCTCTCCCTGAGCGACCACAACAATACGCAAGGGCAGCGTGCTCGGTGTACTTATCTATGGCCTTGGTGTACAATGTTGTGGAAAAAATGCTCACAAAGAAGTATGCTTGCAAGCAGAACATTTTCTGAGTATGTTATCATGTATTTCCAAAATAGGTAAAAAGTCACTTTGTCTGAAAAGATGTCAAGTTTAACCATGGACATGTTAAATGGAAGCTTTTGTGCACAGGCACTACTAAACATCACTATTCTAATGTAGGTGGGGCTTTTGCGGCTGTAGGGTTTAGGACTCAACATGAATGTAACGTGATATGACAGTATCACCAAAAGTATCCATCTACTTGAATGTGTATATTTGTATGGCAATGGGTAATATTTAGGTGCGCACCCCATTATTAAGAAGGGAAATAGGCAGGATCGCCCTACTGGATATAGAAGCAAAGGCTTATGCCTCTGTCCTCCCAAAGGAGCTGGAGACCTGGGCTGGGACAGATGAAATAATCCTGCTGAGTTAAACTGGATTCAGAGCAGACTCGTCAACTCTGGATAATATTGTATTTAATCTAACAGGCCACCAGCCCAAAACATCCTTCCCTTTATGTGTGGTTTGTTGCCTATTCTTCTGTGTTCGACTATGTAGACTAAAACAACCTGTGGAGGAAACTTAGAAGGTGGGGCATCAAAATGGAAGCAAATGACACAAAGACCAAAGTAAGCAGGACACATAAGAAAATGAATCACGCTTGGAGCCTGGGCCCACTAAAGATGCAAAATACTGAATCATTCAACTACTTGGGAGCAGGGGTGGCTCCTCTGCTAAGGCGGAGGAGCATCGCCCCACTGCCTTTCAGCACTGCAAAAAAGGAAAATTTAACTTGAGGTCATTATAATTGTATTTTTATGTGCTGAGGCAGGTTTGAGGGGCAGGCGGGGCTAGGCTGAGCAGCATAGAAGGAAATGAGTGATGGCACTCTCTAAGTGCCCATGACTGTTTGACCAGCCGTCTTGGGCCGGCCAAACAGTTACGCACATTTTGCATGTTCTCCACTCAGGCTGTATTACAAAGAACATGCCCAGGTTTCCAGACCCTGTCTGAGCGCTGAGCAACGGCACTCAGAGCAAAAACAACGTTACATTGCAGTGTTGTGATTGACTTAGGGAGCCTGGGAACTTACTGTTCGCAGAGAAGTCAGGATGAGGACGGAGATGATGGAGGTGGCTGGCCAGCCTTTAAGTAATTAGTCTTATTTTTTTACACCCCCGTTACTCATCCCAATTCCCCCTCCCAATCCCCATTCCCCGCCCCACTACCGATTTGTGGGAGAATCCGCCACTGCTTGGGAATGTGGCTATCATCAAAGGGAGGAGCAAAAACATACCTGAGGCATCTAAAAGCAAAAGCAGAAGCTGTAATCATAAGAACATGTCAATTGAACAACTCTCTTGAAACCCCCAGTACAGACCAAATAAGACGTGGAATTGGAGCAAGACTCCTCCTGGCAATCAAATATGGGCATGAAGCCTACCCAAAACAATTCATCAAAGTCATGGAAAAATTCCAGCACAAGGTCTACAAAAGGGTCTTTGGGCTTTCATCATACACTCACAGGTGCCTGGTTGGGCTGGAATTTGAGGTAGAGGGCCAATCATGGGCCCTCATGGCTGCCTTCCTTATGTACTATACCAGAAATATGAAAAAACCTCCCAAGTCATTGAAAGCTGTCCTTCAGAAGATTTTTACATCAGGAAAGAATCCTTGGTCAAACTATCTCCAAAGATCAATTGCCTATCTCTAAATAGACCAGATGGTTTAAACAAGCTTCACCCTTGCTTTCAAAATTATTTTAAAAAAGCAGGTAAGGACACTTTTGAAACTATGTGATATGGTGAAACACATAAAGTCCGAGCCACAACGAGCCTTGGAAAAATAATACACCAATACGCTGCCACACTGCCTCAGCCTGCAGCCATTCCTCCATAGTGTGTTATGGAAAAGTTGCCTTAAATAAATAATGGTTGAAAGGCTGATGGGACTATAGATCAAAGAATTAAACCCCAAACGCTCTTTCTCTTAAATTGTCACCTGCAGACGTTGTGCTTAAGTCTGACTCCTTCAATCGTCAACTGTGCTGCTGCCCAGTGCTCTTGCATGCTTGACACTAAACCCCCTTTTCTCAACTTATGGAATCAGAACATGTGATGAGGCATGGGACCTCGTGTATACCATCACTGATCCCAGTGAGTCAGCCAAAACCGGCGAGGCAAACAAGGATTGACAGACCACTCACGGAAAGGACAACTCTAGAACTGGCCTCTCACCGACAAAACATGCACTGTTTCACACACTTCACACTAAGCCATCTTTTGGACAGCTAAACTATGCAGAGACCATTCTGAAAGTACTGTGACATCTATAGACTGGAATTGGCATTGGAATTGGCATTGAGATGTGAGCAAAATGTCAGGAAAGGGTCCTACTCTCAAACTAAACGACCTGAACAGATCCATCACTTGCTCCCTGCGCATACACACCTTGACGGTCTTTCCCTCTTTTGACCCTTACTCTAGTTACTAGCATATTACCAGCCATATGCACTTTACAATATTTAATTGTAGCACCTTAAATATGAGGAAGACCTTTACAACCACCTATGAATCAAATCCATCGCAACCTATTTTAGATCATTGTATAAATTTATGTTTTTATACTAGTTAAATGTAGGGGCATATTAGCAATGAATTCCGATATTTATCTTAGCGCATTTTAATTTATCGCTGCCTATCGCTGTATATGTTAGCGGAGAAATCATGCTATTGGAA
This sequence comes from Lissotriton helveticus, assembly GCF_964261635.1. Classification (NCBI taxonomy): domain Eukaryota; kingdom Metazoa; phylum Chordata; class Amphibia; order Caudata; family Salamandridae; genus Lissotriton; species Lissotriton helveticus. The sequence continues at coordinate 1,098,464,773 of NC_136057.1, read as the reverse complement.
ATGGTTTTCTCCATTGTGCTAAAATATCCAGCCGATAGCGGCAAAATGCGTGAATATCGCTGGAAATCCTGCGATATTCACGCATTAGCGCCCATGGGGGCTTAACCTGACAATCCACCCCCCCATTGAATATACAGGTAAGTCATCCTATTAGCAGGCGTTAGATTCTAGCGATAATCACGCTTAGCGCGACTTTTTTTATTGCTAAGCCTGCTTTGCTAATAGTCTATAGCTGTGTTAGCGACTGCTTTCAGTCGCTAACAGTTAGGGTATGCCCACTTTTCATGTCATTAGCGATAAATATCGCTGACATGCAAAGCGGGCCCCAAACCAGTTGCTATCGCCTAAAAGCTGATAGGGCGATAAAAAATATCGCCGCTTTAGTGGCAAAAAGTGCCGCTAAAGTGGCGATATTGCCCTTGCTAATATGCTCTGTATTTGTTTACTCAAAATGTATTCTTTTTATCTGTGATATTGTAAAGATTTTAATTATTCATACAACAAACTTAACTGCACAGTCTTATTTAGGTGTGTGTGTGTCTGTGTTTAGTAGTTTCGAAGGAAAAAAAAGACTGGAGCTTGATTTAAGTGTTGTTGTTGCGTACCAGTGGACTGAGTTTACTAGCCCACATCACCTCCCATGAATAGGACTTGGACTGCTTTGCTTCCCTACCCTGAAAGAGTTGAGTGCTGCAATGGGTTTCCTGGTTCCCAGTAAAAAGACAATTCTAGACTTATTTCTTTTGAAGGACTATTATCCTTCGCACCTAATAACCATTTTTTTTTTTTTTTTTACAAATGTGATTACTTATTTCTGTACAGCAATTCTATGATGGTAAAATATTTCTTACCTATTGTTTTTTTGGACAATTTCATTCCTATTCTTTCTTTTTAACACAGGGCAGAACTCCATACTCTGATGTGCCTCTGGCACCCTATCCGACGCAATCTGTATTTTTGTTAAATTTGTGTTCTTTCTGACACTGGAGCTGCTGTGATTCTGGTGTCCAGTGTTAGGCCAACATTTCTCATTCTATTGAGAAAGGCTCAACCTTGTACCTTTCCTATGTCCATACTGTATAATAACGAGGAGGCTTTATAGCGCTTTTCCTCTAGCTGATGCCTTCCTCTCAATTTACATTCTGCACACTGACTTGCTGGACCAACTCTGTCATGTTTGTTTTTTATTGTTTTTTTTAAGTTTAAAGAGTAAGTTTATTAAGATAAAAGCAATAATACAATAGAACTAAACAAAAAGGGAGGGACAAAATAGGGAGGGGGATATACTGTTGATATATATCCATGTCTGAACAAAAGGACAATATGAATCCAAAAAAGAAATGCTAAAAAACACCTGATAATAAAGTGAATAGTACAATACAAAGTCAAGGAGGTTGCAAAATTTCTTGGGTGATAGGGCAGGAACAAAAGATGGCTTTGCAGAGTTATCAGGGGATTGCGTGACAGGTGTCCATAAGTCCTTTCACTTTTAAATAAGATTTAAAGTTTGCATATTTGCAGTGTCCAAATGTGGATTATGACAAACTGCAACCATCACGCTGTGTAGTGTCTTTCCAGTTTTAGGTGATTTGCTGAAAAACATTTGCTCATAAAAGATCCAATATTCGAATGTTAGAAGAGCAATTTATCCAATCATAGGAAACACTTCCAAAAACACATTACGCAAAGAAAAGGAGACATGGAATGAAAATAAAGATTAATTAGACACCTAACATGTACTCAAAAAGCAGCAACAGAGGGACAAATGAAGAGTAAATGTTTCAAATCAGCTAATTGTGCAGAACAAGTCCAGCCGGTGTCCGGGGTATCAGGGTTAAACTTATGGAGAAGTTTTGGTGTCATGAAAAGTCTATTATAAATAAAGTAAAGGGATTGTGTTGTATTTGGCTGTGCGAGAGGACTTTCTAATTTTAATTCAAATTTGTCTCCAAGTGGATATAGGTAAAGTGATATCAAGATCTTTTTCCCATGCCAATTCATTATTAGACTTGGATTTGATACTGGAGGCAGTTTGTAAATGTGCTTATATAGAATAAGCCCTAGGATGTGTGTGCAAAAGAACAACCAAAGGTTAAAACAATATAGCAGAAGGAGAGGAAAGTGTTTTGAAATGATTATGCGCTCGAGAGATGGATTCCTGTAGCAGTGCATATCGGTTTCGAAAAGGTAGATGATAAGTTGAAAAGTATCTTTGCCTGAGAAAAGGTAATAATAGAATCCTGGTGGAACAATTGGTTAACCCAAATTAGGCCTTTAATTCTCCACGCATGCCAGTAACTAGATCTCCTCTTCAGTTGAATAAAACAGTTTTTCCAAATAGTAGAATTAAGGAAGGAGTGTAAATCAGTCGGCCTCAAAGAAATAATAGGAGCTATTAAATTACATATATTCTTAGATATAGGAGTGGAAACTTTCTAAGGCTTTTGTGTAAAGGATAGCTATTCTTGAACTGAAAAAGGATATAGCAAAGCGCGTTCAGATCTCTCCATAATGGGGTGTGAGAAGGCAAGGAGTCAATCCAGTGAGCAGATTGGCTTAGTAAAAAGTATTTATGATAATGTACAAAATCTGGGAAATGTACTTCACCTTCAATCTTGGAAAGTTTCAAATTAAGTAAAGTCATACGAAGTTTTGTTTTATTTCAAAGAAAGGAAGATATGATTGAATACATTCCACGTTTTTGCGACAACCACGGCCAGAGCAGAGCAAGGAGCTGTGCGGGGGTGAGCAGAGAGGTGCGGAGGTGGGGGTGAGCGGGCTGTGCAAACCAGCCGACGGGCTCTCACACCTCATCTGAGGGCCTTTGCCATCGGCCGGCCTTGGCCTATGGCCTCCTGTGCACAGTGCACAGTGCCCAGCGGGGAAAACGAAGCGCGGATGTGGCTGGAGTCGCGGTGGGTGCTGCGAAAAGCTGTGCTACGCGGCAGGAGCTGCTGGAGTCCACAGGGGGTTCCGTGATAACTTGCCTTGGAAAACCTGCCCATCCCAGCAGGAGCTGCTTGTCTGATCTCCGTGGCCAGTGTCCAGTGTCCAGTGCTCCGGCATTTCCAGGTACGCTGTGAAGGAGCCGTTTATCACATTTTACAACCCTGTATTCTTTGCCTGATAACTTTGCTACTTGCTACTTTGCCACTAGCGGGAGTGGGAGCCCGGAGACAGAGCCAACAAACCGGAGGAACAGCTTGAGTGAGCAAAACTACAAGCGTTGGAGGTGCTTTCAATCACGGGCAGGGCTCACGCAGTGCGGGACAAGCCCGTCGACGACTGGAGAAGGCTGGGCTGGGCCACCCCCCTTGACCAGACTAAAGGAATCCCTATAAAACATTTGTAAGGACTACTTTTGATAGCATTGCCATAATTGTGTCCCTCCCTATTTGAGAAAGATGGGTAAGAGGAAACAACCCCAATCCCTGGGGAAGTCACCATCTGCTAACACGCCTATAACTAAATATCTAAAGTCAGCAGTGGGAATGCTAGATAATGAAATTGTCCTTGTGAAGGAACAGCTGGCCGCAACTAAAACTGCGCTGGGTGCTGCCCGAATGGGGCCAGAACTAGAGGTCAGACCAGAGTTACTGACACTTGAAGTTACTGAGAAGGTACTTGAGTCAGAGACATCACTATCTGGTAACAATACAAGTAAAGGGGGGATGACAAACAGAAAGGATAACCCATGTATTTTAACATCACCACTTGAGATCTCAGAACTATCTGATAACTCTACGTTAGTCTCCCCGCCAGCGAAAAAGTTAAACAATCGTCAAAATCGAAGAATAGTACTGAAGAAACTGCTGACAAACTCAAGGATAAAGCAGAAGTTAAAAAAAGGAGGCAAACCTGTTAGAATGTCGAAAGGAGAGACGGGCGTTTTCAATAAAATAATGATTAGTGACGAAGAAATAGCTGCAGCTGCAGCTCAAGCAGTTTTAGATGACAGAAATCTCCTACAGAATGACCTGGATGTTATAATCATCCCGGTAAATGTAAGAAAAACTATAACTTACAAACTCATAAATAATGGAGTATCATCGAGAGGTGGTAAAGTAATATTTGTTATAGAGGCACATGAATATCGGCAAACAGAAGTGTTTTATTCATGGATTCACTTTCCTCCAGCAGATGGAGGGACACACATGTTCCACTTCTACAAAGTAGAGGAACCTCCAGAGGAATACGTTCCTTACGAGGACATTGAAATTCTATTAACTTACCAAGAGCTTGAGCTTTGGTTTAAAGGCACCCTACAACATCAAAATCACATTACCAGGCTTGGTCCACTAGGTAGACCAGGAGCAACATGGCCGGTACTAGCCAGCTATACACCACATCCTGACATAGAAAATATGACGGGTCAAGAACTGTTAGCTCAGCTGAAACAGTTAATTAAAATACATAGACAATTGGTTCAATATGTCATGTGGACCTTAACAGTCCAACCTACTGTAAGGATTCCACAGCACACCCCTCACCAGGGGAACACAAACAAAATCGCACCACAGACAATACAATCAGTCATTGGTAAATTGCCTACCAAAAGGGAACAAATTCCGATTGGTTATCACAAAAAATTACTCAGATAGAGGCAGTATTTCCTGATATTACACCTCATGAGAAACACAGAATTCTGACAATCTGTTTAACAATGCTGATAGCACCACATGTGGAGGACTGGGACACTTGGGGTACAGTATTTGCTTCAATCTACACAAAAACACATGGTGTTCCTTCCATGGCGGTAATACCAGAACGTTCTGAGACAGATTCAAAATGAATACGGACCAGAACCTGCCTTATATCTTGGTATGAAATTACAAACAGATTTCAAACAGGTCTCGGCTATACTATTAGCCAACATTAAAGGTGAAGCAGCATCAGTGGCGATCTGCCAAAAGCTAAAAGAAACAGATATAACAGACCAACCATATGAGCTTGCTAGAATTATTGAAAAATCATATGAAGAACTAGGTAGAGATAGTTTGGGTGGGAAACCATTGAAACCCCAACTAACAGAAAATCCTGAAAAGGTTTTTATTAAAAATAATCTAACTATTCCTAAAAAGAAGTGGGAAAATACTAAACAGACACTTCCTAAAGAGAAGCGTTCTCAGTCCAGAGGAAGATCTCCCCAACGGGGAGGTAGGTCTCCACAAAGGGAGCCCTCTGAAAAAAGATATAACCTTAGAAATAGGGATAATCTAAGAAAACCTGATAGATATCAAGATTCTGATACACGTTCCTCTCGTACCTTTCAGACTTCCTCTCAGAAATCCGAGAGGAGAGGACAGTCAGAACAGAAAGAGGAACGCGTGAAGTTCAAAGAAGAACAGCACGTACTTTTGGGTTTCACTGCAAAGCTCAACTTGCTACAGTATTATTTGGAACTGTATTTATCTTTTCAAATAGATAAAATAACATATCCAGTTATAGTATTTTAAACTAAGCAGTCAAAATTATAACTTTGTATAACTTAGAGGCTGAAATGGTATATTAGACCTTGAAAAGTGTTAGCATGCTCTTGTCACAGCAGGTGACACCATTACATTCACATATATATTTCACACAACAGGCCCCAGGCTAGTCTATGTGGTAAAATATATTGCGCAATAAGACATCAAAGTTAATAAACATTGAAGTGAAAGCCCAACACATCTGGTCTCCGAAATGTATGCCAGAGTTCTGCAAGGTGTCATTCGATAATAGATGGCCTGGCTATAGGTCTAAAATGCTCTAGGATTTGAAGCGTGATGAACCACTGAAGTTTACCCACCACTGTGGTTGAAAGCTCTCAGGCAGCCATCATTAGTCATAAGGATATCACTCAAACAGGTCATGGTCACAGTTAGAAATTGAGATTTCTGGTTAGCAGAATATACACCCTGTCCAGACAGGAATCACAATTCTAGTCAGGGTAAGTCCGGTACACAACCTAAAATAACCTGTACTCATCCTCTGGTAGATTGGAACAGGGCAGTCAGGCTTAACTGAAAATGCAATGTGTAAAGTACTTGTGCACATTTTCATTACAGTAACACAATGAAAACACCACAAAAAGCCTCCACACCAGTTTAGAAACATAGAGAATATTTATCTGAATAAAACAAGATCAAAAACAGAAAACTCCAATCAGTAGAAGTCGATATATGAATTTTTAAAGATTAAATCCAAAAACAATGCTTAGAAGTCAATAGCACTAAAAGGTAGCTTGAGGTTGCGCTAGACCGGGGTAGATCCACCCTTCAGCCCAACCGCAATGAAGGGTAGGCCGGCTATGGGACCCATGCAGGGTCCACTGAAAAAGTACCTGGTGAGGAGCAAGTGTCTGCATCGAGGACTCCCTGCGTAGGTTCCAATTCACGCAGTTGGGCCGATGCTTCGGAGTCGAGCCTCGCAGTCAGTGTTGAAGGGTCGGCGCTGTGTCGGAATCAAGCCTCACGGCATTTTGGATTGGCACATGACCCATTAATTTTCTCCACACTTCCAGATTGAGGATGATAACTACAATGGAGCTTCTGCTCAATCTGAAGAGCAGTGCAAATTAATGTAAGGGTCTCATTTTCTAAATGAATTCCTCTGTCTGTCTCAATAAAGGTTGGCAGGCAAAATCTCATTATTAATTCTCTCAATAAGAGTTTGGCTGTTGCATCCCTGAATTGGATATTTTTGGACCCATTTAGAGGACAAGCAGGACAATCATAGAAACATATTTAAGCCCATTGTAAATGGACATCTCAATGAGGATTGCTTAAAGTCTAGTAAATGGGCCTTCTGATTTGCCAATATGATTCATAGTGACAATGGCTCTCTTTTTCTGCTTGTTTCTCTGGCAAATGACGCCCTTCTGACACAGGTCTTTTGCAACAACTCAACTTTTTGTTGAACCAGGGCTTTTTTAAAGTCATTGTCACTTGAATTTCTCACTATATGAGTTTGACCATGCATATAGCGAGCCATGGAATGTACACTTAGGGGCTGATTACCATGCCGGGTGGATGTCCGTCTGGTCGACGGTCACAACTGCATTATTTGGATGCGACCGCAAATGGTGCTGTCAAAGACTCCCTTTTCTCTATTGGAGCTTGTGATGTGGTCTGAAACTGGACACAGCACAAGTTCCCACAGAGACAAGGGAGTTTATGCAAATCCCTGTACGGCGTGGCAGGCCCCTGCAGGGCAGGGATTTAATGGGGCTCCATAGGGGCCCCTCAAGCCACCAAACTGAGGGCTGCAGAGGCACGGAGGCCCTGTAGGGCCTTCAAAGTCGCTTTCCAACAGGGCTTTCATGTCGTAAAGCCCGACATGAAAAGCCTGACATAACTTGATATCATAATCCCCACAGCGGAAACGCCATCCATAGGGGATTATTTACAGCCTCCGACTGGCCAACGGGCTCCTTGAGCACATCGGAAGCCAGTCGGTTTGATTGGCATGTTTCAAATCTGACAGCCTTCATTGTAATAAGGCTGTTGGATCTGAAACCTTGAATGTCAGCCGGAAAGCCTCCGACCTGCGGTCAGAGGTGTTCCGACCGACATCCAAATCGGGCCCTAAGAATCTGGAAGTACGTATTTATATTCAGGAATAAATCCATACTTCACGAAAATTATTTTTTCAACCATCCATTTCCCATTTCTGTTTTTCATCTTTTGGTATCTCCTCCTGGAGATCCTTCAATTTGCTTAAGGTGGTCTGAACTGGGGTTAACATAAAACAATGTACATCATTAGCATTTTTGGTAGTCCTTACACTAGGTTCATTCTTTGATGCTTTTTGCACTGTGATTTGCTCATTCAATCTCACAGTTGAATTCTTTAGTGCGCAACACGTTGCCACTTGTTCAACATATTTGTTTCCCATCATGACTATGTCATCATCAGTCTTATGGGCTGCACTTGTGACCACTGCAATTTCTTTAGGCTGTTGTATTGCTTTCAACCTATCAAGAATATAAGATCATTCCTGATATGAGTACCAGAAGATGCCATAAAACACCTTTGAGACCACAGCTACCCAAAATCATGTACCACTTCATACCCATACTGGTTGTCTATGTAAATTGTCACAATCAATTAATCTGCAAGGCAGCAAACCTTAGTCAGTATAATGAACTCTGTCACCTGGGCTGAAGTTATGCAGATATGATGCTTTAATTATTTCAGACATGGAACAGACTGTTTAAGCAGCTTTCAATGATCCCAAATGGTCTCTCAGACAATAACCAGCTACAAACAAATTCAGATCAGCCATTTCTAGTGGAATATCTTTGATATCTGGTCTTGGTTTGGAACTCAGTTCTGCAACATTGACACAATCGCGCTCTGTGTACTCATCATCATTTTTTCCACTCCTGTCTAAAACACGTAGCAACATTGCAGGGTTCCGAGAATTATATTTCCTGAGTGAGATGTTTTCAGCTGTCCTTATAATTTGCTCATATCTTGTGAGATGCCAATTTGTTAGGTGCTGAGTTCTGAGGAACAAATACAACGAGCGTATGTCCCATTATGATCCCTTCACTTTGTTCACTTTCAGTGCAAACAGTTGCAACCCCCTTCAGACTGCCAGGAAGAGCTACCATTACTGTATTTAATGCAGCTGAAAAGTAAGCAACAGGCCACATTACTCCTCTAATTTTTGGGGTTAATATTGACAATGAGCACCCACTCTTCTCATGACAATAAAGGAAAATTATTTATCATAACCAGACATTCCGATGTCAGGTGCACTACATACATTTTCTCTTAATTCTTGGAAGGCCTTCATGCATTCTTTATCAAATAGTACGAGATCCTTGAAAACACTGCAAGTAAGCCTCAGTAAAGGCTTCACATTTGGGGAAAGGTTTGCAATCCACTGACAACAGTAGCCCACTATTCCCAGGAGCATTCTCACTTCTCTCTGGGTGGTTGGAGGATTCATCTTCCAGATTGAATAAACGTGTTCTTTTGATTCTTTCCTTGCTCCTTTTCAATGTAATGACCAAGATAAATAACCTCCTTTTTACAGTAATGCATCTTTGTAGGTGAGACCATGTGAAAATTGTCAGCAAAATGATTCTGGAGTGCAATTGTATCTTGTTTGCAGACTTCGTCTGCCCTTGATGCCAAAAGTAGCGTCTCAATGTGTTAGACCAAAACTGAATTATAGCCTTATAGCCCGCCGTAGCGGGCTATACCGGCTATTAAAGGCCCGCTGAATCGTTAAAGGCCCGAGCCGAAGGCGAGGGACTTTAACGAAACAGCAGGACTTTAATAGCCGGTATAGCCCTGCTACGAAGGGCTATAAGGCTATTAGAACATTCTGCCACTAGAGGGCAGAATGTTCTAACAAATTGAACAAAGGGTTCTCGAAGCTCGAGGGGATATAAATCCCCTCGAACTTCGAGAAGCCTTTGTAGAACATTGGAATGTTGCTCTGCGGGCCTTTACCGGCCCGTAGAAGCAGGGAGCACTCCATTGTCTGCAATGGAGCTCCCAACATTCCAATGTTCTAATACAGGGTAGCTGCAAATTTTCCAAATCTTTCGGTAGGATCTTACTAAAAATTGAGGGACTTTTAATACAACTCTGTAGAATTCTGTCTCAAATGAGGACTTTATTTGTTAAAAGATGTTGATTATCCTCAAGCAGAGCAATAGAGAAGCACTTTGGCATAAGTAAATGACTGAATACAATTCTGCATCCACAGAAATCTTTAACCATATTACAACAGGATTTGTTACCACCACACAAAAAGAGATAACAATTTAATTCTTCTTCCGAAGCTCCAGCACTGTCCTCAACTTACCACTCTGTGTTTTGATTGCAAGGACTACAAAGCACGTCCCATAGAATACCGTGTTACATCATTTTTTCTACGACCAACTTCACTTCTTCTTCTGCTTACTTTGAAAGTTCATACTGTCTAATTCTAAGATAAATAACATTAGGTTTGACCTGAATCCTGACACCTGTTATCAATCCTGTCTCTTTACCTGAGAAATGCTATACCTCCTTCTTTGACTTTAAGTCTTAAATCAGGAGGCAGGTCTTTCATAAGAACTGGAAACAGCTGAACTCTTGAGTCTTGGTATTGTATTTTAAAAACAGAATCCTCGTCTTGTATTTCATATGCAACACAATCCAGTGTGCAGCAAATTCCACAGTTCATTTTACAAATCAGGCCCCTGCCAAATAGGTAAACAGTACTAGAAGCATTTAATATGATCTCATGATTATTTTCCATTGACCCCATTTTAACTTGGACATCGGCTGTAACTTGATATAATCTGTTTATTGCTAATGCCGGCATCGTGGACTTATTTTCCAGAGAGTGGCAGATATGGGGCCTCCACAGAATGTACTGTAGAGGGGTAGCACTGATATCGATCAAGAATGATACAACATGGCCATTCATCTCACCCTCTGTATATGGGCCACTCTGGTCTACCATCTAAAACTGCACTTAGCATGCAATCTTTCCCCTACCCCATGGACTAATTGAGCATTAGTCTAAGATGAAAACATAGGAAAATCATTGTTCAGAATCAATGGGTTCTATTGGTACCCTGGATTATATGGCATTTTCTTACTCATGTTTTACTGAATGACCAGAGCTATGGGCATATTTGTATGGGACTGCAGTTTATTTTGAACATTATGCACAGTGGTCTGTTGGGCTATGTCATCAAATTGCATCTGCATTTGATTGCATATTGCTACATCTTTGAAACAAAATCATAATAGATTTGATCTGGATTCTGTCTATACTCGCACAACCAGTGTCCAATTTTACTGCAGAAATAGCAAATTAATGTTTGTATTCTTACCAGAATTATTGACGTTCATTCTACCACGATCCTGCAACTGCACCATCTCATTCCCTTTTTCCACACATTGCATCGTATTCATTCCAGAATTCTCAGGCTGCACGAGATCTGAAACACACAATTGCCAGATGTATGTTGCTTCTCTACATCAGCTTTGTGTGTGCAATTATCAACTTCTCTGGACTGTTTTTCTGCTATGAGTCAAAACAGTCACTACAATATTTAGCATACTTCAAAATCTCATCAATACTTTTAGTTTGCCAACACATCACACTCTGCTGAATATGAGAACTAAGCTCCAAATGCATTTCTAAATCGACAGCTGATGTGAATCTGCTAGCCTGTTCTTATTTAGGTTCTTCTACTCCACTATATTTGCCATAAATCTGCATAAGTCTCCCGTAACAGGTATACACCGACTCTTTCGGATTTTGTGTAGCTCTAATTACCTTAGCCCAGTTCACTTTATTCTCTGACTTTTTTCAGATGCCCTATCACTGCCCATATTCCCCAGCAACCACTCCAGCTGGGGCATTATTCAATAAAATTCTAGTAGGTTCTTCAGTTGTCCAAGCAACAGCAACCTTGCATTTTTTCCATAATTCACTCAGAACAACAATCCCAAATATTGAATCCAAATCAACCCAAGTCCGTAAACCTCCTTGTACCAGTTGTCAGGTGTCTCTTTCTTTTTGTAAGTGTGTCGAATAGGCATAAAGATAACCTCCCGTCCACGGCCCATATGCATATTTCCCCACATGCACTTCTCTTAAAGACAATTCTGAAACTGTCTCTGGTTCCGAATCACTGATGACCACCTTTGCCTTCTTTACTGTCTCTGTATTTTTTCTAGCAGTAACTTTCTTTTTCCATTTCTCTCTTTATTTGTTTAAGCATATTGAGCCCTTAATTTTGTCACCTAAATCTTTATTGTGAGCTTGCAAAGTGTTCAAGACCATCTTTTATGTTCGCTTCACTCAAATCCTTTTTATATTTTTTCTGTAATTTGCTCATTCTGTTTACGGCAACCTCATATCAATCCAATAATTCCTCAAGTTTATGTGCTTCACTCGCTCACGCCCTGCTGCTTCTCTGATCAAGTATTTCATTTCATCTATGTTAGATGGCATTCGTCTATTGAAGTCAATTGCTCCCTGCAAAAGTTCTCCAAATTCAGTCTTTAAAATTCTAACCTTAATCTTCCACTCTGTAGGAAGCACAATAGATTATGACGAAGCAGGAGCAGCAATAGGTACAGTAGTAGGAAAAGTAGTAGAAACAATAGTAATATCCCCAAAGCATTGCCCAATTATCAATGCCCTCTCAGACGGAGCACTTTCAGTTGTACTCTTATTTGCAAGTACTGTCAATCCCTGTGCACTTGTACTCTGTTTACTCAATTCACCCATATCCGGTACAAAGACAGAGAGCACGTGTGCTTGTGTGTACATAGGACGTCTAATCTGTTTAAAACAATTGCTCCTTGAACAATTTCTCCAAATTTAATTTTTAGTAGGCCAACATTAATATCCCTTTCTTTAGGAGAGACTTAAAAAACCACAGTGGTAATTGGCATGCCATTTGAAACTGGAGAAACAATTGTAGTATCCCTACTGGTGCTCAGCAAAGCCGTCATTTCGTTTTCAGGTGGGGCATTCACTAATGCCCTCACAGTTAATCCTTGTGCTTGCACACCCATATCATCTCCTGCTGCACCCATATCGGGCACTGTGGGGTGCTGACCCGGAATCTGGTTTCATTCTGTATAAGGCGCAGGTCTAGAGTTCAAAAGATAAATTAAAAAATGATCCCCTCATCTGAATCTTGTTTTTTGTTTTGTTATCTCATCACCTTTCTTTTTGTCTGGTTTTTTATTACCTGTTGCAGGAAAAACTCTCACTCCTTCCACCATAACCTCTCTGCAGAATCTCTCCTGATTAACTAAATTTTTTTCTAGCTACCTTTTCAGTGAACCATAATACTATTTTTCCATTCTCTCTATCTCTTTGGGCTTTCTATCCTATTTATTCAATGCTTCAAATTGTGTAGGTCTAGGGAGTACCTACCTTCATCTCATTCATTGTCTACCTCAAGAAATCTAGCTTTCTAATGTTAAAGGTACCTTCTAAAGGAAATTTATCTCCAGAGGTAAATCCATGCCAATCTCAAATCCATGTTCACGCATGGAGCTCAACATCTGTCAAAATGTTGTATGTAGGCGAGCCCTCTGATGGAATCTTTTGTCCATCACAGGATGTATGCTAGGAGCCTAAAGATATTTCAACACCGCACCAATTATTTGAACTCAAAAATAATCCATAAACCATTAAAATCAAGTCAACTAACAACAACGAATCCCAGTGCGGCTATGCCAAAGGTCAACCAACCACAGTTCAACTTTACCAGCAACTACCTAATGACAGCGCAACTCTGTAGTAACATCTCACCAATACCACTGTGACTTCTTTTGTCAGTCAATTATTCACTTTGCCCCTGTTTCTGTAAATGGAAAATACACAGCCCTTCTGTCACTGAACACACAAAAATAAATACAATAAATCTTGTCTGCTCAACCTAGACAGGAGAAAATGAGTAGGTTAAACAAAAAGAATCTTCTATGCAATAGAAAAAAAACAATACCTTTGCAGCACTTGTCCAACACACATCACACTAAAGTAGACTCCCATCCAGCAGCAATCCACCTCTGATTAGTGTACCCACTCCTGTGCACAGAGGAGAAAATTAGCACCTACACATGCAAAATCCTACAAAGAAAATTGGTTGTTAAAAAAATCCCTATATCTATGAATGTGGTACCTGACAAACAAGTTCAACAAAAATATCTCTGGATCTTGGATTACAGCAAATCTAACTACCTAGTTAACAAAATATTAAAACCAAAACTTCTTCAACGCAAATCACAAATAAGACAAATACATCAAACTCACAGTAATCAAACTAACAATTGAACCAAGAATCAACATCGTATAACCAAAAACCTCTCATGCAGCATAACAATCCACACTGAATACATAAGCGCATTGTCAACTACAAATCCCAGAATGCCTTACTAGCACACTAAACACTCATTCCCAAGAATCATTCCACCCTATTATAAGAAATTGGATTATTGGTGGAAGGGGTTGAAGCCCCACTCAAACAATAACCACAATCCTTGTCAAGGTATACCACAAAAAGCCACAAAATAACCTGTGCTTAACCCATGGCAGCTTGGCACAAAAGCAGCCAGGCTTGACTTTGAGGCAATGTGTGAAGTATTTGTGCTGCATACAAACAATAATTATCTGAAAACACAACACAAGAAAAATCCCAAGCCAATTCAGAAAAATAGAGTACATCTTGTTAAATAAAATAATAACCAGAACAATCAAACTCGAAGCAGTAGAACTGGAGATATTTGATTTTAAAGTTTTAATTAAATATAGTGCCTAAAAGCACACCGCTTCACTTGTGGGTTACTGGCCAGCCAAACTGGGGGAAGTCACAAGTTCAAGCCAAACACAATGGAGCTCGATCTGATACAAATATCAGGTTAATCCTGCTGGAAGAGTTACCTTCTCAAAGTCCATTGCAAAGAGTTCCATTTGCAGGTCGCAAGGAGAGTGTCATGAATGGTCATTGCTGTAGCATGAAGAGCAGGTTGGGTGGCATGGTCTGTCGACTCTGTAGCGTGAAAAGCTGGTTGAGCCTTGCAGAAGGTTGTTGCTGGAGCTTCGTGTTGGCAATCATCACAGGCTGTCATTGCTGTATAGTGAAGAGAAGATCTTGTGTAACTGGTCGTTGCTGGCAGTCATTGTAATGCAAAGAGTAGGTCTTCACTGGAGCATCAAGTTGGCGGTAATCATGGGTGACAGAATCTAGCACAAAAGAGCTGAGTCATGAAGAGCCCAAACTTCAGGATTTCACATTTTTGTTTCTTGGGAGAAGCTCAGACTAATGTCAGCCAAGGTGGTACATCTTGGGGGTCAGTAAGTCACTCCAGCAGAGACCAGCAGGGTTCAGGCAAATCCAATTGCAGCAGGTTAGCTATGTAGTTGCAGCGAGGCCTATGGAGCTCACTATGTCCCTGTAGCTCAAACAGGAGGTCTGCTTTTGGAATCAGTCCGGTTAGTCCGATATGAAAGTAAACACTTCAGTCTTCCCTCTGAGACACCAAGGCAGTCCTAAAGCAGCAAGGCAATCCTTCTTCTGTAATATCCACAGGCCCAGAAGTGTTCTGATGAGTGGCTGAGGAGATCTAATATTTATACCAGGTGCCAGCCTTTGTGTGGGGATTTCCTATGTTACCCCAACATCTGGTTCTGAAAAGTTCTTCCCTTCCATTTTCAAGGCTCCAAGAGATCTGGGGTGACAAAAGGCTGGTGTTGGGTTCCTTTGTGTATGCTGGAGGCAAGCCCTTCAAAGTGTAAGTGGGGCAGGGCACAGCTCTGGCCCCAACCATCCTAGCAGGTTGGAATATTATGCCCTTATGCATTCCCATTTGTGTCACTGTCTGGGAGGCATTCACAAACCACAATAGCAGAGCCTCATGTAACCCAGGACACTGGCCAAAGGCACAAACAGTTAGACCAAGAAAATTGCAACATTCTATAAGCAGCATTTTCAAAATTGTGACCTAAAATCCAACTTTACCATTCAAGGGAGTTCTGATGTAAAATACATTTGAGTGTAAACATTATGGGCCCGATGTAGGTAGGCAAATACCGGTCGGAAACGGCCGAAAATACCGATTTTCTGCCGTTTCCGACCGGTATTTGGATATTGAGATGTAGGGGCATGTTAAATTACAGAATCGGTAATTTTACCGAATCTGTAATTTTTCCGATTCGGTAAGATACCAAATCTGTAAAATTACCGATTCTGTAATTTAACATGTAGGTAGCACTGTAATCAGTGCTACAAGGGTTTAAGAATTTGTTATTTACCACCAACTAGAAGTTGGTGGTAAATAATGAAAACCCTTCAAAAAGCATTTTTTTTGCTTTAAAAAATGTGCCATGTTGCAGACATACATGCCCTAAGGGCATGTATGTCAGCAACATGTGCACCCATGCACAATTTAGGGGTGCAACAGGGTGTCAAAGTGACACCCTGTCCCCCTTTCAAATTCGGTAATTTTACCGAATCGGTATTTACCGATTCGGTAATTGGCATCGATTCCTATGATAGGAATCAATGGCAATTACCGAATCGGTAAATACCGATTCGGTAATTACCAAATCATTCCGATTTGGTAATTTCAAAAGTAAAATTACCTACATCCCATTTACCTACTCTTAAATACCGAATCGCTATGATTCGGTATTTTAGAGTAGGTAAATTGAGATTACCTACATCGGGCCCTATATTTCTATCCGCTCCCAATACAAAGGTATCACTTGTTAGATATAATAAGGTAACCCTGTGCAGTCAGTGGGAGAGATTGGCCGTACAGTTGTGAAAATGACTTTATCTGGTTTTCACTGCCAGGGCATGTAAAACCTAAGTACACACATCCAACTCTCTAAATACAATGCACCCTCCTTATAAGCCTTTATGGCCTACTTTAGGGGTGACATATATATTACAAAAAAAAAGGTTTAGGCCCTGCAAAAGGTTCATCGTAGTTCAAAACTGAAGCATTTTAAAAGGCTATTTTAGTGGGTGACACAGTGAATGCTGCAGGGCTCTAGTAGAATTTAATTTACAGTTCCTAGGTAGGGGTGGGTGATATATTATACTGCACTGTCGGAATTGGCAGACTTTTGCCACTTCATCTTATGCTCGTATGGTCGGGTTCTGGCCAAATACGACCAACCACCGTATGGCAGAGTTTTTTCACATGCGCAGTTCGAAAACGGTAAGTTGGTGAGCTCGAATCAAGATTGGTATCCCCTATTGCATTTTTCTGTCACTACAAGGGAACCCAGTGAGATTTTCTGCAACGTTGGTGAGCACAACGTTTCACGGTCAGAAAGCTGCAACTCGAGTGGAAAATCTACTAGAGAGGCAGAAAAATCAACACAAGAAGCTGCTCCCTCTGCCGTTCTGCATGGTGCAATTCCCCTTGCTAAATCACAGTAGAGCCACGTGCCTATTTCTACCCATTCGTGGAATTTTGCGGAATAACTCTCAGAATATTGCCGAGATTTTTGTAACTCCACGGAATTCTGCAGAGTGCAACTCTGCAAGTCCTGCTCTGGCCTAGCCCTGGGTACATGAAGTACCATATACTCTGGACAAATAAATTAAATGTGTGAATTAGGTGATGGCCAATTTTACCTTGTTTGAAGAAGAGAGCACAAGCACTGTAACACTGGTTAGCAGTGGTAAAGTGTACAGAGTCCTAATGCCAACAAAAACAAATTCAGCAAAACAGAAGGGAAGGCAAAAGGTTTGGGGAACATAACTTGCAAGTATACGTGCAGCAGAAATATTAAACAGTGAATGTGCAGGATGAGGCCTCCATTTAGAACCTGATGGCATTGAGGCCTTCTAGCTGAGGCCTAATTAGCATAAACCATGAAAAGGCACTTTAAAAGGGCACAGCAAAATCGTTTCAAAGCCAATGGCATCAGATAGGTGTATGCATTCGAATTTGAGTGTGGATTCTGCAGCTTGTAATTATTGCAATTTTATGAATGCACAAAAACGTCTACAAGTCTATCCTAAATCCAGGATAGTGAGCTATCTGTGGATCCTGCTATGACAGTGTGATAGGATAAGGATCAGAGAGGGTTCTTAGTAATACGTCTGTCTCCTTCTCCTAATCTGTCAGCTGTGAGGGAAGCCAATATTTTCCATGAGTTTAAATCATGAACAGAGGAAAACGGTGTTTTCCTTTACCTAATGGATGATCACACTTCTATACATCAATTAATATGCGCATCTCTATTAACTTTATTTCTCTAAACCCCTCCAGGATTTGTCTTGCAGTCTGGTGATACAAGTCTATCTGTAAAGTTAGAATGTGTTAAAATGTTCTCTTCATCTTACATTGGACAATTTTAATAATTCCCAGCATTTATATAAGATATTGTTACAACGATAAGTGTATTGGGACCATGGCCCATTAAACTATCCTATACATAAAACACAAACCTATATATTAAACATAAAATAATAATTTTTAATATTTTAAAATGCTCAAATAAATTAGACCCTTTCAATATACTTTCCTATGCCCTGCAAAACATATTCCCTACTTCAATTCTTACCGCTAAAAAAGTAATGGCACTTAAGTACTTTTGATATCATATGTCTTTAAACTGGGCTTTAACAATCTACGCTTTTCTTCACCACAAAACCAACAATGTAATAAAATGTATCCACTAGTGCATTTAATATTACCACCACAATTGAAGTAATCACTACTTCGAACAGAAGAGTTTGGTAGCTTCATCGCATACAGTATTGGGTTAATACCCAGTCTGTATTTCAAGATGATGTTCGGTAGACCGGGGTCAGGGAAACTAGAAATACAAGGGTACACCTATGCATTACTCCATGAATCGATTAGATGGGTACTCAGCATTTTCGAGCATAAATACTTCAAATCATATTGTTTAGATAAAATCACCATTTTCATATTCAAGTCAGTTCGAAACATTTTAATTTGTAAATTTATAATAGGGAATGTAAGGAGAAGAAAGTAAAATATTTCCTTCGAATCTCTCTTTCACTTGCATCCCATAACAATTTACTCTTTAAAAACGAATTTTAATAATAGCTAATTTCAAAATTGTACCCATGTTTCACCGAGGAATAACACCATGAGGCAAGCTTACACTTTCCTTATTGCTTGAACCATAGATGATTGAAGAATACTTAAGAGTCTATTTAGACACAGGTCTTCCAGCTTGTTTCAGCCATGTTGACCACTCATATAAAAGTTTTCTGTTTCGTAAATAAACTTTGTTTGCACCATCACTTTAAAAACATGTAAGACAGGGGTCATGTCTTAGCCTCCATAAATCCTAACGAACTTGCATAAACACCAGGACACACAGCAAGTGCATGTGCTTTAACAGAACACAGATGTGGTTTCCAGTCAAAATGTGACTGGAAATTAAGAACAAGGAACCTATATGAGGTTATTTCCTCTTCCTTTTCCTTGTTAATAAACCATTGATATTTTTTCTTTAAACAACTAGATATCAAAGTTCTTGTTTTATCCAAGTTAATAACCAACATTATCAATGTCCCGAGCCAAGTGGCTGTCAATAATGCCCAGCATCAGAAGCAGATGTAAAAGTAAAAGTGAGGCCACAGTAGCCGAGACAACAGCTTGCCCATCACATCATGGCCACCAGTCCTTTCGCATTGTGCCTGCATGGCGCACCGGCAGACCTCAGAAGTCAGCACTTGCTGTATTAGAGCATGGAGTAGACCACTAGGCCCTCCCCAACTTTAGGACACATTCTTGGTCAGGCCCACAAAACTCAAGGACCAAAATCCAAGCGGCTCACTGGCACTAGAAAGCTACAGATGTCCTGACAGCTGCTGATGACCATTTTAAGTCAGGCGACATGGCTCAGTAAAGGTGGTTTGCCTCTCAAACCCACAACTTTCCACAGGCCGAGCTGTACATATATCCCAGCTGTCACTCAGTGTACAGCAGAGATGCCGGAAGAGTGGTATAGGAACAAAGCACCGCTCCTTAAAGGGCCTTTACAGTGGCACTGCCTCCTCTCTGAGTTCACTTGGGAGCACTCTGTCATGGACGGTTGGTCGGCTCATCAGCATCCCCTTTACTGAGAAGCCATCTCAGATTGGGGATCGCCAGGTGGTCCATACCATTTCTTCCTCGAATGAGAAGCACAGGAACCCAATGTAGGCCTGAGCAAAAGACTGACCCATGCTGCATTTAGTCAGTATAGACTAGCAATTGCTATGAGGTACCACGCAAAGCGGGATTACATTTATAATCATTAAGAAGGGTCTTAATCAGGCAGCCATCTTAATGCACAGCTCAGTGGTGCCCTTTAATTTCCTGAAGATACGAAAGTTTTGCATTCTTGTCTCACTTTGCAAAGTAAGTTAAACAAATGTGTCTTGAGTTTGATGGATCTGTGAGTGAATTTAGGGCCTGATTTACCGTTTGCTGTGCATCCTGTTGTAGGTAAGAATGGCTGAGGTCACTATTGCTCCCACCGTTGCCAGATTACCGGCCACCATAAATAGGGATCGCCATTGACCCTGTACACATCTCTGTGCACACCGAGGAGCCACCTCCACAGCAGCTCTTCGGAAAGTGCTGAAAGATTGCTGATTGGCTCCCACGCTTCAGGTGACCACTCTGCAAACCTTTTTTGTTTTTCATAAAGAAACTCCCAGAGCTGGAATATGTCTTTCATAAACAAAAAAACGAATGCCCCTGACACGCTGGGAGTTTTAACTCAATGTGTGGGTAATTTTGAAATGTATTTCTGTTTGAGGCCACCCGAGTTTTTTGGCAATCCATAAACTACAAAAAAAGAGTACATCAGGCAATCCCCTCTAAATGGGGTCGATGATCTAATGCACCTTCACAGGCAGCTTAAACTCCATTGGGTTGTGAGTGTAGGGTTTCCCCTGTGGATCTAGTGGCGGCAATATGATGGTCTGCCTGACTCTGAATAGAGGAGGCGGGCTGTGACTGTATCAGACAATGTACTCTTCCATGTTTGTGGTGGAGTGCCCTGTTTGCATACCTTTAAAACATTCCCTTAATCTAAACTGCATTAAAGGTCAGATTAAAAATAATGAAACCGTCTATAAAAATCACAGCAGAGTCTGGACAACATGAAAATGACCTTGAGGTTCTTTGGCATGCTTCTTGCCACATCAAAGTCAATGAAGGGGTTAAGTGCAAACCATTTACTAGACGGGCTGCACCTTGCATCTCTTCCTTGGGTGGTGTCACAGCCCAATGCAAGTTCCCTAAATCGTGGGGAATTCCCCGACTTTCAAGGAGTTCACATTCCCATACACAATATTCTGTATTTCAGAAGGTGCTTTGCGGCTTCTTCTGTAATACTGTTGTATAGCTTCTATATATCCTTATATCGTGTTAAGTTAGCATAGGTACATTTCGGATTTAAACGCCATTTTTCCTTTCTTGCAACTTCTGCACACGACCCTTATTTGTTGACTTAGCTTTCAACCTAGTGGTTTGCCGTGGTGTATGTGAGAATAATATGTTATTGCTCTGATATCAGTTTTGTTTAATAAACCATGTCTGCACGGAGAGTGCTGAAGTTTCAGGAGCAACACGATATGGAATTGTTATGAGGTCTGATCTCCACGCCTTCATAGTCATAACACAAGTGCAGCCTTTGCCAACTTGGGCTTGAGGCGGGATTGATATTGCTTTGCACGAGAATTGTTAACACACTTGATGCGGTGCACATGCAGAGAGAGCTGGTGTATGCTGATGTGATTCCTTCATGCTAGGACACTAAGGTATGGGCCCGCCCTAAAACAACCCAAAGAGACCTTCTTAGATAATAATATAATATATGTGTTAGGGAGGGTGAGATATAAGTGTTGTTAACTCTTATTCATTACAGCATGTTAACATGCTGTCACCATTCGCTTTTTATGTCTTAGTAACTATGCTGATAATTTTGCTACTGATAATAAGTATACTTGTATTATCAAAGATACTGCGCCTGAGAAGACGGCATTAGTAAATAAACATTTCAAATGCACATGTGTCTTCTTTACTCCATGTTCTGGTTTGTAATGATAATATAACGAAAGAGTGTTCATGAGTCCCACGTACCCTGAGGTACTGTAAGTTCATGTTCTGGTTTGTCTAAACATTGGGTGTTTGATATGTCCAATGAGACACTGTAGCTAGCTCGGTAAGGGGTGAGTTGGTTGCTAAGGTAAGTTTTGGGACATCCTAATTTGCCGAGGTTCCACTCCTCTGTGCACAGTTCTGTGTGAGTACAGAAACCCTGCAACATGGCGCCCAACGGTTTCGGTGGTCTTATATCATGACACTCGAGTAGTTTATCGTTCATGCCTTAACCCCTTCACGTCCGTTTCCGGAAAACGGGGTGTTGGTGAAACCTACCTATTTCTTGGAATAGGTCTTTATTCAAGCTTGATTCTTACCTAAACGGTTTCTTTGGATTACTACCCAGTTGTGCTACAAAGTATTCTTTGTTTTTTCTTGTTTCCAGTTCTGTGATGGCGGCAGCGGTGGCTATTGCGCAGCATAGTCGCGTAGCGGTACGCAACCATCTTCAGACGTACCAGGTCCCAGTAGATGGGATGGCTGTGATTTTCGTGGTATGTGCAGATCCGGCGTTTCCTTACGAGTTGTTTTACTCTTGGGTTACGTTTCCGGCTGTGGACGCTAATTCTGGTTTGTTCCACTCCTACACCGCCTCAGATGTCCCAGCTGAATATACGCCGTACAGGGCATTGGAAATACCTATTGATCATTGGCAGCATCGAGTTTGGTTTGATGGCGCCCTCCCCCACTCTATGTCCCCTGCGAGGTTAGGTCCACTCTCAATTCCAGGTACTAATTGGCCTGCGTTGGGTGGCTTTACCCCGCACCCGAATCACGGGGCTTGCACCCTGGCTGAAATTCGCAGGCTGCATGTAGTTTCCATTTCCGTGATTCGTGCTTTAGTGCAATACATCGGTCGACATCTTCCTGGTGGTCCCCAGGGGGGTGCGGCCGCTCCCATGGAACGAGGCGGTATGCGTCTCAATCCAGTGATGGTAAATTCGGTTTTTGGTGCGCGTCCTGTTGACAACGATGACTTCCCATTCTGGCTAGCAGAGAAGTTTGATCAACTGGAGGCGGTTTTTCCGAATTCTACTCCTGCTGATAAACATAGAATGTTAACGATTACTCTACCGAAGGATATTACTCCTGAACTTGCTGACTGTGACAGCTGGGGAAAAACATTTGCGGCAGTTTATACAAGGTGTTTCGGCACCCCGTCTATGACTGCCCTGCCTGAAATCGTTAGACGTGTTCAGAATGATCACGGTCCAGAGGCAGCGGTTGAATTGGGTATGCGCCTGTGTGGTTCTTTTGAGATTGTAAGTGATCTCATTCTCTCCAATGTTAAAGGAGATGCAGTTAACTTTCAGGTGTCGAATGCTTTGGCTGCTCTGCCCGATGCCGACAAACCCCGCCAGTTAGCAAAAATTGTGGTGGCCGCTTATAAAACGATTGGCCGCACAAGTAGGGGTCTGAAATATTTTCCAGTGAAGGAGAAAAAACAACCACAGGGACAATCTGCAGTGACAGATGCCCAGCCCAAGTCCAAGAAACAAAATTGGCCTAAAAAACAGACACAGGGGAAGCAGACAACGCAGACTCAGGGTACTTTTCCTGCAATACAAGCTCCTGCGCCACCCGAAAAAGTTTATGATTTGCGCGACCGCGCGATGATTAAATCGCCTGATCGTTTTCAGGGTTCTGATCAACGCTCTCCTCGTTCCTTTCAGGACACATCGGCCCCGAAGACCGGTGGAGGAGGAGGGGGTGGACGTGGACGTGGTGGCCAACAAGGACGTGGCCAGTCCCGCCAGACGGACGGCGCAGTGAAGCAGGAGGATTCTACGCCTAGGCGTCCGCAGTTTGCGAAAAAGAAAGTCGCAGCCTTAACAGCGCATCGATATGCCACAGATAGTGAGAACGCGGCTTCGGAATCTGACGTGGGCTCTGACCTTGCTGGACAGCGCGGCGGAGATAACCATAGTCAGAGAGGCGCTGCGTCCACTACTGAGGGTGACAGCGACTGATGTCTACGTTGTGATAGAAACAGCGGATACGAGACTTGCTCCCCCTGAAAGACTATATGAAATTGTCCTGTTAATTGAAGGTGACATACAGCGTACCGTTAAAGGTGTATTTTGGGAGAATCTGTCTTCTACATATGATATTTTACTTTCGGAGGCTGACTGGCCCCCACCTTTTGTGCTCGCGGCGCCGCGAGGGGAGGAGGTAATCCTACCCAGTTTCGCGAACACTGTCTCGAAAGAGCATGCGCAGCATTTTGCAGAAGAGTGGGCTCGGGCTCTCGCGCCGGCTCTGTACCGTAACCAATGTGGTTGGGATAAATTGTCGCCTTGCCACGAAATTCCGTTGCGGTCTCAGCCGCAGCCTCAACCTCAATATCCCATTCGGCGTGAAGCAAAATCTTCCGTCGCGGAAATCCTTGAACAATTGGAATATCAGGGAGTTCTTGAAACGTGTGTGTCACCGATGAATAATCCCCTTTTTACTGTGAATAAACCTGACGGATCATATCGTTTGGTTTTG
This sequence comes from Lissotriton helveticus, assembly GCF_964261635.1. Classification (NCBI taxonomy): domain Eukaryota; kingdom Metazoa; phylum Chordata; class Amphibia; order Caudata; family Salamandridae; genus Lissotriton; species Lissotriton helveticus. Next base: position 1,098,440,672 of record NC_136057.1, on the reverse strand, counting down.
GATTACCGGCATTTGAACTCGCATTGCCGTAACTGTGCAGTACAGAATACCCACGGCTCTGCCCTAGTGGATAGTCTCGTGCGTAAGCGTTTCAAGACAACGCTTGACATATCCAATGGTTTTTATGCCCACAGATTGGACAGCTTTAGCTCCCAATGGACCAGTTTTACAAGCGCTGGAGTCCAAAAGCAATTCCGGCGTCTTCCAATGGGCTACAAGAATAGTCCTGGTGTATTTACCGCTCGAATTGTCTCTATTCTGGAGGCACTCGACCCTGATGCTTTTTCGTATGTGGATGACATATATCTCACAGACGACGATATTTGGGAGCATCTGTGTCGAGTAAATTCTCTTGTTTGCAACTTCGCAGACATGGGTTACCAATTCAACTTTGCAAAATCGCACATTGCTGAACACACAGTGTTGTTTTTGGGCTATGAGCTCAACAATGAAGGTAGAGGTTTGGCTCCTCACTTCTTGGAGAAGTGCGCACATTTGCGCGCACCAACAACTCTGAAAAAATTACAATCCTTACTGGGCTTTTTGAATTTCGGCAGAACTTACATTCCGGAATATGCCCAGCGTATCAAGCCTTTGTATGCTTTGATACAACCAACTTTCTCAAAATCTTGCTGGCTGCCTGAGCATTCAGCCATTTTGCAATCCTTGCAGGCTGATCTGCTCGCTTCTAAATATTTACTGACTCGTGATAACCACACCAACCTGGTCATAAGAATAATTCCTGGGACGGTGGGTTTCACTTACCTCACTTTTAATGAAGGTGACACAGTACCTATTGCTTACAAGTCACACTTGTACACCTCGGCTGAGATGCGGTTTCCCACCATAGAAAAGGTTTTAACTGCTGTACAGATGGCTATTCTAAAGGAACGTGCTCTGTCACAGGGGAAACGCATGCTAGTGGTAACACCCTGTCCTCATTTGGAGGCAGTCACGAAAGCGAGTGTACCAAATTCAAAAGCTTTGCACCCTCGGTGGATTCAGTGGGCTGCGTCATTGTCATCCTCGGATGTCATGTTTATTTTTGACGCTTCCTTACGGTCGCAGGAGTACTTGCAGTATGAATTCGTTCATCCTGCTCCTCTGGCGATGCGACCTTTGGAGGACTTCCATTGCATCATTTACACTGATGGGTCGGCGCAGGTTGCGCATGGCTCTAAACATGCCTACGTTTCCGCTTGCGCCATTGTGGTCGGTGCTATGTTGAATGATGAGTTCATTTCCAGGGAGGTACACACGATGCCCCTGGGCGATTGCACCGCACAATTAGCAGAGCTTCGTGCTCTCTTACTAGCTTTGGAGTACGCAGATCCAAGTGTTACTACTCTAATTGTAAGTGATTCTTACTACTGTGTCCAGTCTTACAATGAAAACTTGTTCTTTTGGATTCAAAATGATTTTCATGATTCCAAGGGTAGCACAATAAAACATAAAAAGATCTGGGTTCGAGTGGCAGAGCTTAAGGCTGTGTTGCCACTCGTTTATGTGATTCATACTCTCGGTCATCAGCGCGTGGGAGTTCACGCTGTTGGCAACTCGCTTGCTGATGAAGCAGCGAAATCAGCAGTATCTACATACTTAGTTGCAGCAGTTACTAGGTCGAAAACCAAGATTGATAGCGACATCTTGGCAGCGATTGCTGCCTCTGAGAAGGGAAGTAAACATCCTTCGGGATTCCCTTCGAAGTATAAATACCACTTAAGTCCCGAAAAGGTTCCTTTTGTGACAATACCTGATGTTGGGGAACGGCTGATTCCCAACTCTGATCGCAGAACAGACTTGATTACAGCAGCTCATGAAGGTGTGGCGTCTGCGCATGCGGGCGTCTCAGCCACTGTAACGCAACTACAACAACGTTTCTGGTGGCGGGGACTGTACAAACAGACGCGTGATTATGTCCTTCTTTGTGACATATGCCAGCAGATTAAACCTTCAACTGCTACGCGTCCGCCTCAGACTCAGTTGTACATTTCTAATAAACCACTAGGCTGTGTTTATTTAGATCACTGCGGTCCATTTTCATCTGATACTGCGTATAAATACATCTTAGTAGCAGTTGACTCATGCACACGCTTTGTGTGGTTATGGCCACATCGCAGCGCTGATTCCCGGACTGTCATCAGAGATTTGCGTATCTTTATAGGGATTTTTGCCTGTGGTACCTTCCATTCGGATCAGGGTCCGGCTTTCGCCTCTAAGGCGTATAAGGATGCCATGACTTCGATGGGGGTCCAAGTCAAGTTTTCGTCACCCTACAGACCCGAGGGTAATAGTGTAGTTGAACGAATGAACCGTGATTTAAAGCAATCTTTGACAGCCCGAGTTATAGGCACTGGCAGAAATTGGCTGGCTCACCTCTATGGCGTGCAGCGTGCTCTTAATAATCTCCCTAGAAGGTCTCTGGGTGGGCGGACCCCATACGAAATGCTCTTTGGCATCAAGATGTTCGTCCCTGACCTTGACGGTCTAGACTCGGTGGTTCGCGCCACTTCCTTTGACGCAGATGAACATTGCAATGTTTTACAGGATCTACAAAAGACGAGAGACACTCTTGCAAAGGAACATTTGCCCTCCTCATCGGATGATGCGTTGCAGATCCCGGTAGTTGGCTGGCTACCCCAAGTTGGAGAACTGGTTCGAGAGAAGATCGACAACAAGAAAGAGTTTGGTCCCTCCTATCGCGCTCCGGTCCCAGTGCTTGGAGTGAAGGGCACAAGAACAGTCATTTTACCACCACTTCCAGGTCGTAAGGAAAACAGGTTTATTTCTATTGACAATGTCAAGATACACAGAGTGGCCGATTCTTCTTAGCATGACACCGGCTGTTTCCTGTCCTTCCATTGTGAGAAATTCAATTATGCCCACTGCTTCTAATAATGAACCTGAGGTGGCCATCGAATTACCTGCTGTTTCCACTCCATTATTGAATGCTTTACCAGGAACTAACCTTGATGAGACAGACTATACATACCCCACTGATTTATCCATGCCTGACCTGCAAGCTCGTTTAGCCACGGAATCCAGGTTTTCATTTGACTCTGCTTCCCTTGCCTCGAAAAAACCCTCTAAAATTGCATTATATGCTAGCCTGTTTAAAAAACATTTTTTGATACCTCCTTGGATATACATTTGGCTGGTCCTTTTTTCAGTTTACCTTTTTATGTCAATTGGTTTTGTGTTTTATTTTTTTCGGATTATGAATGGACACTATGTCGAGGAGAGAACTTGCATTACTCATTTGAATGGAACTTTGGCCCCACTTTCCTCTTCACATTCTACACACAGATTAAAAAGAGGCTTGACTTTGGTTAACATCACAGCGTGGCCTGTTCTGGATGGAATCGCGTGGGATGCAGTTCGTTTTCAGATTCATGGTCCAACGGAAGTCGTTAATGTCCCTAATGTACTAAGAGTTAATATGGGGGATGTGGTGAAACAAAACATTCGTTCTGATGATTGGGATGTTAATGCTGTGGAAAGTTTGTTTTCAGATTTGAAATATTATGCTGCTTTTGATGCTGAGGATTTATATTTAGAATCTGCTAATTATGGTGAATTGTTCTGTTACCAACATTATGGCAATCACTTCTTACACAAGACATCTTCCCGAAGGGATGCGGTTAATTTTACTCAGTGGGAACATTGCCCAGCACCAACACAAGGGAGTTCAGAAACGTTTCTTAAAAAGTATACTTATTTCACTGACTTTAATCAGTCCAATCCCGAGTCCTTTTATTTTAAATTTCACAAACAGCCACTGTCCAAGGTTCGACTTACAAATACAAAATTGTTATATTCAAAGGCCTTCCTGGATCAATTAGTTACTGGAGGGTATGAGTTATGGAAGGATACCATAGACCTTAAATCAGTTTGGGGCTCAAGGGCCTGGCAGGTACGAGGCACTGAGGCTTTGCACCGTGCATGTCTCATCCCGAATCATATGTTGTTTTTAAATGACACCATTTCCCAGACCACATGCTTTGGATTGGCTACATCTAAAAGGTTAAACACCCCGTCTTTCCCGGAGTTGGAGGAATATAAGAATTGGAGTAATTTTACTAAATTGTCCATTAAAGATATACAGGCTCTGCTTCTGAATTCCTCCTTTAACATTTCCAGTATGAATCCCAAGGGTTGGCTGCTTTGGCACCGTAGTGCTGATTCTTGCCAAAAAAGATTTTTAAATATAACTGACGGTTTTAAGGCTGTTAGATCTGATCCCCGTTTTGATTTGAGTCATACTGTCACCTCTTACTCTGTGGGCAAGTTGTGTCAAGCTTGGCTGAAACATTCAACTTTACCTGCGGTTAAGTATCACCTTTCCAAACTGAATGCAGACGTGGATTTGAATGATTTCATTAAGGGCCCAGCTAGTGGCAGGTCGAAAAGGTGGTTATATGGTGTTTACAATGAAATTTGGAAACTCTCACAGATTGAGGCTGCTTCACGCCTTAGGGCTATTGATCAGGCAAATCTTGAGAAAGTGCTTGCAGTGGTTGACAATAGCATTAACGTGCTTTCCTCTAGAATTTACACATTAGATAATATTGTGTCGTCTGTTGTTGATATTGTGCATGATGAAGTGTCTGTATTATACCATGGTCAAAATCAATTACGTTCTATCATGCAGTTTGCATGGACACTACAGACTCTAAAAATGGGTAAAGTTCCCTGGGGATACATGAACGTTTCCTCTTTATTTGCACCATTTAATTTGACAGACAAACAACGCTTGCTTTCAATGCGTGATGCTTCCTTTTCTATGCTCCATATTGAAAGATTGGAATCTTTACCTTTTTCTGTGGCAGAGACCACTGCTGCTACGTGGCTTATCCACGGTTTAATAACGCTGCCTTTTGCTTTATATAAGTTTTCAAATTGTATGAAATATGTGCCAATAGGTCGTTTTGAACCCTTAGGTAGCGGTTTTCTTCATGAGGTCTGGTCACTCCCATACACATACAGATGTTTCAAGGATGAACAAGAGGTTTATCTAACAGGGGATGAGTGTACTGAGACGCCAGATCATTCTTTAATGTGCAGACACATACAGTTACACGGTTCATGTAACAAGGACCGACCGAATATGGCTTGCGTTTTACAGGGCACGCCAGTTCCTGCTATCATCCCCATGTTTAAATTGTTAGAGAATGGTAGTTATTTAATGCTCAATAATGAAAACTGTTGTGGTTTAATTAAAGGTATAGCTTTCATAGTAACGGTTAGTGAGCGAGTTATTTGCTGCAGATATGTTCTTTATCCTCCCACACGTGAACATAGGGAGTCTTCCATTTGGCCACAGATACCGACCTTGGGAGCAGAATTCAGCGGCATGGCTAGAATAAGAGCTCTATTGTCCCAGAAAGAGGTGGCCTTGAGCTCGGCCCGTGAAACTTTCGTGCTTCACATTGCTAACACCCGCACGGAGGTTCAGGCTCTTTTAAACACTGATTTGCCCTTGCATTTCGGAGCCATGGTCCGTTCTATCTTTAACGCATCCTCCACAACGGGCCTAGCACATTTTTTTAAAGTTGTTAGCGGTGGTCTCGTGACTTCCTTTGAGAAGATTTTTGGAGTCATCCCTGCTTTCTTCCATTCTATTTTTTCATCCTTGTTTGGAGGGTTCCCGTTTTTGCTTGCATTAGCGGCTGGCGCATTGGTGGTTTTCTGCCTTTTTAAATATGGATGCCCTTCCTGTGCAAGACCACGCACAGTTACTACTGACGCGGTTTCGCAACCGCATGCTTGATTATTATGGCACACTGCCGTTGGCGACTCTAAGCACGGCGTTTGGATTATCTTTTCGGTTCTCCTATTTCACCTGTGTCCAGCCTGTATTTCACTGCCTGACCTGTGATTTCCTTTGGGCCATTGATTTGTGTCTCTGCGGACCAATATCTTCTGACGTCGATTTTGATCAACTGATGAGTCCTATCATTGCTCACGAGTTGGTTTGTTCTGACGAAAGGATTATGGCCTTGGCGGTGGCACATGGACTAATGGGTCCCTGGGATGTGTTGTCGGCAGCGCGAAATTTCTTGGAACGGAGTTTTCTTGACAACCCACCGAGCTGTCCTCTGATGGTTATAGAGGATGCGGTGCTGGAAGATCACGTATGTTCCTTTCATCTTTTAAATTGGATGGCTGAACTGTTTTCGGATGAGGACAATGACTTCCTCCTGGAGGCTGTTGCAGCTTACTTTTCATATACAGTCTTATCATAGACACTGCCTCAAATTGACATGCTGATTGATAGCATTTCCTTGATTTTATTGACTTTTGGTCAAGACATTTTATTTTTTGCTTGCCTATTGGCTTGAGCCACATTATATTTGTGGGCTATTTTTTGGCATTAATTTTTATAATTGAATTTTTATTCATGCTCGTTTATACATGGATTCTGCTCTCATGTGATGGCACTTCTGTTACCTTATTTAGTCCGTTCTCGGATCATGGGGGGGTGTTGTATAGCTTCTATATATCCTTATATCGTGTTAAGTTAGCATAGGTACATTTCGGATTTAAACGCCATTTTTCCTTTCTTGCAACTTCTGCACACGACCCTTATTTGTTGACTTAGCTTTCAACCTAGTGGTTTGCCGTGGTGTATGTGAGAATAATATGTTATTGCTCTGATATCAGTTTTGTTTAATAAACCATGTCTGCACGGAGAGTGCTGAAGTTTCAGGAGCAACACGATATGGAATTGTTATGAGGTCTGATCTCCACGCCTTCATAGTCATAACACAAGTGCAGCCTTTGCCAACTTGGGCTTGAGGCGGGATTGATATTGCTTTGCACGAGAATTGTTAACACACTTGATGCGGTGCACATGCAGAGAGAGCTGGTGTATGCTGATGTGATTCCTTCATGCTAGGACACTAAGGTATGGGCCCGCCCTAAAACAACCCAAAGAGACCTTCTTAGATAATAATATAATATATGTGTTAGGGAGGGTGAGATATAAGTGTTGTTAACTCTTATTCATTACAGCATGTTAACATGCTGTCACCATTCGCTTTTTATGTCTTAGTAACTATGCTGATAATTTTGCTACTGATAATAAGTATACTTGTATTATCAAAGATACTGCGCCTGAGAAGACGGCATTAGTAAATAAACATTTCAAATGCACATGTGTCTTCTTTACTCCATGTTCTGGTTTGTAATGATAATATAACGAAAGAGTGTTCATGAGTCCCACGTACCCTGAGGTACTGTAAGTTCATGTTCTGGTTTGTCTAAACATTGGGTGTTTGATATGTCCAATGAGACACTGTAGCTAGCTCGGTAAGGGGTGAGTTGGTTGCTAAGGTAAGTTTTGGGACATCCTAATTTGCCGAGGTTCCACTCCTCTGTGCACAGTTCTGTGTGAGTACAGAAACCCTGCAACAATACCTAAGTACGGCACTATATTGTAAATGGCAAACTGTGACATTTGCAGAGGTTTTACTTTTTGGGTAGTGTGGCTTTTAAGCATTTCTTTGCCACACGTTTTCCTTTCGGGGTATTCACATTTGAATTGCAAAAGAATGTAAAAAGGAAATGATTCAATGGATCATTTGATTTGTGCCTATGGACAACCCCAGAATTAAGTACTTTCTGGATCACATTGCCCTGTGTGCAGATGATTCGATTTAAATTGTTTCCAGAGGATTGTCTGCAGAGACAGCAGGGTGCACACCACAATTACTGCCAAGAGAACGAAGTGAAAGTTGAAACACAAAGGAAGATCAGGACATTTAATGGAAAAACAAAAAAGGCAAACAAAATATGCAATTTCTTGCGAGCTTGAAAAAGCAAGAAGCTTCACTTACTTGTGTGTGACTCTGACAGAGAATCTGTCACAAACGCTGCATTTAAATGCCATCTGCGATAGCACCAGGGAGGATCTTTGGAAACCACTTAAAAACAGAGTATGCCCTGGCGAAATGTTTATTTCGTTAGTGTAATCTCACATAAAGCCCAATTAATCAGTGCTGTATCATTTGAATTTTCTCTAATTTACAATACGTTTGTTTTATTTTCAGCCAAGAAAGAATGGTTTGAGCATAAAATGTCTTCTGGTAACTGTGGAACTGTTTGTGCGCCATAGCAGCCTGTGCTCCTCAAGTAGCTCTCACCTCTACTTTGTAAACCTCAAGGAATTCCTGACCTCTTTTATATACAAGGGCACTATTTACACAGTTTTCACGCGGACAACCGCCCGAGCTTATGTTGCATAATGCACGTCATTTTGACACAGATTATTCCTTTATTGCGTGGAATAAATTTCGTAATTTCACTTAAGCCGGCAACAGGCTTCACCAAACAATGTTTTTGGTACCTAAAGTTTATAGAATGCCCATGATTGTAATTAAGGATAGAACCAGAACCAACAATTCAATGTATTTGCATTTTATAAAAAGAATGCAGGGAACGATAGACCCTGCCTAAATTAACCACGATGGCAGTGCTGGAGGCAGACCGTGGTCATAAAATTATAATGACTAATATTGAGCACATGAAATCTAAGAACCGTCGTAATGCGTACAGGGAATTAGGTGCCTCGAGGTTAATTCGCACCAGTTATCAAATACTTGATGATTTGATAATAACGGTGCTTCAAGGTGTGGGGAACCACTAACCCCCACAAAGCGAAAGCAAGCCTTTAGAAAACAAATTATACTCCTAAGCACACACTAGAGTTGTAGCAGGTTTCCCTGTTATTAACAAGCAAATATAGTAATGTACAAACAAAATATACACAATTTCTTTCAATTTCCTCTGTTCAAGATTTATTCTGTTGTTTTCAGCGACAGCCAACACATGTTTCGTCACTAATGGGGCGTGATCCCACGACTTCCTCAAGGCTAAATTGTCTAAGTTTCACAATTGTAAATGTGGTGATAATTCCGACCCACAAATGGGTTCTATGGAGTAATATGCTCGTTCACAAACGGCAGTACCTTCCACTCCCGAGTTGTTTTGCTGTACTCTGCATGATTATGAGATAACAAAAAACTATATGGTGAAAACTTGGATTGAAAGAGGAAGGAACTGCCGTTTGTGAACGAGCATATTACTCCACAGAACCCCTTTGTGGGTGTGGGTCGGAATTATCACCACATTTACAATTGTGAAACTTGGACAATTTAGCCTTGAGGAAGTCGCGGGATTACGCCCCATTAGCGACGAAACACGTGTTGGCTGTGGCTGAAAACAACAGAATAAAGCTTGAACAGAGGAAATTGAAAGAAATTGTGTATATTTTGTTTGTACATTACTCTATTTGCTTGTTAATAACAGGGAAACCTGCTACAACTCTAACGTGTGCTTAGGAGTATAATTTAAATTAATATTTCGCACAGTTCATGTTTTTAGAAAAAGTCATATACATTATACCCATATTTTTCTTCTGTGGTCAGTTCACACAAGTGTTAGAAATTTCTTATCGTTTCTAGACCCAAGCAGTGCAATAATTTACAGAATTAGAGCTGGGTAACATGGAATAACGGGGATGTTGTTCACCTCGGAGTTCTGAGTGACATCAAATAGACAAGAGCAGTGGTTACTCAGAACACCAAGGTGAAAAGCTTCCCCATAATCTACTTTTTTACCAGCTATAATTATATGTTATGTTATGTATGGCCCCCAAAATCATCTGCCCCTGCTTCCAACTGCTACCCAGGGTGAAAGGAGTAACGGGGGAGCCCTATATAACATTGTCTTTCCTCTCTGGCCCAAAAGAACGATAAATACCCTACCTTCCATCCTTGACCAGCCCCTACCATCCCTGCTTTCCTTTACCCTTCTGTAGCCGTACTTTCTGCTTTCATTCAAAGCAGACAAGCAGTGTCAAACTGAAAAGTTCTCAGAGAGCCTGGTTAGCCTGGCTTGGAAAGCCTTTATGACAGCACCAGTGGGTAACACGTTTTGTTATCAACTGTTGCTAGGTCAGACCTGTGACTTACCAGATTTAGAATCTGGCGTAAAATGAGAGTCATACATAACTAAGAGGTTTTTCTCTCAGCTAGCACATTTCTTCAGCACACAATGGAATAGTGAGTGGACCCATTTTCCAAATTTAAATATGAACTTATGTGATGAGACCAGAAAACATGATTGAGGGCTAACGTTCAGAATTTTTGGGGAAATATGTGATAACCCCAGAAAAAATAACACATAAACACACATAATCTTATTTGAAGTTGTGATGTGAGTCACCTATCTGTATTTACTTATATTCACAAGTATTTCTTTTATTACATGTTTCTTGAGAAAACAGTGTTTTTTTTGTTTATTTAAATTATTTCCTCAATTTTATAATGTGTACAAGAACAATTAAAATCCACTTCAAGGTAACATCTGACCAAGTGACAGTGCAAGCCAATCGATGCATAGTTTCCACAGTACAATAATTCCATATACAATAGTTCCACCGATCCATCCTTCCCAGCCACTTCAACCTTTTATGCAGGTCCACCTTACATCCCCGTCCAAATACATGGACTGGACCTCTTTTGGCAATAACACAGAAGTGCAGTTGAAGATAATGCTGTCCCCTCCTTCTACCCAAGTCTGTAATGTTCCCTCTATTTGTTCCATATTCTGTAAATTTTGGGGGGCAAACCATGCTACTGTACACCACCATCTCTGCCTTCATACACATATCCATGCCACTTAGTTGTTATGTTCAACCCACATCAGAGTTAAGTGATGTCTATTTCAGCAAACATGAACCCTCACTGACAAAACAAGAGTTCAGAGTGTGGGAAATACACATCAGACAGGATTCCCAAGAGAATAAACTGCAATTTTGTAGGGATTGCCAAGTCCAGGAAGGTGTCCAGGTCCCCGACAATGATGCCCCGTTGTCTGGAAATAAGGGGGTATTTCCAATTAGTATGCATAAATGTGCCTCACTCACCCCACAATTCAGGCATTGATGGTTGGGGCCCTCCCTATCCGGTATAGCTAGCTCCTCTGAAAATAAATACTGTGGAGGATTTTCAGCTGCAATTTAGACTTAATAGCGACTTCTTTAGGGTGCATTAGGGTAGCTTCCAAGTCTATGGTCCCCATAGTCAGTCAGTCAGTCAAAGTTACGTTTATTTAGAACGCTGGTCTTTAAACAATATAAAAACATGAGGTTTTTATAAATATTCTAAAATCATCACAATATCATCAACAGTTACCATTTAGATAAATATCCTGTAAGAAAAAGAAGAAAACAGTGCGGATTTCCGTGCACTGAATTACATCATTATTAGGCCAGGGCGTTAAATTCCGTTCCGCTTGCGGAATTTGGGTAATGTGAAGAACGCAGAAGTGGCAAAAATTCCACAATCCGCAGCTTCGCGGAATTTTTTGCTTGTTCGCGCTTTCAAAATGCGTGTTCGTGAGATATTTCTCCCCAAGCATGCAAACAGCATTCGCGTACAGGAAAAAAGCATTGCGAATGGGCAGAACAAGCAATTCAGCATGCTCGCTGAACTTTTGCAGGCTCGCAGAGATTTTTTACAGTTTCGCATATGTTTGCGTAGCCCGGCTATGCAAATTCCGCCCACCCATAATAACGACACAATTGATCAGTATATACATCAGGGTCACACCCGTATGCGAAATAATTGAGTGCTTATTAGAAATTGTTATAAAATTCCTATTAAGAAGTATCAAAAACATTGTACATCAATTATAACAGTCTAAAACCAATTCCATCATAACTTGAATCATAAAATTCATTTTTCCATTATAAACCTTTTTAAGGCATTCATATATCTCCCAATAGCTATTGCAATGTGAAGGTTTGGCATATCTACAAGAAGTTCTACTGCATGTGCCCGGGATACAGTACCATATTTTAAGAAAATGGGACATTCAAAACAATTTCCGGAGAGCTAATACTGTGAAGCAATCCACTAATATGTGCAGGATATCACATTTTGTGCCTATCCTACATGTACATTTGCCATCTGGTTGCATAATTTGTGTTTTTGTTCTCTCATTTATCACCCATAGGTTCCAAGTATCCTTCCCAGGCCACCCTGAGTTCAATGGGCATGGCAGGTTTGTTATTGATGATAATGCAATATATATAGGATACCACTTCACTGGTCATTCATTCACACAGTATTGTAGCTTCCAGTGGGTTACTAGCAGGATCTATAGTCTCAGTCTGCAGATCATGATGCAATTGCAAGAACCTTTATTTTTACATGTGGCTCAAGTTGTATTCTTATTGTAGGGTCTCAAACAACTTCATCACCTCTCACATCCATTATATCGACTATCATGGAGATGCTTATGATATTCCATTGGAGAATACTTTCCAACCTCCTGTAACATGTCTCCCTGCCAGAGCGCTGTCTGCTTGGTCACACTTCCCTACCATCCCAGGTGTCTTGTAGCCTTGTTTCAGGTCTCAAGCGCCGTTTGGGCAGCGTACAGCAACCGCTTCCTACCTGTCACATTGTATTCATAATGAATGTACGTGTGGTCTTCCAACCTGAGTCTCTCCAGTCTCTTGGCAAAGACCCATTCATTAATAACCTGTAGCTGCATTGCCCACCAGTACACTCTAATATCTGGTAGTACACTGCTACCATTGTAAACTGACTGAAATAAGGATTGGAGAGCTATTCGGGGTGTGTCCCCATCTCAGGGGAGACTACGCGTGATTCCGTCTATTCTATTGAAGTGGGGTGGTAAATGATGTATTTTGTGGGACAGGCAGTGTGATCATTTTAAATATTGCAGACCTCCCCAACAAGGACAGTGGTAACCATCAAGCATTCGGTGTCTGTCTGGTAGTCTTGAATGACCCTGTCTAGATTGTTCCCTAGGAACTGCATCTTGTCCAGGGTTATCTCAATCGCAATGTATCTGAGCCCCACTTTCTCCACCTAGAGACAAAAATAGGAGACACCCAGCAAATCCCATTGGCCCAGGGAATATAGTATCAATTTCCCCCTGTTTATCCTATATACAGAATATCTTTGATAAGACTGATTACAGAAAGAACTGCCGTTACAGCCATCTCTGTATCGAAAAGGTACAATTAAGATAGCATCCACATATGGCAAAATGTTTTCAGACTGTCTCATAATGTCTGGGAATCCAGTGATATCCACACTCAGTCTAACCCCACAATCCAAGGGTTCAATACATAGGGTGAGAATCAGGAGCAACAAGGGCATCCCTGCCTAATACCGTGTCCCAGAGGGAACGGGGCAGACATTGCCAAATTGACCTTAACTGCCACGACTGGAGCTTCATAAGGCAAGGCCACCCAGTGGCAAAAGTGAGGTCCAACTTACAACCAGTTAGTGTCTGATGAAGTTACGTCCAGTTAATGAAATCAAATGCTTTTTAAGTATCAAGGGATACTATATCCTGTGGTTCCTGTATATGTTTTACGGCATTTAGCCAGTTGTGTAGTCTCCTATGGTTTGGTTGAGTTGCCCTCTGAGGTATAAAGCCGGTTTGATCTGTTTATACCAATGTGGTGATCACTCCTACTAGGACATATGTTTAAGAGAGAGATGGGTCATTGCATACATTGCTTACATTTTTAGGATTACCTCGTTTTGGTATCACTGTTATGGTGATTTGGCAAAGATCAGTGGGAAGTACATTGTCTTTATAGGCCCTTTGAGCATATTAAGCGTATGTGACCTGCAATTGAGGAAAGCTGCTTATGAAGCTTTAGTGGGAAGTGATTGGGTCCCAGCAGTCTCCCGTTTGGCATGGTGACAATGACATCATTGAGCACTACTAGGAAAAAATACTCTTTCATGGCCATCTGATCTTCCTTAGTGAGGGTCGGCAAGTGTAGTTCCTGTAAGATTTCGGCCGTATCTAAGGCCGGTACAACTTGACACCCCCTATACAGCTGTTCATAGTACTGTGCAAACTCTTGTACTATTTCCCAATCATCTCTGAGTGTCTGTCCACCTTCCAGAATGATTTTATTCTACCCGTTTTGATTCCTCTTCTCTTCTTCTCAGCCAGGGCGAATGCCAGCCTGATTTATTCCCAACATCATATAACCGTCGTCATTGTGCAATGTAGTGTTTTTGGGCAGCTGGGTGGATGTTTTATATTCCTCCCTCTGTACCTCCAGCCACTGCATATCGGTGATTGTGCCAGTGGTTAAGCAACAGGCTTCCTTCTTCATAATCTCCTGTTCCAGACCTACTATTCTCTGGGTCTTATGTCTTCTACCCTAGGGCACTAAGTTTTGCTCTGTTTAGAAGGACTGCTTTATAAGCTTCCCAGAGAGAGGAGTGATACAAGATGTGCCGGGCTAGACATTTAGCATTATATTTGACGCTGGCTTCATCAGTAGGGATGAATACATAATCTATCCATGAGAAAGACCCATTGCTGAAAAATGAGATTATTGCTGAGCTGTTGGGTGCTTTAGTCTACAGACATTTGTCAGACACGATGCATAGGCAAACTTGGTTAGGGATGTGGTGTGTCGGCTCGGGCACATATCTCTCTGCATCCCTTTCCAGAAAGTCATTGAAGTCACCACCTATCATGTGTCTAGAAGCCCCAGATTCCAATAATATGGGCCTAATAGATACAACATCTCTTAGTTGAAGGGCGTAGATAATAAGAATCATAAATTGTCAGCCCCACATACCCTGAAGGCTGACATAGCAGCCAGCTGGGTCTTTCCTATTTCCTCGTCACATGAAATGGAGGGTTTTGTCTCATAAGGACTCCCACTCTCTTTGAACCCTTGGTAAAAACTGTCTGGTATAGGGACACATAAGGGTCTAACCGGAGCCATTCACAGCGCTAGCTCAGTAGATGTGTCTCATGCAGCAGAAGTAAGTCAGGGGTCTGTCTACGGAGTATTAGGCAACTATTTCCCTTGTAATTCTATTGGTGAGGCCTTTGTACATTCCACAAAATAATTTTCATGACAGAGGGTTCTACATTGTCATACGCCATTAGGGTGATATTTCATCTAGGGGGTTAGTGATACGTCTCTGGGCTCCTTCCTATTTCTGTGAGGTGGTACATGTGTATGTGTAAGTCATAAACCTTGCAAACTGAAACAGAAATCCCCTACTGTTCCCCCTCCCTACATTTCCTGATCATACGGCCAGATTCATCAATGTCCCGTTTTGCGAGTCCTTAATAGCGATTATTAAGGAATCGCTATTAAAGACTCGCAAAACGGGATTCATGTAGAAATCGCAAAAAAATTGCGATTTCTACAGCTTCCTTATTTGCGATTAGCAAATTGCTAATCGCAAATAAGGAATAGCTCCCCATTCATTCCTATGGGCCTAAAGGCCCATAGGAATGAATGGGGAGTCAATCCTTATTTGCAATTAGCAAATTGCTAATCGCAAATAAGGAATAGCTCCCCATTCATTCCTATGGGCCTAAAGGCCCATAGGAATGAATGGGGAGTCAATCCTTATTTGCGATTAGCAATTTGCTAATCGCAAATAAGGATGCGATTTCAAGGGTGCCAGGGGTGTCCAAAGGACACCCTATAGCACCCGTGAAATGAAAATGTATTCTGATGTTGCGCACACACATGTCCAAAGGACATGTGTGTGTGTAACATACAACTTAGAAAAATGCACTACAGTGCATTTTTCTAAATTTTCGCTATTTACCACGAAGTCAGACTTCGCGGTAAATAGCGGCCAGAAATTGCGAATTCGCAATTTTTAAAAGGTTCATGAATTGCATTTAAGGAATCTCTAATTGAGATTCCTTAAATGCGCTTCTTCGCAATTTTGCGCTTTCTGTAACAGCGATTTTTGCATTTGGGATGATGAATCCCGAATGCAAAAATAGCGCTTGCAAAGGGGCGGATTCTCAGAATCTGGCCCTTTGCGAGCCGATTTTACAATGATGAATCTGGCTGTGAGTCTCAAAATGGACACTTTCCTAACTTTGGAAAGGTATGTCACCCCCCCCCCCCCCCATCACTCCAGAGCTTCTTTCTGAACTAGGATATTGACTGCACTCAAATGTTCATCACCCTACCACAACACCTGGTACCAGGATAAAAGCCTTACATTGTCTTGCAACTATTCCAGGGGTATGTATTCGCCAATGCTGTCCTGCATCCTGACAGGGTCTCCAACCTTTATATTATGGAGGGATCCCCACGTCAGGTGTGTGAGGCTGATCAGTTCCTCCAGCGACATCAGTCCATAGTGGTCTCATAT
Organism: Lissotriton helveticus; assembly: GCF_964261635.1. NCBI lineage: Eukaryota > Metazoa > Chordata > Amphibia > Caudata > Salamandridae > Lissotriton > Lissotriton helveticus. The sequence goes on along the minus strand of NC_136057.1, from coordinate 1,098,424,464 downwards.
TGTCTCCATGATTGTTGCAAGCATGGCTGATGTCCATTTCAGAGGAACCCGGGGAGCCACCTGCTTGCTTCTGACCCACCTGAGAGAGATTTATGTGCCTGCCGACGCAGAGGGTGCCATCCACAGGAGAGGTAGTTTGTTTGCTCTAGGAGGCTGATGGTGAGGGTTTGTAGCATTGCAGCACTCTTTTATTGGCTAACCATTCCCACACCGCCTTTGGAGTATTGAAAACGTGTGACTTGGGTTCATTAAGAACCCTGAGTTTGGCTGGGAAAAGGAGCATGTAGGAGAGCTTCATCTCCAAATGATTTCTGTTGGTTTTGGACATGTCTAATGTAGTCTAGAAATATCATTATGCAGGAGGATTGATAGAGGAGCTCTCCCCATTTATGCGCCTCTTGCAGTATCACATCCTTAATGTGGGCTATCCAAGGTCTTGGAGGAGGGCCTGGAGGAGACTTTTGCATCAGTTCCTGATGTGCTCTTTCAAACTCAAGCCAGGGGGACAGCACTCCAATAGGTATCCAGGACACAATCCAGTCTTCGAGGAATTTATCCGGTGGGGAGGAGCCATCAGCCTCTGGGAACCCAGCGAACCTTAAGTTGTTATGCCTGGACTGATTTTTCTGCACCAAAACCCTTTGTTCCAGAGTTTTGGTGGTCGCAAATAGGTAATGCACGTCAGTTTGGAGGGTAGACATATCCTCCAGCTTGAAGTTCTGGCCCTCCACCTCCGAGACTCTCCAGCCCACATTATGGAGCTCCTGGAGAGCAGTGAGATATATGTTCTCACTTCCTTGAGTTTGGTTTCCGCTGTCAGTTTGTAGGTCCGGATTTCTTACAGGAACATGGACATATCTATGGGACCCGGTGTCTGTGGGGCAGGAGCACCTTCAAGGCCCATGCTGGGCAGGATCATCCGGGGCACCATGAATCTGTCCCTCTTTATCTGCAACGGAAAGCCAGAACCTTTGCCCCTCTCCCTCATTCTGACCATTTACAGCTCTACAGGAACTATATACTGTGTTAATAATAAAGGAGGGTTATGCCCACTCGGGTGGCATGTATCTGTTCCACACAGATTGTGGGCATCACCCCTTCCATCTCCTGATGCAGCAAGGGATCCCGTGCTCCTCAACAGGGGATAGATGACCCTATGAGAAGTGATAAGCCACCATCGAGCCCGAACCTCTGCCTGGGGTAGAAGAAGGGGACCATCTACATCCTGTCCACAATGGGCAGCACGAGCAGTCGGTGACAGTTCATTTCCAAAAACCAAGGGACCCTCACCCAGTCAATGTTCACTCCATCCTTGCCTCCAAACCCCAGGTGCAACACGAAATGGGGGAGGTACAATACAAGCCCAGTTGCTCTCCGGTCTGGGCAGCCAAGACCCTAAATCAACCCAGGACCCTTGCTCCATCCACTAGCCTGGGGATGGGCAGCACAAGCAGCGGAGAAGGCCAGACACAAATGATCCAGAAGGCCCCCTTCCCTCGACTCCCTTCGAGTCCCCATTGTGCCTACAATGCAGATGTCTCCTCCACAGTCTTCGTAGGTTGCAGATGGAGCCGCTCTTTGGCTCCCCCCCTACATATGACGAAGCCGCTAATGCCCCCCTGGGAGAGCCAAGATAGACATCAGCTTTTTGTCGAGCATGAAAGCTGGGTGGGGACCTGGGGATTTGTTTTAACACCCCTCCAGCTAATGACATGGGTGGACTGTGGTGCCCAGTACAGGAGCGTGGGACCATTTAGACCAGGGATCATGTGTGTGCAGCAGTGGTGAAAGGAGGTGCAAATACTGAAGATGCTCCTCCTTTAGACTGTCTGGCTTCTTTTTCCCCTCTTGTTCTTCCTCCGTTGGACCGGCTCCCTGGTTTTCTTTGGACTTGGTCCTCGTAACTTTTGGACTGGAACTTGTGTGCGCCCTGCCATTTTGGGACCCTGTCCTGTTGTCACTCTTGCCCTGGGTGCATCTTGCCATGTTGAGATGGTTTCCATCGATGCACAGGACCCGGGTCCGCCATTTTGTTGATTCTTGTCCTTTTCTTTGGTCCCTTGGATTCCATCCTGCTGACCTTCAGACATTTCTCTTACGCTGGACTGCCTTATCTCTTTCTCCCCCTGAGGTCCCCCTCTCTCCTTTCACCAATCTCAGCCTCCAACTCTTCTAACCCACATACCCCTCTCTACCCCTTTTTATTTTAATTTTATTGTATATTTTTTATTTTTATTTCTCTTTTCACTCTGTAAATATGTGATATATACTTATCCAAGCCAAAGTGCTGGTAAAATGGAATCCTGAGAAAATCTACTATTTGTATATATATATATATATATATGTATATAGAGATAACTCTAACCACTAGTATATGTTGTAGACCTTTGTACTCACTACCATTCCTATGTGATTCTTAGAGTTTATCAATTTGTATCTCTTCCCTGTGTGACTTTACAACTTGTACATTTGCAATATTTGTTCCTGTTTGTATCTTTTATGTAACTCATGTAATCCTAAGTCCTTATGTATCGCAACTGGTTCTTTTGTAAAGAGCTCTGACACCTTCGGGTAATGTTCGCGCTATAGAAAATCGCATTAAATAAATAAAAATATATAAAAAAAACTAAGTCCAGGCAAGCCTCGCAGCCCGCTGTCGCGATGCAGTGCTGCTGAGAGAGCGCAAACTGACCTAAATGTATGAGTGCATCACACTTACCCGTAGTAAGCACAAATCATGAGGAGAAATGCCATGAGTGCTAGTAGTATCTGCAATTATATTCTGAATGTATAGCTAATGTAGAGATTTAAGTAGAAATGGAACTAATACAGAAATGTGTGACACTATATGATTTTATTAGATGTGATTATTCCTGAATCCATGTCGTGTAGCTGCTAAAATGTAAGATGGCATGTGGTTAAACGCAGAATGTGGTAGGCCTCAGGGCCAGAGCTAGAAGGGAAGGGGAAGGTGTTTCTTTTCACGACATAGATTGAACTAATGTTTTGGTCATTGCATTAATGGGTCATGATTTATAGATGTGTTTACTGAATAATAGAATAAGAGTATTAACATGCTTTAATTAATGAAGAAGTTGAATGCTATAATCATTATGAGAAATGCTGTAGGCCTGAAATGTTTTAACATTGATTTACACGTATTGGTCTGGGCCGAGAAATGTTGCGAACCTTTTTGGAAGTCTATGAGAGTTGGGTTCTTGGCTGCAGATGTCTGTCTGCAAGAGAGAAGGGAGGATCCGATTATAAATAATATGAATAGAGGTCTGTTTAGTAGACGGCCCAGACATGGAGGAGGGTTCCGGAATGTTTTAAGGGGTATCAGCGGGCCGGAGAAGAGTCTGAGAAGCAAGGTCAACTCCAACGTATGAGGCCCAATACAAAGCAGCATGGAAAAAGCCAGAAGCTACACCACGTGAGGGGCGTCTCACGAGGGGCGTCTCAAATGTTGTTGACTGTTTTGTATTAGGGACAGCACCCCTGGGTGGAGTTAGAGCAGATGCCTGAGGACCCTTTAGAGAGCGGATGGGTAGGCAGAGAGGGGTCATGACTGGAGAGCTATAGGTTTTCACCAAGAGACTAAGAGTGAGTGACTTCCCTTGGGGGTCATTCACTGCTGACACCTTTTGTTAGGTTGAGACTTGGTTAAGTAGGGATACCATCTAGAGCAGGGTAGGGACAGCCTAACCTGTGTGTTTTCCTCCAACTTAAATGAAGGAGAGATCTCAATATGCGTCAATGCTGATAGCTTTATTATTCTTAGAACTTGTGCTGGTAATTTCCGTTGCTCGTCTGAGGGCTTTCAGAGAGCACATGTATGTAGTTGGACCTGTGTATCTCGTGAATCTCATTCTGAGATGCCTGTATTTGCAGCTTATCCTAACCTTACAATAAACTTTTGAAAGCTAGAAGTTGTTTGTGATCTTTTGGAGCGGAGTCCTTTATTGGGTGAACTAACTTGGTAAGAGAGGCACTTTCTTCCTTCAATGACAGGCAACAAAGGTTCAGTCGACCAGATCGGGGTTTAGATCTATAGTGATAAGGTATCGATCAAAATCTCGCCCTTCCAGTTGGTAGCTATAGAGGATGGTTGCCTTCTTGAGGACGGTGACCTAGGCCAGGTTAGCTTACCCCAAGGCCCCTAGAGATCGATGATCGGAAGAACCGCCCGCCGAAGAAGATCCGGATGGCGTGAGACAGAAAAAGCAGCAGTATCGGTCGAGAGTGAGTATAAAGGGTCATGCGTGTTAGATTGCGGTGTTTTTGTATTGTATCTATGTTGTAATGTCTGGCGGAGTTGAATGTCTGTAGAGTGACTGTGGAACAGGTTGTGAGCGCGCGCAACCGGTGGAAATCTTAAGAGCAAGGAGAGCTTAAGTGGTTCGGGTGTATCGGACACCCAGAGTAATTGTCAAATAGTGTGAAGGGGGTCATGAGGTACCATTGATCACCCGAAAGACCGAGATAGGGGGAACGTAAGAGTGAGTGCGTGAGTAACGGACGCTGGTCGGAGGTTACTGTGTGTGTAAGCAACCTATCAGAGAGACGATAGACATTTCGTCAGTTGTGTTGACAATTACATATAGACTGTGGACGTACAGTCGAGGGAAGTGACCGCTTGGTCGGAAGTAGTCATTTTTCGGTGTATGAATGGGACGCATGCATGACCGGGAGACGAGTTGAGAAAGGAGGGGTGCTGCTGCGAAGCGGAGAAAAGTGACGTCAGGAAGTGTCGCGCAGTGATTGGCTGACCGGAGAAAGACCGCGCTGTGATAGGCCAGCTAGCAAAGACGTCAGAAAGTGTCGAGCTGGGATTGGCCGACCGGAGAAAGACCGCGCTGCGATAGGCCAAGTTAGCAAAGCCGCGTTAGGATTGGTGGATTGTCATCAGGAAGTAAACAGAGTAGCGAGGCTGGATATTGTGCGCATAATTATGAAGTGTTTTAAATGGCTGAGAGCGGCGTTTAAAAAAGAGAAGCGGGGATCGGATGAAGGGGAAGAAGCCCCGCCGGAGGGTACGCCGGCTCGTTACATGGCAGTGAATGTTGGGCTGCATACGATCCTTTGGATATCAGAGTGGAGTAAGATTACGGAAGGAAATGAGGAACTGACGTTCCCGAAGTACGGGACGTTCAGATTAGAGGTGTTACATCGATTAAAATCAGTCATGACCTCAATGAGACCCTTGCCTAGACCGACCCAGTTTGAAGCCCTTGATGCATGGATTAGGGCAGCGCATGAAAAAAATATGAACAGACGACAAGAAAGGGTGAAACGATCGGTAAGGGCAGTGCAGGATGCCAGGTGGGATGCGGATGCTAAAAGATGGAGAGTGCATAACATGGAAGTAAATAAACTGTACCCAGTGTTAGAGGTGCCCGGAAATAAAAGCCCCCTAGAAGAAGATGATGAGAGCGAAACAGAGGACAGCCTGATAAACAGATTATTGACAGACAGGCCACCCCCGTATAATAGAGCAGGGGGAGAGGTCGAGCATAGTGAAGGAGAAAAGGGGGGCAATGCAGGGGAGCATGGACCGCTTCCCAGTTCAGAGTGGGATCCTGAGGCAAAGAAAGAGCTGTCCCAGCCTAGTCAGGTGCAACAGGTAGTCGGGAGGTTTGTGGTACAAAGAGCGCCGGAAACGGAGTGCGCCACATCCTACGGATTACCAGCTGCACTACAGGTACCTGTTACCATAGGTCCTATAGTATCGATATATGACCCAGAGAGAGCAAGAGGGGAAGAACGGGTACGGAAGGACGGAGAAAGAGCAGAGACGGCAAGGAGGAACGATACGATCAATTCCCCAAGTCAGATGCCGATACCCAGAGAGTGGAGCACCCCGATGCACACAGCAGGGGATCCAGGAGGGGATCCTGGGGGCCCTAGATGGCCAGTGGATCTGAGGGGATCTGGACGAAAATCCTTTCAAGAGCTAAATGAGTACATGAAGAAGTGGGATGAGGCAGTGGAGGCTCACAAGAGCATCATAGCTGCAGAAGCTGAAAGGGAAAGTCAGGACAGCAGAGCTCGGACTCACTGCGGGGCTGGGGAGAGCAGCCCGGAGTGGGACTGGAGAGAGAGAGATAGTAGGGGAGTCACCCATTGGGCCCGGAGTGGAGATAGAACGGACCTGGAAAACGGGGGCCCCGGGAGTGGAGGGGTGGCGCGCCCAATACTCAGTGAAGGGGAGAGGAGAACGCAAGAGTATAGAAACAGCTTTAAGTGTACCCACTGTGTGCCCGGCACCAGAGAACTGAATGGGAGTTGTGAGAGGTCGCACCATAGTCCCTGTGATGACGGAAACGAGCGCAGCCCAGGGAATATGGGGAACCAGGAAGGATCGTATCGGATACTGAGCGATACTAGGCAAAGGGAGAGTAGCGACCAGAGGGAAAATAACAGAGAGGAGTACGGTGAAAGGAGAGAAGCAGGAGAGAGTGGGCAGAGCAAGAGTGGGGGTAACAGGCCCGTGTTCCATCACCTTCCAAGATCGGATGGCCGAGCATGGGACCTGGAAAGATGGGAGCAAGGGAGAGCACTCATTAACTCTCCCGAGCCCAAACGTAGAGCTCGGAGTTGGGATGGTAGGGAGACCAGTGAGCCCCCTTCGAAAGACATATTGCGAGCTGAGATAAAAGCTAAGAGACTCGATGTCGCCAGCTTAAGGTCAGACCTGGATGACATGATAGATGGTACCCTGCCTTTAGAAAGAATGGAAATGTATGAGCAGGATGAAATACTGTATATGGCAAAGGACATCACTCGAAAAGCGAGAGCAATCCATGAGAAGTTAGTCGAACTAGCAGGCAAATATATGGTGGACCTGTCAAGAACCAAAGCATTACAGGGTAACCACAGGCTACATTATACAGATCGAGACCTAGATGAGAGGAGAACGATCGGGCTGAAAACGCACATAAGGGAACTGATCACTGGAATAAGGACATGGAGGGCACTAGATAAGTGGGAAGAGAGGTGGTCCAAGAAAGGGACCGTCAGGAGAAGCACGCTTGGTACGACACCAGGAAGGCTGCAGGGAATAGAAGCATACCCTTTGCGTGAAGTCGCAAATGGGAATTATGTACATGTCCCTTGGAGTAGGGGAGATTTAGCTGCTTTTACCACCTCCTTCCCCAAATTGCGGGAAAGCCCAGTGGAGTGGTACAAGCAAGTTGAGAGATTTGTAAAAATCTCAAAGGTCCTATGGATAGATCTGAACACGCTGTTTGACATTGTAGTACCAGGAGATCTGTGGACAGCATGCAAGGTTAGCGCTGAGTGGCCCACAACGGAGCCGGAGAGAGATGCTAAGACTAATGGGCCGTCCGAGATTGTGATGGCAAAATTCGAGAGAGTGATGACTTGGCTGAAAGAGAAAGTGCCAATGCAAGACATAGATTGGGTCAAAATAGACCGAACCAGACAGGAACCCAAAGAGACAGTTCACGAATATTATGAGAGATTGCTGAAGGCGTTTAAACAGTATAGCGGCTTGGATGTAATGGATCCAAAAGACATAGGGCAATTTGTGTCCAAGTTCGTCCTGGGACTGAGACCGGATATTAGTTTAATGATTCAGCAACACTTGATTTGTTGGCAAAATAGACCCCTAGACGAAATACTGAGATATGCCAGGTACTGCTGTGATGAGATAGACTCCAAGGCTAAGAAACTAAAAGAAAAATTGATGGTGGTACAGATGCAGGCAGCAGGGAAGGGGGGACAGCAGCAACAGCAGCAAGGAACAGGTACAGGAGGAAAGAAGCAGTACAGTCAGAACAGGGGCAATGAGGCGAGTTCCACCTTTAGACCCAGAATAGACATAGCTGCCTTGAAGAAAACGACTAGGTGCCACCAGTGTAACGAGGTGGGGCATTGGAAACGCGAGTGTCCCTACAATGTAGAGATAGGAGAACAAGAGGAAGAGGAGGAAGAGGTCCAGAGCGCGCCTACGAGAGGGGTGACGCCATACCAGGGAAAGGTGCTCAAAGGGGGGGGGGCTCCTCCCCGAGCCCAGTTCCCGCAACCTCCCCGAGTAGGGAATATGGGTAAGACCTATAGACAGATGCCCCTGTTTGTAGAAGGAGAAGAGTGCTATTATGTGGACCCATTAACCGGACAGAGAGTGGAAAGAGAAGACTGCACCCTCGGGGCAGCCTTGGAGGTGGACCAGAGGGGACCCTATGTCGAAGCAGAAGTAGCAGGGTGCCCCACGACATTTCTGGTGGACACAGGAGCCACTAGGTCCACGATCAGATCAGCTGCAGTTCCAGACCTGCCCATGTCTGGAGAGACCATACAAGTGGTGGGGGTCGCAAACAGGAGAATAACCAGCCAATTGACAGAACCGGTACAGGTGAAAATAGGGAAGTACAGCGATGAGCACCAGTTTGTGGTTTGCGATTCAAGTCCTGTGTGTCTGCTAGGCAGAGACCTGTTGTGTAAATTGAATTGTACAATATACTGTACACCTCAGGGAGTGGAGGTATTGACCAATGATGATGACGCAGACTTCAAAGTTGCAAACTCAAGAATATGCGTGGAGCTGTACCCTACTTTGACAGTAGATGAGCTCCCCTGGGACTTGAGAGAGACAGTGGCACCAGAAGTATGGGACTTCACTGGGGAAGAGATTGGATTGGTCAAAGGGGTGGACCCAGTGAAAATTGTAGTGAAACCGCATGCTGAGTTCCCAAGAACACCCCAATATAAATTGACTCCAGAAACGATTGCAGGCATAAAACCCGTGATCGAGTCCATGATTAAACAGGGAATACTGAAAGAAATCGTGGGTAGTCCATGCAACTCCCCGATTATGGGTCTGCAGAAACCAAATGGGAAATTCCGGATAGTACAGGACCTTCGAAAGATTAATAACATAGTCGTTTCGTGTTGTCCAGTGGTACCGAATCCATCAGTGATACTGTTTCAGATTCCATTCCAAGCTGAGTGGTTCACTGTGATTGATCTTTGTCAGGCTTTCTTTTCGATCCCTCTGGACGAAGAAAGCCATTTTCTTTTCGCATTTAAGCTGGAAGGTCGCGTCCTAACATGGTGTCGTATTCCTCAGGGGTATACAGAGAGCCCATCGATCTTTAACCAGCTTTTGAAGAAAAATCTTGAAAGTCTAGTGCTGCCCCAGAAGTCAGTTCTGGTCCAGTACATAGACGACCTCCTCGTGGCGTCAGAAACAGAAGAAGCTTGCAGGGAGGACTCCATTGCTTTGTTAAATCACCTAGCTGCCAATGGGCACAAGGTGTCCCCGGGAAAGTTGCAGTACTGCCTGACAGAAGTGCAGTACTTGGGACACAGAATAGAGAAAGGCAAACGAAAGGTGTCACCAGACAGGATAGAGGCGATCATGAAAATGAATGCGCCTAAGACACAGAGAGAGGTCAGGATGTTCCTAGGGATGGTGGGTTATTGCCGACAGTGGATCGCGAACTTTTCACTGAAAGCAAAGCCCTTGCAAAAACTGACGCATAAGGAGGTGAGCGATCCGGTACCATGGGACAAAGACTGTTTGATGGCATTCCTACAGCTGCGAGAGGACCTGTGTCGTGCTCCGGCATTGGGAATGCCTGATTACAATAAACCATTTTTGCTTTACTGTTGTGAGAGAGAAGGTTGCGCGTTGTCTGTGTTAGTCCAAATCCATGGGAATGCCCGTAGACCAGTTGCTTATTTCTCGGCTACTTTAGACCCAGTAGCCGCAGCGTTGCCCGGATGTCTCAAATCCGTTGCTGCAACGGGTGTCAGCATTGAGAGATGTGAAAATATCGTCATGGGGCACCCGTTAGAGGTGTGCGTGCCCCATTCTGTTGAACTGTTGATGACCAGGACCAAAACACAGCATCTGACCAACAGCAGGCTCACGCGCTATGAGCAAGTTATTCTTGCTGCAGAGAATGTGACCCTCAGGAGATGCTCTGTTTTGAACCCTGCCACCTTGATGCCACTCCCAAATGATATCGAGGATGATGATGAATGTACAGACCATGACTGCCTCGATGTGACTGAACTATGCACCAAACCCAGACCCGACATCGTAGATGAGCCACTGACCGACCCAGACGAAATTTTCTTTGTCGATGGCTCATGTGTAAGAGACGAAGTCGGGCAGTTGAGAGCAGCTTACGCTGTTTGTACAATTACTGGAGTGGTGGAAGCTGGGTGCCTGGAAGGAGTACACTCCGCTCAGGTAGCCGAGATTATTGCCTTGACACGTGCTTGCTTGGCAAGCAATCAAATTCGAGTCACCATATACACCGACAGCCAATATGGTTATGGGGTGGTTCATGATTACGGGCAGTTATGGTCTCAAAGAGGGTTCATGACCTCTTCAGGCTCTCCCATTCGCAATGGAGAGTTTGTGCGCCTGTTGTTAGAGGCGTTGCAATGTCCAGCAGGTATCGCAGTTGTAAAGTGCACCGCACATACCAGAAATGAGGACTTCGTCTCGAAAGGCAATAGATATGCCGACGAAGTCGCGCGGTATTGCGCAGAACAAGGGTACTCTTTCACAGAGGTGGAAGTGGGTGGAATAAATGTAAGGACTGAATTAGCCATGATATTGGAAACTGTTGATACTTGGGACGAACTGGCAAACATGCAAGAAAATGCTCCTGATTTTGAAAAAGAAACATGGGAAAAGGCGGGATGTGTAGTGGGTGAGTCCCATTTTTGGGTCTCAGCAGACGGCAGAGCAGTGTTGCCCAATGAGATGGTGAGCCCAATGGCCAGACACATACATGGTCCCGTACACCTAGGGAGAGACGCTATGCTGAGAGTGTTTAGACAGACCTGGTACAATCCTAAGTTTAGAATAGCAGCAGAAGCAGTGTGCCAGCGTTGTGTGACCTGTCAGCAGCTGAACGTAGGGAAAAGAACACCAGTTGCACTGAGTCACATAGGAAGGTCTGGAGGTCCATTCAATCGAATGCAGATAGATTTCATTGAAATGCCGAGGTGCAACCGCCTCCGCTATGTCCTGGTGGTTGTTTGTGTATTCTCCAGATGGGTTGAGGCATACCCTACACGTAGGTGCGACACCCTCACAGTGGCCAAGTTACTGCTTAGGGAACTCATTCCGCGCTTCGGGGTGCCGGCCTCTTTGGAATCAGATAGGGGAACGCATTTCAACAGCGAGCTTGTGAAGATGATTTGTGCGGCTCTGAACATAGATCAGAAATTGCATTGCAGTTACCGACCAGAAGCCTCAGGAATTGTGGAGCAGATCAATGGCACGATCAAAGCCAGAATTGCAAAAGTATGTTCCTCAACGACCCTGAGTTGGCCTGACGCCCTGCCATTGGTCCTCATGAGCCTTCGTAGTACCCCAGACAGAAGAACGGGGTTGTCACCACATGAGGTGTTAATGGGGAGAACAATGAGGCTGCCATCTGTCCCAACTACTGCACTGTTAAATATCACAGATGATATGATCCTGGACTATTGTAAGGGGCTGTCTGACGCCATTCATTCTGTGTCCCTTCAGGTGCAGGCTGCCGAGGTTCCATCGTGCCAGGGCCCGTGCCATGACCTGTACCCTGGGGACTGGGTCCTGGTGAAAAAACATGTGAGAAGAAGCTGCTTGGATGTTCGTTGGCGTGGGCCCTTCCAGATCATCCTGATCGCGAATACGGCTGTAAAGGTGGGAGGCCTGCCCAATTGGATCCACGCGTCACATACGCGAAGGGTTCCAGCACCTCGGGAAGAAACAGCTCCTCTCTCGGATAGACGTCCAGCAGAGGACCGAGAAGCCATAGAGGGGGCTGGCCAAGCTGAAGAGGTACCAGCGGAAGCAGGGAACGAGTCTGACCAAGCTGAGGACGGTCAGTACAACAGCGAAACGGACGACGCTACAGAAGGAGAAAGTAGCTGGGAGTACGAGTCAGACACTGACAGGTCTGACAGAGAGCGAGAACAGACAAGAAGGAGAAGGAGTAGAAGGGCACGTGGAGAAGCTAATTGGCCGCAAAGAAGGAGCTCTAGCCTGAGGTCAACTCCAGAGATAACCCTTCCTCCAATATCAGAAGACTCAGACCCGGAAGAAGGTGCTCAGGGCGCTGAAGCACCGGACCGAAGAAGGTCAAGAAGAGTGCGTGTGCCAAGCAGAAGATACTCCACCCCTGAGTGGACATATCTGGCGACAAATGTCTTTGAAACAGGAGACAGGGAGGATTCGAGCGGTGGTGGTGTCCAGTTCTGAGCCCATCGTCACCGTGGAAATACGACTGTTGGTACCCGGAGTCGAACAAGAAGGGTCACTAACATTCATGCTCCCCAGACCTCCCCGCCTCAGCAAGTTAAAACACATGTTTCTCTCAGAATTGCAATTCCCCGACTTTGGTACAACGATAACAGCCCATGAAGAGCACAATCTTCGTTTGGAAATACTGAACTTTGCTATCGAAGCTGCAGGCACAAACCTGATAGTAGATGCTTAAAGGACTTTGTAAATAAAGCGAGCAGAAAAAGAAGATTACCTAGCGCCCAGGAAGCAGAGAATATTAGGGAACTTCCCTTGAGTTGATGGAGAAGGGCTAGGGTTGTCTTTATTGAACTGTTAAAGGACTTTTGCGAAGAAGGTTGTCAGCTTCCAGTTGTGTGGATTCTAAAGACAAAAGGAGTAAAAAGAGACTGTAAAGGAACGAGAAGAAAGGAACTTTGTGCCAAGATAAGAGAGAGCTATATTGTCTGACGAAATGGAAGCCGGCACCCAGAACCGCAGAGCTAAATGTATAATAGGTACACTAATAGTAGGAGTGATAATATTAATAGCTTTAGTGGTAACAATTTCTTATGTAAAGGGACATGAGGAAGAGGCGAAGGTAACTGATGTGAAATCTGTAGAAACGCTTACACCCACTGTTGCTGGTGAGAAAAGGGAAAACACTCAAGAGAAAGCGTTATTAGCTGCAGAAGCCCGCAGGTTACACGTAGATGAGTCCCAAGGAGACTTTAGGTCAAATGCTTATGCTAAACTCTTATATGAATACGTGGATGCCATGGAGGTTAAGGACTGTTACGTCTGCATGCAGTTGCCGGCGTCTGTAGATGAAGGCATTAGATATCATCACCTCCCTCTGACATATGGCATTACATGTAGCTTATTGCTTAGTATATTTTATGGGAGAGATAGTTTTGAATACTATTTCTCCAACTATGATTCAGTGTTGCCAGAAGTCCCAAATTATAAGCAGATGAACAAATGGGACTACTGGAAGAGTGAAGACAGATTGGCCAAGTTCTTCATTCCTTGGATTACCTTAGATACTTCACATGCCCGTAGAAATAACCTGACATGCAAAGTGTCAGAAGTCGAGAAGAAGTTCATAGGGCAGGTGGATGATCGTTACAGGAGACAAAAGATTTTGAAAAAATCAGGACAATGGAAAACAGATTGGACCGAGGAAGAGAAGGCACACAAGAGAAAGGGTAGTAGTGGTCCAATAGCTTTAGATAAGACGCAGAAAGGAAAGCTATGTCTTCACCGAGCCAAAACGTATTACGAAAATGTATACGTGGGAGAAGTCAGTTGTGAACATGCTTTCAATATAGAGTACTATACTAAAGATTTCCTGAAGGGAATGCAAGTGATTCCAAATGTGTATTTTGTATGTGGAAGAAATGCCTACGTGAGACTACCTGACAACTGGTATGGATCATGTTACCTAGCAATTGTCTTCCCCAAAATATATCATGCACAAGACTTAGAGATCATCGAGGGCAAGACATCATCGAGGGGAAGGAGAGATATAGGAGATGCAGAAATGGTTGGAGATGTCTTTGGAGCTATGTTCCCTCTTTTGGGACTAATCCTTAATGATGTTAAAATTAGACGACTGGCAACAGTCGTCGACAGATTGTCTGCCAGCACTGCTCAGTCCTTAATGCTGGTAGAAGGAGAGATGCAATCGATAAGGGCTATGGTTCTTCAGAACCGTCTTGCGTTAGACGTCCTACTAGCAAAAGAGGGCGGGGTCTGTAAGGCTTTGAAGGTCCAGGAATGTTGTACTTACATTCCAGACAATTCAAAGCCCCTTGAGAAAGTTATTAGGAACATAACTGATATTCACAAGGAGATCGAAGACTTGAGTAGAGAAAATGTCTGGGAAAAGGTGGGCCACGGAATGAGTGAAGTTGGAGGGTGGATCTCCACCTTAGGCAAAAGCTTTGTGTGGTATATACTAAAACCTATCATCATAATATTGATCTGTGGGATCATATTGTGGGGATTGGTGAGGGTATTCAAATGGTACAGAGCAAGAAGGTCAGAAAGGGCCCAAAGAGAGCAGCTGCAGAGATTGGCTGCCATACAAGATAATCAGTACAGGAGTCTGAGGGCTCTGGAAACGCAGAGACAAGTTATGCTAGCAATAACTGCAGTTTAAATGTTAGTGATGACCCCGAGAGGTCATCAAAGGGGGGAACTGAGAGAGCGCAAACTGACCTAAATGTATGAGTGCATCACACTTACCCGTAGTAAGCACAAATCATGAGGAGAAATGCCATGAGTGCTAGTAGTATCTGCAATTATATTCTGAATGTATAGCTAATGTAGAGATTTAAGTAGAAATGGAACTAATACAGAAATGTGTGACACTATATGATTTTATTAGATGTGATTATTCCTGAATCCATGTCGTGTAGCTGCTAAAATGTAAGATGGCATGTGGTTAAACGCAGAATGTGGTAGGCCTCAGGGCCAGAGCTAGAAGGGAAGGGGAAGGTGTTTCTTTTCACGACATAGATTGAACTAATGTTTTGGTCATTGCATTAATGGGTCATGATTTATAGATGTGTTTACTGAATAATAGAATAAGAGTATTAACATGCTTTAATTAATGAAGAAGTTGAATGCTATAATCATTATGAGAAATGCTGTAGGCCTGAAATGTTTTAACATTGATTTACACGTATTGGTCTGGGCCGAGAAATGTTGCGAACCTTTTTGGAAGTCTATGAGAGTTGGGTTCTTGGCTGCAGATGTCTGTCTGCAAGAGAGAAGGGAGGATCCGATTATAAATAATATGAATAGAGGTCTGTTTAGTAGACGGCCCAGACATGGAGGAGGGTTCCGGAATGTTTTAAGGGGTATCAGCGGGCCGGAGAAGAGTCTGAGAAGCAAGGTCAACTCCAACGTATGAGGCCCAATACAAAGCAGCATGGAAAAAGCCAGAAGCTACACCACGTGAGGGGCGTCTCACGGGGGGCGTCTCAAATGTTGTTGACTGTTTTGTATTAGGGACAGCACCCCTGGGTGGAGTTAGAGCAGATGCCTGAGGACCCTTTAGAGAGCGGATGGGTAGGCAGAGAGGGGTCATGACTGGAGAGCTATAGGTTTTCACCAAGAGACTAAGAGTGAGTGACTTCCCTTGGGGGTCATTCACTGCTGACACCTTTTGTTAGGTTGAGACTTGGTTAAGTAGGGATACCATCTAGAGCAGGGTAGGGACAGCCTAACCTGTGTGTTTTCCTCCAACTTAAATGAAGGAGAGATCTCAATATGCGTCAATGCTGATAGCTTTATTATTCTTAGAACTTGTGCTGGTAATTTCCGTTGCTCGTCTGAGGGCTTTCAGAGAGCACATGTATGTAGTTGGACCTGTGTATCTCGTGAATCTCATTCTGAGATGCCTGTATTTGCAGCTTATCCTAACCTTACAATAAACTTTTGAAAGCTAGAAGTTGTTTGTGATCTTTTGGAGCGGAGTCCTTTATTGGGTGAACTAACTTGGTAAGAGAGGCACTTTCTTCCTTCAATGACAGGCAACAAAGGTTCAGTCGACCAGATCGGGGTTTAGATCTATAGTGATAAGGTATCGATCAAAATCTCGCCCTTCCACTGCTGTCGGGAACCCCAGGTGGCTGGAGGAAGGTGTGCCACCTCCAGGTAGCAGGGTATGGGTTGCTTCTTTGGGTCACAGCAGCCAGCAGGCCCATGCTCGGAGGATGATGGAGGAAGCCCACGGAACATGATTACAATGCACCCGCCATGTTAGTGAGTTCAACCTCGCCCTCCCTTATAGACACTGCTGTACTTGTGTCCTCTGTTTTAACTGGTCTGATTCTACCAATCCGGTCATGACTTTTATTTGGCAGTTGTGAAAGAAAACACGAGGGCTCCTCTTCCTGTAGTACCACACTTGCGATGTGTTTCCCAGCCTCGTTTATTAAATTAGTCTTGTTTCCTTTGGCATGTTGTTTTCGAGAGACTCTTTCTACAGTAAACCAGTGATGAGCGCATGTTATCTTTATAGTTAATTACTTCATTTAAACTTTCCCATTCAGCAAGACCTAGCTTCCGTGTACCCTGCTTGCCCTCTAGAAAGACCACAGGCAACTTAACCAGGCTCTCAACCGAGCACATTCTGTGATATGGTAGGAGCAGCCACACGGACAGAAAACTCCTCACAAGTTCATGTGGGGGCATGTTAGTCACTATGGCGTGAGAGTGAGACAGTAGAGGAATTCTCACTGCATGTGCAGGAGTAAGTTCAGTGGTACAGCAGGAGAATGTGCAGCATGATCAACAAGGCTGCCGGTGAGGTTTGCAATTCGTAACAATAAACAATTTCATTTAAAATTGGAAGAAATGTTCTTATGACATGAAAAGTATTTTTCATATTGAATGACAACATTCGAGGCAGGATCAGAGCTCTTAATCATACAAGTTTTTAACTACGCTGCACTTGATGCTTTGTTTCTGACCACTGATATGAACTTAGTAGGAATGGGTGTCCTGCGTAAAAAAGGAAAAGGGTCTTCGTTCTCTCAACTCTCATAATGAAGACAGCCCAGCTGAGTGCGCAGTTGGTTCCTACCTATCTGTCACCAACAAGTGCTTTCTGCAGAAGCATGGGGACAAAGGCTGCGCATTTCTAGGTGCCCCTAACATGTTTTGTGAGATGGCAGACCCCGTTGTAGTTTATGAAGTTCCTAGGACCACCCCAACTGGTCTTCCTGCAAGCAGAAGAGAGCACTTCCCCAGGCGGAGATTGTTGTCTCGTCAACCAGGTTTCACACTTCTTTCACACGTCGTTCAAGTCAAGTGCACAAGTGCAAACTATGCCGCGGCTGGAGAGCTAATGCAAATTACCTTTAGCCTGCCTGAAGCTGCGGGAGACTAACTTTCTAAAAGTTAAATTTTCCATATCTATAATACAAACTGATTAGATTATTTGAAGATAAGTCTATGAAGGCACCCTGTAAATGGTACTGGTCAAAAGCTATAAAGTGTATAATTTATACTTTGACTTTTCCTATGTGACGGTTACACCCTGATCAGTGACAATGACGTTGCAGGCTTAGTTAATGGGGGAACATGCCATTTCTAATGTCACACATGTTTCTCACTTACATGTTATGCATTCTACCGCGTGGGCAGCAAGGTGTCCTTAGGGATGATGCGTTTAATAGTTAAAATCAGGTTTTCCTAACTGTCAACAGGTTGATTTTGACAGAGCTGTGCAGAAGGGTTCACACTGCTGTCAAAAGGTATATGGTAGGCCTGAAACCATATTTTCCAGGTCCACACTGTTGACGGCGCAATAGATACTGCAGTACAAAAGTGGCACTTAACTTCAAAACCCCTAGTACATTTCCTATACCATATACTAGGGATGTTTGTGCAATATCAATATGCTAATTTGGGAGAAACCAATTCAACCATATTTAAAAGGAGGGAAAACGCTACTGCTTAGCAGAGGTAACCTTGCACAGAGTTCTAAATTCAGCAAAAATGGGGTCTAGAAAAAGATGAAAAATCTAGGGTGCCTACTTAGAAAAGACAGATTTCCTACAGTATGCAAATATGTATGTCAACATACAAAGCAACAGGGTACTCTAAAGTAGAGGGTGAAAAAGTGCATAAAGCGGAAGTTGGGGAGAGGTCCGCTTCAGGAGAGTGGGCTGCAGTTGCGATGGGAGAAAGAGCAAGCAAAGTTGTTTGGGATGAGGATCTATTGGAAAACTTAAACACGTAAGCAAAACACTTGTACTTCTTTGCAAAGCGTTTATACACACCACCTTCAAGGGGAAAGCCTGCCTTGTGAACCCACATAAAACCCACTCTCCTATGTATGCATTTCATAAACACTTCCTCTTTGGATTATCTGTTGTCCGATTTCTGTAACTTCTGTGTGAAACAGAAGGTCACTCTGCTCTCATAATTATTGCAACTTTCTTAAGTGCATGGTGGCCCTGTAAGGAAGGGAGTCTAACACCCTGTTGGCCATGGCTCTCTCTGAGGGTTCCCCAAAAACGTTTCCCCCATCCTTTCTGGTTTCTGAATTACCTTTTGTTGGCATTAGGACTCTGTGTACTTCACCAGTGCTAACAAATGCTAAAGTGATTGTATACTTTCCCTAACCTACACCTGAATGGCATATTTAATTCACTGAAGTTCCTAGTAAAGTGGTATCTCATATACTGGGCTTGCAAGATGCAATATGCCACCCACTAAAGAAATAATTTGATACCAGTGAAACTGTGTCAGGCCTGCCACTAAAGCCTGTAGAGCAGCGTTAAACTGCAATATCGACCTGGCAAAATAAACCTTTTCCAGGCCAAACCTTCCTTTTTAAAACATATAAGTCATTGCTAAGTTTGGTCCTAATCGATCCATAGGGCAGGGTGTTTTGTATTTAAAAAGTAGGACTTTTTTTAAAATTTTACCTGTCTTGGTAGTAAAAAACTCCTAAATTAGTTTTTCACCACTAGATGGCCTATCTCTCCCATTGGATAACATTGGGTTACCTTATTAAATTTAATTAATGTAAACTTGTGATGGGAACAGACATGTAAGTAGCGTTAGGACTTAATTGTCATTTTAAATCCTCTTTAATGTTAAATTCGGATTTTAAGTTACAATTTTGAAAATGCCACTTTTAGAAAGTTAAACAGGTAGATCTGCCTACAAGGCATTTACAAAAATATGTTTTAAATAGTTCGATATATCTTCTGTCATGGGACCACATATGCCCCTTCAAATTTTTTTAAATACAACTTAAAAGATTAATTCAGTAAATAAATTACAGTAACCAGGGGCCCGATGTAGGTAATTAGTATTTACCGATTCGTAAATACCGAATTTCACAGATTCGGTATTTACAAATTGGTAAATGCTATGTAGGTATTTTTACCGAATCAATTACCGAATCGGGAATATTCGGTAATTATCGAATAGGTATTTACCGATTCGGTAATTGCCATTGATTCCTATGGCCTTGAGGCCCATAGGAACCTATGTCAATTACCGAATCGGTAAATACCGATTCGGTAAAATTATCGAATTGACAAGGGGGACAGGGTGTCACTTTGACACCCTGTTACACCCCTGATTCAGGCTTGTGTGCCATGTGACACATATACATACCCTCAGGGCATGTATGTGTGCCACACGGCACAGGTGTACATGCACAGATGTGCATGTACACAGGAATTCGTTATTTACCATGCAATAGTATTACATGGTAAATAACAAATTCTTAGGGGCCTGTGGCACTGTTTGCAGTGCCACCTACATATAGTTTTACCGATTCGGTAAATTTACCGAATCGGTATTTTACAGAATCGGTAAATTTACAGAATCGATAAATTTACAGATTCTGTAAAATGTAGGCCCCCTACATCTCAATCAGCAAATACCGGGCGGTAACGGCCGAAATCGGCCGTTACCGGCCGGTATTTGGTGACCTACATCTGGCCCCAGATGTGGTAAAAGGTAGTTTGATTTATATTCTAAAAATTCAAAAGATACAAGAAACAGGGGTTACTAAACAACAATTCTCATATACATTGATAACAGAAGTCAAAACTAGATCGAATATGTCTACATTCTAGTCATCAATGTCTCAACACCCATCTCCATAAAATCAAAACAAGGGGTTTAAAGATAGTGCAGAAAAGCGAGATAGGGCAGACGTGATTGGACACAGTTGCTGTTCAGGTAGGTTAGGACAGGAAGGAACCATTAGAAGTGGTCCCTCTCCCAAGGCATTATGGTATAATGTCTCTCTGAAATCCATGTAGTCTTCACACTCGTGCATCTGTATTCTCATTTCGCTCGGAGTACTCTGATTTTGGATGAATCATTCCAATTAGATTTTTCTTCTCTCTGTTGGGCTTTTCTGCTCTGATACACGTACACTTCTCAGTCTGAGCCCTGTAAGGTCACTATCAAACGTGAACACCTTACATAAGTGGTTGCCTTTATTGGAATTATGACAGACTGCTTTTAAAGATTCTGAGCTCACTGCATGAAGCAGCTGCAATCTTTAAACATTCTTTTGCTCAGATTATTCCAAAGGCTTTGTTTTAAAGCAGGCCTCAGTGAAGCTACTTCCTCTAAATATTAGATATATTTCTAGTTTTGCTTGTCTAGAGGCATAACTCGAAATGTCCTTTTAATACACAGCAATACAGTACGATTCCACAATAGACTTAATGAAAACAGCTGGCTGTGGTTCAGTAGACACAAGGAACTGTTTGAAACACACCGCAGGTCTCCTAGGAGACGCTTTAACTTGTGCAAATAAAAAACAAAGCTTTAATAGGTGATTTGTTAATAATATGTACATTTGACCTATACGCGCCGAAAGTATGTAACTGAGGTGGGGTGGGTGGAGGGGTACTAAGGAGGGGTTGCTGCTGCACCTCCAGATAACTATACTGGAGTCATCTTTACATTTTGTTTTTCATCTTGTCACATTTGCTGTGCATTCAGTGACAAAGGTCAAATGTCAGCCTATTTCTTCTGACAAATATTCTTTTAACATGGTGTTTAGTTTACTAGATGATGTCCAAATGATAAAAATTCACTAAAACCAGATTTCCACACTTTGGGCGCTATACAGTATTTTTTTTTATTTTTTTTATTTCAACAGTTTTTATTAGCACATTTTTTATAAGTAAAATATGTCTGCATGTCTGTACAAATTAATTGCCCATTTCAGTGGACAATGTGCTGTCTGTAAATGATGATGTGATACCGCAACATTCTTTAATAATATATTTACGACAGTGTGCTCCAAAATGCACCACCAGCTTCATACTACACCCTTGCCACTCTCTTGCTGAATAGGTGTGGCTCATTTTTAACGCTTGGTTTTTGTGAGATGCTTGAATTTTTCCCAACCCCTATTAGTTCTGTCATCTATCATTGATGGCAGGAACCCAACCCTGAAGAATGGTACCAGTGCCACTTATTTGCACCCGTATGGAAAATCGGCAATACTTCCAATCTAAAAAATGCTTTACGAAGGTCTAATGACCAAAGTTATATTCAGACCACAAAAAATTAATTAAGAAAAAAAAGGCATGATAGAAGCACATTCCTGTTTGGCAGAAGGGTTCTGAAAAAAGTGAGTGGCCATAAATTGAGGGCAAAGTGCATAGCCTGATTGCAGTGTATTCAGGGATGGTCATTCCCTATAGACTCTGCATATGAGTACTGTGTGCACAACATTGCTAGTGTTCATTTCCTGCGCACAGTGTTTAATGGTCACAAACTCTGCACCAGGGGTATGCTAAATGAGTATGATTAAACTGCATTGAACAAGGGGGGCGTGTCGAACCGCCCCAGATGGCGGACGCATGAATATGGAGCTACTGACCCAAAACTCTCCTGAATCTGCCATGAACGGAGGCCATCCGCACCCTCCTGTAGTGCAAGGGGGCTCCCCAACATCCACCGACTGACTCTGGTGTCGGAGGTTCGGCTAAACAGGGAATAGTTATGGAAACCCAGCCAAGAGGGAGAGCGATGCTGGTAACATGTACCTCGAGCGCCAACGCCCTACACATGCTGAGGTTGTAAGAGGCGTCGGCGAAGGACATTTCATGGCAATTTACTGCCTCACCCCCAGCGTCCCAGCAGTTTGCCCTGACTGTGTATAGACTAAAAGCATTGGCTGGGGTAGAAGGCTCAGACTTCTGATCACCTGCTGCCGCAGCTTGTCACTTACTGGCTCTGCGCGCGCTGCGACCAGCATACCGGAACTTCTGTGCGCCAACCCACGCATCCACGGAGCCTCCTTGCGCTGATATGATGAGCCTCCGAGGGGTAGACAGTTGCCTTGCCTAGGTCTTACGGCTAGTTCCAGATCGAAAGGGCCTTGCCTGCAGAGGCCTCAATTGCCCTGCTGCTATTTGTGGGCCAGCATGTGCACGCTTTGGGCCAGAGGAAACACAAATTAACTACTGAATTGGTTGAAGGCCTGTGAGCCAATTGGTGTACGGTGACAGTGGAAAGACAGCTGATGTGGGATCCTTGGCTAAACTAAAAGTTGCTCCAACATTTAAGGTCTGAGCCTACACCGCTAAACCTGCTACCTTCCCTGTGCCGCTGAATCTTCATACACCTTGGGGCACTATCCCCTGGCACCTTTATTTCAATGCCTACGACATCTGGGGCACATCACATGATTACAATTGAGTTTCTCTACGGGCCTTTCAATTATAGCTCCGTTATGGAAGTTCAGCCTCAGTGGGCAGGGTATACAGGACTATTGTGCCCCCTTGCTCATCTGGACACAATTAAGGGCATTGTATCTCCAGGGGTGTCAGGCACGACTACAGGAATTTAGAATGGGGTGCAACAAGACCAAATCCCTGGGCAGGATAAGTGCTCTTGCTCCAGATCCCCTCCTTCTGACAGCTCATCCACCCTGATGCCTGCACATTGTATACCCACACAATGGCGGCATTTGCTGTGGACAAACTGGGCATTATCATACAGGAGATCTGAGACTCCAGAATCTCTATGGAAGATCAAATTGGGGTTATTACCACTGAAAGTAGCCTCCTTAAGGATGAGCATCTCAAACAGGTGGACAAAGTCCAATGTAATGAGAAGGTGCTATCTACATAGACACAGTGTCAAGCAGATCATGTATCTATGGTGGCACATTTGCGTAGACAATTGGAGCAGCTCCAGGATCGTGCCGAGGATGTATAGGGGAGGTTGCATTGAAACAATGTCCGCCGCACAGTGGGGATGTCCGAAACTAAAGAAGGCTCGCATGCTACTCAATTCGTAGAGACTTGGTTTCGATAATCAGTGTCCCCGACGGGCCTGTCAGTATTTTTCACAGTTGAGAAGGCACGCCGTGTACCAATGAGGAGACCTATACGAGGCGCACCATAAGGCCCATTGTAGCAAGGATCCTTAACGTTAGAGACCAGTTACATTGTGCAGCACATGAAAAAGCACCACTTTCTGTTGAGGGTATGAGAGTCTCACGGTTTCCTGATTGCACCCTCGCTGTTCAACGGCAACCGTCCTCATTTGTGGAGGTGAAGCACCGCTTGCACACAATTGGTCTGACATAAGACCTTCAATTTCCTGGCTCAACTCAAGGTTCTACATGAACAGCTCTCTCACTTCTTTGACACCCCTGAGGCAGATAGAGACTGACTGGACTGCATCTTACTGAATTTCCAAAGACAGGACCAACAGTGATCCTCATGTCCAAAGCCCCAACGACTATCTGAATGACGGTGCCGTGGTGTGGCTGCCAAGGATCACATGCAAGTCACGCTATCCCCACAGCAGACCCTAGAAGGCCAGCGGTCAGCCATAAGATCGGTCACCACTCTGCGAACCACTGCCCGGCATTTCAGTTCTAGCTCCCCGGGAGGTAGTGCCTCAGACTCGGACACAGATGGCAGCATGGCACTATTTACCACGATTACACCACAGGTGGCTAATGACTTGCTAGGCTAACCGGTCAGGAGTATATTCTGACACCGAGACTTATGGTATCTGCCTTGGGGTCTCCTTCATGTGGCAGTGGGGGTTCCGGAAGCCCCTCAAAGGTACTAATCCAACCGACTATTTGCTTCCCATGGGGAGAGTTTGTCTTTAGTCATTGTTTGAAAGGTCTCATCCTGTCATTTTTGTAAGTCATAATTTGGGATTTGAATGCATGACACTCTTCTATTTCCAAGTGTCTTATTGCGGTCCTAATAGCTGGCGGGACCCGGGTCCACACTCATGGTCAGTTACAGTAAAGTTCACAATTTGATACTCTCCGATTTTGGAGTTTGGACAATGTACCCCAAAAGCTTGGGCCTCTGAATTTCACTGGTGCTCATGTTCTGCTCTTTACGATTGTTTGCTCGAACAAAGTTTTATTGCTGGACCGAGTTTTGGGGACGTTCGTTTGTATGGTTAAATCCGTCCCCAAAAATATTCATATGGGGCACTGTGATTCGACAGATAGGGACACCACCTAATTGGTTTCACCCACAATACAATGGTCACTACCCCTAATTCCTGTGACATACTCACTTGGCACTTTCAGGGACTGAATTACTTTTTACATTTTTTATTTATTTTTTGAAATTTTCACAATGGCATACAATTAAACTATCAGCAGATGCAGGGGATATACAGCCATATCGTGAACAGAAATGAAATATCATCATAAATCAGATGGGGACTAAGTTACTTGCATAAGATGCATTGAGAACTAGCACACTTGCACAGGCACAGGGCGCACATAACCTACCTCCAGGAGACACCCTCACCATGGTAGAAGCCCAGAAATTACACAAAAAGTGGAGGGGTTAGCTCTTTCACACCTCAAACTCAACCTTTGCCTGAGGAGATGTGATTTCGGTTCAGGTGGGGATCCTCTTACTGGTCCAAGAGTCAAAAATTGACACCCAAATTTGCTATGTGCTGCTACAAGGCAGCCTGGATGGGGCACCGATTGTGCTCGGCTGCATTAACGCACGGAATCATGAGGAGGATGCATTTTTAAACTACTTATCTATGATGCTGGCAGATTGAGCGCATCTCAGCTGGATGTTGGGAGGTGATTTTAATGCAGTCTTGGATATTCTTTTGGACGGTCCAACTACCTGAAGAGTGTGTGACCAGCCCAACAAGCCAAAGCACTACAGCAATAGGTGACTGGCGGGGATCTAACTGACATAGCTGTAACATTGGTTTGAGGGAATACTCATTTTAATCTTTCCCACAAACACTTTACTCCCACCTCCATAGGTTCCTATGTGCTTCCCATCTACAACCTCAGGTCACCCATGCTACATACCTTGGTAAGACACTGTCAGATTATAACCCGCTAGAGATAACACTGGCATGGGGCATGGGTTCTGGCTCCAATTCACACCTGGTGCCTCCAACCATTGCTCCTTGAGGATGCGGTGTTCCAAGAGACACTAGCTAAAACCATCCATACATGCTTATCATGAAATACTGGAACAGATTCCTCCACATTAGTTGAGTGGGCGACTTTGAAGTTGGTGGTGTGAAGTATGTCCATTAACACATTAGTGGGTGCCCAAGGGGTGGTCTTGAGAGGACTCACACAGGTAGAGAATAGTTAAGGTCCCCTAGAGCAGGCAGCGGCACAGAACAGTGACAGCGCAGCCCAACTACAGGATGCTCGAGTTGTCTGTGCCACTTTGAAGTGCCTCCAGATCATTGACAATCGAGCCTATATTCAAAGGACACACACACACACACAGAGGTGGACAAATCAGGTACGCTCCTTATCAGGCTGATTAAACTTGAACAGTCGCCTACCCCTATTCTCTCAGTGCATGCACTGTGCCATGGCACAGTTACAACACAAATGGAAATCAATACAGCGTTTCTGGATTACTATCTTGATTTATTAACTGTCCCACCTCCCTCTGACCCAGCTGAAATAATCTCCTTCTTAAGTCCCATAGCACTGCCCCAGGTGTCAACGGCAGACAGGAAGGTCCTTAAATCTCCCATATTAGCAAATTAAATACGGGGGTGCCATGAAGGAGCTTGCTCGTAATAAAACACCAGGCTCAGACGGGCTGCCAGTGGAATTTTACTCTCCGTACCCTATGCAGCTGATTCCCTACCTCAAATAATTGTATAGTGTCTCCCTGGAGGAGGGGACAATTCCCCCTTTGACCCATGAAGGCACTGGTAAATTCCCTTCTCAAGCCCAGCAAAGCACCCATCGACATGCCCTCTTATAGGCCCCTTTCTTTGCTGAACATGGAGTATAAGACCCTCGGCAAGGTTCTGGCACGCCAACTGCTCCCCCTACTCCCCCGGTTGCTACACTTGGATCAATGCGGCTTTGTCCACCATCGCAGTACCTCTTTGAACATACACCATTTATTTGCACATAATGGATGCGGTGAAGGAGCACTATCAATTCAGGGCCGGACTGGCCATTGCGGGCACCGGGCAATCCCCCGGTGCGCCGCAAGGGTGGGGGGGGGCCAGTTTTGGGCCCCTGGGGGCCGATTTTGTTACAGGTCCGTTTATGCAGCATAGCTGCAAAATTGGCCCTGCAACAAAATCGGCCGAAAACCGGCCCCGGCAAGAGCTCAGACCTCCCCTCCCCGGGGGCTGGCCGAGCACTTTGCCGGGGCCAGTTTTGGTTCCCAGTCCGGCCCTGTATCTATTTGCTTGATTTCTCCTGATCTTCGATTCCATCAGTTGGGACTTTATGCTGGCAGTGCTTGCTACCTTTGGGAAACCCCCAGGATAGTTTCTTTGGGTGCAGTTGCTGTACTCACCCCCACGGCGAGAGCCAGCATGCGACCATCTATCTCGCCCTGTACTGGGTATTACATTGGACACGACAAGGCTGACCACTGTCACCACTATTGCTTGTTTCAGCGGTGGAACCCTTTGCACCGCATATCTGACAGGAGGCCACGTGGTGAGGGATCTCTATAGAGCATACAATTTACTTGATATCACTCTTTGCAGATGATATGATCCTGTATTTTCATGCAGGGTGACCTGGGAGGTGCGGCCAGACTGTTGGCGCAGTTTGGCGACCTATCCGGTCTCCGGATTGATGCGGACAAATCTTGTGCATTTTCCTTTAATGAAACCTACCAGGAACTTCCGTTCCCATTGGAGCCTCTGAATATCCAATCAGCACCACAATCATTTCTCTAGCTCGCGTAGAAGTGTATCCCAAACCAGAGGACATATTGGATGGTAAACTTCTTCAGATGTTCGCTGCGTTCAGACCACGTTGCGTCTGTCAGTGGCTGGCCATTTGGATTTGGCCAAAATAGTTATGTTCCCTTGCCTACTATACTATTTAGTGAATTTACCAATCTTAGGGCCGGCCTGGGCGTTCCCCACACTGAATTCCTTGTTAATAGATCTGATCTGGGGCAGTGGTCGTCGCAGCCTTAGCCTAGCTAAGCTGTAATTACCAGCGACAGAGGCGGCTTGGGCACTCCAGACCTGAAGGCATATTGTATAGCCAGACAGCTACAGTGGCTGGCATATTGACTGGCTGGTTACAGCTTGAAAGAATTTGGGTACACCACCATCATGCATTGCAGTGGACCGCAGCATAAGCTACTTTGCCCTCAACAACCTCTGCCCAACATAGGGTCCCTTTTACTACGCACAACCCTCTCTTAGTGAAAACTCTTAATTTAATTATAATTGATTAAATGGTTGAATTTATTTATTGGTATTTATCTTGAATTAATTGTTAATTAATTTTTAATTGGTAATTAATTAAATTATATTTGGTAATTAATTTTTATTAATTGATTAATTCATAATTATGTTAATTTTATAAATGTATTTCCTGTAGTGGGTTGTGGGTTTATAGGGGAATAGGGTGGGAAGTAATTTAATTGTTATTAATTACATTTTAAAATTTATTTATTGGTATTTATTTTTAATTGTTAATTATTTTGTATTTGCTAATTAATTAATTGTAACTTGGTAATTAATTTGTATTAATAGGTAATGATTTTTAATAAAAAAAATTTATTTTTATTTGATTATTATATTATATTAAATTTGTAATTATTTTTAATTATTTTGTAATTGGTATTAATATATGTATTTTTTTTATTAATAATTGAAGTATTTACTTTCCCTACTGTGTAATTGGTATTAATATATATATTCTTTTATTAATAATTGAAGTATTTACTTTCCCTACTGTTACACTCACTGGAGTGGGAATAGTAATTTTATGCCCTACGCTATCCTACGCTTTCTCTACTGTTGCACTCTCTGGCATTGGAATAGTAATTTTTACCCCTGCGCTATCCAACGCTTTCCCTACTGTTGCACTCTCTGGAGTGGGAATAGTAATTTTTACCCTCCCGCTATCCAATGCTTTCCCTACTGTTGCACTCTCTGGAGTGGGAATAGTCATTTTTACCCTCCCGCTATCCAACGCTTTCCCTACTGTTGCACTCTTTGGAGTGGGAATAGTAAATGTTACCCCTACGCTATCCAACGCTTTCCCTACTGTTGCACTCTTTGGAGTGGGAATAGTAATTTTTACCCCTACGCTATCCAACGCTTTCTATACTGTTGCACTCACTGGAGTGGTAATAGTAGATTTTACCCTTTCCGCTATCCTACGGTAAAAACATTTTATATTTTTATTAATATTACGTTCATATATATATATATATATATATATATATATATATATATATATATATATATATATATATATATATATATATATATATATATATATATATATATATATGTATCAATAAATCAATTTGTATGTTTTTTTTAACTTACATTAATTTTTTATTAATTTTAAGGTTATTTAAGTATTTGAATTATGTTTAAGTTAATTATATTTATTATATCATTATTTTTAATTACTTTAAAGTGTTTAAAAAAATTAAATATTTTGATTATCTATATTTTTTGCAACAATATTTTTGATTAGATAGTTTGGTACTTACCTGTTTGGAGATAGGAAGTCGATATTTTTGCATTCTTTATTTTTTACTTGATATTTTGGTAGTTCTATATTTGTGTCATCGATATTGTTTCAGTGATCCACTCTGATTTTGTGCATTATTGTTGGATGCCTTGTATTCTTGGCTATGTCCAACAACACTGGGCACCAGTTGTGAAGGAACCGCTAGGTAACGCATGAGTTGCTACAAGCGCTGTACAAAATGGGTCATGGTAGACACCTGATCCAATGGCTGTATCGGGGCTCAGTACTCTTCTTATGTTACCATTAGACTTAAATTTATACAATTTTCTATATTTCATAGGGCCTATTTTATACCCCACAAAATGATTGTGCCATTCCCCATGGCCTCCTTTGGGTTGCCCCGGATATCACACACAGGACGGAGACCTGATGCATATGTTGTGGGCCTGCCACTCACTAGCAGCCTATTGGACTGATGTAGGGATGCCACTATCAGACCTGGCAGGTGCAGACCACTGGCGTACACTGGAACAGTGTATACTAGGCTTTTATGCCAGAGTTAAGGGCACTAATGTGACGCTCGGTTTGAGGACTTAGCTATGCTGTCAGCGAAACAGCTGTTGGTGCGACATTGGAAATCTCCTCGGGTCCCTCCCAATCGTTCGATGATGGGAAGAGGTTGCATAACTGAAGAGTGTGACAGCAGAGGGGGGTCTCTGTCCCCTCAGCCAGTAACCCTAATTTCTCAGTTAAGGACACTTGCTCTTACTAACATCCCAGGTGAGATGAGTTGTTTGCCCCGATAGCATAATGATTCAGCCTCCTGCGGGATTTTGCAGTCAACCCTACATGTCTCACACGGTATCAGTGGTTCACGGTGACCACGGCCCCACACCATTACATTAATGTTTAGGTGATGACAGAATGTTGTTTGGGGGAGGAAGGGGTGTGGTAAGTTTAAAATTGCAGGACTTGTATAGTATGATGAAAAAGGTCACTGTTCAATTCCTAATATGAGAAATGTAATGTTTCGATGGCTGTAATACATGCTATTGCACACTTGTGAACGGTGAGGTGGATTGTATGTGTGAATAAACTGCAAAAAAGTTTGTATTAAAAAAAAAAACTGTATTGCACACAATACATGGACGGCAGCTATCCACTCTGCACAATAATCAAATCCATTTTGCCTTGGTACTGTGAAGAATAGATAAAAATATATAAATGAGAAACTCAAAGAAGATCAACAATATGTAAGTTATTAAGGGACCTCACGCATGTCTACCAACATCACGTACTAGCCTGCTTTATTAGAAACCTCAACAATTTCTTTTAACAAAAACTTGAGTTAAAAGGATTTTTATGGTTACAATTCAAAACCTAAAAGAGTGTGAAAATGAAATTGTTAGGTTAGCTGTGAAACATAAACCTTTCCCAATGTACTGCACATGACCTCATGCATGCCTTCCCAGATGGCAACAGAAATTACAGGATCCCTGACATGATTGATTGTAACATACAACATCAATCACCTCACCAGTGAAATGGGGCAGTCCCAAAATGTTCTATGCCTGTGGTTCTTTATCTTTTAACTTCTATGGGCCCCCACTTGATTATTACTGGAATCCGGGCACCCCCACTGAATAATTATTAGAATCGGGGACCCCTATTGAGTGATTACTGGCAAACTAGGGACCCGGACCTAAGCAATTTAATGATTTGAACCACAAAGCAATACATACATGATAAAATCTTTCATTTAATTCACAAACAAATATAAAAAAAACACAATTCTGATTTTAATAGGAAGGTTAGAATTTTTCTAAATTCAATTGAGACAACCCATTCCCATTGTCCATACCAGTGCACTAGCTACCTAGCTGTTAAAGAACATCTCTGGTCAGCAATGAATGAGGGTCAAACATCGCCGCTGATCCTGTTAGATCTGAGCGCTGCGTTTGATACTGTGTTGCATGATATACTGTTGAGATGTCTTGCGGAGGCTGGAATTACGGGCTTGGCTCTGGAGTGACTTGGTTCATTTCTCCATGAGAGGTCATTCACGGTAACTGCCCCTCCCCGTTTGCTTCTGGTGAACAACCAGTTAAACAAGGGGTGCCACAGGGCTCTTTCCTTAGTCCCCCGTTATTTATTATCTATGTTCAACCTTTAGCGGCAGTAGCCAGCAGCAGGGGTTTGACCATGGTCTCCTACGCCAACGATACGCAGTTGGTGGTGGCACTCTCTACTAACACTGAGCGGGACGCCCTTAAGTTTCAGGGCGACCTTGTGGCATTGGCTGAGTGGATGAACAGCAACTGCCTCCAACTGAATTTCAACAAGTCGGAGGTACTGTTAGTAGGTAGGGACCATGGTCAGTGGAGTGATCTCTGGTGGCCAACCAGCCTAGGAAACCCCCCTTACCCTAAACAGGCAGTAAACAACTTAGGGGTTGGGCTGGACTCTTCCTTAAACTATCAAGTCCAAACAAAAATAATGGCAGGGACCTGTTTTGGACTCCTACAGGGGCGCAGACCCTTGCTAAGTTTTTTTGACGCATCCACGCGGCACGTCATCATTCAGGCGACGGGGTTCTGTCGAGACTTGATTATGCCTGTTCCCTCTATCTTGGGTCCAATAAGGCGGAGGCCTCGAGGATGCAAAGGGCACAGAATGCAGCTGCAAGAACACTCTTAGGTCTGCGCAAATTTTGTTTGCTCTGTGTCAAACGCCATCTGCCGTCTGCACTGGTTACCGGTGGCCAGGCTCATTGAATTCAAAACCTTATGTATTCCCTGCAAGGTTTTGAAACTAGCCACTCCTCCCATCCTAGCCGATCGCCTGTTACCATATGCCCATACACGGTCTCTCCGCTCACAGGGTCAGCACTTGTTGGTGGTTCCCTGGACACTTAGAGTTCGGACCCGTGGCCTCTCTTTACCCTACAGAGCCGCCACCCTTTGGAACACACTCCCTGCGCAGATTTTTGGCCTTGATAATTATTTTGCACTCAGAATGGCCATTAAGACCTATCTTGTCCCTGCATCTTAGTCCTTGTCTGCCTCTGCTTCATCAGTCTTTCCTGTACTAGCACCAGGACGCCCCTTTGCTGGGGCAGCTGCTGTGCTCTACAAGACACGATAACATAACATAACATAATTGCTCCCACAAATCAATCTGAGGATAGCACCTTTCTAGCCTCCAATTTCAAATGCATCAAAAGTTACAGAATGTTAAAAAAAAATTATTTAGCTTCTTTATTTATTTACATTTTAATGTGTCAATATTATTTAATTTTCGAAGCTATCACAGACCGCCTGAGTGGACCACAGGTTACCAACGGCTGCTCTATGCAGGCCCGGCTCTAGGGCAGTGCGACTGGTGCCACCGCACCTGGTGCTGCCTTCCTGGGGGTGCCGTATTTGCAAGTTTATTATGTTTTGAAAGCACCTGCTGCTGTGTTCCTATCCTCTGGCAATTACATGGCCTCATAAAAATGTCAAGTTAACTCCTGTGATTAATGTTCTTCCTGGAGAGAGATTGGAGTTTTGAGTAGTTGATGTGTTGACTTATGTGAAGGTAGTGCAGAGGTTTAATTTGCCTACTGCAAAGAACGTGTACCATGTAGATTACAGAGTGAATATAATGTAGATAGATCAGCAGGTTACCGCTTTTTAAAAAAGACATCCTTTTGTTACTTGCAATTTATAATTTAAAGTCCTAATATAGAATAGTGAGGTATTAACTTTCATCATAGAACTGCATACACGTTGCAAAGTAGACATTAGAGCATAGATTAATGTTGCAAAAAGGGTTAATTTGGGTAGAAATCGATTCGTATTATTAAACGAAATTCCCAACTATGCTGTTTATTTTTTTTTCTGACTCTGAGTTTGTGCTTCTCCACACCAAGCACTCCTAAACTATTCGGCCTGCCAGTATGGAAGACATGTGACTCCTGAACTTTCAGTCCTTTGGCTTATGTAACATGTAACATTTCCTTTAAGCTGATTTACACATGTATGTTTGATTGTCTCTGTGTAATGTGTGTGTGATGCAAAATGCTCAGACATCCTTTACTGGTATGAGTGGTGCTATACAACTAATTCAATGCATCTGCGAGAGAGTGGTTATGGAGACTTGGTCAGTGTTAAAGGGTGCTAGTGAGCGAATCCGTCGTGGAGGTGGTCATTGAGGGGGGAGCCAACTAACATTGTCGCACTGGGCGCCACCAGCGCTCCAGCCGACCCTGGCTCTATGACACTGTGAGCATGCGCTGTGAGAGGTGTGTGATTTGTTGGCCACAAACTTCTGCGTTGTGTCCCGGTATGATATAGGCACAAGGCTTGGGAGAACGTCAAGTTGTTCACGCTGCATAGAAATGCATCCCATATTGCTTTGTGTAGAAGGGACTTGCATGAAGATCAAGTCCTCTGGATACTACTTGAAGGACAGACATTCCCCTTTGTGCCCTCTGCTTAGTATGACGCACTACTGATGTCATGAATTATGTTATAAGTGAAGACACGTGGGGTCATAGGAGCTGCATCTGTGGCTCTGTCTTTCTCTCGCCATCATTTGGTTACATTTTAGTGTTTCCTAGAGCTACCTCAGCATATGTGCCAATGTTCCCAAATTTGCTCAGAAACTCCCTCTTAAAAACACATTGCTATAGATAAGCATTTTCAATACATTCTTTCTTCCACTGATGTGAATCCATAGGAAAATATCATCTTACTGAATTGTACTGGCTGCTAGTTTTGGACAAGCAATTAAAAGCAAGGTTTTGTTTACTTTCTTGATACATGAATACACATACACACACATTCACACAATACTCATACCAGTCAACTGCCTTCCCCTGTACCTCATCTGACTGTGCAGATCAGGCACAATGGAAAGGACAAGTCAGAAAAGGGCTAGTCCTCACAACGGACCTTGAGCTTAGATCATTAGATCTGTCCACTTAACACAAATGAGCATAGATTTCGCTTTTTTCCCCGTTCCAATCCTAAAATTTAGTTTGGGTATGGGTTTGCGGACGGCAATGGTAATGTTTGGTTTAAGGGTGGGCATGGGATTTGGAGTGGCAAGGGAATGTTAGGGTTTAGGGTGGGTATTAATTTTGGGATGGCAAGGGAAATTTTAGGGTGGGTATACGGTTTTGGGTGACAAGGGTAATTTTAAGGTTTAAGGTGTGTATGGTTTTGCGAGTTGCAAGGGTAGTTGTAGGATTTAGGATGGGTATGGTTTTTTGGGTGGTAAGGGTAATTTTAGGGTTTTGGGTGGGTACAGGTTTTTGGGTGGCAAGGGTAGTTTTAGCATGTAAAATGGGTATGGTTTTTTGGGTGGCAATGGTAATATTAGGGTTTAGGGTTTAGGGTGGATATGGGTTTTTGGGTGGCTAGGGTCATTTTAGTGTTTAGGGCGGGTATTGGATTTTGTGGTGGCAAAGGTAATTTAAGGGTTTAGGGTGGGTATGGGTTTTTGGGTGGCAAGGGTAATTTGAGGTTTTAGGGTGGGTATTGAGTTTTGTGGTAGCAAGGGTAATTTCAGGGTTTAGGGTGGGTATGAATTTTTGGGGGGCATGGGTAATTTTAGTATTTAAGATGGGTTTGGGTTTTTGGGGGGCAAGGATATTTTTAGGGTTTAAGAAGGGCATGGGTTTTTAGATGGCAAGTGTAATTTTAGGGTTTAGGGCGGGTATGGGTTTTGTGGTGGCAAGGGTAATTTTAGGGATTAGGGTGGGTATGTGCTGAGGGGCTTTAAGGAATATATATATATATATATATATATATATATATATATATATATATATATATATATATATATATATACACACACACATTCTTAGAAATTATGAGTGTGGAAATATATTTTATATATATATATGTATATATATAGATATATATATATATCTATATATATATATATTCACTGAAAAAACCATAGGTTATAGACCATATATAGTTAGGAATTAGCATTTACAAAACCTTGAAAATTCACTGAAAAAACCATAGGTTATAGACCATATATAGTTAGGAATTAGCATTTAAAAAACCTTATTTTACTCACACAAAACCATTGAAATTCCATATATAGTTAGTTGCACTAACTATATATCGCGCACCCGCAATCCACTGCTGATGATGTCACATATTACATCATTCATGACATGGTCAGTGACATCACTGATGACATCACTGATGACATCTCAAATGACATCACTGATGACATCATCCAGTGACTGTGTGTTTCTGTAAAGTTTAAATATGTTTTACATATTGAAGAATGAGTAGATGTAGAAGTGTCTGGATGAAGGATTTAGTAGGTGCGTGACTGACTGTATGAGTGAGTGATTAAATGTGTCTCACTGAGTGCATGGGTTAGTGACTAAACTGTCTTAATTTGTGCATCATTATGTCTGTTGTTCTGTAAACTGCTGCATGTGTTGATCAGTAGCTATATGAGTAACTATATGGGTTATTGATTGATTGCCCAAATATTTGTATGGGAGACTGAGTGTGTGTGTGGCTGGCTGGGAGGTGTGTGACTCTGTGCAGATCAATGTGTACTTGTATCAATGATTGTATAAGAGAGTAATTATGTGTTAGTATATGTTTCAAAATGTAAGGTGCTCTATGTTTAACTGTATAGATTAGAAAATGGAAGTGTGATTGATTCTTTACAGGACTGACTAGGTGTGTGAGTAACTCCATGGATGAGTGACAGAGTGTGAGAGTCTGTATAGGTGTATGAGTGCATATGATAGTGTTGTAAAGATGAGTGATTGTATGTATGAATGATTGTATGGGTAAATGAGTGAATGTGTGTGTAAACATAGGAATCACTGAGTGCGTATGTAGTAACTAGTATTGGTGTGTCAATGGTTTCAAAAATTATACTCTGTATTTAACACTGGGTGTAACAGAGGTTATATTAAAGTGTGAAGAGATGCATTGTATTGTCACATGAATGATATCATCAGTGATGTGGTCATTGATGTCAAATGAGATGTCATCAGTGATGTCATCAGTGATGTCATTTGAGATGTCATCAGTGATGTCATCAGTGATGTCACTGACCATGTCATGAATGATGTAATATGTGACATCATCAGCAGTGGATTGCGGGTGCGCGATATATAGTTAGTGCAACTAACTATATATGGAATTTCAATGGTTTTGTGTGAGTAAAATAAGGTTTTTTAAATGCTAATTCCTAACTATATATGGTCTATAACCTATGGTTTTTTCAGTGAATTTTCAAGGTTTTGTAAATGCTAATTCCTAACTATATATGGTCTATAACCTATGGTTTTTTCAGTGAATTTTCAAGGTTTTGTAAATGCTAATTCCTAACTATATATGGTCTATAACCTATGGTTTTTTCAGTGAATTTCAATGGTTTTTTAATAGCAAATATCATAAGCTGTCGAATGTCAAGTACGTGCTAAGAATTTTTTTTTTCGTGTTTATGCACACTGATCTGCTTTGATTGCTGCCCCCCACCCCTCATTTCTATTAGGAGTACTCTCTCTTTGCAGATAGTGAAGGGTAGTTAACGCAGCCCTTTCCCCCTTTGTAATCCGTCGTGCCTGCTTCTCTCTCCATTTGATTGATTGTTCTCTTTGGTTCATTCTCTATTTACAAACAAGCACAGAGTCGCAATACTCTATTTAGTCTTTGCAGATAGCGAAAAATCGTGTAAAAAAACAAAAGGAATCGAGCAAAATCAGTAGGCCACTAATGGGATCTCTTTTGACCTCGCTAAAATAGAAACATTAGGAACAACCTGTTGAAAATAGCAATGCGTATGTATATAAGCGGCGTTCATTTGTGTTCACAGTACCCCTTGTTGATTGTTTCAATCGAGCATTGAATTGTTCGAAGTTAATTCGCTTAACGATCTTCTCTACCTGCAAACGAGGAAGAATAGGAATATTCTATCTCCCTTTGCAGATAGTGAAGGGTAGGTAACGCAAGCCTTTAACACGTCGTACCTATTTCATTCCTCATTGATTGATTGATTGTCCGAACATTGACTGTTTGGGAATTAGTTCTTTTTGGAGGTATTCCCTGTTTGCAAATAAACGTAGGAAAATCTTTGCAAGTAGTGAAAGGGTACGTAATGCGGACCGTTCTCCCCCGTTGTAATCTGTCATGCCTATCTACTCCCCACTGATTGATGCACCTTTTTCACCCGGACCATTTACTAGAGATACGTCATCTGGCCCGACAGAGAGCACCCCTAGTGAAAAGGACATATGCAATAATAACGAAGTGATCACTGTATCCTGTTAACAGAAACTTTACCATGAAACAACCTGGAAAGAAAAAAATAGGAAAACGAAAATCAGTAGGCCACTGATGAACATGAACTTTTATTAAACAACGAACAAAGAAACGATAACATAACGTAATGATAAAACCTATTAATGTCCTAGAAACAAGAAAACGTTAAAATATGCCAGTGGTGAGAGACCAGAAAAACAGTAAGAGAAACCAAATCACCCCTCGCTGTCCCACCGCCTGCCACGCCAAAAAAATCGATAGACTAGGGAAAATGCAAGTCAGTAGAACATCCACCCCCACTCTGGAAACTTCCAAGGTGGGGCAGGGTTCCGGCTACGCCCAGCCGGGAGCAGCCCATATAAGGCAGGTCCTGCTGCCACGCCTCGGCCAGGAGATCCTAACGTAGGGTGTAGCCGAAGGAGAGGCCGAGGCCAGCGGGACCCGGCCAGGGGATTGCCTTTACAACGCTGAACAGTTGCAGGGGGGGGAATGTCTCCTCGACCCTCCCCTCTCTCTCCCAGTCCGGCCGCGGTGGCCCTTGAGAGTTGCAGGTAGTCCCGCCACATGCTCTTCCGGTCCGACCACCAACGGTCGGGGGGCCGAGGCCGACGGGATCCGGCTGCAGCCGATAAACCAAGAAACCCGTTCATGGGGCCAGAGCCAGGGGCGTCCGGCCGACATCCACCGGAAGCCCGGCCCGAAGACGGACGGGACACTTCTTTCTTTTATAATGGCTGCGACAACACTGGGGGGGGGATGTCTTGCACATGCCTCCGACCCCCCCCTCGTCCTCATCGCCTGGTCCGGCCATAACAAATCTCAAGCGAGACGCCGTGGGGTGCACTGGGAGGGAGAGACGGTGCGAACAGGCCTCTCCCACCTCCCCAGGTGGAGACTTCCCAGCTGCACCCTCAGCGCTCCAGGCGGTGGCATCCTAACAACTACAGTGCTGCACAGTTTCGGAACGACCTAGATAACGGTTCTTCCACTGTGGCCATGCTGCAACGTCTCGCCCGGCAGGGTGGAGCCCGTCCGCTCATGTGACCCCGCGAACTCTCAAAATGGCGGTCGACCTGGCAAGAGCGGGCCCAACATAAAGAAATGGCCCGGTCACTGGTTGACTCCACCACCGTAGTCCTCCACGACCTTGAAGATTCTAGAGGAGCCGCGGGAGTCTCCGACCCCCGATGGGGAATGACTGCCATGATCGCCCGTGGAGTGACGAAACTGTATCCGCGGGACGTCGGCGCTCCCATGCTGGCGCCAGCCTCACTTTGAATTACTACAATCCTGCAGACCTCACTTCCGGTGAAAGCACAGTGTGACCCGGTAGGAAAAATTATTGCACCCCCTCCCCTTTTTGACTGATAGTTCAAACCACCGATCCTTTCCTTTGCCCTTTTAACGGAACTTTGGACTGCCTCCCCCTCTTTTACATTTTCTAGAGAAAACAAAACATTAACCACTACATTAGCATAGCAGTTGACACCAGAACAACATCTTCAACAGAATCCTTTTTGTTTCTGCTGTGACCCTGCTACAGCACAGGCATTGTCCCCAGCAGTAATTCTGCAATGCCGGTAAGAATAGCTGTGGTGCCTACTGGACTCACTCACCCCCGCGGCGCCCCACGCCGTTTTTTGCTGGGCGGCAACTTACTAGACATCACTTTCGTGCCATCTAGATTTCAGCGCGTTCTGCTGCCTTGGAACTATTCGCACAACAGACCGCTACTGACAAGAATATTTCATTATTGGTGCTGTCAATTTCAATAAATCTATTGGATAATTAAAAAGAAATTGCCACGGTCTCTTCGTTGTTTAAATGTTTTTACTGTTTTTGTTTTGTTGTATATATTTATATGTTATTAAAGTTTTATATTCCTACTACTTTGTTGGAGTGCTATATATTTTTAATGTGACACATAATTGTAAAAACTTTGATGTACAAAGAGTCATTCCTGGAATCTTCCGCTTCAGGCTCGGTCCCCTCCCCAATCACAATACAGGATGGTTTTCAGATAGTAGGAACACGTGTGGTGTGACGGATCTCATCGAGTGTGGGCCTTGATCTACTATAACTCCTTTGAAGAGGGGTGATTCTTTACAGCTGGGGCCATAAACTACATCTGCAGGGCTAGCTGATAGCCTGGACAATCGGACACAGAGAAAGAGGAGTGTCAGAGGGTGCGGTAGTGAATAGGGCGAAAGGGAGGTGTCGGGCGGGCACAGAGTGTGATTCTCAGGGAAGAGCAGCGCAGATGGGGGGAGGTTTATTGCCCATGCATAAGACAGAGAGCGGTGGTGACCAGTGCCTGGGGGAGATGCTTACGAGGGTGAGGAGCCATGCTACGAATCGACAGCGTGCAGAGAGTGGGTCTGGTCAAGACATCTAAAATGGCTGCCGTGCACGACAAAAGTGTGGCATTTCAAAAAAGGCAAGATGGCGCAGACAATGTTTTTCAACACTTCCTCATTTCCTTCGAATCGAACGTTAACAGACGTTGGGGCATATTACCAAAGTTAAGCGATATTTATTGCTAACGATGCTTACCAACCAATTTTTTACCACTAAGCATCGTCAGAAATTATCGAAGATAAACCTTACTATTATCAAGGTTTATCGCAAATGCGATAATAAACGGCCGCAATGCATGAATATCGCTAAAAACTCAGCGATATTCATGCATTACCGAGCTAATACTCTTAGCCATGTTATCCACCTCCCATTGGATAACATGGCTAAGAACTGCTCAGGGCAGGTGTTACTTTTTGGAGATATTCGCGCTTAGCGCGAATATCTCCAAAAGTTGGTAATAGGAGATAGA
Source organism: Lissotriton helveticus (assembly GCF_964261635.1). Taxonomy (NCBI): domain Eukaryota; kingdom Metazoa; phylum Chordata; class Amphibia; order Caudata; family Salamandridae; genus Lissotriton; species Lissotriton helveticus. Next base: position 1,098,384,619 of record NC_136057.1, on the reverse strand, counting down.
TATCTTGCATGTTGTAATGCAAGTTATTGTGGTATATGGAACTCATACCATAATCTCTCAGGAAAGCAGAAACTGATCCTTTTGGGACCGCCTAAAAAGGCCTACGGGGTGAGGAGTACTCTACTTTGCCCCCTTTTCACGTTCCGAACTATTTTATTTTACTCTCTTCTGTAATTACACAAAATACCAGCGATAAGATGCATCGGAGACACACAGTGAGAGAAAGGAGGCCGGAGATGAAGAAGACATGTCAAATACACATTGGAGATAATATAGTGGCAGAAGGGAAGTAAATATGAGTAAACTTACCATGTAACATAAAAATGTTGCACTCTATACTATAAGTCTCATTTTATACTACAATCACTTCGCTACAACCTCATAAATTAAAAATAAAAATGAATAATGTCTCAAACAATTTTTGATTTCTAAATATAAATTTATTCTTCAGAATTTTCTAAATTTGAAAGAACTAGTAACATGTCCTCATCAGCAATGTCCTCATTAAAAGTCTCCAATGATGATTCTTGTAACTCTATGGTCTCCAAACACTCGATAAATTCGCCATCAAGAGATTGATCAAAAAAATCATTCAAGTCATCTCCTCCTTGTGACAATATTTCATTATTGGTGCTGTCAATTTCAATCAATGTAGTGGAATCATTCAAGTCATCTCCTCGTGACAATATTTCATTATTGGTGCTCTCAATTTCAATCAATGTAGTGGAATCATTCAAGTCATCTCCTCCTTGTGACAATATTTCATTATTGGTGCTGTCCATTTCAATCAATCTAATGGAATCATACAAGCCATCTCCTCCTTGTGACAATATTTCATTATTGGTGCTCTCAATTTCAATCAATGTAGTGGAATCATTCAAGTCATCTCCTTGTGACAATATTTCATTCTTGGTGCTGTCCATTTCAATCAATCTAATGGAATCATACAAGTCATGTCCTCCTTGTGACAATATTTCATTATTGGTGCTCTCAATTTCAATCAATGTGTTGGACAATTCAAAAGAAATTGCCACGGTCTCTTCATTGTGAGCCATTTTATTTTGAAATTGCTTGCTGTAAATTGCAGAAAAAAATAATCACTTTCATTTATCGTCTTTAGTAATACATAATATAAAACTAACTTTATCAAGTATTTAGTATAACAGAAGGACTGCAAATAAATAACAGAAAACATTTTTCAAATTATCTTCAAGTGTACAACATAGTTCCCCATACAAATTAACAACTCACCTTTTTAAAAGTAGCAGAAGTGTTAGTACTGTGTAAATCAAACACCAGAAATTCACCACCAAAAATTCCTCACAAATGTACCTCAGACAGTAGTATCACAAAATGGCTGTGGTTTCCTCTCATTTGACATATATACATAACCAATTAACTTTCATCACACACAAATACAAAACCAAAGTAACATTTTAATTGGTTCTAAATTTCAACACTTTCAAATGTGTTTTCCCCATGCAATTTTCCATAGGACATTTACACACGTCTACAGCCTGAATGGCTGAACGGAATTACACCAAACTTGGCAAAATGGTACATCAAACCTAAGAGGTCAGGAAGGATCTACTATGCCCCCTTATGGTCATTTCCCCCTTCGCTTTGACCTCCTCTTGTCTCTCAATCCTACCGAGGGACAAGATGGCGGCCGCTACGGACTGTTTGGAATGTTGACAGACGCCGGAGAACCAATCAGCTTCGCAAAGCTCCGTAACGCGAAAAGTACGCGAAGCGGAGCGCTGTTACAGATATATATCTTTTTTTCAACGTTAATTTCTCAAAATCCACTGGAGCACATATATTGAGACCTAGCAAAGGCACATCGGGCTACCAGTCCCTAATATTTTGCCAAGTTTCGTGCAAATCCATTCAGCCGTTCGATTATTATTATTTTGGTTTTTTTTTGCCCCGCGGGGCCCTTTTAAAACCTCCACATCAAACCTAGGGGGTCAGCGAGGATCTACTATGCCCCCTTATAGTTATTTCCCCCTTTGTTTTGACCTCCTCTTGTCTCTCGATCCTACCGAGAGACAAGATGGCGGCCGCTACGGACTGTTTGGAATGTTGACAGACGCCGGAGAACCAATCAGCTTCGCTTCACAAAGCTCCGTTGCGCGAAAAGTCCGCGAACCAGTGCGCTGCCTGGTCCGCGCTTACAGATATATATCTTTTTTTAAACGTTAATTTCTCAAAATCCACTGGAGCACATATATTGAGACCTACAAAAGGCACATCGGGCTACCAGTCCCTACAATTTTGCCAAGTTTCGTGCAAATCCATTCAGCCGTTCGGGCTAAAAGTGAGGCCAACCGCCCTATGGAAAACTCAATGTTAAAAACACGTTTTGGGACCCCCCTTTTTTCTCGGCCCCCACTGGACGAACCCCCCCAAATTTTCAAGGGCTGCTCAGAAACAAAATGTGCCATTTTCCTGAAAATTTCAGCCAATTCCGTCCACAAACGCCAAAGTTATTAGACATAGAATTTTCAAAAAACCCATAGAGAAAAAATCCTAACTATATATACCTACTGGCGACCGCCAGTAGGTAATATATATATATATAGCAAAAAGGCAGCGCTTGGTTCAGAAAGTGACCTTTTTTTAAATGGCGTAAATCGTTCAGTAGTTGCTGAGAAATTAAAAAAATAAAAGTTTTGATATCTGGGGCAGCTGTGGGTTTGCGCACCCTCCAGACCACGAGCTTCACTGTGATTGGCTCCCAACACCCCAAACCAGGTAGTGTTGGCAGCCATCTTGTGACTTGGTAGAACCGAGTCACAAGAAAACAATAGAAAAAAAGATTCAAAAGATGAAAAGGGGGCAGGGTAGAAACACCCTGACCCCTAGGCCTGTTCAGGAGGTCCCACAAGGACCCCCAGGCCCCATAAAATATATATATATTTTAAAACGCCTGAATGCGCACTGGGTGTTTGAATCCAGATGATACATATATTTTTTTTAAATGAAGCGGGGTCGCCCCCGCTTCATTTAAATCAGCCAAAGGGTGGACCAGGTCCCGGGGGCAATCCTATAATTATATTGTGAGGACTGCGGAGCCCCTGCATCTCCACTCTGCCTATGACTGGAAGAATTAGCCCCCCCTGGAAATTTTTATCAGCCTCCCCCGAAATTTGGCTCTAGCTGCGCCCCTGACTGGCGCAAGCCGGCTCTGCACACTCCGCTTACGCTTACAGAATTCAACAGATTCTATCTGCTGTATTGCAATGATCCAGCTGTGGGGCTGGGAATATCTTGCAGACAGGATTCTGGGCCTTTTATTACCGGTGCATCAAGGACCCAGCAGCTCGCTGTAGGGGATCCAGTGGAAGGGACTCTGGGGATCCAACAGTCAGAATTCCTTGATCCAGAGATTAATGACCTGGGAGGGTATCCACTGAATGAGAATGCTGTATAGCACAATGAGAATTCGAAGCTCCTGGGCTCGGTTGTCCAGGCATCCGTTTGGTATTCCCGCTAGCCAGTGGCCCAGATTTTAGTGGGAGAGAACCCAGGGTACAAGAGCAAAGGCTGTGGGGATCCCGTAGCAAAGAAGGCTGGTGCCTCAGGATCCGGCGCGGTGCCTACTCAAGCACCGTACGTAGCGTCGGCTCTCCCGAGGCTTGGTATGCAATTCTGATGCTCTGCCGGGGTTGCAACTGGTTGGCAGCCAATTAGAGCCAAGGTGGTTAGGCCAACATATGTACTTATCCAATCACTCCGCCAATCCCCAAGCACTTATAAATTCACCATACACTCTCTTTGCAGTACTCTAATCATCCAGTCTCAACGCATGTACTCATAGAATGACCCAGACAAAGTTACATAACCGAGGTCTTCCCAACTGCCAGAGGTAACATGGTTGCGTGCGCAGTCAACAGCACAATGTAATGTGGTAGGGCGCAGGACCATCATGCATACATAATGAACACAGTTCGATAGATAGTGGAACTGGCTAAGGGCACGTGCGCTCTGCCCCTTTTTATTACCAGGGTCACATATCCAGTGACGTCTGTGCTGGATACGTGTGGGGTGAGTGTAAGCCAGCCCTCAGGGAATGGTTGGTGCTTGCAACAACTACAATATTGATCATCGAATCACACACAGAGATTCAGTCATAAAGGGTCCATGACTTGTGGTGCACTAGGGTAGGGGCACCAGATCTTAAATCACACACAAAAGATTGTATCGTAAAGGGTCCATGACTTGTGGTGAACTGAGATAGGGGCACCAGAGATGATCATGCTCATTTGAAGAAATTGTTAATGCCCTTTCGGGATATTACTGCTGCCTGAAGTGACACTGTTGTGTCCGGTGTCTACAGGACAAATGTCAATCATAAAGGGTCCATGAGTTGTAATGCACCTAAAGAGCTTAGTGTGTGTGCAGCCAGCGATGATGGCATGTAATTGCAGGACAGGATTGGATTGGATATGTGTGAGACCTGCTGACCGCAGTGTTGGATCGAGGCAGCGGTCAGCAAGGGCCCACGACCATGTGGTGTTGACTTTTGGTGCACTGAGTTAGTGGCAACAGTGGCGCTCAGCGTGTGCACAGCCAGTGATGATACGTGGTTCGGGCGGGCCGCACCGGGAGCAATGTCTTTTGCCTAATTAATTCTGCCTCAATAAGGCCACATGGTGGTGACTTGTGGTGCACTGAGTTAGTGGCATCAGAAGCATTCAGCGTGTGCGCAGCCAGCAATGATGTGAGGTGCAGGCGGGCTGCACTGGGAGCAATGCCAGTTGCCTACTGGACTCTGCAATCGCGGCTTCGATCTGAATTGTGAGCCCTGCTGTCTGCAGTGTAGATGGAAAGCCGTAGTCAGCACAGTTATCGAGTAATGCTTTTTGTCCCTTCCTCTTGACAAAATCCGAGGACATAGAGTACAATTCACTCTGCAATTAATAAATCAAGACTGAATTCAAATTGTGAGCCCTCCTGACTGTAGTGTAGGAACAAAAGATGAAATATGTATGGAATACATTGTCAAAATATGTAGGTTTCAGGCACGTTGTAGTTAGTTGCCTACTGGACTCCGAAATTATTAAATCAAGACTGAATTTGAATTGTGAGCCCTGCTGTCCACAGAGTAGGCCGGAGGCAGCAGTCAGTAAGGGCCCACAGGCATGTGGCATTGAGTTGAGCTGCACAGAGTTATTGGTACCTGAATCACTTAGCGTGTGCTCAGCCAGCGATGATGCGTGGTCCCGGCTGGCTGCACTGGAAGCAATGTCTGTTGCCTACTTGACTGCGTCATCTGCAATCACGACTCTATCTGAATTGTCAGCCTTGCTGAACGCAGTGTAGGCCGGAGGCAGAAGTCAACAAGGGCCAACAGCCGTGTGGCGTTCACTTGAGCTGCACAGAGTTAGTGGTACTTGAATCACTCAGCGTATGCACAGCCAGCGATGATGCGTTGTCCGGGCGGCCCACTCGAGGAGCAATGTCTTTTGATTAATGAATTCTGCCTCTGGTGGCGGTGGGTGTTGTAGCCTTCTTGGGTGTCAGAGCTGTATGATCAGTAGCTCTATGACATGTGTTGGTCTTCAGATGTGGCTCTGGGGTGGGCTCCCTTTCATACTGTAGGTAGTCGTCCTGATTTACACCAGTAAAAGGCAGATGTTAAATTCTTACTGCTAATGCGGTTTAGCGTCTGTTTTTGGATCGCATCGCAGATTTGGCTGGTCCTTGAAAATATCGGGAAGTGGTGTTTTCGTGTTTTTTTTGCAAGTGAACGCCTACTCTGCATATCATTAGCGTTAGTTGTTGCTCTCATTTGTGGCGATGTGTTTTGCAGAAGCTATCGCTAGAAAACTGGCGATATTGGCAGTTTTCGCCAGGTTGAGAATGGGATGATAATTCTTTGCCACTTTTGTTGCACTAAAGTGCCGATAACTCAGCAATAAGTCCTTGAGAATACGCCCCATCATTTTGTTTTTCGTTCGGATTTGTGCACCCAGCCGCTTTAAAAAATAAAAGTTATAATTTTTTCGCCCTGGGGGTTTTTGTGGGATCCCCTGAGCAGGCCTAGGGGGTCAGGGTGTTTGTACCCTGCCCACTTTTTTTGTTTTTTCTTGTGATTCACAAGTAACTACAACAAAGTCCAAATAAACACAAGGGCTTGTTTTAGAGTCACCCTCTAACCCAACAGTGGGGACTTATTGCTGAGTTATCAGCACTTTAGCGCAGCAAAAGTGGCGAAAGAATTATCACGCCATTCTCAAGTTGTTGCACACGGCCACATTGCCCACATTGCCCACAGGCTGACAGTACAGACACAGCGGACAATCAACATCCTTCCGCAGACAAAGCTGCTGGCTGTGCTGCATCTGTTGGCTTCTGGTACCTTCCAACTAACAACTGCGAGAGTCAGAGGAGTTTCACAGTCAGCCCTATTAAACTTCATCACACGTCTTGGATGTATGTCCACAAAAGCAACGTAGGGCCCCTGTATCCGCACCACCTGCTCATCCCAATTTGTAGTATTCATGCATAACCAACTCCAACCCCAGCCGTTGCTTGACGCCTCTGTGCTCCAGATCCAAGATCGTAGTCACTCAAATTGGGGGGGCGCCAGGTCATGAAGTCTAGTAGTCAATAGTAGTGGAAAACCAGTACTTTATTAAAAAAACATAAATTAACAACACAAAAACATCAAACAACGAGTGACATTCCCAACGGGGAACATCAACTTGTGGATCGAAATAACTTTAGATCGTCCTGGAAATCCCAAAACTCCGTATTCAGAAACCTGTTGGATAAATGAAGACAATGGTCAAGCGTTAGTATGGTCACAAACGTAAAATGGTACAATGTATTGCACTTGGACAAACCGGAATGCTTACAGGTATGATCAATCCTGCACAAAATGACCGTAACAGAAGTTCATGTGGTCGTAACCTCCGTAGGAAAGAAAAGGAACATTACAATCATACAACTTCTGTTACAGTCTCATTATGCAGGATTTATCATACCTGTAAGCATCACGGTTCGTTTCAGCTTGATAAACCTGCATGTTCACTTCACCCACACTGCGCAGGCACAGCTGGAGACCAAGCAAAGGAACCACGCCATTGCAGGCTTCCTGCACGTGTTGGAGGCAATTGACTGCACACATTTACTACTTGTGCCCCCTGCCAACACTGCACACAATCACCGCAACAGAAACCACATGCATTCCAACAATGTGCTGGCAACACTGGACCACCGGGGCATGTACACTAATGTTGTCGCACATTTCTCAGGCAGTGTGAATGATTCCTACATCTTTCGCAAGCATCCCAACCCTGGTCTCCAGACCAGTCCGCCGCCTACCGATGACTGCCCGACCCTGCGCACCCAGACCTCAATGCTCACCTGCTGCCACTGGCGTGTCACCATGTGCCGGAACAACCTCCTCAGCCGTCACTGGATTCTGCGGCACAGGCACCCAGCGCATCCTGCTGCACTGCGCCGAGGAGTCGTATCTGTACAGCCAGCTGCCTTTGGCGTACACACGGTCCAGCCGAGCTCACAATTCAAATCGGGTCTTGATTGCCAGGATGGTGTATCAAGGCCTAGGCATCATCGCAGGCTGAACACCCGCTCAGCTCTGGTGGCACTAACTAAGTGCAGCTCAAGTCATCGCCGCTTGGCGGGAAGTCCATGTTGGCCAAAATGCCTTGGCTGCCACCAACTCTGTGCACCTCAAGTCATCGTCACATGGCAGACGGCCAGTATTGGGCATGGTGCTTTGCCTGCCACCTCAAGTCATTTCCATCTTGCGGGAGGCCCGTTTCAGCCAAAGTGCCTCGGCTGCCACCAACATAATAACCACAGGGATACACCCAGATAGAGAGTGGATTTCCACTTTTTATTGGCAGGATCACATTTCCTGTGACGCCTGTGCTGCATGCGTGTGGTCTGGGTGTAAACCAGCCGTGAAGGAGTGGCTGTGGCATGCTGACAACTAGACCTGTGATCAGCTGATCACTACAGTGAAGACCTAGGACATGTAGCTTTGTAGTTCCCTCCCTGTAAGCATAAGCGGAGTGGGCTGGCTGAAACGCCCATCCTTCATGACTTTGGCGGTTTGAATCTGCACACCCACCGAGTTAGGTACACGATGGGTGTGCAACTCCACTTTTTTCTAAAAAAAACATATATATTAATATTTAAGAAAACAGAAGACATTATATTATTTTAATAAACAAATAAAACTTACAAAAACAATTTTTAGGATATTAAAGTTACAAAACATCACTAAAAAAAATTCTAAATTACTGAAAAAACCATAGGTTTAATGAACATTATAATTCGAAATTACCATTTTAAAAACCTGAATTTTCACTGAAAAAAATATAGGTTTCAGGCACTTTATAGTTAGAAATTAGCAGTTAAAAAACCTTAAAAATTCACTGAAAAAAGCATAGGTTTCAGGGACGTTATAGTTAGTTGGACATTTCTCTCCTACAAAACCATAGAAATTCCCCTGTTATAGTTAGTTCAGCTAACTATAACTCACGCCAACACAATGCACTGCTGATGACGTCACATATTACATCATTCATGACATGGTCAGTGACATCACTGATGACATCTCAAATGACATCGCTGATGACATCACTGATGACATCATCCACGTGAAAATCTGATCCACCTCCTCACATTCTAATATAACCTTTGATACACCACCTGTAAAATACAGACTACCATTTTCGGAACCATCCACACACCAATACCAGTTACTACATACGCACTCACTGATTCCTATGTCTACACACACATCCACTAATTCACCCATACAATCATAAGCACTCACACACCACCACTTATCCAGAGTTACTCCCACACCTAGTCAGTCATGCAAAGAATCAATCACGCTTCCATTTACTGACCTATAAAGTTATACACACACCACATCACTTATTCAAACAGAAACAAATGCATGCTTACGCTCTTTTCCAATCACTGATACAAGTACACACTCAGCCATACAGCCACTTTCACAATCACTGACATATAGCCATTTATATACTTCTACTTTCACATACACTGCCTTTCACTTATGTAGTTACTTGGACATGTAACATTGAGACATCCATTCACTCACCAACACACCCAAACACACACTCACCCATCCATACTGCTGTTTCCACATGCACTCTTGAACCCATTCACACAGTGAATCAACCACTGAACCATCTATGCACAGAGTCACACACCTCCCACACACACACACTCAGGCACCCAAACAAATACTCAGGCAACCAATCGATAACCCATATAGACACTCATATAGCTACTGACCAACCCATGCTGCAGCTTATAAAACAACAGACAGACTAATACAGACATTCACACTGTTAAGCCACTAACCCATGCATTCAGTAAGACATATGTAATCACTCACTTAAACAGTCAGTCACGCACCTACTAAATCCTCCATTCATACACTTATACACCCACTCATTCTTCAATACACATTGGCATATATATAATACATATTTAAACTTTAAAGAAAAACAGTCACAAGATGATGTCATCAGTGATGTCATCAGTGATGGCATTTGAGATGTCATCAGTGATGTCATCAGTGATGTCACTGACCATGTCATGAATGATGTAATATGTGACGCCATCAGCAGTGCATTGCGGGAGCGCGAGTTATAGTTAGCTGAACTAACTAAAACAGGGGCATTTCTACGGTTTTATACGAGAGAAATGTCCAACTAACTATAACGTTCCTGAATCCTATGTTTTTTTCAGTGAATATATATGTATATACATACACATATATCCAAAACTAGTTTGCCTGGAAGAAAGAGGGGCCCACGAGCAAGGTGAAAGTTTCAGCATTTAATTCTTTGTAAGGCGCGCAGCTTGCGAAATGGATGCAAAAACAGCAAATTTAATGAAAAGTCAGCCTGACGCGTTTCGTATTGCTACTTCTTCAGAGGCACTGACTCGAGCTTCAAGGCAGACATTTTTTAGGCAAAACCACGGCAAAAGTACCCGCCCAGGTGGGCGTGGCCGGTCGCAGGGCTTCATGGTACCTGTAGTGTAGTGTCCTGTCCTCCTTCAGTGAGTGGTCTGCCTTGAAGCACACTGTTAATGAAGAGGTGAGACCACAGTGGGGTATGCAGAGTCACATCACAACTCCGCAGCTGTCCATTGTCCCCAAACAAAAGCTCCTTGCTCCCAAATCGGTGGCGTTGTTAGGCGTCTCCGTGGGGGGCTGACCTCCGCGGCTCAGGCACGCCGCTGCAATATCCAAAACTAGTTTGCCTGGAAGAAAAGGGGCCCACGAGCAAGGTGAAGGTTTCAGCATTTAATTCTTTGTAAGGCGCGCAGCTTGCGAAATGGATGCAAAAACAACAAATTCAATGAAAAGTCAGCCTGACGCGTTTCGTATTGCTACTTCTTCAGAGGCACTGACTCGAGCTTCAAGGCAGACATTTTTTAGGCAAAACCACGGCAAAAGTACCCGCCCAGGTGGGCGTGGCCGGTCTCAGGGCTTCATGGTACCTGTAGTGTAGTGTCCTGTCCTCCTTCAGTGAGTGGTCTGCCTTGGAGCACACTGTTAATGAAGAGGTGAGACCACAGTGGGGTATGCAGAGTCACATCACAACTCCGCAGCTGTCCATTGTCCCCAAACAAAAGCTCCTTGCTCCCAAATCGGTGGCGTTGTTAGGCGTCTCCATGGGGGGCTGAAACAGCCCCAAGGCTGACCTCCGCGGCTCAGGCACGCCGCTGCAATATCCAAAACTAGTTTGCCTGGAAGAAAGAGGGGCCCACGAGCAAGGTGAAGGTTTCAGCATTTAATTCTTTGTAAGGCGCGCAGCTTGCGAAATGGATGCAAAAACAGAAAATTCAATGAAAAGTCAGCCTGACGCGTTTCGTATTGCTACTTCTTCAGAGGCACTGACTCGAGCTTCAAGGCAGACATTTTTTAGGCAAAACCACTGCAAAAGTACCCGCCCAGGTGGGCGTGGCCGGTCGCAGGGCTTCATGGTACCTGTAGTGTAGTGTCCTGTCCTCCTTCAGTGAGTGGTCTGCCTTGGAGCGCACTGTTAATCAAGAGGTGAGACCACAGTGGGGTATGCAGAGTCATATCACAACTCCGCAGCTGTCCATTGTCCCCAAACAAAAGCTCCTTGCTCTTAAATCGGTGGCGTTGTTAGGCGTCTCCGTGGGGGGCTGAAACAGCCCCAGGGCTGACCTCTGCGGCTCAGGCACGCCGCTGCAATATCCAAAACTAGTTTGCCTGGAAGAAAGAGGGGCCCACGAGCACCATGAAGGTTTCAGCATTTTAATTCTTTGTAAGGCGCGCAGCTTGCTAAATGGATGCAAAAACAGCAAATTCAATGAAAAGTCAGCCTGACGCGTTTCGTATTGCTACTTCTTCAGAGGCACTGACTCGAGCTTCAAGGCAGACATTTTTTAGGCAAAACCACAGTTAAGCCACTAACGCATGCATTCAGGAAGACATATGTAATCACTCACTGAAACAGTCAGTCACGCACCTACTAAATCCTCCATTCACACTCTTATACACCCACTCATTCTTCAATACACATTGGCATATATATAATACATATTTAAACTTTAAAGAAAAACACAGTCACTGGATGATGTCATCAGTGATGGCATCAGTGATGTCATTGGTGATGTCACTGACCATGTCATGAATGATGTAATATGTGACGCCATCAGCAGTGCATTGCAGGAGCGCGAGTTATAGTTAGCTGAACTAACTAAAACAGGGGAATTTCTATGGTTTTATACGAGAGAAATGTCCAACTAACTATAACGTTCCTGAAACCTATGTTTTTTCAGTGAATATATATGTATATACATACACATATATATACACACATTTATTATATATATATAAATATATATATATTGTTTATACTTATACTGTAAAATACTTTTAGTTTCAAACACAACCTTGATCAAGCATATACTTTACCAATCATACTATTATAACTAAAGTTGTTGTAAAGCATGTGTGTGGTAAAATTTTGCATTGTAATGGTAATGCGTTGTAACAGCACTCGCGTTGTTACGACCGCATTGTAAGGGTATGCGTTGTTCTGTCATATATTCAAGATCGCAGAATTGGCTTTGCAGTCATGTCTTTTATAACTACGTGCACTAAGCACACAGAATTCAGTTAAACAAATTAGCTTAGCATACTGATAGTAATTCCAATGCACCAGAGAGCTAGCACTCATCACAGGCAGTTCATCCAAGGACACCATGTAACCCTTGAAAGAGAAAAAGGTAAAAAAGCATTGATTGCATTTAATGGAACTGTGTTAGTGTGATGAACAGGTCTGCTCCATATCGCGAGTTTTAACTGACACTGATGTCAACTGACTCCTTTTCAGTGCATCCTGTTCTTAGATCCTTTATTGCTTTAATACCTGTGATGTATGCCATAAATATTGATAGGCTTTAGAGGTGAATACACTTACACACACAGATGATATTGTTTCTCTGGGCACACACTTAGGGCTTTTGGTATCCATTATGGCTGCACACAAGGTTGACAGAGCTTGCCCTTCATTACAATTGCCACTAATTAAACCTCCCTCCTGCTAATGAAACATTCATGCAAACACGTTTTTGCATAATTATTTTACTGCAAAACCCTTTTCTCTTGAATATTCACGTGCGAAAAGTTGCTTTTTTGCAGGGTAGTGTGGGAATGGGAGGTGTACATCTTGCATTTTGTTTACGAATTTGGAAAAACTCTTGAAATAGTCAGAGGTAAAACTTCATAACTTTACACGCACCTAATATATGTGCTACTGGCACCACAAGAATAGGTGTTTGCCTACATAACTGTGGGGCAATGAAATAATTTGGGAAACATTGAAGCCATGCAATTGATTATCAAGATACACCAATCAAAATTAGATAGCAGCGGACAGCATAAAATGAAACTCCATATAGGAGTGCGTAGTGTGGTCTTATATGGAAGAAAAGTTGCTTCACGTTTTTGGTACTGGACCAAATGCGAGCAGACACAGTGAGGTTGAAGACAATGGATTCAAATAATCATTGCTCCTGGGTACGTCCTTTGCAGCATAACACATCTCTACCCGAAACATCATGAATAGCATCAAAATTGCAGTTTGTAAATACATATGTGCAAGAAATGAAGAAATGATTTACATTCAGAGCCTCTATGTACCAAAAGAGATGGAAGACTGAAAAAAGAGTCAGCAAGGGCATGTCTACAGCTGTTACAAGAGGCTGCATAAAAGATACAGTTCTGCCTAGCTAATGTCGAATAGAGATCATACAAAGTAAAATATGCACCCTGCAGTTTTCCATTCCTGTTCTTAGATTTGAGATCTCCTTTCTTGGCCCCCGCCAGGCATTTGTTTGAACCAGAGCTCGCCGCCTGAAATTTCTGGCAGATGTCCTGGCAAGCAGGGGTACGTGTGATGTCACCATAGGGTCGAGGAACCTAAGGCTGTTAAAACCTCCTCCTATGTCATCCCACTCAAAAATGGAGAAAAGGGAGTGTCTTGTAGTTCCTATATAACCTTTACAGGATCTGCACGTTTGGATAACATAAACTGTGAGATTGGTGGCAGACTGAGTCAGTGCACCCCCATCGGGTGTGTTAGCATGTCTGTATTAGCTAGCTCACAGTGCCACTATAATCTCCCCTTACCAAAGAGAGAATAGGAGAGAATATTTACTTAGAAACTTAGTTTGTCTCAGAGATACACAAAATAAACATACTAGGTGTTTGTCAATGAGAATTTATTGAACAGTTGTTATTCTAGTGTAGAATAGATGAGCTGTAACAGCCATTAGACAGTAGCAGAGATATATGATTAGAAGTATTATGAAAGTAAAGGGGTGGTACAGTTCTACCATCTTGCAGTAATCATAAATATATACAAGTACATGAAATACATGATAAAAAGTGCGTACTCCTACGATGCCTCCCTAACTAGATGTACCTAAATGTACCTAGCATCAGTGTAGGTGTTATGCCAAGAATCTCTCTAGGACCTAGTCAACCCCATTACCTGAGAATGAGAGAATATGGGACCCCGTCCTGGTCTCGAGTTGGACACCCCGCGAGGGATGTTAGACCCTTGCGAGCTGGAGTGTCTGCATGCAGGAAACTCAGCGTCTCTGGTGAGTGTGTCAGCCGGGAAGTCTCGGTCTCCTCTGTCCTTCTAAGCAAGATGTGATGTATATATACCCATAGGTCTCCCCAGTGGTCCTACCTTGCTGTATTACTGTGTCGGCCTAAAGAATGATGTCAGACCTGAACTTTATACAGAGATAGTATACAGGAGGTGGTAGTCCTGCTGTGCTTCCAAGAAACCTGCATAATGTATGAGATTGAAACTAAGGAAAAACCCGCGTTCTGAATGCAGTGTCGTATCTAGGTAAAAGGTCAGTCCCTAAGAACCGCTATGTATGTAATGTAGGGAAGAATATAGGTGAAAGGTTGCAATATTACATGTGCCTATATAGGGTACCTATAAGGAATATAAGAGGAGAAGTAGGCCTCTCCTAGGTAGGCGGACCCTAGGAATTGAATAAATATTCGGGAAGTTGCTGAATTCTTACGCTTAATCTCCTCACCATCAAAAAGGAAAACGCATAGAAGACCGGCTTCTTTTGAAAGGGTTCTTTTGCACCGAAATGCCCTTTGAACCACGCTCCGAGAGCAAGAGTGGAAGACAGCAGATTCATTCAGCAGCATGTGACATGTAAGACTATACTGTCCATGTCTCACTAGTTTTGCCTCACTATTCGCCAAAGTACAATGACAACAATATGAGCAAATTTCTAGTCCTCACGTATGTCACTAAAACATAAGTCACACAGACCACAGGACAGGCTCACACCCTTCCATCCATGCAGCCCCACTGATTGCCCTTTCGCGAAATGAACTTCTGCACTTCGTTGGGTCATAAAGCACTATATGCATGCAACTGCAGAACTAGTGCCCGGAAATATACAATGGTGATTGACCAGATGGCGAAAAGCAAGAGAAACTTGTCACTCCCCTGCCTCTTAGTTGGTCTTCTTGAACTCTGGGGTGTGAGGGCCCCATAGCACCTCCTTCATGTTTTTACTATTGGAACTGGAGAAAGGGTCTTTTTTCATCTTCTTTATAAGAGCCATTGGAACACCTGAGTTCGCAAGAGGCAAAGTACATTGCTTGCCAGATTTTAGTTGACTCCTTGAGGGTTGCTTACACTATTAAGTGGTGTGAGGTGCACAGAAATGAGTAGCCTTGTAGATTTGGAAATATGCTGTTAGTTACATTTAGACACATTTGATACGGTTGGTACAATATCGAGGAACTACCTAGACAAGATAATACACAGGCTTACATGTTTAAGAAATAAAATAACATTTTATATTAATAGAATTTATTTTTTGTGTAACCAACGTACTTGTTTGATAGTCTCTAAATGTGCTGTTTCCAGGCCTGGTGTGCTAAAAAACAACTCTACTTTTCTTTAAACTTTCAACTTGAGATCGATCAAACACAAATACTCTAAATTCCAACATAGTTTGTTCTTAGTGCAGCCATTCGAATAAAAAATAAAAAAGGCAAAACTGACAGCATTATGGCAGCATTATGGCAGCAGTGTGCTCTAAACTTTGATGCCAGTATCCATTCAACATCAGCTAAGGATGTTTTCTACCTTGGCACAGCACTCAAGTTCAAGTTTATTGATAGTTCAAAATGTAATATTTCATCATCCATGTACATAAGACAATCACCTTAGATGTAGATCAACTTTATTTTAGCAGTTAAACACAGCTATAAACGCATATTACAAATATAAAATACATGGATTAAAAACATATCTCATGGTCACCTTAATAAAACAGATCTCATAATGACAAGTAGAATACATATAGTCAATACAAAACACAATCAATAGCCCTCTCAAACAAATTAAGGAACAAAAAACACCATGCAGCAAATTACCCCGCCACCATCTAATAAATAGAGCAAGCTGGCAGGATCAGGCTACTAAAACAGCATCAGTTTTCGTCTGCTAATAGCATCCTTTAAGAAGAAACAGATAGAAAAACAAAGTGTGGGAGAATTTAACCCTTGCACATAGAGCAGAGCCTCAGTACATCTTCTAATACCCCAAGCTCAAATTAGGGGTATTAAAAACCTCTTAGAGAGTACTCAATAATATTTAACAAAGAAGGTAAAGCGAAGCAAACTTTGGGACGAAGACTTCTCACAGGGACAGATTAACATCGTATTGGGGTCAAACTGGCCCAAAGGAAAATTCAGATGCCACCTTATAATTCCAAGTCTAAATCTAATTAGAAGAACTCTGTCCCAGGTGGAATCCACCCAGCATAGGTATGGCTCCATATTGGGCTGGACTGTAGAGGCCCATGCTCTCTAACTGAAGTTTTGGTTAATTCCTCCACCTCTTTAAGCTGCATTTTCCAAAATAAACTTTTTCTACCCAGGTAGTATCAGCCTTAGTAATGACAGATGGGGAAAAGAAGAGTTCTGGTCTCCCCAGGATAGTCAATTTATGTTTAACGTAGTGTTATCAGGCCTCTGTCACAGGCTAGACAGTCAGAGATCACCTTCCTATTAAAACCTGCATGATAATTTGCCCATATGTTACACCATAACACCAGGGAGCCAGTTTAACACGGTCCTCAACATACTCAACCCCCAACATATTTAACCGCCAACGAACAATGTAGGTGGCGCTAGCTCCGGGTACACCTTAAATACGTCACAAGTCCCTATTTTCTTCTCTCTGAAGAGCAATGATGTTAGAAAAGCCCCAAATACCAGCCCCACAGGTAAGGATGGGTAAACATTTGCTCCTAAAAACTTCCAAAAGAGGAGCCACTGGTTTTTTGCCAATGCGTGCGGCTAAGATATAAATTTAGCCTGCAGCATTGGAAAACCTTTAGGACATTTTATATCAACAGGGACCCCAGCTACCCCTGGCATCAAAACCCACTCCCAAATAAGATAAATCCTGTGTAGGAGCAACAAGATGGCCCAGCAGAAACACACTCTTCATCTTTACAGATGTGGGGCCACAAAACATAGTAAATGGTTTGGAAGGATTTGCAGCTAACCCCAAAGAATCCATGAAATTAACGAACACCTGAAAAAGGGTATTGAGGCTCTTATTTGTTTTCCCAAGAAAAACTGCATCATTCACATAAAGTAACGCAGGTTTTTTTTTCTTACCCACATAGGGTACATCAGTTTTATATGTAGATAATACATCCTCAAGGTTATTGATGTACAGTAAGAATAAAATAAGTGCCAATACGCACCCTAGGCAAACTCCCTTCTCCAGAGGAAAACTGCTGGTGCATTCCCCAGGAGGGCCATATCTTACAAACGTTGTGAGATCAAAATGCAGGGCTGGCAAAAATTGCATCAGCCCTCCAGCAAGGTCCACAGTTTAGATCTTATCACACTGTTGAAGGCGCTCAACAGGTCCATGAAGGATAGGCAAAGGGAGCCCTGCTTTGCGGTGGTATATTTGCTAGTAAGCAAATGCAATTTATGCATTGCTCCACCGTGCCAAGCCCCTCCCGAAACCCATATTGCACCTCCAACAGTATGTTCCTCTCTCTGACCCAGGACAACAAATGCTCCAACACCACCATCCCTGCAATTTTAACAGCAGAGTCCAACAGGGAGAGTGGGCGATAACAAATAGGAGATTGCAAATCACCCTTTTTTAAAAGAGGCACGATAGTGGCCGTATGCCACAAGTCGGGAAGGCCAGTAATAGTAAAGGCATTGAAGCAATTACATAATAATGAAGTACATACTTCTGGGACTGCTCTATAAATGTCCATAGTGACACCATATGGCCCTGGAGCCTGATTGGATGAAGTTTTCATTATGGCATCCTGTTGGAAAGTGCGTTATTGGTAGGGGCAAATGTAGGTCTGCCACTGGCAATAGGGCCACTAACACATTGTAGGACCCAGCATAGGTCTTAGAAAATTATTCCTATGCTCAACTCTTGGTAACGTGGCTGCGAGCAGACAGGCTTAACTTCAAAGATAGGTATGTAAAGCATTTAAAAATACCATTTCAGTAAATAATCAAGACACAACACAAAATAAAATCCAACACCAATTTATAAAAATAAGTCATATTTTTATCTTTTAAATGACATCAAAACAAAAATCCACTATAGGGAACCAGAGCTATGAATTTTTAAAGAAGAGTCACTTTCTAGTGCTTAGAAACCAACAGTTCCCCTTTTAGTCATTTCGTTTTCTCTGACCGGGACACCTTTAAGAAATTGTTCTGGAGAATCTCACCAAATGTGTTGTGCCTTATCCAGCAGGCAGGGTCCAAAGTATCCAACTCCTTCCTGAAGTTCTGCTTGCGGGTCCCAAAGTATCTAACACAATCTAAGGTTCTGTAACCTCCAAGAGGGTCCTTGAAAGTATGAAACTTAAATTCCGCAATCCACTCGAATCAAATCAAATCAAATCAGGTGTTTTTTAAGCGCAACTACTCACCCATAAGGGTCTCAAGGTGCTGGGGTTGTGTGTGGGGGGGGTTCGCAGGTTCCAGTCCATCAAGGAGGGGGTCTGTCTGTCGAAGAGCCAGGTTTTGAAGTGTCTTGCGAAGATGGGGAGCGATGTTATCTGTCTGAGGTGGAGCGGAAGGCCGTTCCAAGCACTGGCCGCGTGGAAGGAGAAGGAACAGGGTCTGGATCTGGTCTTTCTGGTGCGGGGGACCACGGTGTAGGAGAGCTGGGCTGATCATAGGGTCCTTTGGGGTGCGTGGAATTTGAGTCAGCTGTTCAGGTATGCTGGTCCGGTGACGTGGAGGGCCTTGTGAGCGTTGGTTAGCATCTTGAAGGTGACTCTAGCTTCGATGGGGAGCCAGTGTAGTGTGCACAGGTGCTGGGGGATGTGGCAGTGGCTTGGCAAGTTGAGGAGCAGGTTTGCGGCGGCACTTTGGATGTTTTGTAGCTGGTGGGTGAGGTTTTGGTTTCTTCCGGCATAGAGTGCGTTGCCGTAGTATAGCCTGCAGGTGACCAGGGCGTGAGTGACGGTCTTTCTGTGTTCGAGTGGGATCCATTTGAAGAGGATGTGGAAGCAGGAGGATGAGACGGAGTTGATCTGGTGGTCCATTTTGAGCTCTGAGTCCAGGATGATTCCCACGTTGCATGTGTGGAGCGTGGGGGTGGGCGCGCTTCTGAGGGCGGGGGTCCACCAGGTGTCGTTCCAGGTGCCTGGGTTTGGGCCCATGATGAGCACTTCTGTTTTGTTTGTGTTTAGTTGTAGGCAGCTGTTTTTCATCCATTTGGCGATGGCTTCCATGCCTCTCAAAAGTTGTGTCTGGTGGTGTTGGGATAGTTGGATAGGGAGAGGATGAGTTGGGTGTCGTCTGCGTATGACACAATGTTGAGTCCGTAGGTTCTGACGAATGGGGGTGAGCAGAGCCATGTAGACGTTGAAGAGCGTAGGGCTGATTGAGGACCCATGGGGGACTCCGCAGGTGGTAGGTGTAGGGTCTGAAAGGAAAGACGGGAGTCTGGCCCGCTTTGTTCTGCCAGAGAGGAAGGAGCGGATCCAGTCGAGGGCCTTGTCTTGGATCCCTGCATCGTGGAGTCTGCGTACTAGGGTGCAGTGACAGACTGTGTCGAACGCCGCTAAGAGGTCGAGGAGGATGAGGGCTGCTGTTTCTCCTTTGTCCAGTAAGGTACGGATGTCGTCTGTTGCGGCAAGGAGGGCTGTTTCCGTACTATGGTTTTTTCTGAAGCTGGATTGGGAGGAGCCGAGGATGTTGTGCTCTTCGATGAATGTGGTGAGTTGGCTGTTAAAGGCTTTCTTGATGACTTTCGCTGGGAACGGGAGGAAGGAGATGGGTCTGTAGTTTTTGAGGTCGGTGAGGTCTGCCAAGGGTTTCTTCAGGAGGGGGTAGATCTCAGCGTGTTTCCAGTCATCAGGGAAAGAGGCTATTGCCAGGGAGCGGTTGATGGTGTGGCAGAGCATGGGTGCGATGGTGTCGGCGAACTCCTTGATGATGTTGAAGAGTTCTTTGCTGTTGTGCATGATTGGAGATTCTGTCTTCAATCTCTTTTTTCCTCATTTTTCTGATGAGTTGGTGGTGGGCGTTGGAGGCGGTTCAGAAGTTGTTGTGGGCTTCTGTGGATTTGGTGTTCCTCCAGGCCTTTTCGAGGCGGCAGCAAGTGCGTCTGGACTCTCGAAGTTCAGTGGTGAACCATCTAGCTTTCTTGGTGTGGGTGTTGTTGTTTTCTTGAGGGGGCTATGGTGTTGGCGCTGTCGGAGATCCATCTGTGCAGGGTTCGGGCTGCGGTGTTGGTGTTGTCCTTTTCTGCGATGGTTGGGGTGAAGTTGCTGAGTGATGAGGTTAGCTGGTCATCAGGGATTCTGGTCCAGTTTCTTCGTGGGAGCAGGTGCTGGTGTCTGTGGATGGTGGGTGTTCTGAAGGTGAAGTGGTCGCCTCAATGGTCAGTCCATGGGAGTTATGTGGTGTGGCTGAAGGTGATGGAGTCTCCTGTTGTGAAGAGGGGGTCAAGGGTGTGTCCTACTGAGTGCGTGGGTTCGGTCACGATCTGGCGGAGTCGAATGTTGTGGAGGTTATCCAGGAGGGATGTGGTGCTAGGGTCCAGTTGGTTGTCAAGGTGGAAGTTGAGGTCTCCCAGTAGGGTGTAGTTGGTGGACAGGATGGCATGCAGGGAGATGATGTCCATGATGGATTTGGCAAAAAGTCCACAGGGTCCAGGGGGGAGGTAGATAAGGGTTCCACGGAGGGTAAAGGTAGGGCTGGCCAGTATTTTGAAGTGAAGGTGTTCCATCATATCTGTGGGCTCGTCTGGGAGTATGCTCAGGAGGAGGGTGGATTTGTGGGCGATGGCGAATCCTCCTACAGGGCGGGTGGGGCGGTCATTCCTGGAGATTTTGTATCTTTGGGGAATGGCGATGTCTGGTCCCGAGGTGGTGTTGGTCCAGGTTTCGGTAATGAATGAACAAAATCCTTACAAATCCACTGGTACTCCAGGCTGGGAATTCTTTGTGGGGATGTCCAGGTGAGCTCTGTTACCTGTAGCTTGCAGGGAGTCCACACTTTAGTCCGTTTGCAGCAAGGTAATCCACAGGGCTGCAGTTTTAGTTGGTGCAGTCTTCAGAGGTCAGGCCTTAGAAATCTTTGCACAGCCAAACTTATCATCCGAGCACTTTTTGTTTCAGTAAGTTTCAAGCAGCAGATTCGCAGAGCTCTGCCCCTCTCAGATACTTATTCAAAATTCTCTGGGTCAAGCAACAGGTCACTTCTGACCAATGAGAGCAGGGTAACTCCTCATAGTTATGTCCACATCCTATAGAGTGTGGCAATATTTTGTCCCAGAGTGCATCAAATCTTCCAAATCCATAATGTCTGATTTTCCAGCAAGGAGGTAAGAGCTGGCTAAACACACCCCCATGGGAGGGCTTATTTCCATAGACTCTCCCCCTACCATCTGCACATACCTTCTTTAAGCCTAGCCCTGACTCTGGGTCAACAGTGTAAAAGTATAACTGACACCCAGGCCTCCCCTCTGCCTTTGAAGAGCATGGTTTATGACTTCACTCCCTGGCCTGGCATTCCTATGGACCAGCACACTGCCCTCCCAGCACTGTTGGCAACCCCAGGGGCTCTTTATCACCTTTTCAAAGCAGCCTGGCTAATCCACTTAACTCTGACCAATCAGAGCAGACCACTGAAAGGCTGAATTTTGACTTACAAACAAGAAAGTCTTATAACTTCTTGTATGTACACTTTAGGAGAAATTCAACAATATAATATTGTTGGATTTACTACTACCATTCTGGGAAATCTTTGAATGGCCAGGCTTGTCCTCTCCTATCAATAGTTATCAATCAATAACTTCATACGATGTTAACCTACAGGCCATGGGATTTGCAAAGGGGAAAATGACTTGGATCAGTTTTCTAGCACCTGGGCTTATAAAAATATATTTTATAATTATTTCCGTAATTTCTACAGGACCCCCACCCCCTGTGAAACTAGTGGAGACTTTAGGGGTTCCGAATCTGCAGAAATATTGCAGATCCTCCTTACCCAGTGCTCCTAGCATCAAAATCGATTGAGCAGCAATTTAACACAATGTGGGGAGTGAAATGTGAACTTTCACTTTACCCAGGCATATAAAAACTCATTTTATGAGGGTGTAGCTTATACATATCTGACCCCCTCCCCTGGGATACCTATGGGAGTCCCTGGGGGTCCCTAATATGCCAGAACATTGTAGGGTATCCATTTTAAGTACCCCTACCACCAAAGTCGAGTGTGAGCGCAATTTACTTTTTAAAAGCAGTCCTGGCACCCAGGGCTGTTTTTAAACTGACCTCAGGCTTCAGCAGTACACACATGAAAGTGCAGAAAAAGCTTCTGGCCTATAAACTGCCATGCCCCAGGGTACTGGGGACTTCTCGGTAGGTGCAATCCCCTGCCCTATTATATACTATGGGCTTATGGGGTAGGTCATGCCAATTACAGGGGTACCCCCATACCATAGTGTACCCTAGAGTATGTTAGGTTTTTTAACTGTATTCTAATGTGTTCCTTTCAGCTTAGCACTGGCCCTGGGCCTGGTTAGGCAGAGCCCAGGATCAGTCAAAATCAGTTACCACCAGCATCAGTCAGCAAAAGGTTGAGGGTGCCCAGGGCACAGGATGAATTTGCAAAACATCCCAGATCTCTTCCAATGAAAAATTAATATTGATTGGCAATTCCACCGCTGCCTCCGAGCCAAATTGATGCTAGTCAGAGCTATATAATGCACCAAAATAGGCTATTCAAGGCTCTGGGCTGATGGTGGTGATATAAAATCAATACTTGAACTCAGGGAGCCAATATCCTTAACCACCCTCCAGAAAGTTGTGGCATCCTTCATCCTTCAAAACTGAACAAGTTTCCCCAAATACTTGATTTTATCTCTTTTTTTCTCCTACTCAGAAACCGTGTAGCCTCAGCACTAAACTCTTTTGACTGTCTCTAGGAGTTTCCTTCAAAGCCCCATGTAGATTGAGGGAGGTCTTCCTACAGGCAAAATCAAACCACTGACCCCAGGGATATCGGGTCTTGTTGGTTTCATGAGTAATTTTCTAATGGCCAGTCCTACACGGGCAAAGCAATTATCCTCATCCCGCAAATCAACCATGGGTGACAATCACCTAAAAACACATGAAAAAGGATAAAAAATGTGTTTTACAATAAAAATCAGTTCGTATTCTTTTGACCACCTCTTATAGGAATGCTCAGCTTGAGGGGTTTGATACTGCCCCTTGTTGCATTGCCCAAGCTATGTACAGAAATGTGGGCACTGCTGCAATAACTAGTGTTGATGTGTCACCTTTTCAGGTTCTATTCTATTTTATCCTATCCCTGACGTTAGGCTAAGAGATCGACACAAAGGCACTAACCACCTACTACTACCGTTAGCATAAAGAGGGCAAAAAACATAACAGGTGTTTGTACAGTTCCGTGGCAGATTTACAGTGAAAACAAAGGTGTGAGCCTTGATGCAAGGCTCCCCATGTGGCTGAAAAAGCAGCTACTGGGAGTGTCCCACACCTAAATTGTAAAAAGACTGATAATGCATGGGCGGGGTGTAGAAAGTCTAAAAATTTCTCGGCCTTGTTAATGAATTTGTGGAGCAGAAAGGCACCTGTTAAGGTGCCTGTCATACTCCAATTGTTCCTACTAATTTCTGTTTCTCTTAGACCAATTCATTTTACTAGATTTACATCACCAGAACAGGTAGAGCGTGCGTCTTCCCAGAATTTTTCCAAGCCCAGGTCGGATCATGTGTTTTTTTAGGGAGGCCAGCCACTTAATTTTACCCACCAAATTCATCCTTAAAATATCCCTAATTCCTCTCTAAAATCGGCTTGTTCACTAGTACTCTAGATACATAGCCAGTAAAACAGTTTCATGTGTTCCTAGGTCCAAGTACAATGGGACAAGGGGGGCCCTTCCCTAAGCCGGTGAGAGCTCTGAGGAAGTTGCTTTTTGCCACACTAAAGGACTCTAAGGCTGGGGCAGCCCCAGAGTTCAGCACTGTAAAGTGCAGCCCCCTAACTAGAGCCTTCTAAATCTCTATGTCTGGCTGTATAGGAGTCCAGTTGGTATTTTCAAATTTACAAAATGCCCCATTCTGTGTTTCAACGTTAGTGTCTCTTTAAAATATCTGGTTCCCAAGACCCAGTCTTCACTAATCTAATCCTAAATAGTCAAACTCATGCACTTTCTGTCGTGGTTCACTATTTACTTTGATACCCCCTCTCGCCATCCTCTCCTCATGTAGGTCACAAATTTTGTTTGTGAAGTGGTGATAGCCTGGGATGGGCTCAGTCAATTTCCCACTTGAGCCACACCTAACACTAGCAAAGTTCCCCTCATGAGGTAAGATAAAAATGTGTAGCAGATGGGGGGGCTCTTTTCTTGAAGTTCAGCCCATAATTTCTTTCTAGGCACTAAATCGAAAGGGGTGCAAAGATCTTCAAACACCCCAAAAAGATCACCCTTGGCCAGGTTCACCGTCCTCAATATAACTAGGACCTAACTGAAGGCCTGATCGAAGGCACTAGTCTTGTGCTTAAAGCCTGCCTGTAGATTTGAAAGGATGTGGTTTTCTTTACACCATTATATGAGTCAGTCCAGAACCTGTTTATTCAACACCTTCTGCAGGTCATCTAAAAGGCTAATTGGGTGATAGTTTGAGGGGATAGTAGGATTTCCCTTTTTGTAAATGGGGACAATCTCAGCACCCTTCAGGGCAAAGGAGTGGCCTCTTCCTTTATAATTGCATTGGATCCAAGATTTATGTAGGGTACCCAGACAGCCTGATCAGATTTGAAAAGATCAGCAGGGGTCTTGTCGAGACTGGGAGCCATCCACTATCCAAAGGAAAAAACTATTGGGGAAAATTGTAGTTTGGTTGGAAGTTATCATCCTTAGGGGCAGCCACTTCCTCTAGATCTCAAGATGTTGAGCACAAGTTTCCAAACTGGATGACCTATTCACTGGGCAGAATTGAGGACTCAGCCAGCCTGCCTGTCCTCCCTTTATGCACAGTTACCTGTTGCCAGAATTGTTTCTGATCCTTGACTGTTAAGGCGACCAGGAGCTTCACCAAGATGTAATTTTTCTAATTTTCCCTGTCTTACTTTATTATGATCCTGTATAGAGCACCATTTCCCTAATATCCTTGATAACTCCCATTTTTAGTGCTTCCAATAGCCTTGTTTTTTTCATCCTACGTGGTCTGGGGTTCAGGTGGTGTGCTGTGCCCCAACGCTTTCTTACTGAAGAAAACTTACAATTTTAAGAACACTCCATTGCATTCAGTTAATATCTGTCCATTATTCCCCCAGTATGCTTGCATAATTTTCATATTGGAGGCAAGATCTGAGTATAAATCCTTAACTACCCCAGGAAGGGCACTCACCTTTTCCCGCTTGACATTCCTCCTATTGTTTGTAATATCTATCGTTGCCTGTGGACCAGCTACTGCAAGGAGCAATATTACTGACAGATTCAGTTTAAGTATTAAGGGGTTGTGGTTGCTCTCAGCTCACTCTGCCACTGACATATCCTTGATGGTAATATAACCCTCTTCTAAATTTTGACACACGTAATTTGTCTGAAGGGGCCTGGCCATTACAGGCATGCAACCCATAGGACAATGTAAGATTCACCACCTAGAGGGCCTTCTGGAAAAGTTTTCTTTTAATTGGAACTGTAAGCTCAGGAATTTCCCATATCGAGTTCTCTGTACTGGATAAGTCTCAAGCTAGACCACTTGGTTGAAAGCAAAGACTAAGATCCCCAGCCACAAGTATGTGGTGGGTTTGGGAATGGGCCAGCAGGACTCTTTCCAGTAATTGTAAGGTTTTGGATTCCCGCTTGTGGCTATCACTCCTATTATATATATTGACTACCAGGTTCAGTGTAGGTTCTAGCCCAAAAAGTATTAACCCATGGCTGTCTGGTGAGGCTGTTTTTGTGTACAGAGATGGAATATAATAAGGTAGTCCATACCAATATTAGAAGACCGCCGGAGGGATGCCATGCTGTATATTTAGTAACGGGTATACAGGAACCCTTACACCCACCCCTGTGGATTTGATCAATGGACCAGGTTTCTTGGAATCAACATGTCATGGGTATCAATAAACCTGTGTCAATCTGAGTTGCCCAATTTACCACTTATACCTGCGATGTTTCAGCTCAGTAAAATTATCTGTGAAAAAGGGCAGCTAGGTGGTAGGGTGACAGCTATCTGGGGGCATTCTGGCGAGTTAGTTTTTCCAGCACGTCTATCTAAGGTTGAGGTAACTCAATACATTAATGCTTGCAACAGGAGGCCTATCCTCACAGGGGTTTACCATTTCGAGGTCTGGGATTAGAGACACACTTGCCATGGCCTCTTCTACTGGCACTGGCTTATTTTCTCTGTGGTCAACATGATTCATTTTAAGAGGAAGTCAATCAACTTGGGCCAGAGGGGAAGAGATTTCTACTCTAACAGGAGGTTATTGGCATTTTCAGCCACCTTTCCTGTTGAAATTATGGTGACTCCTTATCATGATATGGTGGGCATCTGTGTATGTCAAACTGGTGTTGGTGCAAATCCAATGCAAGACCTTATTTTTCAATTTTGTGGGGCTAAGTGAGGCACATGTGATAGCATCGGGTGGCAAATTTAGACAATTTGATTTGGGGCCAAATGTTGGACTCTAATCTGTGTGGACCTGTTCCCTTCCCTCTCCCATCCTCCTTAGTCCATCTCTGCGACTGCTGCATTTAAGGGCGGCAATCTATTTCCCCTAACCTGCTCATGGACACATTTGATTTTAGGCACTCTGGGCAGGGACGGAGTTTCTTGCTGTCTCACCCAGGTTGGGCATTGTTCCAGAGAAATTCACCTTATCGGTTTGGGAAGTGGTGTGGTGCTCAGCCTCCTGGCATCCCATGGGTGGTGGGTGGGTGATTTTACGTAGCTCAGTTTCTATGCTGGCCAGACACTCATAGATTGGGCCAAATTCTCCCATCACAGCTGTGATCAGATTGTTGCACAATTCCTTTACTGCTTAGTAGAACTTGGCATTTTCACCCTTTTTCAAGGTCCTCAGACACAGTGGAGACAGAAACATGCAGTCTCTTAGATTTAATTCCATGGTCAGTTCTCTTCCTTTTGCCCACTATATCCTTCGTTGCCCCTTTTGCTGCACCACTGCAGAGATGCGATTTTGATTTTGAACCTGTAAATTCCTGGTCTACTCTTAGGTCAACATCGTTTCGTTTTTCAGTGTAATCCCCAAGCTCTGTCTAACACAGGTGCTACTAGCACATGTCGTTTCTAATTCCAGTGATCTTGTAACGGACTCATGGGAACATGAAGGCTGGGTAGTTACAGGGATGAGAGTGACAAGCGGTGCTCCGTTAACTCTCTTTCCTCGTTAATTACACCTACTGCGCTCTTTAGAAAGTGTAGAGCAGGGCGGGGGTTTTGGCCCACTGCCCTAAAGATCAAACAAGCAGGGGTGTAACCATGGAAATGGAGATAAAAAATAAACACATTATCTGCAGTAGCCAAGATGAAAGAGGGGTGGCTGAGCCCAGTCTACTTCGGATGATGACGGGGGCAAGACTGGCCAGCCCTTGGCCCGCACGCACCTCACGCTGCTGGAATTAGCAAGGCACATTATAGTGCAGGTACGACAGCGCAGGAGAAGACTCTGCCCCTCCTCCTCCTTGAATGTGCAGCAGTAACAGTGCGCGAAAAGGAATCCAATTTTGACACTTTTTCAAAGATAATTTGTTAACTTTATTTGGATGACAGGGGCTATCAATCCCAATGATGTAAAATGGGATTTCAATGTTCTAGCAACGCAATTATGATTTCTCTAATTTAATGCACTAAAACTTTCAAGATCTTAGCTAGTTATAGAAAAATGCCAAATACGTGGAAGGTTATAATTAATAATTGATTATTGAGTCAGTTATGGAGAAGCAATAGGAAGTGAGGCAAAGTCAGATGGGATCGTGCATTGGCAAAGCCAATTGGTCTATCCTTTTATTAGTGGAAGTGCTTAGTAATTCATGGGTAAATTTATCTGGTTTGTATGGCAATAAATAAGGGCAAGAGTTGAGTGTGTTGGTGGGAGATTGTGAGTGAGTGGTTGAATCTGAAGGGGTCGATAAAATTGTGGGAACATTTAATGTGCGAGGGTGAATATAAGTTGTAGGTTTGTTTGTGAAAGTAAAATTGCCTTAAGAAACAATCATGAAGAAACTAGGGCACACAACAGTCACAAAGCAATGTGCAGCTTTAAAGTACTCAATATAAACATTGTCTCATCAAGTGCACTCTGTTATCCAAGGCTGTCTTAAATGTAACATCTGTTAACTAACACAATAGAATGCTTCAAAGTGCTTAGGTTGTACAATACACTGGACCATGACAAAAATGAGAGAGACTATATGGAAGACTGGGTTGGCCCTTCACATACAGATCTACAACACAAGTATGTAAACTCCTCTAGTTATATCAGTTTCACATTAGCAAAACTGGTGAATTACTAGAATTAAGGCACTGACAATTTAAAACGATCTATTTCAGCCACAAACGCTAGTCTGACAACAATATACAGATACAGAAGGGAGGGAGTTCTCATCCTTTGGTTTAACATATAGGTGAAACAAATACTTTAGACTTACAAGTGTTATCTTAGAGTCCTTTGCCCCTACTTGGACAGCCCAACAAAGCTATGTCCATGCACTATAAGTGGCCCCTAAAGGAGGGTTCTCTAATTCCATAACCATATAATCAGACGTTTATGTGTAACCCCTATTGCACCAATGCTTCTTGACCACCTACTACCTACAACGACCCTGGGACTGTCTTTCGGGGCATGCTCCTTGGGGCTCTGTAAATACATGTGTTTATAAATAAAAGGTGTTTGAATCTTCCCCTAATGTTTTATTCTGCATTTGAAACTGTCTTTAATAACAGAAATATACAGCATATCCCTTTGTATATAAGCATTTATTTGTACTATATATATGTACCTATCTTTTTGTATTGCTTTGGATAAACATGTAGACTAATTATGTTGTTAAAAAATAAATAAAATACATTTTTAAGTATAACAACACTTGAAAACTATAGTTTATCTAATGCATCTTTAATATGCATATACTTTATGCACCTACATACCTTCCATGTACTTGGATCTATATATTTATTACTTTTATCCCAAAAAAGTATATTCAATGCACTACCCTATTTCTCATCCTATACATCTATCAATATCTTTAATCTACATATACTTACCTCCTTTATGCATCTATATACTTTCAATGTACTTATGGATCTATATGTTTATTACTTTCTTCTAATTCAGCATATCCAATGCACTACCCTATTTCTCACCCTATACCTCTCTCAATGTATCTTCTACCCCAACTTTCTAACTCATCTCAAACTTCTTTCTACTACTCTTTCCAATGCACTACCCTATTTGTCACCCTATACCTCTATCAATATATACTCTACATCCACTCTCTCGTTTATCCCAAACCACATACCACTACTATAATCCCCAAAATAAACCTTTCTAGAGTATCCCCTACTGTACCCCTCCTTGCAGCATCTGACACCTCTTTTTCTATACCGATCCCCTAAAACAAGCGTTTCTAACTCTTCCCTCTGATTCTTTCCCTCCACATCCCTTTTTACTAATCCCAAGCCTCCTCCTGCTGCTATGACCTCCAAAACAAACAAACAAAAAAGTCTAAATCCTTCACTCTTCTATCCCTCCACTATCCTTTTCAATCATAATAACAGACTAACATGTCCACTTCTCAAATTTCATACTTCACTATACTAATTTACCACTAATCTTTTATGGGTTCCAGAGTAGCGTGCTACTCGCCGAAAAAGCGCTTCAACACCTCATCAGGGGTAGCAAGCACTATATAAATGCACATCTTTTTCCCTCTTCTATCCCTCTGCTTCCCTTCTCTATCGAAATAACTGAATAACATATCCACCACTCAAATTACTTTCATATTTCACAATACTAATTTTCAACACTAATCCTTTATGGGTTGCGGAGTGCATGCTACTCACCAAAAAAGCATTTCACCACCCCATCAGGGGTAACGAGCACTATATAAATGCAAACCTTTTTCTGTCTTCTATCCCGTCCCTACTCTTCTCAATCCAAATAACCGACTAACATATCCGCCACTCAAATTACTTTCATATTTCGCTATACTAATTCAACACTAATCCTTTAAGGGTTCTAGAGTAGCAAGCTACTCACCAAAAAAGCACTTCAACACCACATTAGGGGTAGTAAGCGCTATATAAATGCAATTACAATACAATACAATATATGGCAGTCATGCTTCATTACTGGTTACTGCCATGTAAAGTGAGGAGGACACATTGACACCTGAGGACCAAGTTAATATGCTTCTACCAACATAGGGCTCAAAGGTCCATCATAATCATCAGGACATAAAATATAGCACCCTATCAGCAAGGGTTCAGCACATTATCCAGTTCCTCCATACATTGTTTAACATGTGGTTTGAATACAGAATTGACCAGGGCTAAAATTAAATGGCAAGACAAAGCAAGACAAGGCAGTGAAGGTTAGAATCTGGGGGTACAGGTGAAAAAATATGTCAAGATTATTTGGCATCGAATGCACATAAAGATTAAGTTGCATTATTCTAAATTATTTTACTTAAAGTCAAACATGTTTTATGAAAATACTCAATTTTCTGGAATAAACCTTTACAATCTAAATAACACAATTCTGCATTTGCAGCACTAAGAAAGAAAATACTGGTAACAAAGAGATATGCATAGAATTAAGCACAGATTTCGATAGAGCTAAAAATTAACTTTCTAACTTCCCAGCTGCGTTCTGAGGTCTTCACAGAGAGTTTGTTCCCTTGTTTGAACAGGCACTTCGGCATTTGAATTGCTCTGCAGCATTCAGTTTCAGCACCGCCTAACAAGGTTAAGTTTCTCCTGAAGAGTTTTAATGAAAGCAAAATGTCATGGTGCCATGAGATTACCTCAGTGAAAATTGAATTGTACTGACTGTCTAATTGAAAAGGAGATTATCTTGTTAAAATTCGATCAGTATCTAACTGCTAAATGAAGCCTGAAAAGGAAATGAAATTTGCAAGGACTAAATCCTTCGCAGTGCAATAGGGCTTTTCCGAAGGCTGCCTTACTGAAGAAACACACCTGTGCAAAGTATTGTACTGCTTAGTCTCAGTGATATAACACTCTAGTGGTATAGAACTGACAATTGAAAAAACAGTAGGGCGCTCTGTGAATTGGATAAAAAAGAATTGGAAACAGAAAAAAGACTCAGAAATGGATGTGAAAGTATAACAACTTCTCGTGAAGTAGCCATAAACCTGAGACAAAATAGTGGAGTAAACCTGAAATTGGGTTTTTATCCACTGCTTCCTAAAGATATAACAAATCATTTGTATCAGGGTATGTAGTAGTCAAGGATCAAGATTGATGTCTAAAAGTAAGACAGTGAGGACAAAAGATCAATATAATGGTGAAAAAAGGGAAGCCCTCACAGAACTACAACGAGGATACAAGAACAATATAATGGAGAAATAAGCGGAAGCACTCTAGGAACTACGGAATAACTCACAGATGACAATAAAACCTTCAGTTAAGGTTTGTAACCTTATTAGTACGCATCAACTAACAAATTTGTCACAAGAGCAACCAACTGTATCATACACTGAAAAAGTACAAGTAGATGATGAAAACTTAGTGCTAATAAGGATTATCAAATCAGGAGGAAGTTGAATACTTAACCATTTCCACACCAGTACAGTAATATATACTTTATGAACAAAATATACAAAGATTACAAAAACCACCGGGCCAAGCAATAGTGAGCACAGTTAGGCCCATCGCAGAGAACTGATTGAGATTTTTGAATATTGTCCTTTTCATAGAAACCTTACACTCCTACATAATGGGCATTGTGGATTTTTTGGTGAATATGCCATGTGAGAAAAAGCTGCATTCTTGCAGCAGTGGGTGTTACATATTTGAACACACCAGTTTACCTTGAGTAGAAGAAGAGACATCTAACATTTTTTGTTTTCATTTAAGTTTATTACACATGGACAATACTCCCATGATAATGAGGCAGGCTAAGAGGCAGAAAAACCGATTCAGCCATGGAGGAAATACCATCATCAACATTTCAAGCATAGACTTTTTACTACGCCGACACCCAAATCGACTTTAACAAGTAGTTCTGACAGATCAAGTCCAGCAGATTTTCAAATTGAACCACAAGTAGAATATATTCAGAACCAAGGGCAGTTCATAGAATTGACAACCTCTGGGCTTTTAGGTAAGTGTAAAAGAAAGTGCTGAAGACAGAGGAGGACTCAGAAAATTGAACTGAAGGAACACCAGCTTCTAAAAGAGTGGAATACACAATTTCACCCACTACCTTCTTGAGGTAGAAAAATTGGAAACTTGATTTGTCTAATGGCTTAGTAGTCAAAAGTCAAAAGCAACTCCTAAAAGCAAAACATAAAGGATTTAAAAGCAATGTAAAAATAAAAAGGGGAGCACTTGGGGAACTAGATAAACTCATGGTAGGCCATAAACGCTTTAAATAACAGTGGAAAAATGATCATAGATCAAGAAAAGGGCAAACAGATGAAAGAAGGGTGTTGTTGGGGTAGAGGAAGACTTGGACTGATTGATGAGTCGGGATGCGAGGGAGGGGAAATGTGGTGTTTAAGCATTTTATTTGATACTACTTGCATTATATTCAATGTAACTGGATTGTCGGATGTCGCAAGAATATGTAATGTAAGCGGATTTTTGCTGAACTGTTCAAATTGCCTTGTTTCTACAGAAAATAAAAATATTTTCAACAAACAAAAGATGAAAGATTAGCAAATGCTATATACACCGTTGTAACGTCTTTCATCTACATCATACAGTGAGGAAGACAAGCCTATGCTTCATATCTGGAACTATCAACAAGTATAACTGGATGACGAGGACGTCAAATTCTTAAGTACGCACCAGTGTACTTTTACCTCAAATTAAAACACCTCCAGATCCATAGGCATTTTCCCCTTCACCTTTTTGGAAATCTTGTCCTTTTGTGTAAGAAATGCAAGATAATTTCTTACCAGAAAACCTATGAGCTTGTAGCATTAGAGATCAAATTTTTATGTAGGTCAATTGAACATAAACAGTTTATTGAGGCTCGTACATTTCTTTTTACAAGGTAAATTAATTCATATTTTGGAATTTACAATAATGATATTGATAAGGCTGGAATACTGTACAGCACACAAGGCATATAAATCCAACACTACAGTCCCAGTTCCTGGGGCCATGAATGGAATATTCCTGATTTTTGCTACTAGCACATTTCACGTTTCAAATCTGTTACAACCTTCAGGTTAGAAATCACTTGAAAATCAGAAATTGCAAAAATATCATTCCACCACAGCATTCTCAGTCAGTACATGGTTGTTTGCTCAGGGGCTGGACAACACTGCTGAATTTTCAAAAAAGCAGCATGAGAGATGATTCAATTTGGAATGTGGAATCAATGCCGTCCGGGGTCTTTTGAGATATGTATTAAGGAGGTAGTTTTGACAGTGATTTTCAGTCCGTCTGGGTGCAATGGTTTTAAACAGTACATCCAGACATTTTCACTGGAGACCAGTAGTTCTTTCTGATTGGCTATAGGCTTTTCAAGATTTATATTTATTGCTGATTTGTGATTCTAGAATTGGGTAATGAAACCATTCATTATGGCAGTGCAAGTTATTCTTATGTCAGTTACATAAAACTGGTACATTTCAGTTTTATTTTGGTTTTTAAACTGTAGTACTTTTTTGGTGAATTTCAATTATTTTTCCATAAGTTAAAATCTTAATACTTTCCTCACCTATAGCTCCACTTTAACCTTTGTTTAACATAATATAATATCTTATTGCAATATGTTTGCAGCCAACCCCCTGTTGCGCAGTGCCAGGCCCAGGGCCTAGCTCCCCCTATGGCCAGCCAACCCCTCGCCTCACTCTGTGTGTGGTGGAAGGAATTGGCCACAGAGCTCAAACCCTAGTAGGCAGCGAACACCTCGCCGCACAAGCTCCGCAAGCAACACCCTGCTGGCAGTCAACACCCCCATGAGTGGCCAACCAGTGTTAAACCCCACCCCATCACATATTATTTTATTTTTTCTGTGGGAGCTCATGGACCTACCCTCCCCCTTTCAGTATGTTTTTAATAATATTTCACTTCTCTTGGAACGAGTCCCCAAATGAAGTAAAGGCGAACACAACATTTTTCATCATTTTTTCAGCTTTCAGTCACAGCACTCACTCCCGTGGGATCGACAGATCAAATTACATTTTTGGCTTTTTTTCCCCATGGGAGTCCACAAGCACTAACTATCTATACATTTTACATTTTATTTCTCTAAAATGGCTGAACAGAATTACACCAAATCGCAAAAAGGAGGCTTGAGTAAAGATCTAGCTTTTTGCCAAGTTTGGCGTAATTCTTTTCAGTCTTTTTTCTCTATCAGTGTTTTGGTTTCCCATTCTCTATCTCGGCCCCCACTGGACTGATCACCCCAAAACTTTGCAGGAAAACGCTGAGGTGAATGAACTTTTTTGGAAAGTTTTGTGAAGATTCCTAAAATGGCACCAGACTTATTATCAAAATAGAAAATGCTCTTCTTCTGGAAACTTTGACTCACTTAAAAGTACGTACACAGTTGCTAGAGCCACTGTGTCTATAACGTATGATATTCTTTTGGGAGGTTAGTGTTTTTCATCTTCCAATCTGTTGATGGAGTGACGATGGCCAAATTTGATTATATTCAATGTAGGGATGTAATGTTAGCCTTTGTTACCCAACACATCTATTTAAAAAAACAAATACTTTCTGAATCAGCATGTCCTTGATTATCTTTTTCATTACCTATTTACCTCCCCACAAATCCACATAGCCAGCTGGGCATGCCTTCTGGCATGCATGATAAGGACTGGTCTCGGGATGTGGCTAGGGAGGCAGCGGCAAAGTGAAGCAGGCTTTGAACACTGCTATCTCCATAACCACAAAAGGTACTGCACAGACTTGGGCTGTGTACAGTGTGTACTAGCAGCCGGGCACAGCCTTCTGTTGCACTCTGCACTGAACTGCCATAGCCACCAAACCAGTTGCACACAGGCAAATGTGGTGTATGATTGGTTCTGTGCATATAAAAACTTCCTTATTTATTTATTTTTAAGAAAAGAATTGCCCATTTTCTCAAGAAGGCAGTGCTGGAACTGCCCACCGTACACACCAATGCCACTCTGATTATTTGGTCCATTTCTCTGACATTGTTCATGCACCAATCATTCTGCTATATTCAGTGCTCAGTTGATCCCCAGCTAGAGTTTCACAGCTCCATGGAAATATCAGTACATGCATTGCATATTGACATTTGTCTTAACTAAGCAATGTTTCACATGTATGCAAAGACGCGTTTATCCTGAGATGGCCCTTGTCTGATGTGAGCAGCTTCCATGGTGCTGTTTTTCATTTGCTTTCTGACATTTCTAGTCCTGTAATTATAATGGAAACCACATTACCCACCATCGTTCAACCTAGGGCTCCTATTTTTGTTTGATGGGTTTCCTAATCTAATTCTGGCTTTGTCAATGCAGACCACAAGGCCGTCCCACTTCGTTGAATGGTTCACCTGGAGATATGCTTGAAGCATAGCTCTGGCCTGCTTCATCTTGGATCAAATCCGCCAATGCGAGGCAAGCCAGTGACTCTCCCTGCTAGCAGGTATAGTGGGGCATAGCAGAGGCCTTAAGTGCCATTGGTGATGTCACTGACTCTTTGCTGTGGCGGTCGTACCATTTTTTAAACAAAATAGTTTTTCTCTCTCTAAGTAATGGGAACGATGCTTCATAAAATCTCTTTAGCTATGGGCCACTGCGTAATCAGTGCCCCAATGAACGGAAATATCTCGAGTTCAGCTGTGCTAAATTGAGCTCCAGGGCCGAAGCATTTATTCCAATTACTCCACAGGACCTGCAATCTAAGGGGCATATTATCAAGAATGGTGTTAAAATTATCGCCTCTTTAGCGGCGATAATGGGCTTGATAATATGCCATTGTGAATTCCCATAGAAGCCCATGTTCTTGTGTGAACAAGCTAAAGCGGCGATAATTTTAACTCCGTTCTGGATAATATGCCCCTAAATTTCTTTCCAAAGGGGGTGGTGATGGACAGAGTATCTGAATTAAGCAGAACACTCCTACCCAGTCAAAAGATCAGGGCTTGATCCATCACCGTTTTTTAGCTCACTGCACCATCCCAGTTCAGAACCTGGCTACATGCAAATTAGTCTGACCCTGGCCCAGTGCATCATGGGAACAGGGCAGACCAAACTACCAAGCCAATTCTTTACTGGAAAGGAAACAAGCTTCCGGGGACCGGTTTCTGGCATTACAGCCGTCTTCAGCCCGGCTTGCTTGAATCCTGATGGTGCAGTGAGCAAGGGACTCACATCTGAGCATACCCTTCCACACTTGTGGTGGCCAAAACGATTCAAAAGGGGGTGGTGATGGACAGAGTATCTGAATTAAGCAGAACACTCCTACCCAGTCAAAAGATCAGGGCTTGATCCATCACCGTTTTTTTAGCTCACTGCACCATCCCAGTTCAGAACCTGGCTACATGCAAATTAGTCTGACCCTGGCCCAGTGCATCATGGGAACAGGGCAGACCAAACTACCAAGCCAATTCTTTACTGGAAAGGAAACAAGCTTCCGGGGACCGGTTTCTGGCATTACAGCCGTCTTCGGCCCGGCTTGCTTGAATCCTGATGGTGCAGTGAGCAAGGGACTCACATCTGAGCATACCCTTCCATACTTGTGGTGGCCAAAACGATTCAAAAGGGGGTGGTGATGGACAGAGTATCTGAATTAAGCAGAACACTCCTACCCAGTCAAAAGATCAGGGCTTGATCCATCACCGTTTTTTAGCTCACTGCACCATCCCAGTTCAGAACCTGGCTACATGCAAATTAGTCTGACCCTGGCCCAGTGCATCATGGGAACAGGGCAGACCAAACTACCAAGCCAATTCTTTACTGGAAAGGAAACAAGCTTCCGGGGACCGGTTTCTGGCATTACAGCCGTCTTCGGCCCAGCTTGCTTGAATCCTGATGGTGCAGTGAGCAAGGGACTCACATCTGAGCATACCCTTCCACACTTGTGGTGGCCAAAACGATTCAAAAGGGGGTGGTGATGGACAGAGTATCTGAATTAAGCAGAACACTCCTACCCAGTCAAAAGATCAGGGCTTGATCCATCACCGTTTTTTAGCTCACTGCACCATCCCAGTTCAGAACCTGGCTACATGCAAATTAGTCTGACCCTGGCCCAGTGCATCATGGGAACAGGGCAGACCAAACTACCAAGCCAATTCTTTACTGGAAAGGAAACAAGCTTCCGGGGACCGGTTTCTGGCATTACAGCCGTCTTCGGCCCGGCTTGCTTGAATCCTGATGGTGCAGTGAGCAAGGGACTCACATCTGAGCATACCCTTCCACACTTGTGGTGGCCAAAACGATTCAAAAGGGGGTGGTGATGGACAGAGTATCTGAATTAAGCAGAACACTCCTACCCAGCCAAAAGATCAGGGCTTGATCCATCACCGTTTTTTAGCTCACTGCACCATCCCAGTTCAGAACCTGGCTACATGCAAATTAGTCTGACCCTGGCCCAGTGCATCATGGGAACAGGGCAGACCAAACTACCAAGCCAATTCTTTACTGGAAAGGAAACAAGCTTCCGGGGACCGGTTTCTGGCATTACAGCCGTCTTCGGCCCGGCTTGCTTGAATCCTGATGGTGCAGTGAGCAAGGGACTCACATCTGAGCATACCCTTCCACACTTGTGGTGGCCAAAACGATTCAAAAGGGGGTGGTGATGGACAGAGTATCTGAATTAAGCAGAACACTCCTACCCAGTCAAAAGATCAGGGCTTGATCCATCACCGTTTTTTAGCTCACTGCACCATCCCAGTTCAGAACCTGGCTACATGCAAATTAGTCTGACCCTGGCCCAGTGCATCATGGGAACAGGGCAGACCAAACTACCAAGCCAATTCTTTACTGGAAAGGAAACAAGCTTCCGGGGACCGGTTTCTGGCATTACAGCCGTCTTCGGCCCGGCTTGCTTGAATCCTGATGGTGCAGTGAGCAAGGGACTCACATCTGAGCATACCCTTCCACACTTGTGGTGGCCAAAACGATTCAAAAGGGGGTGGTGATGGACAGAGTATCTGAATTAAGCAGAACACTCCTACCCAGTCAAAAGATCAGGGCTTGATCCATCACCGTTTTTTAGCTCACTGCACCATCCCAGTTCAGAACCTGGCTACATGCAAATTAGTCTGACCCTGGCCCAGTGCATCATGGGAACAGGGCAGACCAAACTACCAAGCCAATTCTTTACTGGAAAGGAAACAAGCTTCCGGGGACCGGTTTCTGGCATTACAGCCGTCTTCGGCCCGGCTTGCTTGAATCCTGATGGTGCAGTGAGCAAGGGACTCACATCTGAGCATACCCTTCCATACTTGTGGTGGCCAAAACGATTCAAAAGGGGGTGGTGATGGACAGAGTATCTGAATTAAGCAGAACACTCCTACCCAGTCAAAAGATCAGGGCTTGATCCATCACCGTTTTTTAGCTCACTGCACCATCCCAGTTCAGAACCTGGCTACATGCAAATTAGTCTGACCCTGGCCCAGTGCATCATGGGAACAGGGCAGACCAAACTACCAAGCCAATTCTTTACTGGAAAGGAAACAAGCTTCCGGGGACCGGTTTCTGGCATTACAGCCGTCTTCGGCCCAGCTTGCTTGAATCCTGATGGTGCAGTGAGCAAGGGACTCACATCTGAGCATACCCTTCCACACTTGTGGTGGCCAAAACGATTCAAAAGAGGGTGGTGATGGACAGAGTATCTGAATTAAGCAGAACACTCCTACCCAGTCAAAAGATCAGGGCTTGATCCATCACCGTTTTTTAGCTCACTGCACCATCCCAGTTCAGAACCTGGCTACATGCAAATTAGTCTGACCCTGGCCCAGTGCATCATGGGAACAGGGCAGACCAAACTACCAAGCCAATTCTTTACTGGAAAGGAAACAAGCTTCCGGGGACCGGTTTCTGGCATTACAGCCGTCTTCGGCCCGGCTTGCTTGAATCCTGATGGTGCAGTGAGCAAGGGACTCACATCTGAGCATACCCTTCCACACTTGTGGTGGCCAAAACGATTCAAAAGGGGGTGGTGATGGACAGAGTATCTGAATTAAGCAGAACACTCCTACCCAGTCAAAAGATCAGGGCTTGATCCATCACCGTTTTTTAGCTCACTGCACCATCCCAGTTCAGAACCTGGCTACATGCAAATTAGTCTGACCCTGGCCCAGTGCATCATGGGAACAGGGCAGACCAAACTACCAAGCCAATTCTTTACTGGAAAGGAAACAAGCTTCCGGTGACCGGTTTCTGGCATTACAGCCGTCTTCGGCCCGGCTTGCTTGAATCCTGATGGTGCAGTGAGCAAGGGACTCACATCTGAGCATACCCTTCCACACTTGTGGTGGCCAAAACGATTCAAAAGGGGGTGGTGATGGACAGAGTATCTGAATTAAGCAGAACACTCCTACCCAGTCAAAAGATCAGGGCTTGATCCATCACCGTTTTTTAGCTCACTGCACCATCCCAGTTCAGAACCTGGCTACATGCAAATTAGTCTGACCCTGGCCCAGTGCATCATGGGAACAGGGCAGACCAAACTACCAAGCCAATTCTTTACTGGAAAGGAAACAAGCTTCCGGGGACCGGTTTCTGGCATTACAGCCGTCTTCGGCCCGGCTTGCTTGAATCCTGAGGGTGCAGTGAGCAAGGGACTCACATCTGAGCATACCCTTCCACACTTGTGGTGGCCAAAACGATTCAAAAGGGGGTGGTGATGGACAGAGTATCTGAATTAAGCAGAACACTCCTACCCAGTCAAAAGATCAGGGCTTGATCCATCACCGTTTTTTAGCTCACTGCACCATCCCAGTTCAGAACCTGGCTACATGCAAATTAGTCTGACCCTGGCCCAGTGCATCATGGGAACAGGGCAGACCAAACTACCGAGCCAATTCTTTACTGGAAAGGAAACAAGCTTCCGGGGACCGGTTTCTGGCATTACAGCCGTCTTTGGCCCGGCTTGCTTGAATCCTGATGGTGCAGTGAGCAAGGGACTCACATCTGAGCATACCCTTCCACACTTGTGGTGGCCAAAACGATTCAAAAGGGGGTGGTGATGGACAGAGTATCTGAATTAAGCAGAACACTCCTACCCAGTCAAAAGATCAGGGCTTGATCCATCACCGTTTATTAGCTCACTGCACCATCCCAGTTCAGAACCTGGCTACATGCAAATTAGTCTGACCCTGGCCCAGTGCATCATGGGAACAGGGCAGACCAAACTACCAAGCCAATTCTTTACTGGAAAGGAAACAAGCTTCCGGGGACCGGTTTCTGGCATTACAGCCGTCTTCAGCCTGGCTTGCTTGAATCCTGATGGTGCAGTGAGCAAGGGACTCACATCTGAGCATACCCTTCCACACTTGTGGTGGCCAAAACGATTCAAAAGGGGGTGGTGATGGACAGAGTATCTGAATTAAGCAGAACACTCCTACCCAGTCAAAAGATCAGGGCTTGATCCATCACCGTTTTTTAGCTCACTGCACCATCCCAGTTCAGAACCTGGCTACATGCAAATTAGTCTGACCCTGGCCCAGTGCATCATGGGAACAGGGCAGACCAAACTACCAAGCCAATTCTTTACTGGAAAGGAAACAAGCTTCCGGGGACCGGTTTCTGGCATTACAGCCGTCTTCGGCCCGGCTTGCTTGAATCCTGATGGTGCAGTGAGCAAGGGACTCACATCTGAGCATACCCTTCCACACTTGTGGTGGCCAAAACGATTCAAAAGGGGGTGGTGATGGACAGAGTATCTGAATTAAGCAGAACACTCCTACCCAGTCAAAAGATCAGGGCTTGATCCATCACCGTTTTTTAGCTCACTGCACCATCCCAGTTCAGAACCTGGCTACATGCAAATTAGTCTGACCCTGGCCCAGTGCATCATGGGAACAGGGCAGACCAAACTACCAAGCCAATTCTTTACTGGAAAGGAAACAAGCTTCCAGGGACCGGTTTCTGGCATTACAGCCGTCTTCGGCCCGGCTTGCTTGAATCCTGATGGTGCAGTGAGCAAGGGACTCACATCTGAGCATACCCTTCCACACTTGTGGTGGCCAAAACGATTCAAAAGGGGGTGGTGATGGACAGAGTATCTGAATTAAGCAGAACACTCCTACCCAGTCAAAAGATCAGGGCTTGATCCATCACCGTTTTTTAGCTCACTGCACCATCCCAGTTCAGAACCTGGCTACATGCAAATTAGTCTGACCCTGGCCCAGTGCATCATGGGAACAGGGCAGACCAAACTACCAAGCCAATTCTTTACTGGAAAGGAAACAAGCTTCCAGGGACCGGTTTCTGGCATTACAGCCGTCTTCGGCCCGGCTTGCTTGAATCCTGATGGTGCAGTGAGCAAGGGACTCACATCTGAGCATACCCTTCCACACTTGTGGTGGCCAAAACGATTCAAAAGGGGGTGGTGATGGACAGAGTATCTGAATTAAGCAGAACACTCCTACCCAGTCAAAAGATCAGGGCTTGATCCATCACCGTTTTTTAGCTCACTGCACCATCCCAGTTCAGAACCTGGCTACATGCAAATTAGTCTGACCCTGGCCCAGTGCATCATGGGAACAGGGCAGACCAAACTACCAAGCCAATTCTTTACTGGAAAGGAAACAAGCTTCCAGGGACCGGTTTCTGGCATTACAGCCGTCTTCGGCCCGGCTTGCTTGAATCCTGATGGTGCAGTGAGCAAGGGACTCACATCTGAGCATACCCTTCCACACTTGTGGTGGCCAAAACGATTCAAAAGGGGGTGGTGATGGACAGAGTATCTGAATTAAGCAGAACACTCCTACCCAGTCAAAAGATCAGGGCTTGATGCATCACCGTTTTTTAGCTCACTGCACCATCCCAGTTCAGAACCTGGCTACATGCAAATTAGTCTGACCCTGGCCCAGTGCATCATGGGAACAGGGCAGACCAAACTACCAAGCCAATTCTTTACTGGAAAGGAAACAAGCTTCCGGGGACCGGTTTCTGGCATTACAGCCGTCTTCGGCCCGGCTTGCTTGAATCCTGATGGTGCAGTGAGCAAGGGACTCACATCTGAGCATACCCTTCCACACTTGTGGTGGCCAAAACGATTCAAAAGGGGGTGGTGATGGACAGAGTATCTGAATTAAGCAGAACACTCCTACCCAGTCAAAAGATCAGGGCTTGATCCATCACCGTTTTTTAGCTCACTGCACCATCCCAGTTCAGAACCTGGCTACATGCAAATTAGTCTGACCCTGGCCCAGTGCATCATGGGAACAGGGCAGACCAAACTACCAAGCCAATTCTTTACTGGAAAGGAAACAAGCTTCCGGGGACCGGTTTCTGGCATTACAGCCGTCTTCGGCCCGGCTTGCTTGAATCTTGATGGTGCAGTGAGCAAGGGACTCACATCTGAGCATACCCTTCCACACTTGTGGTGGCCAAAACGATTCAAAAAGGGGTGGTGATGGACAGAGTATCTGAATTAAGCAGAACACTCCTACCCAGTCAAAAGATCAGGGCTTGATCCATCACCGTTTTTTAGCTCACTGCACCATCCCAGTTCAGAACCTGGCTACATGCAAATTAGTCTGACCCTGGCCCAGTGCATCATGGGAACAGGGCAGACCAAACTACCAAGCCAATTCTTTACTGGAAAGGAAACAAGCTTCCGGGGACCGGTTTCTGGCATTACAGCCGTCTTCGGCCCGGCTTGCTTGAATCCTGATGGTGCAGTGAGCAAGGGACTCACATCTTAGCATACCCTTCCACACTTGTGGTGGCCAAAACGATTCAAAAGGGGGTGGTGATGGACAGAGTATCTGAATTAAGCAGAACACTCCTACCCAGTCAAAAGATCAGGGCTTGATCCATCACCGTTTTTTAGCTCACTGCACCATCCCAGTTCAGAACCTGGCTACATGCAAATTAGTCTGACCCTGGCCCAGTGCATCATGGGAACAGGGCAGACCAAACTACCAAGCCAATTCTTTACTGGAAAGGAAACAAGCTTCCGGGGACCGGTTTCTGGCATTACAGCCGTCTTCGGCCCGACTTGCTTGAATCCTGATGGTGCAGTGAGCAAGGAACTCACATCTGAGCATACCCTTCCACACTTGTGGTGGCCAAAACGATTCAAAAGGGGGTGGTGATGGACAGAGTATCTGAATTAAGCAGAACACTCCTACCCAGTCAAAAGATCAGGGCTTGATCCATCACCGTTTTTTAGCTCACTGCACCATCCCAGTTCAGAACCTGGCTACATGCAAATTAGTCTGATCCTGGCCCAGTGCATCATGGGAACAGGGCAGACCAAACTACCAT
Organism: Lissotriton helveticus; assembly: GCF_964261635.1. Lineage (NCBI taxonomy): Eukaryota > Metazoa > Chordata > Amphibia > Caudata > Salamandridae > Lissotriton > Lissotriton helveticus. Next base: position 1,098,340,869 of record NC_136057.1, on the reverse strand, counting down.
GCCAATTCTTTACTGGAAAGGAAACAAGCTTCCGGGGACCGGTTTCTGGCATTACAGCCGTCTTCGGCCCGGCTTGCTTGAATCCTGATGGTGCAGTGAGCAAGGGACTCACATCTGAGCTTGGTAGTTTGGTCTGCCCTGTTCCCATGATGCACTGGCCCAGGGACAGACTAATTTGCATGTAGCCAGGTTCTGAACTGGGATGGTGCAGTGAGCTAAAAAACGGTGATGGATCAAGCCCTGATCTTTTGACTGGGTAGGAGTGTTCTGCTTAATTCAGATACTCTGTCCATCACCACCCCCTTTTCTGAATCGTTTTGGCCACTATAGGAGTGGAAGGGTATGCTCAGACATGAGTCCCTTGCTCACTGCACCATCAGGATTCAAGCAAGCTGGGCCGAAGACGGCTGCAATGCCAGAAACCGGTCCCCGGAAGCTTGTTTCCTTTCCAGTAAAGAATTGGCTTGGTAGTTTGGTCTGCCCTGTTCCCATGATGCACTGGGCCAGGGACATACTAATTTGCATGTAGCCAGGTTCTGAACTGGGATGGTGCAGTGAGCTAAAAAACGGTGATGGATCAAGCCCTGATCTTTTGACTGGGTAGGAGTGTTCTGCTTAATTCAGATACTCTGTCCATCACCACCCCTTTTCTGAATCGTTTTGGCCACTATAGGAGTGGAAGGGTATGCTCAGACATGAGTCCCTTGCTCACTGCACCATCAGGATTCAAGCAAGCTGGGCCGAAGACGGCTGCAATGCCAGAAACCGGTCCCCGGAAGCTTGTTTCCTTTCCAGTAAAGAATTGGCTTGGTAGTTTGGTCTGCCCTGTTCCCATGATGCACTGGGCCAGGGACAGACTAATTTGCATGTAGCCAGGTTCTGAACTGGGATGGTGCAGTGAGCTAAAAAACGGTGATGGATCAAGCCCTGATCTTTTGACTGGGTAGGAGTGTTCTGCTTAATTCAGATACTCTGTCCATCACCACCCCCTTTTCTGAATCCTAAATTTCTTTCGGCTTAAAGTGCAGAAGACTTATTTCTGATGCTCTTTTTTTAATTTTCGATCCACAAGATAGATCTGCACAAAATCTTACATAGCAAAATTAAGCTGAATGTGCCAATTTTCTGCCACATTTTGTGCAGATCCTTCTGACTGAGTTAAGGGATGTGCATATTAAAGTAATGTTCATTATTATGGTTTCCATTCAGTTTAATACTTGGTTGACTAAATAATGGTAAAAATTAGCACTTTTACCATTAATTTTTATTGGTGACTTTTTTGACAATTTTTTGGCTTTGCTATCAATTAGTGATGCTGTGTTCTTTTAATCGTTCATGGCAGTGAGTTTTTTCCATTATTTTTGCTTTTCTGTTAATTTGAGCAGTGTTGTCTTTTTACCCTTGGATGCTTGTATTATTTTTCTTTTACCAATAACTATTGATCATTTGTTTTTCTTTGAATTTACTATTATTTTCCTTATTACATTCTCTTCCTCTTGTTGCACCTGTACGATGCTGGTTTATTAAGCTCTGCAATAATGTGTCTTCTGTAGTGTTGCCTTGTTCTGCGGGCCGAGAGACTCAAGGTGAGCAAATGTTCCCTGCAATGAATCTCTTTTACTTTTGGGCTGTCGGTTGTTGCTCAACAGAGAACTTGTCACACGTGCAATATGTTTAATTAGCACTAAATGTGTTGCTTGTGTGTCCACAATTTATTCACTTAATTTTTGTCCTCCTGCAAATTCTTTTCTGTAGAATGAAATGGAGCAAAATATCTCCACTGTGTATTACAGAAGCAGCAACAGCTGTGCTAGCCAATTTGCCTCGAACCTATTTTTTGAAATATGTGTTAACTTTTTCACCAATAAAGATCTTCTGTACTAAGGCCATTGGAGGATGTGAACCGACGAGGTTAGTTTTTCAAATGACTACTTCTTTCCTGAAGCCCGGTTGCAGTATATCAATATACTAATGAATTAGGTGGTGTTACAAGAACAATTGTGGATAATTTTGTCACACTTCCTGTCTTGGAAGATGTCCACTCATTTGTATACATCATTGTTCGTGTGCCTCTTTGGCTGTTTAGCAAGGCCTCTGATCTCCAGTTCAGGTTCTGTATTGCTTTCCGTAAGAACTAGTCTGGCAGGCTTTGTTTATTTCAACATAAACACATTTTCGTCGTCAATGGAGAAAAGCGCGAGCGTGAAACGCACAAGGCACCGCGAGGCTCGCACGCGCACAGAAGGGTCTGCTGAACACAGGCCCGGGTTGATGTATAGTCAGGTAGCTGACAAATGTGTCTGTGACGTCTGCCAAGAAGCCCGTGGCAAGAAAGTGCTCGAAGCAGCTACTTTTGTAAAAGATGCATTTATTACTGGAGGTTTCTCAGTCGCAGGAAGAGGACCGAAAGATTTAAGATGCATGTGTTTGTCAGGACAGTGAGATTACTTTGACTGTAGCGGTAACGCCATGTTCCGCTGAACAATCCGTCTTCTCTCTAAGGAGGTTGAAGACGTATTCAAGAGCAGCGACAAAGCTGCTCCGTTTAAACAATGTCTCCTTCTTGGATTGCTGTTATGGTGCTTTTGAGGATGTGAACACAGACACCTTCATAAGCAAGTGTACGACTTGGGCTAGGCCACTGAACCCGACAGCACATCTCAGATATGTTTTATGGTCCCACAATGCACGCTTTTCCTTGGCAAGCAAGGGGTGAGACACAAACGTTTTTGACCGGCGCTATTTCATGTCTTGAGATAAGTTAAGGCAGTGTTTGATGCGAACACCTTATTATGAAAACACGATTCTGGAAGTGGCAGTGTATGACAGGGGCATCTTGAGTGAAAGGCAAGATCTTCCAGGAGTCTTTCTGGAGTCTTCTGATGAATTCAGCTGGGCTATTCCTGTAATCTGGGGAGGCTACTGACAACCCTCCTAACATATGTGTATGGGGTGAAATATTTAAATGTGATTCTTATAGAGTGATCAGGAGATCTACTCCAGAATGGTGTTATGATTATTTCGGTTTACAGTGACGGATTGTCTTCGGGATGAGTGTGGGTTTTCTCCATGATGATACTAGGATAACTTGAGGATGGCTGTGCCTTACGCTAGTATAATTTCATGAAACATCCAGCCTGTTGAGTAGTCTTTTGAGTTCATGACGACATGAGATAGAGTGAAGATTACTCTAGAATGATGTCATTGGCAACCTCAGAATGACTGTAGATTGCTCTTGATGATTTAATGACCGCATTAGAAAGGGTATTACGCTAGAATGATGTCATGACAACATCCAAATGAGTGTGGATTACTCTCGGATGATTCCAGTACAATTTCACTGTGGATTACTCTTGGAGTATTTTTTGACAATTGCTGAGGATTATTCAATGAAACATTTTGTATGCTTTTTGATTAAATATAGAGGTAGTTTTAGATTGCTCCTTGATGTTTCTATGATGACAATATATTCCGATCGCCACTTTTCCTGTGCAGGGTGCCTTATGCAGGTAGGAAATATCAGTTTGTTGATAAATAAATGATAGATGAGCAGCACCCCTAGCCACCTCCTTTCTACTGCAGAATCTCTCAAAGTACTTTAGAAATAATGATTTGTGCATGTGGATGGTGCTTCTCTCAGTATTGCTTAGCAAAATGGAACTGTGCTTGACTTCCATACATGTTCTTCCTTTACACACTATTCAAAAGTAATACTCTGAGCAACATTATTCTGCTTTGACAGATTACTTTATGATATTTGGAGTTGGGGGAGCAGTGTCATAAAATAAGTCTGAGAGAAGAGAGAATCAACCTTGCTGCTTGTCATGTGTCACCACACTCATTAAAGCATACGCCTAATTTTAGGTGCAGGTCAGTATCTGAAGATTTATTGACATGGTTGTGACGGCTCCCTTTTACTCACCACAGGGAGTCACAGTCAAACACGTATCACTCCTTCAAATGACGGACACCTCACACTTGGTTACTAGTGTCGGCCGGAAGTCCCGAGCAACTCCGGCCCGTTTATTTATGCTCTCTGGCCACGCCTGGCCAGAGAGTGATACAAAGTGTGAAGGGTCTTCCGAGGAGGGCTGGCGGTATTATGGACAACTAGACCGCTACAATGGTGACCTACGACAAATGACCGAACAAAATATTGGGTGAATTTGTTTTATCCAAAATGAACAGTCCACATTTAAATGTATTTGTTTAGTCTCATAGGGCCATGGGTACTGTACAATATGACGTTAAAAATAATCAAAACCTATAACCTTGTTATTAGTATCCAGATTCACAGATTTATTAAGCATTCTTCTGGCTTGCAGATCTTTATAGCCAGCTTGCTTATCTTATCTCTGCTGTTCATAGGTAGACAACTGTTGGACTTGCATATTGACTTAATAAACTGAAAAAATTAAAAGAGATCATTATCATTTTGCTACCAATAATTTTATTTGAAAAAAAATACGATTTTAATCAGAGAGCATGCCCAAAATAGTTACTGCAACGCACAAGCTATTAACATTAAGTGAACTAGGGCCAATTAGCACAAATAAGGTTATTGGTAGATTGGGAGAACATTTTCCTTTCTAAACTGTAAGACTGATGGAGGAAATTGTAGAGTCTGTAACTGATCTCCTGGTGTAGCCCGAGAAGGCCAATCTGCATTGCTGCTCTTAACTATGATTATGCCCTCGGTACCGAAACCAGCTGCCTAATAGGAGCCTGTCCCTGCTATAGGATGATAAAGCCTCACGTATAGCTGGGAGCTCTCAGGGGTTATCATTGCAGTTTTTCACCACCAAGGCTTTTGATTCGAGGCAAGAGACTACAGATGATTCACTCATATTGAGACAACTGGTTGTGAAGGGATGGCAAGGTAAGAATTTCACTCCCACCATTGAGGAGAAAATCTGCACTGTCATGAGCACCATTTGCCTCCTCCAAAAGCCTATCTGACTTCTTCTTTGGCAGAAGAACATGTTTGAAATGAGAGGGATCATTTGAATCCTTCACCAGCTATGGCATATCAGACTTCAGATAACCACACAAAAGTTTACCATACATTACATGCCATCACGTCACTTGATACCCACTGTAAAAATATAAGCAGGGGTTTGTGAATGGTGATTTGACACATGTGCATAGTACATTTAATTTTGATTTGATATCTGTACACAGCATGCCTTACCTTATTAAAGGAGACCTGTCTGAATGTATAATGCCAGACTATGGAGTAGGGAGTATCATGTTCCCACAATATTGCAGTCAAAGTACTGAGGACCACAATATTGACAAAGTATACACAGAAAAGTATCAAGTACAGGTTTACCATACTTAACATCTTTGTATCTGGAATATCCTCAAGGTACGTAGGTGCATGGTTATGAATAGTAAGTCTGTGTTCATGTAGACCTTACCTACTTAATATTTGGCAATGATATTATCATACCACGATACTTCCTACTCAAGTTTTCAGACTACAGCCATACGTAAAATATGTCCACAAGTCCTTCCACAAATTCATTCCTTTTGCATGCAATCTATAAAGTTTGTCATATATAAACTTTCATTGTACAGTAAAAATGACAGATTTTAGCAAAAATATGGTAGAAGGAGTGGAAAATAAATTAAGTTGCCTTCTGTATGTATGATCCGTGGCATGTTTTTAGTGATGGTGGGAATGAAACCTGTTGTGTTCTGGCTCTCTATATAGTGTATCAAAATGAAGTTCACTGCGCAGAGACTCCAGGGTATCGCAAATAGGTGTCAACAGGTAAAAGTAGATATTTCTAATGCTATTTTCTGTTAGTGTGGACAAGCAGTTAGGCTTATCAGAGGGTAGTGCTAAGCATTTGCTGTCACACACAGAGGCAATAAATAAGACACACACTCAAGAATGAATCTAAGACCAATTTGTAAAAATGCATTTGTATCTTTATATATATTTAGAAACCAAGAACTTTATTCACAGTAAATAAATGCTTTGTATGTCGATTTTTAACCAAATTCAATTCAAGACACCAATTCTCATGAGTTTGAAGCAACAGTGTTCGCTATTGTCATGCAGAGACTGTCGCAGTCAGGATGGAGGAAAACATAGGGTTACATAGCAGAGAACCACCAACGACATTTACAATCTCGGTCGATGGAATTACCACTTCACCACGGAGCTTTGGGGACAGCAGTCGCCCAGAGTTCAGGGCAAATTCCCCTCCAAGGGAGTCGGAGTTTTGGAAGTCCCAGGGCTTCGGCACAGCAGGCAGTTCTGGGGTACCTGGGTGCGAGGTGCTGGAGGTCTTGGGATACAGAGCAGGTTCTTCAACAGTGGTATTCAGCTACAGGTGCAGGGTGCCAGTTTGTTGCGGTTGGCGCGGTCATGCCCAAGTTGCTGCTTTCACACAGTCTATGCCACCAGACAGTGGGTACAGTATCACAGGGGCAGGGCTGCTTCCAGCATCGGTTGCAGGTGCTGTGATGATCCCTCAGGCTGGTGGATGGGTTGAAGTGGTTGGTTACCCGACTGGTGACCAACAAGCCTTGGCTGACTAGGTGAATCACTTCAACACGGTCCGTTCTGGTCTTCACCTCGTGGCGGTCTTTACAGGTTGTACCACTAGTCCAAAGGGATGTCCCATGCAATTGGCGAAGATTGGCAGGTACCCAGGTTTCTTAGAGGCTGCACAGGTTTCAGGTAGGGACGTCAGGCCACAGTTATTGTGTCCCCTTGCAGTTGGCAGGGTTTAACGCATGTTTCTCCTCCAGCAGGCTCAGTTCCTGGATCAGCAGCACATCTTCCTCCTTGGTGTTCTTTAGGTCCATTGAATCTGAGGTTCAGGCCTCACGGAGCCACCTAAATACTGAATTTAGGGGCGTCATAAGGGGAGACAGGTAGTAGTCAATGGGCTACTTACCTTTAGGGTGTCTATACCCTCTAGTGACCAGTTCCTGTAGGAAGGGGCACTACCCTACCCCTAAGTGGAGGTTTTCTCACAATCTCAAGATGGTGGAATTTCAGGAGCAGGGTTCACTTGCCCGGCCATAGCGGTGGTACAGGGGACTCTCCTCCTCATCCACCTAATTTTCTCGCCTTTCCTCCTATAAAAAGTGGAGCAAGAAAGGGGCTTGGCCGCCTCCACTATCTGGGAAGATCAACCTATCCTGGAGGACGTGTGAAACACCTCTACCCAGAGCAGGCATTGTTTCTGTCCTCTGAGAGCCCTGGCTCTCACCCCATGAGGTCAAAAAGATGCCTGGTGGTGGCAGGCTGATGAAAATCATTTAGATACCCCACTAGTGTTTGGTTAGGCTTCAGGGGATGCTCTAAAAGGTCTCCTGTGTGATTTTATTAATAAATCCAACACTGGCATCAGACAGTATTTATTAAGACAAGATGTTTGAAACCAAACATCTTAGAAATCAGTGAAGCCATCATGGAGCCTGAAAACTTGTGTGGACAAGTATCCCGTGCTTGTATTCTTTATGGCTTCCCTGTTCACCTACAGCATCACAGAATGAACTGGACATGGTAGGGGGATATCTTCTCATGTGGATATTCCCACACATACAATATAGTTCACCCTGTCTTAGGGCTAGAGGCCTGCAGTAGGGGCGACTTACCTATATCGTATGCAGTGCATGGGTAGGCATGGCACACAGAACTGTGTACCATGTCGACTCTTTGGATTTACCTGCAACAAGACACCCAGCCTGCACTGGCAGAGTGTATAGCCTTGACAAGGGGGCCCTGGGGTGCACAACCAGTGCTGCAACCCAGAGGACCCTCTTCAGTATCCATGCCGAGGTACCTGGGGTACCATTTCCTAGGGACTTATAGGGTAGCTGAAGTTTTGCCAATTGTGGTACAGTGTTTTGGGAAAGAGATCTGACACTTGGGACCTAGTTAGCAGAGACCCAGTGCACTTACAGTTCAAAATCACATCAGGCATCAGGCAAACAGTGGGGCTAACCATACAAAAAGAGGCACTTTCCTACTATACCAGACTTGAAATTGTCAGAGCAGACAGGGCAACCTGCAAGTGTTGTATAGTCAACATCTTTTTGCCTGTGCTTGTTATCTAGGCTACAATAAAACTCAGTTTTTAAAGATCACATTTTTGGTGAACTACTCCTACTTTACTTGTTAAATGGAGGTGTGACAAACAATATCCTGAAATTATTTAATGTGTGGTATGTGGATATTAAACACATTGTTGTTTATCTGTTCCATTGTAACATCCTCTTGGATGCTAATGACAAGGGTAACTCGTCATGGAGTTTCCATTGATTTCAATGGAATTAACATTGACGTGCAGGAAGCAGCTTAGCATCCAAGTGGTTAACTGACATTTTAAGCGGCCATTCTCAGCTTGTAAAGCTCTTACTTATGTTTGTAACTATACACACTCCTCTTTAATACATGTAGCAGGAAAATTGAAGGAATAGCTTTCATTTTCATTAATAATGGACAATGAGTTGTGCACCATTCCCATTTCCTTAGGAAGATGACAAAACATAGGTGGACATGTAAAAACGAAAACTGCAATTTCTTAATCCTAAACTGTAATAGAATGGCTTTACCCCACTCTGAAATGATGCCTTTCTTCGGTAAACAAATTAAAATAATTGCTCATTATCTTCAATGGGCTAATATAAATTAAATCAGGCAACTCTTTACACTATACTTTGCAGGCATTTTTCACTCGTCCATGCATACTTTTTCTAGTGATGTTAAAAGTTCCTTACAATTGACATATTTATTGGTCTAGATCAAATATTTGTCATAATTGATGTATCAACCCCAACATTTGCCAGCTTATGGCCAAATATTCAATTCATTAGAACTCCTTTGACTAAAGATTGTATATTCAGTGAGACCGACAAGCAGAAGATATGTTGTGCCATGGCCACCATAGAAAATATGGTAGGTATATCATGATACCGAGCAATTATATGTGATGATGAACTCATGTATTTAAGTGGGGACATTAGTGTCACCACTCTTGTGGACTGCAAACTTGTTTGTGCTGAAGGTGAATGGTTCTGGTTCACATTAGGGATCACACCAGCAGCATGTAACTCATTATATGCTAGATTGTTTATGGTTGGCCAAGGATGCATATAACATCTTGTTGTTGAAACATTCTAGGTGAAACATTCTAGGTGAACAAACTTGCTGTGTCTGGCAGGTATCAATTCATTATTCAATCCATCAAGCTCTTCAGAAGGAAACACTGTGAGGTGAAGCCATAATTTCGTCCTACATCCGAAATTTGAAGAGGGGACTGGGAGACAGCTACGTTGTGGTCTTTGGTGACTTCACATTCTTCAGAATTACGTTTACCTGCATAATAGAGCACACTAGACATTCTTGCATAAAGAGAAAGGTTTTCCACGTTTTGCAAGTTAATATGTGCACTTGTATTACGAGGCACTGAAGAAGCCATTTCACTGTGTGATTGTTTTCCACCTCTTATAGCATCCTGACAGTTCTGCTTGGAGTTGCTTTTTTCCTTTGATTTTATTTCTCATCAGTTTCGTAGTTTTGGAGTTTACAAAAACCACCCTTTTAAGTTTTCCTGCATTTCCACAATCTATTACGAACTGTTTTAGACTTGTGCTCTATGCACTGGACTAACACCTTCCAGCCCCCACTTGTCCTTTATTATCCAATAAAATATTCAAATACTTTATGTCGTCTAATACACTGTTCTGTTTCGTGGCAAAAACAAAATTAAACTTCAAAACTGAGACAAAGAGGCATAACAAGGGCATCAGTAAACGATCCCCAAATAGCAAGGAAATTGGAAGCAGGATAAATGCTTTATTTAATACCAAAGTATAAACGTGTACAAGCCACCCAGGTCACATGAAAGCTTCTTTAAATAAAGAAGCCACCAATTGTCAGCGACTGAACGTGTACCTCTTGGGGAAAATGTACCTAGCTGGAATAGTGCTCTGCCTCCGACTGTTCATTTAAACGGAACTACATATCACCTGTTTTAGTTCCTTTCTTTAAACCCTTAAATTAGTTTCCAGGGAGGTTACTAGGCATGTATGTGTGCGCAATTTACTGCACTATCCTTTCAACATAATTATTATTTCATAGGTCAACTAATTTTTACATATATTCGTTAATTTAGTCATGTGGTTGATTGAATTACAACTGCACTGTATTGCTACACAGGTTTTAAATTACATTGCTTACTAGAAGATTGGAAAATAACTATTTCTTTGAAATATCTCGAATCAGTTATAATTGTGGCCATTTTCCTTGATATTTCGACCAGCCAAAGGAGTGGTACTTCAATCTTTCTAAAGCAAGCAGAACAGTTGCACTCGAATAGAGCAGTGAAAAAAACATGCCCCTATCCTGCTAGATACAAAAGTCAGCCATTGATATATGATTGGTGCGGTTGTTAGAGACACGCTATAGAGCAGCTAATCTATCAGGCACAATAACGTGATTCAAAGAATATTTCAGTTGGTGTAATAATTCACTAAAAGCATCATTTTTGAAATGCTGTTCCTAAAACAATTAACTGCTGAAATTTAGTTTTCACACATCTAAAAGCATACTTAATACAATTCTGGCTCTGCACATTTTCCATGAAGCCTTTGAACAGTTGCCTGAACAATGACACAAAAAATCCAGGATGTGATTGCTTTAGTTCTTACACAGGTTAATTCAATATTACCAGTTCACTAGATGAACCACACCTCGGATTTCTCATGATGCATTTTACTCGTGACTGTGTAACATTATAACACTAGGGAGATAGCTAGGGTGCCACTTCCCGGGGGCCATGTTGCTATTATGACCTGCAGTAGTTCAAATAATTGAAAAACGATGGCTGAGTGCTTTGCTGTTCCGCTCTGGACCACTTCTGCTGCACTCAGGACCTTACAGGAATACTCAAGGTCTGAGTCCCGCACTCAGACCTTGATTGAGTATTACTGTAAGGTGCTGGTCTTCTGCCTCCCCTTTGCCTCTGGTGCTGTACTGCACAGGAATCAAAGATGTTCTATCTCTGCCTCTCCACACCCACAATACACTGCCTACAGCAACTTGAGAAACAATATTGCACTTTCTTTAGCAACCACAAGCAGTGTCAAAGAAGTAAAAGCCAAGACTTGCATGGAGACTCTGTAAGGTCTCTAACTTCTCATCAAACCTTAAATATCTATTTAGCCAGGGCTGTCATAATCATAGCACAACAGGAAAGAAATGGTGACTGCAGATATTGCTGCAGAGAAAATTGTATGTCAAGATATTGACCAAAATATCGACTACTTAAATATCATGAAGGTAAGTAAAGAGTAACTCCACATCGATGTGCCTTGATTATATATCTCAAGAATGTCTATATGTGTGCCATCTTGGATTGGACTCCATCATTTTGTGCTGTTCCGTGCAGAGAGAACAAAAGAGTCAGAAGGCAGTGACCTTGCATTTTCAAGATCCCTTCAGAACTTTTGCTTAACCGTCACAGCAATAAATCACAAAAAATGAAATGTACACTACACTTGCCATAAAAGTAGACAGGTATCTAGATGTGTGGAAAGAAACGAACAAACAAATTAGAAGTAATTTTTTGGATGGTGAACTTGCCGAATTTTCTGAATTTATGAAAAAACGACCTCAATTGTGTCATCAACAGACACCATGTCATGTACTTATGAGTTTTAAAGTAGACCAAATGCAAAGTGAATTCTGATATGGTACCACTGAAAACAATATGGAAGGAGAGAAAGTGAGAGCCTTATGTCCATCAACACTGAAGGTCTAGGGCACATTAGACAGTACAGTCAGGAGATGGTCATTCAGAAGAAAGAGAGACAAGTCTTAAGTAAAAATCAATTCTTCATGCAGAGTTTATCATTAGTTTGCGAGTGCATCGCCTTTTGTATATCCGGGTTCGTAACACATACCAGACTATGATACAGTTTTTCGTAGGTCATGGCTCTGGTCTTGACCATGTATGCTTCGCATGCCCGACCACTCCACTTACCTGTGCAGTCAGGCAATCTAGCCATCCTTGCCACCCATGGCCATCCTTGTCACCCATGGCCATCCTTGTCACCCATGGCCATCCTTGATACCCATTGCCATCCTTGCTACCCAATACCATCCTAGTCACCCATGGCCATCCTTGTCATACATGTCCAGCCTTGTCACCCACATATATAATTTTGAGATGCTCCATGTGGAGTAATATGGCCACAGTTTGATAAATATGGTCTCTCAGCTGAGACATTATCAGCCGTAAAGTATATTAACATGTACACTTTCATGATTAATTAACGTCCCCTTTCAATCCCTATTGTTCAATCTTGGTATGGAGGGTTATGTTTGCTCCCCCAATTTGGGGCATTTGCAGATTCCTGGCTTCAGCTTGCTACAGTAGCGGCCCGTGGTGGGAGTGCTGCCGGACGCTGACGTGGAGCAGGGTGGGGTAGTAAACTGCAGAATACGGCCGCACAGAGGTAATTACACCAACAAATAAATAAAATGAATTTCGTTGCGCGTGCTACATCTCCAAATGTGGCCATATTCTGCAGTTTACTACCCTCCACCGTGCCCCTCCCCACCCCATGTCAGCACCCAGCAGCACTCTCACCACGGGCCACTACTGGCTTGCTACCAAACGCTTGTGTACTACAGCCGACGAGTAGGCCAGTTTTGGGCTGCAGGCCCTTTGGCTGCATAACTGGCTAACGCCCATACTTCTTCCCACTGGCCCTGCTGTCTGGCATCCCAGGGCCTGCAGAGTCAATTCCTTCCCCTTTGATTCATTTGAAGTCCGCAGTTTTCTTAAATTCACTTCTTTTTCTGCCATGCTGCCAAAGAGCTTATTGTTCCCCCTTCACTGACTGATCATCACTTGCACCCTACTGGCTCTAGGGCCGCCCATGTCAAGAGGGCACTTTTGAATGGCAGGCTGAGTAGAGATAAGAGGAGCCTGCAGAGATTTTTGTGTGTGCTTCATTTTTCAGGGCATAATGACCTAGGCATGCTAACTGATGATTAATGTACTTGATGGAGAGATCTATTATTTGTCTATTGATAGTTTTGGCTCATGTTACAGTAGCATGGAAGGTTCATGTTCCTGCTTTAAAACCCAATCTGTCGCATGAACATCACAGATTTGTATTTTGTGTAAATAGCTCAGTGGGTTACTGCTTTTGTCGCACTGTTACTTGCACTTCATAAATTACCATCTGTATGATCTAGCACAGTGGGGTACAAGCAGGCATCAAAGTGCTGCTTGCCAACTGCAAGTCATAGGTTTTGAAACGTTTTGCTTTTTTCTCAAACGTTCATTATTCTAAGTTTGTTAAAAAAAGATTTCTTTCCGTAGCAACACAATTTTATTAGCTCACACCACCTCAACCAGTTTTACGTTTTATATCCTGAATGTGTGGAGCAGATTTTCTAACACTTTGCTCTGGATTTGCATTACAAAAATTACACAAACCTGCCACAAAGTATTGTTTTGGTATTATCTTCCAGAGCAATTCTGAATTGTTTTGGAAAGTAGCCCTTAAGCAACATGAAGTAACACTATGCTCTAGTTTGCCCTTTGTGCCAAGGGAATGTACCGTGGGTGGTACATGGACGTTCCCATGCAACCACCCATGGACATTGATGACAATCCCGATCTACTGTTATTGGTAAAAAGGCATTTGCATCAAAACATTGCCCCTCCCCAAAGTAGATAGAACTGTTAGGCACACACACACACAAGTGGTAACGTGTTTAACCATGTCAAAGCATAGAATTTTGTACTGGAAGGGTACCCTTCATATAAAAAACCTATGCTTGCCATCACGTACCCACCCTTGCAGTATAGTGCAAGGGAGTGTACCTTGGCACAAGGCAGTCTGAGATAATCAGCTCTAGGGAAACGAGCAACAGTGCCATATCTTAGTGGAAATGCCACTGTTGTACTCTCTCCTTTTCATGCAACACAGCACAACAACTTTGGTTACTGCACTTGTAAGAAATTGAGTTGTTGATTGACTGGGGTGTAAGCCCTGGCCAAGTAGCAACCACAGTCCTTGTCAGGGTGTGGCACAAGGCAGTGCTAAATTAACCTGTGCTAAACCCTCTGGTAGCTTGGTATAGAACAGTCATACTTAACTTGGAGGCAATGTGTAAAGTATTTGTGAATAAAGTGAAAGCACCACACAAAAAGGATCCCACACCAAGTTAGAAAAATAGAGTTATTTTGTAAGAAATCTAACAAGACCAACAAGGCAAAAATCCAATTAGTAATATCAGATATATGCAAGTTTAAAGAGTTCTGTGAAAATAGCTCCAAAAAGCACAAAGCGCCAACTGTGGATATCTGGTCGTGCCTGACCAGGACAAAGTCACAAGTTCAGGCCAACAGTAATGGATCACGGGCCAGCTACAGTGACCCAGTTAGGCCAGCTGAAAAAAGTATCTTAAGCATAGGTTTGCAGAGCGTTGGGAGGGTTCATGTTGAAGATGCGTTGGGCTGCCAAAGCGATGCATTGGTTCTGAAATATGGTGAGGCTATGATGTGAGGTCTTGTGTTGTCGTCAAGAATCCGGCCGATAAGGGCTGGTGATGCGAAGTCTTGCATCGACGATGCGTTATGTAGTGGGGGTCATGTGTCAGTTCTTAGGAGCTACAAGGTTGCGATGCAGAGTCCAGCATCATTGTCTCGGCTGCCGTTGATGAGGGATGCGAGGATCTGCCCTGAGGATGCATCATGCAGCAGCGGTTGCACTGGGGCAGAGGGCTCCAATGCAATGCATGTTTTTGTGATGGAGGACACCCATGCAGTATGGCAATGCATTGATTCTGCTTGGGGTTATGTTGCACAGCAGAGGAGATGTGTCAGTTCTGCTGGATCCACAGAGACAGGCAGAGCAAATTAGGCCCACTTTCCATGGTGCAGGACTGGGGTGGCATATAGATGGCAGAATCCAGGTGCTGGGGTTGGTTTTTTTTTCAAGCCTTCTTTACCTGAGGCTCAAGTCAGGAGGACAGCCAACTAGCTCTTAGAGTCAGTATAGGGTCCTGGGTTCAACAGATTCAGGTCCAGTCCTTCCCACCAGGCAAGAGGGCAGCAGGCAGCGCAGCAGGGATGCAATCCTTCACAGTAGCAGTTCAGCAGAGTGGCAGTCCTTTCATCAGCACATCAGTCCTTCCTGGCAGAGTATTCACAGGCGCAGAAGTGTACTGACGAGTTGGTGGCTGATATCCAATATTTATACCCAGTTTTGCCTTTGAAGTGGGGAGAAGCATCTAGAGGCTTGCCTTTGAAGTGCACAGGTGCCATGCCTTCCTTGCCCTGGCTCTAGACTAACTATGTGGTGTATGCATCCTTTTGTGTGGAGGCAGGACACCGCAGATTCAAGTGTATGTGGGGCTGTGCCCAGTTCCTCCCTCTCATCCTGCCAGTGATGGCCCATCTAGGTGCATCTAAGCTCCCTATTGTGTATTGTGTCTAGGAGAAATATACAAAGCCCAGCTGTCAACTAAACTCAGTCATGGGACACAGAGACAGGCTGCAAGCACCAAATGGCAAAGACAGGAAAATGTAAACTTTCTAAACATGGCATTTTCAGAATTGTAATTTAAAATTCGACTTCACCATAAAAGACAATTTTTCATAAAAATTCTAAAGAGACCAAACATGAACTGTTTACCTGTTCCCACTTGTAAGTTACAGCTCATCAAATGTAAAAGGTGACTCCAATGTTTTTCCATGGGAGAGGTAGGCCTTGCAATAGTTAAAAATTAATTTAAGAGCTTTTCACTACCAGGACATTTAAAACGTAAAGGTAAATATCCTACTTTTTAAACACACCGCACCCTGCCATCTGGGGGGTCCAGAACCGCCTACTCAAGGGGTGACTCATATGTGCTGTTAACATTTTAACTGTCTTGGTACTTCTAAATGCTTTACATGTTTTATTAAGTCAAGCCTGTCTGCCCTGAGCCATAGCTAATAGGGTTTGGGCTCATGTTTAAATTACTGAAACTTTTACTGGACCTAAAAAGAATAGTGACATTATTACTTATGGTGGTCTACCATCCACCTCAACTAACAATCCACTTTCTCAGATGCAGGCATACACAGATAAAATCTATTGCTTCAGAGTATACTGTTAATGATATTTTATAATGGTGCTCATCAGTTGATAAACAGCATGATAGCAGACAGAACATTTCATTGAAGTGGATTATGAAATTATGCGGCGCACATCATCAAAGAAGATACAAGAAGGTTCCTCAAAGAAATCATATTACCTCTTCAAAAGTACAGTGTGAAGATACAAACTACATTTTTGTATCACTTACATTAGCAAATTGAGGCATGAAAGTAAATGTGGGGAAGGAGTTTCCCCTGTAACCATGAAGGCCCCATAACCCCACATTTGACTGCCTATATCCACAATTGTATTGACATATAACATAGTTGTGAGGCAATGCCCCTTTTTGTGTGATCATCCCCATTTTTTCTTAGCTTTTTTTGTGCTGGTTTTTAGACTCTGCACAGTGAGGCACTACTGTTCTGTGTACAGTGTACATGCTCTGACCCCGAAAACATGTAGGAATTGTCAATCCTTATTGGCATATTTACCTCTCCTATAAGGCCATAGCATATGGTGCTGAAACTACACATATGGCATGGGAAGCTAAATGCCATCCATAAATACTGTGTCATCTACAAGAGTGATAAAGGAAAACAAGGCTTCAGGCCTATCATTGTAGCCTGGTTGCTGCAGATTAACGCATGAATTGTTGATCTGTTACAATAATCCTTTTTAAAAGCTGAAAAACTCCCTTTTAAATATTAGTACATCAGCCCTATGTTGTAACCCACATGGTAGGGTGTATTGTATTTAAAAGTGGGAAACGTAGAAAATTAATGTTATCATGACTCTTCAGTGACAGGGCCCTAAAAGCTATTTTCACTGTGCCTGGCCTAACTCTCCAATGTAGACAATCAGAAAAACACCTATTTTATTAGCTATTAAAAATCAAACTGTAAGGTCATTTTTTAATAAATATTAAGGAAAAAATATTTTGGGAAAGTTACTCTTTAACTGCCTCAAGTTTCAGAAGGTTAATCAGCAGAAGCCTCTACCAGCCTGTGGTCAAGCCGAGGCATAATTGAGAGAAATGTGTGAATGCTTCCAGGAGTAAACAATAGGCTGACCTGAAAGGGCAGAGATGACTCCTCTGACCTCCAACAAATAATTAGTGTGGGGGCTGTGGACATGCTGTTGACACCACACTGTCAAACGAGCCACATGTATTGCTTAAGGCACACTTAAAAGGGAGGCAACATTATGCCATGACACTTTTTTCCATATCCCCTGTCTGGTTGCTGAAGTGCCCTACTTTTGACTTGCGAGACTTCTGTCTCTGGATTTGTTCTGGGGATAGTGCCTGCTTCAAGCTGAATGTTAGTGTTATATGTGGGAATACATTAGGAGTAACATAGTACACTCCCCACTCACACCCTCAGCCTCAGAACTGAGGTTTAATGTGCCCGAAGACCTTCACCATCGTGGATTATGATTCACAAATTGCATTTTGAGGCTATTCAAAGTAAAGCAAATGGGAACAACCGCAAAAGTAGGTTGGCTAGGGCCAGGGTACCTTTAGTCCATTGCTAAGAAAGGAGCTAGGAGTGTCTTAGTGTATCTATCACCCATAGGCTGGTAAACCCCACAAAGTTGGACCCTCACCCAGACTGCCGCAGAACACTGCTGGACTTGATAAAAGATACCAGGTAGACTGAACCTGATGCATTTGCCATCTATGACATGACCCGGGCGAAGACCCTGAGTAGGTTGGACCCCATTCCACTCAAAATCCAAGGACAGAAAAATCTCCAAGGATCATAAGGCTCATCTCCTGGGTGGCTCCAGGAAAATAAAAAAGCTGAAGGAGCATTCCTGTGAAGAAACCCAGCTGAACAGCGACAACTGGTCTTGGACCGGATTTTGTTGTTGTCCTCTGCCTGACAGCCTGAACATCTCTAAGTTCTCCCCCTAAAGTTCTGCAGGCCTTGGAAGTGTACACCTGTGTTTGTTTGGGCACAAAAGGAACTTTGGGAACTTTTTCAGAACATTTGCTGTAGAGCTTCAATGGGACTGACCATGAAAAATTATCCCCTTGGCAATTCCATGGGGTTGGATTGAATTTCAGGCTAGTCCTGAATGGAGAAGAGTTTTCGCAACAAAGTCTCTTTTGACATTGGGACTTTAAAACTTTTTCAAACTTACCTACTTCCAGGACCTAGCGAGGCCAATCTCCTTGGTGTATCCAACATAAACGTCTTCACGGTCACCCTATAATAGCACCACAGTCCCGGAAATCCATGACCAGTGACCACAATTAGCATTTTGCACCTATTGGCACTATTTTCTCTTACATTATTAAACAAATATGCCTCTGGTCCCCCTTTTGAATTTCTGTAAATTGGAGAGGGCTTTTTATTGTGTTATGTTTTTTTACTTATTAACTGTTTTGGTAATGCTAAACTTTACAAATTTTTGTCTAGGTTAATCCTGTCTGCTCTAAGCCATAACTACAAGGGTTTTTGATCTCAAGGTAATTTAGCAACTTTGACGGTTCGCCCTGACAAGAGCTGCCTTGACAAGAGCTGCAGAGCGGAATCATCAGTTACTTTTGAAGGTTCCAACAAATTCTTAAGGGTGGTGATACTTTCATTTTTTTAACTTCAGTATTCATTTTCAAGTTAGTGATGAAGTTGCTAGCTGTCGGCTGAATCTCACCATAGCACCTCACGACAATGTACCACTTTAAAAAATATACTTAGAAAAATGTTAAAACATCAATTACTGTTGTGGCACTTGCTGTGTTGATAAAAACACTCACCAGCACTGTTTAAAAGATTTGACTATTTATCCTATTTTATCCAACATAGAAACATAGACTAATCATACAGCTGCAGAGTATGTTTAATTGATCACTTTATGCAGAAAGTCGCCGAAAGGTGTGTATGAAGGGACAATGTATTTGGATTTATATCAAAGGGTTTTTGAAACCCCCAAAAGTCTTTCACTAGCTATGAAGACAGCGAGTGTCCTTGTATTTAAAAGTTCTAAAATATCTATTTGGCCAGTATATATTATAGGAAATGAGCTATGTATGCCTCTAATGAAACTTTATGAGAATGTGTTAATATATGGTGGTTGGGTGAACTCACAAAACCTATAATGAGATCTTTATTAGGCCATTGTATTGTGTATATGCCCTGCTGTAACATGGTTTGCCATTTAAAGATCACAACAATTATAATTGTACTTGCTAAACTACTCTTCTAACAGAAGCACATGTTTCACCAACTTGCTATTCAGTGTCAAACAGCACCCAATTAATGGCAAGTTCTGATGCTGGCATTGTCTTCAAGAGAACAAAGTCACTGTTTCCTGCAAAGAACACTGCAGAGTTTCCCCTCACAATGCTGAAACCACAAAAGGTCAGCAAAGGACACTTGTTACCATTAAAACAAATGTAATCCATGCAATAGTAAATTTAGAATGTGGATGTTACAATTAGAGTGTGGTAGGTGTCAAAGGCCCCATGCGGTTCATATTTGTAAAACATTTTTGAACAGCTAAAGGTTTTGGGATTGATTACATGCATGGTCTATGCAATTGCATTATGAAATTGTTGCTGACCATCTGGTTGATTAAAGAATAATTGCATTGTTCATACTCTTTTCAGAAAAATCGCACACCGAATATAAGTCGCGTTCTAAAGTCTATCAAAGGCTTACCACTGGAAATCCTCTGAATTTAGTAATTTTCTTCTATTTTATGGAATCCCTGTGATGAGTCAATTTTTAGATAAATCAAGCTATTTGCACTTTGCGTGTTTGCTAAAGCAATTTATAAGCTATGATATGATAACATTGCCCCAGAAGATTACAAATTTTGAAAGGAGTGTTCACCGCTGTTTGTGCAACTATTTAGTCATTTATATTAAAAAAGATTTTTGACAATGAGCTTTTATCAACTGGTCTGTTTAGGTAAAGAGTGTAAGAGCAGCAAACCCTCTGTTTACTGCTAATTAGTTTGTTTTTTAATAGCTTAGTAGGATCCCCTTATAATATATGCGTGGTACAACAAGAAACACCGGTTCTAGATGCAGTAAATATGATACAAATGTTACCAGTTCTGATGGAGGAGCATTTACACCAGATAGCATTGAGGCAGACTTTTACCACAGAATGATGGGTTGACATAATAGAAGATATCTAGAAATCGAAAATTGTATTTATAATGTAGGTTCTACGTACTCTTACATTTTCAAATAAGGTACATTTGTAACTCAAGATCGTTCATACCCAGGCTTTGATATTGAATCGAATAACAAAATATTTCTAAGAACAAACCAATCTTCTGGTATGCAGCTCGAGTTACCATTGTATTCCGAGGAGATGCCGAAGTGTAATTTAATATGTAACAAAGGCAGCGATGCTCGCTAATGGTTGGACTAATAGACTCATTCAATATAAACAAGCAGAAATGTTTATCAGTTTAGAAAGTATCATTTTGGTGAAGTACCAATCGTGTGAGAACAAAGACCCCATTCATTTGGTAATAGTAGACACCAACATCACAGCCACCAAGATTTTGATGATAAATTGTGCTTGTGTTTACATTGAGCTAGAAAATGAATCACTTGGAAGTGAAATGTCAAGTTGGTTAGAAATAGATATAACAAAAGCACGATACAACATATTCCTAAATGCATATCTCTTCATATCATATTGCTTTGAAATGATCTAGACACTGAGTAACAACTATAAAAAAAATTTAAAGACTAGCCCAGGAAATATATATACATCTCCTTAATACATAGGCACCTTCATATTCTGATAAACTTGCCTCTTGCTGGTTAGGACTGCAACATGGTCACATTTAGAACAGAAGAACAAACATGCACAATATTAAATAGTTTAACTATAAGAGTGAATGACTGACAAACTGTGTGTAGCATGTTAAAAAATGAATGTTGTCTAGGTGCTAGTGCAATCAGGCATGGGCACTGCCTCCACTCAGGTGTAAGCTCACCACCCGTTGCCAGCTTTCTGCCCAGTAAACATAGATATTGGCCTTCCAATACAGAAGTAGTCCATGGATGGGCAGTGATGGACATCAATATGGTGATGGTAGCACTGCTTTGCTTATGGCACTGTACTACCTTGTGGCCCCTAGGGTCCAGTTTGGTCTTTAAAAGGCCTGGTTCATAAGGAAATTGGATACCAATACTGTTCTACCAAATGGCTTTTGGCAAGGGATCCCAGTTCGAATGTGGAGAGAATGTTTGTGGCTTACTGGGTAGAGTACTATTTTACTGGATAAATCATCAACAGGAGAGAAAGGGTCAAAAGGCCACTCTTAAACCCCTTACGAGACAATCAGTACAAATCAACGGAAGAGTAACATAAGAAACAAAATAAGCAACAGTGGGCAAAATTTCTTTTTTTCAACAAGAGCCCAATGACGACAACTGGCAACCGACTTTCTGTTGGTGCCTGAGGGCTCTTTTTCTAACACTGTGCATGTACCTGTCTAGTATTCTTACTTTGGTGGTGGAAATTCATTCCCCTCTATGGTTTGCCCACTGTTGCTTATTTTGTTTCTTATGTTACTCTTCCGTTGATTTGTACTATTATTTTACTGGAACCTCAATTGCAAGGAATAGAATTCCCTGAGTGACTGAGTCTTGCACACAGGGCCGTAAAGATGATCCACTAGATGCATGATCTGTAACTGTCACCTCCGCCGTATTAAAGAAATGCAAAGAGATGATGGACAGAACGCTGAAACTTTTTAGACACTCATCCCCAGTCACAGATCTGGGTTGAATCCTTCATCATTCTTTAGCTCACTTCGCGACCACCAGTTCAGACCCAGCCATATGCAGATAAGTCTTGACCCTGCTCCTCATGAGAACAGTCCATCCCGAACTGCCAAGCCAGATCTTCCCTGGACCAGAAACAAGCATCCTGGGACTGGTTTCGGGGTAACACTTCTCATCAGCCTGGCTACCTTGAATCCAGTGGAAAGTGAGCAAGGGACCCATGTCTTGGTATACCGTGCCAACTTAGAGCAAACAAAGCAAACACAAGGAGATGATGGATGGGGTGCTGAAACTTTTCAGATACTCACCCTCAGCCACAGATCTGGGTTGAATCCATCATCATTCTTTAGCTCACTTCGCCCTCCAGTTCAGACTCAGACATATGTAAATAAGTCATGACCCTTTTCCTCATGAGAAAAGTCCAGCCTGACCTGCCAAGCAAGGTCTTCCCTGGACTGGAAACAAGCATCCTGGGACCAGTTTCGGAGTAACACCCTTCATCAGCCTTTTAGATTTCCTCAACAGGACCCATAAGGAGCGGTGATCAAAGTCCACACCTAGACATGTCACGAGGGCTGGGCGAAACCCAAATTGTAGATCTGAAAGAATGGAACCATCCTCTACCTATGACATTGCCCTCTCCAGAATGACCCTACCCATCTCCTTGACAGCAGAGTCTATCAAGGAGATGGGCCTGTAGCAGCTGGGTGATCTCTCGAGCCCTTCTTACATACAAGGATAATGATTGACCACGAATCTGGAGGTCCCATCCCAGTAGCCAGGTTAACCATGCAGGTTAAAATTGCCCACAGTTCTGGTGTACCCTAAACAGGCCTAAAGGAAACCCATCGAGATCAGGAGACTTGTGTGAAGTCATTTGATGTATGGCTGATTGAACCTCGTCAACAGTAAAGGTTAGATTACATTGATAGGTGGATGGCGAGGTGGACACAAATTGACCCTCACTGAGCAGGGGGTTATAGATGCTCTTGAAATGATCTATCCATTTCCCACGTAGAATTATGTGATGGTATGATCCCTTTATCAATAAGTAATGGTCTATTAAGCACCTCCCAACATGTACAGCTGTCAGCCCTAGAAGAAGCCTCGATCAGCTCTTCCCAAGCTTCTTCCATGAGTGCGCTCTTTCTTATATTTAGTACCTTCTTGTATGCAATTCATCTGGTAGCTATTGGGCTACAATCTTTAGGTGCTGCATTAAGGGCATTTAGTAACAAATTGTTGACTCGAGCAATCCTTATTAAACCACTGTGGATTATTGCTCTTTATTGGTTTCGGAAGGAGTGAGAATATTGACTCAATTGCCTTCCGGATTTCTAAATATGCATTTAGCAAAGTCAATATCTGGGCAAGAACCGTCCAATTCGAGAGCCATTCTGTTTAACCTTGGATGTATGCACATTTTTTCAGTGGTGTTTGTTGTGGTAATGCGTTCTATTTTTGTGTACTGCATTATTACCATGTGATGTTGTGTTATACTTTTGTGTGGGAGTTGTCCTTTACTTTTTTTAAGTTGAGATTGGGTTTTAGTTTTTATTTGTTTGGTGATTTTTCCAGTGTAGGACTTGAGTTTTAAATCTTGAGTGTTGATGGTCCTTGCTGAACCGCCTATCGCTGCGTTCTCCACCAGCCCCCCACATTCCACTGAACAGACTGAGTGGGTTAGGCTGTGAGGTATCGAGCACGGTTGTTTCCTGAATATTCTTTCCTTTCGTTTCGACCTTGAGGCCAAGGCCACATGAATTAGCAATTGAAAGCTCTTTGTATCGAGGAGTTTTTTGCAGTTAATATTAAGCCACTTAGTTTGTGAAGTTCATATTGTTAATTGTTTGAGGATAAGTCCCGTGATCGGGCTGGACACGAGACAGTCACTCATAGCGCAGTCCTTCTCTGTGAGGGATAGCCTGCTTCTCGTATAACGAACCACCTCCGCAGTGGCTGTGATCCTTGTCAGGCTTGCGTCCTCCTTTGATTCCTAGGCTGACAGTCCCTAGGGTTCAGTCAGGGTGCAGCAGAGCACAAGAGAGCACACCAGGGCAAGCCAGTGGAGGGGAGGTGGCCACCATGAATGCAGGAACACTGGGGTTGGCTGCGTAGTGCTGCGTGCGATGGGACTCGCCCGACTACAAGCCGCATCTGGACCAGACCCGGCCGTTTCTGTGGATTCGGAGCTCAATTGGAACAGCGGCTCCTGAAGCTTCTGTACCCCTCTGGCAACCATCTGTCCATGTCAGCTCCAGGTCCTTAACTTGTCCAGGTTCTGGTCTGGCTACTGCTCCCAGCAACCAGTTTTAACCCCTTGGATGCTGGTGACGGAACCACTCCGTCACCAACCACGGGTGGGCTGTGCTAATGACGGCATGAATTCTGCGCCAGCTGGGAGCGTTCTATTAGGCGGGCGGGGCCGTGACGGAACCACTCCGTCACAGGCACAGCGCGCCCGTGGCTGGTGACGGAGTGGTTCCGTCACCAGCATGGCAGCGCCGCACGCCCCCCCAGCACCACGGCGGAATTACCGCCGCTGCCAAGGGGTTAAAATACAACAGGTAGGTGGCCAAGTGGTCAGGGGGCTTAAAACTAAGCCGTGCTAAAGCGTTAGGAGGAATGTCAATTGTGCACGCCCGCCAACCACCCCTTGCTATCAGAAGCTGATGGACACTGATGAGTGCTTATGGTGAGTACAGGAGGATGGCCAGCCAGGCAAGCAGCAGACAACCATTCCGGATGCTGTGCGCACAAGCGCAAGGACATCCTACCTCCAAGGTGGACCACCTCCATCATTCCTGAGGCACCTCGTCGCTTTGGCTCTAGGTTAGGGTTGGGATTGAAGACTGCTAGTCCTTTTGGGCCGGCTGCGGCACCACTTCTGCGGCACCACAGTTCCACACCGCGCAGCACTGCTGACGCCGGTACTGATTCCACTTCAAAGCCACCCACAGCAGTTCTGAGCGCTCTAAACACTCTAATGCTCTCCATGGCTCTCCGTGGGCCTGGTTCCTGCTCTAGGGCAGCTGCTGCAAGCTTTTCACCCGGCCCTCTCAGATTCCGCTTCCTGTGTCAGAGTTCAGCATGTCATCCACATGGATTTTTCATTTTTTTTTTTATTATTCTTTGATGCCAGGGTTTTTCTCTTGTTTTTAATTGCTCAATTCTACACCAGCCTTGACTTCTACTCGATTTACAGGAAGAGGAGAAGGATGAAGATCACAAGATAAGTATTTTGTTCAATAATGAAAACTGATGTGGCACCTGATTTCTGTGCATGTCATGAATCAACGTTTACTTAAAATACATCGATAAGTTTGACTAGAAATAGTAAACTGGGCCTACTAAAACGTTGGTTTTGGCTGGTTGTTATAGCACTGAAAGGCATGACTGATGGGTGCACACAACATGTCACGAAACAAGATAAATGGAGTTTCTCGGTTTCCACATCCTGGTTTGAACACATAGCTGAAGCTCTCTGTGTTCTCATTTTTGCTTAGGCAGCAAACCCATCGCTGGCAGAATGGCTCTGTGAGTTAAATGCTTGTCACCGAGATATGCTGTGGTCCGCATGTAACTGGTTTTAAATCCTGGCAAGCTGACTCTCTTCCATCATTCTGAGATAAACAAACAACATACTGTTAAACTGGGTAAAAGTAGCACCAGTGATTCACAGAGCTCACAAACAGTGGGAGCGTTGTATGTAGCGCTGTGTATAAAAGCAAATAAATACTATCGCTCCTGGAAGGCATTGTAACAGGGTTGTGATTTTTATGTGCTGTCAATCGACTGTAAATTGCTTATAGATTCTTCAGCGAGTATTACATGCACTGCTGTCGGTGTACGTTTGGATGGGCGATAGGTGGGTGCATACCTGTGTTACATATGAAAACATTGGCCAAAGGAACATAGACTGTAAAAGGATTTGCAGCATGTTGACCTTGCATACATATCTCCCTGCAGAGATTCCAGTGTTTACTTAAACATATTCAGAAGTACGGTCCACTAGAACTTCGAACTGGGGCTAGAAAAGTAAATTACCTGGTCCTACAATAGGTAAGAAGTCACTTGGATGGCAGTCTAAATTACAGACATCAACATTTTTATATGGTGATCTTAAAAAGTCTATAATTTGTCCGTATACATGGCACAGAATGTGTTTTGTTAGCAAAGCAAAGGCCAGCTCAAGTTATTTGGGGGATGGACTGTTGGTCAGCGGAGGCTGTGTTCTCTGTTTCTCTGGAGGAAGACCACCCCCTACAGTTTGAGCTACCCAGCCTTCTGTGTAGCCCATGGAACAATCGTTGTACCTCAGGAAGAGAACTTTGCAGAGTCAGGCGCCAGGTGTTTTTCACCAGCTCTGCAAAGTTTTGCTTTTCAGTAACAAACAACCAAAGAGGGACTTTGTTATTGAAAAACAAAAAAATCAATTTACACGCTATGTGTTTTCTCCCAGGTTTTTGGGGTCGTTTGTGGTTTTTCCTGCTTGGCACCGCCTGGGTTTCACAAGGGGGTCTCGAAGAGGAATAATGTACTTTGAAGGGCCACTTGAATTAGTGCTGACTACTTGATGTAAGCTACCGGCGGCCATATAGCAGGGAAGGTATCCGGCAACTGACCCAGAGGTCTGCCACTTGAAACCTAGTGCCTTGGTCAATTCTAACTGGGGTGGGAAAACAACGAGGTTGGTGGACGTGGCTTTTGCCTGGTTTGGGCAACTGCCTCGTATTTTCCGAACTCTATATGACCCTCTACTGTACACCGCTGCATAATGTTTTAGAAATGTGCCTATGTAGTTCCTGCTATTTAATGCACTTTTTGCACAAATTTAGAATACATGTAGTTTTGGGTTCTATGGTTAAATTTAAATGTAATGTTATGTATGTTATGTAGGTATTGTTGTGCTATGTAAGGGAACATCTAAGTCCAGCTATGAAGGGGTTCGATATTTATTAATGGACTGAGAAATGAATTGTCATGTAATAATCATAAGTATAATATATGTGTACCCCATGGGAGATCCCAATCTTTAATAAATATTGAATTGACCCTCTGACACCCGCACCTGGTAGAAGTGGTTTAAAAGTATATTGTTCAGTATGAGGCAGCTTTCTTTGTTCGAGTTTTTGTACCGGCTCTTGTTTTCCTACCACGGAGAACAACATGACACAAAAGTACAACTCTGCGGTGCGGAAATTTGAATTAGCTTTAATAATGCAACAAGAAAAGTGCCATTGCATTGCCCTCATCACAGACGAGCATGTCAGGATGTACATTATTTCAAAAATATTAAATTCCGATCGCTTCTCGCTGTGTTAGTAACTAGAAGACTTGTCAGGTTTCTATTTGAAACAGATGGTTGGTTTGTGCGGTTTCTGAATGAAATGCAAAGCATTATACTGCTTCTGACACCTTAATGAGAAATAATCTCCTGCCTTGTCGATCCCTTTCACGAGAGCAACATGTAGAACCATTGGAATGAGATGATGACAAACTGCTTCAGGTTTCTAAAGGCTGGCACTGGTGGCCCATTTAATATTTTATGTTGGCAGAAGGTTTTGTTTGTTTTCTGTTAATTTGTAGACATATTTAGGAGGATCAAATTAGCTTTAGATGCACAGCTATGAATTCCGTGTTGTTATGCACGTGAAAACGTGGAGAAGAATATGTCTTACTCCACTCCAGAAATCCCAGTTTGTACAGTTTTTGGCCGTGCAAGGTGTTGTCATTTGGGTGGCATCCATCTTTACCATTTGTGTAAATGCAGTTGCCGCTGCACAATTTTTCCTTCAGATAAAGCAGACTGGAGAAGAAAGTTGAAATCCAAGACAGACTTGAAAGTGCCACAAATCCGCACTTCACCCTTCAGTACGTGGGAGACGACATAAGGTATACATAAAAGCTTGTGCCAGTAGGCAGACTAGGACATGTCTAAGATGAGGCGCTCCATTTCCAGCGCAAAATTATCAAGCATCTGTCTCCCATCTCAGGTTCTGGCAAGGCATTGCAAGAGCAGCTCAAATTTTGGGAGAATTGGCAATCAGTTTAATTGGTATTAAGAAATATAAAGCGTTAGTGCAATGCTGTGGTAAATTGTGGATGAATCGGAAATTCAAATAGTACACAAAGCCCATAAAATATTGTGGTTTTGGGATATGTATACCATCGGGAATGACAGTACAGACACTGGAAAGCTAGAAGACCAACACTGTCTGGGCCAGTGAAGGTACCGGCCATCGAGTAGAAGAGTGAGTGTCAGGGTGTGGGTCCCACTTTGAGGCAGCGATGCCCAGACAGGAGGGAAGTTCATTCCGGACACCCAGTGCAACGTACCCCATACACTGTCCTCCTCCCCACCCACGTCAATAACCGAGGATGGGCCTACACTTCCAGACTCCATTGTAGGAGGCCAGTAACTGTGAGCAGAACAGAACCATTACACTCATTCACCATACAAAAAGAAAGAGTCTAGAAGGAAGCCATTTTGGAAAATCTCTGTTCACCGAGAGAAACAATGCAAGTCCTTCTGAGAGTTAATTACTGATCCATTGTACATTTAGATTTCACTATGAATTTGCTGCCTTCATGCACCCCCCACACCCCCACGTGTGGAGTGTGCTTTCAGTTTATCCCACATGTCCTGAATTTCTATATATCTTAAAAAGATGACCAAACTACGTAGAGGTAGTCTGAATCTATGAGCCGACCACTGTCTTATGATTCGTGATAAAGACACTCTATCTCGTCTGAAAGTTATATTTGTGGTAACCGAGATCTACGCCAGACACCCTCTCCATCACTACTTGCTAGCACTTGAGGGGGGTAGTAGGGGAGTATTCTGTTCTCATTGCTTTTTCTGAGTGTGGACATCTCTTCTTGTCTCTCCACAGCTCCCCTGGTGTCACTGTTGTCACTATCGTCTGTTTCTCCACTCCTGCCAGGGAGCGGTGTCACTCTGTTCTTGTGTAGCAGCAGGAGGTGACTCCCCCTAATGTGTGGTTCATTTATCACCACTACTGAGGGAACCATTTCTTCCAACCTGCCATTTGCAAGGTTATTTACACATATTTAATTCATTGAGACCTGTTGAAATTATACAGCCAAAGCAATAGATTAAATTAGACATCGGTCCATAAAATATAAGGGACGCTCCTACATCCCTTTGCAATTTTACAGACTAAAAATGTTATAGGGTGTCCAGTGGTAGAATCGTCAGCTGTATTCACCACTCAGTATAAACAAGCTTGTGAATTTGCTAGCAAGGGAATTTGAAACCAATAGACACTGAACGTCAGAACAACCTTACTCTCTGTTGCAATATAGATCTGTAGTATCTACGTGTAATGGGAGATGGCCTATAGAAAGCAAACATGCAGTCGAACTCCCCTCAATTAGATTTCTAGGTTTAATGTAACCTCGCCCGCATGTCCTTGCTAGTATTACATTAATCTTATACTACACACATGACTTTTGTTTGCGTTGAAATGCCATCTCCCTATACGTTTCATGATTCAATTGAAAATTCAATACATTAATTCAATGGTAAAAAATAGCTTTCATCGCATATGGAGCCTTGAAACCCCGCCATGACCTCTGTTCTTCATTTTCCTAAATATTGTGAAGACCATAGAGAATCCAACCATTTAGGTATGGACCAAGAAAGCTTTCAAACAATTTTCAATAAAAAAATGTTTCAGCCTTCAGTGTGCTTTAATTGCAATACTTTCATTGTGTAAAGACATTTGAAGTAACATTTTAGTAGTAATAGAATGCAGAGAGTGAAAGCAGTTTAATGAGGGAGACTGGCCAAAAGTCTCCTTGGAATATTCGGATCTGACCTCTTACTAACACTTGGGGAACTCGAGTATTTCACTGCTGTGAGTCCCGGTGGATAGCAACCATCCAAAATACAATCCAGTTCAGAGTTACCAAACGTATTTATGTATTTTATTTATTCTTGTGATTTGTAAAGCGCATGGTTACCTAAAAAAGGTTTCCAGTGCTAGCCTTCTCACGACTAAAAACTAACCAGCATTTCCAAGAGTCAATGAATAACTGTTAATGTAGAAGTGGGAACATCCATGTTTTGAGCAACTTGTGGAATGCTGTGAGTGATTTGCAAACTCTCAGTGTTTGTGTCAGCTTTGGTCCCAAATTCGCAAATGCCTTGATGGGTTCTCTTGATTCTAGGAACCACTGCCAGATCCTAGTGGCTAGAGCGGAGTGAGCATTTGGGTGTATACCAAGACACCAAAGGTCTCAGCTACATGGACCATGTGTGTATAAAGGCACTTGTGCATATAGCATAAGGCTTTGAATTGAACCCGACATTCAGTTGGGAGTCAGAGAAGAGTATGTAACATGCTGGCTGAAGAGGTGAATCTGGATGGGTGAATAAGAAGATGTGCTGTCATAATTTGTGTCGTCTGAAGTCGTTTGAGCAGATTTTTGCAACACCAAGATACAAGACATTACCGTAGTCCAGTTTGAAGATTACCAGGGCTAGATTACAAATCTTTGAGCAGGGACTGAGACGCATTCCAAGATTTTCTTTATCCATTTAAGGCAGCTACTGTATTGATTTGGTGGCTCATAGACAACTTGTCATTGAGCCATTCCCCTAGATGATCTTTTACAATATGAACTGGAGAAGGAGTGATACCCTTAGTTGAAGGCCACAGATGAGGACCCAATAAATGGAGGTGGTTTCCCAACAGCAGAAACTCTGTCTTGTTCCCATTTAGTTTAATTGAGTTCATATTCATCCACTATGAAACTTGGGCGAGACAGGTGTTGAGGGATTTTGCCTTGTGGCTATTCTTAGAGAGCGATGCCACAATTTTGGTATCATCTGTTTACCAAAACAATGTAAGTCTATGAAATTCTATAGTCTCCGCTAAAGGTCTCACATAGAATGTGAAGAGAAGAAGCCTTAGGGTAGACCCTTGCGGCACCCCGAAAGCTAAATGGTGTGATTTGGAACTGTGTTGGTGTGAGTGCACCTGAAAGGTACGGTCATATAAAAAAGAGCTCAGCCAAACTAGGGCTGTACCCTCCACGCCCATATCTGCTAGTCAAGAAAGCAGAATGGAGTGGTCCACAGAGTTGAATGTGGCACTGAGATCCAGAAGGGTCATTGCCGGGACACTATTCATGTCTAGTCAACAATGCAGGTATTCGGTGACTCCGAGGAGGACTGATGAGAACAAATTGTCTCTGTGGAGATTGAAAACTGATTATATCGCCACTGTTGGACTTGGTCCTTTCTGCAGGGTCATCCCCCAAAACATTTCCTTCACCCTTCTGTTTTCTGAAAACGTTCCTTTTTATTTTTAGGGCTCCGTGCACTTTACCACTCCTAACCAGTGCTAAAGTACTTATGCTTTCCCTTTTATAAAATGGTAGAATTTAGCTTACATGCAATTGGAACAGTTGTTTCGCCAGTAGAGGGGTACTACATGAACACAGGGCCTGTAAAATAAATGCTACTAGTGGGTTGCAGCACTGATTGTGCCATGCACTATAGTAGTCTTTGAAACATGTATCAGATCTGCCGTTTCAACCTGTGTGTGCAGTTTAAACTGCTATTTCAACTTGGTAAAATATACATTTTGCCAGGCCTAAACCTTACTTTTTAACACACAAGTTACCCCTATGGTAGGCTCTAAACAGTCCAGAGGGCATGGCGCACTGTATTAAGAAAATTGGACATGTACTTTTAACTTTTTCATGTCCCAGTAGCTGGCAATTGGTCTCTGCGTATTGCTCCCATACTGTGAGATAAAGGGTCTAGGTATTGGCAGGATGAGCTATCTCTGTCTTCATGACAGTAAAGAGCTGTCACCTACCACACTCACAAAGGCTCTGCCTGAGCACACTCACAAAGGGTTTGACACTAGTTTTTGTCACTTCAAACAAGATGGGGTCTGGGAAGGGAGGCAGGAAATTCCAAGCACCTCTTTGGGGTTAAGGCCTCCAGAAACATCTCTTACTTCAAAGTGGGCACCAAGTACAAATAATGGACCGTCAGACCCAAATCTTTAGTACACCTGTGGAAAACTCAGAGGACTGCTGTACTAATCTGCAAGAAGGATTGCTACTCTTCTGCCCTGCTGCCTGAGTGAGAAGGACTGGACTTCAAGGATTAGTCAGCAGGCATCCTGATCAGATCTTCAGGGACAGAAAAGTCTCCAACCACCTTGAACCTGGTGCTTGGACTCTGTGAGCTGTGAGTCCAAACCCCCAAGTGGGGCCTTTCGAGTCCTGGAACATGAAAGTGTGCCTGAAGGTCCTCTGTCAGCCCAACTGTGGTCCTGTATTTGCAGAAACTACACAGTACAATGCATCTCCTCGTAGCGCATCTTCAGAACTGCCACAGCGCGAAGCATCACCGACACGGGGCCTCGCATTGCAGTCCACGGTCTCCTTGGAACCCCCCCTTGCATGCCACATTCTCGACACAGGCCTTCACAGCACAAGCCCCTCATCAAACAGCATCCGCGATGATGATGCAGGACTTTGCATCGCAGCTTCTTTGAAATGGCCAGTGTGTGTCGCATCTCTGAGGTAGGACTTCACATTTCATGCCCCTCATTGACATTATCCTCAATGATGATGCAGGACTCAGCATTGCAGCCACGTAGCGTCCTCGGAACGACCTCTGCGCAACTCATCCTTGACGGTGGATCTTGCAACACTCCGCAAATTCAGGATTTAAGGTACTTTGTTTTGCGGGCCTAACTTGGTCACTGTATTCAACCCATACTTCATTGAGGTCAGCCTGAACTTTGTCCCGGTCCGGTGCAACCAGATAACTACAGTTGCCGCTTTGTACTTCTAGGCACTCTATTTACTGAAAACATTTAAATTGCATATTTCCGGTTCTACTGATTGCAGTTTTCTCATTTTTATCTCAAATAATTAATTAGAGTGTACTCTATATTTCAAAATTGGTGTGGGATTTTTCTTGTTTTGTGTTTTCAATTTATTACTGTTTGAAGTACCTCATAAATACTTTACAAATTGCTTCTAAGTTAAACCTGACTGCTTTTGTGCCAAGCTACCAGAGGGTTGAGTGCAGGTTAATTTGGGGTTTGCTGTGTTTTACCCTGACAGTGAATGTAGTTGCTTCGTGAGTAGTTTCACCCACCTCAGCCAGTAACCCAATTTCCTACACCCACGTAAGCAGTCAGTTTTTTTTAAACAAAGCTCATGTCAAGCAGTGCAATGCGGGCTATTGTTGTCTGAATCCGAATACACAGCTGTTGTGCAGCAGGAGATTAGCTTGGCAGTTAGGGCTGGACTGTTCCCATGAGGCACAGGGTCAAGACTGATTTGCATATGGCCATGTCTGAACTGGGGGGCTTGGTGAGCAAAATAACGATGGATTAAACCCAGATCTGTGACTGGGGGTGAATGTTTTGCCATTGTGCAACATTCCGCCCATCATCTTGTGTGTTTTGCTGTTCACCATATGTGGGAAGAGTACGCCCAGACGTGGGTCCCATGCTCACTAAGCCACTGGAGTCAATCTATCCTGGCTGAAGACGGCTGATAGCCAGAAACCGGTCCTAGGATGCTTGATTCCGGTCCAGGGAAGACATGTCTTGGCAGTTCGGGTTGGACTGTTCCCATGAGGCACAGGGTCAAGACTGATTTGCATTTGGCCATGTCTGAACTGGGGGGCTTGGTGAGCAAAATAACGATGGATTAAACCCAGATCTGTGACTGGGGGTGAATGTTTTGCCATTGTGCAACATTCCGTCCATCATCTTGTGTGTTTTGCTGTTCACCCTATGTGGGAAGGGTACGCCCAGATGTGGGTCCCATGCTCACTAAGCCACTGGAGTCAAGCTATCCTGGCTGAAGATGGCTGTTAGCCAGAAACCAGTCCTAGGATGCTTGATTCCGGTCCAGGGAAGACATGGCTTGGCAGTTCGGCTGGACTGTTCCCATGAGGCACAGGGTCAAGACTGATTTGCATATGGCCATGTCTGAACTGGGGGGCTTGGTGAGCAAAATAACGATGGATTAAACCCAGATCTGTGGCTGGGGTGAATGTTTTGCCATTGTGCAACATTCCGTCCATCATCTTGTGTGTTTTACAGGAGATTAGCTGGGCAGTCATTTGTGGTATAGAATATATATGTAGGGTATGTCATGAAACATTACCGAAAGCCAAAAATATAGCGCCTTCCCCAAATTTACTGCTGTCTGTCTCAGTTCTTTCTTAAAATGCAAACAATTTATACTGAGCCTGCACATGAACTGAGCTCTCGAGAACATTCAAAGGTCTAGTGCAGCAAGTGTGTTTGATTCCTCTCACCCAAAAACAACTTTCTCAGTGCAACGGTTGCCTAGTTCTCTCGGATATTGTTCCAATATTTAATTTCTTTTCAGGGCACAACGCTTTGAAATATAGTTTCTGGTCAGTAGCTGCTCCGGTGGTCGCACTTGACTTCTGGTTCTGTCCCTCACTCATGGTCAGGGTCTTGACACTCATATAGCATGCCTCGTCTTAGAGCATATAGGTACTCTGGCAGCAAACATCATGGTAGCGCAGATATCAAATGAAGTGCTGCATAGCTGGGAACCAATCACATAGCTGTAATTCTCAGTTTTAGTGATACATTACCAGTTCAGCATGGACGCTGGCCAGTAAAGATCGAGTGGTTTTCTTTTTGCCTGGGAGATATAAGCAGTGTGGTACTCGGCTTAATGCCATACCTGAAAATTCTGCCCTTTTTTGCTGAAAATTTAAAACAGTGCAACTTAAACATTTTTATTCCACCAATTACAAATGGCATCAACTGGCTCATTCGGTGGGCCCATTCCTGTAGCACTGCTCCATTGATGTGGGGTCTGCTGTGGTAGCCTTTCTACGAACATTGAACCACTGGGCGGTATTAGTAGGGTAGGCCTGCACATTAGGAATTTGCAGCTTCCCAGGTGGGTGGAGATTGGTGCATGGTGACAACAGTAGAGCCTTGCAGCCCAGATGCCTGTTCTGTAATTGTAGCATAGGAGCCACTCAAGGCTTCTGCTTCAGTGGAGATGAGGAATCACAAGCAACCTCAGACAAGTTTCAGCCCACTATGAGTTAGCCTGTCACAGTGAACTTGGTTCCCACACATGGCTATACCCATCAATTTTAGGGCATCACTCTGAAGAAAAGACAATGGGGATGGGTGTAATGTTTGGAAATAGCTCAAGCACTGGTGATCCCTTGAGACTTCATTCTAGTCCATCGTTTTTCACCCACTACGCCAGACGGAAAACAGCCATATGCAAATCATCATTGGTCATGCTCCAATAGGAAGAGTCCCACTCAAAATGCCAGGACTGGTCCCCTTTGAACAGGAACACAAGCAACCCCAGATCAATGTTGACCTACTTAAACCTTAGCAGAGGTATAGCTCAAATACTGTTGCAGAGTGATCTTGCTGAAGGGGTGGGAGATGGTTAGGAATAGTACTAACGTGTTCTTCTGTCTCCCTCTTGCATTTAGCTCACATGGGCTGCCTGTCGCAGTAAGAGGATGCTCAGGAGAAGCCTTATGCTATCATTCTATTTCTTCCACTGCCTTTTTTCCCTCGACACGCCAGAGCTCCAGGTGTCCAGTCTACAAGAATACTAAGGGAGTTCAGGTCAGGAAGTAGGCATGGTCTGCTGAATTTCAACTACACTTCCTTTCCTTGCATAATTCATAACTCTCTCTCATTGGTCAGTGCATGCCCCTGCAACAGATGCAGCCGGCACACTGCTTTACCATAAAGCTGTGTATTTTTAGAAAGGAGTAATTTGTCACAAGTGCCTCTTTAGTCCAATCTTCTAAAGTGTACATGGTATTCATGTTCGACTTAAGCATCAACACTATTATCATTTTCACAGAACAATAACGAACAGGCACTTTTAGAAAATTGTTCAGCTCAAAGGTTAAAGTAGAGTGTGAAATTTGAAGCAAATTGAAGCAACTCAGGTTGCCTAGTGCATTTAGCACCTATTTTGACCACTTCACATTTCTGTAGCTTATATAAAATCACATCTCTTAATGGGCTGACAAGTCCACTTTTTATTTGGTCGGAAAGGAGTCTTGATCTTTGGCCTCATTTAATTTTTACCTCCTGTTTGTAATTATCAAGGACGTGGGTAGCTTCAGGGGGAGTGCATGGGGTGAAACACCCCCTCCCCTCTAATATCTTCGCATATGGATTTGACGCCTGCAGTGGTCGGTAAATGCAGAGCTGTTTATCAAGGTGCTACTGGAAGATGTTGTAACGCTTCCACTGCCGTGCATTTTACGTTCAGGCAGGACCCATGGAGTCTGCAGGGGTCCAATTTAGAATTGTGTGTTGGCTCATCCTTTCTCTTGTTCTGCCACTTCCACCCTGACCCCAGTGACCTCATGCAAAGGAAGTTGGAGCTGAGTGGTAGTGTGACTTCTCAATTCTAGTAGTGTGTGCTGCTCAGGCAGTCAGTCACTGAGTCTCCCTTTAAACATAGGGGCAGCTCCTTCGCTAACGCGGAGGAGCGTCGCCCCGCTGCTCTTTAAGCAGGAAAAATAAAATGATAATGACGTAGTTATTATCATTTTATTTTTCGTAGGTACGGGGCTGGATTACTGTGGGGCAGGCCGGAAGCACAGGGGAGGAGTGGTTTACACACTCCAAGTAGGCATGACTGCTTGGCCGGCAGTTCTGGCCCGGTCAGCAGTCATGCGCACTTTGCATGTTCCCTACCCCGCTGCATTACACAGCCTGGTGGGGAACATGCCCAAGAGCCTAATCCCCGCCTGAGAGCCAATCTACAGTCCTCGGACCAATCACAACACTGCATTGCAGCGTTGTGATTGGCTTAGGGGAACCAGTCACAATGATCTTTGTGATTGGCTATGGGAAGCCTGGGTGCTTCCTGGTTCCGCAGAAGCGGAGGAGAGACGCAGCCGGCAGACGAGGTAAGTGGTATTTTTTTTAATCTTGTTCCCCCTCCACCACCCATCCACCCACATTCAATGCTAGCAGCTACTGTTTTAACAAAAAGGTCGCTGTATACCCAAAATACTGTCACTTACCGCTTTCTCAGACTGTTGTGGTTGTGGGGTCACCTGTCTGTCCCTGAACCATAGGCTGCAGGGGCTCATTATTCCTCAAGGGCTCAACTTTCAGTGCAGCATTCATGCCCTGCCCTTGGAGACAGGTATGTATGTTTTTTTAACCAGGAGTTGTGGGCATATGATTTTTTTTGTAAAATCATTTTATTGGCATTTGTATTTTGAAAGTACAGTACATCATAAGCAAACTCTGGTAGAACATATTCTGATGAAGTATACATCTGATCATAGGGTAGAGTATTGTCTCAGTACATGACACCTTTAACATTGTTGTGGGCATATGATAACAATAATTAGTTGTTTTTTTATTAGCCCTCTTTTCTTCAGTTTGCTGCTACCTCTTTTTAAACATAGGTGTTTCAGTTCCCAAGAGTACTCAGTAGCTGAAGTGATTAATGCACTTGCTGGAAAGTTCTTTGTGTGATCTGTGATCACCAGTTTGAAGCCTTATGAAGTAGTGTTGGGGTGGAGTGTATGTCATGATGGCAAAGGACGCAAACTGGTCTTTGGTATTAAATACATTGGCAAAGCTAGTTCTTTGGCACCGAAAGTGGGTACTGATAGTTGAAGTTAGGTGTGTGTATGGGGAGGTTGTCAGCAAAGCTAACAACTGGTCACCAAAGCATGGCATAGCAATCAAGTGTGTGTTTGGATGTACAAGCAATCAAGTGTGTCTTAAATGTAGTGCTGTAGATCAGTTGCTGTGATAGAGATGTGCATTATGTCAGTGAATAGCAGAGAGTGCTGCCTGTCAGGGACTGTGTCAATGGGTGTCTATGTGTGTGTCAATCTGGAAAGTCTCTATGGTTGGAGAGTATATGTGAGTGAGAGTGTGTGCGAATGTGAAAGCCCTAAGGTTGATACAGGTCTAGACTGATGTGTAGTGGAAGAGTTATATCTGACTAAAGCAGAGAGGGTTTCAAGTGAGATGCATTGGCAGAAGTCTGTGTTCAGGATTAGGGAATGGAATAACCTTAAGCACTGATTGTTAGAACTAAATTTCATTGCAAAGCCGTGTGTGATCAGACTGAATACCAGGGGTTGCTGACAGTCAGGAATGTTATTTATTGTACATGTGGGAGAGTGTCACAGCGCTGACCCCTATGGGGTTCTCAATGCCGGGAATGAGGTGTAGTTGCAGAGCTGTGTTAAAGCAGAGTTCTGCATTAAGATAAGTCCCATAACTTATTGTACAGCGTCTCACAGACATTACTGCACCATCTCTTCCACTGGGTCCAGTATCATACCTTAGAGATGAGTTTCATTCACTGAGTGTGAGTTTCACTTCTAGAAGTAGAGCATAACTGATTGTTTGCAGGTCACAAATTCCGGAACACAGCTTCACTCACCTGATGAAAGTTCCATAGTAGTCTAATGCACAGATCTACTCATGTGGTTCTAAAGCTTAGAGAACAGTATTGCTCATTGAATGCTTCAAATGATTCACACCATAAATGATCTTATATGATCTCAGTCCCAACATATTGTTGACTATCTACTTGCATCATGTTAACACCATCTTCTCACAATTATAGAGATGATGAACCTGAAACTACAGACAGGAGATTGTCAGACTTGGTTATCCCACCATGAAAGAACTGAAAAACCCACTGGGGGCCATCTCTGAGCCTATGGCACCACAGCAAACTCACGTGTAAATTGGTCATATGTACTGTTATACTCCCTTTTTAAATGCTATTCCCTGGGAGCAAAATGGGAGAACACTCCTTAAGGATTTGTTTCTTGCTTAGTCGCTGTAAGATGGATCAGCTGTTTTTCTCTACCACTTTCAAAGATCACCAGCTGCCAATGTGGGTTGTATTACACTTTTCTGTACTATCTCCTGAGTTTTGGATACTCCATATGTTTACTTGCTGCTAGGTGTATGAAAGCTTTTCCTGATGTTCCACATTTCATAGAGCAGCATTTGTATCTTGTCTTCCTCAATTAGCCTGTGATAGTTCTTTCTCTACTCCATCCTTTTGACTTGCCTGCGACTGCCACTGAGCCCGGTCTTCAAGACCCTAGGCCTATTCTGCCGCAGTGCTTAATTGCTACTAAACATGCTCTTGCTGCCATTCTCTAGCCATATCTGTTGATGTTAAGTCTAAGCCTAATACTAGACCTGCTGCTCTTGGCCTCCATGCCATACAGTGCTGTGTGATGGAAGTGGACCGCACAACATTGCCCACCAACCATCTCACTGGGGACCTGTGCTGGCTACCTGGCTAACAAGTAAACAGGAGGAGGTGGACTGCCCAAAAACAGATTA
Source organism: Lissotriton helveticus (assembly GCF_964261635.1). Lineage (NCBI taxonomy): Eukaryota > Metazoa > Chordata > Amphibia > Caudata > Salamandridae > Lissotriton > Lissotriton helveticus. Next base: position 1,098,301,593 of record NC_136057.1, on the reverse strand, counting down.
ATCTCAGGTGATAAAGAGCCAATTATCGACTCTGCAAATAATTCTGTGACTGGTACCACATAAGACATAATTCCCAGCTGAGCACCTAGCTCCCATAGGAGAACAGAGGGGGTCAAGGAAATAAGGGGTATTTGTGTCTGCTGTATTTCCTTAAGTCTGTCTAAGTATAACTCTTGTATCCATTCCAGCACTTTATGATTGTGTGGCCTGTGACTTTATGGTAGGTATTCTTTGAACTGGGACCTATCTGTAAGCATCCTTTTTTTAAAAGCATAATTGGCACAGTGATGGCACTGTATCGGTACCTTGTGTACCTAGCTACTAGTGTATGCCTAGTGAATTTGGCATTGTTTTGTGCCATTTTGTAAACAAGGTACTGAGACACATGCTTGGCTTATAGTATGTATTTTATTAAGATAACTTGGCTATATTGCTTGGACAGGGGTGTAAGAAGGTTAGTTTTTCACAGCTTATGGATCAATGAGCACAAATATGGTACCAATATGTTTCCTTAATTTGCACATTACCCTTCCCACCAACCTGCTAAGGCCGTCCTTGTCCTATACCCTATTACTTGTTGGGAATCCTCAGACTCACATTCCCCTAATATTATTGCCTAACCTAGGCCCCTTCAGACTATTAGAGTTTCTTGGAGGTAATTAGATATACCCGCTGGGCTAATGTGGCTAAAATTCCTTAACTTATCTGTTATTTATCCAATTATTCGACACTTTGGTGGTGAAGGCAGAGCACAGGTGAGTAAATATGACGTACAATAGTAAATATAGGCATTTTTTAAATACGTTCCACAACAATGCAGCCACTTTTTCGGAAATGTTTGGGTTTTAATTGCATCACTATAGAGGTAAGTTTTATGCTACTAGTATGTAAACATTTTCGATTGTATTCATCCATATTTATTTTGATGTCTGTGATTAATGCCATTTTTTAGTTCAATCATAAAATAAAATTGCAAATGATATTTTTCCCAACAATTTTCATTAAAAATATTTTCTAGAGCTTCGATGACTGTGGGCTTTTAATGCTGTATTAAGGCCGTCCTTAGGAGCTACCTAAAGCGGCCTCCTCTGGGGAAACAACTCTGATTCATCAGGCCCTATATTCTAAAGTTTCCAGCTGCAGACATATAATTAAAAAATTTCTGGTAAACACATTTGGTAAAAAACAACATTTCTGGGTCTGAAGCGGCTTTTTGGAAACGGACCGCTGATCTTTTTCACGATGGAATGATACCTTTACCGGCAATGAAACGTTAATGTTTGGAGACCTTTTTGAAGACGAGGCTCCTACTCATGACTGGCACTGATTTCAACAAGTATCTAGTTACTTTGCCACCCATCTTGCCCCGACTACTCTAGCGTGACTCAGAACTCACACCTTGCCATTAACCAGGGGGTGTGTTTAGGTCTCATATTCTACAAGGTTGCCCTACCCAGTCTTGATGAAGATCTGCACAGCCAAGGCATAAATCAACCATATGGCTGTACGACGGGTCGAAACGTCGACGAACACCCCACCCCATTAAGGGCTTGGACCCTGTACCCACACCACACGTGCTATACAAATGATACATTTCATGTATATCAAGAATCATTTTAAAATATTGAATGCAAATTGATTGTGGCCAGGCTCTGCAGGACGGTGATTTACAACCAATCCGTTTGTACAAATGATAAAAAGTTTATTTTTCCTATGTCACTACTTTGAGCTTCCCTCTGTACCACCTTTCACTTGAGCACTTTTTTCCCTTTGCACGACTTCTCTGGAGCAACCTATCCCTAATAACGTGACGCGTTAAAATAACAGTCTAACCATTTGGAATAAAATACGTGTTTTTTTCAACTGCAGGGAGTTGCACATGTTCTCTTGCTTTATTGTGATTAATGTATTAAGTACTAAAGAGCTGTCACATTGCTTTATAATAGCTCTGAAAATAGTTGGTAAACAGACCGACAAGGGAATTGATTAATTCCTCTCTAAAACCAGGTCTAGGACCATTGTTTTTTGTATCAATCTGTACCCAGGTCCGTGACCGTGATTGGGTTATCCCATTTTTTGTAATGACATTTCTGGGTCAGGCACAGCCCCCATATATGAACTTGCTAAAGTCTCCTGCACCTCCTAAAGGAAGGCATTGTAGCAAATTGCGTGCTAAAGCAATGTGTAGTAAAGTCGCACGTGGGGTCACAGCAGCGTTGTAAAGGTGGGCGGGGTAAATGCCGGCGGGGTACCTTCAAACAACCCCGGCTTGGAATAATTATTGCCAGCGCAAGTATCTCCCCATGGAGCTTACAGCCAACTTGCAATCAAGCCCCGATCAGCCATATTTAATGTGGTATATATTAGTACATTTTTGGTAAACACACACTGTGATATTTTCGAATTTATATACTGCTCACACTTAACGTGAGCATTTAATATTTACATATTTTAGTGCACATTCCTAAGTTGATGAATTAGTAGCTCAGTAAACTTAAGTCCTCCACAAAAGGTTGCTTTTTCAGAGTGCTCACCAGTACGCAGATAACTTCTTCTTGGGAGTGATGAGGTAGGTTTCTATGTTTATTGGTAAAAAGAAATGTAAAATAAAAAACTGGGATGTATAGATAACATATAACATGTTCTATTACAGCGTACCTCTAGCTCTGTTTTATACTTTATTACAGCAATAGTTTATACTATACTATTTTCATACAGGGAAACCTGTTCACTCCATACCTGAGTAGTTTGAACTGAGATATTTCAAATATTGAATATATTTTCCTCCTTGAAATAGAAGATTTCAAAGTACACACATAGTCTTTGGGCCCTACCTTCGACTACATTTATATTTCAAACTGAGAGGAGTTTTAACGTGGGCTGGATTGGAAATCAAAATCATCCCTTGGCAAAGTGTTGAAGCAGGCCTCTCACTGTAGTAAACCACATGTAGAATGGGGCCATATTAGCAGCTTTCATGGCTGGGTCACAGCAGCATTTCCTTCTCTGAAACCCCCTCACATGACAGCATCCCATAAGGAAAATGCCAGAGTGCAGAGTTGTCAGTTTGGCCCTGTCCACTATCATTCACAAATTGGCCTCTGTGAAAGTTCGGGACACAGGTGACAGAATCATAATTATCTGTGCACAGATCCAGTATACTATTGTAACTCTATGTGGGTCATTGCTCCAACTATTTTTTTTATCTCCTGTTCTACTTCACATTTGATTGATTTCAACAATGCCTGGAATCTAGTGTTTTACCTGCCCTTGTCTGGGAACTCAGAGAACTGCAGCTAATAGCAGGTAGGCCTTATCTGGTCTAATGAGTTAGTGGATGTGGGACCACAACCAAACAATGGCGGATGTCTGATCCACACTATTTTGAGTGCATAGGCATGTGAACATGTAAATAGAATGGGTGGAACTTCTACCACATTTTGACAGTTGTTCTGCATCTGCCAAACTCTAAATCGAGCCCAGACTTTGGCTTTTCAGAACTAAGGAGCTTAGACGATCCAAATTTAAGTAAGCAGTAGAAGCACACCACTATAATTTCATGAGTTGCTATGCACAATTAGTTTCTTAATATATAAGCAATCAGTGTATGGTAATAGCATCATTGACAGTTGCTTATAAAGTCATTAACGTGTTCAGTCACTTCACAACAGCCAACACGTGGCTTGTTCCGTAAGGGGACTTTAAGAGCGTTCTTTGGGACAATTTTCAATAGAAAGTATAACTGCTAAAATAAATCCAGTGGTTGTTGACCAAGTCTATACGTATTAGCAAATCTTGGTACTTGTATATAGAGAAGGGGTTTCTAATAGTGCCTATTGCTGATTGTCAACAATTGTAATAGGAAACAGGATGTCTTAGAATGTTACCCCATCATATGACCGCTCTGGTTTCCCTCCCCCCCCACCCCACCTTCAGTTCTAACTACTGAACGTGTTGTAACCTTTAAATAACATATGTCTCTTATAGTGAACAATTTAATCAGGTGCCTCATAATTTATAGTAGATTATCACCAGCTGCTTAGTAGGCCCTCAGCTTGCTACCAAAATCATCTGCTGGCTCTCGATGCTCTTAGTTACCCAAAATATTTCCTCAAACAACCCTCACTCATACTCATCTGGCCTTTAAAGACCCTCAGCTTTGTATGAAGACCCTCTATAAAATGAGCACAAGCTGCCTTTCAGCAAACCTAAACTAGTCTCTCGGAAAACGTTTGCCAGTCAACAGACTACTTTAGTGAGCCTTGAGGCCTGCCTGTAGGCCCAACAACTGAAAACTGGAACCCTCAGCTGGCACTCAGATAATCTCTTAAATGAACCTCAGACCAACTCTTCTGATGAGGAGACCCACAGTGCCAGCCTCAAGGTAAACAATGGATACTAGTCCCCAGCCTAGGAATCTAACGAAGGTGTGGGCCATTGCAACAGAAACATGTGTGGATGGAGAAAAAGCGCAAGCCACGAACATCAGTGGATGTGTACATAAAGATACAGACGAGCAAAACAAAAAGTCAGATCCAGCGATCATATAAGCCATTCTGATTTCCAAACAAATGTCTATCTTGATTTTCATCCTAGAAGAAATCAGTGAACATGGACATATGTCCTCCTTCCATTCTTCAGGATCTATCCTTTTTTCACCTTTGTGCTTTGTACTTGCTTAGATTTCAACTTTTGCCTAGGAAATTCCACCTACGAAGTATGGACGTCCCAAACTTCTGATACCTTTCAAAGATCCTTGAACTTCCACAGAAAGGCAACTGGATGAGATGCGAATCCTGCATGCAGCTCATGTAAATTTATTCTCACGAGTGTTAAACTCCAACATGTTACTTTTCTCTCATTTTCTAAACTTTGTTAGTGAATATTTCCTGAAAAAGTTTACATTTTGGAAAATGACAGGTTCATAGCTGTACCTTTTTTTTAAAGTAATATTTTAAATTATATAGTCTCCATATTGTATGAAATGCTGCAGCAGTGTGGAATCGTGCCTGCCCCAGAAGCCGGCAGGCTTTGATTATCCGACCCCAGCTTGGTGGTGAGCGAGACAGTGGATCAGAAAGGGGGCATGAAAAAGGTCCCCAGACAGGATTTTATAAAGAAAAATCCGAGTCTAACCTACTATAACCCAAAGTATGCTCTCCATACCCTCTTCACTCCATGATAAACTCAGTAATTAATTGTCACCTCGACAATTGCAGCAAAATATCCCAAACTACCATTCCACCATCCGGTAGCCATTCTAATTCATGATTGTGCAGGGACAAGCTTCGCAAGATGAGTCCATTTCCCTTTTATGGACATTTGAACACAGGTTTCACAGCAGTAAAAGCTGTAATTTGAAGTAAAAGTCCGCGCTGTGGCACCATTTCCAGCTAGTAAGAAACTGCCTCGCTGCTAGAGCAAAGTATAGCCTACGTCACTCTCGACCAAAGAAGCCTTTCGAGCGGTAATGGTGTAATTGGTAAAAAGTAGCACGCCTGCTGCTCACAGGTCATGCTGGTAATAGAACTGAAATGGAAGGGGGTGCTGGCATACCACAAGTCTAATAACGTATTTGGTGGAGAATGGTTCATGGGTGCTCATTCAGTGGTCTCCCAGCCAAGACTGCACAAATGTTTGTTCTCCATGTTTCACACGAACACCTTTTTAGCTAACTGAGTTAATTCCTTCATTCTCTTACCTTCTTGCATTATGCCTAATGAGGGGTCGTGGGGTTGCAGGGGAGGCAGGTTAATTCCAGTCCAGAATATTCTATTCAATTAGCTGAAGAATGGCAAGCAAGGGGCTAACAAGCCACATTGTTAGATGGAGTTAATTAGTACTATTGAGGGATCAGAAGGCATTTAGCTTCAGGCTTGGACTGAAAATACTCTATTGATACTTTGCAACTGACATGTTGGGTATGGCAGCAAAAAAAAAAAAGAAAATTAGCAATCGGAGTTTGACGGTTTTGTCTGCAAATTGCATTTTATGAAAGTACCTTAAAAATAAAACACAATCTGGTAAACATCTTTGTACGCTGGTTTGTCTGATAAGCTTGTTTAAATGTACTGCAAGATAATATCACTTTCTTATAATGATCAGTATTTACCTTACAAGGGTGTCCATTCAATATTGATTTGAGGGATTGGGGCGGGTCTCCAGAACACATTTTCAACATAACCACTTTGTTAGTTACTCAGCAAGAGATCAGAGATGCGGACCCGTGTTATGTGACAGGCCACTCTTCATGTTTGTGCCAGGGAGCACCTTTAAACAGGTGCACCGGGCGCAAATATGAATAGTGCGCCGGATTACAATGAATGCGATGCCCTCATGGCAGCTGCGAACTCGGTGCTGCCCTTGGGGCAGAGCATTCAGTGAAATATGGAGCATCTTCTTTAATCAACGGCTCCGTTTTTCACTGTACTGGTGCACCCATTTGCAATGTAGAGAGGGGACAGTGAGCGACTGCACCCGCTTGCAGGGGGATGTTTGGAGGATCCATGGAACTCGCGGTGTCCCCTACTCAGGGTTGCCCTCTGGGGCTGCACTGACAGTGTGCTACATTTTTTGGCGTACTGTCCGTGCACCATCTGACACTTCTTTGCTGTTGCGCCTATGTCCATAATGTAGCATGGTTGTAGATGCAAAGAGAACCCTTCATTTGCATGAGGCCATGCCCCCGTGCAAATGAGGAAAAGCCCTCTGGAGATAACTCTGGTGCTACTTGTGCACCAGTGCTCTCCGTATATTAGAAGGGACCGCACATACGTCTACGACCCATTCGTAATACCAAAGTGCCCTGAGGGTGCACAAAGTGGGTGCACACACCTGTTGCGCCCCAGTACACTGTGTTTAATACAGGTCCAAATGCTTGACTCCTTGGTCCAACTCTGGATCTTCAGCTACCTCCCATTTTCATGTGAAGGTCAAGTGCATGGTCAAGGAGTGATTTTGACGTCAGGGATAGCCAGGGCAGCACCAAGGGGTCTTTGGCGTCTTGTGTTTATACATTAACGTGAAATAGCTCAGAGGAAATGCATATTTTGCTGACAGCAGAGCTCTGAAACCCAAAGAGGCATCTACTTCCCTGTATGTCCGAGTCCAGCTGTCTGTAAAATATTAACTCAAAGATAGTTTGAGTTAATATGTGCACTCAAGACATGCCAATAGGAGCTCAAAACCCCTTCTGCACTGGCACAGCACAAAAAATGGGTACATGTACAGCCCTTAGTGCATGTCAGGTCCAGTTAGAGGAGCTGGAAGTAAGGGTGCTGGGGGTGTTGAAGCACCCCCAAAATGATCATGCTTAGGTTCAGAAGGTGATCTCTTCTCCTCCCCTGTGCGTTCAAAGATAGAGGCAAAGTGTCAGGCTGTTCTTCTAACAAATCACTGCTTACTGTTTAAATTAGAGAACTGTATGGCAATCCTGCTGGGGTTCAAGGAGTGTGAAATGATCACAGTAGGATGTATTTTTGTTTAACACAACAACATTTAAATCTGTTAATGAACAGTATAAATATTTCATAACATGTCAGCAGTTAGGAGAGTACAAACTGAGCACATTTTTGTCATTCTGAAGTGTGATGGAAACGAAGATTGTAATAGGATCAAAACAATTCAAGACACTTTCCTTGGTGATGTGCAAATGCTAAATATTCACTGAAACCCAATTTCCATACATTATCTTTTGCTTTACATAGTTTTATCAGTAAAACTTCATGTTTGTCTAAATGTAGTTGCTATTTCAGTGGAAAATATACTGCCTTTCAATGGCAGTGCACTACCACACCATGCTTTAGTAATTAGTTTCCTCACTTGGCCACCTGTCGGTCTCTTTATTTCATGCCCCACTGTAGTATGAAAGAACTCCTAATTGTATGTAAAATTGTGAGGCCCATCAAAGCAAGGTCTGATCCATTTCCGCTTTAGTGTAAAGCTTGCTGAGGTGCTCTGTTCAGGATCAACGTTTGCAACTTTGCAGTGCCTCGCCTCCCGAGGGAGTTCTGTAGCTACAATGGTAATGGCATGCAGTGTGGCTCACTGAGTTACAGCACGTGCAATTAATGTGCACATAATGTATATGAGAAGACAATGTACCCTGCGGGATTGTGACGGTAGGACTGTGTTCAAATGGCCCTGATGATGAAACATGCCTTTAGCGTTTTAAATCGCATTATAAGCCTGACTCTCATTAACTCAGAATGTTAACTAATGACAGTTATGGTTTATTTCCTGCTGCACGAATCGTGTTGCCTGGCTTTGTCACGTACAGACGCGTGTGATTGTGCGGGAAACGTGAGGAGGGAACATACACATCAGTTCCCATCTCTGTGCCATCGATGGCCGCAGAAAGCCAGAATTAAAAGGACGCTAGCCAAAAACACAGAGGGCCCTCTTCATATAGGTACTTAGGGCCATATGTATCAAGCTAATTAGCATTCGCAAAGGCCGAAATTCGCAGAATTTCGGCCTTTGCGAATGCTAATTTGCTAAATGGTATGTATGTACCATTTCTGCTGCAAAATAAGGAATCGCAAAATTTGCTATTCCTTATTTTGCGATTGCACTTCAGGAATCGCAAATTTTGCGATTCCTTAAATGCAATGTATCAAAGAAAAAATACTTCAAAAATGCCCATAAGGATTCGCAAATTACCACCAACTTCTAGTTGGTGGTAAGTTGCGAATTCTTTTAAAAAGCGATTTAAAAAAAAACCAAAGGTGCCATATGACGCTCGTACATGCCCTTAGGGCATGTATGTGCGCCATATGCCCCCACATGTCATTTTCAAGGGTGCAGCAGGGTGTTCTTGCGACACCCCTGCACCCTTGAAAATATTCCTAATTTGCGATTAGCAAATTGCTAATCGCAAATTTCCCCTTCATTCCTGGCCCATACAACTGAATGGGTAATTTGCGATTAGCAATTTGCTAATCGCAAATTAGGAATGTTAAGGAATCGCTAAAAAGAAGCGATTTTTTACATACATACCGTTTTGCGAATTCTAAATAGCGATTCCTTAAAAATCGCTATTTAGAATTCGCAAAACGGAACTATGATACATATGACCCTTAGTGAGACCTTCAAATTAGTACTCCTCTGTAGTACTCTTTCGCCTACTCCATGCTTTTGTGAATTGGCTCCAAAACCTCTCAAATGGACTACAGTGGGAAGATTCATGGAGTAGTCATGCACAATTAGTACCAACAGAAAGGACTGTGCCCGCTTTGCATTTTGCTAATCCTGCGTGGGATCATTGCGGGTCATTACACAAAAACACATAAGGGCACGTAAATAGTAACCCTGTATTGCTACTTCCAATACTCATGCATGCTTTAGTGAATCGGCGCCATTGTTGGAACTTCTTTGATATTTTTATTTAATGTTTTTATCAGTAAAATCATATATTTAACATGCCTTGATACAAATATGGTCCGAAAGCACAGGCTACTTGCAGCAAGTTTAGGAACAAACACAACTTCAGACATACATATACACAAAATGTGGGTTTGCTATTCAATCTGCACATCTACTAACATTCTAAATCTACAATAGAAATGTCTAAACTCTAATCAGTAGGAGGTGCTCAAATGGCATCTTAACACCCACCCACTAGGGTGTAAATCAATCTGAAAACCTATAGGATCCAGGACAAATATCAAACACACTGCACCAGAGCACACTCGATCATTATATCTATAATCCAATAAAAACTTTTATCAAATGATAGAGAATTGTGAAAAGAACTCCCTCGTTGTAAAGTTTCCAATAAGTCCTTGATCCAATATCCTGAAAATCAGACTTCAATAAGTACTCCAGCCACACTCCCAAAACAGGTCTTGTGAATTTTTTTTCAAAAAAATTAATAAAGACACAGCAGCAGCCGAAGCGCGTGTCGCCTGCAGGGCTTTTTCAAGGCTGCAGAGGAATGTATGCACAATTACTTTTAAAACATTATCTAAATTAACAATGTCTAGATTAAAGACATGCATTTATTCCAACCCCTCCGCGTGTATATTAATGATCACATGATTAGATCAATTCTATGTTCATTACATTCAAAAGTTGATAGCTTCACAAGCAAGACTATCCATGGCTAAGACCAGGGGGAAAATAATTAGAAACAAATTAGTGAGGTGAACCAGATTCATTGTGAAAAGTGAGCCATGTATAGAACCAAGCACAGAAAATAAAGACATGTGCCACATAAGATTCAACAGAGCATCGAAAGTCATGATTATCTCTTTATCATTGGTGCAAAAGACCCGTCACCACGTGCGAATAAAACTATAGGTAAGTATATATAACGTCTCACCTTGAAGATAAGTTTCTTATTAAAGATTGTGGTTGTCACTGGCGAACAAGATTCAGTACATTGCAGTTGAGATTTCTAAACACTCAAAGTATTCAATTCCTAGAAGGAATATATGGCAAGGATTACATAATTTTCTAATATAGAATAAAAAGGTGACTAGACTGAGATGCACGGTAAGGATTTATGACTGTACATAAGAACAATATAACCAAGCATCATCAATGGTTCATAGCTATCATCTCAGACCATCGATTTAATAAAAACATTCACACATTACATAAGTTTCATCCCAATTGTAATTTGCAATGAAGAAAGAAAGGCTCACATATCACGAGCAAATTCTGTAAAATACGCCATGAATAACAAGTGGAGATTTTTATGAGCAACAATTTAAAATTAAGCCTTGTGCCTCGTTTCACAATAGGCAATTGTTTTGATGATATAAAACATCCATGTGAGATGACTAAAACACATTTCAAAATTGGAGCTTCTTACCCCATATTCAAGCAACAGTGTAAATATGATAGCGGTGCTCCGAGGTGAAGTAAACAGTGGGGGCTGTGGAAAATGCCGCACAGCCCAGGAAAAATCAGAATAGTGCCACTTGGACCTTGATACTTCCGGAAGCCTGAATTCAAATGGAGACAATAGGAAGGAGGGAGGTACCACATTACTAATCAGCACGGTAGAAGTGCAGCTCCCACCCCGCCTTAGATTCAAAGAGTGGGCAAAATATAGACAACTCTATAATTAGTGACTTCACACAAGAATGGGCCCCTTACCTGTATTCCGGCAGGCTCATTTCCTCTCACCTATTCCGTGTTGAGCACGGATCTCGTGTGGCCGCCATCTTTTAACCACGCAAACATTACAGAGTTGAATAGTCATAGTTTGCGTAGACGAGACAACTTCAGACATGTAGTACTACAGTGCAAAAGTCATGTGCTGCGCTAATACCAAAGAACAGTTAGATGGATCTGACGATACTCTGAATCTCACACCACAGCGCTATGCAATGAGACCGAGCTCTAGTTCTGCCAAAATAATGTATTACATGCTGCACATTTGCACATACACTACTTATCATCTAGTCCAATCCTTTCTGCAAAGATATGGGACATTTTTGGAAGGTGGTTTATTAGTAGGTTTAGATAGGTAGCTACTACTAGTAATAAGGACCCGATCACAATCTAAAGTCCAGCCAAAGCCTCAATAAACTATTCCCTTGCACAGCCCTTGGTGGTTGGTTTCAAAAAATATTATTATGATTAAAATGATGCCAAAATGACAAAAATTCAATGTAGGGCACCAGCAATATGAATTTTTAGAGATTAAAAGAAAATTAGCGCTTAGAAGCAAATAGCTAAACCAAAAAGGTCGTGCCGGACCAGGAGAAAGTCAAGAGTTCAGTCCACCCACAATGCAACACTTTTGCACTTACTTCCAGAAGTATTTCTTGATGCAGGAAAGTGGTTCACAGCACCAGCCAAGGGTTCAGAAGCTCTGGTTTGCCTCTTGACATTCGGGACTACAACGCGCACAATGCACCTGGTTAATCCAAGCAAAATACAGGTTGTGAGTTGGAGTTGTCCTGGTTGTTGATGTTGTAGGCAGCCCTTCCAGCACTTTTCTATCTGTTGCTGATCTGGGAGTCCACTCCTTATCCTTTAAGACAGGCAACATCCATTTGTGAAGCCTTGTGAGTGCAGAAGGGGCAGTCTTTATGAGTGCAATCCAATGGTATTGCAGGGCATTCCCTCTTCTCCAGATGTTTCTTTTGGGTCTTTGAGGGTCCACGACACCATTCCAAGGATTCTGAATCTCTGAGTTGTTCCTTGGGAAGTTGGGACTACGAGCCCCACAGTGCACCCTGCCAAATCCTGAAAAGTCCACTGAACGCTGTCCAGCTGGGTTCTTCTTGGTGGAAATGATGCAGGTGGAGTATTTTAAACCTGTTGTTTTCAGCGAGTCCACTTCTCAAACTTTTAGAGTCAGGCAAAGTCCTTCTTTTGTTGAAGTCCAAAGTGTGCAGCGGCTGCAGTCCTTCGTAGTGCAGTCCTCTTGGTGCAGGCCAGTGGTTCAGCAAGGCTGTCCTTCTTCTTGTTTATTCCAGGCATGGATCTAAGTTGCTGGGAAGCTCTCCCATATGTATCTGTGCTTCGAGGGCGACAAGCAGGGTGTCATCCCTGGCTGATGGGGTACAGGGTGCCACTTAATGATATGACAACTTCCTCCAAAGTGTGGCATATATTTGTCACAGAAAGCACTGTTTGTTAAAATCCAAAGTGAAGAAAATCTCTCCTGGAGCTTAAGGTCTGGCCAACCCAACCTACCGGTGTGGCTAACTTTCCCTAACACTCCCCTTCCAGCTCCTTTGCTTATTCAATTACAGGGGCTCTCATTTGGCAGGGGATTTGGCAGTAGGGGTGGGTCTGTTCCTGGCCTAAACTGTCATTCCCTCTTTGAAGACCAGTTTGGCTACCCACCCTCTTTCCTGTCCTGTGCTTGGCAGAAGCAGTTCTCTTCCCACCAGATGTCTCCTTTGTCTCAATACAGACCACTTCACACTTCATAAGAGCAGTTTGGCTCAGCCTGTCAAAGACTTACCAATCAGGAAAGGCTGCTAGAAGGCTGAATTTTGGTACAACAGAAAAACAGGTTCCATAACTTTTTGTCTGTCATAGTTATAATAAATCCTACCGTAGCAAGTTGTTGGATTCATTCTAACTATTATTTGGACACTTTGAAGTATCATTTTAGCTCACTCCTGTCAATAGTTAGACTTTCATAGCGTTAAATAAAGCCTTCCAATGTTAGCCTACAGAACTGATGCACTACAATGAGGAAACAAATAAATTGATAGTTTTTCCCTCCCCAGGGCTTAAAAATCATATTTTATACTGGCCCTGCTTAGAGTTACAAGGCACCCTACAACTGGGGCACCTAGGGGAGACCCTGGGGGTGAAATAGATGTATAAATAAGGCAGTTTAAGACTTTGGAGGTACCTTTAATTCCAAAGTCAAATTGACATATATAATTTTACTTTAAAAAAATCTTGCAAAGCAGGGTTGACCTTTAAAAGGACAGCAGGCAGCACAGCAGTGCACACATAAGTGCATTAAATCTGCTGTGCCTCTGAACCTACATGTGCTACCATAAACTAAGGACTTACAGGTAGGTTTTCAGGACCAATTATAATACACCTAATTACCTTTTTAAATTTTTTTCTTTTTTTATTGTTATTTCAAGAGGAGAATGAGACATATACATTACAATTCCATATAATCAATAAATGTATATATTTTTCCCGACAATAATTATAACAGAGGAATTCATTAATGAAAAATAATTTCAGACTGAAGAAACATTTAAGAATAAATGTGTATTGAGCTGGTCTCATCAATCTTTTTTTAATTTCTCGGTATTCAATGAATCAGATAAACATTTCCCAGATTTTCTCCCTTCTTTTCAGTGCGCTAGGTCCTCTTAGTTTAGCTAATGCTAGTTCCATTGTACAAATTTCGTTAACCAGAGCCCACCACTCCATAACATGTGGAGGCTCAATGGAAATCCAAGACCTAGCTACAACTAGCCTTGCACAAGCATATACTATAGAAATCAAATCTTTATGTACACTGTTAGAGTCTTGTGTATCGAGTAAAATCAGATGAGCAGAAAGCGGCGGGGATATAATTTGTTTCTTACTTAAAGCATCTTTTATTCCCTTCCAGAATGGGATTAACGCGGGACAAGAGAAAAGCATATGCTCGATGTCAGCTGCTTCAAGATCACATTTAGAACACTTAGGGGCATATTATCAAGAAAGGTCGTTACATTATCGCCGCTTTTATCGGCAGGAAACTGCCGATAAAGCGTCGATAATGGGCTTGATAATCTGCTCTATGAATTCCAATCGAAGCCAATGTTAGATGTGAAGACATCTAACATGGGCTTCGATTGGAATTCATAGAGCATATTATCAAGCCCATTATCGCCGCTTTATCGGCAGTTTCCTGCCGATAAAAGCGGCGATAATATAATGCCCTTTCTTGATAATATGCCCCTGAGTGCGTTCATTGGGCTGATTATTTGGTGACCAGCTAGAAAGTCTTTGGGGGGTATAATATAATTGGCAGATGGTTCTGTAAGATTGTAACCTTATGTTAGAAGACTGGACCACTTGATTGATTTGACAGAGAGAGGCAGAAATCTGATTAGGAGTGATGTTAATTCCCAATCTGTCAGACCATTTAGATGCCATTTTTCCACAGTCGTCTATCTTACCTAGATTTAAATAACCGTTGCTTTCACTTATAAGTGATTTAGTTCGATCCGAGTATAGGCATTTTAAAATATCTGAGTAACCAACTTCATTAATTTTCATTTTCTGAACTAGAAAATCCTGGATTTGAATATATTTAAAATACATACCATCATTCACTTTATATAGAAGTTTTAATGAGGTAAATCCTAATAAGCCATCAGAGCCATAAAGATCCCCCAAAGTATTAATGCCGTGCCCTGCCCATAAAATCGCGGCTCCGTCTGAAAAAATTCCAGGCAATCCTGGATTCCCCCATAATTGTAATTCTGCATTAAAAAAAGAAATCTTATCCATAATCATAATTTGATTCCAAATTTTTGTTATGTGTCTAGTGGTCTTAAACTTGACTCGTTTAAAGTAGTTTGGGTCGTGAGTTCAAAACAAAAATTGTTTACAATCAGATCCTAGCATAAATTGATGGAAAAATAGCGAGCTTTCATTTTTAAGAAGGCTGCGGATTCTACGGAAGCAGGTTGCAAAAAAATATACTTTAAAATCTGGGAAAGTTAAACCTCCCTTTTCGATTGGCAGTTTCAGGAGCTTAATTGATCTGCGCGCTTTTTTGTATCCCCATACAAAACTACTACAAATCCCGTCCAATTTAAAAAAAAAAAATTTATTAGGTTGCAATGGAATTTATCTAAATAAATAAAGGAATTTAGGCACAATTTTAATTTTGATTAGATTGATACGCCCAACCAAACTGAGTGGTATCTTATGCCAATTTTTTTTTAAAAAAAAGTTACTTCTTTCAGCAGTGAATCATAGTTCAGTGGAATTATTTCATCAATATTCGCCGCTATCTTTATTCCCAAATAAATAGCATTTGAACACTGGCCTAGAACCGGTACTGCAGGTTTATAGTTAGCAATAACTTGAGTTTTGTTTACATTCAGTATGTATCCTGAAACGTCCCCGAATCTTTTCGCTTCCACCATTATCCCTGGGATAGCTTTGACTACGTCTGTGGTGAATATCGCAATATCATCCGCATATGCGGTTATTTTTAAACTATAACCAGCATGTTGTAGGGGAATGATATGGTCTTGAGTCAACAATGAATTTAAAAATGGCTCCATGGAAAGGGCAAAGAGCAAGGGTGACAAAGAGCACCCTTGCCTTGTTCCCCTTTCTATCGGGAAATTGGAAGACTTCGTACCTGCATAAGTTATCTTGGCCATCGGTTGATCATACAGTAAGCGGATCCATCCAAGATATTGCCCATGTATACCAAAAGCCTTAAGCACTGCCCATAGATAGTCCCACCCCACTCGGTCAAATGCTTTTTCAGCATCTAGAATAACCATTCCGAGTGGGGTAAGAGTAGTTGAAGCTACATCAAAGGATGTGATGGCCGTATTGATATGGGCTGTAGTGACTCTCCCCATAACAAATCCATGCTGTTGGATATTAACCAGTTCAGGCATGAGAGGAGCTAATCGGTTCACCAGTATTTTTGCAAAGGCCTTGGCACCCGCTTTAATCAGCGAAATCGGCCTATATGACCCACAATCTTCCGGTGGCTTATTTTTTTTAAGGAAAAATACAATTATGGCCGTTTTCCATGACATAGTGGCCTTTCCAGTTTTTCCAATAGAATCTATAACTAGCCCAAGGAGAGGAAGTAGCTCCTGAATGCAGATCTTGTAGAGTTCAATAGGTAATAAATCCTCACCAGCTGCCTTACCCGAGGGCAGAGACAAAATGGCGGATTATATCTCGGTAGCTGTTATCTTAGAGTCCAATTGTCTGACTCCTTCGTTATCTCGTTGATTAGTCATGTTTGTACTAAGATATTGAGAGATATTATCCTTAGTGGGGAGTATTTCTAGAGTGTATAAATTGCGATAGTATTTAGCAAATTGATCTAAAATCTGATCAGGCTGATTAAAAATAACAGAATCTGAACCCTTAATTGTTTTAATAATTGTTCTGGCTTTCTTGTCTGAAACTTTATAGGCTAACACTTTGCCAATTCGGTCCCCACTTTCATATTGTGACAGATGATATTTATGAATTTTCGCACTGTATTTCTCCCTTAGCATCTTCTTAGCTTCTGATTGTAACCTCACTAATTTGATTCTTAACTCCTCAATGTTTGGTTTTCTTTGAGTGAGAGCCTCTACTAATTGTTGTTCCACAGATAGAATATTGGTAGTAATGAGTTTTTTCTGATTCCGGCTCTCAGAATTCTTTTTTAAGACATATTTTTGGGCGAAGCCCCTTATACTGCACTTACAAGCATCCCAAAGAGAGATTATTGTTGCAGAATTCATATTAATTTCTATAAATTCGTTAATATGTCCTTTTAATTGTAAAATAAATAATGCATCTGTAAATAAGTATCTAGGAAATGTAAATTGCCGGACCTCTCGCCTCCTGGCAGAGATATTAAATTCCATCAGAATAGGGTTGGGATCTGATGTTACTCTCGGACACAATTCTATATTACCGTTTTCCATGATTCGATCTGTTGCCCATACCACATCTATCCGGGAGCACAATTCGTGTGGTGCTGAATAATAAGTAAATCCTGCTATATTAGGATGTTTGGTACGCCAAACATCCTTTAAATTATGCAGCTGACTTAAATCCAGAATAGCAGCTCTGACTTTACACATTCTTAGTGAAGCACCTTGCCTGGTGGAATCTAGCTTATAATCCATGACACAGTTAAAGTCGCCCATAATCAGTAATTCTCCCTCCCAATCTAATAGTTCTATGTTTAACTGATCATACATCATAGGTCCATCAATATTGGGCCCATATCCCACACAAAATACATATTTACATTGTTCAAATTGTAATTGAGCAATCACCCATCTTCCCCTCGGGTCAGCAGCAGTTTTAATAATTTCAATCATTAGGTGCTTCTGTTTTAATACTGCCACCGCTCGGATTGAAGCGGACAGAGTTGAACAGACAATAAGCTCATATCCCATTTCGCCGAAAAGTTTTCTATCTTGAAACCCAATGTGAGTTTCTGAAATCAATGCCAAGTGCGGTTTATACATATTAAGTTCTTCCTGTACCAGTCTTCTCTTATGCTTGCTATTGAGACCAGCTACATTCCAGGCTAAGCATCTAAACATGAACATATCTTATAAACTACATAATTAACTTTCCTCTGTATGTTTAAACTACAGAAATAAAGTGGTTTATTTTGTTTCTGTTGGCCGTCTCGCCCTCTTGCAATAAAATTTTTCCCCCTATTAACCCTCCCGTCCTTCAGAACAGGCACACCCCCCTCCCCCCACTAGTCCCTGTAGGGAGAACACCCCTCTATACCCTGCTGCCGCTGAAGTGGCAGCATCACAAAGTAACAGGCAAGGAGGCTTCAACCAGCTATCCCCACAAGAAAAAGAGAAGAAAAAAAAGGAGTTTGTTTTTCTCATAAAAAGAAAGATAAAGATACGACAGTATCAAATCATACAACAAACATTTCTTTTACTATTTACTATTTACTAATACGTGTGCAATTTTCCCAAAGAAAGAGAAAGAGAAAAAAGAAAAAAAAAAGAGGAGAGAAAAAACAAATTATCTATTGTATTATCAAGTGTCCAACATTTTCTTCAAGTGCTAAATTTAGCTCAGCTTCTTTAATATCCAAAAAGAAATACGCTTGACCATTTTTAATCACCTTGAGACGGGCTGGATCCTGCAGATATACCGTGCAGCCGATAGCTTTAAAAGAATCAATTGTCTGGCATAGCTGCCATCGCCTATCCATCGTGCCTTTGCTCAGATCTGTTTTTACCAAAAAGGGGTAACCCTGTGTCCCTCAGAACCTGGGTATGTATGGTTAAAATCAAAAAATGGTTCTGTCGGGTGAAAGACTAAATTGCTTTTGGTGAAGGCTAGGTTAGCTCATAACAACATATAACCAATAAGAATGAGAAGACCTCTCTGACAACAGATATAGTTCAAAACTTTTATATAAGAAACTTTTATATAAGAAACAAAGTCACATTTAAACACCGGAATTACTTCATTCCATTTCAGTTTCAATTATAAGTGAAAAGTGACTATTGGTGAGCAAAGTGAATAGTGCAACAAATTCAGTGACACTTATTTACAAATATATACAACTATATACAAAATTTATACAAGGAAGAGTGGGCGGGGGGGCAGATTTTTGGCGGTCAGAGTTCTGAGTTAGTACTCCAAGGAGACAGATGGTAACTGTGCCCGTTCCCGGAGGTTTCTTGACCAATATTGTGCGTCGACGTTTCGATCCTAATGTGCCCCGATTGGTGGTCACGCGGATCTTTATCAAGACAGGGGGGAGGGGGGTCTGGAAGAAATTACAAATAGAAACAGACAAGGACCTAGAAGGTTCGCAACTTTCTCTAACTCGTCAGCAGGGAGCGTTCGGAATCCGAACAAGAGGGAGCTTCCACTAGCAGGCAACCACCTCAGGCCCCAGAACATTTTTTAGACCAAGGCTACCGCCAATCCAACCGGGGCGGGACTGCCCACCAAGGTTGGACGCCGAGAAGACCATGGAACAGACCAAGAGGAGCGGCGAGAGGGAACACAAGAGTACGATTCTACCAGCCGGAAGTACATGGCGAAATCTCTACCAGGAAACAAACTTACAGATGGTAACTCAAACCAGAGAAGAAACCACCACCAACACAGTGATGGTACACACGCCGACTGGGGAAAGATATCTCCACCAAGAAACGAACCTTCAAATGATAACTCAAACCAGAGAAGAATATACCACCAACACATTGATGGTAGAAACACCAACTGGGGAAATAGATGTTATGAATACTTCAGAGGAAATCATGACACCAATCAGAGGAGAACCAACACTAACGGTTGTTGAACAGCCCGCTGTGATGAAAGACTCTGTCCAACTCAATGTTCCCCCTACAGATCCCATCATTAACTTGTCTAACTACTGTATCTCTGAGGCTGAAAGAAGTGTTCTGAGTAAAGGACTATCATTCGTTCCCACCAGCAGACCAGATGCCTTTACAACTAAATTGGAACTACAAAAATTCTTTCGAAAGATTAGGCTCAAATACCACTTTGCCAAGAATGATTATACTCCAAAAACAGCAGCCACGCCATTAAAACCACAGTCTACCTTCACTCCTGGCGCCCACTGTATGAGCCAACGAATACTGGCTTTTGAACAAATAGTCACGCAAGAAGTGATGATGAGTTTAGAGGAAAAGCATTACATCAAATATAATATCACGAAGGATGAAAACCTTGCATTGAAAGGCCTTAGCAGCAATACCTCTATCATCATCAAGGCTGCGGACAAGGGAGGAGCGGTGGTACTACAAAACACCAATGATTATGTGGCTGAAATCAAACGTCAACTCGACGTAAAAGAAAGCTACCAACCAACCAAGAGAGATCCAACATCAAGTATCAGAATTCTGATTGAGACCTTGGTGGATGATGGTGTCAGAAAAGGATTCCTGAGTCAGCCTGAAAGAGATTTCCTAATGAAAAAGGAACCCCGCATTCCTACCATCTACACCTTGCCAAAGGTACACAAAAGGATGGATAATCCACCAGGGAGACCGATTATTTCCGGCTGTGGATCCATCTTGGAACCTGTGAATCAATTCATAGATCATTTTCTCCAACCATTGGTAGCGGAAACCAAATCTTATGTAAGGGACTCAATGCATATCATCCAACTGCTGGAAGGCCAACCCTATGATGAAGCCACCCAACTCATAGTGACATTGGATGTTGCCTCATTATATACATCCATACCCCAAAATGAGGCAATGAATACCATACGTGATGCCCTCGATAAACGGCCATCGCCACACTGGATACCAACGGATTTCCTTACCAATCTCTTGGAAATTGCGATGAAACGCAATTATTTTGTTTTCCAGCAGCAATTCTATATTCAATGCAAGGGAGTGGCTATGGGCGCGACCTATGCATCCAGCCTAGCGAATCTATATATGGACCAATACGAGGAACAACATCTATACACAGCAAGGAATCCATACGTCAACTCAATATCAATATGGAAAAGATATATTGATGACGTGATCATGATATGGACTGGGACCGAAGCTGATCTAAAAGACTTCTTCACCTGGCTGAACACCAGATGCAACGATATCCAGTTCACGATGAACTACGATAAAAAGAGCATTGCATTTCTGGATCTCCTATTTAAGGTCGAGGATGGACTGATCATTTGTGACCTATACTGATAGCCTACAGAGAGAAACACCCTCTTGAAATATGATTCTAACCATCCACGTAATCTACGTGACAACTTGCCCTTCGGGCAATACCTACGTATGAGACGCAACTGTACGAAAAGAACAGACTTCTTCAAAGAGTGTGAGACACTTACCAACCGCCTACGCGAAAGAGGCTACCCATTGGGATTACTCAAACGTGCCAAAAAAAGAGCCTGGTACTTTCCAAGAGAAGAGTTGCTTGCCCCAAAAGAGAAGAAAGTTGTCTCCTCCAATCTGGTCTGTGTTACTACATTCCATTCCAGGAGCAACATCATGAAAAAAACAATAAAGAAATACTGGAATCTGGTTGCATCGGAGATCAATACCAATGAAGACCCGTTATTCGCCTTCAAAAGAGGCAGGAACATAAAGGACAACGTGGTAAAAGCATTTCTGGCACCCCCAAAACCGGTCACCCTGAGGGATCAACTGGGCCTGCCTGCAGTGAAAGGACACTTCAAATGCAGCACATGCAAAGCATGTCCGCTATGCATTGATGGACCATCTTTCTCACACCATAATAAAACATACACTTTGCCTTCCTTGACAAATTGCAATACCTCGAACGTCATTTACATCGTGCTGTGTCCATGTGAAAAGCCCTATGTGGGCCAAACAACACAGAAGGTTAAGACTCGCATATTGCAGCATATGAGTAGAATACGCTGTAAAGTTCAGGGGGCCCCCATGGTCGATCACTTTGTTAGCCAGAATCATGATCCAGACAGCATACGTTGGCGTATACTTGAAAAAATCAATGTGAACCCACGTGGTGGCTCCATTACCTCTGCCCTCAACAGAAAGGAGTGTAAATGGATCCATATTCTGAACTCTGTAGGTCAGGGATTAAACGAACATGAGGAGATTTCTAAACAAATGGGACTACTATGATTGTGAGTTTATTCATCAACCCTGAACTATTCGGTACATTATGCTCTTTCATGTTATGCTGAAAAACTTGCATGAGGTTCTATATCTTATAATTCTCCTTTCCATCTTCAGTTAAATGCCACATTGTATGTACTATGTTCGCTTATAATGTGTTCATAATGTGTCTTTTAATCACACAGTGAAGTATTGAAGTATTGCTGGAAGTTTTGTTTAATCACACAGATCTGTTCCCTAAAATCACACGATCATTCCCTGCTCACAAACAGCCCATTGACACCGTTCTTAACGCGACAGTCTATAGCATTCGGGTTGCCTAGTTACCCAGGGGCCTGCCATCCCCACCCAATGCACATCACCACCCCCATGACGCGCCACGTTGACGTCACAGTGTTGCTACGCGACCGACGTGCATAACGTCCTCGCGCCCAGTGTCTCCATTGATTGAGCAACCGCGAACAAAGACAGCCGGTATCCTGCTCTTTTGAAAAGCGTTTCTCTACGTTGGGTAAGCCATCTGAATAGCACGAGGGGTGTTCGCTACTGAACACAAGCATGCTGCGTACCCCGGTTTTGGCACTGGTCAGCTCACAATTCTGCCTCAGTGTTACTGTTATCTCATGCGTTAACCTGTAACCGAACCATGAGCGCTGGTAAATTATTAACCCTGCACGCTTGGTGACTTTAGAACTTGCAACCCCAAGCTTTGGTTATTTTTAGGCTTAATGTTATTTTTAATGTTACTCTTTTGGCAAATTATTCTATTTGATACAATCAATAATTTTAGTGTCTGGACATCCATTGACTCGTGGCGTGAGCACTTCCTGCATGCAAGCTCTGCATGTTCCCACATAGCACTCGTTTAAACGCCAGAATTGTCAGAAACGCCTGCATGCAAGCCTTGCATGTTCCCACATAGCACTCGTTTAAACGCCAGAATTGTCAGTTTTTGAAATTAGACTGATTTTAGTCACTCTTTCCCAGATCGACTTATTAGCCTTCTCCACAGTGTGTGACATTTGCCTCCTGTGGATCCAGAAAATACAACCCTCCCCCTGTGAGTATAATGCACTCACCTGACTGTATCTGTACAAACAAATGTTCCTTACCTCTCTGACACAACCCCCCCTTTTTTAATTTCTTCCAGACCCCCTCCCCCCTGTCTTGATAAAGATCCGCGTGACCACCAATCAGGGCACATTAGGATCGAAACGTCGACGCACAATATTGGTCAAGAAACCTCCGGGAACGGGCACAGTTACCATCTGTCTCCTTGGAGTACTAACTCAGAACTCTGACCACCAAAAATCTGCCCCCCCGCCCACTCTTCCTTGTATAAATTTTGTATATAGTTGTATATATTTGTAAATAAGTGTCACTGAATTTGTTGCACTATTCACTTTGCTCACCAATAGTCACTTTTCACTTATAATTGAAACTGAAATGGAATGAAGTAATTCCGGTGATTAAATGTGACTTTGTTTCTTATATAAAAGTTTCTTATATAAAAGTTTTGAACTATATCTGTTGTCAGAGAGGTCTTCTCATTCTTATTGGTTATATGTTGTTATGAGCTAACCTAGCCTTCACCAAAAGCAATTTAGTCTTTCACCCGACAGAACCATTTTTTGATTTTAACTTTGCTCAGATCTGAGCGCACAAAAAAAGTTAAATTATCAACTGTTACAGGATTGTTAGGCCTAGCTTTTAGAGACACAGCCTGCCTCAACAAAAAATTTCCAAAGTTTATCAAAAGGGGGCGTGGAAATTTACTTTCCGTATTTCTTTGAAAAAGAGGCAATCTGTGTACCTGTTGTAATTGTGAATCCCAGTCCCAGTCTGACAGGTCTAAAAAAGCTTTCTGGAACAATTTCACTACAAAGGCCCTGGGATCTGCACCATCTGACCCCTCAGGAATCCCAAAGAGTCGAAGATTGTGCCTTCTCGCCCGATTCTCCATGTCCTCTACTTTAGCTTCTAGCTTAGTTATTCGTTCTGTATGTGAGTGGGTTAAAGATTCTGTTCGCGTGGCACCTTCTTCCACCTCCACTACTCTTTGCTTTAGTTCTTCGATTTCTTGCGTTAACCTACCTAATTTGCTAGATACTTCCAACATGAATGTCTGTGATTTAGTATTGTCCTCTCGCAGCTGCAGGAAGTATTGTTGCCCCTCTTGCCGTTGGGCCATAAGAGTCTTCATAATTAAATCAGTAGAAGAAGCATCCAAATGATCTAGCCCCCTTGTTACCTCTGCTAGGGGTAGATCATTGACAGGCAAAAATGATATATTCGGGTCTGGAGATATATTAGAGGCAGCGGAGGTAACCCCAACAGAAGCAGTGCTGACAATAGCAGTAGTAACAAGTGCAGGAGTATCAGACAGTCTGGTACCTACGGCAGCGGCTATTTCTTCAGTTCTTTCCCCCGCCGAGATTGGAATAAAGGACTTGTTGGGAGAAATGACATTAGTAGCATTTATAGCATTTATAGCCATGACGTTGGGAATAACAGATGCAGGTGCAGGGATGATAGTAATAGCTGTAGCAGTGGTAGCAACAACAGTAGCGATTGCAGGCGTATCAAGGTTATCCGCCGGGACTAGGATTGGGGAGCTTAAACTCCCAGCTCTTGAAGATGAATTCACATTAGCCCCTGAGTTTAAATCTTCCTCAGGGCTTGCACTCGTTAATCTCAGCGCCATATACTTGACCCCACCCTTTGCTTGTATCCATTTCCTTAAAGGACTCTCATCCCTATTCGTTTTTTTACGAAAGTTAGCTGAAGATGAGTCCATGTTCAAAGAGTTGCCGTAGCCTATCTTCAATTTAGATTTAGCTTTCATTTTCCCCTTTTTTAAGCCAGGTAGTTTAGTGATATTCAGACTAATATTCGCATTACTCGCGTTACTCGACTCCTCTTCATCAGGAATCTCTTCATATTCAGCGCTTAAACTCTCTTCTGCTACCTCTACCCCTTCTGAAAAGATACCACCAATGTCCAGAACATCAATTATTTCACTGAGTAGTTTCTCGATCTCAAGGTTAATTAAGTTTGATGGCATCAAAGAATCATTTTGTATACCTGGAGAAGCATCAATTATATCAGCAGTGCCCAAAAGTTCGTGATTTTCTAAGTTCAATTCCAAGTCCAAGCCCTCTTTTCCTTTGCCATCGGTAGTTAAGCTGTTTTTATTTAAGGTTTCTGTAGCCAAATCCATTTCTTCCTGATCAGTTTATTCCATCAAATTACACTGTTCCACCTCTTTTAAACTCAGCTCATAGATAATAAGTGTATTTTTATCTCTATTATTCCTATCGGGACTCTCTGACAGCCCTATGATTCCCGTCGCTTGTATATTTACTGGTTCAACCAGGATAGAGACAATGCTGACAGTGTTACCCTTACTGGATGCATTGGGTACTTTGTTGCCACCATTTTTGTTACTGGCCTTCGGATCGGTAACAAATATAAGAGATCGAATCAATCGCTTGGATGCCGCATTAACCATTACTGCCAACGGCGCTGTAGCCGCAGCCATTTTACCCCCATCAAGAGTATCGGTAATATTGCCGCTCATTACCTTCGTGGTTGTTGTTGGGGAATCTGTCTTGGCATTTTTTCCAGCCTGAGTCGATCGGGTGTTTAGCTTCGGGGCCATTGTCTCCTCTAACTGCAACGCGGCTTCCAGAATCTCGATCCGCGATGTCCTCTCTTGCGGACCACTACTAGGTTGTGCCGGGAGCAGTGTGAGTAATACACCTAATTACCAGGCACTTTTAATAAGAACAAAGGCCCTAGGTCTGGTTAGCAGAGCCCAGGGCACAATAAGAGTCACAAAAGCAGCATCTAGTAGTTAAAATGGGGGCAAAAAACAGTGGGACTCTGCAAAAAAGTCCTGGTTGCTCACAGAAATGCTAAGCTGTTTGGTGTCATTTTAAAAGTCTTCTGTGACACCAGATTCATTTGAGTTTTAGGTTAGGTTAAATAATTCAATAAATGCAATCCTAAATCTTTGCTAAAAACTAAAAATGTACTACTTGTGGGTGAAATCTAATTATTCGTTTGTTAGGGGTTGTGAATTCTTGAAAACATAATGCTTACTTTAACTTTTGTTACGATAGTATATGCATTTCTGATATGTTATTTATGACTTATGAGACAGAAGGCTAATTGTATTTGTGTTCGCCTGCACCTTCTATACGGCATGCCAGTTACAAAAGCCATCTAGTGTTCTACTTTGAACTCTGAAATGACTTCTGGATTTCTACACTAGGGACTTTGCAAGGATCTCATGGGTCCTGATGCAAGCAAGAAAAATGCCCCCCTTTGACTGCTGATGGAGTAGTAAATAAAGTAGTCATCCGTGTTCAATGTGCCCCTCAGGGCTCTGGGCACTGGTGCCCCTGTCCCTGCTGCACCGATAATAGCTAATCTCCTGCTTTCACCCAGCTGGCTGTATGTTACCTTTCTGGAAGTAAACTTGGCACTTTTATATTTGTAACGTGCCCGTGGCGTCATCTTTCATCCTATGTGAAAATCCCTGCATAACAGCATTGTGTTTCCCTGTCCACTTCTTGACAGGATCCCCCCCACACATTTTTCATTTAACTCAAAATTGGTGTATAAACGTACATGTAAATTCCACATATGTGTGCACATAAAATATCTGTTCTTTTTTTAACCATACTAATGCCCGCAATCTCACGTTATTTTGTTTTGTTTTAGTGTAAGTGAGGCTTGCACATGGAGAAAGCTTTGTGAATTGATCCAGGGAGTTCTTTATTTTTGGGCGCATGAAGAATGGATGGCAAGCCATGATGATATGCAAAGTATCCATACCTAAAATATGCCATGAATCTTGCGTAATGTGTAAAGGTTATTTGACCATCGTATTTTAGTCACAGCAATCTTTACCAGCCACAGCCCCTGCAACTAAGAACGGTGGGGCCGGGTGGGCGGTGGGGCAGGGGGCAATTTTGACGGATGATGATGATGAGGGGAAAATTAAATAAATAATTAATTTTCCCTCGTCATCGTCTGTCAAAATCCCTCCCCAGTTGGCCCTACGGCCCCACCGCTCTTACCTGCATGGGCCGCGGCTGATCTTTACAGCATGTTTTCTTTTGACCAGCAGGGATTCCACTTTGGTTGGTCCTCATCCCGCATAGTGTTGTTTGTGCGAGTTTACGCGTTACGCGACATTTTTGAATATTTAGGTATGCTTGCTTTGCATATCTGTCTCTGTGTACCCACAGCCCTTCGATTGCACGATTCTTTCGGTTTGCATAGTTCACTGCTCATGTTTGGTAAATTACTTTCTAAGCACACTTGAATGAGTGTATGCTGGGACTTGATGTTTCTTTTTTCGTTTATGCTTGATTGGGCACACTGACTCACTGCATCGCCTTGAGTGCTCACACAACAGTCTTCACAAAGTCTGATGCTGGCATGACAGTTTTTTAATCTGTAGTTTACTCATTTTTCATTTTTATTGCATTTAGCATGTAATAATCTGGTAGTTGGTTTATGCTTATGTAAGAGCCTGAGTAGTTCCTATTTTTCTTCAATGTCTCTTGTCTGCGTTTGTACATGTGATGCTAATTCCTATATGTAATCAATGATTCTTTAATGGTAGTTACCCCTGATGAATGGTGACTCCCACCCGAAATGTATGGGTTACGTTATACAGCCATGAATATTTTTTTCCATTGAAGATGCTATCTTTGCGTCATCTGCAAGTGTGATGCAACATTTGTGAACAAGGCGTTAAGCCTACAAGCAACTCATTTATTCACGTTTGTTGAAATGCAAATTATTGTTTATTTTCTTAAGTTTCTCCTGCCTGAATTGTATACATGTTTTGGCTATTTCAAACATTCTTTGCTTAACATTGTGTACTTGGAAGCCTTAGGGCTCCAACAGTGTGATTTGAGGGGGAACAGCCATAACAATGCGGGCATTACTCCGCGCTGCTATTACAACGCTGCTTTTACAACGCAAGTTGTTACAACGACTTGCGCTGGAGGGCGCTGTTGGATAGGGAATAGTTTAATTTTCTATTCCAACACCTTCCCTACTGTAACGTGGGCTGGAGTTGGAATAGAAAATTAAACTATTCCACTATCCAGCGCTTACAGCGCAAGTCGTTGTAACGACTTGCGTTGTAAAAACAGCGTTGTAATGGCACGCGGGATAAAGGCCCGCCTTGTAATGCCATACAACCGATTTGAGTCCAGTACACTTCGGTAAGTTAGCTTTTCTCTCAGTCATGATGAATGATGATTTGAACATGTTTTGATGTGCCCAGCTGTGCCTGCCAACAATGTCTATGGAGTGGAATCAAAATGAGACAATATATTTTTTGTTGCCTTCCCCTTTATGTTGGTATTACCAACGCATTGTGCAGAGAAAATGTGCTATGCGTAAAAAAATGTAGGAATACGTGAGGGAGGGTTAGAATGTTAGGTATTCAGTTCGAATTTCAAAATGCGCACGGTGCATGTGACCACAGAGCAGACGCTATTTACCTGTGTAAGGAAAGCACAAACAGGAAACTAAAGTCCAAAAGCTACTCTTTTTAGGTCTCGCCTGAGCCAGCGCATGTGCTGTCTCAAGCGAGACATTTAGTAAGCGGGTTTAAAAAGTGCTACCCAGAGGCAGCCAACCACCAGCTTACTGTTACGCGCACAAGCGCACGCAGCCGCCAGCTTTCATCGTGCACAGCTGCCATCTGGCTTTCGTCAGCTTGTTGGCGCCCCTCGCGTGATTCCCCTCCTCTCCCCTACCCCCTACTCCCACTCCCTCCCTGTCAGCTCTTCTTTTTTTTTTTACTTTCGTGCCGCACGCAATTCACCCCCCCTCCCCACCCCCTCCTCCCACTCCCTCCTTGTCATGCTCATCATACAGTGTGTACAGACAAGGCATGTAAAATATCGTATTACATTCATGACGTTTAAAAATTAACAGCAGCAAAGGCAAAACATGGATATTTGCAAAAGTGGCGCTTTTACGGTCCATTATACTTTATACAGCAGGCTTCCGCCTTCAATCCAGCATAGCGTACTATCTGCCCCGTAGAAGATCCTCCCCGCCAATCTTCTTTTTCCTACACTTTTTTTCCTGTTTTCGCATAAATTACAGAATAACTCGAACACTGAGTACTTCTTTTCCTCTGCCGCTCTACTGGGGTTACTGCTGCAGCATACTGTAGGCAACTAGTGGTGCTTTGCGCTGTCCTTTTTAGTTCTCGCTGGAGAGTGCATGCGCTGTCACTTGTAAGACATTTTGTTTACTAAAAGGTGTTTGGAGCTCTCAAATTTCTTACCGTTTGGTGGCACTTTTTTTTCAGGAACTTTTTATTGAGTATATAACCTAAAACAAAACTCTTGACATGTAATTCAATTAGCATCCTCAAATTCGACATGTATAATATCAATAACCAATGATAACTGAGGAGTAGAAGTGAAACATCAGAAATCCTACTTGTATACATACGTATGTCCCATTATCCCCCACAACCTCTCATTGAAAGACACCTGTGCTCACATTCTCCACCTTTCGCCATTGCTTGGGATTCTGCCGAGGAATCATGATTACCCTGTAATTGCTCCATTCAGTCCATATCTTGTAATACTTTTGGGGGACACACACTCACCTGGTATCTTCATTGCCTCTCTTAACTGCTGCCTGCTGATGGGCCAGCGCAAGCTTATTTCACTTCCTCTTCTTTCATTTGGAGCATGGACCAAGATCTGATTGATTAATTTTGATTAGTATCCAACTTTTGCTCACGCGGTGATTGAGGTCCTATTTTCTTTCTTTCTTTCTTTCTTCCTTTCCTGTGTTGCATCGCTCTTTCCCATGTTGCGTTGGCCTTCCCCATGCTGCTTCCCTCCCACCCCAGTGTTGTCTGTGTTCCTTCCGATCTTCCCCCTCCCATTGTCTGTGTTGCCTCACCCCACACCAAAAGGAAACAAGCATTGGCATAGCCAATAGGTCTCACCTTTGGGACCTTATAAGTGTTTAACCATGCAACAGTTAAGGTTGTTGCACCAAGGATATTGTGCTGCATAACTAAATACTCATAAGGTCCCAAAAGCGAGACCTATTGGCTATGCCTAAGCTTGTTTTCTTTTCTTGCAACTGCAAACACTGACTGCATATGCGTGACCGTCTCAATTCTGTACAATGTAAACGGAAGGATCACACTGCAAGAAGTTAACCTGGCTGGTCCAATGGGCATGGAAAGGTTTACGAGGAGTGTAATAATAATTAACGACAGTTTTGAATGTTTATAATAAGAGGAGGCAGTTTGAACTGGATTTTAGACCCTTGTGGCTCTCAAGACCAGAAATATTTTTCAAGACTAGGGTAATAAAGTGTTTTTTGTTTCTTACTTTAAGTTCCCTCAAGTAAGCATGTATGTAACAGGGTAGATGTCACAGGCTAATTAAGCTATCTTAAAATACTTGTTAGACCTGTCAGCTTTAGGGTTGTCAGTCCTCCAAACTTTTTTCCCTAAACCTCCTATTATGCTGTATTGTTGGCCTTAGGACTTTACCACTGCTAATCAGTGCTAATGTGCTTGTCCTCACTCCCTAAAACATGGTAAGATTGCTTTACACCTGATTGACATATTTATTTTACTTCTAAGTCCCTATTAAAGTGGTATACCATATTCCCCTGCTTTGTAAATAAATGCTTCTTGTGGGCGTGCAACACTTATTGTGCAACCCACTTATGCAGCTCCTTAAAACATGTCCCAAGTCTGCCATTGCAGCCTGAATGCAGCTTTAAACTGCCAATTTGACTTAGCAAGATAAAGCCCTTGCCATGTTTTAAACTACCCTTTTATGACCTATAAGTCACCTCTAATGTAGGCCCTAAGTAGCCAACATAGCAAGGTTGTAAAGTAATTAAAAGGCTGGACATGTAATTTTAATCTTTACATGTCCTGGTAGTTAAAAATCTCTAAATTCGTTTTCCCAACTGTGAGGCTTACCCCTCCCATAGGATAACATTAGGTTGCCATAATACATCTAAC
This sequence comes from Lissotriton helveticus, assembly GCF_964261635.1. NCBI lineage: Eukaryota > Metazoa > Chordata > Amphibia > Caudata > Salamandridae > Lissotriton > Lissotriton helveticus. The sequence continues at coordinate 1,098,270,780 of NC_136057.1, read as the reverse complement.
AAGTGCTAATGTTTGATTGGGAACCGGTAAAGATTTCATCTTTGATGTCTGAGAAATTGTAATTTAAATCCTCTTTAATAGTAAAGCCAGATTTTAAGTTACAATTTTGAAAACACCATCTATAGATAGTTGACATGTCCCTGCCCTAACTATTTGGTGCCTGCAGCCTGTTTCTGGTTCACATGACTGGGTGTAGTTAGCAGTTGGACTTTGTTAATTCCTCCCAAACAGCCACACAATAGAGGGATTAATTGTGCCTGGATGGGCCATCACTGGCAGGATGAGAGATGCAGAGCTAAGCACAGCTCTGCCTTCACACAAAGGACTTGTCACCACTGCATGCATTCAGCCTTGAACCAAGGTAGCAGAGGCAGGAAACTTCAAGCACTTCAAAGGGAATTCTGTAGAACCATCTCTTACTTCAAAGAAGTCACCAGGCATAAAAATAGGGCCCTCAGACCCACTCTTCAGTACACTTTCTGGACCCGTAATAGGACACTCAGAGAACTGCCTGCTGCTGTTCCCTGCTATGTACTTTGTAGACTGCTTTGCTGAACTTGGAAGGACTGCTTTGCTACCAGACGCCTGCCTTGAACCATCAGTGCCCTGCTGCTTGAGCCCTATTCCACTCCTTGAACCTAGGACTACCAGAGTGACTCCAAGGGCTTGTTGGCTAGCCACCTGATCAAAGCTGCAGGGACAAAATAGGCTCCAGCCATCTTTAACCTGCACCTGGACTCAGCCTGAGTGAGTCTTATCCCCCTTCCCCCCCACCCTTCAAGTGGTGCTCCTCCAATCCTTCACCCTTGGAGGTGGGCTTAAAGGTGATAGGCAAAATCAAAAACTTTGTATTTTGAAAACTTGTGGGTAAAAAACTGCTCCTAGAACCAATAAGAGACCAGGACCAAACTGCTCATCTATCTATCCAAGGTGTATCGTGCACTGCTATGTTTGTTTCCGCAGCAGTAAACCTGTTCAGCTCTTCTTCACCAAAGGGGTATCTGGTCTTGTGGAACTTTCGTTGGCTACAGCCTCCACCTTCCTCCTTCTGATGATTCTTGACTTCCAAAAAAGAAACTAAGTATGAACTTAGAAATCTTCATCACAACTTTGTCCAGCGACCGTCCGGTGATGATTTCTCCTCAGACACCACCTGCAGGCTTGCCCTACTAACCTTTACCTTCTCAGACAACTTGTTACTGAACTTTTGTTCAAGTCCAAAGGTAAGGGCCGACAGGGACCAATCCACTCTTTATATCTGACTCGCACTCCATGGCAATCAGTCATACCTTTTTTACTTTCACCCAGTCTTGCAAGACTAGATGTCCATGGTTAGCGAATTGATTTTTGAAGCCTGTCCTCCAGCATCAGTACTACACTAAAATTGCAGGAATTTACGTTTTCTGCAGAGCACAGAGAGACTTAAGCTTGTACAGTCTTGGACCCAATCATCCTTAAAATTGCAGGGGTCCAAAATACAACTAAACCTGGGGATTTTACCCGAGAAGATTACATTTCCTAGAGATGCCCATGTATTAGTATACCATGCAGAATACAAAATGTATTTCCTAGACCCATAATATAACAATTAGTATGTACTAAGCACAATGGAATATATCAAAGATAGATCATTTATTAACATTTCATTCCTTAACAATAAAAAACATATTGATTACACAATATTCAATAAAAGTTTAAAAAATCCGACATTACAAGTAATAACAAATCCAAACAAATCACATAAATTCATATAACATCATTATGGCCAGCATAATTGGGACAGACAAAAACAAGCTGTATGATATCGTGTTTATCAATTACTATTTGTACATCCAAAGAATATTCTGAAACACTATTTCTTATACATTCCCCCAAAAATTTTGTAGTAGGAAAAAAGTGTTATTTGTAGGATTGTACTGTATGATGCGTACACCTCTTACTTGTTGTACCCTACATAAAATATTGTCCCATCGAAGGACAATTGCTTACTGAGGCCATGGTTCTGGCCAATGCAGTGCACTGAAAATATAGGTGCATGCTGACGTTGACCTGTAGCACGAACGATTCAGTGTCTGTGTGTGTGCGTGCACATTTAAATGTGGTAACAGAAATCTAATGCCTGTGTGAAAAGTAACAAATGGTATTATCCTGCGGGAGAAAAAATTAAGCAGAAATCTAATTTGTGGAGGGGCGAGTTAACCCCTTCGGTGCTCATGACGAGCTCAACTCGTCATGGCATATACCTCTCAGGTGCTCATGATGAGCTGAGCTCGTCATGACCACACCCGTTTTTATTACGGCCCAGCACTGCAGGGGAATCGCCCCAGCAGCCATGAGGTTAACTTAAAATTGAAGCAGCAGAATTTTCCCCAAGACATATATTTTGTGCAAAAGTTTCTCTCCAGGTGAAGTACACAAACCTCACTACTTCAAAAGTGTGAATATTGTGGTCTTTACACAACAAATCAGTCCATTATTCTTTCCACACATCCTTAGTTCGGTGGTGCTTTCCACAGTGGATCCTGCCAGAAGCCAAATTCCTTCTGGAAATTACCTAAAATGTGTTCAGTAACCATTGTCTTTCACAAGAGTTCACGCACACTGGACTCCGGCCATGACACTCTGTTGCCCTTGCTGAAGTGCAGGGATGAAATGTAGGTAGAGCACACCCTATCTGAATTCACACTAATATCTCTGATTTCCCTTGCCACATAAGACTCTCATGAGACATACGTCTCAGCCCTGGGTCTGATGATGGAAGTTTTTCGAAAGACTATGGTGAGTCTGCTCACAGTTTGGTCTGGAAAGAGCAAATTCTTGGGGGGGGGGGAGGGGTAGCATGTTCCACAGAAATGGAAAGCCTTGAGTCACCCTGATTAAAAGGGAGACTTTCAAGACTGATCGTGCCAAAATGTACCCTTGCTCCGACCAAGTGATATATAGCATTTTCAGGAATGAGGAATACCAAAGTATTAAGGTGGCAAGGAAATCAACGTGGGGGTCCTGAAATGACTCTACAAGAGGGCAAGCGGGCAAGAGAAACCTAAAGCAATTTCTGCCTCCAGATCCCTTGGCTCTCCTGTCGATCTATGTTGATCTATGTCCTATGAAAATTATGCAACAATTTGCACTTCTCCTTGCCCTTAAGATGGTTGGCTTGTTTAACCTACCTTTCAGTCAAGGTGTGGTACCTGGCTTATGCAAATCTTCCATGGTTAATCCTTTGCTCAAAAAACTCTTGCCTCTTCCGAGATGACACTAATAATTGTCTTCATAGCAAACAAAGAATAGCTGTGGGTCAAACAAGAACACTCTATTGACTAAACATGTAACTGACCCTAAACAGACTGGATATTTCCTATATGTGAAAAATACCCATCAGTATTACAACCGATACGGCCGTGTCATCATCTGGGATCTTTCTCACCAGAAAGAGTAGTAGCTCATATCCATTGGATTGATAAAGTAGTATCCCAGTGAGCTAAGAATGTATGGGCTAATGGAAGTAACTACAAAGCAGTGCGTGAAATATGTAAAAATGTGAAAAACAGTGAAAATAACTAAAATTGGAGAAAAGAGAAGAAAATATGTTTAATTAGTACCTCTCTGTTTCCAAGATCATAAAATCAGTGCGATAATCAAAAGTGGGTTAAACAAATATCCACTTTGTATTGTGTAAGGTCAACATGTTTCTGCAATTACGTAGACCCAAGTAGGTATCTGTTGCATTCTTCAGGACCAAAAAGATCGACACTGCTCAAAGGCCAGGTGTGAAGAAAAGATTAAAATGAATATCACCTGAGTGTTTCATATGATTCCATCCTCCTTCCTCTTCATAAAACGAATTTCGTTGAGTGCACTGCATCCCCAAATGCGATGCAGTGCGCTCAACGAAATTCATTTTATTTATTTAAATGTTTACTTACCTGTAAAACTCCGTAATCCATGCATTACTACCCCCCACCCTACCCCTCCCCATACCCACTTCACCGCCCTGCAGGTACTCCCACTGCCGGCCACGGCTGCTCGGTACCTCTTACTCGATATCATCAGAAATATTTGGCCCTTTGCCTTTTGTAGAGTCCAGTATGTTTTATGTACCTCTGATATGTTGTAAACCTGCACCTTTAAGAAAAGTAAAGAAGTCAGTGATCAGAGACCCTACCAGGATACAGTGTGCTTTGCAATATTTAGAGAACTTTACAAAGGAAGCATGGAGGTTCAACACGTTCACCACAATGAATTAAAATTTTGCTGACCAACGTGAAAAGGGTGTCATGTTTTTTAATCTAGTGTGATTTTTCAGTATTTTGCTGGAGAAAACAACTATTAGAACATTTGAATGTTGAGCGCTCCATTGAAAACAAGGGAGTGCTCCAGGCTTCTGATGGCCAGTAGAAGCCCGGAGCATTAAAACTCCAATGTTTAACAATGTCCTCACAGAGCCCAAGAGGATTTCAACCCCTCGGGCTCCGTGAGGTTTTTGTTTTACAAATTAGAACATTCTGCACTATAGCGACGGAATGTTCTAATAGCCTTAGAGCCCTCTGTAGCTGGCTTGACAGGCCATTAGAGGCCCGCTCCCTTGTTAAAGGTCTGGGCCCAAACGCTGGAGCGGGCCTTTAAAAGCCGGTAGAGCTCGCTATGGCAGGCTTTAAGGCTATAAAGGACGTCGACTTTCTACACATTTCACCAGTACTCAAACAGCTTTAATTTCAGCTGAATCTATAAGAGAACATAGCAAATGCCACTTTGACAAAATACACCCCCTTCTACTTAACTCAAAAGACGAGAACTGCTCATGACTACTTCAGAGTCTGGCAGTCTTCTAGAAAGATTCATGCTACTTTTCAGCATTCAAAATGTAAAATCCCTACCGTACATATCTAATTTGGTTATCCTTTGTCATTCAAACATCTCAAAGTACCTAATAAACATTAGTTAGGGATAGGGCTTTTGGAGTTGATCAGCCAAACAGCCTTTGCTGTGTATAGCACATGTTAGAAGCCTGTAAAGGGACTATTTTCTGGCTGCCAGCTCTGCAATCCCTTTAGCTTGTTGCTGTATTGCGGGGTGGTTTGTTATGCTATCATAAATAGTAAGTGCTGCAGGAGCAGAGAAGGAAACCCAATTAGTCAAGGAAAAATAGAAAAGTTTGTTTATATCTTCATACTTTTATTTGGCTGACTAGGCCTTGCTCTTGAAAGCAAGGGTAAGTGCCCGGACAGCTGAGTGTTAACCAGCACGGTGGGAGATTGCAATTTGTTTTCACCTGATCATTCAGGTGAGATGCAGCTTCTGCTCCTGCAGGACTCCCAATGCGGTGTGAGGTAATGAATATCCTTATTGTCCTTTTCTGTAGGGCAGTAAAAGCTGTTAATTCCACCCCTAGTTATGATCGAAGTTGATTCAAACCAAAATACCAGGGAATAGGTGAAGGGACATTATACCCCATTTGACCGTAATGACATCAAAGGAAGTTGCATTATATGACCCTGAATCTCCCAGTAATTGATGTTGCATTGCCTTAAGCGTGAGGACATGATAATAATTGACATTGTTGAATTTAAAAAATAACTGCATGAATCAAATAATAGCACAACACAGAAAGATGTCTATTTAAATGCCATCTATATTAGAGTGCTGATATAATTATTTTAAGTGGTGAGCAATACTTGCCCTGAATTGTAAAGAATGAGCGAAACAAATAAGGTCCTCATCTAGCGGTGTAAAGATGGGGGTTCTCTAGCCGAGAACATTATGGGAAAAAAGGGGGTAAAATAGTGCATCTTAAGGCACAATTTACATATACACTTGCTAAAAACCCATAGGCTCTGTAGGGGCACTCGTTACAAATTCAAGTACTTCCATGGCGTTCCAAGACAATTCAACCTGATGCTTATCAATGCATGATCACATTTTTTTTTAATGTGCCATGTGTGCCCTCATTGGTCGAAAAATACCACCATTGTGCTACCGTCAACGTTTTGTTATGGGTGCCCCTTGTGCCAAACATGACATTCAATATTCCTGTGCCAGAATTTTGCTATTAATATCAACATATACCATGACTAATCCTTGCTTCAAAAATTATCTCTAGTATGTCAGGCCCACCGTTTTGTAATGATTGCATTGCTCCTTTCTATGTGCCATGGTCTTCCTCCCTTGAATCAATGATTACCTTCTATGTGCTACCAACATATTGCCAAGGATGCCTCCCATGCTAAGAGTTTCCTCAAGCATGCCAGCATCAGTATTTTTCAACAGGTAGCCCTTATACCAAGGATACCTCTAGTAAGGTCAGTACCAGTATTTTACCATGGGTACCCATTATCCTAAACACTAGCTTCAGTATGTCAGTACCAGTGTTTTGTCACAAGTGCCTGTCATGCTAAGGTTTACATCAAGTATGCCAGAACCAATATTTTGCCAAGAAATCCTCTATAAGCCAATAATTATTTTCAGTATATCAGGGCCAATGGCACCCACACACTATCACTCACTCATTCACACTCAGTTTCACTCACTCTCATTCTGACTCACTCATACTTACTCACACTCCCTTGCATTCTTACTCTCCCTCGCATAATCTCACTTACTCTTACTCAGTCATTCAGTCACTCATTTATTCTCAGTCAATAGTCACTCACTTGCACACAGATTCCCACATTCTCTCCTACTCTCACTCACTCATACTTTCTCACTTTCACTTGCACTTACTCTTGCTCTGACTCCTTTTAAGTTATTCTCTGTCAGATACACAATCATACTCTTTAACTCTCCCTCATGTTCATTCTTACTCATTCTCAGTCATGCATTCTCACTCACTTGTAGTCTCTTTTATGCTTGCTCACTCATTTTCACGTATTCTGATTCCCTCATACTCACTTACTGATATCTAATATCCAGTATCACTTCATCTCACTCACTACTTACCATTGACTTTCACTCAGACACCCCTGCTCACATACATGCCCTCTCTCACTCTCACACAAACACACTCTGACCCACAGGCATGCACACAACATACATTTAGAAGCATTTTTTACATCCCTCAGGTGCTAGCACAGATCTTGTTCCAGGTCCTGGTGCTCTATGTTGTATTGCTCTAATAGTGAATAATAGACTGTTTTTCAGTACTAGTATAATAGCAAATGGGCACAAGAGATACTTGCCGCTATGTTCTTGGCACTAATTTTGCCACCTGTGAAGCCAGGGGTCACAAAGCGAGAGTCAGCAGTCACACAGGGCAAGCCAGGGGTCATATCTGCAACCCCCTCAATTAAGTAAATGGGTGATATGCCCTCTCGTCCGCGGCTGGGTTCCATGGCAAGGAGAATAATGCAAGAGTATAATTAAACTCAAGGTGTGTTCAATAACATTTACTTAAACCCAGGGGCTAAGGCGGAGAAGCATCGCCCCACTGCTCTAAGAGCAGGAATAATAAAATATCAATAACATTGTTTTTATTATTTTATTATTGTAGGTTCGGGCTGGGTTAGGGCGGAGCTGGTGACACGGGGGAGGAGTGGTTTGCACACATCAAGTGCGCAGGATGGTTTGGCATAGCCTGGGTGGAGAACATGCACAGGCTCCCACTGCCTGTCTGAGGAATATGTGATCTTACAACGAATTCCGTTGCAACGCATGCCTTTACCACGAATGCGTTACAACGGAATGCTTTTTCTTCGCATAGGCTTTTCCTCTAATCCTTCGTGGTGACGTCGTACGTCGTTAAGAGGAAACGGAAGATTCTTTCCATTTCCTCTTAAAGGACGCCGTTTTCCTGCACAACTCTACGTTTTTTTAAGGTGAGTTTCTTTTTTTGGGGGGGAGACACCCCAAGCCCCCCTTTTTTTGTTACCCTTTACCACACATACCTTTACTACGTACCTCGTAGTAATGGTATGCGTGGTAAAGGCTTTCGTGGTAACCACGCATGAGTTGTAATGCATGCGTGGTTAACGTTTCCGTGGAAACGGCCGCGTTGTAGTGGCTGTTTCCCCTGTCTGAGCACCGAGCCACGGCACTCAGACCAATCACAACGCTGCATTGCAACATTGTGATTGGCTTAGGGGAGCCTGGGGGGTGCTTCCTGGTTCTGGCCACAGTGAAGGGACAATGGGGGAAAGACGTGACAAAGAGGTTTATAGTTTTTATTTAATTGTTGTATTTTGTTTCCCCGCCACCCTTCTGTTGCTACTGCATAAACCACTCTTCGCATGAGATCGGTTCTTGAAAAAATTATAAAGAGCAGATAGTATGTTGACCCCGAAAATTCCATTGTCTTTGGGTCCTGGAGTCGCCTTCTTCTTCCAAGTCTTCAGCCCCACTGATGACCTTCTGTGATCTGTTGGGTAATAGAAGCTGAATGAGTTTGGGGTCGCTACAAAAATCTTCATTAACCACCAAGCAATGAGCAAAGTCAGGACGGCGCTGCCTTCCTCAAAGACGGACAGCTGACTTCTGGGACCGACCCGAGAGGCTACCGAGGGCCAACGATTGCAACAAATGTATTCACAATAGGCCTCCCTGGAGAGAGCGAGCCTCCAACCAAGTGGTGCTGTCTTATTTCACTGGGTCGTGAAAAATCCTTTCATTGGAGCTGATCACGCATAGACCTTTTCTTTTCACTTTCAGAAAATATCTAAAACTTAAAAATCCATCTGCGCTGAACCAGGTTAATGCTACATATTGGCAGAATTTAGAGGTTTGCCATTTCAAAGCAGAGAGACATTTAACCTGTGCCTCTGCCAGTCAATGCCTATGGAGAAAAACGAAAGCTGTTCATTTTGCTTATTCGTGCTTGCAACCTATGCCAACTGAAGCTGCAAATTTCTGCGCTTGTTAAAGAGACACTTGAGACGGTTAATTTAATGTTCTGCATGTTTCGGAGAGTAAGTACGCAGCCAATGCATCTCGAAAAACCCAGTCAAATTTAGAGAATAGGTTTTCAGCAGAAGATCTGAATAAATGATAGAATTCAGCCGTAGTGGAATAGAATCTTGCAGGTACCCTCTCCGTACAATTTTCCATGGTTATTAAAAAGTTCTTGTCAATCGACGTGGTAGAGGCAGAAATTTATGTAAGGAGGTCAGTCGATAGCAGCTGAAAATATTATATCCAGGACCTGCACAGATGTGCAGCAACGTGAAGTATTGATCTGCAGAGTTATGAAACCCAATGGTAAACGCGTTTGTTACTTACATTTGTCTTTTTTGATTTGCTACATGATAAACGGTTTAACAAAATTAAAGTATAAAAAATGTAATTAATAACAATAACATGATAGAACCACACAAAAACCTAAACTTAGCAGTAGCAATGGCTGTAAGCCCCAAGTTATGCAGATGTAACACGCCTCTGTTTATAACCGCAGAACACAGGCTGGAGCATTAGCGTCTGAAAGATACAAATCCAGCATCACTTTCAACCCCATACATCCACTGCTTCTCTTGTTTCCAGTGCTTAAGAGTCAGTTATCGGAAATCCATATAGAGGTCATTTTAGGGGGCAGGGCAAATGGATTCTACCCATTATGCACAGGAGACAACCAACAGTTATTAACATCCCTCAATATCCTATATGCAACAATTCATGCATGGGCAGAAAGGTCATGCCTTAACAGAAAAAACACTACTCCGGTAAGGAGCACTGCTGAGAGGCAACCACAATATCATCATAAAGCACCCAAAACCAGTCTGGAGGGGCTTTGTGACCAAGGGGATCAGAAAAATTGGTCCTATGCTTATCGATGATAGACAAAAAACCTTTCCTGAAATGCAGGTGGAATATAATCTTCAACAACATCTGTTCTGGAACTTTCAGAGGCTACACCACTGTCTTTGTAAACTACTGACACCGATGCTTTTTGACATGCAAGACTCTGCAAATCTCTGACACAATATCGTGGGGAAAAATATTGTTGACGAAAATATTGTGTCAAAAATATTGTTTACCACAATATCATGTTCCTATACTTATAACAGTAAGTATAAACATATCGGAAAATATATCAGTTTCGGTCCAGGTATCCTGTTTAACCATCAGTAGGGAAAGTGTTGGACTTCGGAGCTCTTAAATTTACTATACCCTCTCCAAACAGGGCAAGAGTAGGGAAAGTGTTGGACTTTGAAGAGTTTAGATTTACTATTCTTACTCCAGTCAGCTCAACAGTAGGGAAAATGCTGGACTTCAGAAGGGTTAAATTTACTTTTCCTACCCCGGTCTGAGCAACAGTAGAGAAAGTACTTCACTTCAAACGCATTACATATATGAATAACCCTAAAATTGTAGCAAATATATTAAACTCTTAATAAAAACATTATTAATAAGCATTAAAATATATATGTTTTAAAAAACATATAAATATATAAAGGAAAAGGTAAAAAATCAATATACATATAATAAATTCAACTTCTCTAACTACTAAAAAGAGGATAAAATAATTAGTAATAGATTTAATTTCAATTAATACATAAAAGCAATTAAAAAACACACTTCATAACACAAACAAATGTTCACAAACACTATAAAATAATTTTAAAATGTTTACAAAAGTATACATTTAAAAAAATACGTAATAACCAATTCATGAAGTACATGATGGGCCATAAAATGTGATAAGAAAAGCCTGACTTAAAATTAGTTATTGCAAAATCATAGATAGATAGCATGGGTTTCCCAAAATGATCAATGGCACACAGGTTTTGCCAGGAGCAATTTGTTGGAGGTTTAACCGCCTGGATAATGATGTAGTTCTTATTCTGTGCAAATGCCAGACTTTAGGCTATTATTAGAGAGAAGTCTGGGAAAACATGTGAGATATAGTAGAGACTTCTGGTCACCTAACAAGCCAGGTGGCTCTGCTATACAATTACAAAACAAATCCAGAAATTACTCAAAACAAAAAATAAGATGCCTTGCAACAGCACTGATGGTAAAGAAACTGTGTAGACTGTGGAGGCATAGCCACAGCACTAACATTTGTGGATGCAAGAAATGCACAAATTGGTAACATATGAACAGGTGATTAACCATTTAAATGATCAAATGGAAAAGTTGGCAGCAACCTGGAAGATGTTTACAGTGCTTCTAATGAATGGATTATGTTTTGGTTGAATTGTTATCCTCTGAAATAAACAAAGTATGCCCCCACTAGATAAATGCCTCAATTGGTCATATGAAAATATCTTTAAAGCATAATACCATACTGAAAGGCAATTCAAATTCCAATATTTGATGTAGACATTAATACATAAGTTCTATATAAAAAGCAAAGTTAAAATGTTTTTCATACCCTAATATTCTGAGTCGAGGTAAGTCACATTGCTGAGACAGAAAACAGGCATTCTTCTGTTGTTGAGGCTGCTTGAGATATAAATGCATTTTTCCTCCTTGCCCCTGCATAGGAACCACCAGCCCCGCACAGGAATCACCAGCCCCACACAGACTTGATATGACTTTTTTGCAGATAACATCTTTATTCCAAAGTTACTGCACCTGAATTTCAAAGTTACTTATAGGTATATTAAGACATTTTTAAGAAGTGTTTGAAAAACTTAAAGTTCCTGCCCAGATGCAATCAAACATGTCACCTCCAGGCAGTGCTTAATTTGATTTAAACAACAGAGACCTGGCTTTTAAAGAGGTGGCATTGAATTTTTACAAAGGAAAGGTGTTGAGGGGGTATCTACCTCCACCTAACAGCTGATACATTTTTTCAGTCTAAGCCAATCCTAGGCACCCCCAACATTAACATTTATTAAAATAAAGTTAGTCAACCCACTCCACAAACATGTACCCTTAAGCAAGAAGGGTAGACACAAAACACATAAAAAAATAAGTGAAAGAGTGAGAAAGCACCTCATGTGCAATACACCAGAGAAGCTACTGGCAGGTTCTCATCAGCATGCCCACGTATATCATCATTGGTTGCTTTCTCACTGAAAAGACAGAATTTCTGTCCAGCAAAGAGACAAGAAAAGTAACAGACCAGAAATGATTATATGTATCCAAAGCAAAACAAAAAATGTGAAATATAGAGGACAATGTGTCCCAGAATTAAAACTGAGTTAAGACTCACATTTGGCCATGGTCTCTTTATTTGAATTTGTGAGCTTACTCAACATTAAAAGCTCAGCATGTTGCAAACCTTTTCAAAGTAGGCCAACATATTTCATTGCCTTAGCTTTGTTGTGGCAAATTAACCAGAGCGCGAAGTTTATGGTCGCCTCACTGGGCAGCTGACATTATGTGTGGAGTGGCTGACAAACAAAAACACAAACACAACAGAAGTTCATTGTAAAATGACCAACCATGTACAACATCCTCCAATGTATAATGATAGAGCTGGAGTGATATTTACCCGATGGGAGCCAAGGGCGCACGTACCAGCTTCCACCGTGCCAAAAGGGTGTATATTCGACACAGCTCCCTTTATTCTAAAGCACTTTCGTTACTTTTAGTATGCCTGTGGAAATATATTTAAAACATCGCCATTCATTTTCACAGTGATCACCCATTAAGGGAACACTACAATGCACCTCTTCTCAGCATGTAGGCTAATGCTCATTTTTTGATGTGTCTTGAGTCTACCCTTCTTGTTTAAGGGTACATATTTGTGGACTGGGTTGACTAACTTTATTTTAATAAATTAAAATGTTGGGGTGCCTAGGATTGGCTTAGACTGAAAATATTTAACAGCTGTTAGGGTGAGGTAGATCCCCCCTCAACACCTTTCCATTGTAGTTTCTATGTCACCCCATTAAAAGCCAGGTCTCTGTTGTTTAAATGATTTATGAGTTGAGGGTGATCTGGTTTTAGTTTTTCCCTCTATAGCTCCTTTTTGTGAATAAGTGCTTAATTTGAGCCAGTGTTTGCTAGTGAGATTCACCAGTACTCATTTTTAGACACTAGCACTTATTTTTCCTCATCAGATATGGACCGCGAGTGAGAGAGGGAAAACAAATGAAGGTGAAAGAAGCAGGAAGAGAAAGGCAAAACAATGTTGCCAAGGAAGTGTTACATATTGGGTTTCTGGTTGGTCAAGGTAAAATTCCAAGGCCAGCCAGAACCCACCACTCTATTCAGGATAAGCTAGATACACAACTGAGATAACCTGTGCTCACCCTCTGATAGCTTGGCGCAGAGCAGGCAGGCTTATCAAAAGGGGCAATGTGTAAAGTATTTGTGCAACACACACAGTAACACAATGACTACACCTCAAAACGACTCCATACAGGCTTGTAAAATACCTTATTATATTCTGAAAAAAACAAGACAAAAACTATAAAAATCACAGATGTATTTCTAAAGTGTAAGTGTTTTTTAAAGGTAGACAAAATGTAATGCTTAAAAGTTCTTTAGTGTTGAAGGAGACACTCACATTGGATTGGGTAACTAGGGTCTCGCTGGCCGGTTTCCTCTACCTTACTTAAAAAAGAGGAATGTTAAATAGCACAGCTACTGCCGGGTTGGTAATCAATCCTCAGTGGGGTCTACAAAGGCAGTCTTAGTCACCTTTCAGTAGAAGCGAGGGAGCTACAGTGACCTCCAGGGTTTGATGTGAGCCAGTATCTGCTCTTGAAAAGAGGCGAGCCCCCGGATTCAGAGTACTTGGTGCAGCTGTCTTCTTTTGGGGCTGCGCTGGGTAATTCAAAGTGCGGCACTGCGTTGGTTTCCCTGTCGAAGAGGATGTGAAGCACAGTATTGCTGGATAACCCTCGGGATCGGCATGCTGGCTTTTTTCAGCACTGTGGCATTGGCAGCTGAAGCAGGGCATGCAGAAACTCAGGAATCGGGCAGAAAGGTGCCCAATCTCTCTCCCAATCAAGCGCTTGATTTGCACAGCACAAGTAGGCAATTGGGCATGGTCTGTTTGGGTTAAAGTGTAGCTATCAGACTCACAATTGCAGAGTCCCACGACAGCAAAAACAAAGAAAAGTCTTTGATGGCCCTGAGACTTCAAGAACAGGGGACAAGGCAGAAACCCCCTGGAGAACACTTTCCTCAGCACAGCAAAAAGGTAGCAGGCAGCAGGCCAGCTCAACAAAGCAGACAGCAAAGTGTCAGTCCATCCTGCAGCTTAACAGCAGTAGGGCAACGAAGTAGAGCAGTTAGCAGAGTGGCAGTCGCTACTGCCAGCACAGTCTTCTGGCAATGTGTAGATGTAGAGCAAGCAATGTTTGGTTACAGGTCCAAAGAAATGCCTGATTTGAAGGGGTCGGAGCCCCAGTACTTATACCCAGAAGTGCCTTTGATGCAGGGAGTGACTTCAAAGGAGCCCTACGTGCACATCAATCCCTTTCTACCCAGTCCTACCTGGCTATTGGCGGGGAAAACGAGCCCTTTGTGTGTTGACAGGACACTACCTATTGAAGTGCAAGTGCCCACTCCTCCCATTCCTCCCTGACCAGGAAACACCCTTCAGAATGCAGATACAGTTGAGTGTCCGGTGTTGTGGCTGTCTAAAGGGACTCCACAAATGTAGCTGTCAACCAGTCCAGCCCAGACATGTATTGGACACAGGCTGTCAGGAACCTAGAGCAGTAAGTGCAGAGACATTTGTCCACTATCTAAAAGTAAACCAAAGTCGCCAAGTCCCGAAAGGCGACTTGGACAGGGTGTGCACCACTATGGTGAAATATTTTGTTACACGATCAACAACAATTTATGTACACTTGTTAATTAGATGATCAACCAAATCATATTTATTCCAATTTACTCATTAGTCAACATTTCATGATATCAAGTAACATAAATCAACAAAAGATTAAGACGCCTTTGCAACAGAGGCCTCTAGAACAAACATAGATAAAAAAAACTCTAATGTACAGATGTATAAAATGGACATTGTACAATCAAATATTATGTGCTTGAAACACATGCGTTAGATTGTGGAAGAGATGATAATGCATTAAAGTCATCTGTGTGTATTGTAATGCTGTTGAATGGGGGTGAAATGTATTATCCTATCACACCTGTCATCTTTGCCCTCTGCAATGCTGGAAGAGTGTGTTTAATGTAAAGAAAATACCTCATATATCTCTGATTACCGTGATGTTAGTAAAATGAGCCATGCAGTACTTCTATCTATATTGGAAGGTCTCGGCTGGTGAAATTTTAAATGTGCTCCTAGCACCTCCTCACTCTAATATCCCCCGGTGAAGAATTAGATAAACATGTCAATTGGTTAACCGCAACGTGTTATGTGGCGTGATGTGTGAATATAGAAATTGAGCCGGTAATGCGACTGAAACTTATGGACTGAAACTGTTCAAAACATGCACCCACGGACTTCTATGGTAGACAACATTCAAGCCACTGTTGTATCTCAAAAGAAGAAAATGTAGAGAGCTGAATACACTAATACGCCTAGAGAGGAAGTCAAAAGCCTAATGCAGAAAACGGCCATAAGCCAAACTCTTTCAATTGTGTGAACCCTACCTCCAAAATCATGGGATTTTCAAACCAACTGTTGCTGTACTCGAATCCTGAGCTGCAAAGGCAGTTTGGATCAAGAACCGTGTGTTTAAACGCGTTGGTAAATAAAAAACAAAAGTTTCCAGTCCGCATATGTGAATAAACAAAAAAACACTCGGCGCGAGTGCCAGTGTCACTTACTTCAAAATAATTCTGTTCCTGTGCTGAAACAGCATGCAGTGATTTGCGGTGCTGAGAATCGCATAAATAGGCAATAATTGCAAGGGTGGAGCACACTGATCATGTGTATTATTAAAAAAAATCACATTATCTTGATTAACAGAGTGCGCAAACTACACACTTTACACTTTCTAAAAGGGGCATTCTAAGTCAGTATGGTTAAATCCAATTTCACCAGAAAGGAGGATGTATCATCACCAATCCAAAGATATAAAACATGAAAAAGCTACTCCTCTCCGATGAGGAATTACCACTTAAACAGGTATGAGGGAATTCCCAAATCTAACCTATGAGAGGACAAGGAATCACAGTACTGAAAAGCAAATGTAGCTGTTTGTCAATACTAGGGCATACAAAACATATATGTCCTACCTTTTACTTACATAGCACCCTGCCTTTAGGGCTACCTAGGGCCTATCTTAGGGGTGAAATATATGTAATAAAAGGGAATTTTAAGGCTTGGCAAATGGTTTTAAATGCCAATTCGAAGTAACAGCAAACTACACACACAGGCCTTGCAATGGGAGACCTGAGACAGTTTTGGAAGGGTACTTAGGTGGGTGGCACAATTAGTGCTGTATGCCCACTAGCGGAATTTGAAGTACAGGCCCTGGATATATGAAAAAACACTTTACAAGGGACTCACAAGTAAATCACCAATGCCAAACTGATGTAAACCAATTATACCATGTTTAGAGGAGAGAGTACATGTACTTTAGCACTGGTCAGCAGTGGTAAAGTGCCCTGAGACCTAAGGCCAACAAAAAGAAGGCCACAAACAAAGGAGGAGGAAGGCAAAAAGAGCCATTTCCAACAGGTAGACAACAGGAATCTGCATGAGTGAGAGACAGAGTCTGTAATAGTGGATGGATGAGACATGAGTTTGATCCAAGAATACGCAGCCTTGACATTTGGCATGCTGACATTAAAAAGCACCAGCCTCGAGTTTCTGAGCGGAGCTTTGGGCATCGGCACTCATTCTATTACACATTAAGCACTGCCTCCAGTTTACAGATCTATGAACATAAGGAGTGCACAACGTACTTAGGTTTTCAAAAACACTGCTAAAATTTCCCTTATTGGTAACCTAACAATATTATTAGCCAAGCATTATGCCTAATAAAGCTCTTAAAATATGTCTATTCAGACATTCAAGGAGATCTCCGCTGAGACACGGAGGCCAACCAGCATGTGGCTTAGTCATTAGTTCCATTGTGCTTAGTAAGAAGGCCTTTTGTACTTCTTACATAAATTTAGTCACTTCTAGGTGTCAAATGGTTTGCACCACAAATCTTTTAATGATTTTTCCACACTGCAGATTATCCTCTACTCTTTTAAATAATTGACATTGAAGATGGAGATCATGAATATCTCTAAGGTGGAAATATAAATGCCGAAACTGAAGCTCATCTTTCAAATTCAAGCCATATAGAAAATTAGAATTGGGAGCACGCTCTGCGATTGTATTACCCTATTGCATTGAGAAATCTTGTTTATTATTATAACGTCTTTACCAGTCCATCTGAGGAAGGAAATCACGTCAGTAATCATCTGACAATCATCTATTGGAGCAGTGTGACCTTTTGTACCCTAATGTGGACACAATAGCCTTTTTTCTTTGGATATTGCTGACAATTTTGCTAACAAATTCTCCTCTGAATCTGGAGTACAAATTGGTTGGATGTTATTTGAACGTACCACCACCCTGTAAGGAAACATGAAAGGTTGTTATAGTCCTGCTAATTGTTAGGTGAAATAATGCATCTGTCTGCTAATCTAGATATATTTGTTTCTTTGTCATATGTTTGTTATTTTGTTATTTTACATTCTGTCCACAGCCCACGCACAATGCTGTTAGATTGAAAGTTTATTTGTCACTAGATTCATAGAACAGTATGATTTTAGGTGGTGTGTTGTTCAAAACGTATTCAAATGGATATTTTAAACATGGCAATATTATGTTCCCAAAACATTGCTGTCAAATGAATTAAATGTAGAGCCCTCAAGAAATACGGTCCAGTAGAGCAAAATGTATAGGCTCCAGATTAGAAATAAAATATATAACATGTTATTAAAGCATACATTATCAAATACAAACATAAGAGAGAGACACCAGTTACATTTTTGCATTAAGTCTAAAATTGCTTTCTGGAAACTGATGTCACAAAAAGTTTTAGGAATCTACATTAAGTTCAACATACATAGCCCTACAGATATATAATCACATATAGCTGCAGAGGATTATTGAATAAGGAAGAAAACAGGATTTTAGCATTATTATTGCGTATTCTCCGTCTTTTTGCTGAAGTGTCCTGCCTTTGTCCTAGTAGACCTCTGTCTCCTAGTTTGTTGTTGGTACAGGGCTACCTTAGTGCACTCCACTATACACCCACCACCCTCATGGCCCGAGTTTATCATGGCTAAAGACTTTCACCATTTAGAAAAGTACACATGGCATGTTGGGCCTGTTTGCAGTGAGACCAACAGAAACTAGTGAAAAGGTGGGTATGGTTGCCCCCAGGAACTTTTACCCCATTGGTTAGAAAGTGCCCAGAAGTCATCGCCACCAACTAGCCAGTGCCAGGCATAAATATAACACACATTCAGAACACTTTTCTGATTTGCGAAAGACCAGAACATGACTGAACTTGCTGTCTGTGACCTGAGAGGAGCCCTGATGGGCTGGACCTGCTCCCTCCTGTATCCAAGAAAAAGAAATGAACTCAAGGGTCAGGTAGATGATATCCTGGATGGCTCCTGGGACATAGCAAGCTTCAAGATGTCTTTTCTTAAAGTGCCCAGCTGACCTGTGGCAATTGGACTTGTACTGGACTTTGCTATTGATGACTGACTCTTTCTTTGCCGCTATTTCAGTCCACTCCCCCAAAAGAACAGCAGTGATCCACATGCCTTATAGTTACAGTGACAAGAGTTTTAAGTCTGCAGGCCATGGCAATCAGAATCACTGCACCTCTTCACCCACTGCAGTCAGGAGCAACACAACTTGGTGAGTCAGCTAAGAAGCAAGTGCTTCTTAGCTGTGCCACAGACCCTTCAAGACTGGAACTTTAATATAATTGCTACCAATGCCCCTCAAAAGGTAGTTTGTTGAAAATCTGAGATGGTGTATGGTGCTGCTTTGGCCTCTTCACTCCACCAATGATCATTGCTCCAGGTCACGTCCCCTCTCCATCAGGATTAGGATGTGCAGCAGCATCCACAAGTTTTTGTGGTACCTGGAGCGCCAGGCTCAGTGATGTACTGCCTCTTCAACAAAACTTGGGCATAAAAAATTAGGTGATGGATGGATGGCTTAAATTATTTTCAGCCCCTTGCAATAGTTCTGGTCGCATTGCAGTTGACAGTGGAAGAAGATGCAATCCTCCTGATATTGCTTGACCTCTCAGCTGCCTTCAACACAGTTGACTAACCCACCCTCATTCACTCCCTCAAATTGCAAATTGGACTCAACAGCACTGTCCTTCAGTTGATCTCCTCTTACCTTTTCAACCAACACCACTTAGTAGTCATAGGCACTGCAAGGTCACAAAAGATCTCTATAACATGTAGAGTTCCCCAGAGACCCATGCGGTCTCCTATCATCCTCAACTCTTACACAGAACCACGTGTTGCTCTACTTGCAGATAACTGCATGTAAGGAAAATCAGTGTACACTACAAACGGAGCCTCCTGACTTACATTTTTTGTCACAGTCATCTTGCTATAGTTTGGTACGCCGATAACACTGTTCCTGGAAGGAAGAACAATGAATTGTTAATTTTCAAAATGGACTCTCCTGCACAGGAAGAAGGCGGGCTCACCCAAACAAAGGACCAACCAAGGCCTCCCACCAGAGAAGAAAAGGATGTCACCAACCCGGAAGAAGGAGTGCCTCAAGACAGAGGGCTGAGCTGGGAAATGCCAGAAGATGCAGTGGAGAATAGCCTGAGGAAATCGCCATTAACAAGAGAAGAGAAGTCGACTGGAGAAGCCTGGTCAGGGAAAACGGAAGGCGACGCCGAAGATCAAGACTGGAGTGAGGAGTGGTGAACGCCCAATGGGGATGCCTACACACCGCCGCAACTCAGGGGATTTGCGGCATTTATGGTACGTGCTTTGGACAGGGGGAGAGAGTCTAAGAGAGGATCCGATTAAGCATGGGCCTGAGTAAAAGCCATTAGGAAAGCGTGGCAAGAGTGCTAAGTGACCCCCCTAAAAGAACGTATTGTTTTTGTTTGTGTTGCTGCATGTGTGCCATATTAATACTCATTTAAGTTGCATGTTTGCGCTATTAAAGCACCAGGATGAGGATAGCGCACTAACTGAGACGGAGAACAAAAAAAAGTTATATGTGCCCAATAACGAGCAGGGGATAAGACACAAGGAAAAGTCTGGTCATCCTTTTGCTTGCTCCGTATCTACTTCTTTTTTCTCTTCACACTTCTTGTATGCGTCTCCAACTCACTTCCATTTGAAAATGGGGGGTTGGGAGTGGCTAAAAGGGAAAACATAAGAAACTCCAAAGCAGTAGAGTCAACATCCCAGCTATTAGAGACCTCAGCTCTTTATTATATAAGCCTAAAGCCTGGGTGTTTTCCATTTCCATCACTCTGGGAGTGGTGAAGGATACTATCCTACCCAAGTTATCTCAAACCCAGGATACTTACTCCAACCTTCTTCTCTTTCCCGAACCTCCTGGGGACATCATCCTGGAAGAAGACAACCCTAGAAAAAAAGAAGAAGGGAAGGCTTAACCTAGAGGAAGAAAAACAAGACTCTTTTTGACAAACTCAATCAGTCCTCTCATTCCCAAATAAAATACGCCAAGATTGAGAAGCACATTAAGCTTCCTCAATTCATTTTCTGCCAATCCGTCCCACAGGTTGCATCAGTACTGGGATCAGAGGAAATGGCGGCACTCGTGCATAAAATGGCTGAAAGCCAGGAGAAACTGGAAAAAATAATGGAATTATTTCTAGCTGTGGCTGAGGAAGACAGAAAGAAGCTGAATAAACCACTCACTGAACAACCAAACCCAAGAGGCTGTTATAAGCACATTTGGGGAAACACTCAGTCAGCAAAGGAGTCACACCACCTTGCCCTTGGTGGTTATGCAGATTTTTTTCCTCAAACTTTAAAAGAGCTGCTGCATGGCCTGTGGATAAATTCAGGCAATATCTTGGTCCCCTTCTCTCAGATGATCTCCAAGTCGCATAACAAGCAGCCAATCCTCTTGGAATGACCCCGTATGAGAATGTTAGGAAAAGCATTTTAGAAAGAATGGGGGTGGACAAGGAAACATATAGGATTCGACACATTAGAGAAGGGCACCAAGGAAACCCCAAAGCCCTATATTATCGAGTGAGAGACACGGCAGACAGATAGTTGGCGCCTTTAACTTCCTCAAAAGAAGAAATACTGGAAAACGTTTATTTAGAACAACATCTCTTATCGTTGCAACTGTCTATAAAAATGTTTGGTCTGCCATCATACCCAATTCAATTTAGATCGAGCCATAGAGATAGTCAGTGCTTTCAATAGAGCTCAAGAAATACAAAAAGATCAGGAAGAAACCCAGGGGAAATAGTCAGGGGCAGTGATACCAAAAATCCCAAAATTCCCTCCTTTAAGAACAGCTGAAACAGTGACACTACTACCTGGACCCCTACCCATGCCTACTCGACCTCCACCCAATCCCAGACACCAGTGATTCCAATGCAGCATGTTCAGACACATTGCACACATATATCCCCAGAAGGAGGAACCCATGGGGGTGGGGTTGACTAGATCCCTCTATTGTGCACAAATAGGGCATACCACTCTTTACCACCAACAAGTGCCCATAAACGGAGAGCCTAGAAAAGCCTTGGTGGACACAGGATGTCTTCAGAGCAATGTATAACCCCAGGCAGTTCCGGTGGGAGTAAAATGCACTTCAGGGGTCTTCAACATCTGGTGCATACATGGGTACAATAAACAGTACCCCACCACTGAAGTATGTATACAACATGAGCCTTCTGTAGTCCTGATTCCCCTAAGAGTGGGGTCGATTTCCAAGTTACCCAAACCCCTAGTTTTGGGCAATGACTATCCCAATATGAATAGTTTAATTCAGGAGACATGAAGAGGAGGAGAAGAATGGAAGAAGGGTTCCTTTCTCCCACGTATCTGACCATGAATGGCTCCAAGTAAAAACCTAGAAAAGCGAAACACAGAGAAGAGAAAAAAGGAAAGGCTGGACCCGAGTAGTTTCAGCCAAACCTAGGGAAAATAGTATTTGGGTACACGACAGAGGATTTCATACCACACAAAAGGAAGATCCCACTTTACGGGAGGCATGGAACAGAGCCACTCACACAGAAGATCCCAATCAAGAAGGTACCCAGTTCTTTATAAAAAAGGGATTACTATACAGAAAAGGGGGGAAACCCTCACTCCAAAATTGTTAGTTCCCCAGCTATATAGGGAGAAAATACTGTGTCTTGCTCATAATCATCTGCTAAGGGACACTTTAGGGGGGAGAAAACTGAAAACGCTATACTTGGGAAGTTTTAGTGGCCTGAAATCTACCATCAAGTCCATAGATATTGTAGGGAATGCCCTATTTGCCAAACAAACTGTAGGACCTTACCCATGAGAGTTTCATTGAAACCCCTACCTATAATTGAAGAGCCCTTCTCAAGAGTTGGGATGGGCATAATTGGGCCCCTTGTTCCCTCCTGTACTGGACACCATTATGTACTGGTCTTGGTAGACTACGTAACTCGTTTTCCCAAGACAGTCACCTTAAGACAACCTAACGCCATCCAGATTGCCAAACCCATGATTAAAATCTTCCTTCGGGTAGGATTCCCAAGGGAAATCATAACCGAACAGGGGACACTCTTCATTTCCAACTTAATGAAACAGGTTTGCCCTCAGGACAAAAACAAACAGATACTCACTGCCCCTAACCATACACAAACAGATGGACTGGTAGAGAGGTATAATGCCACCCTTAAAATAACCCTAAAAAACTATTGGAGTTGGAGACTTGAAAATGGGAGGATATGCTGCCCTTCGCTCTATTTGCTCTCCGTTGTAAACAACAGAAATGTACAGTTTATTTCCCTTATGAATTGTTATATGGTAGACAGCCCTCCACCTTATTGAACATGATAAGGGAAGAATCGACAGTGACATCCAAAGCCTTAGACCCTGCTTGCATGTCATCCACACCTGGATGTTCAGCTCCTCTCTGAAGCTTAACCCAGCCAAGAGAGAAATCGTATTGTTTGCCAAAAATAACAACAAACAAGATACAATATAAACCTGGTTCAATGACTTGAACCTTGACAGCCTCGAACTCCAACACTAACTAAATGCTAAATCACTTCTCTCTGGAGACCATCCTCACTCTCAAAGAACACATTGCTACAAGGAATGATTCAAAAAGGCTGATGAGGGGTGATGCCCCGAAACCGGTCCCAGGATGCTTGTTTCTGGTCCAGGGAGGGCTTTGCTTGACAGTTCGGGCTGGACTGTTCCCATGAGGCACAGGGTCAAGACCGATTTGCATATGGCTGGGCCTAAACTGGGGTGGCATTATGAGCAAAAAAACAATGGATTTAACCCAGATCTATTGACTGGGTGTGAATGTTCGATCTGCTTTGCATTCCGTCCATCATCTGTGTGTCTTTTACAAAAAGAAAGATGGCCTGGCCTGGTTCATTTCTAGAGAAAGTCAATCCGTTTCTTGCAGAAAGCAACTTCAGAAATGGTGTTTAAGCCCTTGTACTCTCACGTAGCAATGCCCTACTCTATGGTCTCCCAGACTTCATGCTGGCACCCCCTAGTGGTATCGTTTCATCAGGGGCCTGACCAAATATATTCAGATCACCCCTATCCTGATAGAACTCCATTGGCTCCCCTTGTAATTCTGCACTATCTTCAAAGCCAGCTGCATAATTTACAAATGTATTTAACATAATCCCACTTACATTGAAGACAAGCTCACCATCTCTGCTGGTTCTCTGCAATCTTTCAGCGAGGACACCCTTACACAGCAGAAATAAGCGTAACAAAAAAAGAAAAAGCAAGACAATGGGTCTTTTCCATCTATGCATCCAGGATCTAAAGCTACATCCCTTTGTCCATCAGGAATTCCCCAATGCTGCTCGAATCTTTGAAGAATACCACGTCACAATCTATTAAGGGTCCACAACTCCACTTTCCTCTCCTATTATTATTAGCTTACTTTAACTTGCCTTTGACCATGTACAATGCTCCGGTGCCTTTTGGTTAGGTTTGGCCTTATTCTCCCTCTTGGCCGCTGCTGGCTGCTAACTTGGCAATTCCAGGCTTCCACCACACTGGTGCTGTCCCTTCACATTTGCATAATCCCTGCGGCTTCCTTGGCGCTACCATATCCATTCCCTCCCCACGCCTACCCCTCAGTCCTTGGGCAGTGCCCCCACAGCGTTCTGACACATGTCAGCCCCCACGCCCCCAGCACCCCGCCACCCCTCGAGACTGTCCACCCCATTGAGCGACCCATCAGCATGCCGGCTGCTGCCTCGTCCTTTACATAATTGCCCCTTCCTGACTAGACTTAAGATTAGTTCTTGTGGTAGTGCACTCCTTTGAGTCTCCTCTTTTCAATCCACAGGCAGTACGACCAAGAACCCCTTTGTATTTGGATTAACCCCTTGCACCCCCCCCCCTGTTACTCATTAAGTAAGTATAATTCTTACTTACCTCCCAAACGTTCCTCCCGCAACTCCTTCAGCAACGCTCCTCACATTGTGCTTTTTCTGCGCATAGGTTCCACAGGTGCATCCCAGTGTTTTCTTGGACAGAGCCCGCCATTGAATCGCGAGTAAGTTCACTTTTGGAACATGAACTGGCGCTTTTATTCCACACCTTTCTTCTATGAGCCTAGTCACGCGGTAAATGTCTGCAGCGCCCATTACACATCTCCTCTCCCCTGTTTTGGGCTCAAATTTCTAAAGCCCCTTTTTTCCTAACTTACCTGTCCTTCTTGGTCCACTTATTATACGCAATTATATGGAAATGTATGTATCCTTCTATCCCCAGCACTGCAATTTAAATAAAACGTAAACTGGTCCTGATGATGGCCTAACACTTCTGCAGGCAGAAACGACATCGACATCCACAGCAGAATTCCTGGCGCCCATTAACAGATACCCTACTCATTTTTGTATTCATGTACCGTTAATTGCCTGGGTATCCCAAATATGTAAAGAATTTTTAAATCCCACTTGTCTTTTGTTGTGCCTCCACTATTGCTGTATATACCACGTCACCTGGCACTTGCGGTCAGAAAACTTCACGAGCACTTGTGCACAGTATTTTGTAGGTTTCATGTCATTCAATGTAACGCAGTGCTACCATCCCATGTGCTTGTACATATGAAGTTTAATATGTCCAACATGCTTATCGACTGAAATACAATTTACCTTTATAAGACAATGTCTCCCTGGTTTTCTCCTCTTTGGATTTAATCCATTGCAATTAATTGTGCCACCTGTACTTGAACGTAAAATAATACCCTTGTTTGAGACACTGTTGTTTGTTATAGGTTCACACTATAGCAGTAAAATATACATACATACATCAGTCAGTCATTGACTATACATACATACATTAAACCCAGATGCTCAACATTTCCATTTCAAGATGCTTCAGGTTGACCCAGAGAGAACTGAAATTAAATTCTTTCCCCATTGCATGTCTTAGGTTTCTCATGATATCTTAAATCACCACAATAATTTGAAATAGTAGACAACTTTCCTGAAGTCTCTAATGTCACATCACAGGACTCAATACACATTCAGTTTTCTGTGAATTCACTAACTGCTGAAGAGGCCATTCGAAAGACGTGGATGTCTAGTTCCGGGGTCAGAAATGTGGAGCAGGCAATCTTTAGTTAGCAGCTTGAAATATTTTTGTGAACCAGTGCCTAAAATCTAACACCCAGCTATATTGAGACACAGTAAATGAAGTCCTGTTCAGAAACCTAGAAATGCTGTTATGCCTACAGCCTCTGATGGCATACATAAACAATTTAAAGGCTGGCATACACATATTTCAAATCAGGATTGCAACTTAAAAATTAAATTTCCTCACATAGGAGCAGCAAAAAAGGTTGTTAAAAAGAGAGGCCCTAAGGATACTGAGCACGGTATATTTTATGAAGATGGAGACAGGGTTACTAAGGCCCTAATTATGACTACTGAGGTCCGATGGACCTTCGTACCCATGGTGGTGGTGCGAGCACCGCCGCACCGATGGTCCGACTGCCCCATTTCAAGTTGAATGGTCGAACTGTCATGGAACTGCTAGGGATCAGAGATCCCTGACTGTTTTGCAGCAGTTTTGAGGCCGCAACATGCTTGGCTGTGCTGCTGCGGCAGCGCCAAGCATATTACGAGTTTCCTCTCTGCCACAGGCCCCCTGTTGCCTCAGGGCCACCCCAGTTTCGGTACAGCATTGACTGTAACAGTCCACACCATGCAGTAACTGCCTTTGACACTCCCATTGCGGTGCCTTTTTGATAGGCAACGCCGTGGAACTGCCAAAGAAGCGCCTGCCAGAGACTTAAAAAGTCGTAATCTGGCGGGCAGTGTCAGTACAGCTTTGGCGTTCTTGGAGCAGGGTAGAGGCATGGCAGCCCAGCTCCAAGACTGCCAAAGTCATAATTAGGCCCTAAGTCATTACTCTTAAACCAGATATTTGATTATTCACCAATTTGTTAATTTTCAATATCCAGGTAATCACAATTTGTCATTTTATTTTTGGAACAAACCTTGCATCGAAACACAACAAAGATTTGTGAATATTGAATTTTTAATCCTTATGACATTATTTGTATTCACAAATCATGAAACCTAACTAACTTTCAATTAAGAATATTAATAATATTGTCACATTTAAAACATGTGCTTCTAAATAGTTAATGGGTAGTCTGAATGATGGACTACTCACTCTACTCAGTACAAAAAAACTTTTGTTGAACTCAAAATATGTACTTGGAGCACTGATCAAGTCAAATAATAAACAATATGTAGCTTGTCAGTTAATAATTCATGTTGATATGCTGCTTTCAGTTTTTAAGAGCACAGAGATGTTGAACTCCTAAGAGAATATGAACATCTGCCAGAATGCTGCCCAAGCACTTTGTATTAATTAGTGTCGATTTTAATGCTACCTTTTTGTATGAAATAGACATAGTTTCATAAGACTCACACATTTTCATTATAATATGCTGCATACTTAGTACCAAAACTAATGATATTGGGCTACTGTTAAAGTTATTTACTCCTATTTCTATGACTTAGGTTTTTGGTCAGGTCACTGAAGAGGTGGACTGAACCAACAGGTAGCACAGTGTACTCAGTAAGCCTCCCTCAGACCTTGTTTATTTCACTGTTTATATGACAGATTTTTGTTTGTGCAAAGAGTTTAAAATTATACTTCAATCCATTACAAACATTCAAAGAAGCATAGTCGAAGCCAAAAGGTATGCTTTTTGGCTTATGCAGTGCTTGTTTTGTCATTGTTTTTGTAAAACTTTGTTATTGGAATGCTCTGCTTGACCCTCACCAATATTATTTTTTTTCAAATGCCTAAAAACATTGCGACAGTAGCCCCTGGCACTGCAGGGAACAACTTTATTTGTGGAGGAGCTTCGTGTGAAAGAGAGGAATGCTGTAACTCACCGTAAAATTAGCCAGTGGTTGAAGTGGACGGACCAAGTGCCCCATGTTGTATGCTGTAAAGGGTGGAAGAAAGAATTGAATGACAAACAACAGAACTATGGCTGAAGAAGAATGACTTAACCCCTTTGCCGCGACTGCGATTTGGCGGCAGTGCGGCACTGCCGCAAAATGGGCGGGGCCGTGTCATGCGTTGGCCTACGGCAGCACTAGCGAGGTGGTGCTGGCAGCCCGCATGGGAATAAAAAGCTTCTATTTGTTTACTATAGTTACACACAAATAGAAGTAGCACTCCGTGAACAGCAAGAATACAAAACAGTTATCAAAAATACTTTCAACCTATCTTCCAAAATAAAATAGAAGAACTCTTTTTCACAGTCAAAGCATTGTTTTATATTTTTCTTTTGTAGAAATTATGGTGAGCACTGCCAACGCGTTCGATCCCCTTAACACTGGGACTTCTCCACAGACAGTACACGATTTTCATCAATACTTTTGTGAGTTCTCAAAAATAGTTAGATAGTCTCAGCAGTCCCCTGTAACTTCTATTAAAAGTCTTTTCTCGTAGTCATGGGCCTGTGTTTAAAAAATAAATAAATAAATAAATAAATAAATAAAAACAACATGACTCCGAGATTCATTAAATATATCTACTATTCTTCAATTATTTTAGGTCTGTCATATCCCAGAAATTGAACGGTTTCAATATCTGTGTTAACCATCAATATGGTCTTTAAGTTCCTGTAATTCATCATAAAAGTATCACCTTATTTTAAAAAAAAAAGTTTGAAAGATGGAATTCGTGCAACATCTTTCCATCATTCAGGGCAAAAATGCTTGGTGATTTATGAATTTCAACTTATTTTTATTATATTAGGTCTGTAGAGACCTTAGCCAACAAAAGAAGTAAAATAAAAAACATTTAATATTTGACAAAAAGAAAAAGCAGCATCGATCACATTTAATTCATGCTTATTTTGTAAATCATTGTCGGGGCCCAGTTTTGCTCACAAGCCAGTGCTGTTGTAAGTTGGACGTGCCCAATGCAAAAGCTTCATAGTCTTGTTTCCTTCTCCTGCCTCTCTAATCATTCAACAGATGATGCTCACCTCTTTATCTCATCCAGATTCCTGCTTTCTCCCCTTGTCAATTTTTTTCTGTCTTCCTTCTTCTTCCCCCTTTTTGTGTTTTTTATTCTCTCTTGATCTGCGTCATTCTGATGAGAGAAAATATGTCATGCTTCCCAAAAATGAGTGTGCTAGACCACACTACAACCACCAGCTCAAATTAAGCACTGATTTAAATATTAAAACAAAACACGCCCCAGGGTGGCGCTCATAAGTTGCCATTCAGCTTACCTAGATAGGGGAGAATGTATTTTATCATGCGTTTTTTGATCCACGTCTTTCACTTGCCTTCCCTTCTGTTTTTCCTAAACACTCTGCGGGTCGTTCACCTGGCAATGAGTGCTACCCCAGTGATTGGTCATACAAAGCTGATCTCTTTAGGTTCTGCTTTTTTTCTAGTATGTTTGAGCATTCTTTATTCACTACATTATAATTCCTCAACATCATCGACGATATCCACAACTCACTAGACTCTGACCAATGCGGCCTCCTCATTCTCCTTGACCTATCGGCAGCATTCAATACAGTTGACCACAAAATCCTCAATAGGGCTCTCCAAGAAAGAGCTGGTCTTAGTGAGGCGGTCTTCCATGGTTTTCCTCCTTCCTGCACAATCGCACTCAAAAAATAAAAATAAAAACTTTGCTTCTGACACTCACCCTGTCAACAATGGAGTCCCTCAAGGCTCAGTGTTATCCCGGCAACTCTTTAACATCTACATTGAACCTCTCACAAAACTACTCAAAGCAGCCAACATCCGTTTCTGTTTCTACGCAGACGATACTGAGATATATTTTGAAACCACCTCCCTCAGTGACATTCAAAGACTCAGTGACGTACTGAGAGATGTCCAACACTGGCTGCCATCGAATCACCTTAAACTAAACCCCGACAAAACTGAGATACTCCTCATCTCAAACAAAGAGGAGAACCCTCAAATTACTGAATGGCTAAAGTCCGTTGATGCACTCAACGGGAATCTCACCCTAGCTGACTCTGTCAAATCACTAGGCATCACGCTAGACCCGAAACTGAACATGACCAGACGCATCAAGAATTCGGCCAAGAGCACTTTCCCTAACCTTAAACTACTGAACAAAATAAAACTTTTCATTCTGCCCAGTGATCTCAACCCCTTGGCCGCGGCGGTAATTCCGCAGCGGCGCTAGGTGGGAGGAGGGGCCGCGCTGGAACCATTCCGTCACCAGCACAGCACCACCGTGGCTCGTGACGGAATGGTTCCGTCACGAGCATGCAATTGGTTAAACAGGCCACTCAGACACTGGTGCTGTCAAGACTGGACTATGGGAATGCAGTCCTCTCAGGAATTCCAAAGTCACGTCTGGCTCCCATCAAAACAACTCTGAATGTGGCAGCCAGAATGGTCACAAGAATCCAGAAATTCGACCACATTTTTCCTGCACTCAGAGAACTTAAGTGGCTCCCAGTAGAAATGCTGATCAGCTTCAGAACAGCCTGCCTCACTCATAAAGCCTTACATACTGGCAAACCCGAATATCTGGTGGCCAAACTCAAAAAAGGCGGTCAGGCCAGGAACCTCAGAAGCTCAAACTCCCTCCTACTCATCCCGCCAAAAACTCAAAACCAAAAAAATGCGTCTCGATCCTTCGCCGGAATCATGCCCAAAATCTGGAACTCCATTCCCCCTCACATCAGACCCATTCCTTCTTTTGGAAAATTCAAACGCCAACTTAAAATCCTGTTCCTCTACCGCTCCCTAGGGAGTCAATAGGAGCAATTGGAGTGGGGTAGCATACACCTCGCACTGCTCCAACACCATGTCCCCAAGACTATGAAACAGATGTCCCCATGACTACGAAGCAGACCCCGCAACCAGCGTTCTGCAATGTTAATGTGTCGTTCTTTTGTCTCGTTTGTTGTGAATCTCTGCAATGTATCTGAAGTAAAGCGCTCCAATACCCTCGGGTCAAGCCAGCGCTATATAAAACTTCTTACATAAATAAATAAATAAAATACATTACATCTTACAATGATGGTACCACACACACTATCTGCACATTCCTGGTGGGAGCAGCAGTGGTGCCCATATTCTGCTCTAGTAATGCATGCAAAGCAAGACTTTCTTAAGGGGGAAAGGCAAATACCTCAAATTCTCTTGCTCCAGTGTTCCATAACCTCTTCTGAGGCAGAAGCTGTTGCATTTATCTGCATGCTCTGAGTTGATGGTGCTGGTTTGGTGCGCACATGAGGTAGGGGGACTATGAACCAAGCAGGTAGTGAAGACTGAGGTTCTTTGGTTTCCGATTTCGTTCCGCATTTGGCCACCATTTTGTGTCCCGTCGCCATTTTGTATTGCCTTTACTCAGGCAGCACGGCGATCGGAGTGTTTTTGTCGTTTCCACCTGCTACATTTCTCTTTTGTTAAAAGTAACCCCCTGCCCTTGTTTACGAAGCTGATGTCAGGGTCTGGCTGAGTCTACTAATCCATGTCTGGGCTGATTGATCCCTGTCTCGACTGACTGTTTGGCTCTCACTATTCTTTCCTCACTTTATCTTATCCGACTGGCCTTCGCTATTCTCTTCTTGTATTCTCTTGTTACACAAATATCCTTTGAGGCACACTAATACGTCCTGCCACATGCAAATTATTTTATGGCACTAGCATTGATTAACTTGTGGGGAGGGGTAACACACAGGGTCTGAAAGAAGGGCGTATTTGGGACACTTGATAGCTTGTTTTCAAACTTTTCTTATTGGTCAGCCTTGTATGTATTGGGAGTATACATTGTAAATATGTGTGCTATAAAAGATTGTGCGCCAGACAGTAAAGCGGCAGTCTCCTAAGAACCTACTTTGTACTTCTGGGACAACTGTGCTTAGCTGCAGCTAATAAACCTGTTTTTCTATGCTTAACAGAGTGTCTCGTGTCTCTGTCCGACAAGGCAGGTGAACTCGGAGATTTAAGGCGTGCCCTGCGCCGCCAGGCCCATAAGGCCCGGTTCTTCAAGACCTACCAGGAGGCCAACTGAGCCCATTGCTCCCCTTTCACTTAATACACAGCTAATCACTGCCTAGGGGTGGTATAAACTGTAAAACTAGCTATGAAGACTCATGGTCCAGCTCCTATTTCATGATGAGCCACGACAGGCCAGACCCTCAATCACTGTGGAAATTCTGAATATGTGATACGTTCAGAAGACATTTTATTTATTCGTCTCTATTAAAAAGTATCAGTATTGTGTTTGTGACCTCAGGAAGACCAGCCCTTCTGTTTGTGTGAACTCAAAAGGGATCTCATTGACACTCATAGTGATTCATTGGAACTTCATATTATGACCCAACCAACATTGGTAGTTATATTCCCATGATGGTTTCCCATGCAATGGCTACTGCCTGTACATTAGGGTACAGCTTTTACTTGTTTTAACAGTGGCAGACAGGGCTTGTCTTTTTTTGCCTTTTTATGTCAAAACTTTACTGTGTTCGTTCTCACATCAACAAATCTGATATTGCTTGATGCAGCGAGTTGTGGTTTTGGCAGGCACTCTCCTGTAATTGATGTTCAATAGCTACTTTCTTTGTCTGCCTGTGCTCAGTGATTTGCTGCTGTTTTTTCCAAACCAACCTCTGTTGTGTGCATTATTTTTTACCTTTGGTGATTTGCAATTGGTTTTGACTCCCAGGTCCTTTGCTGAAACCACTTTTGCATGTACTACAGTGAATGTATCCTACTGTGTGATTGTGTTCAGTCGGAATAAGAATTTCAGTATTGTAACAAACATCGAGATTTCTATTTTTCTTTTTGCTTTTAGCGGTTCGCCTTTTACTTTTATAAAATACGTTATTTTCCTCCAGACTGTAATTTCTTTCATTTTGTCACTTCTACTTAAGTTGTCTTCCTCCTCGTCACCTCCTCCATTCATCCATTTGACTTTTAATGCATGTTCCATCCTGAACACCAGTTGAGTGCATTCCACCAGTCCGTGAAAGAGTATTGATCAGATGAGAGCCTTACAATTCAATTCACATGCAAATATAGCACTCAAGTCCATCATTTAAGATACAAACAGGCTTACTAAAACACCTTAAAAATCACTGCACATTCCCAAGGATAAAAGAAATGTAATTTTCCTATTCCAGGTGGGTTCTTGACATACTAAATTGCAATGCACAGTATTATCTTGACTTAGCACTTATAATATGTAGACTATTGATGTTTTAAAGTTCAGTGCATCATTTAGAATTTGGAGAGGCATCTGCTCTGCTGAACCTGGGGTTCCCCCACCCTCTTTTAGAGGCATTGGTGGTACTAGGTTTACACAAACTGAGCATTAGCTGGCTTACCATTGTAAACCTCTCACCTGTTGGCTTGTGTGCCAATCGACTGCCAGTTCATAGTGATGGTCGCCCCACTCTATTTGGGGTGGGGTGCCCATCATTTTATTTCCCTGCCAAGCCGTGACGCATAGATTGATGGCCCCAAGCAGGAAACTTAAAGATGACCCTACATAGAGATTTGTTCTTGGTGCTTTATTGGTTTATGTGTGATTTGTCCCTGAAACCCGACTCTTTTCAGTCTGGCGTGGCCTTGATCACGGGAAATGAATTGGTCTTTTCACATAGTTTTTTTAAAAGTTCTTTTGAAAACGTCCCATTCTGTAGGAATCTAGGGCCTTATTTATGAAGGACTTGCGCCGCCGGTGCGTCACTTTTAACATGGGAAAAAGTGACGCACCGGTGGCGCAAGGCTTTCATAAATGAGGCCCCTACTGTTTGATAGGTGTTGTAGTTTAATTTCCATCAAGAGTTGTGCGTGATGCTATTCTGACCTCAGTATAACTACACAGTGGTGACTAAACTGTTCTCCCTTTCTTTCATATTTAGTATTACATCTTTATTTTGGAATTGTGAGCTTGAAAAAATGTTCTCTGGAAAAGGCATGGAAATAAAACGTTTTTGTGTACTTTTCATGCATAGATCATTGATAAAATAAAACAATTGACCAGGGTAATGGTGAGAGGTGATTTACACAGTTTTGTGGTTGCGGTATTTACCACATAATTATGTTCTTCCCACATCTGCGCTAAAAAAAGAAAATGGGTGGGGGGGATGATGTTATGATAATTAATGCCATATTTCACAGGGAACCGTGAAAAGTGTTCCATGTTTCACGATTCTCTGTGAAATGTGTCTTTTTTTCGACCAGTGTCTATTGTGAAGTAAAAGTGCCCAGACATTTAATAGTATCTATATTAACTGTCTAGCGCCAGCCTGGGTAACCTTGTTAGGGAGCTGTGTAAAGAAAGACTGGCCGCAAAAGCAGCATTCCATTAGAAGTGGAAGGGCTGCAGTGTAAGGTGCCGAGTGGTATCACCACGAAAAGGAACTTTGTTTCCGAGAAGCAGCAGGTGTGCTTCTATATAAACTTCTCATACTGGTATGAGTTTGAGAAATGTAGGTGAAGTATCACTGGGTCTTATCCTCTGGGTAGCCCTGTCTCAGCTGCTGTATTTGAATGTGCTATTTTAGCACCACGTAAAAACTCTGTTAGTGGATTTTAGTAATTTCCAAGAATGTGAATCTCTTTCAGGAGGCTCCATACCGTGGCATAGAATGCGATGTTGATGTGTTGTTTTGCAAACACCCTACACACAGATTCATATACATTCCATCTGGGCAATCCGTCAGCTGTAGGGCAGCCATTTCACGGGAGCCACCCTTCTGCTTTCACAGCTTGTAAAATTAGAAACTTTCAGCCTGATTCATCAAGGTACCGTTTTGCGAGTCTCTAATAGAGATTCATAAGGAATCGCTATTAGAGACTCGCAAAACGGTATTCATATAGGAATTGCTAAATTAATAGCGATTCCTACACATTCCTTATTTGCGAGTAGCAATTTGCTACTCGCAAATAAGATAGCGATTTAAAGGGTGCCAGGGGTGTCCAAAGGACACCCTGTAGCACCCCTTAAATGCAAATTGGAACAGGTGTTGCGCACACACATGTCCAAAGGACATGTGTGTGTGCAACATGCAACTTAGAAAAATGCTTTTAAAAGCATTTTTCTAAGTTTTTGCTATTTACCGAGAGGTCTGACCTCTCGGTAAATAGCGGCCCGAAATTGCGAATTTGCAATTTAAAATTGGTTGATGAATTGCATTTAAGGAATCTCTAATAGAGATTCCTTAAATGCAATTCTTCGCACAATAGCGAATTCTGTAATAGCGAATATTGCATTTGGGATGATGAATCCCAAATGCAATAATTGCGCTCGCAAAGGGCCAGATTCTCAGAATCTGGCCCTTTGCGAGCCGATTTTCGTTTCATGAATCTGGCTGAATGTTCCCCATCGCAGCTCTAGCGCAGCTTAAAGGTCTCTTGTTGTATACAAACTGCTCACATCTAATGACGATGAGAATATGCAGCCTGATTCATGTACGGGCCGTTTTGCGTGTCCCTAATAGCGAGTAATAGCGACTCGCTATTGAGGAAACGCAAAACGGCATTCATGTACTTTTCGGGGAAAAAATAGCGACTCGCACGCGGGCGCTAAATCCGTTAGCGACCAACTAAAAACGCAGAAAAATCGCTATTCCCGGCTACCTGCGTCGGGATAGCGACTCGCAATCCCGTGCGATCGGGAATGCGACTCGCAATCCCATGCGATCGGGAATGCGACTCGCAATCCCGTGCGATCGGGAATGCGACTCGCATTCTCGCGCGATCGGGAAAACGGGAAGTCGCTTTCCGAGCACAGTGATGACATCACAACCAGGAAGCAGGCAGTTCCCACCCCCAAACACCACAGCGAGGCAAACCTCCGAGGGAGCAAGTCGGAAAGCAGACGCCAAACCAGCGATAGCGACTTCTCTACCGACTGAAATAGCGACATATCTGCTGCCATGGCTGAGGAACCTGTCCCTGGCCCCAGCAACAGCGCAGGACGAAAGCGAAAGCTCAAGTTCTCAGAGCAGGAGCTCGAGAACCTCATTGAAGGGGTGGTGGCCAACCATGACCGGCTCTTCGGGACCAACTCCAGAAAGGTCCCAGAGCAAGACAAGCGGAGGATCTGGCTGGGTATAGCCGCCAGCGTGAACTCGGTGGGTGTGGCCGATAGGTCATTGGAGGAGCTAAAGAAGCGCTGGTATGACCTCTGAGGTCGTGCCAAGGAGAGGGTGGCGGAGCGCCTTGGAGAGGCATCGGGCACTGGAGGTGGCGGACCGACAGTCCCACCCAACACACCCTTGGAGGACCAGGTCGAGGACACCCTTGAGAGGGAGGCGTGCGTTGGCGTGACCCCTCTGGACTCCTCCCGCCCCACCCAAGACACCCAAGGTAAGTGGCATGCGACTGCGACCCTGTCCCCTATGACCGTCCCTGACCAAATAGGCTCACTTATTGGCCCTTAGTCATGCCTTTGTTGCGCATCAGGGAATGCCCTGAAGCATTGTGGGAGATGTAGTATGTCCACAATGTAGTAGTACCCCAATGCAGCCAGACAGGTCCCAAAGTACGCAAATCCACAGCCATCCAGGGAATGTCACCCAGCATGCATGTAACATCAGCACGTCTGACAGTCACATGCAACTAATGAGTATCCACTTACCCTCACAGGTGGCGCAGACAGCAGTGACAGCGAGAGGCTGCTGATAGATGAGGAGGCCCAGGAGGAGGAATCACAACCAGAAACCCAGGCACCAGCCCCTGCCGCTGCAACAACACCAGCAGCCAGGCCCCCCACCGTTGTGGCCCCTGCATCTAGCATCCCACCCGCAGCCAAGGCCAGACCCCCCACCGTAGCTGCATCTGGATCTGCCGCCCCACCCGCAGCCAAGGCCAGGCCCCCCACCGTAGCTGCATCTGGATCTGCCGCCCCACCCGCAGCCAAGGCCAGGCCCCCCACCGTAGCTGCATCTGGATCTGCCGCCCCACCCGCAGCCAGAGCCAGGCACCCCACTAATGTGCCCCCAGTCCCTGCCGCACCAGCAACGCCTGCTGCAACACCACCTGCAGCTGGTGCCAATAGATCTGGGCCTGCGACAGCGGCAACACCGCGGGCAATCAGCAGGAGGGGCAATGGACATCGCTATGCCTGCATGAGCGTTGAGAGACGCATGCTCCGTATCCACCAGCGCCAGTCACAGCAGCAAGGTGCCATCCAGCTCCAGCTGCACAAAATTGGGCGCAATGTGGCGGGAGTTGGAGAGCGCATGGACCGCATGACGGCGGCCATGGGCCGCATGACTGCAGCCGTGGAGGAGAACACTGCTGCGCTGCTCAAGCACCGCAGTGTAGCGAGCCGGCGCCACCACCAGCTGATGAGCCGGCTGTCGGCCTATAGCAGGTCGAATTATGTGGCAGCAAATGCCACCACCCAGTTGTCGCGGCGCTCTCTCACCCAGCAGCACCAACTAGTGCAGTGCTGTGAGGACATCACCAGGGTCCTGGAGCACCTAACCACCGCGGTAACGGCACTACACACACCTGCGCTACCGGCCACTGTAGGGGGCGACGATGCCAGTGAGGGTGCCTCCAGCGTGAGCAGCCAATCGGCCACACTGGTCCCGCCACCTAGGCGCAGCACCAGGGCAACGCCTGGTACAGGTGCCCAGGAAGAGGAAGAGCCTCAGAGGCGCTTGGGCATTACGCGCAGGAGGCGCCATTGACACTGTCTGCATAACACTGGCACAGGCTGACGCTAAGCCTGCCAAGTACATGCACACTGCAGTATGACGCAATACTGGTATTTGTAAATAGTTGGACTGATTACCTTTTTGTTGTGAATGAAACAAATATATTTATTTTGCTGCACACATTAGCCTTGTGTAATCATTACATTTTGCATGCAATTGTGATATGTGGGGTGGGGGAAGAGGGTGGGCTAGAAATTGTTCACTGTGATGTGGTTGCGACGTCTGTGGCCTTCAGCTGGGTTCTCCCCGCGTGCATGGTGCACATGTGCTGGTGGCCGGTCGTCCCCTTCAGATTCACTGCCTGAGATGTCAACAGGTATCCGGCGCTTGGTTGCAATGTTATGGAGCATTGCACAGACAGCCACAATGCGGCAGCACGCAGCAGGACTGTAATACATGGCCCCACCTGTCTTGTGCAGTATACGGAACCTGCTCTTGAGCAGGCCAAATGTCCTTTCTATACAGTTCCTTGTCCGGATGTGCGCAACATTGTAGCGCCGTTGCTGAGGTGTGGCAGGGTTGAGGTAAGGGGTCAGGAGGTATTCCCGTAGGGCGTAGCCACTGTCACCTGAATGAGAGGAGCAGATGTTGATTGCCTGTGCAGCGCAGTGACTTCATTGCAATGTGACATTGTCGACAAAGTGTACTTACCAAGTAGGTGTCCTTCCCCAAACTCTCCTCTGAGCAGTCGTGTGTGGAGTCCACTGTGCCTGAAGATAAAGGAATCATGGGTACTCCCTGGGTACTGTGCGACAATGTCAGTGATGATGGTCTTGGCATTGCAGACCATCTGTATGTTGAGGGAGTGGTAGGACTTCCGGTTGCGGTACATATACTCCGTGGCAGCTGGTGGGCAGATGGCGACGTGGGTACAGTCGATGCAGCCGAGGACATGGGGAAAATGGGCTACATTGTAAAATTGTAGTTTTGTCAGGTCCAATTCCTGTTGGCTCGTGGGAAATGTGATGTGGCGGTGGAGCTGGGTGAGCATGGCGTCAACAAAAGTGTGGAGGCAGCGTGACATGGTGGGCTGGGATATCCCCCCAGCAGCCGCTACTATGCCCTGGAAACTGCCGGAGGCCAGGAGGTGCAGGCTGCACAATACCTGCACATGTGTAGGCACAGAATTGTTTCGCCTTGTTGGGTGCTGCATGAGGGGGTCAAGTTCTTGTATCAGCCAGGTGATCATTTCCCCATTCAGCCTGCATTTGGCATAAATCTGTTCTCTGGTTTGGCCCAGCAAGGTGACCCGCTGCCGGTAAATCCTTTCCTGCCTCATGCGTCTCCTCCGTGCTGCTCGCTGTAGCCTTCGCCGCCTCACCACCATGTACATTCCTGGCATTGTGGAACGCCTAATGCTGCTGCTGAATGTCCTTATGTGTGATTGGTCAGGCCTGGACCTGTTGGTGATTGGCCAACTGTTTTTCAAATTTTACTTAATCATGGCTTTTATGGTTACCACCTGCTTTGAGTTGTCCTTAATTTGCGCCGCGCAAAAATGCGATTTTGGGGTTTTCCCCTATTGTTTATTTTTCATGAATGCCGATTGAGAATAAATTGCGTTTCGCTATTCATTTCGCAGATTCCGTGGTTGGTCGCTATTTCCGTATCGCTAATGCGCGACTACCGGGACTCTGCGACTATTATAGCGTAATCGCTATTTTAATCGCTATTCTGTGTTTGCGAAATCGCTATTTTGTACTTGAATGCCGATTCCGTGTTTTGCACCCGCAATTGCATTTTCGCAGCCATTGCGGGCGCAATTTCGCTTCATGAATCAGGCTGATGGTCTGTAAAGCAAATGTATTTTGACGTGATCAAAGGTACTTTCCGCCTGATTCATCAAGCTAAATTGCACTCGCAAAGGGCAAGATTCTCAGAATCTTGCCTTTTGCGAGTGCAATTTTTGCATTTGGGATTCATCATCCCAAATGCAAAATTCGCTATTTAAGAATTCGCACATTTGCGAAGAATTGAATTTAAGGAATCTCTATTTGAGATTCCTTAAATGCAATTCATGAAGCATTTTAAAATTGCGAAAATGCAATTTTGGGCCGCTATTTACCGAGAGGTCAGACCTCTCGGTTAATAGCAAAAACTTAGAAAAATGCTTTTAAAAGCATTTTTCTAAGTTGCATGTTGCACACACACATGTCCTTTGGACATGTGTGTGCGCAACACCTGTTTCAATTTGCATTTAAGGGGTGCTACAGGGTGTCCTTTGGACACCCCTGGCACCCTTTAAATCGCTATCTTATTTGCGATTAGCTAATTGCTAATCGCAAATAAGGAATACTCCCTATTCATTCCTATGGGCCTTTTGGCCCATAGGAATGAATGGGGAGTTATTCCTTATTTGCGATTAGCAATTTGCTACTCGCAAATAAGGAATGTGTAGGAATCGCTATTTATTTAGCAATTCCTACATGAATCCCGTTTTGCAAGTCCTTAATAGCGATTCGTTATGAATCGCTATTAGGGGCTCGCAAAACGGGAGATTGATGAATCAGGCTGCTTGTCATCTAAAGTAAATCGCCGGACCCGTATAGAATTACAAGAAGTAATAAGAAGCGTTTTCCACTAGTGTGATGGTAACAACCAACTCTATACCATTACCATCTACACAGTTCTGTTAATTTCATCGTTCGATTGACCCTTTGCCCAACCATCTCCCAGCTCTCCACATACCTTGTAATTACCTATGATGCTTCTATGCTACAGCTGGTATTTGCCTAATGGGCCACAACCTGGCCGCCCATTTGCTATGGGTGGGCAAGAGGCATGACTTGCTTAAAAGTACAGAAGTTAAGGGTGTACAGCGGCTTTGATGAGAAGAACAGTGATGATATGGTATACATTACTAAAAAAAAACAACCCAGTGTGATGGCAAAAGTAATTGGGCAGGCAGCAGCCTATACCTCATCAAGATGCCCCCACAAAAGCTCTGTCTTTTACATGCGTCCTAATGTTACATATATTCAGAAAGCCTACTGGCCCGGAGGGACTCAAAAGTCGGTTTCATTGGAAGGCCATTGATGCGCCATGCTAGGACTAAGGATCTGGAACTCTCTTCCCGAGACAATAAAAGGAAGACCCACTCTGTTGACCTTTAGAAAAACCATTAAAATATTCATGGCCACTCAACTATTGTTTCACTTCCGAACACTTTGGCAAAGTTTGTTTCAACGCACTAGAATATATTATTGAGTGAGTTGGCACTAAGAGGCAATTTTATTTGTAGTGTGTGCCTAACAAAGAACATAAATGCATTAATAAATGAATTAAATAAAAAACTTGTTTAAATTCCAAGTGTCCACCAGGGCTAATGATCATGAACGACACTATAAAATCATACCTAAAAAAGCATAAATGGCGGCAAGTCCCTATGGGCAGTGGAGCACAAAGAAAGGCAACTATGAACAGAGCATGTTTTCCTGTAAGTCCTAGGCAGTGCCTTTTCTTTTAGTTAATTCAAAGGAGTCGCTGGCAAAACCTGCAGCTTTACCCTATACTGTGTCTGCACAGACTGCATACAACACATCCCATCTGCTCTTAACCTAGAAGAAATGTTCAAAATGGTGAATGAGCTTCCAGCCTCTTCCTGAAGATATTCAGTCCGCCCCCCACTACTTATCTAACTGTGATATACCCTTATGCTTTATAGGGTGAGAGGCTCATCATATTTGCATTACAGCAAAGTATGAGTCCTGTTCTTTTGTTTACATTTTAAGGGCTGGTTCTTCAATGGTAATGCACACATGTTCACCTTAGATGTGAAAAAGAGATAACTGTGAGGAACAAATTCTATTGGTGACTCACTAAATGGTTGGATTTTACCTGTGCAAATAAAAGGCAATATCTCCTGTCCCTCCCTCGCCTTCCTTCAGCACAAGTGAGGCCCTGCCTCTCACCCAGACCTACCCCCAGCCCATACAAACTCGACCCGCTCCCACCTCCACCTCCACTTGTTTTATTCTGTCTCCCTAGTGAGACTTACTTTTCAGTTCCTCCCTGTGGCGGTGTCAGGGAGTCTTCGTTCTGGTTCTCTGCGATAGCGGAGCCCTCTGCAGCGTTCTCCCGGCGGTGCTTCCTCTCCTTGTCTCCCTCATGGTATGGGGGTGGAGTGGTTGCTCGGGATGCCGCGACGATATTCGGCGGTCCTCCTGGGGCTGGGGCTATGTTATGGGGTCGGGCTGACGTGGTTGCCTCTCCTCCTGGACTGCACTCTTCACAGAGACCTGGTAGGATGGGGTTGTACCCAGGCTTTTATTTTGGCTGGCGTTTTTTTTTTTCTTTCTGTTTTAGGCTATTTTCCGGCCAGTGTATTCATTGGTTGTTGGCTGGTGGGTTTTCGTCCATATAGGTTGCTGTAGAGTTGCTTCTCCATTCCTCTGCAGCCATGGGTCACAAGCAGGCATATAGGAGGAACAACCTGGTGTCTTCTTCCTCTTCTTCCTCTCCTGATTTCCACCTAAGTACCGTAGGAGCCATGGCCTTTCCGGGGGTGATGTGTCTCTTATGTCCAAGGAGGAGGTGTAGGGCATGATTGAGGCGGCAGTGACTAGGGCTCTTCAGGCTCGTTCGGTTCCTTCTGGTCCTTCGGGTCCTCATATTTTGGATCCTGCGGACGATGTCTCCCAGTCGGATGGTTAGGGCCCTTCTCCCTCCTCTTGCGGCAAGTATGTATCCAGGGAGGAGAGGTGGGATGTTCTGGTGCATGTGCGGGACAATTTAGGGTTCCCTCCATTCCAGCTGGGGGAGACAGGTGGAACTCTCTTTCCTCAGTATACTACTCCCTCCCGGTTGGTCATGGCCTTACAGGGCCCAGTCAAGGAAAAGGTAATGAGGAAGTGGCGTGAGGTGGATAAATTGCAGACCCTCGCGTCCTGCAGAAACTTTACCTTTTGGAAGGGGAGGACCCCTTGCCTCACAATGTAAAGCTGGAGTCTAGCCTGGCCTCTGTGATTGGCAAGATGGCGATTCAGCCTAAGGATTGTACTCCGGCTGATGCTACCGATAAAAAGGTGGACTCTGGCCTTAAGAGGTCTTTTGCTGCTGGGAACTTGGTGCTGAGGGCTAGCCTTTTCCCTGCTTATCCGGCGATGTCTTTGGTGCAGCATTTCGAGAAATTGCCGGCCGCTTTTCAGGAGGGCTCTAAATGCTCTGACCTTCTGGCTGCTATGGAGCAGCAGGCTAGGCTGTTGGCGGACATTTTGTATGACGTTATTACGTCTTCAGCTATGTCCACTGCGGCTTTGGTGATGGCACGTTGTTCCCTTTGGCTCCAGAACTGGAAGGCTGATCCTGGGGAGAAGGCGTCTTTGTTGAAGTTGCCGTTTGATGGTCAGGCTCTCTTTGGGGACCAATTACCTGCTATGATCTCTAAGGCTTTCAAGGAGCGGAAGCATGCTTTGCCCTATAAAGGCGGTATAGCTCCATCTGGTAAGCCTTGGAATAGGGCCCCTCAGTCTTCCCCCGAGCGTGAGTCTCATCAGTCTTTCTGCAGGCAGCGTTTTCAGCCCTGTTTTTCTCCCAAGCATGCAGCCTCCATGCCTAAGGGCCCTGCTAAGAAGGGTCCCTGACAACTACTGTCTTGATGGTTCGCTGACAGTGGGTGGTCGTCTTCGGTATTTTTCTTCCTCTGTGGCAGCAGGGCATTTCAGATGGCTGGGTCCTGAGCACTGTGGGTCATGGTTACATGATCGACTTTTGGCAGGTTCCGCCGGATTCTGGGGTTCGGCTGCCTCCAGTGGCTGTCTCTGGTCCCTGCAGAGTGGTTCTGCTGGACGGTGTGTCCTGTTTGCTTGCCAAGAAGGCCATCTGCCAGGTTCCTGTCAAGGAGATCGGGACAGGGACCTTCTCCATTCTGTTCCTGGTGCAGAAGGTGTCCGGCGGCTTTCTACCCATCCTGGATCTCAATTGGGTCAACTCCTGGGTTCGGACAGTTCACTTCCATATGTTAACCCTTCAGGCCATCATTCCGTTGGTTCAGCCTGGTGAGTTTTTGGCCTTCATGGATTTCGAGAATGCCTATCTCCATGTCCCAGTCACCGCTGCTTCTCAGTGTTTCCTGAGGTTCGCGGGGGGGGTCGTCCATTTTCAGTTTTGCGTCCTTCCCTTCAGCCTCGAGTCCTCGCCCAGGGTCTTCACAAAGGTCCTCCCACCCCTCATGGCTCTCCTTCATGCAGAAGGGGTTTTCATTCTGTGGCGTTTCTGGTTCTCTCGGCTTGTTTTCACCTTCTTTACCTGGCCAACTGGATCCTGTTGAGTTAGTCTCTGGGGTCTCAGAGTCTGTTGTCCCTGCTACCCAAGATGTAACGGATCCAGGGGAGCTCTCCTGGTGGCTCTGCCGGTGTCAACTTCTGGCAGGGATTTCATTGGCTCTTCCGGCTCCGCTTGTGGTGACTACGGAAGCCAACCATTGCGCGTGGAGTGCTTGACCGGCGTCGGATCAGGTTCAGGGGTACTGTTCCCTGCTGGACTCCCAGAGACCCTCCAACTGGCGGGAGTTGAGGGTGATTGGGCTTGCCCCGGTGCACTCTCAGGACTCTCTGCGTGGCAATTGGGTGTTGGTTCAGACGGACAATCTGGTGGTGAAGTCCTATGTCAACCATCAGGGGGCACCAGGTCCAGGTCCTGGACCTCAATTGCCAGCAACATGTTTCTGTGGGCTCAGGTCTGGGTGCTGGGTCTATCTGCTCTCTACATTCGTGGTGTGGACAATGTGCGGGTGGATCTGTTGAACAGGGACATTCCTTCATCCCGGGATTTCTCTCTCTTCCCA
The DNA here is from genome assembly GCF_964261635.1 of Lissotriton helveticus. Lineage (NCBI taxonomy): Eukaryota > Metazoa > Chordata > Amphibia > Caudata > Salamandridae > Lissotriton > Lissotriton helveticus. Next base: position 1,098,226,813 of record NC_136057.1, on the reverse strand, counting down.
GTGTGTTTGGCCTGTTGGTGGGCCATTGGCTCCTCCCTGTGGTGGACTTGTTTGCGGACCTGGGGAATGCCACGGTAACCCTGTTGTTTTCTCTGGCCCGGTGTCCCGGGGTTCAAAGGGTTGACAGCTTGACCTCTCCTTGGCCTCGGGGTCTTCTGTATGCCTCCCACCTCATTTCCGCTGCTCCATGCCTTTCTGTTGCGGGTCCAGAGGGACTGTGCTCAGGTGCTGTTGGTTGCAGCCCATTGGCCTCGGGCGAATAGGTTTCCTCTCCTGACTGCGTTGTGTTGCGACCAGGAGTGGGTCCTTCCATTGGTTTGTCCCCTTTGGAGTTTCCGGCCCTTCCCCTGTGCTCCGTGCAGAGGTTACACCTGATGGCCTGGCGGTTGATCGGTGGGGCTTAGCTGTGTTGGGGATTCCTGACAATTTGGCTGTTACTTTGCAGGCCTCCCGTAGGTCCTCCACTCTGCTGTCCTATGCTAGGCATTGGCGGGCCTTTTCGGCCTGATGTGCTGCTAGGAAAATTCATCTCACGGTTGCTGACCTCTTTTTGGTAATGCAGTTCCTTCAGGATAGGGCTCATCTTGGGTTGTCGGTGTCTACTCTGCGGGTGCAGTGGGCGGCTATTCAGGCTTTTTGGGGCTCCTGGTGTAATTTGGGGGATGACGGGGGTCTGATGCCTTGTTATTTTCAGGGTCTGTTGAATTTGTTTCCTCGCCCTGTCAGGTCCTTCCCTTCCTGGAATTTGCAGCAGGTGTTGGATGTCCTGTCCGGTCCACCCTTTGAGCCCCTTGAGGGTCTCGAGTTGCGACTCTTTACTTTTAAGATTTGTTTTTTGGTAGCCAGGACCTCGGTGTGATGCCTGGGTGAGTTGGAGGCTTTGTCTTATAAATATCCTTTCTGCAAGATCTTTTCGGATCGGATGCTTTTGGTGCCGATACTGTTGTTTGACCTTAAGATCAATTCAGAATTTCATCTCAGTCAGGAGGTGATTTTGCCTGAGTTCTGTCCTGCTCCTTCCTCGGCTGAGGAATCTCGTTTGCACGGTCTGGATGTGCACCGTGCTTTACTGTGGTACCTGCAGGTTGTGGAGTCCTTCCGGTAGGGGGGTTGCTTTGTTCATTAACTTTGGTCCTGCTAGGAAGGGTGTTAAGCCTTCCACTGCTATGCTGGGTCATTGGATTCGGCCCACGGTCTTGATGGCTTACCTACTTAAAGGAGTGGATCCTCCTGTGGGGGTTCAGGGGGGCTCCACTCACAGTGTGGCGGCTATGATGACTGAGTTGCAGGGTACCTCTGTGGTCGAGATTGGAGGGCTGCGACCTGGTCTTTTCCCTCTATGTTTGTCCGTCACTATCGGATTGCTAGTCTGGAGCATTTGGATAATGTTCTGGGCCACAAGGTCTTGTCCTCTGTGCGGGACCAGGGATGTTGATCGGCTGTGTTTGGGGGCACGTTATTAAATGTTGGTGATTCTTTATCACTCAGCTGCCCATCTCTGTTTTCTTCTGCTTGCTATTTCCTCACTTAGGACATTACTAACGATAATGGCATTACTGCTATTCCTACTCCCTCGCCTTCCTTCAAGGTCCCTCCCTCCCTCCTGGTGCGGGACATCTGAGTGCTAGCTCAGCTTGTTTAGGTGCAGGTATAGGTGGGGGCGGACAGAGTTTTTATGGGCTGGGGGTAGGTTTGAGTGGGAGGCGGGGCCTCACTTGTGCTGAAGGAAGGCGAGGGAGTAGGACTAGGAGTAATGCCATTATCGATAGTAATGGACCCGTTCCTGGACCTGCCTGTGAAGGTTGGTTAATGCCCAGAACCTTATGTTTTCTTTTTCTCTAAAATGTACAGGTAGAATCTCATTCATTCAGTGCTCAAGTATTTACTCTTGATAAGCATAGGACTAGAGGCATTTTCATAGTAGAAATGAGGAGGAAGCACCCTGAAAACTGATGAGGGCCCAGAGAAATGGGTTTCTACACACAAGCATGTATTGTGATGAAGTGATAAGAAAAGCAAAAGGTTCTATTTTGCAAATGCACTTGTGTGTCACAATTTCACACGGGAACATACACATGTTATGTTCCCATGCAGGAAATAGTTGGACATTTAAGTAATCTGTGAAATTTTCAATAGTCACAGATTACCAAGAACAAAGAAATACAAAACATGTACATTTACACTAGTTTCAATGGTTCTATGGGTGGAAATGTTTTACCATTTAAAAAAGCAGAACCTCTTAACAAAACACAACTTTACAACATAAGCCTAGTTGCCAGCATAGCTTAGAAAAAATATTGTTCATTACATAGCATCAGGGCTCTTGGGTTTCTCTGTCTTTTCTTCGTTTGCTTTGTTTCCCCAGTTACTCCTCATATGCTCCCCAACATTCTTTCCAATTTCCTCCTCCTTCCTAAAATGTCCATTCATCATCTCCTCTCTTTCCCTTCTATACCTATTTCTGGCAAGATTCCCTACTTACTTAGTTTAATTTGTTATTTTATATGCTAAAATGATGTGTGATGAATGAACAACAGTTTCAATGACCATTGGCATTATGTCATATACTCTTCCTTAATGGTTTAAACAAACTCACATTGGATATTTGCTTTGTTTGCCGAATAAGAACTTTTAAGAATGTATTCATGGACCTGTTGCTAATATCAACAATATTTATAATGTTTTGTTCATGTTAGAAAATATTTTGCTTTTACTATTTTATTTTTAACATGTTATTGTGCAGTTTCTAGAGGAAAAGTATCTTAAATCACTTAGATTTCAATGTTCCAGAGGAATGTTAAATAAATAATTTCTTATATGAGAAAGTCAAAGTCGTGTTTTACACAGTTGTTGTAGCATTCAAGCACATCACATCAGAAGGCTGCTAATTGAATGGCCATTTGAGAGTAGGCGGTCTGTGTTCACGATGAAAGAGCCAGGTTCTTTGCTGATATTATGCTTTTATACCACTACCTTATATTAGTCTGCAATTCTTTCTTTACCACAATTTCTGCCATTGAGTATTGTATCAGTCCACAAACCAGCTCTCAAATCACTTGTTGATTGTATCCTTGCCTTTGACACTGTACAGTGCTCTGTTACCTTTGGTTAGATTCGAGCTGTACAAATATCTCATACATACATGATGTCCATATTGAAATTGAAATTAACTGGTCTGTTGGTTCTACAATAAGGTTACCTTTCATGGAGAATTTCTGGCTTTGATAAGAGCAGAGAGACCAAGGGTCTGGTATTTCTACCATCATTCTAGCTGAAGATTCTAATTTGCATGTGGTACACCTTCTTTTGATCTATTCGGCCACATGCATCAATGTTGCCGTTTGCGAATCCTTAATTGCGAAAATTAAGGAATCGCAATTAAGGATTCGCAAACGGCAATGCATTAATAAGTCGCTTTTTTTTTAGCGATTCGGTAATTTTCCTTAATTACGATTCACAATTTGCGAATCGCAATTAAGGAAAACCCTTCCCATTGATTCCTATGGGCCAAGAGGCCCATAGGAATCAATGGAAAGGCATTTACAATTTGCGATTTTCAATTTGCGAATCGCAAATTGAAAATGCAATTTCCAGGGTGCAGGGGGGGTCCAAAGAACCCCTCCCTGCACCCCTGAAATTAAACCTAAGTGCAATTTACACACACACACATGTCCCAAGGACATGTGTGTGTGTAACATGCAACTTTCAAAAATGCATTTTTGAGCATTTTTGAAGGTTTTCGGTAAATTAGCACGAGGTTCAACCTCATGCTAATTTACCCCTTCCAAATTACTAATTCACATTTTAAAAATTATCATGCATTGCATTTCAGAAATCAGAAATTGCGATTTATTAAATGCAATCGCAATTTTAGAAATAGCAACATGATTGCCATTCCTAAAATTGCAAAATACATGATGCATTCCACTTTTGATAATTGCATTCGCAAACGGCCGAAAATTACGATTCGCATCGTTTGCGAATGCAATTATCGTTGATGCAAGTGCCCGTTAGTGGCTACAGATAGAAGCCATGAGTTTATTCAAATTGACATGTAATAAAGCACACAGTTCTAAATTCTGAAGACCGTATCAACCTAGTACATGACTGTTAGACTTGGCATCCTTGGCATGGTTTCCCCAGACATTTTGCCTCTATCTCCTGTATTTTTGATGCTGTTTTGGATTACGTTGTTGCTGGCTTAGATGCTTTGTGCACTTTGCCACTGCTGATCAGTGTCAAAGTGCAATTGCTCCCTGTGTAAATTGTTACTGCATTTGGTTATCAATGATTGGAATATTTGATTTAGTGGAGTGGTGTGGCTCACTGGTTAGAGGCGGCAGACCCGGAAGCAGAGAACGACCCAGGACCAGGGTTCAATCCCCGACGCGGCAGGGTCGTGGACCAGGGTCAGCGGACTCAATAATTCTTGCCTCGGTGCCTACTCTAACCAGGGATCACACTCGGCAACTCTGGGCATTAGCTTGCCTCATCTCTACAACGGCCCCCCACATTCGCCGGGGATGCCTGGTTTCACCTTGGAGATACCCAGTAGGGACCATCTCACAGGGATAGCCAGGACGGGTTCCCCAGCGGTCTACAGCGCCAGGACGCCTCAGGGCAGCAGTGCGCTTTACAAGACACATACATTTACATTTACTGGTAAGTCCCTAGTAAAGTGCACTGAGTGTGCCAGGGCATTAAAATAAAATGATACTAGTAGGCTTGCAGCACTGATTGTGCCACCCACCTAAGTAGCCCTGCAAATGTAACTCAGACCAGTGTCTGCATGCAGTTTTGAAATGCTATGTCGACCTGGCAAGTGCACCCACTAACATTCCCTTTTCTTACATGTAAGGCACTCCTCAGGTAGGCCCAAGGTCCCCCCATCAACAGGATGCAGTGCATGTGAAAGGTAGAGCATGTACTGGTGTGTGGGACATGATGTAATAGTGAATTACTGTGCACCTTGTTTTTCACTATTGAAAGGCTATCTGTCCCGTAGGCTAACGTGGGAGTTACTTTGTAACATTTTACAAGTATACGTTTCCATTGGGAGAAAATATAGAAATGACGTTTAGGCTCTTTGAACTTAGAATTTAATGACACATCTTTTTAGGGAGATTGTTTTTAAATTGTGTGTCTGAATATACCACTTTTGGAAAGTAGGCATTTTCTTGTTTAACCATTCTGTGTGCCTCTGCCTGTTTGTGTATTGACTGTCTAGTTTTTGGGTTTCACAGGGGGTGGGGATGTGCATTCACTGTAGACAGCCAATGGGGGAATGTGTCCAGCCTTTCCTGGGTAACTCAGAGCTGAGCTGGATAGATTCTGGCTGCATTAAGAGTGGTGGGAGGAGCTTCACTTACACCTGAATATACAGTGTCTCCTCTGCACAATGCTGGCTCCACCTCCTGTAGTAATGCTGCACTAGAGAGGACAGAACTGGTTTGGATTGAGCTCAGCGACTGTGGCCACAAAAAGAACAAAGACGAAATGGGGTATAAGTAATGGACCTTAAAATCCATAGAGTTGGATCACTTCTAGACTCAAGAGTAACCTTTTGCCAAGGAGAATAGCTGGAGAGCTGTAAGAAGGAGTTCTGCCCATTTGCTGTGTGCTTTGCTGGGTTGGCCTGCAGTTACTCCTTCTGCCAAGGTAGAGGACAAAGACTGGAACTTTCTGCTTGAAGAAGAATCTCCAAGGGCTTGTGTGTGCTGGCCTCTTGTTTTGAAGTCTCATGCACACAAAGACTTCACAACCAGCTCCCCTGTACTCCACTGCTGATAGTTTTGACCTGTCAGGAGGTGCCTGTTCCAGTTTTAGACCTCTGGAGGTTGTTCCTTCTTTTGGGAGCTGGAAGAAACCTAAATGCAGCAAGAAAAAAACAATATCCGGCGCGGTCATCGACGACGCCATGACCGGCAACGAGGCCAGGCGCACTGCTCGTGAAGTGCACGATGCCTGCACCGCGGCTCCGACGCACTTTGATGCTTGTCAACGCCTGGAGTTATCGGCCTTCCGGAAGCCATCTCCACCAGCCCCTGCATCCTGTTGTCGCGGAGCCGATGACCTGACTCCACAAGTCTTCGACTTCGCATCGTCTCACTGGAACTGACGTCTCACCGCCAACACAACCAACTTCCCCTGTCCTAAACTCGACACGTCACCTCTGCACAAACGCTTTCGGCCTTGCCTCCCTCTTGGCAGCCAGCCTCAACCTTGGCACCAATGCCTCATCTCCATAACGCTGTGCATCGTCCAAAGACTTTTTTCCAAGGTACTGTTGTTTGGGGGTCCATGTGACACTGTGCCTGACACCTCGCACCTGACGGTCGGTGCCGTACTTTGGATTATTGCTTGTCACAACATCGTAATAGCCCCAGGTGGAGCTATTTGTTTGCTACAAGTTTTGATTTTGTATACTTGTTCTAAAGTTGTATTTTGCTACCTGTATGTTGGATTTTTGTTGTTTTGGTCTTATTTGATTTAGCTAAAGGTTCTTTGTGGTGTGTGGGCTGTCCATTGGTGCTGTTTTCACTGTTATTGCGTGTTTTGAGTACAAATACTTTACACATTGCCTTTGGGATAAGCCTTTTAGCTGGGGTTATCTAATGTTTGTATCCCCCTTACCCTGACTAGAAGCAAGGGTCCCTATTTGGACAAAGGTGCCTACGTCTGCCAATCGGGGAACCTGATTTCTAACAAAGACTTATTATTACAGGAAGTCTTGTTCGCTACATAGGTTTGATATTGTTATCCTAAAATGGCTTGTCTTGAAAATGCAACCCCTTACAATCCTTCTCAGGGAGTGTCTCCATGATATGTAATTGTATTGTCCCTGAGATCTTGACCAGTCCATCAAATGGCATGTTCAAGTACAAGGTGCACTGACTCTTATTCCAATAAAACTTTAAAAAATCCCTTCTTACTACTTTTCAGGGTTCCTGACTCTGATTACAGTGAACCCGGTGCATAGGTTGCATAATGTATCTATATTTATACCTGAATGATGTTAATGTATTTATCCTTTTGTACCTCCACCTGTTTTAATTGTTGTTCATTCTGTTTGTAACTGCTCCATTAGACCAAATGGTATAGTGTTCTGGCTTTACTTGTGTATGGGTTGACCTATATCATATGGTAATTAAAGCCAAGTATTCAATTTCCATAACAATTTGAGATTTTCATTGCTTTAGATTTCTGTTAACAAGATATATATGTTTTGCTTTGGTAAATGAATGGCTGCTACACAGTATTTATAAAGCTCTTGTTTGATAGGTATGCAACTGTGCCCATAGCCAAATAATTTGTGGCCAGTGTTTTCTTCTTCAGAAGTTGTTTGCAGCATTTGCAATAAGTTGATAAGTTCATAGAAATATTAGGGTAGACTAGGTGTACACCTTGCTTTACTGATACTCCAAACAGTAGCACTAGTGAGATTTTTTATATGTTGATTTCTTTGACTGCTCTCATGTTAATAAGAAATGCCAGCATATATGAGCCACTGTGCTGCTACTTCTTCAGCATGTTCAAGATCTATGCAGATGTCCATGCTGCATAATAAACTATGCCATGGCATGCTAACAAATGCCACAGGTGTATAAAACGCTTTGTTCCCAAAACTGCTTTAGTGCCTGTGGCATTTGACATCTTTACTGTGTATTACTATCAGTGCTGACTTAATGTGTAGGCCAATTTAATCTGACTGTTGAACACCTCATTTCAGCACAGAACCCCTGTGTACCATCAGTAAAAACTTTGCACACCACACAACAGTCAGAATAAATGTCAGACACTCAACCCTATTGTCAAATGGTATGCTAATGCACCAGACTGAATCTCTGACAAGTCACTAAGGGCCCAATTTATATACTGGGGTAGAGGGAACTCTGTTGCAAAGGCAACAGAGTTTCCTTCCTGCCAACATAATGGCTTGCCTGATTTAAATTCAGATGGACCATAATTTGACGATGGCGGAGACTTCTCCATCTCCACTGCGTTCAGTCTTCACCAATAGCCTGACAGAGTAGGGGGCATCGGGGATTTGGCTGCATGTCCTCCCACCTAATTTACATTGTTTAACTGCAAGGAAAAACCTGTCAGTAAACAACACAGCTTTGAAGTGTACTTGACTTTGTTTTTTACTACTCGAGTCATAGGTAGCTAAGAAAACATACCCACCAACCTACACATGTGCACGTTAGCCCACAGGTGTTTTTGCAAACGGCTTAAACCTAACTGTCGTTCAGGATTGAAAGCCTCTCGCTAATATATTGTAGCAACCCATGTTAGTACAACATATGATGTTGCCTGTGAATGCACCACCCTTTCTTCACCCTCTTCCAAATCTATGCATGAAAAAGTGCAGTGTTAATGCACACAATTGGAGATCCAGAAAGAAACTTTCTCATGACTGACTATGTCTTCAACGTTCATACTCAGACACCTTACAACTATTCATGTGTGCTCCCCTGTACAATCAATATAGACATAGTAGAGTTCTTGGGAATATAGCACGCTACAACGTGTGCTTTGACTACACGGTATTTAACAACGCTGTTGTTACAACGACTGCGTTGTTACAAAGCGATGCTATTACTATGCAAGTCATTACACCGACTTTCAGTAGATGGCACCGTAACATTAGGAATGTATCATTTACTATTCCAACTCCAGCCTATGAAGCAGTAAGGAAGGTGTTGAAATAGTAAATGATACTATTCCTTATGTTAGAGCGCCATCTGCTGCAAGTCGATGTAATGACTTGCGTAGTAATGACATCGCGTTGTAACAACGCGGTCGTTATAACAACAGCATTGTAAATGCATCATGGTTTAATGACCGCGATCTATAGGTTGTTTCCTGATCTAGGAGGCCACACAAATAACAAGAGCGTGACATAAAAATGCCAGGTAACACAAACAATCTGATGTGCTCAAGTTCAGCTCAGCTACATGTAGTCCAGCTACACTGGTGCCATTCACCATACATAAAAGACCAGCATAAGTTGTATTTTCTTCTTTCCACCGATTGGGGAAGGAGCTGCACTCTGCCGCAAATCTGTCTGCTTATTACCCCATTCTTGTTTTTTTTCCCCCATGTTATTCATTTCCCATTTTTGAAAGATAGCGCTTTGTAAATGTGGCGCGTACAGTATTGCTGATTCCAATCTCCATTCTTAATAGGGTTATAGGTGCCCTACAGTTCTCAGAGACTAAGATTGTTTCACATTTTACAGGGTGTATGGTGTGTGCCTGTGTTTCAGGGAATTCCAGGGCATTGTTGTCAATTGGGGAGTAACATGACAAATACAAAGGCTTTTTATTGTTCTGGGAGGCCTGACTTTTGTTTCATGTTTTTCCGTTTGAAATCCTGGAGATCTTTTATGTCGGGGTGGTGTTAATTTGTATTTTACTATAAATACAATGTAGAGCAGTGTCGTTTTACTGTGGAAGAACAGTAGCCAAAAGGACTAGCATCTCTGATATTTCAATGTATCTAAGTATGGGCCTGGGATATTCGTTTTGTTGTTGCCTGAGTTGAATTGTGCTTTTACATTAATTGAATTCAGAGCTGCTGATGATCAGTACTCTATTCTTTGTTTGGTACTGATCAGTGCATAGTCGGGTGCTGCGTAGCCCATGTCTATGTGTTTATTGGTATGAGCAGGGAGACCGGCTTTCCAAGTTTTATCGTTGATTCCTGCTTGCTAGTCCCATGTGTAACTAGGTGCTGAGAGCAACTTGGCTATGTTGGTGTTATCTGGGCTCATGAGGGTGTCCTGGAATCAGTATATACTTTTGCATAATGTCTGTGCAACAGCTACATTTCCACCAGTTATGAATTTGAATGTTGATCACATGATGATATTTTACTCTGTGATTTTCTTTCGTATAGGTAAAGTCTGAACAGTTGTCTGCGCAATTTGGAACTTTTGCTTTGAAATATTTAGATTTTTCGATTTGTTTCTTATCTTTCAGGATAGGTTGAAACTCTTTTGAAAATAATTTGCAGGCTTCAGTTTTAGAAAACATTTAATCGTGATCTTTTTGCAGTTATTTGTTGCACTTTCCAAGTTTCAGAAAGCCATTCTTGGTTCTGTAAGTGTCAAGGCGCTTTAGATGACACCAATTCATACCCGTTTCAAATCCACTCCTTTAATTCCATCCCTACCAAAGCTCTACTAAACACATAAGAAAGCAAGAGCACAATCCTCACACAAATAATGCATAAAAATAAAACACAAAACAAAAAAAATGTACTAATCTACTAATCTTGGGTTCTGGGAAGCGTGCTACTCGCAGAAAAAGTCCTGGATGTCAGGAGTCGAAAGCACAACAAATACATCTACTATTGCCCTTACATTTACTCACACAATTTCTGAAATCGGCCCACATTTGCGAGATAATTTTCACCCAGGTGCTCACTTTTTCAGACAGTTTGCAATTGCATACACATTTATTGTCTATATTTAGTAAATCCATGTATGACTTTGCCTTAACTTTGATTCTTCCTGGAAATAAAAGCGTCATCTTTATATTAACTTTAATGCGAGCATTCAGCGCCCAAACAACGTTTAGTCCAAAAACTGAAAAACATTATATACAAGCCTAGTTGCTTTAATTTAAGCTACACTAGAAGCGTTAAAGTATGTTGCTGTTAAATATTCCATTATCTTTTCACCTCTCACTGACTGCCAAACTGTTTTCCTGTAGCAAGAGGCTAACGTGGTGACGCAATGCCAGGCCTGCCCCCGGCATGCCTCAAGGACCCCCTCTGGAACTCCCTCACTGGTAAATATTCACCGCTAAGGTACCGGTGAGGGGAGCGCTGCAATCCTCCAGCGCGTGGCGATGTTTTTATTTCTATGCACTGAAAGGCAGTCCACTAATTGTTTTGTCTATTTAGTATCTTTTACCTAATTAGTGTCGGCTGTTCGCATGCTAATTAATTGTGACCTTTATTACCCCCTTTAAACCCCCTGCACGGGACTGCCATTGCTGCCTGTGGAGAGAGGCTGCTGTGGGATTACGGGCATTATTTGATTTTAATCCTGGTGTGCCTCGCTCTTGACAATGAACACAGGAGGCCTTTCGGCAGTCCCTGAGGCAGTGGAGGCTGACAGTCCTTGAGAATGGCGAGGCGTCACACTAGCGCCCACATTAGAGTGAAGGGGTGCCAAAAATGTGCAGTAGCCCCCCAGCACCCCCCGTCTGTTAATAATTACCTACACCCAGGGGTGGCTGGTGACATTTGAAAGTGGTGGGCGTAAATACTGCACACTTTCAGCCCATCGGGAAATCGCCGGAAGAGCACCGACCAACTGAGCTGCCTGCTAACCACCGATTTTTAAGTATCCAAAAAACGGCCTCTCTCTGTACTGTGCACATACCATTTCCACCACCTTCAATTCAAAGATATCGATATTCTGTTTAAGGGGTACAAATTCCGCACTGCCAAAACATTTAACGCGCGCACTCAATACGGTATAAAAAGTGGAGGTAATAGAAAACAGCAGGAAGTATATTTTGCAGTGCACTCGTGTCATCTGAAAACTAGTGTTGCCCAAGATCTCGGTACATGCTCTAATAAAAATGTGCTACTCAAGTTTGATCAATTATTTCAATCATTATTTACCTGCACATGTCCAGTCACCGCTCGCGGGGGGGGGGGGGGTTGGGGCGGAAGTCGCGGCTCGGCTCATGAGGGGAAGGGGTGTCGCGGGGGGGGGGGAGAGGGGAGAGAAGACAGCAGGGAATTAAATATAGTGCTGAAAACTTACCTTACTGCCGGTCCGCGCCGCCAACGGCACTGGAGTGGACAGCGCCAGGATTGGCTTGGGGCACAGGCTACCCTTCGCCCGCCGCATGCCCATTAGGAGTCCGAGGGGCTCCTAATGGGCATGCGCGAAGAGGTGAAAACACAAGTGCGCATGAGTGGCCATGGGCTAAAAGTTCGCCCTCCGACCCCACTCATGCGCACTTGTGTTGTGCTGCCTGCCCCTGGTGACGTCTTACAATCATGTCAGTCATGCCGCCCATCTCCTTCAGTCTCTGAAGGGGGTGGGCTGTCCGATGTCATACTGACTGACGCCGATGGAACTGCGGGCGGGCATGGACGCACCGCGCCTGCCTACACCATCGGTACTCACAAACTTTCTCTCGGGTCCAAAATTATAGTGTGGTTTGTGGCCGAGGGCCACGCTTGTAGGGGTGGGGTCAGTGGGAGGGCGTGGTCAGGGGGGGCTAAAGTAAAAAAAATCAAACCCGTTTCAAAACAGACAATGTGACAGTGCTCTATTTCAAAAACAGATGTAACTACAAAGAGGACATTTTGATAATACATTTTTATTAGCAGACAATAGCACTCTTAAGAGGAATTGCGTAGCTTCATACACACTTTGACCTCAATTCCATCACATTCTCTCTGTCTCTGTCTCTCTCTCTGTCTCTCTCTCTCTCTCACTCTGTCTGTCAGTCAGTCTCTTTCTGTCTGTCAGTCAGTCTCTCTGAGTCAGTCAGTCTTTCTAAGTCAGTCAGTCTCAGCCAGTCAGTCAGTCAGTCTCAGTCAGTCACTCTCTCTCTCTGTCAGTCAATCTCTCTGTCAGTCAGTCTCTCTCTCGGTCAGTCTCTCTCTCTGTCAGTCTCTCTCTCTGTCAGTCTCTCTCCCAGTCAGTCTCTCGCTGTCAGTCTCTCTCTGTCAGTCAGTCTCTCTCTGTCAGTCAGTCTCTCTTTGTCAGTCAGTCAGTCTCTCTTTGTCAGTCAGTCACTCTCTCAGTCAGTCTCTCTCTCAGTCAGTCAGTCAGTCTCTCTCTCAGTCTCTCTCTCTCTCTCTGTCACTCTCTCTGTCAGTCTCTCTCTCTCTCAGTCAGTCAGTCTCTCTCTCTGTCAGTCTCTCTCTTTCTGTCAGTCAGTCTCTCTCCCTCTCTGTCAGTCAGTGTCAATCAGGGGTTTATTTAGTGCGCTACTCACCCAACAGGGCCTGAAGGCGCCTGGGGGGTGAGGGGAGCTCCGGATCAGTTGAAGAGCCAGGTCTTGAGGTCCTTCCTGAAGGAGAGAAGGGTTGGAGAGCGTCTAAAGTTCATGGGGAGCTCGTTCCAGCTCTTGGCTGCGATGTGGGAGAAGACTCTCCCGCCTGTTCTACTTCTGCGGATGTGGGGGACCTCTGCCAGGGCGAGGTCGGTAGAGTGGAGGTTCCTCTTGAGTACGTGGAAAGATAGTCTCTCATTGAGGTATTTGGGTCCGATGATGTTTGAGGGATTTGTAGGCGTAGGTGAGGAGTTTTAAGGTGACTCTCTTCTCAACGTGGAGGTCTCGTAGGTGTTGGGTCATGTGTTCTTGGCATGGAGTTCCGAGGACGAGTCTGGCAGCGGCATTTTGGATGGTCTGGAGTCTGTGTAGGAGGGATCCGTTGATTCCGGCGTATAGGGCTTTGCTGTAGTCCAGTCTGCTGGTTATGAGTGCGTGTGGTGATGGTCTTTCTGCAGTCAGGGGGATCCATTTGAAGGCTTTTCGGAGGGTGCACAGGCAGTTGAAGCTAGTGGAAGCAATGGCGTTGACCTAGCGGTTCATGGAGAGGGAAGAGTCAAGGATCATGCCGAGGTTGCATGCGTGGTCTGTAGGAGTGGGTGGGTTCCCGAGGGCGGGGGGCCACCAGGTGTTGTCCCAGGTGGAGTTGCAGGGTCAGAGGATGAGGACCTCGGTCTACTCTGAGTTGAGCTTAAGGCAGCTGTCGGTTATCCAGGTTTCCACGTTCTTCATTCCTTCTTGGAAGCAGAGTCTGGTGTCTCTGGGATTCTTCGTGAGTGATAGAATGAGCTGGGTATCGACTGCGTAGGATACGATGCCGAGCCCATGCTGTCTGACGATGGCGGCGAGGGGGGCCATGTAGATGTTAAAGAGCGTGTGGCTTAGTGATGAGCCATGGTGTACTCAGCAGTTGATGTCGGTGAGTTCAGAGACGAAGGGTGGGCGTCTGATCCTCTGGGTTCTGCCAGAGATGAAGGATCGGATCCAGTCATGGGCGGCTCCTTGTATCCCGGCGTCATGAAGTCTGGCTGCAAGTGTGCGATGGGAGATGGTGTTGAAGCAAGCGGAGAGGTCTAGAAGGATGAGTGTCTCTCTCTCTCTCTCTCTGTCAGTCAGTGTCTCTCTCTCTCTCTTAGTCAGTCAGTCTCTCAGTCAGTCTCACTCAGTCAGTCTCTTTCTTAGTCAGTCTCAGTCGGTCTCTCTCTAAGTCGGTCAGACTCTCTCTCTGTCAGTCTCTCTTTCTGTCAGTCAGTCTCTCCCCCTCTCTGTCAGTCAGTCTCTCTCTCTCTCTCTCTGTGTCAATCAGTGTCTCTCTCTCTGTCAGTGTCTCTCTCTTCCTCTGTCAGTGTCTATCTCTGTCGGTGTCTCTCTCTCTCTTAGTCAGTCGGTCTTTCAGTCAGTTAGTCTCTCAGCCAGTCTCTCTCTCTGTCAGTCTCTCTCTCTCCCTGTCTCTCTCTCAGTCAGTCTCTCTACCTCAGTCAGTCAGTCAGTCTCTCTACCTCAGTCAGTCAGTCTCTCTACCTCAGTCAGTCAGTCTCTCTGTCAGTCAGCCAGACTCTCTCTGTCAGCCAGTTTCTCTTTGTCAATCAGTCTCTCAGTCAGTCTCTTAGTCAGTCTCTCTCAGTCAGTCTATCTCTCAGTCAGTCTTGCTCTCTCTGTCAGTCAGTCTTGCTCTCTCTCTGTCAGTCTCTCTCTTTCTGTCAGCCAGTCCCTTTATGTCAGTCAGTGTCTCTCGCTCTCTGTCAGTCAGTGTCTCTCTCTCTCTGTCGCTGTCAGTCAGTGTCTCTCTGTATCAGTGTTTCTCGCTCTCTGTTAGTGTCTCTCTCTGTCAGTGTCTCTTGATCTCTGCCAGTCTCTCTCTCTCTCTTTTAGTCAGTCAGTCTCTGAGTCAGTCAGTCTATCTCTCTCTCTGCCAGTCTCCATTTCTCTGCCACTCTCTCTCTCTCTCTGTCAGCCTCACCCTCTGTCAGTCTCTCTCTTTATTAGTCTCTCTCTCTCTCAGTCTCTCTTTTCCTCAGTCAGTCAGGGTATCTACCTCAGTCAGTCAGTCTTTCTGTCAGTCAGTCTCTTGCTGTCAGCCAGTTTCTCTCTTAGTCAGTCTCTCTCAGTCAGTCTCTCTCTCTCTCTCTCTCTCTCTCAGTTGGTCAGTCATTTTCTCTGTCTGTCAGTCTCTCTCTTTCTGTCAGTCAATCAGTCTCCCCCCCTCTCTGTCAGTCAGTGTCTCTCTCTCTGTCAGTCTCTCTCTCTCTCTCTCTCTGTCAGTCTCTCTCTCTCTCTCTGTCAGTAACTCTCTCTCTCTTTCTCTGTCAGTGTCTCTGTCAGTCTCTCTCTCTGTCAGTCTCTCTCTCTCTCTGTCTCTCTCTGCCAGTCTCTCTACCTCAGTCTGTCAGTCTCTCTACCCCAGTCAGTCTCTCTGTCAGTCAGTCAGACTCATTCTGTCAGGCCAGTTTCTCTCTCAGTCAGTCAATCTCTCTGTCAGTCAGTCTCTCTCAGTCAGTCAGTCTCTCTCTCTCAGTCAGTCTCGCTCTCTCTGTCAGTCAGTCAGTTTCTCTCTGTCAGTCTCTCTCTTTCTGTCAGTCCGTCTCTCTCCCTCTATGTCAGTCAGTGTCTCTCTCTCTCTCTCTCTCTGTCAGTCAGTGTCTCTCTCTCACTGTCGGTCAGTGACTCTCTCTGTCAGTATCTCTCTCTCTCTCTCTCTCTCTGTCAGTGGCTTTCTCTCTCCCTTTCTCTCTCCCTTTCTCTCTCTGTCAGTGTCTCTTGATCTCTGTCAGTGTCTCTCTCTCTCTTAGTCAGTCAGTCTCTCTCTCTCTGTCAGTCTCTCTCTCTCTCTGTCAGTCTCTCTCTCTCCCTCTCCCTCTCTCGCTCTGTCAGTCCCACCCTCTGTCAGTCTCTCTCACTGTCTCTATCTGTCTCTCTTTCTCTCTCTCTCTCTTTCAGTCTCTCTCTCCCTGTCAGTCTCTCTACCTCAGTCAGTCAGTGTCTGTACCTCAGGCAGTCAGTCTTTCTGTCAGTCAGTCTGTCGCTGTCAGCCAGTTTCTCTCTCAGTGAGTCGGTCTCTCTGTCAGTCAGTCTCTCTCTCACTCTCTCTCTCTCTCTCTGTCAGTCAGTCACTCTCTCAGTCAGTCAGTCTCTCTCTCTCAACCTCTTTCTCTCTCTCTCAGCCAGTCTCTCTCTCTCTCTCTCTCTCAGTCGGTCAGTCATTCTCTCTCTCAGTCAGTCTCTCTCTCAGTCAGTCTCTCACTGTCAGTAAGTCTGTATCTCAGTTAGTCTCTCTCCACTCTCTCTCCACTCTCTCTCTCCACTCTCCACCTCTCTCCCTCTCTCCACTCTCTCTCTCTACTCTCTCTCTCCACTCTCTTCACTCTCCCTCTCTCTCTCTCTCTCTCTCTCTCCTCTCTCTCTCTCTCTCTCTCTCCTCTCTTTCTCTCTTGGGAGCCACGGGTACATTACCTGAAAGGTCAGCGGGCTGCCATGAAAGGCCTGCCGGGCTGCAGGCGGCCTGCGGGCCATACTATGAGTACCACGGAGCTACACTATGCCAGGTTCAACATTTTGCCGCGAGTGCCCCCACAGATATGAAATCAGAGTCCCCTTGTGCCAAGAATTGCAGACACCATAATGGACCCCAGATTTTTCAGCCATAAAGGTGAGTGGGGTTGTCCAGAGTTTGATCTTATATGGATGTGAGCTGCATAGCCTACCTACTTCTGGGCTCTGGCTGCTAGCTTAACTGTGTATTTCTATAGGCTTAAACGTATGTGCTTGATGTCTTCTGCTCTCTCCACCTCACCCTCCTTTCTCTCTGCCTCTCTCGCCTCTCTCTCCGGCCCTCCTCTCACTCCTAACGTCACCCTCCTTTCTCTATGTCTCTCCCTCCTCTCTCTCTGCCTCTCCCTCCTCTCTACTAACTTCACCCTCCTTTCTCTCCACTTCACCTTTCTGTCCACTCATCTCACCGTCTACTTCCTTCCACCTCACTCTCTTTAGCACATCCTACTCTCTCCACCTGTTTCCCTGCAGTACCCTTCTCTTTCTAACCTTCACCCGTATTTTTCATCTGACCCTCCTCCCTTTTCACCTTGTCTTACTTTCACTCTCTTCTGACTTCGCCAGACTCTCACTATGTGTCAATTTACTCTCACCCCACTTCACCATATTTTCACCTCATCCTGCTATCTCTTCCTCACCCTCCTCTCTCTTCCTCCTCTCACTCTTACTGGCCCTCCTATCTTTCCAACTCATACTCCTTCTCCCTCCCTCACCATCCTCCATTTCTTCTCACTATCATCCCTCCTGCCTCAGCCTCCTCTCTATTTGCCTCCTGTGTCTCTGCTTCACCTTCGCCTCTCTTCAGCTCACCCTTCTCTCTCTCTGCACCTTATCCTGGACTCTCCACCTCACCCTCTCTTCTGTCTGCCTCACCTTCACTGCTGCTGCCTATAGGGTATTGATTCTGCATGTAATGGAATGAGGTGTGGGCATGTGCCTGGGTTGGTGCATGGGTGCCCGTAACCGACCTGGCACTTCTCTGTCTCTGGTCTGTTCTTCTCTGGTGAGAATAGCTTTTGTGGCTTTGGCACTGGAGCGACATGGTGACATTAATTGTCTGCATGTCCCGCTTTCAAACTACCATGGACCCTACCTTGAGGGTTACAAGGCCCAAGGTACAAGGGGTGACTTCATATTTGAAAGGGAGGTCTGTATCTGTCAAAAAGTGTTGCTCTGCAGTTTTTACAGTGCAACAGGCAGGTTAGAATGGTAGGCCTGAAGCCATGGCTTGCAGGCCCACTCGGTGGATCGCACAAGAGGTGCTGCAGTTCACAAATAACATTCAACTTCCAGATCACAGGAGCATTTTCTATACCGTATAGTACAGACTTATAAAATAGTGTAATGTGTCAATGAAAAATAAACCAATTTAGCTATATTGAAAAGGGGAGGACAGTCACTTTACTCTTGCTTAGTAGGAGTAAAGTGTATAGATTTGAAAAACAGCAAAATAGTTTCCAGATAAAGATGAAGGAATCTGGGGCGTCCATGCAGAAAATGTAGATTTCTTACACAGTGTCACTCTTTTTCAGAAATTGAATTCTGGGTAGCAAGCTTTGAACCTGTGAAGCCACTGATTGTGGGAACATCTCTGTAGCAAGAGGATTAGCCCAGTATATTGTTTTACCAGCTTATGTGCCGAAGAGTAACAGCAGCACCATACGCAGGGCCACTGGAATTATCAATAGGAAAAGGCAATTATGCAGCAGGGTTGACTAAATTGTGCAGCATAATGCTGGGCAGTGTTACTTTTTACATATGTTAACATAATCTGGAAAAAAGTTTCATCTCAATAGTTCCAGTTTAAAATGCAACTACAGTGTAACCACCTGAAACGTCACCAGTAAACCTTTGTGAAGGGCCTTCCACTGTGCCTGTGCAGCAACATGTCACCTTGCTTTTAGTATGACCAGCCAAATGGACGTGACTCCGCACTCAATGTGTCCTTTGTTGTAATCAATTTGTATGATATTTCAATCGTGTAGGTGGTGCTGCATGTGGATCCCCTACTGAGCCCCAGGGGTAAATTGTACTGATACTGATGCACGTTTCTTGGGCCCCAAGATTCACAACCACATGAGCACTCTTGTTCCTATGTAAGGTTGATACTGATTTTGGATTCTGTTTTTGCGTGAAGTTTTGAATAAAGTTTTATACAAATCTTTGAATGGTAAATTCATTTATTTTTCATTTATTTTTCATGAAATTTTCATTCATTCTCCAATATTTCATCGTGATTCAAATCATCATGATATTATTGTAAATACGCCAGGTTTTCAACATACCCGATGCATTTCGAGCTCATAGCTCTTCCTCAGGGGACTGTTAGTCTGAAAAAATATGTCACATTGTTTTTCATTTGCAAATGAAATCAAACTCAAAACTCAAACATACACTTCGTTTTCTCATTTTTACCTTTTTACCTAGTCACGTTCCCCTTGTGCCCTGTAAGTGATGTGTAACCTTATAGCCCTTCATAGAATTACCATGTGTTTGCACTTATTACTCAAGAAGATTGAGTGATTGATCGGTTCACTGACCTGAACACTTTCGGGTTTGTTCATGTAACTGTAAAACAAACAAAGGTGCCTTTATGTTGTACTGCCCAATTGTGATAGGATAAATAAGCATGTATGCAGTACTATCTACGATGTTTCCCTTACCGATTCGGCGTACATTCCTCATGCTTCTTTCTACTCGCTACGGCGTGCGACGCTCTGTCCGTCAGCGTCTCTGTGACCCGCTGGTATGCCGGTCACGTGGTGTGCTAGCTACGTCGTTGCGCTGCGCTCCTGCTATGACTGAGTGTGTACATCATGTGATGTGATTACTACCATCTAAGCTGTGTACGGTGATGTTATTGTAACAATGTTTTTGGCATGATCTAATTTGACGTGAGCAGAGGCATAACACTCGTATTACCACACGGTTATCATCTTATGAAAACCAATACTAGGTTTACGTTACGTTCCCCTTTAAAGGCAAACACTCTGCCCACACTCGTATACAATAACATCACCGTACACAGCTTAGATGGTAGTAATCTTCTTGAGTAATAAGTGCAAACACATGGTAATTCTATGAAGGGCTATAAGGTTACACATCACTTACAGGGCACAAGGGGAACGTGACCAGGTAAAAAGGTAAAAATGAGAAAACGAAGTGTATGTTTGAGTTTTGAGTTTGATTTCATTTGCAAATGAAAAACAATGTGACATATTTTTTCAGACTAACAGTCCCCTGAGGAAGAGCTATGAGCTCGAAATGCATCGGGTATGTTGAAAACCTGGCGTATTTACAATAATATCATGATGATTTGAATCACGATGAAATATTGGAGAATGAATGAAAATTTCATGAAAAATAAATGAAAAATAAATGAATTTACCATTCAAAGATTTGTATAAAACTTTATTCAAAACTTCACGCAAAAACAGAATCCAATATCAGTATCAACCTTACATAGGAACAAGAGTGCTCATGTGGTTGTGAATCTTGGGGCCCAAGAAACGCGCATCAGTACCTTGCTTTTAGTACCTTCTGATCTATTTAAATGGCTTTTTGATGTTGGTGGGCTCTTCCTTCTACGAGCCCCTTTAGAGATTGAGACAAGGCAGGACATCACATGTTGGCAGTGATGCCATGGAATTATTGGCATTGCTTTTATTTATATAATCAGCACTTGCATTGCTCTTTCCCATTCTGTATCTTTGTTGTATTAGTGAAAATTGAGAAGCCTCTTCTCTTACAAAGAGTGAAAACTTTTCCATTCTCAGTGTTGTCTTGCTTAATACAGTGCCATTAACAGGACCACTGGAATTATGCAATTCTGCAGCAGCAGCGTGGTCTGCAAATTATGGATTTGCCACATCAGCTAATGCATATTTGAAGATTTTTACAAAATAAAATGTTTTTAACTCAATAGAATCTAAAGTTACAAATAGGACTGCAACATTTTGTGGCATGCCCTTCACCAATGTTGACTGGTCACCTTTCAGTTGGCTATTGCTCTATTTCGGTGTTAAAGTGATGCGAACAACATGCAACCTTTTCCAAGACCGTGTCAACGTGTAAAAATTACGAAGCAATACTTTCGCAAAACGTGCCGAGTAATTTGGCGTTTTTTTTTTACCTAATCCAGCCGTGCTGCATAATTTGGTTTTCCCCAACCGCATAGATCCAGTGGTACAGGCCATAAATTAGGACTAACATCACAGCAGAAAGAGAATGTAACAAACCACTACTAAGATATATAGTCTTATTTTATGCTAATTTTCACTTACTTTTCTTGCAGTGGTAAAATCCTTCACACTGTTTCTGCCGTAAAACCTTTTTCCTCTCTTTTACTGTGTGAGTGTGACTGGAGGTTGTGGACATAGTGTGGGTTTCTCAGGTACCCCATCTGTTTACAGGTGCACAGTAAAAGCAGCATTTCCCTGTGCCCTCACCCTGTCCCCAGGCACTCAAAGCAGCCCAAGGCATTGGATGTAGATAAAAGCTGCACAATTGGGTGTTGCTTGCGCGCCTGCAGACCCGTGTGATTTTTTTATTAAGAAAAACAGAAGATGGTTTTCTGCTCGTGGATGGGCTTTGGGTGGACCACACGGCTATCTTGGGAGGCCCGGCCCAGCTGGCCCTTCCTCTAGAACCAGGCCTGCCCAGTACGCCAAAAATTGCCACCAATATACAAGCACCAACACTTTGCCACGCGTGTCACATGTCTGTAACCTTTAAAGCAGATGAGCATTTTATTATATGCCCAGCATTACCTCAATATGCCATTTCTAGTAATTTTCCAGAGGTACCATACATGCCAAAAACGACTTTCAGTATGCATAGCTATCAATAGACTTTGAAGCATAATGCACACATTCTCTCTCTCACTCATGGTCACTTACCTTTGCTCGCTCACACGTATGCTCATTCATTCCCTCCTACTCTTCTTCTCACTTACACTCACTCTCACTTACACTCACTCCAAGTTTGTCTTACTTATTTTCACTCACTTTCTTGTGACTCATACTCACTTATATTCACTCATACTCATTCATATCACTTGCACATCAGTCTTACTCTCACTCTTTCTCAGTCTCACTCATTGTCTTACTTATTCTCACTCAAACTCTGGCTAGCCCCTATCTTTGCATCCCAAAGACATGTCAGGATGGCTTTGGCTATCTCTAATAACAGCATATATGTCCTCGGCAGAGGACCTCTCGGAGGGTGATGGGAGGTTAAACATCAGGACTATTTAAATGTAAGCGCTATTGAAATTCAAAGCTTGCAGCAAAAGAAAGTGAATAGTTTGTTTTTACATTTATTTTCACAGACTAAACATTGAATTCCTCTTTTTCGTTTCAAATCGCATTGCATATCAGAATTTGATCAAGCAAAGAGAGGGAAATGAGTTTTATAGATTATCCCGTGGCCATAAGCAATTTTGCACTTTGATCTTTTCTGATTTATGGCTTTAAAGTTTTATCTGATTATCTTCAAAATAACAGGGCACGGCATGCACTATTCATGGTACTTATTCTTTGCCAACCATTTGTCTTCATTCAAGTTCATTATTGTGTCCACTGCCTCTTTGTTAAGGCACTGCGAAGTCATTTTCAGTGCTTAATTTGTGCCAGTGGGGGCTACCGGCCCTAATTTTTGGGAACCAACACTTATTGTTCCTTCTTGGACATTTCCGAGAGCAAGAGAGGGAAAAATACAGAAAGGGGAAATAAGGAGAATGAGAAAGACAGAAAACTGTCACAAAGGGAGAAAGCAAAAACCTGCAAAAGTGAAATAAAGGGCTGGCAGTGGATTGAAACAGAATGAGATGGATTCAAGCCCACACAGCCTTGGTATTTCGTCACTGACACTTAATAGCGCCAGCCATAAGCTTCTGAACAAAGCTCTTATTCTTTTCTAAACGAAGGACTGGCCATTACCTTCCTCCTCCGTCTTTCTCGTCACAGTCACCATTGAGCACTATGACGGGACACAGCATTCACCCATAGAACAAAACTCCCATCCAACATGGCGGTTTGACAGGAAGTACCTGTCACCTGACCTTAAGGCTGGGGCAAATCCACACAAGATTTAGTGGGTTTTTTTCTGTGTCCCAGCTACGAACAACCATAGCTCGTAAGCTGCTGGAGCTATGTGCTTTGGAGCAGTGGTAAGATTAGTTTTATGTAATTTTTCATGTAGGCTGGACTGCTGTAGCATCCCCCCTTTATTTACCTGCTGCCGCTCCTCTGCTGAGCGGTTGGGAGCAGCAGTGTAAGTTTGGGAGCGGTGTTGATCTCGTGCCTTTTATTCCAATGCCGCTCCTGTGCTATAGCAGTATAGTGCAGCAGATGCGGTTTGCACCATTGCTCCAGCACTGTGCGCTGAGGGGCAGCTGGTTCTTGCCTGCATCAAGTGGGTTGTTCCATGTGTCTGTTCTGTGGTGGCCATTTCCTTGGCTTCCTGACGCCATCTGTGGTTCTTGGTCAGCTGCGGTGTGCTGCTACTGCTGTGTGCTTTGACGCTGCGGTATGTTTATTTTTTTTACTGTTGTTGGGACTGCTAAAGCGACTGCACCTTTGTTTTCTTTGTGCCGCTACTCCTGTGCTGAGAAAGTGGCCTGCTTCGGCATAGGACTGGTTGAGGGTTCAGTGGGCCATGTCAGCCTCCCAGTTCTGGTTCCTTGGGCTCACAGGTGTCTGCTATATCTCCTGTGCCACTAGCTAGCAATCTGGTTCCCGTCGTCCCCAGATTTTGACAACTTGGTGCTAGTGTCAGCCACATTTTGCCAAGGTTGCAGTGGTGGTTGCAGCTGGATTATCTCATGGTGGGGTGCTCCTGGACGCTCTAGTGCGTGGTTACCTTCCTGCCGATGTGTGCCCTTGAGGTTGAGCTCCCCTTGGGCCTCTTTCTTCTTGGGGATTTTTATCAACCACTAATGAGGTGGTTCTCTTCAGATTGAAGCTGCTGGCTGCAGTTATTAGAGCCCTTCTGCTCTTTGCCCCCATTCTCCAGGCCCAGTTGGTTCAGCTCTGGATTATCTTTCAAGTGGCCTGGGCCTCTTTCACTCGTTTGGGGAGGCTCAGTCTCCTCTTTTGGCTTTCCTGGCAGTCCTGATCAGTGGTAGGGCAGTGCCATCCTGATGGGCCTGGCTGTCTTTTTCTCTTCCGGGGAGGGAGACTGGCCGTGTGGTCCTGCTGTGTCACCTACTTCTTCCCTCGGTGTCTCTGTCCCAGCCACCTCTGGTTTTCCATAGGATTTTTGGTGGAGTGTAGGGGCCCTGGGCTGGGTCTTTTGCTTCCCCAGAGGCTGCTCTTCTGCTGTGGTTTTGCACCCTTTGCCCTTTCTGGGTGGTTTGGGGTTGCCCTGAGTTTCCGGTGACCCTGGGGTCTTGTCTTTGCCTATCCCCCTTTCCCTTTCGCAGCAGGGTATTGGCAACATTCTGGGGGGACAGGGTGGTGGTGCTGCCGATCGTCCCATTTTGGGGTCGTCTCTCATGGTCCCCCTTCTGCACGGTTTGGCCATTGCTCTTCCATGGTAGTTTCCGCTGTGCCCTTCTCCGCTCACGTTTCTTCCTCTGTCCCAATTTCTCTCAGGCAGCTGGCTTGGGGGTTTGCAGATTGATTGGGGTACTAGTCCTTTGGGTTGCTCCTCAAGGGTAGCATTTCCCTGCTGCTTTCTTGGACGGTCTGTACCCTTCTGGTTTATATGAGGCACTGGTGCCTTTCTCTGGCTGGTGTTCCTCGTGGGGGTTTGTCACACTCTTTTGGGTGGGTGGTTCTGTCCTGGGGTTCCTTTGGGTTGGGTTTTTGATGTGCCTATCAGTATCTCCTCTCCGTGGCCATTGGGCCATCAAGTCTGTGCAAGGGGTCTCTCTCCCACTTGGGTCCTTGGCTTTTGTCTTCTTCCTAAAGAGTCGGGTGGTTTCCTCTCCCATTCCCCTGTGGGATATCCCTTTAGTCCTTCCTGTTTGGATGAAGGCTTAGTTTGGGCCACTCCATTCAGTTTTTCTGGAGTTTCTGTCTCTTCAGGTATGTTTCCTGCTGGCAATCACCTCTGGGAGGTGCTTGGCGGTGTTGGGGGCCTTAGTTTGTCACCCCTCTTCCTTACAGATTTTTCCTGGTGAGGTGGTCATTTGTCCTGGCCCGGTTTTCCTTTGTGGGGCTCCATTTCCTTTCAATTTGGCCCAGGATGTTGTTCTTCCTTCCTTTGTTTTCTCCACTCTATGTCTGGTGGAGTTTGGCTGCATTCTCTTGGTGTGTCTGGGGCTCATGTTGCTTGTCTGGTGAGAGCTGCCTCTTTTGTCCAGGTGGATTTTCTGTTTGTTGCTTTTGGGACAGCTAGCTGGATCATTGCCTTGTGACTGCGACTATTTCTCATTGGGTTAGGTTGGCTGTTTCCTTTGACTGTCTTCATTCAGGGGTTTCTCTTTCCCCTGTGCTCCAGGGGCTTTCAGCCAGTGGTGTTGCTTCTTCCGGCGGTTCCTTTAGGGTGCCTCCGTGGGGTATGTCTGTGCAGTGGATCCATGGTCAATCCACTTGTAGCTTCCTCTCCATTGTAGATTGGGGATGAGTGGGGAGAGGTATGCAGAATTTGGTTCAGCTGTTTTTTCTACGGTTAATTGCTTTCCATTACATTGCCATTGTACTTCTTGGCATCTTGATATGTGTTTGTGTTCTTTTTGAATCGACAACCGCTTTGGTATGCTCTCAGAGGTGACTGTGATGAGGAAGACAGCGGAGGAAGGTAGTAACTCGGTTACTTAACGGTAATCTTCATTACTCCAAGTCATAGTCTTCCTCATCAGAGTCCTGTATCCATCCCTCCCGCCTTGGAATCTTGGGTGACGATCAACTGCTTAAACATGGAGATCCTTTCCAGTTGCTAGATGGGTTTCTGGGTCTCCTTTGGGTTTTCTTGTTTTGCTGGTTTGCGTTTAAGTCTTTCTGATTTCTTGGGTGTTACACGATGTTTTGTAGATTTGCCCCATCCTTATAGGTCAGGTAACAGGTACTTTCTGTTTTACAACCATGTTGGATGAGGATTGTGTTCTATGGGTGTATGCTGTGTCCTGAACACATAGTGCTCAATGGTGAATGTGACAAGAAAGACTATGACTCAGATTAATGACGTTTACCGGTAAGTAATCAAGTCATTTTAGAAGCTTTTCCGCTTACCTAAAACAAGGGTATGGGGGTCAGTGAGAGGGGCACCAGTCTTGTAAAGGAATGAAGAGCTCAGAGGGTGCCACTCTCATAAAAAGTTTGGAAACAGGTTGGTTCGTGTCAGTTTTTTCCAATATGCCATAGGCAAAGAAACCTTTCAAAATAGATGTAGTGGATTCCGGGTAGTGCTTAATTTGTAAAATAAATAAATTTAGGGGTCCAAAGTTACTCTTAGGTACCGGATTTTGCACAGTGGAGTGACCAGTTTGCTGAATATCAAGGCTGCCTAGTCCTGATTCCACCTCGTGCCTCTTTCTACCTCCACCCTACACTTCTGTTTCTTTATTTCACTTCTGGTTCTTCTTCATCCCTACTTTTTCAATTAAGGACTGGTTCCAGAGGGTTCCTACTTCAAAGCCCAGACACCTGCCACAGAGTGGGCTTTCAGATGAATAGGGTGAAAACTTGGGCCAGGAGTCCTAAATGCAAAGGTTTAGATTAATGGCATAGTGGTCAATGTACTTGACAGTATCAGCACACAAAATGCTTAGTCTGCTGATATTAGGATGATCGTGGACACATCCATGGAAGTCATCAAGCAAGCCATGGAGGGTGTTTCAAATTGTATGCGCTTAATGTATTCCCAAGGCAAACCAACAGAATACCTAGAGCACTGAAACATTTAGATGAAAGAGAATGAGACAAACTACCCGCCAAAGTTTCAGACATAATGGAGAACATATAAAGACTGGAGGTTATTCCTTTCAGTCCCACAAATTTGGAGTAAACCTATCTGCGTTCCTCAGCTTGGCTGAGAACACTGCACACTTTTAGCTATATCTAGCATTTTTTCATTATGAGAACTTCACCATATATTTTCCTCCCTATTATCCACAGCTGTATTTCTTTTCCCTAAGCATGAGCACATTAAAGTTTATGATTCAGAAACTGTCTTCGCAGCTGTGGTCTCGAAGCTTATCATACACTCCTCGCTCAGGCCTTATTGCAATGTCTCTGCCAGAAATAGACAAAGTATTATGTTTGCAGATATTACTTCCGTGTTCACAATATTGTATTAAATGTTTTAATAACAGAAAACATACAAAAAAGAGCTTCGAAAAGATACAAATGGTTATCAAGTTAAACAATGTGCATGCAAATAAACATTATACATTATAAATGAGCATCAAGAATATTTTATAAAGCACCTATAATACTAAAATTCATATCACTGGAAGAAAACATTAAAAGGGCAAAATCACAAATCAATATCAGAAATTAATAGAGCTATTAAAGTTAAGTGTTAAACCTAAACGTGTAAAGTATATACTTTTAATACCACTTACTAACGATTCAAACCTAAATAATCATAAATTAGTTTCCAAAAAGTTTGATAATTCGGAGTATTATGAATGATACCAGATAATGTAAAATTAGCGATTTGCAGATATTACTTATGACACAAAGGGCCATATGTATCAAGCTAATTAGCATTCGCAAAGGCCGAACTTCGCAGAATTTCGGCCTTTGCAAATGCTAATTAGCTAAATGGTATGTATGAAACATTTTCACAGCAAAATAAGGAATCGCACATTTTGCTATTCCTTATTTTTGTTCAAATCTGTTTTTATTGTGAACACAGCGATAAGCCTACAACCCCTTTCCGGGGCCGGCCGCGCATGGAAGAGCCAGTAGGTAGAACTAAACAGGGGAGATGGAGTTATTAACACAGCGCCCTGCCTACAACCCCCGGAGGGGGGGGCCGGCCGCGTGGCTTAGGGGAGAGCAGAGCAAGAGGTGGCCATAAGCTGGCAATGCGCCGTTGTGTGGGGTAGGCACGTATGTGAGGAATAGCAATGGTGTCACATTTTCAACAGGCCCAACAGGGACCTAACTGCCCCAGAGAGGGGTGGAAGCCAGGGTGGCAAGTAGGAAGGAAGTAAAGTCAGGAAAGGAGCTAGCAGTGACAAGGTGAAGTGGAGGTAGAGGGGCGCACCCGTGGCAACAAACAGGGAGTGCAGAGCACAAAGCGGCGTTGGGGTTAGCGGTTAAGAGTCTAGTCTGTTGGGGTCAGCAGGGATGAGGGCGTCCTCGAACAATTGCAGAGCGCGGAGCCTGGGAGGCATGTATCGGGCATAGCTAATCGAGCACAAGAGGCGCACTAGGGGTTCCCACACTGCCTTGAAGCGCACCCCCCTGAATTGTATCCGCGCTGTGAGTAGTTCCATAGTCAGGATCTGCCAGAGGCGCACGAACCAGGATGCTATCGGCGGCGCCTCTGTTCGCTTCCAGTACAGGGCAATGAGCTGTTTGGCAGCACCTAGCATGTGGAGGGTGAGGATCCAGTCGCTGCGCGTGAGGGCCCTAAGTGTGGGGGGTCGGATGCCCAGTAGGAGTGTGCAAATCTCTTCAGGGAGGGGGAAACCCAACACCTTCTTGATGTGACTGAGGACCTCCTTCCAAAAGACAGCTAGGGTAGGGCAGGACCACCAGATGTGTACGAAGTCGCCAGTCACAGTTCCACACCTCCAGCACAACGGCGAGGTAGTGGGGAACATTTTGCTGAGTCGCAGGGGGGTGTAGTACCATTGCGTCAGCATTTTGTATGCGTTTTCCCTTTGCGGGATGCTGCGGTAGGTTTTGGGGATGTCGTTCCAGAGCCGAGTCCATTGAGAGGGTGTGATGTCAGCGCCTGTCGCCGACTGCCACTGTTTCTGATAGGGGTGTACAGGTGGGGCGGTGGGGTGTTGCAAGATGTTGTAGATCTGGGAGATGAGCCGTTTCAGCCCCCCGAGGGATCGTGCCAACTTCTCAAAGGGGGTATACGTCCTAGTAGCAGCTTGGTACATGTCCTCCCCTGAGGTCCAGTGGCGCAGCTGCGTGTACTGTAAGTGGGCGGTGGGGGGGAGCCTGAATTCCTCCTTGCAGTCTAGCCATGTTTTAGGCGATCCGCCAAGAAAAAGGTCTCCTGCAACTCTGCAGTCGCCTTGCGTCCAGCTCTCAAAAGCTCGGGTCCGGGCGGCTGGAGGGAAGTGCGGGTTACCCGCAATGGGAGTATGCGGAGAGGGAAACGTGGTGAGACCCTTGGCCACTGCCACCCTGTCCCATATCTCAAGAACCGTCCTCGTGGGGACCGCAAGATATGCACTTCTGGAACGCGCCACTCGCGGCAACCAAGGCAGGTCCCATATGGTGCGCCCCGTAACCGATCGGTCCATGTGGAACCAGTGCTTGTCGCTTTCGCGTGCACCCCATTCGATCACGTACCGGAGGTGCGATGCCCAATAGTAGTGGAGGAGATTCGGGCAGGCAAGACCGCCCCTGTCTCTCGGTTCCATCAGGACTTTCTGCGAGAACCGGGGTCTTTTGCCCCCCCATATGAAGGACGTAAGGTCGCGTTGAAGGTTTCTGATGCAGTGAATCGGGATCGGGGTGGGGAGGCACTGGAAAACATACAGAATGCGGGGAAGGACGGACATCTTGACAGCGTTGAGCCGCCCCAGCCAGGAGACCATCAAGGGTTTCCATTTGCGCAGGTCAGCCAGGACTTCCTTGCGGCAAGAGGCCCAATTCCTCGAGGACCACGAGTCAAGACGGGGCGCGAGATCTAGGCCCAGGTACTGAATATGGCTGTCCGCCCAGCGATAGGGCGTGACCCCCTGCAGGAAAGAGATCTCCTCGTCTGGGACGGTGAGGTTAAGCGCCCAGGACTTGGCATGGTTGATTTTAAGGCCGGACGCCTGTTCAAACAGGGAAAGGGCTTCGTGCACCGCGGGGAAGGAGACCCGAGGGTTCGTGAGGGTAAGAATCAGGTCGTCGGCGAAGAGTGCTACCTTATTGGTGCGCCCTCCGAGGGGGACACCATGAATATCAGGGGTACGCCTAATCAGCTCCGCCAGCGGCTCAACCGCAAGGGCGAACAAGAGCGGCGACAGCGGGCATCCCTGTCTCGTACCTCTGTGGACCGAAAGCGGCGATGTCAATTGGCCATTGACCCGAATTCGGGCATGCGGTCCTAGGTAGGGGGCCATGCACCTGGAGATCATGATAGGGCCAAGACCTAGTTTCTTGAGGACCGCCCGCAGGAAGGTCCAATCGATCCGGTCGAAGGCCTTTTCTGCGTCCAGCGAGAGGAGACAAGCCGGTAGTTTCCAGTGGTGCACCTTTCCCACCAAGTGCGCCAGCCTGCGGACATTGTCGGCTCCCTGGCGGTCTCGGATAAATCCCACCTGGTCCGGATTCACCAGGCCCGGCATGTGTGGGTCAAGTCGTTTGGCCAAGACCTTGGTGTAAATTTTAAGATCAGTGTTAAGGAGGGCGATGGGGCGGTAGGAGGCGCACAGGTCCGGGTCTTTCCCAGGTTTGGGAATCAGGGCTATTTCCGCCAGACCCATGTCAGGGGAGGGGCCGACGGTGTCAGAAAAGGAGCTGTAGAGTCGTAACAGATGTGGGCGGAGCTGGGTCAAGAACAGACGATAGAAGGCCAACGGTAGGCCGTCTGGCCCCGGGGTTTTCCCCACGGGGAGATCCTTAACCGCCTCCGTTATTTCCTCCTCCTGTAAGGGGCTCTCCAGCGAGGCCGCACATGCCGGGGACAGGATAGACCCCCCATAGTCTGCGAGGACGGCCTCCCGGGCCTCCGGGGAGGTGGGCTCCTCGGCATATAGGGAGGTATAGTAAGCAACAAAGGCGGCCTGCTTGGCCCTCTCGGCAGTGGCGCAAGTGCCGTCCTGCTGCTTGACGTTGGCGATGTGGGCCCTAGCGGTACGTGCCCGCAGCCTGCCGGCCAGTAGGCGGCCAACCTTGTCCCCACCCTCGTAATATCGTTGCTTGAGTGCTAGCAGGGAGTGTTCCGCCTTGTTGGTGCGCAGGGTGCGGAGTTGCCCCCGTAGGTTAGCTAGAGCTCTCTTTGACGCCCGCGAGGGGGAAGTCCGGTCTCGGGCCTCCGCAAGCTTGATTTCGCTAGCCAGGTCGGTTTCCATCTTGAACTCCTCCCTCCTCCGTGCCGCCGCAAGGGAGGTGATGTGACCCCGAATGGTGGCCTTGAAGGCGTCCCAGATCGTGTGGAACGGCAGTTCAGGGGTATCGTTAACGGCGAAGTACGAGTCTATGGCGTCACGGATGCTGGCTACGTCGTCCGGGTCCCGAAGGATCCTCGGGGGGAGCGTCCATCGGCGTTCACGAACGGCGTGGGACAAGGGGTCCTGCAGTAAGAGCTCCACGTGAGCGTGGTCTGACAGGGAGATGTCGGAGATAGTAGCAGCCAAAGAGTCTCGGGCCATCTCAAGGGAGGCGAAAAGATGGTCGATTCGGGAGTATGTCCTATGAGAGTGTGAATAGAAGGAGTAGTCCCGGATCCCCGGATTGTGGTAGCGCCACACATCCACAAGTCCCAGGTCCCGTAGCTGTGATTTAAGAGTGGAAGACATTGCTCCCGCTCCATTAAAGAGGGCTCCCGCCCGATCTAGCTCGGGGTCCCAAACAAGATTGAAATCGCCGCCCAGGATCACATTACTATCGCCCGATGGGAACTGCTCCCGCAGGAGTGTCTGGAGGTATTTGTCCTGCGACTGGTTGGGAGCGTAGACACACCCAAGCGTGAACTGCGCACGGCCCAACTGTACCGTGGCTCGGAGGAAGCGCCCGTCAGCACTTTTGAAAGGTTTCACGGATCCCCGCCTAATGCCAGCCCTGCATAGGATTGCCACCCCCGCTGTCTTGGTGTCAGAGGATGCCCAGAACTGTGTAGGGTATCTAGGGTGGGCCATGCGTTTGGTGTCTCCCCTGAGAAGGTGCGTCTCCTGGAGGAGGATAATGTCAGGGGCGTGGTGTAGGAGGTAGCGCCATACCTGCTGCCGCTTGTTGGGGGAGTTGAGCCCTTTGACGTTGAGAGAGAGGACTTTCAAGGGTGTAGGGATGTTCGCTGTCATAGCACTAAGGGGGAGTAGAGTCGCGCATGACCCAGTGTAGCAGACCCTCCCGTAGACAGCACAGCGGCAGCCGCTTCTCGCCTCCAGTGCGGCAGCCCCCGCAGAACCCACCCCTCCACCCCACCGCAGGCGCGAGAGGGGCAGTATAAAAGTAAAGTAGGAAGAGGAAAGTGAGAAAAAAGAAGAAAGGCACAAAAAAGAGATCGAATCAAAACAGGCCAACAGGGCCAGTATACAATGTCCCAGGTATCGGACATCCTCTACCCGAGGGTTTGGATGAATCCAGGAATGTCACTTCCTACAGGACAAGGGGAGGAAGCGGAGTTCCGGGCAAGTAGAGTAGGATCAAATCGTCTCAGAGCCCGTCCACCCCGCTGCCCAGAGGTAGTCCGGGGGTGTGTCAGGCTGCGGGGTCACTCAGTCCGTTTAGGCGCCAGTGGGGCGCAGGGGCCCTGCGATGAAGTCCATGACCTGAGGGAGGCAAGGGGCGTCATCTTTTCCGCGAACAGTGGGGGTAGGCCATCATGAAGCAGGGAGACACGCTGAGGTGCCTAGAAGGCGAGCGTGTGTACGGGGTAGCTGGAGTCACAGTGGCAACGTTCAATGGTCAGCCGGAGTTGAGGGGCGATCCCCACCCTCAGAACCTGAAGCAGGGGGCTGGGAGGCTCGCTCCTCGCGATCGCCCTCGAGGGAGCGGATGTGGGCAATGATGTCCTGCTTAGTTTGCGAGGTAGAGAGTGTGTCCACCGGAGGGGACCGCCGTCGTCTGCGCACAGTGGACCATTCAGAGCGTGGAGGAGCCCTCCCCGAGGGGGGAGGGCGCGTCGGGCTGTGATCTGGTGACTCTGGCATGTCCAGTAGTTGTGCCGCCTCTCGGTAGGATCTAAGTGACCTGCGCTTGCCTTCCCATCTGAAGATGAGTGCAAAGGGATGCCCCCATTGGTAAGAGATGTTGAGGGTCCGGAGCTTCTCCGTGATCGGGCGGAAGACTCGCCGTCTGTGGAGTGTGGTGGGGGCCAGGTCCTGGAAGATCTGGATCTTGTGGCCTTCGTAGCGCAGGTCCGGGTTATCCCTAGCCGCCTTCAAGATGGCCTCCTTCTCGGTGAAGTAGTGGAGCCTGGTGACGATGTCGGGCAGAAGACCCGCTTTTCCCCCCGCTCCGAAGACACGGTGCGCGCGGTCCAGGCGCGGTGGGGGGGCGTCCTCTTCACCCCACACCGCTTGCAAGAGTAGGGCCACATAG
Source organism: Lissotriton helveticus (assembly GCF_964261635.1). Classification (NCBI taxonomy): domain Eukaryota; kingdom Metazoa; phylum Chordata; class Amphibia; order Caudata; family Salamandridae; genus Lissotriton; species Lissotriton helveticus. The sequence continues at coordinate 1,098,193,896 of NC_136057.1, read as the reverse complement.
GCCATGGTATTAGTCCCCTCTTCTCCGAGTGGCACACCCCGTATGCGGAGGTTGTTGCGGCGTCCCCTGTTTTCCAAATCTTCCTGCTTGATCTGGAGCTGGATATGTTGTTCCTCGAGGGTCGCCACTCTCTGCCAAATCTGTTCTAGGTCCTCCGTGCGGGAGTCGACCGTTCTTTCCAGGCCGTCGACGCGATCGCCAAGGTCAGTGACTTCTTTGCGCATTTCTGTGACGCAGGTGTGGACCTCCGTCCTGAGGGACCCAATTTCAGTCTTCAGATCGACCATAAAGGAGGTCATGAAGGCCTGCGTCACCGGTGGGGAGTCGGGCGGCGGTGGGGGCTTCCCCCCTGGCGGTGCCGAGGGCCCACCGGTGGGTGATGGCGAGCCCGCCTTACCCCACATAGAGGCTACTGACGCCCCTCTGGTCGTCGTGGGCGTGGGGTCCGGTTTACTCCCCTTGCCGCGTGTCATGGTCCAGGGCGAGTCCGCAGCTAGGTCCGTCTGCTGGCAGGGCGCGGGGCGCACTCAAGGTGGGGGGACCTGAACGTTGCAGGGCCGCTGGAGGTGGTTCGGGCCTGAGTCCCACAGGCGGAGGCCGCCGGAGATCCCTGGCAAGGCGCAGTCCCTATGCCCCACCAGGGTCAGGGCCAGGTCTCAGCGCAGCGTCCGGTCAGCCCCTGAGTAGCAGCTAGAGGGTGCCCGGGGGGCCCCCCGGGTGTCACAGCTCCCCAAGTGCGGCGGGAAAAGCAGAAGGCCGAGGTCCTCGGGGTCCCCGTGCAGGCGCGGCAGGTGCGTCCGGTCCGCGGCCCACCAGGCTTGGCGGGACCGGGCCTCAGCAAGGGGGGGGCCAGAGGGCACAGCTATAGAATGCGGGGACCACCAAGAAGCAGGGTCCGCCTGCGAGCAACGACCGGACTGCTCCCCAGGTCGCCGTCAGCAAGCGCAGGGCAAGCGAGGGCCCCCCAGTAGGGCTCCTCTGTGTCTGTGTCGCCGAGAGGAGAAGAAGGCGGGAAGGTCAATTGTCAGGCCCCGCAGCTGCCGGACCCCCGGGGAGGCAGCCGGGGAAGGGAGGAGGTCAGCGCGCTGCAGCTCACCGGGTGGGTCCAGCGCCGGGCGACGGTGCAGAAGTGCGTGGGCACGGGCCACCTGGTTGTCCTCGTGGCAGGGCCTACTGGCTGTACAGGGCCGGGAGCTCACGTAGATTCGGCGCCAAGGCCGCCGCAGTTCCAGCAACTCCGGCGCGATTTCGCCGGCGACAGGCTGTCCCTAGGCGGTGACCAGAGTGAGCCCGTGCAGGGGGCCACGTGGTCCTGCGTTCGTGATTGGGGGTTGCGGTCAGGCGGGCCCCCTAAACAAGCCACCAATCTAGCAATAAGTAGTCCACAAGCGGGGGTGTCAGGCTGCCAGGCAGGGGCCCCCAGACAGTGGGTTGTGTGGGAGAAGCAGCCAGGAGTTGGGGCACACAGCGCCGGGGCCCTCCAAGGCCCTCCAAGGCCCGTGTCTCAACAGCACTCGGCCTTCAATCGTCTCCCCGGGTCGTTGCCGAGGCATCCATGGCAACCAGAGGTGCCGGCAGGGATCGCGGGTGCAGGGGAGCCAGGTCGCCGTCCCCAGGCGCGTCGCTGTCGAGAGCACCCCAAGGAGTGAAGATGGCGGGCAGTGCCGCGAACAGGACCCCCCACCGCCAGGCCCCTCCGAGGACAGACAGGGGGAGGGGGGGGCAGTAGGGGGGGGCTGCGGCGCGCCGCTGCTCACCGGGAGAGTCCCTCGGCGGGTGCGAAGGTCGCTGTCGGCGCTCTCGGCAGGGGGCCTCCGGCGATCTCTCCGTGGCAGGCCTGGTGTTCCCGCCAAAGCCGGGACCTCCCGTGGCAGTGGAGTCCGGGCAGCCGCAGCGTCTCTCGCTGGAGGTAGACCGGCCCCAGCAGCCTCCAGGTAGCGATGCAGGTGACCGGTGGGGGTCCGCTGGAGAGGCACAGCCGCTGGGGAAGCCTGGGGGCGTCCGACAGCCCCCGCTGATCGTCGCTCTAGCCCACTCTTCAAGGATCAGACAGGCATCTCGCCGGCGAGCTCCGCTGCAAGATGGCGGCCGGAGGTCAAGCTCGGAGGTCCCCGGGCAGCAATCGCCGATGGCGGGGATCTGGACGGCTGCAAACTGCCACCGGAGGGGATCGCTGGCAGGGTGGCAGTGGACAGGGGACCCCCAGGGGCAGGCACCCCCCGGATCTTCGCTGAAACAGGCGTATTAAGGCAGCAGGGTGACGGAGCTCTCACGAGACGCGTCCGATCACATCGCTGTCTCGGCCACCCTATTCCTTATTTTGCGATTGCACTTAAGGAATCACAAAATCTGCGATTCCTTAAATGCAATGTATCAAAGAAATATTTATGCAAAAATGCCAATAAGGATTCGCAGATTACCACCAACTTCTAGTTGGTGGTAAGTTGCGAATTCTTTTAAAAAAAGCAATTTATTTAAATTCCAAAGGTGCCATATGACGCTCATACATGCCCTTAGGGCATGTATGTGCCCCATATGCCCACACATGTCTTTTTCAGGGGTGCAGCAAGGTGTTCTTGTGACACCCCTGCACCCTTGAAAATAATCGCAATTTGCAATTAGCAAATTGCTAATCGCAAATATCCCCTTCATTAATATTTGCCTCCTGGACCATAGAAATGAATGGGACAATTGCGATTAGCAATTTGCTAATCGCAATTTAGGAATGATAAGGAATCGCTAAAAAGAAGCAATTTCCTACATACATACCGTTTTGCGATTTCTAAATAGCGATTCCTTAAAAATCGCTATTTAGGAATCGCTAAACGGTATGATGATACATATGGCCCAAAGTCTGTTCCATTATGTTACACTTCATGTCCATAAACTTCTATTATTTTTTCTCTTATTCAACAAACTGCGCCTATGTGATTCATGTTTGCCGCAATTTCTTTGAAGCTGGCCTGATATTATAGTCACGGTTGGCCTTCAAAGCTCCGTGCATTGTGGATTAGACTATCTCATTTCAGAGCCCTCAGCTGCACTGAAATGTAATAGTCACCTAGTTAGCCCATGTAGTCTCTGTTTGCACCTTCACTTTAGGCACATGGCGTGCTAGCTCCTCAATGTGCAGCCAACACTACTCTGGTCTGCTGCAGGTAGCCTCCGGTGAGTGCTGTTGGGCGTGCAGGCAATAATAGAGACTTAGTTTGAAGAGCGGTCAGGAGACAGTATGGTTTGTATAATTTTGCTGAATAGACCTCAGTAAGCACCTTGTCATCCTCTCGACTGTGACTGGGCATATGGTGGAATTCCTTGTTGCAGAAACTGGGCCTGGGTCTCAGTATAGGGCGCTTCAGCCTGACTTGCTGCCTTTCCTATGAATGGGATGATAAGATCGTTGGATGAAAGACCATTCAACAAGCTCTTCCTGCAGGGATGTTCTCTCGGCTCATTTGAGAACAACCGAGGGCACGTCAGGACAACACCATTTTTCACCCTTGCTGAAAAAAGAAACAGATACAGACATCTACCCACCTCTACTTTTTGAAATGTTGCCATGTGCTGTGACACTGCCTGGCACTGATATATGGTGGCATGGCAGGAAGATGATAGAGGGATAATGTAAGGTGGGGACATGTGGCTCAGTATTAATCGTGCCTAGCTCAGACACTTCTCCATTATCCTACTGGTACTCACTTGGTGAACTCAATAATGAAAGTCTGTGGAAGACATCAGTGAAACTCTGCCAGGCTCTAAAATGAGACCATACCAACCTTCTCCTGGGAATAGAGAATTGACCTGCCTAGTACAATGAGAGAAACAGCGGAGGAACAGTCTGGCAAATACAGAGATGAGAGGCCAAACAAGGATTGATAACGGTACAGTAAAATGATGAGGGAAATCAACACACACTTCCAAACAATGTTGTTGGAAATGTGTCATTCCTGCAGGGTTATATGGAGTTTATCCTGCCATATCTTTTTCCGGTTCATCGTCCGAGAGCCGAGAAACGCATCGCGAGTTTTGGAGTGAGTGTTTAAGCTTCTGGAGCGGACCCGAGCGGAGCGGAGCCGAGCATTGATGTGGTCGCCTGCCACCTGACGCTTGCTGCACAGTTTGAACGGAGGAATCCCAAAACCGAAGCTGCGGCAGTTGGGCGGTGGCTGTGGGTGGTGGCTGCGGGCAGTGGAGACGGCGGTGTGAGCAAGAGCAGGTGCGGAGGTGTTTGCGACCACGGCCGGTGCCCTGGAGTCCCGAGAGGAGCGGGAGGCAAGCCAGGAGGTGCGACCACGGTCACGACCACTAGCTGTGGCCTGAATTATGACAGAGCAGGTGAGGAGCAAGTGTTCCCCTGCCGCTCACCTAAAGTTTGGAATATTGCCCAGCAATACAATCCCTGCCCTGAACTTTGCGCCTCTGAGTAGCAGCACAGAGTTGAAATGAGTGAGAGGGCAAGAAATAAGAGTCCCTCAGTCCCAAAAAAATGACTATTCCCACTCCAGTGAGTGCAACGGTAGGAAAAGCGTTGGATAGTGGGAGGGTAAAAATGACTATTCCCACTCCAGTGAGTGCAACAGTTGGGAAAGCGTTGGATAGCGGGAGGGTAAAAATGACTATTCCCACTCCAAAGAGTGCAACAGTAGGGAAAGCGTTGGATAGCGGGTAGGTAAAAATTACTATTCCCACTCCAGAGAGTGCAACAGTAGGGAAAGTGTTGGATAGCGGAAGGGTAAAAATTACTATCCCCACTCCAGTGAGTGCAACAGTAGGGAAAGCGTTGGATAGCGGGTAGGTAAAAATTACTATTCCCACTCCAGAGAGTGAAACAGTAAGGAAAGTGCTGGATAGCGTAGGGGTATAAATTACTATTCCCACTCCAGAGAGTGCAACAGTAGGGAAAGTGTTGGATAGCAGGTAGGAATAATTTACTATTCCCACTCTACCAAATGTAACAGTAGAGAAAGTGTTGGATAGCGGGAGGGTAAAATTACTATTCCCACTCCAGAGAGTGCAACAGTAGGGAAAGTGTTGGATAGCGTAGGGGTAAAAATTACTAATCCCACTCCAGTGAGTGCAACAGTAAGGAAAGTAGTGATTTAATAATTAAATATATATACATTAATTATCAATACCAATAAAACAATATGAAAAATAAATTACCAGTTACAAATTATTTAATAATTAATTAATTTTAAATACCAATACATATTAATTATTAAAAATTCATTACCTATTATTAATTATCAACAAATTAATTTTCAATACCAAAATGTAATACATAATAAAAAAATACAAATTAATAACTAATTAACAGTACATTAATTATCAATACACAAAAATAATTTCAATAATTACTTAATTACAATTAAATTACTTGCCACCCTATTCCCCTATAAACCCACAACCCGCTCCGAATAATAAATTAATACAATAATATAATTATCAATTAATCAATATTAATTACCAATCAATAAAAATTAATTACCAATTATTAATTAATTAGCAATAAATCAATTATCAATACCAATAAATACAAATAAATAATGACTCAGTTACAATTAAATTACTTCCCACTCTGTTCCCATATAAACCCACAACACACACTGAATAATAAATTAATAGAATTAATATAATTATCAATGTATCAATTAAAAACAATTATTTACGAATTATTAAAAAATAATTACCAATTAGTAATTGATTAACAATACATTTTTATCAATACCAATAAATAAACATAAATAATTACTTAATTACAATTAAATTACTTCTCACCCTATTCCCCTATAAACCCACAACCCGCTACAGAACTAAAACACAAAATAAAATTAAAAATAATTAATAATTACTAAAAATTTATATTTAATTTATTATAATTAAATTAATTCCCACCCTATCCCTGCTTTGGTTGTGTTTCTCCGGTCAGGGTAGCTCCAAACCCAATGGGAGGGGAGGAACTGACTAGAGATGGTTTAGGGGTGTTCAAAGGCTACCTTCTTACCCACAGGCTGGCACTGGGTATAAAAGTGGACCCCCAATGATGTCTCCTCAGAACATTCCTGGGCTTGTGAAGAATCATCAGAAGGACTGCCCTGCTGTTTACAGAACCTGAAGGGGCACTGGTCCTGTTTGCCTTGGATGCAGGACCCCAGAAGTGACTCCAGTGGCAGTTGGCTGGCCTCCTGTGTGAGCTACAGGGACACAATGAGCTTCCAGATGTCTCTCTCTGCAACTCCCCAGCTGACCAGTTCCAACTAGGCCTGTCCTGGACCCTGCTGCTGGTCCTTGCTGGAGTGAGTCCTAACTCCTAAGTGGTGCATCCCAGGTCCTGAATCCTTGACTAATGTTAGTGTACTCCTCCTGTCCCCATACTGCAAGAAGTGGTTCTTAGAATCTTTTTGTCAACATTCTGGGGCTGATTCCAATCTGGGTCGGAAAGCACTCCGACCGAGCCGGATCTGGGGTGTTTTCCGACCGATCCAGACTCCTGCAGTCCCACCGAGCGAGTACGATGCGGCCGTATGCTGTCGGACTCGGTTCAGTCGGACTCCCAAAGAAGTCAATGGGAGCCGGTCGTACGACGTGTACATGGGCTCCCATTGACTGAATGGGTACGTCGTGGACAAGTGTGCCCCCTAAAGTGGGTACACATCTGTGCCATCCGCACCGTACATGCCTGTGTTGGGGAGACCCATGGGTCTCCCCCTGTGCCCGAGTCATGAGGCTGTTGGTGATTGGGGTCTGACGCGGACCCCCGAAATCCGACTCCGGGAGCTATTGCGAGCCGGACGCTCCAACTCGATCGGGCTGTCCGAATCGACCATCGTACTAGCTCGGTCGTAAACCGTCTCCATTGCGCGCCACGATTTGCTTACGACGGAGTCGTACGGAGCAGTTTGGACCCGATTCGGACAGAGATTTTGCGCTTGTTTGCATGATACTTGACGTCCCGACCCGTGTACGACTGGTGGAAAATCAGCCTCCGAATCGGATCCGCTAATGCCAAACGTGATTCGGTGCCCTTCCGACCGAGATCGGATTCGGCCCCTAAGTCTGGAGAACCTATAAAGACCGGGCTCACCATCGAAACCACAGCCATCAACACTGAATCGCCAGTTGACCTCAACTTGCCAGCTTGACAAACTAAGGGAGATTCGACTTCCTGAAAAGTTTCTTAGTCCAAACACAGAGGGCTTCACTGGGATCGATGCTTTCCTTTGGCTCCAAATTCACCCAATAGGAGCTTTCCCGACTTCACAGCTGACCATACCGGGGATTGTCTCTTCAGCAACCTGCTATCATGAAGCCCCTTTTCTCATACAGCTTGCAGCTTGCTCCAGCGACAAGTAGTCAACAATCATTTTCTCACCATAAAATGTTATACGTCAGAAGGTGAACTTTCCACTGGGACCAACCTGGTCATTTTGTTCGACATGCACTCCATTGCGGTCGGCCTTAACTTTTGATTTTGACAGGGTCTAAAGTGACACTTTCTGCTTTTTGGTACGATTTTTTATTCAAACTTTGCACAGTGCCTCTAAGTCAAGCCTGACTGCTTTGTGTCAAGCTACTAGAGGGTTAAGCACCGGTTTATTTAGTGACTTTATTAGTTCACCCTGACAATGATTGTAATTATTATTTGAGGTGGGTCCTTAGCCCCCTCAACTAATACTCCCATTTCTTACACATGTGATACACTGCCTGTCTGAATCTCATGATATTTAGGTTGACCCTAGCCCTCAGTTTGACAGAGAACCATTTAAATACCACATGCATGCCTGCTTAGGATATCTTCTGCCAGGGGCTGGAGTGCGCTACATACACCAGGCCTGAGAAGGAAGGAAGAACATCTTTGGCTGTTCTGCCCTCTGCTGAAATGCGAAATGGCACAAGCTGTCAGATAAGTATGATATTTATGTTTCACAGTTTTGCACCTATAAAAGTCCACATTAATGTAAACTGCTGCTCAAAATCTGCAATTAGTGTGAGTTAAAAAAATCCTGAGTAACCGGCAATACAAGGAGAGCAGCGATGGGCTTTTCATCACTATAGATGTGTTGCGATGGTGGTTGTCAAAACTAGATTGACTGCCTTGTCTAGCACTCAGCAGTCACAGGCTATTTAATATCTCGTTAGTCAAGATCTTGTTGTAGTTCTCACCTTCCCACTTCTGCTTGCCATTAAAATTCAGGAAGTTTAATTTAGTACAGCAACATATATGGTAACTTCCATTAGCCAATTCTGAATTGTTACCTTACAGACCATACATTTAATGTTGAAGGGGGTAAAACTGCAAGTTCCAAAATGCAACCTACTGTTGGATAAAATTGTCATTACTGAAAGAAGATGGCAACCATATAAAGACTACAAAGCATTTAAGTACTATCCTGCCTTTTCTCAATACAAGATAAGAATGGGTCTAAAATTCCAAGAATGCACAAAGCAATTGACTAAAACGCAGCTGCCCTGGAGCTGTCAAAATATGTGGGCCCATGTGGTATGAGCAGTACATCATAATCTTCAAAGGCGTTGTATGACACACTTTAATTCCTACTCCCAGACTTTGATTGGATGCCAGAAGCTAACTCATTGGAGGGGGCTGTGCTGCCCTGTGCTGGTGAATCAGAGTCTGGTCACGGAATGTGCCCCGCTGACTTTGATTGTGGTGTCAGAATTGACATGTGTTGCCTTTATGGGAATATGAGAGCTAGGGCTTAGCAGTGCTGTACATTAGCCATATAATACAACGTTAATAAAGTATTGTATTTCTCCCAAAACAATGATATATCATTTATTAATGTGGTATAAATGTTTCCAAAAAGATCTGTCAGAAAACAAACCGGAAGCAAGTTGGTGACCTTGAAGGGCCTGAGGTTTTCCAGGCTCGTGCACGTCTAGCACAGATTTTTTCTTTGCAACCTGTGATTGCAGCTGCAAATGTGCAATGGGATCAACAGAACCACAATTCCCAGGGAGCAAACGAAAATCCTGGACTGGACGAGCTAGTGAAAGATAGACCTGGACAACCTGAGAGCTCTGTGCCCTTCAGAATGATTGCACCTCTTATAAAGCTGTTTGTACCCCATGACACTGCACGCAAGAGGCTAATTTCTGAAATTGATTTCATTATATCAGGCTTCTTCAACAAGTAACTTGTGAGCTACTGGCAGCTCTCGCTACGTATAATTCGCTCTCCTCTGTCCAGCTCAGCCTACTAAATTAGAAGCTTTTGCTGGACTGAATATATGTATACCGAAATTGAAAAGTGTGCGTTAGGGACACAAAGGTGTGTATTTTCAGAACTAATACGCTGATAATTGAATTTCCAGAACCTATGTGAAGTGGATATTTCAGTGATAAATCATATGGCAATGGTGAGGCTTATTACAAACACTATTACCTTCCTGCCAGGGGCATTTAAGATGTGGCCATTTTATATTCCTGTTACTCGTCGTAGGTTTGATGGGCTTTACTAGAGGAGACAAACGGTCCCTCAATAATCCATTTTACGAGTCAGGATCCATGTAGCTTTATATTTTGTAAAGTCAACGTACTTTACGAATGGGATCTGTAAGTATACCGACCCACTACATACACAACGCGCTTTAGGGTGCGCGTTGATACAAACGACACGCAGCTGGGGCCACCCTTTTTTGGCCACCGCACACTTTTCGGTCCTGAAGAAAGCCTCACGATTACCGAAGAAGGCTGAAACTAGTAGACCTGTACACACTTTTATTGTGATATAGAGGGGCATCACCACCTCATATATATCCGATCATTGTTTTTACCCATGCCATAGGACCCTTCTATTAAAACTTTTACAAGGGTATTTCCTATAGGCATTTTTAACATATACCTCACTTCACATAGCACTGTCCACTTATACACAAAATCCCGCTCCACTGTAAACAGGCGTTGTAGCACAGCTGGATCGCATTCGGTGATCCAGCTGGGCCCCGATGATGAAGCATGCCACCTACTAGGTAGGTGGGTGAGGGGTTTTCAAACAACAAGAATGTGTTGTTGACTCTCAAGGGCTATGCTCTGACCAGTACCTGCCTGAGGTTTTGTCTCTGTTGTTGCATCGCATTTTATATTATCGACATGAAGGTATTCCAAATGGAAGACTCTTTTTTTATAACAGAAGTCCTGGCAATTTTGCCTCATGCACTGAGGGGATCATTGTGGGTAATTTTACATAGGTTGGCCACTAACATAATTTTGTCTGATGTGGGCACGATTACAACGTTGATGATATTAGTATCTCAGGATAATTCATATTGCTCATAGGTAAGTCTTATTACAGAAAGTGTTGGCGATCCCTGCACTATAGGGACATAATTGCTTTGTTCAATATCCAGTCGTGTATGCGTCACTCACTGAGTCACACATACGGCATTGAAATGCCACGTGTAAGTAGGCTGTAAACAAGGAAATGTCACACAAAGGCAATTTGAAAACATAGGGCCTCACTTTTTGTGACGCACCACCAGCAGCGTAAAAAATGTGCCTTGTTTCACCATATTTACAAAGTGACGCATCTAGGTAGATGCGTCACTTTGTAAACCCCTGCGCTACATTCTACCTGCGACAGGTATAATGTATGCAGGGGGGCATTCTGACACAAGAAGAGGTCATAGAATTGATGCAGTGAAATCTATAAGATTTCACCGCGCCACTTCTAGGACGCAAATGCGTCAATTTCTTACGCATGCCCCACAGCAGGCGTAAGACTGACACAGGCCCTTTTACATGGGGCTTGCCCCATGTGAAAGTACACATTGCTGGAGTTGCGTCACTTTTGTGACACACTCCAGCAATCTGTCACTTTTGCGCCATACAGATAGGTCAGAAATACTGACATATCTGTAACTCCTTGCGCAATGATGCATCGTACTGTAAATATGACGCATCATTGGTGTCGCAAGGAGGGCGCAATGAAAAGTGACGCATCGCTGTTTTCACGCAGCGATGCGTCACTTTTCATAAATGAGGCCAATAGTATTTTACATGACGGAGATTGTAATTTAACAACAATTCAATTTACGTTCACTTTCTCTGCAGTTAGTTGAGAGCCATGAACTTTGTAGCCTTGAGACTTCGCCTCCACCCTATTCCAAAACAAAATGTAATTAAATTCCAAACCACCTCCCGTTATCGCTTTATAGTGAGACAGCGCTAAAAGGGTAATGGCATTTATTTAGAAACATTTGCTGAAGCATTTACATCCTCTTCTCTGCTGAGTCCTGCTAAATGGAATAGGTTACATGGGCACTTTGCTTACTGTGGAGAGAGACTTAAATGTAAGTCACTGGCGAAGCTCAATTAGGTTGAAAATTACCTAGAGGAGCTGGTCATTTATCAGTGTGGGTCAGGCTGCTCATCTTTGGGCATGGTTCCTAATGATGTGTATACAGTTAATTCCCTTTTGTCATGCTAAGCTAAGAAATGATAGAACATGTTGCTCGTCGTCAATCTCAGTGTTTTAGAATTCTTTCAGTTTCACAGGCATTTTCTTCACATTTCCGTCTCCTTAAAAGTCTTAACACGTTTGTTCAACTTGCAATACAGGTCGTAAATTGAAGATATAACGTTATTGAGTGCATACAGAACACAAAGTAGTAAATATCTATCATGGTCGTAAACCTAGTTTTAAGAAAAACAGTAAGAACAAAATAAATTACAGAATACACATGAATTCCGTTTTCTAAGTTGAAAACAAGATAAAGCAAACAGGTAGGGAAATATAGGACGTTGGGTATCCTCAAGAAATCACCGATCGATCGGGCACGGGTATGTGAGGCTGTCGTTGAGAAGGAGGGCGATTGGTAGACTGCTCAAAGACCACTATTTGATTCCTCCTCTTCTATCCTTCCACTATCCTTCTCAATCGAAATAACAGACTAACATATCCACCGCTCAAATTACGTCCATATTTCACTCTTCTAAATCACCACTAATCCTTTATGGGTTCCGGAGTAACGTGCTACTCACTGAAAAAGTGCTTTGATTCCTCGCATGGGCTAGTAATCGCTATATAACTTCAATAACAATACAATACACTAGTCTCAGGAGACCTCTGCGACCCATCCTTTATGGCTGCAAAATCAAGTAGTGCGCTTATTGGTTATACTTTTTATCAGTTATGGGCATTTGACTTTCTGCTTAGACTGGACGAAAGGCTGGAAAGTGCAGTTACCACAATGGACAATGCATTCCTGGAAACCAGAGGCGCAACTAGAGCCGCATTTCGGGGGGGGGGCTAAGAATTTTTTGGGGGGGGCTGAAACTTTAAGCAGTAGGTAGAGTGGCGCTGCAGGGGCTCTTAGAAGGGGTGAAACATCAACAAAGCCTCTTTGACATGCACATGGTCTTTTAATGACCTGTGAAGTGCTCGGGTGCGGCTGCGTGTGTGCCCAGGAGCTGTCTGAGCCGGGGCTGCCACACACGACGGGGGAGGGGGGCTGAAGCCCTTTGATTCCAATGGGTGTTGCGCGCCTGCTGGAAACTTGGTAGCATGCAGTGACGTAGCTAGCCCTCTGAGTAGAGGTAGTGGCCGCAGTGCAGGGGGGGGGAGTGGGGCAGGGCGAGTTTTCACTGTTTCTTTGCAGACGTATTGAGAAGTGGGGGGCTATTGCTGCCCTGCGACGGCAGGTAAGAGCCGCCCCCAAAACACGTGCCTCCCGCCCCCGGCCCCATACAGCTACGCCACTGGGAGCATGTTTGGTGTCACCACTTTGATGGAAGGAACGTGAAAATGTATATTGTTTTGAAACAGCAATGTGCAAGATTCGGTGTATTGTTAATGTTAAAATTATTATCTCTGCAGTCATTGACATGAGGGAATTATAGGTTTGCAGCAAGGAATTCCCATAGATAACATGGCATTATAACACCTTGATGAATTCCCTAATGAGGATTGCAAGCCTAATAAAACCAAGCTGATAAAAGGAATTTGTATACTAGCCAAAATCAAAAGATTTAAAAAATATATATATTGTTTCAGACCAAGACAGGAAGGAGATAAACTAGAAGATAGCTACGGAAATAAATAAATATAAATAATCCGTTTTGTAAAGTGCGAACATATCACCCCTTAAGATGTCAATGCCCTGGGGCCATCGGGGCAATTAAGTGAACTACTGCTGCGCCACATAATAATAATAATAATAATAATCCACATTTGTATAGCGCACAATCACCCGTTAGGGTCTCTAGGCGCTGGGGGCCGTCGGGAAGATTAAGCAAGCTATTGCCCAGAGTCACATGGTGCTGGGCTAACCTGCCGCCGGAGCCGGGGATCGAACCCTGATCCACAGATTCCAGCGTCAGTCGCCCTGGCCGCGGCGCCACACCTCTCAATAAAATAACATAAAATGAGCAAAACAATACAGGGAGAGGGAGTTGGTGATAAGGCTTCAGGATGGTAATAAAAATGTAGAAAAGGCAGGGTAAAGACCTTTCCTGTGTTATTGGAGTAAGGAAAGGTAATACCAGAGGGACTAAATGCAGAGACACAAATTTGCTAGCTGTGGGAGAAAGGGTAGAACCCCCTCTCTTTAAAAAGGAGTAGAGCAGGTAGTGAGTAAAAGTGGGAGGGAAGTGAGTACAGGGACAACAACACTAGAGGATGGGGAGTGGTAGTACCAAGAAGGTTCAGGGTATCATGCCATAGGAAAAAAGAGGAGGAGAGAACAAAGAAGTAAAGGCAATGAATATGAAAGCTTTTGGGCAGCTTAGAGGAAAAAACAGAATAGGAGACCTAAGCACCCTTGGGGAGGAGGGGTGTGGAGGAAGGCAAGATTAAGGATAATGAAGGGTTTAAAGTGGAGGGCACATCCTCAAGTTAATATGAAAAAAGAGAGAAGGATTAAGGAGGATTTCTTCTTTAAAAAACAGTTAACAAAGGGGCATGGTGGAAATGCAGATCTGACAAGAGCTGTCTCTGCTGAATTCCAGTTTACCGGACCCAACTGAGGGCGTATATCTCACATAATATGAGGCGCCTTCAAAATAATATCAGATTCCTTTAAAGGAAGCAATGGGGAATGGGATGCTTGGCTTTGCTGGTCTTGATACCGACATTTAAGCAGCTATCTGACCTTTATTGTAGGTACTCACCCCCTCCATGACCAAAAACAAAACCAGCAACCACGATGGCCAAAGCTTCTGCATGGAAGCGCTGCGTAGCTGCCCACAGTGGGAATAAAGTGTATGAGCTGCTGCAGGGGCCATAAGTGCATTGGTGCCAAGTTTGTCCCAATGCGTGGTGTCAATGGCCCCATTACTGCTATTGTGAGCTAGAAGCGAGGAGGTGCAGGGCCTTGCTGCCATTGTTGAAAATGTGTGCTGCTCCGGAAGAGGGGCAAACATGCCTAACCAATCCCGATGATGTTCTGATGCTGTTAATAATGTTAAGCAGCATGACAGAAGAGCCAAGATTGGGTGGAGCAAGCTGGCTCAGCGCTCCCTCAGGCACTGGGACCTGTTCCTGCTCTCCACCAAGCTGTTTAAGGCAGCTCGGATTGGAGAGGTTTAAAGTTTGCATGTCAAGCTGGCCGGCCAGAGTGATGTGCATTTTAAAGTGCAAGGCTCACCACTGCTACATGCTGCCAAACTGAAGCAATGACCCCGCTGTCCGACTCGACTCAGCTTCCAACATGAAAAATAAAATGCCCATAAAATCATTCTAATACTTTTTCATTTTTCACTTTTGCTGCGCTCGCTCAGAGCAGGGGGTGACACTCTAATGAAGGAGCCACTACTGGATGCTTGCTTAATTTGGGAGGCTGTGTCTCAAGATTAGATTTATAGCTGCTGGTGGGGCCCTGATATTTCCTGGCAACTACCCCTTCCATGTAGATTAACACTGCTACTTGGTGCTTACCTCTTTTATCCTTGATTTTGATACAGCTCCTGAAAAAGTAATTGTCACACCTATTATTATTTACTAAGGTTCTGACTCTCTTTCTTATTGTTCTTTATTTCGAACAGTACAGAGCAACACCAGATATAGCAATCTGAAACAAATTTCCTTAATTGCACATTTCCTTGTTGAGTTCTGACACCCTGGCCGTATCTGAACCTCGGAGTCCCTTGGATGGGAAGCCTCATTGGGTAATAGATCTGGGCGGCATTATTGGCATTATGAAACATGGCAGGCAATTCCTGATATTGGGATACACTAATGTTTCTTAAGAACACTACTTTAAATGTCAAGAACCTCGATTCACCCATGAAGCGGAGGCTAATATTAAAATGGCTTACTACAAATTAGAACATTGGAATGATGGGAGCTCTATTGAAAATAATGGAGTGCTCTGGGCTTATAATGGCTCGTATAAGCCTGGAGCTTCAACATTCCGATGTTTCTTTGTTCACAGCTCTGGCTGTGAACAAAGGCTTCAGGGAGCCTGAGGGGATTCCAATCCCCTCACGCTCCCATAAGGCTTTGTTTTTTTTTGTTAGAAATAAGCCTGGGCAAAGCACTACGCTCGCGTAGTTTGCAAAGGTTGTGCTACTTCGTACTACTTCGCACTACGCGAATTGCACGTGGCACAGTGCAAACACGTGTAGCGTAGTGCAGTGGTCATTTTTTGCTTGCTCGTGGTCCTCAACGTCAAGTTGGCGAGCGCGAGTAAGCAAAATGACATCCCGGCGAGACTTTTGTCTCATTTGCGATCAGCAACATCAAGTTGCCGATCGCGAGCGTGGAAAATCAACCTCCCAGCGAGATTCTCAACGCGGGGAGGTCAGGTTTCTCATTGCGAGTGGTCGCGTATGCTCGCAACCGCTCGCGATGAGAAACTACCAGTCTGCGTTGAGAAATCTGCCACTCGAGTAAAAATCTACTTGAGCGGCAGAAAACGACTGCTCGCACTATGCAAGACGCCATTTTCAATGATTGCACAGTGAGGACAAGCATCCGGCACTGTGCAATCATCGCTAACAGCGCACTACGCAGTTCACGTAGTGCTACGCGTAGGTCGCGTAGTGCGAAGTGCACTTCGCGTAGCTTCATGTAGCTTCGCGTAGCGCTACTTCGCGAACTACACCCGAGGTTAGTTGGAACATTCTGCCCTCTAGTGACAGAATGTTCTAAAAGCCTGATAGCCCTTCGTAGCTGGGCTATACCGGCTATTAAAGTCCCTCTCCCTTCTTAAAGGCCCTCGCCTTCGGCTCAGGCCTTTAATGCTGGAGAGTGCCTTTAATAGCCGGTATAGCCCACTACGGTGGGCTATAAGGCTATAGTAAATAGATAGCGTAATGTTCCAACACACTGAATTGAAGAGGGATTGCTTAAGCCTGTTTAAGTTATATTTGGTCCCATCTCAGTGCCACTAAAATATTCAGAATAAGAAAAAAAGGGAGCTGCCATCCTTTTAATTAAATGTGGGTTATCTTTCAGACTTGTGGTGGCATACTGAGAAAGTGATGGGAGGGTGGTGGGCGTCAGGAACTGAAAACATTGTACACAATCTACAGCCTCAATGTCAACAAAGGCAGTTTACAGTGAGTTTCCCCCCAACATGTTCTTGTTGTTCTTGGGATTTCTTGCTGGTCAGGGATTGCCACTCTTCACCCCAATTTTGACTGCTCTTCAGTGTGTTAATCCAGACAAGTACAGTGGGCTCTATGAATCATGGTACCAAAGATGTGAATTTACTTGACATTTTGAGGGCCCAACATGAAGGGGACAGGAGCTACACCTTTTTGGCTAAGGCGAATAGAACCTATTCAAGAATTGACTATTTTCTTGTTAATAGAATGTTTTCCATGATTATGATTGACTCTCTAACTGGCACTCGGGTAGTGTCTGATCATTCACCAGTTAGGGTTCTGTTGACTTGTTGCCTCAGACGCCCGTCCCCAGAAGGAACATTTGGCATCTAACTGAAATAGTTTTCATGGACCCAACAGATAAAAGCAGCCATTAGAGATACATTGCGAAACTATATTCCAGAAAATACAGGCAATGAGACGCCATGGGCACCAGACGCAGCCGGAGCCTTATTCACTCTCGACATGTAATTATGTATTCAAGAAGATTGTCAAGCATGCCCCCCCCCCTCATTATTCCGGAAGCAGCTGGATGGGGTGCTACCCTTCTTATTCCCACCCCTATTGCTGTGGATAGCCTGTAGCAGGGCATGTTGTTACTGTTGGCAATGGACTCTTATTGATACTCCTCTCTATTGTAGATGTATGCAATATGCTATTATCTTTGTTGATCTGTACAGTCAAAACTCATTGAATAAAGTTGTTAAAAAAAAGGTGGAAGTGAAAAAAACAAGTGAGACTATGGGGGTGGGGGTAAATAAAAAACAATAATAAATTTAAAATAAACACAGTCCTGCCGTTTTGTTGAAAAATGTGTCAAAACAGGTTTGACAAAAAATAGTTTCTTTAATTTGTTTTTGTTACAAAAAACATAGCCCTATTAAGTATTCCTCATGTGGCCGCTCCTTTTATAGTTACCTATATTTTTTAATGTTCATCACAATATACTTAACTGTTTGTGCATCATGCAGATGTGACTTGTTATGAGATCTTCATTCATATTTCTGAATTTACTACAAACTTCTTTTGTAACAGGTTTTGGCATCATACCCGTGCAAGAATGTATGTTTTCTGGTTCTGTGTTTCTAATGAAAACCACTATTTCACACCAGGAAAGAATGAGAGCAAGAATTTCGACCTTTGCAAACTCTCCCAAACATTGTCAAATGCACACCAAAAACGTAGTAGATTACACTACACACACACTGTTGGGAATTGTACCCTTGATGACATTGTGAGTACTGGGGAATGCCAACTCCCTTTTAGTCGATGAGGTTGGATCAGGAAGCCCATAGAGTTCAGTTAAGCTGCAGTGACAGGTAAGAGAGCTCTATGCATCCTTGTTAGTTACAGTCCTTAAGGGTAAGCCTGTAAGGTGTAGGTAGGCAGGGAGTCTAGCCCTGAAGAAAGCCGAGCAGCCATATGGGGAGACTGTCTTTGGCTGAAACATGTAGGCAATAGAACTTTTTTGGCTATTGAAACCATTGTGTGTTCAGGATACATCCAGACTTGTATACTTTTTTATTAATTACATGGGTACCTGTTAAATAAAGAGAAGTCCTGGGTTTTTCCCATAGTAATTTTTAACTGGAACCCTGCACTTCTCCGGAGAAATATCTTGGCTGGAGCTCACAAAATTTCCAGTTTGGCTGATCCCCCTCCGGTGTACTCGCCTAAGTAAATGAGAGGAGGCACCTAAGATGGGTGCATGGATAGAAAAGGCCTGTTGACTTGTTTTTCCTTCTTAGTCTGCAGTCTGATGGTGTCTTATCTGCAGGACACCATCATGAATGAATGAAGTAATTAATTCGTACTTGTATAGCGCACTTATACCCTGAGGTGTCTTGGCGCTGTACGCATACCGCTGTGGAACCTTTCCTGGCTTTTCCCTGTGAAATGCCCACTCCTGGGCACCCCCAAGGTGAAGCCAGGCATTCCAGCGCTGTTGGGGCCATTGTGGAGATTAGGCAAGCTATTGCCCAGAGTTGCAGAGTGGGACCCATAATTAGATTAGGCACCGAGGCGAGAATTATCGGGTCCGAGGAAATTGAGCCCAAGACCCGCCGAGGCAGGAATTGAACCCTGGTCCCGGGCCTGACCTCTGCATCCGGGTCTGCCGCTCTAACCATTGAGCCACACTTCTCCACCATCATCTGCAGTCTGATGATGTCCTAGCTGCAGGGCACCATCATCTGCAGTCTGATGGTGTCCTAGCTGCAGGGCACCATCATTTGCAGTCTGATGGTGTCCTATCTGCAGAGCACCATCATCTGCAGTCTGATGGTGTCCTAGCTGCAGGGCACCATTATCTGCAGTCTGATGGTGTCCTAGCTGCAGGGCACCATTATCTGCAGTCTGATGGTGTCCTAGCTGCAGGGCACCATCATCTGCAGTCTGATGGTGTCCTAGCTGTTGGTGTGCAGAGAACCATCAGAGATGGTGGCCGTGTCTGCAAGATAAGCGGGTTGCAGGTCTTAATGGCTTTGTAAATTATGTATTTGGATTTGGAAATGGTGGGGACTAGCAACGGGAGCCCATGGAGTGCTATTAATATAGGGGTGATGTGATCATATTACTACATTCCATGAATGAGATGTACCGTGGCATGTAGGATGGCCCTAAGCGATACCAGTGAGTAGTCTGGGTGGTCATCACATAGTGCTTTTCCATCATCCAGCCACATGAGTAAGAGGGCTTTCACAGCAGTTCTGAAAGGAGAGTTGGTTCAAGGACATCTTTGTTTTTTTTTTGGCTATGTGTTCCTTGAGGGTGAAGTTGGTGTCCAGGGTGAATCCAAGTGATTTGGTATTCATTTAAAGTGGTATTCGAAGCTGTCAAGTTTTATGTCACTGAACCAGGTTTGTACTGTATCTTGATTTATTTTCTCGGTAACTAACTGGAATTCTGACCTCATTAGAGCTTCAGGTAGGCTCTGAACGTCCAGGTCTGGATGATGTCTAAGCAGTGTCTAAGGCACTGGATATCTGAGGATACCAACAGCTTCAGGCTACTTGTAGTACTATGCCTTGATGCCAATGTTTATGCTAGGGTAAAGCATGGCCCCCTTATGGACTGGGGAGAGCAAAAATACATTTTTTTAAAGACAGAAGCAAGGTTAAAAAAAAGTGAGTTAATGCATAATGTGCTTTTGTGAACTGCTCATGTTTTTATAAGTTTTGTAGACTCTGTAAGGAGAGAACCCACAGGTGCACTTCTACTTGCCTCACTCATATAATCAGTGAGATATATATAAACATACAAGTCCTGGAGGGCTTCTAACTTATCAAGAGAATTCTTCTGCACACAGTGATTGAGAGACCACTGTGCCTTTGCATCAGCCCAATTAAGCAGACAACAGTTCTGTGGCAGAGGAATTTTGTTTCTTCTCAGGCCCGGGGACTGAGGGGGAGGAAAGGTTTGTGTATCTCTGTTTATGAATAACAAGGTTTTCATTTGCAGTCATGCTGCCACTGGCTTGCAGTAGTTGAAATATTCACAGTCAAAGCTATTGATGTTTAAACTTGATAACCCTCACGTCATAACATTTGGGGAAGAAGGTGGACGTTTGATGTGTTTGTAAGGCCCATTCAAACTAGAAAGAGTGACAAGATTAATGTATGTGAATGTACTCGATGACCACTTTACAAATCAGACATTTATGGAGGCTGGACATAGCTGGCCAGAAAGTATGGACAAGTGACAAAAAGGCATCCAGGCCAGAAAGCATGGAAATGTCACACATAAGACCCCAGGCCAGAAAATATGGAAATGTCACATAGAAGCACCCAGGCCAGAAAACATGGGGATACCACACAAAAGCACCCAGGCCAAAAAGCACTGGAATGTCACACATAAGCACCTAAGCCATAAACTGCGAAATGCCATACGTAATAACCCTGGCCAGAAAACGTGGAAATGTCACAGAAAAGCATCCATGCCACAAACCATGTCCATATCAAATACTGGATACAGTGGGCACATTTTTACATTTCTGATACTGGCATCCTGCTGCATTAGCAATGCATAATCCTAAAGAACTGCAGGGGGTGTGAAGCGGTGGAACCCGCTGAGAGAGTCCACAGCGCCAAGGGAGCCACTTACAGTTGAGGTATGGTATGGCACCCCTTGCCAAAGTACTCACTCTCCCCTTTTTGGGGAAGGATCCAGTATGTAGGCCTTGGAGTCTCAGAGACCCCTTGGAGAAAGTCCACTGCATGTAGGGAGCCTCTCGCAACAGAGATGGGGAAATTATATCACTTCCCCTGGGATTACAGCTTACCGGACTTTGGACGCAGCTTTGACTTGTCTACCAGTTTGTGTCCCCATCACCCTCCCCCTCCTCTTTCCATGCATTGTCTCTCACCCTTCCCTCCTCTTTCCTTCCTCCATTCTCTGTCTATTTCCCCCTGCTCCTACCCCCCTCCCTCGAATATCTCCCTTTGCCTGCTTTTTCCCTTACGTATATGTCCTTCTTTTTTTTCCGACCTTACATGTACTATGTTGCCATGCTCTAATAACTGTGTAACCTTTGTAACGATGTAACCTGAAACTATGGTATGATACTCATGTAAAGCACTCTGATACCTCTGGGTCTAGCCAGCGCTATATAAAACCTTTATACTAAACTAAATAAATAAATAAATAAATACTAGAAAATCATCAAGCAGTGCCCACTGTGACTTGCCGTATGCACCCCTATCGTGGCACCAGGGCACTAAGAGTGGCTCTTGACTTTGCGGAGGTTCATGCTCCTGCAACAGAAATATGTGTGTATTATTATTGCTTCATGCAGTCTGTACAAGTTTGAAGTTGCCCTGATTTGCTGATGGAGGCCATTTTTAAGCCTTGCCTACACATCGCATGTACTCTGCTGCTAGACATAAAGTTTATTTTTCAATGACCTTACAACCAATCCACAGCATACAATTTGTTGTTTTCATTGTCATTGTCATTTGCAATGTTTCGATTGCTTAGGTCCCACAGGCTACCCTGCATTTCTTGTGTTAGCTTCTCCCTGGAGCATAGACCAAGTACATGTGTTCTTCCTTGTGTTTTGGTATTCTTCCCAGGTGTGCAATGTGATTTCCTACTATTAACACTGGCATTCGGCTTTGTGGTTGTTTTCACCATTACTGCCGTCTCTATCTGCACATTAGTTACTTACACCCACAACTTGTTCTACTCTATGCCACACCACTCTATGCCATTCCACTCAACACAACTCCACTCTACGCCACTTTTCACAGTGCCACTCCACACAGTGCCTACCTATGGCACACTATGACATTCCACATCTCCATCACTCAACTCTACGACACTCTGTTCTACTGTATCTCACTCAACTCTATGCCACTCTATACTACGCCACTCCACTCTACACCACTCTACTACACTACACTCTTTCTCACTCCACAAAACTCCACTCTGCACAAATCCATGCCAGTTTATGCCACACCACACTACTCCAAGTTGCTCCACCTCGCTCTCTGCCACTCCACGCCACTCTACTTTATACCACGCTGCTGTAGAACATGGCTTAGAGACATTGGAAGAGACCACAGCTCTCATAGAGGCGGGACGTATTGACTATGCCAATAGCTTGTTCTACCTTATGATGCATTGCAGGGGTTCCTGCTGGATGGTTTTGCCAGCTAAAATGGAGTTCACTTGACACTAACGGGGGACATTTTGAGTTTGGCAGATGTGGAGCTCCCTGCTGACAACTACAGTTTACAAGTTTAAATCCCAGCAAGGCCAGCTCAGCTTTCAGAGGTTGGTAGATATTCTTAGTTTTAAGTTCTTTCTGAGAAAAAGAAAAGGAATATGCTTAATAGAGAGTGTAGCTCTTGAGAAAAGAGATTGATTATATATTGGTAAACATTTATCACCAAAAGTGTATTATATGAATGTTATTTAACAGGAGGGCACAGGCAACTAAGTGTAAGCAGCATATGGGGAATGTTGCTGATGGAATGTTAAATATGAGACAGGTTGGAGATAGTTCATTTATATGCTTGGAAGTGACATGGCAAGTTGGTGCAATGGAATACAATTTAATTAAGTAGTTATGCATAGAGCCCAGGAGTGAGTTCACTTAGGGCAATTTTTCATACCCCTTGGGCCAATTGGGCGTCACTCATTCACTTTGAAGCAGGTTTTAAAATTGTTCAATTTTAATGTTGACTTTGATTCACCTCCCCCACAGTGGTGCCAATCTCTCACTCGTCCATATGTTCTCATTTTTAAATATGTTCGAATGTTTTTAGTTCTCTAGCCTGTAAGGTGTTTTAACTGAGTGCATCCTTTATACCTGCCATGCCTCACGTTGATTTGTGTTTTTATCTTTACCTTCTGTGGGATAGTACATGCTGCCATGTTGTCAATCGAGGTCTTAGCAGTTTGACTTATTAATGTGACTGACCCTAAAATGGCGCAGCCATTGTCTTTCCTCGTCAACTCTAGAAAGAGCCTCGCGATCCTGTAAGAAATTAATATTTTTTTCTAAAAAGTAAAAAATAGGGGGGTTAAGGAAGCTTGCATGCTGTTTGAATCGTAGCTATTTCACAAAATGTTTAACAAATTGGTGTGACGATATGCCAAAGTTGTCTAATTCCGAAAAACTTTCTTCAATATAGGTGCACTGAGCAATTCATCCTTAGAATGACAGACTACAGCACATCAATTACGGTTTCCAGGGTGATCAAAGAAGCAAGCCACGTGTTAGAGGGATAACGTTTTTAGACAACAGATTTTAAGTGTATGAGTTTGTGGAAATGCTGTCAATGCTAATTGTGCTGTTAGACACGAAAATTATATTTTCTTAAAAGCGGTCATAAATAACGAAATGCAGTTTAAGTTAATTAAAATGATAGACGGTGAGTGACAAAACAGAAAGGCAAACAATTGAGAGTACGATCTGAGAGGCTGGAGCAGGAAGTGAGCACGTTGGTGCGCAGACAGAGGGAGAAAACAGTTGGCAAATGATTAAAAGAAGGTAGAATAAGTGGGAAGAGAATCAGAATGTATAGTAGCAAGAAGATGCCTAGGGACAGCAAGTGAGCAAGTTGATGCGCAGACAAAGGAAGAAAACAGGTGGCAAATGATTAAATGAAGGAAGAATACGTTGGAAGAGAATCAGAATGTATAGTAGCAAGAAAATGAAATAAAGTGTGCAAGAGGCGCTGTAGACCATGCCAATATAGCTCATGCGCTGGAATCTGAACTCCATTGATTTTAATATTGAAATCATGTTTTCAGAGTTTTATGGCAGATGCAATGACTATAAGTGAGATGAGCAATATATTGCACTGAAATGTGTTTCGTCGTGTCGCAGTGGATTAGGAATATTTTAAGATTCTTTGAGGATCACTTTAAATATGCTGGCAAAGTAGCTCACTGGCTTAATTGCTCCCTCCTAGCCTCTGTGTGACCTACAACTCACAAACTCTAATCCCAGCCAATCCATTTCAGCATTGAAGCATTCTCCGATAGGCAAACTTAGTACAATCAAAGTAGGAAATAGTAACACCTGCTTAGAACAGCAACTTTGCCATGCGAAGCACTATATGAAACAAGTCAATATTTATTAATAGCAACAGTAGAACGCTGAAAGCTAGCCAGCCAATCAGAAGGCTCCCCTTGCAGGCTTCAGCTGCCAATGAAGACATACCATGGAAGCATTCCGTGACTGCCAGCTCCCTGCTCCTCTGGCGTACCTTTCCCAGTGGGACCTCAGTCTAGGAGCTGCTCTTATTTTCTCTTTGGGCCAGCTCACCCCCTTCTTTCTCAAAGGAAAATGTAAGCCCTAACAGCCTCGCAAAAATAGAAACAAATAATGAAACAGGCATGTTTTTTTCTGTTGTTCTGTGTTATTTTGGCTTACCTTTCTATTTTTGGAAAGGAGGAGAGGACCAGCCCAGAGTCTAAGTGGGGCAGTGTCTGTTGAAAGATGCTGCAGCAGCTTCTAGTACCTGAGATGGATGATTAGTTGAAGACCCTGCTTGGGAGGATGGGAGCGGGTGTTAATAGCCTTCTTATCATTACATGCACGGCAATAATCCTGTCAATTACTCTAGCTCCTGATTGGCCCTTGGTTGTAGTTCCTAATTGTGGAGGAGAGCAGTTAACAACTAATAGAACCTGCAGGAGTGGGGGTATGCCATGTTGGGACATGCACTGCTTGGGGGAAGTACACACATATTCGTAATCAGAAATATATTAGTGGTTTCCCAAACCGCATCAAATAAAACTCTATTTTATGTTATCGACTAAATCAGTCATTTGTTTCTGTCATGTTTCAGGTCTATCGGAGTTACCCAGTTTTCACCTACTCACGCTAGAAAAGCCTTTCCTTGTTTCGATGAGCCCATCTACAAGGCCACCTTCAAAATCAGCATCAAACACCAGGAGGCTTATTTATCATTGTCCAACATGCCCGTGGAGACCTCTGTTTTTGAAGAAGGTGGATGGGTTACGGATCACTTTTCTCAGACTCCTCTCATGTCAACCTATTACCTGGCGTGGGCTGTGTGCAACTTTACCTACCGCGAAACAACTACTAAGCATGGGGTCACAGTAAGTATTTGTCATTACAAGTCACTTTAAATTGTGGTCTTCATTTGTACGGAATTTTGTAACAAAATTACATTAGGCTATAGCATCCTGATTGGTCTCACATGCTAGATGGTCATTGCCTCTTTGCCTAAGCAAGTTAAACTAATGCTTTAATTCTCTGAGTAAAATTTAGAATTGGCCTCTAACAACTAAGGGTGGACTAAGCATTTTTATACATTATTGACTGAAATTTGCCAAGAAAACTAAAATGTTTTAGCCTGAGATAAGCTGATATGTAATGGTTGTCCAAGCACATGCGACTATCCCAAAGTAATGATGTATTTAAGTAATAATTGACTCTCACTAACTTACATTATATTGCGTGAAAAGGGATAGACCCTATAGTAACACGCAATCGTTTGTAACAATATATCAATTTTAGGAATCATGCTAGAAAATGCCTTACAACTTCCCACACACATCTGACCATATTCCGAAATTTTGTTAGAAAAACCTATTGCATGATTTGGTGAGAGGTGAAATGATGTTTATTTAATGCAAGCTAAGATAATTGTACCAGTGCCCCACCCCATCAACCCCTGCAGGCCAATAAAAGACATTAAAGCTTAACGTGTCATTTGACGTCCCTGGGCCCTGCATCTGTTGCAAGAAGGATTGCTACGCCCCTACCATAGTACATCAATGGCTGCAGTGCATGTATGGATATGACCACTGTATTGTATTGTAATTGCATTTATATAGCGCTTACTACCCCTGACGAGGCGTCGAAGAGCTTTTTCGCCGAGTAGCACGCTACCGGGACCCTTAGAGGATTATTGTTGAATTAGTATAGTGAAACATGTAAGTACATTTTAAGTGGTGGATAGGTTAGTCAGTAATTTGGATTTGGAATGATAGCAGATGGATAGAGAAGGAAAAAATGTTCGTTTTTATATAGCGCTACTCCGGAAGCCCATAAAGGATTAGTGGTGAATTAATATGGTGAAATATGAAAGTAATTTCAGTGGTGGATATTAGTCAGTTACTTGGAGTGAGATGGATAGCAGAGGGATTAAAGGTGAAGAAAGGTTTGCATTCATATAGCACTTGTTACCCCTGATGGGTGTCGAAGCGCTTTTCTAGCGAGTAGCACGCCATTCCGGAACCCATAAATGATTATTGTTGAAAATTAGTATAGTAAAATATGAAGTAATTTGAGTAGTGGATATGTTATTCGGTTATTTGGGTAGAGAAGGGTAGGTGGTGGGATAGAAGAGGGAAAGAGGTTTGTGTTTATAAGGCGCTTGCTATGCCTGATGGGGTTTTGAAAAAAAACACAGTTAATGGACAGAATGTAGAACAATGTCATACATTCACCCCAGTACAAGGATCTGGGCCTAAATCCATCGTTTTTTTGCACTCCACACCACCCTGGGTTAAACACTGGCTATGTGCAAATCAGCTCTGCCCCTGTGCCTCATGGGAACAGTCCAGTCCAGTCCGAACTACCAAGCCATGTCTGGCCACTGGATTCAAGATAGCCTGGCTGATGAGGATTATGAATCCAAAACCGGTCCCAGGATGCTTGTTTCCGGTCCAGGGAAGACATGGCTTGGCAGTTCGGGCTGGACTGTTCCCATGAGGCACAGGGTCAGACTGATTTGCATATAGCCATGTCTGAACTGGGGTGGCCGAGTGCGCTAAAGAATGGTGATGGATTAAACCCAGATCAGTTGACTGGGGGTGAGTGTTTGATTTGCTCAAACGCTCCGTCCATCATCCCCTTTTGTATCGCTTTGTTCGCCCTAAGTGTGGCAGGGTATGCTCAGACGTGAGTCCCTTGCTCACTTGGCCACTGGATTCAAGATAGCCTGGCTGATGAGGATTATGAATCCGAAACCGGTCCCAGGATGCTTGTTTCCGGTCCAGGGAAGACATGGCTTGGCAGTTCGGGCTGGACTGTTCCCATGAGGCACAGGGTCAGACTGATTTGCATATAGCCATGTCTGAACTGGGGTGGCCGAGTGAGCTAAAGAATGGTGATGGATTAAACCCAGATCAGTTGACTGGGGGTGAGTGTTTGATTTGCTCAAACGCTCCATCCATCATCCCCTTTTGTATCGCTTTGTTCGCCCTAAGTGTGGCAGGGTATGCTCAGACGTGAGTCCCTTGCTCACTTGGCCACTGGATTCAAGATAGCCTGGCTGATGAGGATTATGAATCCGAAACCGGTCCCAGGATGCTTGTTTCCGGTCCAGGGAAGACATGGCTTGGCAGTTCGGGCTGGACTGTTCCCATGAGGCACAGGGTCAGACTGATTTGCATATAGCCATGTCTGAACTGGGGTGGCCGAGTGAGCTAAAGAATGGTGATGGATTAAACCCAGATCAGTTGACTGGGGGTGAGTGTTTGATTTGCTCAAACGCTCCGTCCATCATCCCCTTTTGTATCGCTTTGTTCGCCCTAAGTGTGGCAGGGTATGCTCAGACGTGAGTTCCTTGCTCACTTGGCCACTGGATTCAAGATAGCCTGGCTGATGAGGATTATGAATCCGAAACCGGTCCCAGGATGCTTGTTTCCGGTCCAGGGAAGACATGGCTTGGCAGTTCGGGCTGGACTGTCCCATGAGGCACAGGGTCAGACTGATTTGCATATAGCCATGTCTGAACTGGGGTGGCCGAGTGAGCTAAAGAATGGTGATGGATTAAACCCAGATCAGTTGACTGGGGGTGAGTGTTTGATTTGCTCAAACGCTCCGTCCATCATCCCCTTTTGTATCGCTTTGTTCGCCCTAAGTGTGGCAGGGTATGCTCAGACGTGAGTCCCTTGCTCACTTGGCCACTGGATTCAAGATAGCCTGGCTGATGAGGATTATGAATCCGAAACCGGTCCCAGGATGCTTGTTTCCGGTCCAGGGAAGACATGGCTTGGCAGTTCGGGCTGGACTGTTCCCATGAGGCACAGGGTCAGACTGATTTGCATATAGCCATGTCTGAACTGGGGTGGCCGAGTGAGCTAAAGAATGGTGATGGATTAAACCCAGATCAGTTGACTGGGGGTGAGTGTTTGATTTGCTCAAACGCTCCGTCCATCATCCCCTTTTGTATCGCTTTGTTCGCCCTAAATGTGGCAGGGTATGCTCAGACGTGAGTCCTTTGCTCACTTGGCCACTGGATTCAAGATAGCCTGGCTGATGAGGATTATGAATCCGAAACCGGTCCCAGGATGCTTGTTTCCGGTCCAGGGAAGACATGGCTTGGCAGTTCGGGCTGGACTGCTCCCATGAGGCACAGGGTCAGACTGATTTGCATATAGCCATGTCTGAACTGGGGTGGCCGAGTGAGCTAAAGAATGGTGATGGATTAAACCCAGATCAGTTGACTGGGGGTGAGTGTCTGATTTGCTCAAACGCTCCGTCCATCATCCCCTTTTGTATCGCTTTGTTCACCCTAAGTGTGGCAGGGTATGCTCAGACGTGAGTCCCTTGCTCACTTGGCCACTGGATTCAAGATAGCCTGGCTGATGAGGATTATGAATCCGAAACCGGTCCCAGGATGCTTGTTTCCGGTCCAGGGAAGACATGGCTTGGCAGTTCGGGCTGGACTGTTCCCATGAGGCACAGGGTCAGACTGATTTGCATATAGCCATGTCTGAACTGGGGTGGCCGAGTGAGCTAAAGAATGGTGATGGATTAAACCCAGATCAGTTGACTGGGGGTGAGTGTTTGATGTGCTCAAACGCTCCGTCCATCATCCCCTTTTGTATCGCTTTGTTCGCCCTAAGTGTGGCAGGGTATGCTCAGACGTGAGTCCCTTGCTCACTTGGCCACTGGATTCAAGATAGCCTGGCTGATGAGGATTATGAATCCGAAACCGGTCCCAGGATGCTTGTTTCCGGTCCAGGGAAGACATGGCTTGGCAGTTCGGGCTGGACTGTTCCCATGAGGCACAGGGTCAGACTGATTTGCATATAGCCATGTCTGAACTGGGGTGGCCGAGTGAGCTAAAGAATGGTGATGGATTAAACCCAGATCAGTTGACTGGGGGTGAGTGTTTGATTTGCTCAAACGCTCCGTCCATCATCCCCTTTTGTATCGCTTTGTTCGCCCTAAGTGTGGCAGGGTATGCTCAGACGTGAGTCCCTTGCTCACTTGGCCACTGGATTCAAGATAGCCTGGCTGATGAGGATTATGAATCCGAAACCGGTCCCAGGATGCTTGTTTCCGGTCCAGGGAAGACATGGCTTGGCAGTTCGGGCTGGACTGTTCCCATGAGGCACAGGGTCAGACTGATTTGCATATAGCCATGTCTGAACTGGGGTGGCCGAGTGAGCTAAAGAATGGTGATGGATTAAACCCAGATCAGTTGACTGGGGGTGAGTGTTTGATTTGCTCAAACGCTCCGTCCATCATCCCCTTTTGTATCGCTTTGTTCGCCCTAAGTGTGGCAGGGTATGCTCAGACGTGAGTCCCTTGCTCACTTGGCCACTGGATTCAAGATAGCCTGGCTGATGAGGATTATGAATCCGAAACCGGTCCCAGGATGCTTGTTTCCGGTCCAGGGAAGACATGGCTTGGCAGTTCGGGCTGGACTGTTCCCATGAGGCACAGGGTCAGACTGATTTGCATATAGCCATGTCTGAACTGGGGTGGCCGAGTGAGCTAAAGAATGGTGATGGATTAAACCCAGATCAGTTGACTGGGGGTGAGTGTTTGATTTGCTCAAACGCTCCGTCCATCATCCCCTTTTGTATCGCTTTGATGGGGTTTTGAAGCACAAGTAGCATGCAACTATGGAACCCATACGTATTAGTGTTGAATTAGTATGGTGAAACATGAAAGTTATTTTAGTGGTGGATATGTTAGTTATTTGGATTGAGAAGGGTTGGGGAGGGGTTAAAAAGGGAAAAGGTTTGCATTTATATAGCGCTTGTAACCCTGATGGGGTGTTGAGACGCTTTATTGGCGAGTAGCATGCTACTCTGGAACCCATAAATGATTAGTAGTGAATTAGTGTAGTTGAATATAGAATTTGAGAAGTAAACATGTTAGTCTGTTAATTTTGATTGAAAATGAAAAGGATAGTGGAGGGATAAAAGAGTGAAGGATTTTTTTTGTTTAGGTCTTAGCAGTAGGAGAAGGCTTTTGGATGAGTAAAAATGAGTTTTGGAGGGGAGTAGTCAAAGGAAAGAGTTTAGAAAGGTTTGTTCTGGGGGATTGGTATAGTAAAGGAGGTGTCAGATGATGCAAGGAGGGGTAGAGTACAAGAGAGTCTAGAAAGGGTTATTTTGGGGATCATAGTAGTGGTATAGGATTTGGGATAAATGAGAGAGTGGATGTAGAGGTTATATTGATAAATGCATAGAATGAGAGATAGAGTAGTGCATTGGAAAGAGTAGTAGAAAGAAGTTTGAGATGAGTCAGAAGGTTGGGCTAGAAGATATATTGAGAGAAGTATAGGCCCCGTTGCGGTCAACTGTATTCTTCAGGTCATCCCAGATGACAAGGAGGGCAGATTCAGTGCCTCTTCCCGGATGGAATCCTGTTTGGATGTCTGAAAGTATGTCATTCTCTTCAATGAATTGTGACAGCTAGGCGAACGCTGCTCTTCCTATCAGTTTGCCCAGGAAAGGTCCATTTGTAATAGGTCTGTAGCTGTCAGGGTTCAGCGGGTCCAAGTTTGTTTCCTTCAGTAAAGTGCGTGGAAGAAGCCCTTCCTTGTAAAATGGACCCAGCGACGCCAAATGGTGAGCGTGACACGGGCGCAGGAGCCAGATTTGAAGGCTTTGATCTGCGGCTTTTGCGAGTGGACCTGACCCAGCAATCCACTGTGAATGATATTTTGATAAGAAAGTGATTTCTGCAAACAGGCTCACTGAAGCAACATTGTGTGGGACTTCGGAGTCCAGGATGCCGTGCGAAGCGGCAACGCCCACTGGGGTTGGATTTCCATTAATTATTGAAGTACACTGCTCTAGCGGATCTCAACTTCATGACAGCCTTTGATAAAGTGCAGAGCGCACGAAACGCGTCAGGCTTGCTGAAACGAAGCTGTGTGTTAAGTTCAACTTGCAATTGAGCAGCCCTCAATACAATTCTATGGCAACACTTACCTGCGTGATGGCTCTTCCAAATGGGTAACTCTGTTTGTTTTTGGTATATATATATATATATATATATATATATATATATGTATATATATATATATATATATATATATATATATATCCCTCTACACAAGTATCCACCATAGGGATGGGATAAAGGCGGTTAAACATTACCTTGCTAAAAGAACTGGTGATTGTACAGAACATTCTAATATGTTGGTGGAAATGATCCTAGCCTTCTTAGAGAACAATGTTTTTCTATTTTCTAATCAACATTTTCTGCAAACTAGAGGCGTGGCAATGGGGGCCTGCTTCTCCCCCAGTTATGCCTGCCTCCATATGGGCTTCTGGGAGGAGCAGGTCCTCATGGTCAACTTTGCAGCTACTATGAACTCCAAGGTCAAAGGCTGGTGGAGATATATTGATGAACTTTGTATGATCTGGGATGGTTCTGAGGTTGATGTCGCGGCATTCATTGATCTTTTGAATTCCAATACCCGGAACTTGCACTTTACCAGTACTGTAAGTCCTAAATCGATTGTGTTTCTTGATGTGGAGATTTATATAGATCAGGGTAAGCTACATACCAAACTCCACAGAAAACCGACAGCAGGTAACACCATACTACATGCTCACAGTCACCATCCACCCCATCTGATAAAGAGCATCCCCTACGGGGAGATGCTCCGTATCAGACGTATCTGTAGTAATGATTTTGATTGCCTCAATGCACAAGAAGAGTGCAGATCTAGATTTCTGCCTAGAGGCTATGATCTGCATACCATTGACTCTGCACAAAAGAGGGCTAACTCTTTTGACAGACAGCGAATGTTACTTCCCATTGAGGCCAAGGACAAGGTGTTTCGTATTGAGGCTAGCAACGAAACAAGACTTATCATGACTTTCAGCAACCAACACAAGACTATCCGTAACATAGTGAAGAATAATTGGTTCTTCATTAGAAGTGACCCGGTTATTGGCAACTTGGTAACTATTAGGCCCAATATCACCTACAGAAAAGCGAGATCCATGGAGAATAGTTTGGTCTCTAGAAGCCCCGAGGTAGCCACAGGCACGTGGCTAGCAGGGAGCAAAGGGTTTTTGAAATGCGCAACCTGCAAGGCCTGCAAAAATGGTATCAGCAGATCTGAATATACAATACCCTTCTCTCCTGTCCCAATAAAAATAGGAGAGAAACTCAATTGCAAAACAGAATTTGCTGTTTACGTCTTGCAATGTCCTTGCGGGCTTAGATATGTGGGTAGCACAAGGCCCCAGGTCCATAAAAGAATCTTGCAACACCTTAGGGCCCTCACCAACGCAGACCCCACATATCCCGTGGCCAGGCATTTTGAAACGGTACACAACAAGAACCCTCAAGGCTTTACCTATTTTGTCATAGATTGGGTCCCGCCCCAACGCAGGGGAGGTGACAGGGAAGGGCTTCTTCGTAAACTTGAGACCCGTTATATCATCTTGCTGGACAGCAAGATGCCTAACGGGCTCAACAAGAGTGAAGATTGCCATACCTATCTATAACCATGTCACAATATGAGTTTTTCCACCTTGAACCAATTCTGCATTAACTAATTACCATCTTATTCAGCAACTATCTTTTTAATGTAATTCCCATATCCTCCACACATACCATTATGTAGATCATTCTGAGATTTTATCACCTTTTTATCTTTGGGCACTGTCTTTTTTATTCACATTGGTAGCACTTTAAGACTTTACTGCGTGATGATGCACATTTAACCAACATGCACTGAACTACTAGCGATTTTTGCACAAGTAATTGCATTGCCCACATGGGTATTATCAACTATATATTTATACCTGTCTTAATCATTATGAACTCATTTTAAAATCATATTTTATATATTTTTTACATATGTCTTAAAATTGTTTTATTGTTGTTTTAATCAAACACATGGTTGACAATTCTAACATATGCTTGAATTTGGCAAATGCTACAATCATATTTGCAAAATGAGTTAAATATGAATAATGAACATATGTATATAAATTGTTAAGAAATTGGGGGGTTTTACTTATGTGTTCTCAAACCTGGTGCACAAACAGTTTTTTGGTATCAGGATCAGTGTTAATCAACTTGATATAATGTATTCATACGGCTAATTTGAATTCCAATCTTTATTTTACTGGCAGATCTTTTATGTTGGTTGTAATTGCAAAATGTGTTAGAACCATAATGCATTCAGGCATATAGTATGTTTTTCATGTCTATCACGCACTTTGCACTTTAAAAATGGTGGCCAGGCCCCATGACTGCGTCATGTGATCAAGGCTTTTGGGAGCCGAAACGCGTCGTGGCAGACTGGTGTTGGGCGCAATAAAACTCTAAACACCACGAGTTGGGTCTCGTCTCGTCTTTACCTCCATTGGTTGTTTGCTGTACTGTTGTACTGCTGAGGACGTTACGTACCGCATATATATATATACTGCTCCTTCGTATAAACAGATCGGCTCTCATGGGAGAAGATAATCCTTTTATTTAGGACTCTTGTGCACACAGACGCGTTTCTGCAATACACCTTTATCAATTACATTAATAGAGGCACATTGCCAAAACGTGTCTGTGTGCACTGAGTCCTAAATAAAAGGATTATACCTCTCCTGTGAGTGCCGTTCTGTGTATACAAAGAAGCACTGAATATTATGCACGTGTGCCTTCGTGTGACCGAGTACCTGCTCATGGGTGTGGAAGCCGTGGTGCAGTTTGGAGCGTGGATATATATATATATGTATCTATAAATATATATATATATACATACATATATATATTTTTTATTTTATACACAGTGCCAGTCGCTGTTGAGTAGTTTTAATATGGGAGTCAGAAGGTCCATTGGAAGAGCGTTTTTTTTTTGCTGGTAACTTTGGTGCCGTTTGAAGAATGCTCACAATACTTTCTAAAAAAAGAAGTGAGAGAGAGGAGTAACTACTTGATATGGTTCAATATTGCCATTGAGGTGTACTGGTGACTTAAATCACAAGGATAAGTAGTTTGCAAAAGTAACTGGATCCCCAGAGGTGGAAATATTGGAAAATATCACACATTTTACCTGTTACACATTGTTTATGGTACATGTTTATTTTGGGGTAGTTAGCTTGAAAAGACTGTTTTCTTCAATGAACCATGACTGGAATTGGAATACTTAGGTTTTGTTTACCTTTCTTGAATATATTGTGAATAAAACAATAGGCAGCGGTGAGGGTAAATGGTTTATGTGATTCTGCAATACTACATAATTATGAATTTAGTGCATTTGTCATATAATTTGCATAATTTGCAGACTTCAACAATCAAGTTGTTTACAGTTTCAAATGGATCAA
The DNA here is from genome assembly GCF_964261635.1 of Lissotriton helveticus. Classification (NCBI taxonomy): domain Eukaryota; kingdom Metazoa; phylum Chordata; class Amphibia; order Caudata; family Salamandridae; genus Lissotriton; species Lissotriton helveticus. The sequence goes on along the minus strand of NC_136057.1, from coordinate 1,098,159,312 downwards.
AATATTAGTGCCAGAGAATGTGTCATATAAATAGCATTTGGCTTCATAAAGTAGATAACCTTGCCTCTTAATTAGGTCTTCCATGTTGCATTCTCCTAGCAGCTATGACAATGATAATGCTCTGCTGAGTGATTTGAATTGCTGTCATTATGATGATATAATACAAATTTCACAGAGAACCATGTAATGTCTTTATTTCATGGTTTCCAGGGAAATATGGTCTATTATACCACTGCATTTCGTACAATAAAAGCTCACAAATACCTGAAATCGTATTGCCTTCCTGCAGCATTCTCAATAACACCCTCCCTCCCTCCATCAGAATTTTGAAAAGCAAGCATTGACAAATGCCAATTGGTCCTGCCGTATGATGGAGTTTAGTGATGTGGATAGGAGTGAAGAGTAGTGTTATGAAGTAGGTTAAAGTTTTGTGAAGTGTTGTGGATGGGAGTAAAGTGCTGTAGAGTGGATTATATTATTAAAATGTTGTGTAGTGTTGTAGAGTATATAGTTTTATAGTGTTGTGTAGTGGTGTAGAATATATTGTAGTAGTGTAGAGGGTGTTGTGTAAAGTGTTGTAGAGTATGGTAAAAAATACTGTGATGTATTCCTATAGGTTCTGTATCGATTCCCCTATTCCCGGCCCTGTTCTGGTTAATACTTAACTAGCAGCCGACCCACGGTGCAAAACCGTTATCTGATTAAGCCACACCACGGCACAGAAACGTGTTATCTGATTAGGTAATAACGCATGCCATCTAATTAGACAAGCACTATTCCTCCAGCCCCTGATAAGGCATACGGAGTTCTCAAAACAAATCAAACCTATGACAACCTGGGAAAATCCCTGCGGCCATTGTTTTGATTTCACCGAGAACTTCAGCAAAAGAATGTGCGAACAAGCCCGTTCGTATGACAACCTTATTGACGTATCCATGTCCATCCTTACGTCAATCTCGACACCTTACAGGTATAAATATTACCGACATTGCCTTAAGCAAACACACGCGGTGGTGATGAAATCGGAGCAGCGAGACGCGCTGAGGAGCCCAGCAGAGAGCGAAGCCCACACGCGCTGCCCCGCCTTCCTGACGCGCTGAGAACGAGACGCTGCTTTTCTCCTGCCGAGAAATCCAGCTCCGGCGCTTCCAAGCAGCCCTCGCAGGCAGCTGGAATATCAAGACCAGAGACGAGAGATACCAGCCTTCAACCATTCTAGATCTCAGGTACAGAACTGAACAACCCCTTGCAGAGAATTCTTGAGTCAGTCACTTGGCAAAGCAAACTTAACTTAAACTGCTACTTATCTACTCCCGCCCACGTATTAGGCTTAGGTCAGGTACACTGGGGTAGGCGTGGTTAGAAGCACCAGTTGAGTACGGTTAGTCAAATGTATATATGTATGTATCTATTTTATCAATTTTAACTATCATATGGCTTAGAAACCATATCAATGCTTCTGCAGTATTATTTTATACTTCTGCTTTTATTGTATGCACTTTACTTAACCATAAGTATCGCAATAATATCGATTCATTTCTCTTGTACGAGAAAAGAGACTGATCAATAAATAACATCTTTTATTGAACACGCCCGTCTCTTCCTTTTCTCTACAAACTGGTGAAACTAAGAATGCACGTACTGACTGAGTAAAATAAGTTGTCTTTTGTTTTCACACGACTCTAGAGATACACTCTTGATTGGGGGAGAGCAAAGTTGTCATGTTCTATGGTTGTCAGAAACTAAATCCCTTCTTGTCTATCCAGGGAAGTTAAACTCCTCCTTGTCTATTCGAGAAAGTTTCTAGTGAACTCTGAGCTAGCTGGCAAAACCAAAAACTTTAAGTCTAATATCGTCAGTAGAAGACCTAGTTAACCTCTGCCCTAGATCTATACTATTGAAGATATTATTCCAATGCGCAGAGCCTATTGGGATAATAGGAACTACACTACATGGCGCCCAACGTTTGGATAGGCGATAAAACTAACGCAAGACATTAGAGTAACTCAGTCGTGCTTTTTCACACAGAACCCCTTTTTTCCCATAATACTCCAAAGACGTCTGGAGTGGGTAAAAGGTCATATCCGCCAAACCTCGCAGGAGGAGACTCCTATGTATGGTTCTTGGTTTATTCAACGTTGAAGGATACACTGTTCCAAAATATTATGCATCTAATCTTTGTTTCCATAGAAACCTGATCTGCGAACAAACAGAATAACCTTCCTGTCGGTAAAATGATAGACAGTGATGAAGAAAGGGAGACAGTTAGAATAGCAGCTGAACTCCTAGTAGCAGACAATACTCTGCTGCAAAATGACCCGGAGGCAAAACTCATCCCGGTCAACATAAGAAAATCTATAACGTTAAAACTTATAGAAAATGGACTGACATCGAGAGGTGGTACAGTCATATTCGTAAATGAGGCACACGAATATCGGCAGACAGAGGTATTCTATTCATGGATAAACTTTCCAGCAGCAAACGCTGTAACAAAAGAGTTCCACTATTATAAAATAGAGGAACCACCGGATACCTACACTCCTTTCGAGGAGGTGGAAGTACCACTCAAATTCCAAGAGCACCTGCTCTTGTTTAATGACGCCCTAAAACATAATAATCACATCACCAGGCTCGGTCCACTAGGTAGACCAGGAGCAACGTGGCCGGTCCTAGCCGGATATACACCACATCCAGACATTGAAGAAATGTCTGCACCAGATCTTTTAGCACAGCTAAAACAACTAATCAAAATACATAGACAATTAGTCCAATATGTAATGCGGACTTCAACAATCCAACCAGCAAATAAAATTCCACAGCTGACCCCTCATCAGGGTAACACAAATAAAATTACACCACAGAACATACAGTCCTGTCTGGGTAAAGTACCCGCAAAACGGGAACAAATACCTTTCTGGCTAGCACAAAAAATCACTCAAATAGAGGCGGTGTTTCCAGACACCACCCTGGTAGAAAAACACAGGATTCTGACTATCTGTCTTCCAATGGGAATCGCACCACACATGGATGACTGTGACACCTGGGGTACAGTCTTTAATTTAATTTAATTTAATTTAATTGTGGGTTTATATAGCGCTAGGAATCGACTCCCGGAGGAGTATCTCCACGCTTCGACCGCTGGGGAACCCGTCCTGGCTCACCCTGAGAGATGGTCCCTGATGGGTATCTCTAAGGTGCGACCAAGCATCCCCGGCGGTCTGGGGGGGCCGTTGTGAAGATGAGGCAAGCTGATGCCCAGAGTTGCCGAGTGTGGTTTCTGACTAGAGTAGGCACCGAGGCGAGAATTATCGAGTCCGCTGACCCTGGTCCACGACCCTGCCGCGTCGGGAATCGAACCCTGGTCCCGGGCCGTTCTCTGCTTACGGGTCTGCCGCCTCTAACCAGTGAGCCACACTTCTCCACTTTTCTTTGCTTCCATATACACAAAAACACATGGTGTACCATCCATGTCAGTAATACCAGATGTGCTAAAACAAATTCAAGATGAATATGGTCCAGAACCTGCTTTAACTCTGGGTATGAAACTACTGAAAGATTTCAAGCAGGTCTCTGCAATATTATTAGCCAACATAAAGGGAGAAGCAGCAAACGTGGCGATCCGCCAAAGGTTAAAAGAGACAGATATAGCAGACCAACCAACTGAAATTGCCAGAATCATAGAGAAATCCTATGAAGAACTAGGAAGAGATAGTCTGGGTGGAATACCGGTAAAACCTCAACTGATTGAAAGTCCTGAAAAGATATTTATTAAAAATAATTTAAACACTCAAAAAAAGAGCTGGGATAGAAACAAACAATCCAATCCTAAAGAAAAAAGATTCCAGTCCAGAGGAAGGTCTCCTCGGCGGAGAGAAAGATCTCCGAACCAAGGACGCAGGTCTCCCCAAAGTGAGCCCTCTGGGAAAAAATACAACCTTAGAAATAGGGATAATATAAAGAAACCTGATAGATATCAAGATAATGATACACGTCCCTCTCAATCTTTTCAGACTTCCTCGCAGAAATCGGAAAGAAGAGGACGATCAGAACACAGGGAAGAGCACGTCAAGTCCAAAAACAAGGAACCTGCTCATCCGAATAAGAAGTTACAATTTCCAAAAAAGAAGGTAGCCAGTATTAAAGTAATCAAAGATGCCGAGAATACTGAGGACACAGCTGAAAAACGGAGAATGGGCTCAGACAATGCTAGACAGCGCAGCAGAAGTGAGCATAGCTCGCAAAGCCCTTATGAATCATCTGGAGACAGTGGACACGAATGAATATATTCAAGTGGAAACTGCCGACACCAGAGTTAGCAAACCTCACAAAATATATGAAATTACATTGCGTATAGAGGGGGATAAGACTAGAAAAATAAGGGGACTATTTTGGGATAATCTCTCCCAGGGCTTTGACATCCTTCTAGCTGAAAAAGACTGGCCACCCGAGTTCGTCAGAGAGTGCCCTCATGGCGAAGAAATAATTATGCCTGCCTTCTCAAATCACATTCCAATTCATAAAAAATATACACTTGCTAGAAAGTGGGCAGTAGCTCAAGCTCCTGCTTTATATAAAAATCATGTAGGATGGGATGAGGACTCTCCTCCTCACAAAATCCAGTTAAAATCACAACCTACTGCACAGAGGCAGTACCCAATTAAGCAAGAAGCTAAAAAACAGGTAAAAGAGATCCTAGATCAACTTGAATACCAGGGGGTGATTGAAACTTGCACCTCACAAATGAACAATCCTTTGTTTCCTGTCTCCAAACCAGACAACTCATATCGTCTAGTTTTGGATTACAGACACCTTAACTCATGTTGCAAAACTTTTGCAGTGCAAAACTCACATAGTGCTGCACTAATGAATAACATAGTACGCAAAAAATACAAAACAACATTAGACATCTCTAATGGATTCTTTTGTCAAAATATAGCACCAGAAAGCAGATATTTGACTGCGTTCTCGGTAAATGGCTCCCAAAAAAGTTTCTGCCGTTTACCCCAGGGGCACAAGAATAGCCACCCCAGGGGCACAAGAATAGCCCAGGATTATTCTCAAAGAGAGTAACAGAATTACTACAAACATACGATGACGAGGCATTATCATATGTCGATGACATTTACCTAACAGATGATGACTTGGATACTCACTTGAAGAGAGTGAACACCATAATACTTGGGTTCGCAGCAGAGGGTTACAAATTCAACTTTAAAAAATCAAGAATTGCCCATCTAACAGTCCTGTTTTTAGGATATGAATTATCAAGTGAAGGCAAAAGCCTGGCTGACAATTTCCTAGAGAAATGTGCAGTACTCCAAGCTCCTAGAACACTAAAAAACTTACAATCAATTCTAGGCTTCCTAAATTTCGGAAGAACATACATTGCAAATTACGCAGAAAGGATCAAACCCCTTTATGATCTAATAAAACCAGATTTTAAAAGAATCAATTGGACTCAAAAACACACAGAAATTTTGAGATCTTTACAAACAGACATGCTAATTAAAACAAAATTAGAAACACGTGATAACTCACGCAATCTTGTGATTCGAGTCATCCCAGGAAGATGCGGATTCACATACCTGACCTCTAATGAGGGAGAAAAGGTACCAATTGCATCCAAATCACACTTGTATACAGAAGCTGAAAAGAAGTTCAGTATTAAAGACAACATTGTTCATGCAGTTCAAACGGCTATAGCAAGAGAAAAAGACAACGCCGACGGTAGACATATCACAGTCAGAACAGCGGAGTCAGCCTTTGAGGCATTAACAACCCCATGTAATTTACCAAAAACAGCGTTGAATCCAGAATGGATACAATGGGTGAATTCAATTGCAACGGACAAAGTAAAATACTGCTTTGATCCAGAATTAAAGGAATTAAAATATCTAGAATATGAAATAAAATACCCTTTGCCAATCGACATTCTGCCTTTACGACAGTACGCCTGTGTAATACATACAGACGGGCATGCTCAACCCTCAGTTTGGGGAGAGCTGGCTTACAAGGCCACATGCGAAATTGTAAAAGAAGTGTGGCGCGGAGGTAAATTAAGACCTCTACTTACAAATACACACTCAGTGGAAAATAATTCAGAACAACAAACTGAAATAATAGCGTTAAAAATGGCGCTAGATAATGCCGATCGCGAATTCCCGACACTTATTGTGTGCGATTCGTATTACTGCGTCAAATCATACAATAACGATTTACAGAAATGGATTCAAAACGGTTACAAAGATGACACAGGTGCAACAATAAAGCAAAAAGTACTTTGGCAACAAGTAGCTCTTTTACAAAAAGAACTACCAAAAACTCACGTGATACATTCAGTGAGTCATCAGCGGGATGGCGTTCACGTTGGAGGGAATTCATTGGCTGAGAAAGCCACAACGGCAGCAACTGAATCGGCTTCCGTAGTCAAGAAAAAGCGTACAGTAAAACACATTGACGGTGAAACTATGCTGGCGGTGAAAACGTCATCAAAAGGCGACTGCTCAGCACTACCGATCAACTATCCACTCAATTATACATACATAATCGATGCAAACTCCGTTCCTTTTGCTCGAATCCCTGGAGTGGGGGACAGAGTGATTCCAAACATGGACAGGAGAGGTTTGTTAATAGAAGACGCACATATGGGTAAGGGTCTCAGACACCTTAAACAAAAAGATTCTCTGGAAGAATTACAATCAGTGTACTGGTGGCCAGGTATGAGCCTGCATCATCACATCTTTGTAAAGAACTGCCTAGACTGCAATAGAGATCGCAGTGGCGAGAGAAACGGTATATTAGCATGGCGTTTCACTCCAGAATTGATCAACAATAAAAACTAAAGCGTCCAATTAACATATAAAGACTAGTTTCCACTTGTGATGTAGACCCCAGCACTCGGCTGACGTCTGGACTGTTAGAAAAAGATTTGCGAGTCTATAATGGCATATACGCTAGAAGCATACTACGTTTGGCTGAATGTTTTTTCTTCTTGCCCTAAAGCGTATGAAAAACATTGCCAAATGAGCATAGCATAGCGGGACTCTTCTCACTTCCTACCTGAGGGAACGGGATGGTGTAAAGAAAAAACCAAAGGCATAAAGCAATCTATAACAGCGAAGGTATTAGGTTCGGGAGCTGGGTGGGTCAAACATCTAATAAGTGTCCAACGTAGTCTAAATAACCTGCCAAGAAATTCTCTGAGGGGATTCAGTCCGTACGAACTATTGTTTGGAACTAGAATGATGGTCTTAGATCTTGACAGTCAGACTTCAGTGGTTAAAGAAAAAAGCTTTGATATCAAAGATCGTTTGGCTATTTTACAGGACTTAAACGAAACAAGGAAAGACCTGAGCAACATAACGTTGAAACAACAGCCAACGACCACTGAAGAAAAACCGCCTGTCCCAGCAAGACCTGTCTGGATTCCAAAAGTCGGGGATCTAGTCAGAGAAAAGATCGCGGTAAAGAAGGAATTTGGGCCTTCTTACAGAAAAGCAGTTCCTGTCTTGTCTATCAACGGGACAAGATCAGTAGTACTACCGCCCCTTGCTGGTAAAAAGGAGAACCGAGTTGTATCCATCGACCTGGTTAAACCACAATCATGTGGCCGATAACAAACAGTAGGCCAAGTGGACTCCCGATAAGTAGTAGAACACCAAGGTTTGCTACAAATACAGAGGTTCAATCTAAGAGGCTACTCATGTTTGAAATGCCAAAAGAACAACAACAAGGTCTATGCAACAATGCTATGGAACTTAAACCTCTACAAACCCAAATAAAAACATTTAGCAGAGACACACCAATCTACAATGAAGTAATAAATGACTATGCTGCTGCAACAAAACACACGGATAAAGCAAATATCAATCCTGAAACTATTGGAACAATAGACAGAACGGCATCCGGTTACTTCATCAACTTCAGCGATTCATCCGAAAACCTGAGTGAATCAAAGGAACAAACATCAACAAAAACCTTTAAAGACAAAGCTAAGGAACTTTTTCAACAACTGAAAGAAACCTATCTGATTTCTCCATGGATTGAATTCTGGGTGGCCTTAGGTGCACTTATCCTCATACTTTGGCTCATCATGATACTATGATTGGGACACTTCATTGAGGGAAAATATGCTAAAATGGACACAGCAAGCCAGAAAATCAACTTGGTCCTCAAACCACACACGTCTTCACACGTCGAGAAAAGATAACTTTCTTCAGTCAACTTCACAGCCAATCCTATACCCGGTGGGGTAGCATGGGACAATACTGATTATGAAATCTATGGTCCGGTTGAAATCCTGAAATATCCACACCAAATCAAGATCTCATTGAGTGACTTTGTAAAACCAAGCTCAGTTGCTGATGATTGGGATGTGGAAAGCATTAATAATATGATGTCTGACCTAGTGATGTCTGCTAAATTTACAAAACATGATTATTTGCAGGGTTCATCTAATTATGATAAAATGTTCTGCTATAATCACTATAGTAATCATTATCTGCAAAAATCTGCACAACCTAGAAATGTTCTAAATTATAATCAATGGGAACACTGTGCAACCCCTCCAAAAGGTAGCTCAAGAACCTTTTATGACAAATATTCATATTTTTCAGGGTTCAACACAAGTAATGCAGAAACGTTTTATTTCAAATTATCAAACAAGACAGGTACAAAAACCATGCTTACAAACACTAAATTGATATATTCAGACTCGTTTTTTGAACAAATGAGTACGTTTGGTTTTGAATACTGGGACAAAAATGTTGAAGTAAAAAGTGTTTGGGGTACAAAGGAATGGCAAGTACAAGGTATAGAATCAGTGTTTAGAGCCTGCATGATCCCAGAACAAATGATATTTTTGAATGACACTATTCAACAAACTACCTGTCTTGGCCTAGCCAAAATCAAAGATTTAAACAAACCGTCTATTCCAAAGCCAACGATAAACAGTAATAGCTCGACAGATGAGGAGATAGACGTAAACCATATATTAGGCCAAAACAGAACACATCCAGATTGGAAAAAGTGGTTGATCTGGCCCACAGATACTAATAACTGTCAAGACAGATTCCTGAACAAAATCCAGGGGTTCAAATTGACCATGCCAGACCCTAGATATTCCCAAAGACAACACCCAGGGATAATTACCATGTACAGTGTGGGCAAGCTCTGCCTTCAATGGCTACAAACATCCACACTGGCAGAAATTAAGCAACACCTAACTTTACTTACTGATGGTGCTGACTTGCGTGATTTCATTATGGGACCACGCAAACAGCGTCAAAAACGCTTCATAGCAGCCTCTGTATATGCAGCTTATAACGAAGCCTGGAAAATAACTCAAATTGAAACATCAGAGAGAATACGGGAAATTGACCGTATTAATTTGGAAAAATCACTTTCTGTAGTGGACAATGGGTTAATGACTCTGTCCTCCAGAATATACTCTTTGGACAGCATTGTGTCTTCAGCAATCGACATAATATCACAAGACTTACTTTTGCTACAACACGGTCAGTCCCAATTGCGTTCTATTGTACAACTTGGCTGGACGTTACAAAATCTGCGTTCAGGCTATGTGCCTTGGCGTTTAATCAACACAACGTCACTGTTCAATATCTTTAACCTTACTGATAAACAAATCAGTATGGCACAGAAGGGTGCTGATTATACAATCCTGAGCATTGAGAAACTCGAGAGATTACCATTGACAATGTCAGAACGACCTGTCAGTGAGTGGATAATACATGGAATAATTAATATTCCAATATCTACTTTCAGGTTTCAATACTGCCAAAAATATATACAGGCTGGCATGTACGAAAAATTGGGTAAAGGGTACATTAAGTCAACATGGAACTTGCCCTATTCACATGCTTGTGTCAGTAATAAAGGCCGGAAAGTGTTTCTTAGTGGCAATAATTGTGCCATGTCACTAAGCGGTACACTTCTGTGTAATGGTATTAGTTTACACGGAGCCTGTGAAGGGTCCTCAAATAACCTTTCATTTCATCAGCTAGGCACACCTGCGACACAAATCGAACCATTCTTTAGGAGACTATCGAACGGGAGTTACATTATAATCGTAGACCGCAGATGTTGTAGCTTGGTGCCCGGAGTAGCTTATCTCATAAGTACGACTGCGAAGGTCATGTGCTGTGAACGAGTATTGTTCCCCAGCGCAATGCCAGACAAGGAGGCAAGGTTATGGCCGAATTTGAACATTTCTTCCATTAGAGTTGATACTTTAAGCAGAATGAAAACAGTGCTTCTTCAGACGCCGACCAGGCTCACGTCATCAAAAGAAACGTATGATCTCCAAGTTGCAAGGACAACGGCAGAGATTCATTCATTGTTATCAACTAATTCCCCCATACATTTCGCAGAAATCCTGAACGAAATCTTAAATATTTCTGATACCAGTGGGGTCTCAAATGTATTTAAGACAGTGTTTTCAGGGGCTCTAACACCATTTAAAGCCATTCTGGGTATTTTTCCAGACTTTGTCCATTCCGTCTTTGGTGGACTTCCTCTCCTTTTGGGACTAGTGGCAGGAATCCTATTTTTGATCCTGTTATTTCGCTATGGCAAACCGTGTCACAGACAAAACACCTGCGACAAGGGAAGAAACAATCCTAGCCATTGGATTCCGGGACCAGATATCTAAAATCCTTGGACTGTCCCGGCTTAGAGACCTGAACATGACTTGGTTTCTTTCATTTAGACCAATGTGGCAAAGCTGTGTTTTACCTGTATTAAGGTGCTTGCTATGCGGAGAAGAATGCGTGTTGAACACCTGTCTGACGCTACAATCGGATGCGCCAATGGATGCAGAAACTTTGTTGGGTCCGGTCACGGCTCATGCATTGTGCTGTCCCCAGCGGCTACCAATCCTGATGACGGCATTCGTGGAGACTTCACCACTACGATTAAGGGGTAGTGAGGTTCAAGATGAAAGCAGCATCGATCAGGTACGACCTTCTGTCAGCTATGATGATCCAAACATCAATGAAGGCAATCATGCTCACGAATGCATGGTAACATCTTTTTCCGAGTTAATGGAACTTTCACAGGAAGCTGTTGACAGCTTTTTCGAGAGTCTAAATGATATGATGTTCTCACCAGAGCAGAAATAATGGCTTTTGAGCAGGCTAGCACACGGCGTTCCCAACACCATGAATTTGGCCTTCAACTTTGATAATAAAGTATCATGAACAATTTTCTCCAGTTTACGGACAGCGGAACATTATTTTTCAGCGGCCCCAAAAATTATTTACAATTTTTCGGGACACTCATCTTCTGCTTAAAGTAGAGACTATTCTTAGAGAACTATATTTCTATTTTAGGAACTTTAGAATCATTAGCCGCCCTCTAGCCTGTTCATAAATATTTTATTTTGTGATGAAATGGTCTCGCATTATTTTTCTTCTGTCTTAAGAGCCATTTCATGTGTAATTTTCATATTTTATTAGTTATGATGTATGAATATGCGTGATATTTAGCATTAATATACTGCTTGAGTGCATATAATGTATATATATATTGTTTCGTATATTTCATGTTTCAAAATGCATATGGATGTATTTTGGGGTGGTACGGTATACACATGCTCTACTAGTGTATTTGCTATGCCTAGATCTTGTAAATATGGACATAGTCAGCGTGGAGTGGGTGTGATGTATTCCTATAGGTTCTGTATCGATTCCCCTATTCCCGGCCCTGTTCTGGTTAATACTTAACTAGCAGCCGACCCACGGTGCAAAACCGTTATCTGATTAAGCCACACCACGGCACAGAAACGTGTTATCTGATTAGGTAATAACGCATGCCATCTAATTAGACAAGCACTATTCCTCCAGCCCCTGATAAGGCATACGGAGTTCTCAAAACAAATCAAACCTATGACAACCTGGGAAAATCCCTGCGGCCATTGTTTTGATTTCACCGAGAACTTCAGCAAAAGAATGTGCGAACAAGCCCGTTCGTATGACATCCTTATTGACGTATCCATGTCCATCCTTACGTCAATCTCGACACCTTACAGGTATAAATATTACCGACATTGCCTTAAGCAAACACACGCGGTGGTGACGAAATCGGAGCAGCGAGACGCGCTGAGGAGCCCAGCAGAGAGCGAAGCCCACACGCGCTGCCCCGCCTTCCTGACGCGCTGAGAACGAGACGCTGCTTTTCTCCTGCCGAGAAATCCAGCTCCGGCGCTTCCAAGCAGCCCTCGCAGGCAGCTGGAATATCAAAACCAGAGACGAGAGATACCAGCCCTCAACCATTCTAGATCTCAGGTACAGAACTGAACAACCCCTTGCAGAGAATTCTTGAGTCAGTCACTTGGCAAAACAAACTTAACTTAAACTGCTACTTATCTACTCCCGCCCACGTATTAGGCTTAGGTTAGGTACACTGGGGTAGGCGTGGTTAGAAGCACCAGTTGAGTACGGTTAGTCAAATGTATATATGTATGTATCTATTTTATCAATTTTAACTATCATATGGCTTAGAAACCATATCAATGCTTCTGCAGTATTATTTTATACTTCTGCTTTTATTGTATGCACTTTACTTAACCATAAGTATCGCAATAATATCGATTCATTTCTCTTGTACGAGAAAAGAGACTGATCAATAAATAACATCTTTTATTGAACACGCCCGTCTCTTCCTTTTCTCTACAAACTGGTGAAACTAAGAATGCACGTACTGACTGAGTAAAATAAGTTGTCTTTTGTTTTCACACGACTCTAGAGATACACTCTTGATTGGGGGAGAGCAAAGTTGTCATGTTCTATGGTTGTCAGAAACTAAATCCCTTCTTGTCTATCCAGGGAAGTTAAACTCCTCCTTGTCTATTCGAGAAAGTTTCTAGTGAACTCTGAGCTAGCTGGCAAAACCAAAAACTTTAAGTCTAATATCGTCAGTAGAAGACCTAGTTAACCTCTGCTCTAGATCTATACTATTGAAGATATTATTCCAATGCGCAGAGCCTATTGGAATAATAGGAACTACACTACAATACAGTGGTACAGAGTATATTGGTACAGAATGAAGTGAGCATTTCTTTTGAGTAAACTGGCGTAGAGTGTATAGGTGTTTTCGTGTAGTGAGGTAGAGTAGTATAGAGTGCTATGGAACAGAGTATAGTGGTTTTGAGTATGTTGTAGTTGTACATAATGTAATGCTGGAGAGTGAAGTGTAGTATAGTAAATTATAGTGCTGTAGAGTGGAGTAGTGTTAGGTACAGTAAAATGGTGTAGAGTGTAGTGGCATAAAGTGTAGTAGAGTTTATAAGTGTTGAGTTCAGTAATATAGAATGTAGTAGTATATACTGTAGTTATGCAGAATATAGTTCAGATTGTATTATTGTATAGTGATGTGTTGTATAGTGGTGTAAAGTATATTGGTGCAGAGAGGAGTGAGGTAGAGTACTGTGGTGCAGAGTAGTATGTAGTGTAGTTTGTTAAAGTGTAGTGATACAAGCGTAACAGCATACTGATGTAGTGTGTAGATTTGTAGAGTGCTGTGGTATATATTAATATGTCATTTTATATAGGGGTGTGAAGTGCAGTGGGCAAAGTAGTTGCTGTAAGTGAAGGGTATATTAGTTTTTAGTAAAGTGGTGTTGTGTATTGGTATAGAGTGCAGTTTTAGACTGCAGTGGAAAAGCATAGTTTGTAGAGGAATAGAGTGATGTTTTGTATAGTGCAGTGGCACAGAGTTTCATGTTTTGTAGTGGTATAGATTGTAGTAATGTATAGTATATTGTTAGAGAGTATAATGAATTAGGGTAGAGTGTAGTGATGAGTGCAGTGGTGTATAGTGACGTATGCTGCAATGGCATACAGAAGGATGTTGTAGTGTATGTTGGTGTGAAGGCGTTGCCATAGGTATAGTGGAGAGAGTATGTTTTTTTAGTAAAATGATGTAGAGTGAAGTGTTGTAGAGTGTAGTAGTTTTCAATAGAGTTGTGTAGTGTAGAGTGCAATGGTGTACAGGAGAGTGGTATAGAGGCATAGAATGTAGTGTGGCGTGGTGTGGTGTTGAGTGTAGTGGTTTATAGTGTAGTGGTGTATAGTGCAATTGTATACAGTTAAATGGGTCCCACTAGTTAATGGCCACACACAGCCATGGATGGGATTCTAAAAAAGTGTATTTTTTAACAAAGAAACTCTGACAGTAATAGTCACATTTTAGCACTGCATTGAGAAGTACTTATGTGTTCTTTTTCTGCAACTGGTAATCTGAACGTATATATCTGGAAGTGCTTTCATACGTGATAATGAAGAAAAAAGAGTTTTAGTGAAATAAGGTATAACAGAGGCACGTTAAACCATGACATGTTAAATACCCAAAACCCAACAGCATTAAAAACTAAATAATTACATTGATTGAGCTCTAAACAAATAAGCAATAAAATGCCTCAAAATCCTATAAAATGCACAAAATGGAGTAAAGTAAGCTATATAAGTGGTCTGTCAATTAAATTTCAGAGCAGCGGTGGCTTCAAACCACGAAACAGGCCTGTATTCACAAATCATGACTGATGCATGGCCCTGTACTGATTGCCTAAGCAGGCAACTTAGCTCAAGGGTTAATGTGCCTGCTGCAGAAACCAGTAGGGTACCTGCAAGTCACAAATTTGGATTATGGTGGGACTGATTCACCCTTAGTGCTGGACTAGAGGGAGACCCACCCGTGCTCCTACGGTTATTGTCGAACATAATCTGTGATGTAGGACAGCCCCAGAGGGGACTGCTGATGGGTGATGCCAACATGCTCATGCATTAAAAAAACAAAAAATAAAAAACTCGTCTTCGAGAATTTAACAATGAAGGGTCTACATTACGCACGAAAACCACACAGATTGAAGTGTTTTGACAAAAATAAACTCCGGTCTAAAGATTTGAGAGGAGTCTATATTGGGAACACAGCAACTTGTTTGTGTGAGAAGGGGTCCGAGAAGCAGTGAGTTGTGACCCTGGGAGCACTTCCAGGAAATGCCCATCTGGCGAAAGCTGCATATCTCACTTATTGCAAAATCCAGTTGCTAAATTACATCTGAAAGAAATCACGTTTCACCAAGCATTGACCCAGTGCCATGGTTTTTATCAATAACACTACTGCTGTAGTGTGAAAAAACACAACCTGTTAGTTCTGCCTTTGAATATTCCAGGCTTTATTTTCCGGGGACCTTTGGTGACAGCACTGGGCTGTGGCAGGACTGTGGGCAGAGTAATGCAGGAGCAAGGGTGAATAAAAGGGTATCGGGAGGGGCGGGTTGGGGCAGGGTAAAACGGGGCAGGGCTGTGGCTTGAGTGAAGAACTGGTCAAGGGACAGTGAAGGCTTAAAGGCAGGGTGGGTAGTAGCGGTCGGTGGTTGGAGTAGCTGCCGGGCGGTGATGTGGGGAGGGAGAGGGGCAGGGTGGGGGGTAGTAATCTATGGATTATGGAGGATTACAGGTAAGTAAGCATATAAATAAATAATACGAATTTCATTGCGTGCACTGCACCGCATCATGCACTCCCCAGGTCACCGCCCTAAACGGGACTGGGCCGGAAGACATTCATTCCCTTGTGTCCCATTGTGTCCCCAGCAGGGCTCTTCGTTCTGCCAACAAAAATCTCCTGCCTGTCCCCCGAGTCTTCAAGGCCATATGGGGTGGAAGGGCCCTCCATTCCCTCGCACCCATACTGTGTAACACGCTCCCTGACGAGGCAAGGGTCTTGCTTCTCATGCCCTTTTCCGCAAAGCACTCAAGACCTGGCTCTTCCGAGAAGCCTACCTGTGATCTGCCCACCTCTTCTCAAACAGTTGTACCATCTTTTAGCGCCTTGATGCCTATGGGTTTAGTTGCGCTCTGTAAATCTCTTATTCATTCATTCATTCACCGCCTGGCAGCTACTCTCCCCTCCGACTGCTACAGAGGGAGGGAGGTGTTCATGAAAGCGTGAAGGGCTGGCCAAGGGTGAATAAAGTGGTAAAGGGAGGGGTGAAGGGAGAGCAGCAACCCACAGGCGGTAAGGTGACTATTATTTTCACTTCCCACTGAGCCCAGGGGAAAGGGTTAACGGGAAAGGAGGCTTGGGGGCAGAGTAAGGCTGATGTCAAAGTGCCGGGCGGGGCGGCACTATGGGTGGACTGAAAGACTGGGGAACGGGTGAATGATGGGACAGAGTCAATGAGTAGGAGCACAGAGCAGGGCTAGGGCAAATGCTAGGGCTGGCAACCGAGTCCAGGGCTAGGGCGAGGGCAAGACACTGAGGGCAGTGTGGGGAAGTGGGGCAGATCACAGGCAGAGGGAGTGCAGGATGGGATGCTGGGCAGGGAAGACTGGGGTAGAGTGCAGATCCTGGGAAGGAGGTACTAGGCATGGCTGCGACGGTGAATAATTGGAATAGTTCGGTACTACGACAGACAGAATAAATGGCATATGGCATATTGCAGGACTAGAGCTGGAGAAGGATGGGGCAGAGCGAATAACATTATCATGTTGAAGCACTCCCAGGCTGTGGTAAACCAGCAGGAGTAAAATTGTGTACATGAATTCGCAATTTGCACATTCGGAATCTGCTATATTTCACTTATTTACTAATATAGGTATACTGAAGATTAAGAAATGTAACCAGAATCACACAAATGTAGCCTGCCCAGATCCGGTTTTCAACCCAAGACCCATGTTAGTCAGTCACCGTGTTTTACCCATTAGGACACATTGTTACATTATAGTGATTTGCTAATTGGTGATTCTACTGTGGGCTTATATCTTCTTTAGTCCTTTTGATACAAAAGATGCAAGCATCTCTATCTGGGCAAAAATATATAATAATGTCAGGTGCAGCTTACTTCATAGAACATTCAGAACTCCAGTTTGCACCAAGACGTATGACCTGCAAGTTCCAAGGTCGAATCCTGATAGGCCCAAATCAGCACTTCATCCTTCTGAGTTCAACTGTAGAGCGGTCTAAATCAACTAACAGTGATGCTTTTTATTTGCCATAACCAGCAAACTGCGGTTTTAAGCTCTGTCAAAAGGAGATAAGCACTTGAGAATCAAATACCAACACTTATATAAGCGCAAGCATTTCACTTTCAATTTCATCTCATGCTTCTGGAGTGTTGTAGGTTTTTGTAATTGTAAATATATAGCGACCCAGTCGCTATATATATAAAGTCCAGTGATTTTCAGCCATGTTCAGAAATGGGTTGATTCCTTTAAAGAAATCACGAGGAATACACCATTTCTGTGCAGTACCTTTTAAAAAGTTATTAGTATCACTTCTTATTTCCATGGCTTAGAAACTGCAGGCGTGCAGTAAGAAGCGCTGCATAGAAATCGTTTTTCTCAGTACCATTCTGAACGATGATGGGGTGAACAACAAATGTCTGCCTAACAACTAGGCCCGGATTCAACAAGAAATGTAATTTAATACTGTACTGTAATATGGTGAGAATATGAAAATATTACGCTTGTGGCGCACGTTGTAGTAAAATTGGTTGGTGATGGTGATAAGGATTTCTAGTGTTTGTATGCAGTGATATATTGTAAAATGAATGCCTTAATAGACTATCTCCTCCTAACTAGAGATCTTTCGTTACCCGACTGAAGTTAGATGACAGTCTGGTGGGGTGGGTCGGGGTCAGAGGTATACATATGTGCTCCTCACCTCGATAATTTTGAACTGGCCCAAATGGTGCCGAGGAAGCTCTGCAGCCAATCGCGGCTCTACTCTTCTAGTCTCTCAGCTTTACCTCAATTGGACGGGCTTGGTACCCTCGACCAGACCAGGAGGCTTCTGTGTAACCCCACACGTTCCCAACTAGTCATAGGGTGAGGTGGAGTCCGTGATGCTTACAGACTCCACCCCACCCTACAATGACTTGGGAAAGTGTGGGAGTGGAGAGGTAGTGATAATTGACATGCAGCCCTGGGCAATTCAGGGCGGATGCTCATTTTGCCCGGGGCTGCTTTAAAAAGTGATGCCATTCCGCGTCATCTGGCGGTGAATACCAAAGACCACAGTCAGCGGCAAGACAGGGCTGGAGTAAATTAAGCCCATAGTACTCTACAATGCTTGGCACATGCGCAGTAGCGGGTGCCAGTGAAAAGTGCTCGCCCCGCTGCGTGACACTCGCAGAACGCAACGGTGAGAGTGTCAGCCTGACAGGGCAGGCACTGGTAATACGATGCCAAGTGAGCATGTACGTTTTCCCACTTTATATGCCATCTACATTGATAATTAAATAATCATAATACTAAGCGTGTAATGTGATTATTTTATTACCAATGCAGATGGCACATAAAGGAAGAAAATTAGAGGTGCGTGGCCCCTGGGCTCAAGGGAAGTTGCCGCCCCTGCTAAAAGCACTCAGTGGGTTCTTGATTGTGCCCCAGGGGTACTAGGCCATGCTCGCTTCTTCTGGAGGTGGGAAAACAACATAAGGCACTTAGGAGGGCCTCCACAGCAGGGCTCGAGTCGGGGTACCTCGCAGGTGGATGCCGTCCCCCCACCTATTTTACCGGGTGGAGGCTGTACCCCCTGCCCAAAAGCTGCACTTTCAATTATGGCGTTCCTTGCCCGCACTGCCGCCCGTCGATCTCCCAAGCACAAATCAGTTTGATTTTACCACTAAAGATCCTTGTGCGTTTGGTTTATGCGCCGAAGGCCTTTTCTGTGATACTGTGAAGCCCCCTCGCCTCACCTTACCAGAGCTCAGGGGAGTCACTACACGAAGAGGGGCACTGTGTCTGATCCCCACTGATGTGTAGCGTGCCCTGTAATGAGAGGTGGAAAGGCGGGATTTTACCTCTAGAGTCTGCTGATCATTCTCCAGAATCCTGTCACAGGTCGACTAGACCTTTTTACCTGCCATAGAGTGAATTAGGCAATCTGTCATAACAAATTAACAATTTAGAAATCCCAATTGCTTCCCCCAAGAACCACTGACCAAAGCTAAGTTTGAAAAGTTTATTACATAACCAAAAATAACTGCAGGTACAAACACCTCAGCAAGAGGTTCAGAAGGTAAACAGGCACTAATATGATGGAGCGAGATAGAAAACAAAATTTTGTTTAAACTCGCAAAGTCACATTTTCCATAACATGAATAAAAATATTAATGATTTGTGATATGTCGTGCTAATACAACTTAGATTAAACTTTACACGTGGGGGGACTAACATGTGTGCTCATAAACGTGCATAAATGTTGCATCTTTTTGTTCGTGCAAAATAATAAAATAATTTATTGTTTTCGTTTTTGTCATTACTAACTGCTGCATACTTAAAATAAGCATGTGCTTGTTTTGCTTTTTCTTGTCTGTGTGATGTCATTTCTACTATTCTAGGTGCATATGGGTCTCATAGAAAAACGGAGACTGGTAAATATAAACGCTGCTTTATTTGTTTGCAATGGCTAGGTAACATTTTGATTAATCGGGTGGGTTAATTATTTAGTAAACCATGGGGTGGATACAGAATATACTTTATTTCTTACATTAATACTTTTCTTGTGTTTGTTTTATACTAGAAATCATAAGTTGCCTGCTTTTGAGGCCTAGCTATTTGAGCCGCAAAATAAAAGCTGATTCATATTTCTGCAGAAAATCACGAGACGCCCATTCTGAATTAAAACGTTTATTGAAGCTGCATTCACAAGGCAAAAAACTGATGAGCTGACATCATTCTGTCGGACATGGCCAAGGTCGAAAGTGAACTTTTTGTCAGTCCTTAACTTGGCATCCGCGGAAGTTGCTCTGAAAAGCTATGGAAGCTGCGAGGATGACCTGTTACAAAGTTGCAATAGTAGGAAGCCTCTGGCTTCACGTGGAAGAGACAATGGTCTTTGTAAGACATGATTTTGTGGAACTTTTTAAGAATCGGGTGACATGTCACTTGTCACTTTCAGCCAATGGGACGTCGAGTATTTCTGAAAACTTTCCTTTGCTAGTTTAGTTAGCGTAGAAAGGTATAAAAAGTCATGCCCTTAGGGTTGGGCTGGCTGCTGCTTTCTGACTTTCCGATGAGGGTGATGTGCTGCTGGACTTTGCGTGGAGCACGTAAGAATCCTCAAAGAACTTTACTTTAATTTCTGTCTATTTAGCTCAGTTAGGGAAATAGGTTTTAGAAATGCTAAACTTTATATAATTTCTTTAAATTGATTCAATTGCTTAAATTGTAATTTTCTTATTTCTTACCATCATGCTTGCTTTAATGCTAATAAAATTTCATTTATAAAACTTACAACTTATATACCATAATCTAGAAAATAAAATCTTACTTTTGACAAACAAGCTGGTCTTGGTTATTTAGAAGTATAGGTTACCTTTAGCTAGATCACGTCGCCTATGGTGGTCGTTTAAATGGTTGGGTTTTATTCTAATGACAATATTCTTTCTGCAAATGTATAAATATGTTTATAGTTTGTAAATAATGTGTATATAGATTTATTTGACCACCTGATTCAGTAGGCCCAAAAATATATCAGGTTCATAAATGGGTCCATGTATAGTTTAGAATTTTGTTTATAGGTTATGAAATTGGGTAGCGTAGTTTATGATATATTTTCTATAGCCCGCTGGATCAATTATCTGGTAGCAGAAATTGATGGTTGCTAAGGAGTAACCAAGGTAACATGTTGGTTGCTAAGGATTACGTCATGGTATACAAATAGGATTAATGTTTTAACACTTGTTAAGTTCGTTTTTCGTGCCTATCTGTAAGCTATACCGGTATAGATTGTGTGGCGAGAAATTAGTCACGCAAGCCATCTGTTCGTTTGTAGTGATATCGCCGAGTATCACAAGAGGTATCGCCGTGTACCATAGTGTTGTCGCCGAGCAGCACAGTTTTAGGGCTAGGTCTGAATCTTGTATAGTGAGGAATTTCTAAGAAATCAAAGCAGCATGAGAATAGGGACAAAGCGCCTTCCATAAAACTCACTGTGATGAGAGTATTAGTTATATCCGAGCTTGAGTGAAGGGTAAAATTTAACGTCGGTGCATGATTATCTATAAACAGGTTAGAGTCCTGTACGGGTACATGTTTCATATCTATAAACAGGTGAGAGCCCTGTACGGATAACGTCGTTATTTTGCTAACGGTGCATGATTTCTATAAACAGGTGAGAGTCCTGTACGGATTTCGTGTGTGTTTGAAATTAGGGAATTTTCCGTGTAAAAGTGCGAGTTTGAATTGTATTTTATGTTCAAGTGGAACTCTTAGAACTTTCACTTCGCGGTGGGTTCAGAGCAAAGCGAGTTCATAATTATACGTGTTAGAAGGGTGGGGTAAGGTTACTCTACTGACAATTGAATATTATCCTTAGTGTGAATAGCGCCGTCTATTCCGAAGTGTGGATACTTGAATGTATGTAAACTATCCTAACTAGTGAAACGAACAGATGTTGTCTTTATAAGTCATTGTTAAGAATTAATTCACACTGAAAAGTGTTCTTAAAATGGCGCTGTGAAAAGATTTTGTGAAGGAGGGGTAAGCGCCAGGAGTGAGAAGCGAGAAACCGCAGCTGCTGTGTACGTCACAGAGCCGCGCTGGGATTGGGTGACCTACGTCACAAGCTGTATTCTGATTGGCTCCTGAATTTCTGACGGCCAGTGAGCTGATTGGTAGTTCAGAAAAACTCTAAATTTATTGGTCGAACTGAAAAGTGACTCAGCTCAACCGCCATTGGCTTGTTAGTGTATTTCGCGCACGGATTGGTTGTTGTACGGAACATCCCGGAAAATTTTTACGAACGATTTTGTGAATTAAATTTTACTTTTGAAAATGAGTTATCATTTTAAACATGTTGAGAAAAAGACAACATTATTTCAGAAATTTAAGAATTTATTTTCACCTGACAAGAAAATCGAAACGCGAGGTGGTAAACTACTTCATAAGTATAAAACACCTGCAGCATACATGGAAGGTGAATACGGATATCATACTGTCTTATGGTTCGACAGTTGGAAACGTTATACTAAAAACGATGGTGTTTTGACTTGGCCTGATGATGGTTCATTTAATGTAAGAGTTTTAAGAAACTTACGAGAGAAAATGAATGCTCTTGTTCCAAAACCGAGACCAACTCAATTTGAAGCTTTAGTTGAGTGGGAAGATGAGATGTATCAGTTACAAAGAGAAGCTAGTGGAATTAAAAGACCTTCTAAAAATCCATCATGGAAAAGAGAAACTCATGAAAATAGATTACGAATGTGGAGACAGGGAAACATGAGTGAAGGATTGTATTTAATTCATGAAATGGTAATGGGTTCTCCTACAGGAAAATCTATGGAAAGTGAATCTGAGGATGCAATTATGGAAGAAATATATACAACTGCTAAAAATAAACAGCCTAATCAGCCTTTGAGACCTCCTAGATCATGGTCTACTCCAGTGGTTTCTACTGAAACTTCACCGAGTGCACCTCCAATTAATGAAGCTCCTAAACTTTATCCAAATAATTGTGAAATCACTGAAACTCCTAGAAGACCAGAATTTGAGAATGCTCGAAATGAGGGTAGACATTTTTCAATGACTCCAAGAGCAAGGGAACCTCCAAAAGAATATACAAGAGAGACAAGAAATGTTGAGGATGATGATTATAATGAATACTTAAGGTCTAAAGAAGAATTAATTAAAAGAATGACAAAAGGCATGGAAGCTGTTACAGTTCCAGTAACAATAGGTCCTGTTCAGCCTGTATTTGAACAAAGAAATACAAACAAAACTGGATTAACTATTCCTTTAAATACAGAAATTCAAAAGCCTGCTGAAAAATTTTATTCAGATTTGACAGAATTAAACACTTCTAGATCGAGAATGCCTGATTTAACTTTCAATGAGGATTTATCTCCAAAAACACCAATGGGTGCTATGTCAGATGTAGGAAGTCCTGAAGTCAGGGTAACTACACCAAAGCTTGATGTGGCCAAATTAAAAGCAAATATAGAAGAATTAATAATTGGAACAATTGGCCCAGATAGTTTAAATTACTATCGGGATGATGAACTATTATTCATTTGCAAAAGTATTCAGTGGAAAACGAAAAATAAATATGATCAATTAGAGGATCTAGCTGCAGAACTTGAAATCGATGTGAGTAAACAAAAGAATTTTGCAAAACATTATAGATTAGATTTTTCAGAAAGTGACATTGAGAGTTTGAACTCAATGGGAAGAATAGTTCACATTAAAGATTTGATTGTCTATATCAAAAAGCTAGGAGAACTGAACAAATGGAGAGTTAAATGGACTAAAAGAAAGGAAGATGAAAGATTAGAAAGAATGTCAAAACAATTTCCAATGAGAGAAGTTGCAGGTGGAGGATATGTTCATGTCCCATGGTCGAGACAGGACATTCTGTTATTCACAAATGACTTTCCAAAATTAAGAGAGAAACCTGTTGAGTGGTACAGGCAAGTCGATAGATTTATCAAAGTGTCAAAAGTTCTGTGGATTGATTTGGATGGATTTTTTGACATTGTTGTTCCATCTGATCTTTGGACAGAATGTAAAATATCTATTAGTTGGCCAAAAACAGAACCTGAGCGAATTAAAGAAACAGGTGCCCCAAATCCACTTGTAATGGATTTTTATGAGAAAGTAATTGTTTGGATGAAAAACAAAATTCCACCCAAAGAAGTTGATTGGGTTAAAATAGAAAGAACAGAGCAGGAAACAAAAGAATCAGTTCATTCTTTTTATGAAAGGCTACTGTTAATCTTTAAACAATACAGTGGTTATGAAAAATTAGATGAGAAAGACATGAGTCATTTTATCTATAGATTTGTTTATGGACTAAAACCTGAAATTGGAGAAATGATCAGAACTAGTATTGTCGGATGGCAAGCACTATCTATAGATGATATTCTGAGAAAAGCAAAATATTGTAGCGATGAATTAGAAGTAAAACAGAAGAAGCTAAAGGAGAAAGCCATGTGGGCACAGGTAAAGGTAGCTGAGCAACAGATTGCCAGCATGGGAAATAAGAACGCTAATTTTGTACAAACTGGAAATACGAACCAAATACAAGGAAAGTTTAAAGGTAATAATTTCCAAAAGAAATTTAGCCCAAAGATAGAAGAACTGAAACAAAGATTACCTTGTTTTAATTGTGGCGAAATTGGACATTGGAGGGACGAGTGTCCTCATCCTCCTAGAAACTTAAAGAATCCCTTATTGAATCCACAGATGCAGAATGGTGTTAACGTGCAGCAACAGCTACAGATGCAACAGGGGTTAAATGAATTTAATATTCAGCGACAATTACAACAACAGCAACAACAACAGGTGAATAATCGTCAGGACCAGTTGCCACAACCACCTTTTCCGAATTGTGGGGGAGTTCAAAAATATAATCCAAAAGTGGGATTTCAGGGATGTGAACAGGTAATAAAACCACAAAAACAGCAAAAGCAGCAAAGGGTTCAAATGCAAAATGCTTCACAACAATTTTTATTAACAGAAAGCCAAGACAGTGATTCTGATGATTATTGCTGACGGTGCCCGAGAGAGGAGGAAGAGTGTGTTGTTGGAGCCACTCTTGAGGTTGACCAGTCTGGTCCTTATGTAAACGGGAAAGTTAATGATGTAGACATCACTTTTCTAGTGGACACTGGTGCTACTCGTTCTACTGTTAGATCAGTGGAAATTGAAAACCTACCTCTCTCTGGGGATACCATCCAAGTTGTCGGAGTAAGTAATCAGCAAATTAAAACAGACTTAACTGATCCAGTACCAGTTGAAATTGGAAATTACAGAGACAAACACAGATTTGTGGTTTGTAATAGTAGTCCAGTAAATCTATTAGGTAGGGACATTCTATGTAAAATGAATTGCAGAATATATTGTTCTCCTGAAGGAGTTGAATTACAAACAATGGAGGAAGATGGTTTGTACAGAATGACAATGATGATGATGGAAGCAGAAGAAACAAAATTGTTTCCTGCATTTGAAGAAAAAGATTTACCTGAAGAGCTAAAAGAAACAGTGAAATCTGAAATATGGGATTTTACTGGGAATGAGATGGGTCTGATGAAAAACGTAGATCCTGTTAAAATTACATTGAAGCAGGGAATAGAATTTCCAAACACTCCACAATATAAAATGAAAACTGAGACAATTGAAGGTATTACACCTGTAATTGAAAAATTAATCAAGCAAGGTGTATTGAAAGAAATGAAGAGTAGCTCTTGTAATTCACCAATTATGGGAGTTAAAAAGGCTAACGGAACATTTAGGATCGTACAAGATTTGAGAAAGGTTAATCAAATTGTTATTCCATGTTGTCCTGTAGTTCCAAATCCAGCAGTAATTCTATTTCAAATTCCATATGATGCTGAATGGTACACAGTCATTGACCTTTGCAATGCATTCTTTACTGTTCCTCTACACCCAGACAGTTATGAAATCTTTGCTTTCAGATTCCAAGGTAAGACCCTTGGATGGACAAGAATCCCTCAGGGCTATACAGAAAGTCCTTCAATCTTTAACGAACTGTTAAAAAGATCATTAGAAGATTTAGACTTACCAGGTAGGTCTACGTTGGTGCAGTATATTGATGATTTGTTAATAGCTGCAAAGACAAGAGAAAATTGTGTAACAGACACAATAATTCTGTTAAATCGCCTTGCAGAAGAAGGACATAAAGTGTCCCCAGCAAAACTACAGTTTTGCAAACAGGAAGTGAAATATCTTGGTCACAGAATTGCAAAAGGAAAAAGACAAGTAACAATAGAGAGAATAAAAATGATTCAAGCAATGTTACCGCCAAGAACACAAAGACAGGTCAGAATGTTCTTGGGAATGGTAGGTTACTGTCGACAATGGATAAGTGGATTTTCAGTAATTGCGAAACCACTACAAAGACTGACCAAATCAGATGTAAAAGATCCAATTATTCTCAATGATGTTGAGATGGAATCTTTTGAAAACTTGAAAAAGAGCTTATGCCAAGCTCCTGCTTTGGGTATGCCAAATTATGAGAAAGATTTTGAACTGTATTGCAGTGAGAGAGAAGGATGTGCATTATCTGTGTTAATTCAGAGACATGGGAACCTAAAGAAACCTATTGCATATTTCTCTGCAGTTCTTGATCCAATTGCAAAAGCATTACCAGGTTGTTTAAAAGCAGTGGCAGCTACAAGTATCAGTCTTGAACAAAGTGAAGGAATCATTATGGGATTTCCTGTAAAAGTTTTTGTGCCTCATTCAGTTGAAATATTACTGACAAGAGGTAAGACTCAACATTTAACAAGTAGCAGATTGACAAAGTATGAGAAAATCATACTGGGAGCAGATAATGTTTCGATTTCAAGATGTTTGAATCTGAATCCTTCTACATTACTGCCTGATTCTGAAATTGTTGATGACATCGAGACAGAACATGAATGTTTAGATGTCATGGAATTCTGCACAAAACCAAGAAAAGACATCAAAGACAGACCTTTACCTGAATCGGATTTTGTCTACTTTGTAGATGGCTCATGCTTAAGATCCGAAGGTGGTGTCTTGAAAGCTTCATACTCAGTTTGTACAGTCGAAGATGTTGAAGAAGCATCATGTCTTGAAGGAGTTCGTTCAGCACAAGTGGCTGAATTGATTGCTTTAATTCGTGCATGTGAAATATCAAAAGATATAAGAGTTACCATCATTACTGATAGTCAGTATGGGTACGGAGTTGTGCATGATTATGGACAACTCTGGTCACAGAGAGGATACATGACATCAACAGGGTCACCAATTAAAAATGCAGTTTTCATTAGAAGATTAATTGAAGCAATACAATTGCCAAAAGAAATTGCCATAGTCAAGTGTGCAGCACACACTAGAGGGACTGATTATATTTCCAAAGGAAATGCCTTCGCAGATGAAACAGCAAAGTACTGCGCAAGGAAAAATTATTCTTACAATCGGAATAGAAGTACAGAAACTGATTCAAATTCATTAATGCTAACAACTGTTGTAGAAACATGGAATGAGATTAGAGATTTACAAAACGAAGCAGATGATGAAGAAAAAGATCAGTGGTTAAGATCAGATTGTAGACAACGTGATGAAGATGGAGTGTGGGTTTACAAAGATGGGAGAGTAGTTTTACCAAATTGCATGATTTCTGACATGGCCAGATTATATCATGGTCCTGCACATTTAGGAAGAGATTCTATGGTCAGACTGTTTAAAGAGACATGGTTCAATACCAAATTTAGAACCATTGCAGAATCTTTTTGTCAAAGGTGTTTGTCATGCCAACAAATGAATCCAAACAGAAAATCAGTGGTGGGGACAGGAATAATTGGTCGAGAGGGTGGTCCCTTTACCAGGTTACAAATAGATTTCATTGAAATGCCCTTACACAACTGTTTGAAATATGTACTTGTAATTGTATGCTTGTTCTCAAGGTGGGTAGAGGCTTTTCCTACACGACATTGTGATTCAATTACAGTAGCAAAACTAATGCTCAGAGAAATCATCCCAAGGTACGGTTTTCCAGTTACTATTGAGAGTGATGGAGGAAGTCATTTTGATAACAAACTATTGAAGTTAATTTGCGAAGCTATGAGCATTGAGCAGAAAATACACTGTGCATACAGACCAGAGGCATCAGGTGTAGTTGAACAAATAAATGGAACTATCAAAAACAGAATTGGAAAAATGTGTCTAGAGACAGGAGTTAAGTGGACTGATGCTCTTCCACTTGTTTTGATGTCAATAAGAAGTACACCAGATAAAAAGACAGGTTTGAGTCCTCATGAAATTTTGATGGGAAGAGTTATGAGGCAAGCTTTTGTACCTGTAGGTAAACTGTTGAGCATAAATGACAGTGCAATTTTGGATTACTGTAAAAGGTTATCTGATATGGTAACTTCTGTGTCTAATCAGGTGGGAACTGAAGCACAATCAAATGACAAAGTTTTGACACATGATCTGAGACCTGGAGACTGGGTCAGAACGAAAGTACATCGGAGGAGGAATTGTCTATCTCCTAGATGGCAGAAACCTAGGCAGGTAATCTTGATCACTACTAATGCCGTAAAGTGCAGAGGATTGAAGCGCTGGATTCATCCAAGTCATACTATTCCAATACCAACTCCTGAGAATTCTGATGTTGAAAGTGATACCACAGATGACTCTGATTCTGAAGCAGAAGACAGAACAGAAGGTGAAATAATTCCAGATTCTGAAGATCGACAAGAAAGTCGACATCTGGAAACTGTGCCAGTGAATGGAAATCTGACAAGAAAAGACTTAGAAATAATTGAAATAGATTCTGAAGGTGAAGAGAATCTGTTAAAAGGAAAGATAACTGAGGATTCGGTTGTCTATATTGAAGACAAAGAAGCTGAACCAAAAGAAGTTTCAGACCAGGAGAGTATCGAAAGGCAGAGAACAAGCTCTGAAGTAAGGAACAAAAATCCGAAATCTGGGAAGCTAGAGGTAATTGAGGAAGAGGAGGAGAATGAATTACCGAGTACCAGTGATGGAAGACAAAGTGAAGTTCCTGAAGGAGTGAAATTGCCGAATAGAGAAGTTCCTGAGTCAATTGAAATTTCAGACTACGAAACTGAGGAAAGTGACGTGGAAGGTGGAAGTGAAAGCAGAAAGAAAAGGACTTGGAAATCTGAATCGAATAATTCTGAACCAAAGAAAAAGTACGTGAGAAAAGCAGACTACTGGCCTGGTGGAAGATTGAGAGTCAGATTGATTAAAAAGCCAATAGAACAAGTTGAAGAAATCAGTAGTCAAAAGAGTCCTGGAAAAGAGGTTGGAGTTGGAAGGAAAATAGAAGTGATATCAAGAAAAGGGAAGAGAATAATTAGACCAAACCAGAAATACAAGTCTCCTGAGTGGACTTACTTAGTAATTCCACCTGTTATAGACATATATGATAGTAGTGAAGAAGAAAACGAAATCCAAGAAATTAGTGACAATGATTGAAGTACAAATTTATTAAATTGGCATAAGGCTGAAGAAATCCTGTTAGTTGACACAAGGTCGAAGAAAAACTGTCTAGTAGAAGAAAACTTATGTATGACATAAGGTCGAAGAAATCTTGTTTAGGGTTATAAAAGAAAAATATATTTTAAAAGGGGGGTGTATATAAATTTTAAAATTTATTTTTATTTTTGAGGCTAAAACTAACCTAAAAATGCCTTACATTAAGGAGAGCACTTCAAAATGCTCTGTTTTTAAAAGATGCTGTAAGATGACTCTGGTGTGTCTGCTCATTTTAGTTCTGCTCTGGTTGGTACTAGCTGTGATTATACCTTTAGAAATGAATAGAGAATTACACAAAGTTAACATAACAAGCAAAGCTCTGGTTAGCCAAACTAAACATAGTGCATCTGCAAAAGTAATTGATCATCAGCCTAACATTCATCAAGATAAATCAATAGGTGATTTTTCAAGTAATACTTTCACAAAGCTTTTGAGTGAATATGTAAAGGTAATGGATGCAAAGGATTGTTATGTATGCGTTAAGTTACCCGCTTCTGTTTCTGAGGGAGTAACATATAATATGCTTCCTCTCACTTATGCTGTTACATGTAGTGTATTAACTAGTTTATTTTATCAAACTGGTCGTTTAGAATATTACTATTCAAATTATGATGAGATTTTTGCTAATATCAAGATTGATAATGCTTTAAATAAGCATAAGAAAGCTAAACAATTGAGAGAATATTTCCTTGTTACTAATGAACTCACTTATGAGTATGCTTACAAGAATAATCTAACATGTAAATTAAGTGCTGAAGGGAAGAAATTTCTGAATATGGTTGAGGAGAGAAGAGCAATTTATAAGAGAAATGAATTAGTCAAGCAGACTAAGTCATCATTCTGGCAAAAAGAGGATGAGAAACTAAATGGTAAAATGCTTGAAAATATTGCAATTCACATAGACAAACCTGTTAGTGGAAAGCTTTGCATTAGAAGAGATAACACACTTTTTGATAATTATTTTGTAGGTGCAAGCAACTGTGAAGATACTTATCAGATTATGGGAGGTTGGGGATTTAAAGGTGGAAAAGATCCTATCTTTCCTGGAATTTATTTTGTTTGTGGTGACAAAGCCTACTACAACCTTCCAGACCATTGGTATGGAACTTGTTATGTGGGAATTGTTTTTCCTAAAGTGTTTCATGTTGACAGAGATTCAGAAGGATTATTTAAAATCCATAATTATGTAAATAGAGCTAAAAGAGAAACTTTTACTGAAGTTCTGGGAGATATTTTTCAAGCTGTAATACCTTTTGTTGGTATAACCCTAAATGCAGGGAGAATCAGAAAATTGTCCACTATAGTTGATAGATTATCAACTGACACTGCTGATGGATTTCAATTAGTGAATGTTGAAGTTATTGCAATTAGATCCATGGTAATTCAAGACCGTCTTGCTTTAGACATACTCTTAGCAAAAGAGGGAGGAGTCTGTGGCATTTTACATGTCCAACATTGCTGTACATATATACCGGATGAAAGTAAAAATATTGAAATGTATATTAAGAATATTACACAAATGCATTCTGAAATAATTCCTTTAGAAGAAGAAGATTTTACTGGGAAACTTTCAAATAGGTTTCAAGCAATTAAAAACTGGTTTCATAATATCGGAAGTTCAATTCTTGGCAAGATTCTGGCACCTTTGATTATAATTATATTCATTTTTATTTTGACTAAAGTAGGTTGTTTGTTGCATAAAAGAAAGAAGCATTTGAGAGAAAAGAAGAGAATTTATAAACTCAGAAAAGAAGAGGAAAGGGAGATTGAGTTGCAGGAGTTACATAGAGAGCGTCATGTTAATTGCAAGGATTATGCTGAAACAGACTTTTAGGTTTACTAATACAATGAATTTGAATCGATTTCTTATAAATTAAATTTACCAAATTTTTGAGTGCTGGTGTGGTGATTTGTTAATCACCAGATGAGGGAGTTGATGGAGCGAGATAGAAAACAAAATTTTGTTTAAACTCGCAAAGTCACATTTTCCATAACATGAATAAAAATATTAATGATTTGTGATATGTCGTGCTAATACAACTTAGATTAAACTTTACACGTGGGGGGACTAACATGTGTGCTCATAAACGTGCATAAATGTTGCATCTTTTTGTTCGTGCAAAATAATAAAATAATTTATTGTTTTCGTTTTTGTCATTACTAACTGCTGCATACTTAAAATAAGCATGTGCTTGTTTTGCTTTTTCTTGTCTGTGTGATGTCATTTCTACTATTCTAGGTGCATATGGGTCTCATAGAAAAACGGAGACTGGTAAATATAAACGCTGCTTTATTTGTTTGCAATGGCTAGGTAACATTTTGATTAATCGGGTGGGTTAATTATTTAGTAAACCATGGGGTGGATACAGAATATACTTTATTTCTTACATTAATACTTTTCTTGTGTTTGTTTTATACTAGAAATCATAAGTTGCCTGCTTTTGAGGCCTAGCTATTTGAGCCGCAAAATAAAAGCTGATTCATATTTCTGCAGAAAATCACGAGACGCCCATTCTGAATTAAAACGTTTATTGAAGCTGCATTCACAAGGCAAAAAACTGATGAGCTGACATCATTCTGTCGGACATGGCCAAGGTCGAAAGTGAACTTTTTGTCAGTCCTTAACTTGGCATCCGCGGAAGTTGCTCTGAAAAGCTATGGAAGCTGCGAGGATGACCTGTTACAAAGTTGCAATAGTAGGAAGCCTCTGGCTTCACGTGGAAGAGACAATGGTCTTTGTAAGACATGATTTTGTGGAACTTTTTAAGAATCGGGTGACATGTCACTTGTCACTTTCAGCCAATGGGACGTCGAGTATTTCTGAAAACTTTCCTTTGCTAGTTTAGTTAGCGTAGAAAGGTATAAAAAGTCATGCCCTTAGGGTTGGGCTGGCTGCTGCTTTCTGACTTTCCGATGAGGGTGATGTGCTGCTGGACTTTGCGTGGAGCACGTAAGAATCCTCAAAGAACTTTACTTTAATTTCTGTCTATTTAGCTCAGTTAGGGAAATAGGTTTTAGAAATGCTAAACTTTATATAATTTCTTTAAATTGATTCAATTGCTTAAATTGTAATTTTCTTATTTCTTACCATCATGCTTGCTTTAATGCTAATAAAATTTCATTTATAAAACTTACAACTTATATACCATAATCTAGAAAATAAAATCTTACTTTTGACAAACAAGCTGGTCTTGGTTATTTAGAAGTATAGGTTACCTTTAGCTAGATCACGTCGCCTATGGTGGTCGTTTAAATGGTTGGGTTTTATTCTAATGACAATATTCTTTCTGCAAATGTATAAATATGTTTATAGTTTGTAAATAATGTGTATATAGATTTATTTGACCACCTGATTCAGTAGGCCCAAAAATATATCAGGTTCATAAATGGGTCCATGTATAGTTTAGAATTTTGTTTATAGGTTATGAAATTGGGTAGCGTAGTTTATGATATATAACCAAAAATAACTGCAGGTACAAACACCTCAGCAAGAGGTTCAGAAGGTAAACAGGCACTAATACAAACATAATCCTACGGAAAAGTCTCAGACGACTGATGAACAACACCAAGATCAATTCCAGGACCATCCGACTAAACAAAATAGCTATAACCTGGGTTCTGGTACTCATCGGAATAAAAGACATAAATCCAGGTTAATCTGTCCCTACACCACTCTAAGTGACATCCCTACTCAACAATAGCCCAACCTAACCAAAGGTGTCAGCAGTGGTGACTTCAAAGAAGTTCACTCACTTCTCTCCAATACTAGAGAATCCTCAGTCATAGCTAAGCTATTTACCAAGACCAACCACTCTCTCTGACTCCTCAGCCCATCTGCTCTGCCTCCACCCTCGGGGTGCTGTCCCTAATACGAAACCCCAAAATGCAAATGACACGCCTTTAGGTACGCCTTCTCCAAGGTGTCGATTACATGGAGTTTTTCCACATTGGCCTTCTTCCATCCCTGTCCGTTAAACGTCCTTGGGTCTCAGACTCTCTGTCGCTTCCAGTTGTATCTTCAAATTCCTGGTTTACTCCTGCATGTCCGAGTCTAGCATTTCTAACTCTCATACACAATGGGCCCTTCTACTCTACAATCTACTGGGTGATGCACCTGCAAAAGAATATACGCACATAGGCTCACATTCTAATAATGTTGCAACATTTTCTAAAGCCTCTTTCATAAGCATTTGTACCGTTTATATGTTTAAGCAAAACATTTTCATACAGGCCTGCGCCATTTCCATAACTAGGCCTCAGCTAGACTTTAGGCCTTACATTTAAATGAGCCATTCTCTGTGTTCTCTAGGCCTTCCACCTTAACGACAAATGCATTTTCTATATATTCGGCTAATCATTGAGTACATAAAGCATGATCACATTTCAGTTTATCAATCTGAAGACACATTAGCAAATCATTTAAACACTCTTCTTAATAGTAAAAGATTTTATTTCAAAGCAGCTCTACATTGCAGTAAATATGAATTTGCACCCTGTAACGTTGGTTCTGCTCATTCTCTGATACCAATTTACTTGAGTACTTGTCATTCATTGCATCTAAACATGATTAAAAAGTCCTCTATATCTACGGGTGCTAACTACTTGTACATATGCTGCACCCCTACAAATTTCACTGTAAATGGCGCTCTCTCAGTTCCCCCCTTTGATGACCCGTGTCATCACCACCCACACATCTTCCTTAGGGTAAGATCCGACTAAACTGAGCTTGTGGCCATTTTCCCTCGCTTGAATGATTCCAACGCTCTCAGGCTGCGATATTGACTATCCTGCAGCCTTTCCATTCGCATCTCTTGCGCTCTCATTGATCTCGCCAACCTATTGGACCTGTACCACTTGTACAATCTTACCAAACCCCACAATCCAATCACACATGCCACTGCTATGATAAGGGGCTTCAGTACAAATCCAAGAAAACTCTTTCCTAAGTTGGCAAACCAGCTTCCAACCTTCCCAAATCCTTTGCCAACCGTCTCCCATGCATTCTCTTGCGTCAAGTCCTCAATTTCATAATGGATTGCAGTAATGTTGCTTATATATTTCTCCAGATCCTTAGAGTTGTCTGGTATATAAGTGCAACATTCTTGGACCTTCAAACGTTTACAGACCCCGCCCTCTTTTGCTAGAATGACGTCAAGGGCAAGACGGTTCTGTAAAACCATTGTCCTGATCGACAACATCTCACCCTCAACCAACACCAATGACTTGGCAGTATTCAATGACAATTCATCCACAACAGTTGCCAGCCGCCGTATCTTTATGTCATTCAAAATGACTCCCAACATAGGTATCGCTGCTCCAAACACATCTCCCACAATTGCTCCATCACTTTCCCCTCGCTTTACCCTCCTTTGAGACCCTCCCTCTAAGAGCTCGAAATCCTCAGTATGGTAAATTTTGGGAAAGATAATTGCTAGATAACACGTTCCATACCACTTCTCTGGCAATCTCACATACGCATTCTTTCCACAGACAAAATACACAGTAGGAATCACCTGAACCACGCTCTTCAAGAAGTCCTTTGTATAGTATTCTAAGGTGAAGGTGTGGTCACACGTAGTCTGACCCACATACACATTTTCATAATACGTCTGTGGTCTGTGCAGACACAACTTCCCTTTCTGTACCTCATCCAGAGCTATTGGGCCATAACTCCCTCTTGACTTATGCTGCTTCTCTTCTTCGGTCCAATCTACCTTTCCTTGCCCTGAATCTCGCAACTTTTTCTGTTTCGTGTACCTATCTTCTACTTGTTCAATGAACTTCTTTTCTACGTCTGACAACGAACATGTCAGATTGTGTCGGTGTGCATACGGGGTGTCTAGCTCTCGAGTGGGAATGAAAAAATATCCGAGTCTGTCCTCTGACTTATAATAGTCCCACTTGTTCAAATGCTTATAGTTCGGAACTTCTGGCAACACAGCATCATAATTCGAAAAGAAATATTCAAAATGATTTCGCCCATAAAGGATACTAATCAGCAAACTACAGGATATTCCATATGTCAATGGAAGGTGATGGTATCTAATACCCTCATCTACTGAAGCTGGTAATTGCATGCACACATAACAGTCTTTTGCATCCATCGCCTCAATGTATTCATACAACAGCTTTGCATAAGCATTCTGCCCAAAATTTCCTTTAGACAGATCAGTATGTAGCCTACGGCTTTCTGCAGCTAGTATGGCCTTCTCTCTTCGCTCCCTCTCTTCTTTCTGGCTAGGGGTAACAGGTGTCGGTGTCCCCACAGCCTTCTCTACTTGTTCGTGTGGTGCAAAATAAGAAACTAAAACTACTATAGCTATAAGGAGTATTACTCCTCCTAAAAGCGTGCCTACTATGCACTTGGCTCTACGATTCGGGTTTCCAGGCGCCATGGTCTCAGTACAAAGTAGTTCGTTCTCGGAAAGCACCCAAAGTCTCTTTCTGTGCTATTTTGAGTCTCTCGAACCACCTTGAAAAGCGGAAAGTCCCGTTTCAGTTCTTCTTTTGTTCACTTGACAGACAACCTTAACCCTTCTCCGTCCTCTGTGGAAAAGTCCCTAAATTTGTTCTTCTTCCACTCGGCTCTAGGTTAAGTTCAACAATTATTTACAAAATCTTTTTCAAAAGTCTTTCAAAGCAATTCAAAGTTCAAAGTTCTCAATAGTCTATGATTATACTTGATCCGATTGCTTGCAACACATAATCTAAAAGTTCCATGCGGAGCACGACTTCATCATATACTGGCATGTCGGGTACAAACGTTGGGAAAATCAGTCTTTCCAGGAGTAAATCACGTATCTTGCTTAGGAGAGGGGGATTGGGAATGGTGAGTGTCAGTTTACCTTCGATTTCAAGTCCAGGAACCAACAGTATCACTTCCAGCTTAACATTTGGGATCGTACTGGTCACTGCTACTGACCTCACCCTCCCGGACCTCAGTACTCCCGGCATTGGTACTCCTAGCATAGGTAAAAGGGTAGGTCCACTCTGGGGTGGCGTATCTTTGGCAAGGTACTCTCACCCTCCTTGACCTTCTCGGACCCCCTTGTTCAGCTCCTTGTTCTCCCTCTTCAGGATCTGACTCTTCGGACACAGGAGCAAGATCTGTTTTGGAAGCCAATCTCACATTCATTTGCCTCCGTCTCTCGGGCCAATGATCCCCTGTACTTCTTGCCCTTCTTGTTCTCGTTCGCACACCCTGTTCATCTCCACTGTCGACCTCTTCTGCGCTCAGGTCGCCTTCTCCGCCACTTCCTCCCTCTGGGGCAGATTCCGTGTCACTTTCGTCTTGGCCGTTTCCTGCTTGATCAGGGGAGTCCCCAAGTTCAACAGGCACCCCCACAGCTTGACTCGCTCCCTCTAATGGATCTTCTTCTTCGTTATTATTTTCATCTACGAGAGGAGCTGTTCTCTCCTTGGGTGCTGGGACTCGTCGGGTGTGAGAAGCATGAACCCAATTTGGCAATCCACCGCACTTCACAGCAGTAGTAGTGACTAGGATCACTTGGAAAGGTCCCCTCCAACGTACATCCAGGCAGCTCTTCCTGACGTGCTTCCGCACCAAGACCCAGTCACCAGGGCACAGGTCGTGACAAAGGTCGCTAGAAGCCGGAATTTCAGCAGCCTGCACCTGAAGAGACACAGAACGCATGACATCAGAAAGTCCTCTGCAATAGTCAAGAATCACATCATCTGTGATATTCATCAAGGCAGTTGTAGGAATAGATGGCAGTCTCATAGCCCTCCCCATCAGCACTTCATGAGGCGAGAGCCCTGTCCTTCTGTCTGGGGTACTACGCATGCTCATTAGTACCAATGGCAAGGCATCGGGCCACTTCAGGGATGTGGATGAGCACACCTTTGCCATTCGGGCTTTCAAGGTCCCATTGATTTGCTCCACTATGCCAGAAGCCTCTGGTCGATAGCTACAATGCAGTCTCTGGTCAATGTTCAGGGCAGAGCAGAGCATCTTCACAACTTCGCTATTAAAATGTTTTCCTCTGTCCGATTCCAAAGAGGTCGGAACCCCGAATCGTGGCACTAGCTCCCTCAACAACAGTTTTGCTACTGTGAGTGTATCGCACCTACGAGTGGGATATGCCTCAACCCATCTTGAAAACACACACACAATCACCAAGACGTACCTGAGGCGATTGCACCTCGGCATCTCGATGAAATCTATCTGCATCCTGTAGAAAGGTCCACCAGACCTCCCAATGTGACTCAATGTAACAGGTGTTCTTTTCCCAGCATTCAGCTGTTGACAGGTTACACATCTCTGACATACTGCTTCTGCGGCCTGTCTAAATTTTGGGTTGTACCACGTTTGCCTGAATACGCGCACCATCGCGTCCCTTCCCAGATGCACAGGGCCATGTATCTGTCGTGCCATTGCACTCACCAACTCATTCGGTAACACAGCTCTTCCATCAGCTGAAACCCACATGTCCAAATCTCCCTTGACACAACCAGCCAATTCCCACACCCTTTTTTCATAATCAGATGTCTGTCCTTGCATGTCTCTCAGCTCTTCCCAAGTGTCTGCCACCTCAAGCATCATGCTTAGTTCGGTTCTTTCCCTTGGTCCCTCGATTGTTTGTTCCGTAAAGGAATATCCCTGCTCTGCACAGTAGCGTGCAACTTCATCAGCATAACGGTTCCCTTGTGTCACAAAATCCATTCCTTTTGTATGTGCTGTGCATTGTACCACAGCTATTTCTGCAGGTCTTTGCAAGGCCTCCAGCAATAACCTGATAAATTCACCATTTCTGATTGGGGAGCCCGATGATGTCATGTAACCCCTCTGGGACCACAACTGGCCAAAGTCATGAACCACCCCAAATCCGTACTGGCTGTCCATGAATATGGTGATCTTAATGCCGTTGGCTGCTAAACAGGCGCGTGTCAATGCAATTATCTCAGCCACCTGAGCAGAGTGTACTCCTTCCAGACAGGCTGCTTCAATTATTCCAGAAATAGTGCAGGCAGCAAAGGCTGCTCTCAACTGACCAGTATTGTCTCTTACACATGAGCCATCCACAAAATAAATTTCATCAGGGTCCGTTAATGGCACATCAACAATATCTGGTCTAGGTTTGGTGCACAGTTCAGTTACATCAAGACAATCATGGTCTTCCCAATCATCTTCTATATCATTTGGTACTGGTAACAAAGTAGCAGGATTCAAGACAGAGCACCTCCTGAGAGTCACATTCTCCGCAGCAAGTATAACCTGCTCGTAGCGTGTGAGCCTGTTATTGGTCAAGTGCTGCGTCTTGGTCCTGGTCATCAACAATTCCACAGAATGAGGTACATGCACTGTCAGTGGATATCCCATCACAATACTCTCACACCTTTCAATGCTGACACCTGTTGCAGCAACGGATTTGAGACATCCGGGCAACGCTGCGGCTACTGGATCTAAGGTAGCCGAGAAGTATGCAACTGGTCTACGGACTCCTCCATGATCTTGCACTAAGACTGCCAATGCACACCCCTCCCTCTCGCAGCAGAACAATGCAAATGATTTGGTGTAATCGGGCATTCCCAGAGCTGGAGCGCGACACAGGTCCTCTCTCAGCTCCAAAAAGGCCATCATACAATCTGTGTCCCATGGTACCGGATCACTCACGTCCTTGTGCGTCAGTTTCTGCAGTGGTTTCGCTTTCAAAGAAAAGTTAGCAATCCAATGTCGGCAGTAGCCAACCATGCCTAAGAACATCCTGACCTCTCTTTGAGTCGAGGGCACACTCATTCTCATGATAATTTCAATTCTGTCAGGTGACACCTTTCTCTTTCCCATCTCTATTCTGTGACCCAGATACTGCACTTCTTGCAGGCAGTACTGTAACTTACTGGGAGATACCTTGTGTCCATTTTTCCCCAGATGGTTCAACAAAGCAATGGTATCAATCCTACAAGCATCTTCGGTGTCTGACGCAACAAGGAGGTCGTCTATGTACTGCACAAGAACGGAGTTCTGCGGCAGTACTAGACTCTCAAGATTCCTTTTCAGCAATTGATTAAAGATCGATGGGCTCTCTGTATACCCTTGTGGGATACGACACCATGTTAAAACGCGACTCTCTATTTTAAATGCGAAAAGAAATTGGCTTTCTTCATGCAATGGGATAGAAAAGAAAGCCTGACACAAATCAATCACAGAAAACCATTCAGCTTGGAACGGTATCTGAAACAGTATCACTGATGGATTCGGTACCACTGGACAGCATGGAACAACGATGTTGTTAATTTTTCGTAAATCTTGCACAATCCTGAACTTCCCACTTGGTTTCTGCAACCCCATTATCGGAGAGTTACAGGGACTTCCCATAACCTCCTTCAGAATTCCCTGTCTAACCACGGACTCAATCACAGGTTTTATACCTTCAAGTGTTTCTGGGGTCAGCTTGTACTGGGGAGTTCGAGGAAATTCAACATTCTGTCTCACCTGAATTCTGACGGGCTCTACCCCCTTAATCAATCCAATCTCCTTTCCTGTGAAGTCCCAGACTTCTGGGGAGACCGAGTATCTCAAGTCCCAAGGGAGTTCCTCCACAGTTATAGCAGGGTACAACTCAATGCACGTATGCGTATTTGCAACCTTAAAGTCTGCATCATCATCATTAGTCTGTAATTCCACTCCCTTTGGGGTACAATAGATGGTGCAATTAAGTTTGCACAAAAGATCTCTTCCTAACAGGCACACAGGACTGGAATCACACACCACGAACTGGTGTCGATCACTAAAGCTTCCAATCTTAACGGGGACTGGCTCAGTCAGGGGGTTTGTCATTCTTCTGTTTGCAACTCCTACAACTTGGATGGTCTGTCCTGAAAGGGGTAAGTTGGGGACTACCGCAGACCTCACAGTGGACCGAGAGGCACCAGTGTCAACCAAAAATGTGGTGGGATGGCCATCTACATCTGCCTCTACAAAAGGTCCTCTCTGGTCTACCTCCAGTACAGCTCCTAGTGTACAGCCCTCCTCCCCATCCACATACCATCCTGTCACTGGATCAAATTGGTAACACTCGTCCCCTTCCACTATGAAAGGCATCTGCTTGTATACCTTGCTACCTGTTGAAATCTTCGGTGCCTGGGGAACTGGAGCCCTAGGGGCTGACGTCCCCCCTTTTGTCGTCTGGGATTTGGTCACTGCCACCTTCCGTACCGGAGGGGCTTGTACTTCCTCCTCCTCCTCTTCCTCCTGTACCTGATTGTCAGGGTTATGGGGACACTCGCGTCTCCAATGCCCCACCTCGTGACATTGATGGCACTTGGTCGTCTTTTTCAGGGCCTCTATATCTATCCTAGGTCTCGGACCTTCCTCTCCGTCCCTCTTCTGTCCCCCTGATCTCCTTCCCATGGTGCCATTGCCTGACTGACCCTGTCCTCCCGCTTGCATCTGTACTAACATCAGTTTGTCCTTAAGCTTCTTTGTCTTCGAGTCTATCTCGTCACTGCAGTACCTCGCATACCTCAAAATCTCATCTAGGGGTTTATTTTGCCAACAGAGCAGATGTTGCTGTATCATAAGGCAAATATCAGGCCTTAGTCCTAGGACAAATTTGGATACAAACTGTCCCATATCCTTTGGGTCCATCACATCTAACCCACTGTACTGCTTAAAGATCAGCAATAACCTCGCGTAGTATTCATGCACTGTCTCTTTTGGTTCCTGTCTAGTCCGATCTATTTTCACCCAGTCTATGTCCTGTGGTGGTACCTTAGTCTTCAGCCACGTGATCGCCTGCTCATACTTTGCCATTACCCTAGGTGACGGTCCATTTGTGGTGCTATCTCTCTCTGGCTTCGCTGTGGGCCATTCGACACTTACCTTGCATGCTATCCACAAATCACTTGGGACCACAATATCAAACAGAGTGTTCAAATCAATCCACAGCACCTTTGAGATTTTAACAAACCTCTCTACCTGCTTGTACCATTCCACTGGACTCTCTCTCAACTTTGGGAATGTGTTCGTAAAGGCAGCCAGATCTCCCCTACTCCAGGCTACGTGTACATAGCCTCCATGAGCCACCTCCCGCAAGGGGTATGCCTCTGCATGCATCAACCCTCCTCCCGGAGATGTCTCAAGTACGCTCCTTCTAACACTCTTTCTCTTTGAACACCTTTCCTCCCATTTCTCCAGAGGGGACCACGTTCGTATTCCCACAATCAGCTCCCTGATGTGAGTTTTTAATCCGATCACCCTCTTTTCTTCTAGATCTTGATCTGAATACTGTAACCGGTGGCCACTCAGCAAAGCTTTCGTTTTTGTCAAATCTACGCTGTATTTATTTGCCAATTCCGAGAGCTTCTCATGAGCAGCCCTAGCTCTCCGTGTAACATCCTTCGCTACAAACAGTAACTCATCTGGTTCGTATAGTTCAATTCTCTCTAGTGGCAATGTACCTTCCACTATTTCCTCCACTTCTGTTTTCAGCCTCAGCACATCTATTCTTCTTGCCTTTATCACAGCCCTCAATGTACCTTGGCTAGTAGTTCCATTAGAGCCTCTCCCGCCACTGTCCTGAATTTCTCGTCTGTTTTCCTCAGGTGTGTTCGGGGGGGAACCCTTCGGTTCTCCCAGCCTTCTCGAACCCACTCCTGCCTACCATCGCTAGAGGTGTGATGGGACGCCCCCCTATTCCCCACCCCTTCTCGTTCCCACTCTTGCCTGCTTTCACTAGGCGCACAGTGGGATACCATCCTTTCTTCCTGGTTGTCAGACCCGAAGACATTCCTGGATCTATCACTCTGAGTGTCCACAACCGTTTCCCACGTTCTCAAGTCTGGCCTTAATTCTCTCATCGACCTCGGCCTTGGTCCCCTTAAATCCATTGGTCCCCTCCAACCCGTCTGTCTTTCCGAGGATTCTGCCGATGCCACCAAAGGAGTACTTCTGTCTACTGGCGTTGGCAACTGCCTCCACCCTTCTTCTGTCCCGTTACTCCTGTCTTCACTGGTGCATCTCTCACTCCCCCTTTGCAACGGATTCTCGACTTGTTTCTGTTCCGGGTTGTACACTGATACTATGGGACCTATGGTAACAGGTACCGTAAGCGCATCTGGCAATTTCTGTGAGTGGACACCCTCTTCCACCCGAACCTTCTGCACTGTAAATCGCCCCACTACTCTCGTCACTGGGGAAGGTGGAGGTGCCTTTTCTCCCTTCACTGGATAAAATATATCCTCTGAGGCGCTCTTATCACTCACCATTTTGA
The DNA here is from genome assembly GCF_964261635.1 of Lissotriton helveticus. Lineage (NCBI taxonomy): Eukaryota > Metazoa > Chordata > Amphibia > Caudata > Salamandridae > Lissotriton > Lissotriton helveticus. The sequence goes on along the minus strand of NC_136057.1, from coordinate 1,098,117,071 downwards.
CCCCACCATCCCCATCTGAATGGTCCCCGCATTTGGCTGACATTGGCGTTCCCCCTAGCTCGGGATTGTATGGAGGTGGTCTCTCTGCCAACATCCTCTCTATCAGGCCATCGTCTGTCTCGCTCTCCTCATCCTCGTCTTCTGTATTTCTCCTCTGTGCATCTAGCAATGGGTACAATCTATCTCCTTCTATAGTCTGTACCCTCCATCTCTTTTCCATGGCATCCCATCTCGCATCTTGGACTGCCTTAACTGATCATTTCACTCTTTCTTGTCGCCTATCTCTGCCCCTGTCATGGGCTGCCCTGATCCATGCATTTAACGCTTAAAATTGTGTTGGTCTGGGCAAAGGTCGCAACGCAGCCATAATCGCTTTCAGCTGATACAACACTTCTAGTCTAAACGTCCCGTATTTCGGGAAGGTCAATTCTTCATTTCCATCTGTCATCTTACACCAGGTATCAAGCCACAATATGGTATGCAACCCAACATTCGTAGCCATGTAATGAGCTGGAGTATCCTCGGGTGGAGCCTCCTCCCCACCCCGAGGTTCTATCTTGTTTTCGCCTTTGAAACATTTCCGCAACATCTTAAAACATTTCATGATGAAAACCCAAAACGTTTCCTTGTTCCGCAGCGCTTGTTTACTTCCTGATGACAATCCACCAATCTCAGCGCGGCTTCTCACTAACCGCCCTATCTCAGCGCGGCTCCACACCAACCGACCAATCTCAGCGCGGCTCTTTCTGACGTCACTCGCCTCCGTTTCGCAGCAGTTCCCCTCCTTTCTCCGTACTTCTCGCGGTCTCACATGCGTCCCAATCATACACTGAAAATGATTACTTCCGACCAAGCAACCACTTCCCTGACTGTACAGCCTCAGTCTAACTGTAATTATCACCCGAACTGGCAAATGTCTGTCCGCGAACGACCGGACAATCGCCTCACTGATAGGTTACAAACTCACGGCAACTTCCGACCAGCGTCTGTTACCCACGCACTCACACATTCGTTCCCCCTATCTCGGTCTTGCGGGCGATTAATGGTACCTCATAACCCCCTTAACAATGGTCGACAATTACTATGGGTGTTCAATACACCCGGACAACTTGGACTCTTCCCGAACTCAAGATTTTCACTGGTTGCGCGCGCTCACAACCTGTTCCTCTTTCACACTACAGGCATTCAACTCCGCAAGAAAGACAATACAACACACAATACAACATAACACCGCAATCTAGCAACGCATGACCCTTTTCATACTCACTCTCCTTCTGTAGTGTAGTTCCTATCATCCCAATAGGCTCTGCGCATTGGAATAATACCTACAGCAGTAAAGGCCTAGACCAGACGTTAACTAGGTCTACTACTGTCGATACTAGACTTAAAGTTTTGGGTTTGCCAGCTTAGCTCAGAGTTCACTAGAAACTTTCTCGAATGTTCAAGGAGGACTTAACTTCCCTGATTAGACAAGAAGGGATTTAGTTTCTGACAACCATAGAACATGACAACTTTGCTCTCCCCTAATCAAGAGTATATCTCGAGAGTCGTGTGAACAAAAGGCAATTTATTTTACTCAGTCAGTACGTGCATTCTTAGTCTCATCAGATTGTAGAGAAAAGGAAGAGACGGGCGTGTTCAATAAAAAGGTGTTATTTATTGATCAGTCTCTTTTCTCATACAAGAGAAATGGATCGATATTATTGCAATACTTATAGTTAAGTAAAGTGCATACATTAAAAGCAATAGTATAAAATAATACTGTAAAAACATTGATATGGTTTCTAAGCCATAAGATGTTTTAAAATGAATAAAATATATTACATACACATATACATTTGACTAAACGTACTCAACTGGTGTTTCTAAATACGCCTACCCCGTGTACCTGACCTAAGTCTAATACGTGGGCGGGAATAGAAAGTTACAGTTTAAGTTAAGTTTGTTTTTGCCAAGTGAATAACTAAAGAATTCTCTGTGAGGGGTTATTCAGTTCTGTACCTGGAATCTAGGTTGAATGAGGGATGGTATCTCTCGTCTCTGGTCTCGATATTCCAGGCTGCCTGCGAGGGCTACCCGGAAACGCCAGTGCTGGATTTCTCGGCAGGAGAAATCAGCTTCTCTCAGCGTGTCAGGAAGGCGGGGCTGTGCCAGCGGGGTCTGCTCTGCTCTTCGCTTCGGCAAGTATGGCTGCTCCGTCTCGTCACCACGCGTGTGTTTGCATAGGGCAATATCGGTAATATTTATACCTTTAAGGTGCCGAGATTGACGTAAGGATGGACATAGATACGTCAATAAGGATGTCATACGACTTACTCGTTAGCACATTCTTTTACTGAAGTTCTCGGTGAAATCAAAACAATGGCCGCAGGGTTTTGCCCAGGTTGTCATAGGTTTGATTTGTTATGAGAACTCCGTATGCCTTATCAGGGGCTGGAGGAATATCGCTTGTCTAATTAGATCGCAAGCGTTATGACCTAATCAGATAACACGTTCCTGTGCCGTAGTGTGACTGCGTCAGATACCGGTATCTGCATCATGGGGGTTTTCTGCCTCATGGGCTGACTGTTAGTTAACTTGTTGGTTTGTTTAACCAGAATATGGTCAGGAATAGGGGGATCGATTCAGAACCTATAGGAATACATCACACCCACTCCACGCTAACTATGGTCATATTTACTAATCTATGCATAGTATAACATAGTACAACATACTATAGAGTATAGTGTATACCTTACCACCCCAAAATACATAAATGCATTTTGAAATTTTCAAATATACGGAAAAATTGCAGTCATATGTATTGTATGCACTCAAGCTGTAGAATAATGCCAAAGTAATCGCATTTGTATACATTATTGCTATTTTGTATATGAGAATTACACATGAAATGGCTCTTAATACAGAAAAAAAGTTCGAGACCATTCCATCACAGAATAAAATATTTAAAATATTTATGAACATACCAGCGGGCAGCTAATGTCTATAAGCTATATCTATAAGCTATCTAAAATTTAGAAACCTTAGTTCTTTAAGAATAGTTCTTACTTTAAGCAGAAGATAGTGTCCCGAAAAATATGCAAAAATATTCTGGGGCTGCTGAAAAATTGCTGTCCGTGAACTGGAGGGAAAATTGTTCATGTGACTTTATTTTTAAAGTTGAAGGCCGAATTCAGGGAACGCCGTGTGCGAGCTTGTTCAAAAGTCTCTATTTCTGCTCTGGTGAGAACATCATATCATTTAGGCTTTCGAAAAAACTGTCAACAGCTTCTTGGGAAAGTTCCACTAACTCGGATATAGGTGTAATCATGCATTCGTGCGCATGATTGTCTCCATTGACATTCTGATTCGCATTGCTGACAGAAGGTCGTACCTGATCGATGCTGCTTTCATCTTGAACTTCACTACCCATCAATCGTAGTGGTGAAGCTTCCACGAATGCCGTCATCAGGATTGGTAGCCTTTGAGGGCAGCACAAAGCATGAACCTTGATCGGGCTCAACAATGTTTCTGCATCCATTGGCGCATCCGATTGTAGCGTCAGACAGGTGTCTAACACGCATTCTTCTCCGCATAGCAGACACCTTAATACAGGTAAAACACATCTTTGCCACATTGGTCGAAATGATAGAAACCAAGTCATGTTCAGGTCTCTAAGCCGGGAGAGTCCCAGGATTTTTGATATCCGGTCCCGGTATCCAATGGCTAGGATTGTTTCTTCCCTTGTCGCAAGAGTTTTGTCTGTCACATGGGTTGCCATAATGAAAAATAAGGACTAAGAATAGGATTCCTGCAATTAGTCCCAAGATCAGGGGAAGTCCGCCAAAAATCGAATGGACGAAATCTGGAAAAATACCCAGTATGGCTTTGAATGGTGTTAATGCCATCGAAAATACTGTCTTAAATACCTTTGAGACCCCATTGGTATCAGAAATATTTAAGATTTCGTTTAGAATTTCCGCGAAATGTATGGGGGAATTAGTTGATAACAATGAATGTATCTCTGCAGTCGTCCTTGCGACTTGTAGATCATACGTTTCTTTTGATGACGTGAGCCTTGTAGGCGTCTGAAGAAGCACTGTTTTCATTCTGCTTAAAGTATCTATTCGAATAGAAGTAATTTTCAAATTGGGCCATGCCCTTGCCTCCCTGTCTGGAAAGGAGCTGGGGAACAATGAGCGTCCACAGCACTTGACCTTCGCAGTCGTAGTTACTAGATAAGGAGTCCCGGGCATAAGACTACAACATCTGCGGTCTACAATTAGAATGTAACTCCCATTATAGAGTCTTTGAAAGAATGTTCTATTTCTGTTGCAGGTGCGCCTTGCTGGTGACATGAAAGGTTGTATGAATTCCCTTCACAGGCTCCATGCAAACTAATTCCGTTACACAGAAGTGTGCCACTTAGTGACATCGCACAATTGTTGCCACTAAGAAACACTTTGTGTCCTTTATTACTGACACATGCATGTGAATAGGGCAGGTTCCATGTTGTTTTAAGGTACCCCTTTCCCAATTTCTCGTACATGCCAGCCTGTATATATTTTTGGCAGTATTGAAACCTGAAGGTTGAGATTGGAATATTTATTATCCCATGTATTATCCATTCACTGACAGGTCGTTCTGACATTGTCACTGGTAATCTTTCGAGTTTTTCAATGCTCAAGATTGTATAATCAGCACCCTTTTGTGCCATACTGATTTGTCTATCAGTAAGGTTAAAGATTTGGAATAGTGACGTTGTGTTGATTAAACGCCAAGGCACATAGCCTGAACGCAGATTTTGCAACGTCCAGCCAAGCTGTACAATAGAGCGCAATTGTGACTGACCGTGTTGTAATAACAGTAAGTCTTGCGACAATATGTCGATTTCTGAAGACACAATGCTGTCCAAAGAAAAAATTCTGGAGGACAGAGTCATTAACCCATTGTCCACTACAGAAAGTGATTTTTCCAAATTAATACGGTCAATTTCCCGTATTCTCTCTGCTGTTTCAATTTGAGTAACCTTCCAGGCCTCATTGTATGCTGCATATACAGAGGCTGCTATGAAACGTTTTTGACGCTGTTTGCGTGGTCCCATTATGAAATCACGCAAGTCAGCACCATCAGTAAGTAAAGTTAGGTGTTGTTTAATTTCTGCCAGTGTGGAAGTTTGTAGCCATTGAAGGCATAATTTGCCCACTCTGTAAGTGGTTATTATCCCTGGGTGATGTCTTTGGGGATATCTAGGGTCTGGCCTGGTCATTTTGAACCCCTGTGTTTTATTCAGGAATCTGTCTTGACAGTTATTAGTATCTGTGGGCCAGATCAACCATTGTTTCCAATCAGGATGTGTTCTGTTTTGGTTTAATACATAATTTACGTCTATCTCTTCATCTGTAGAGCTATTGCTGAGCATTGTTGGCTTTGGAATAGACGGTTTATTTAAGTCTTTGATTTTGGCTAGGCCAAGACAGGTAGTTTGTTGAACAGTGTCATTTAAAAATATCATTTGTTCTGGGATCATGCAGGCTCTAAACAAAGATTCTATACCCTGCACTTGCCATTCTTTTGTACCCCAAACACTTTTCAATTCAACATTTTTGTCCCAATAATCAAAACCAAAAGTATTTATTTGTTCAAAAAATGAGTCTGAATATATCAATTTTGTGTTGGTTATCATGGTCTTTGTCCCTGTCTTGTTTGACAATTTGAAATAGAATGCTTCAGCATTACTTGTGTTAAAACCTGAAAAGTATGAATATTTGTCATAGAAGGTCCTTGAGCTTCCTTTTGGAGGGGTTGCACAATGTTCCCATTGATTATAATTTAAAACATTTCTAGGTTGTGCAGATCTGTGTAAAAAATGGTTACCATAGTGGTTATAACAGTACATACTATCATAATTTGTAGAACCCTGCAAATAATCATGTTTGGTAAATTTAGCAGACATTACTAAGTCAGACATCATATTATTAATGCTTTCGAAGTCCCAATCATCAGCAAATGAGCTTGGTTTTGCAAAGTCACTCAATGAGATCTTAATTTGGTGAGGATATTTCAGGATTTCGACCGGACCATAAATTTCATAGTCAGTGTTGTCCCAGGCTACCCCACCCGGTATCGGATTGGCTGTGAAGTTGACTGAAGAAAGTTCTCTTTTCTCGATGTGTGAAGATGTGTGTGGTTTGAGGATCAAGTTGATTTTCTGACTTGCTGTGTCCATTTTAGCATATTTTCCCTCAATGAAGCGTCCCAAAGTAAGTACCATGATGCCAAAGTATGAGGATAAATGCACCAAAACCCACCCAAAATTCAATCCATGGAGAAATCAGATATGTTTCTTTCAGTTCTTTCAAAAGTTCTTTAGCTTTATCTTTAAAGGTTTTTGATGATGGCTGTGTCTTTGATTCACTGAAGCCTTCAGAGGAATCATCGAAGTTTATGAAGTAGCCGGATGCAGTTCTGTCAATTGTTCCAATTGGTTCAGGATTTCTGTTTCTTGCATTTTCACTTGGTACTTCATTATAGATTGGTGTGTCTCTGCTAAATGTTTTTATTTGGGTTTTCAGAGGTCTGAGTTCTATTGCATTGCTGCATAGTCCTTGTTGTTCTTCTGTAGGTGTTTCGAATGTGATGAGCCTCTTCGTTAGGACCTCTGTACTGGTAGCAAACCTTGGTGTTCTGCTACTTATTGGGAGTCCACTTGGCCTACTGTTTGTTATCGGCCACATGTTGTGGTTTTACCAGGTCGATGGATACAACTCGGTTCTCCTTTTTTCCAGCAAGTGGCGGTAGTACAACTGATCTTGTCCCGTTGACAGACAAGACAGGAACTGCTTTTCTGTAAGAAGGCCCAAATTCCTTCTTTACCGCGATCTTTTCCCTGACTAGATCCCCGACTTTTGGAATCCAGACAGGTCTTGCTGGGACAGGTGGTGGTTCTTCAGTGGTTGTTGGCTGTTGTTTCAACTTTATGTTGCTCAGGTCTTTTCTTGTTTTGTTTAAGTCCTGCAAAATAGCCAAACGGTCTTTGATATCAAAGCTTTTTCCTTCTACCACTGAAGTCTGACTATCAATGTCAGAGATCAACATCCTAGTTCCAAATAATAATTCGTACGCAATGAATCCCTTCAGAGAATTTCTTGGCAAGTTATTTAGACTACGTTGGACACTTATTAGATGTTTGACCCACCCAGCTCCCGAACCTAATATCCTTTCCGCTATAGATTGCTTTATGCCTTGGTTTTTTCTTTACACCATCCCGTACCCTCAGGAAGGAAGTGAGAAGATTCCCGCTGGGCTATGCTCATTTGGTCATGTTTCCCCTCAGGCTGTTGGGCTAGAGTGAAAACAATGGTCAAACGTAGCATGCTCTTAGCGTATATGCCATTTAGACTCGCAAATCTTTGTATAACAGTCCAGACGTCAGCCGAGTGCTGGTGATCTACATTATAAGTGGAACTAGCCTGTATATGTTAATCGCAACCCTTCCTTTTTACTCCTGATTTTTCCTGGAGTAAACCGACGAGGTATTAAACTGTTTCTCTCCCCACTGCGATCTCTGTTGCAGTTTGGGCAGTTTTTTACAAACATGGTGTGACGCAGGCTCATGCCTGGCCACCAGTACCGTGATTGTAATTCTTCCAGAGAATCTTTTATTTTTAGGTGTCTGAGACCCTCGCCCATATGTGCGTCTGCGATTAACAAGTTTCTCCTGTCCATGTTTGGAATCACTCTATCCCCCACTCCAGGGATTCGAGCAAAAGGGACGGAGTTTGCATCGATTATGTATGTATAATTGAGTGGATAGTTGATCGGTAACGCTGAGCAGTCGCCTTTTGATGACGTTTTCACTGCCAGCACTGTTTCTCCGTCAATGTATTTTAATGTACGCTTTTTTCGATCTACGGGAGCCGATTTAGTGGCTGCCGCTGTGGCTGTCTCAGCCAATGAATTCCCTGCAACGTGAACGCCATCACGCTGATGACTCAGTGAGTGTGTCACGTGAGTCTTTGGTAGTTCTTTTTGTAAAAGAGCTATTTGTTCCCAGAGCAGTTTCTGCTTTATTGGTGCATCTGTGTCATCTTTGTAACCGTTTCGAATCCATGTCTGCAAATCCTTGTTATATGATTTGACGCAGTAATATGAATCTGACACTATAAGTGTCGGGAATTCGCGATCCGCATTATCTAGCGCCATTTTCAAAGCTAATATTTCAGTTTGTTGTTCTGAATTAGTTTCTACTGAGTGTGTTTTTGTTAATAGAGGTTTTAGTTTACCTCCGCGCCACACTTCTTTTGTAATCCCACATGTGGGGTTGTATGCCTGTTCGCCCCAAACGGGGGGTTGAGCATGTCCGTCTGTATAAATTACACAGGCGTAATGTCGTAAAGGCAGAATATCGATTGGCAGAGGATATGTTTTTTCATATTCTAGATTTTTTAATTCTTCTAGTTCTGGATCAAAGTAGTAGTACACTTTGTCCGTTGTGATTGAATTCACCCATTGTATCCATTCCGGATTCAATGCTGTTGTTGGTAAATTACACGGTGTTGTTAGTGCCTCAAAGGCTGATTCTGCTGTTCTGACTGTGATATGTCTACCGTCCGCTTGATCTTTTTCTCTAGCTATTGCGGTTTGAACTGCATGAACAATTTTTTCTTTGTTGCTGAATTTCTGTTCAGCCTCTGTGTACAAGTGTGATTTGAATGCAATTGGTACCTTTTCTCCCTCATTAGAGGTCAGGTATGTGAATCCGCATCTCCCTGGGATGACTCGAATCACAAGATTGCGTGTGTTATCACGTGTTTCTAATTTTGTTTTAATTAGCATGTCTGTTTGTAGGGATCTCAAAATTTCTGTGTGTATTTGAGTCCAATTGGATCTTTTAAAATCTGGTTTTATCAGATCATAAAGGGGTTTGACCCTTTCTGCGTAATTTGCAATGTATGTTCTTCCGAAATTTAGGAAGCCTAGAATCGACTGTAGGTTTTTTAGTGTTCTAGGTGCTTGGATTACGGCACATTTCTCTAGGAAATTGTCAGCCAGGCTTTTGCCTTCACTTGATAATTCATATCCTAAGAACAGGACTGTCAGATGGGCAATTCTGGATTTTTTAAAGTTGAATTTGTAACCCTCTGCAGCGAACCCAAGTATTATGGTGTTCACTCTTTTCAAGTGAGTCTCCAAGTCATCATCTGTTAAGTAAATGTCATCGACATAAGATAATGCTTCATCATCATATATTTGTAGTAATTCTGTTACTCTCGCTGAGAATACTCCCGGGCTGTTCTTGTACCCCTGGGCTAACCGACAGAATTGTTTTTGAGTGCCATTTATTGAGAATGCAGTTAAATATCTGCTCTCTGGTGCTATGTTTTGACAAAAGAATCCATTAGAGATGTCTAATATTGTTTTGTATTTTTTGCGCACTATGTTATTCATTAGTGCAGCACTATGTGAGTTTTGCACTGCAAAAGTTTTGCAACATGTGTTAAGGTGTCGGTAATCCAAAACTAGACGGTATGATTTGTCTGGTTTGGAGACCGGAAACAAAGGGTTGTTCATTTGTGAGATGCAAGTTTCAATCACCCCCTGGTATTCTAGCTGATCTAGTATTTCATTTACCTGTTTTTTAGCTTCTTGCTTAATTGGGTACTGCCTTTGTGCAGTAGGTTGTGATTTTAACTGGATTTTGTGAGGAGGAGAGTCCTCATCCCATCCCACATGATTTTTATATAAAGCAGGAGCTAGAGCTACTGCCCACTTTCTGGCAAGTGTGTATTTTTTATGAATAGGAATTTGATTTGAGAAGGCAGGCATAATTACTTCTTCACCATGAGGGCACTCCCTGACAAACTCTGGTGGCCAGTCTTTTTCAGCTAGAAGGATATCATAGCCCTTGGAGAGATTATCCCAAAATAGTCCCCTTATTTTCCTAGTCTTATCTCCCTCTATACGCAATGTTATTTCGTATATTTTGTGAGGTTTGCTAACTCTGGTGTCCGCAGTTTCCACTTGAAGATATTCATTCGTGTCCACTGTCTCCAGATGATTCATAAGGACTTTGCGAGCTATGCTCACTTCTGCTGCGCTGTCTAGCATTGTCTGAGCCCATTCTCCGTTTTTCAGTTGTGTCCTCAGTATTCTCGGCATTGTTAACTACCTTGATACTGGCTACCTTCTTTTTTGGAAATTGTAATTTCTTTTTTAGCTGAGTGTACGTTTCAGGAGGTTCCTCTATTTTGTAATAGTGGAAGTACTTTGTTACAGGATTTGCTGCTGGAAAATTTATCCATGAATAGTATACCTCTGTCTGCCGATATTCGTGTGCCTCAATTACGAAGATGACTGTACCACCTCTAGGTGTCAGTCCATTTTCTATAAGTTTTAAAGTTATAGATTTTCTTTTAATGACCGGGATGAGTATTATATCCGGGTCTGCGTCTTGCATGGTAGCATCAGCTGCTGCGAGTTCAGTTGCTAATCTAACTGCCTCTCTTTCATCCTCATTGTCTGACATTTTACTGTCCCAAAGGTTTTTTCTTTTGTTTGCAGATCAGGTTTCTTATGGAAACAAAGATTAGATGCACAATATTTTGGAACTGTCTATCCTTCAACGTTGACTTGTACCAAGAACCATACATAGGAGTTCCCTCCTGCGAGGTCTGGCGGATATAACCTTTCACCCACTCCAGACGTCTTTGGAGTATTTGGGAAAAGGGGTCTGAATGAGAAAGCACGACTGAGTTACTCTAAATGTCTTACGTTAGTTTTATCGCCCTTTCCAAACGCGTTGGGCGCCATGTAGTGTAGTTTCTATCATCCCAATAGGCTCTGCGCATTGGAATAATACCTACAGCAGTAAAGGCCTAGACCAGACGTTAACTAGGTCTACTACTGTCGATACTAGACTTAAAGTTTTGGGTTTGCCAGCTTAGCTCAGAGTTCACTAGAAACTTTCTCGAATGTTCAAGGAGGACTTAACTTCCCTGATTAGACAAGAAGGGATTTAGTTTCTGACAACCATAGAACATGACAACTTTGCTCTCCCCTAATCAAGAGTATATCTCGAGAGTCGTGTGAACAAAAGGCAATTTATTTTACTCAGTCAGTACGTGCATTCTTAGTCTCATCAGATTGTAGAGAAAAGGAAGAGACGGGCGTGTTCAATAAAAAGGTGTTATTTATTGATCAGTCTCTTTTCTCATACAAGAGAAATGGATCGATATTATTGCAATACTTATAGTTAAGTAAAGTGCATACATTAAAAGCAATAGTATAAAATAATACTGTAAAAACATTGATATGGTTTCTAAGCCATAAGATGTTTTAAAATGAATAAAATATATTACATACACATATACATTTGACTAAACGTACTCAACTGGTGTTTCTAAATACGCCTACCCCATGTACCTGACCTAAGTCTAATACGTGGGCGGGAATAGAAAGTTACAGTTTAAGTTAAGTTTGTTTTTGCCAAGTGAATAACTAAAGAATTCTCTGTGAGGGGTTATTCAGTTCTGTACCTGGAATCTAGGTTGAATGAGGGATGGTATCTCTCGTCTCTGGTCTCGATATTCCAGGCTGCCTGCGAGGGCTACCCGGAAACGCCGGTGCTGGATTTCTCGGCAGGAGAAATCAGCTTCTCTCAGCGCGTCAGGAAGGCGGGGCTGCGCCAGCGGGGTCTGCTCTGCTCTTCGCTTCGGCAAGTATGGCTGCTCCGTCTCGTCACCACGCGTGTGTTTGCATAGGGCAATATCGGTAATATTTATACCTTTAAGGTGCCGAGATTGACGTAAGGATGGACATAGATACGTCAATAAGGATGTCATACGACTTACTCGTTAGCACATTCTTTTACTGAAGTTCTCGGTGAAATCAAAACAATGGCCGCAGGGTTTTGCCCAGGTTGTCATAGGTTTGATTTGTTATGAGAACTCCGTATGCCTTCTCAGGGGCTGGAGGAATATCGCTTGTCTAATTAGATCGCAAGCGTTATGACCTAATCAGATAACACGTTCCTGTGCCGTAGTGTGACTGCGTCAGATAACGGTATCTGCATCATGGGGGTTTTCTGCCTCATGGGCTGACTGTTAGTTAACTTGTTGGTTTGTTTAACCAGAATATGGTCAGGAATAGGGGGATTGATTCAGAACCTATAGGAATACATCACACTTCGACCTGCTGCTTTCTGCCGCACTGTCACTCTCCGTCAGTTTCCGTGGAACGCCGTCCTCCATCCGCGATTCTCTGGACACTCATCCTTGGTTCTATGGGCCTCGGGGAAATCTCAACCTACTTCTGGATTACCCTCACTCTAGAAGGTAAACCATCCTACTCTGCTACCAACTGGAAAGGCGGGATTTTACCTCTAGAGTCTGCTGATCATTCTCCAGAATCCCGTCACAGGTCGACTAGACCTTTTTACCTGCCATAGAGTGAATTAGGCAATCTGTCATAACAAATTAACAATTTAGAAATCCCAATTGCTTCCCCCAAGAACCACTGACCAAAGCTAAGTTTGAAAAGTTTATTACATAACCAAAAATAACTGCAGGTACAAACACCTCAGCAAGAGGTTCAGAAGGTAAACAGGCACTAATACAAACATAATCCTACGGAAAAGTCTCAGACGACTGATGAACAACACCAAGATCAATTCCAGGACCATCAGACTAAACAAAATAGCTATAACCTGGGTTCTGGTACTCATCGGAATAAAAGACATAAATCCAGGTTAATCTGTCCCTACACTACTCTAAGTGACATCCCTACTCAACAATAGCCCAACCTAACCAAAGGTGTCAGCAGTGGTGACTTCAAAGAAGTTCACTCACTTCTCTCCAATACTAGAGAATCCTCAGTCATAGCTAAGCTATTTACCAAGACCAACCACTCTCTCTGACTCCTCAGCCCATCTGCTCTGCCTCCACCCTCGGGGTGCTGTCCCTAATACGAAACCCCACAATGCAAATGACACGCCTTTAGGTACGCCTTCTCCAAGGTGTCGATTACATGGAGTTTTTCCACATTGGCCTTCTTCCATCCCTGTCCGTTAAACGTCCTTGGGTCCCAGACTCTCTGTCGCGTCCAGTTGTATCTTCAAATTCCTGGTTTACTCCTCCATGTCTGAGTCTAGCATTTCTAACTCTCATACACAAGGGGCCCTTCTACTCTACAATCTACTGGGTGATGCACCTGCAAAAGAATATACGCACATAGGCTCACATTCTAATAATGTTGCAACATTTTCTAAAGCCTCTTTCATAAGCATTTCTACCGTTTATATGTTTAAGCAAAACATTTTCATACAGGCCTGCGCCATTTCCATAACTAGACCTCAGCTAGACTTTAGGCCTTACGTTTAAATGAGCCATTCTCTGTGTTCTCTAGGCCTTCCACCTTAACGACAAATGCATTTTCTATATATTCGACTAATCATTGAGTACATAAAGCATGATCACATTTCAGTTTATCAATCTGAAGACACATTAGCAAATCATTTAAACACTCTTCTTAATAGTAAAAGATTTTATTTCAAAGCAGCTCTACATTGCAGTAAATATGAATTTGCACCCTGTAACGTTGGTTCTGCTAATTCTCTGATACCAATTTACTTGAGTACTTGTCATTCATTGCATCTAAACATGATTAAAAAGTCCTCTATATCTACGGGTGCTAACTACTTGTACATATGCTGCACCCCTACAAATTTCACTGTAAATGGCGCTCTCTCAAGGTGACTACCTTTCGTGATGTCACTTCCTGCCGTGACATCACTTCCGGTGACACCATCTAACTTTGAGTGTTCCCCCACTTTTTTTTTGAGGACTTGTACCCTGCTCCACAGTGAACAAAGCACTGCGCTGAGCCCACGGCACTAAGCACTGCTGCACAGAGAAATTGAGACACAGCTATTTCCCACGAGCTGTGAAAAAAATTGTAACCCAAGGAGGAACTTGGGAGGGATGCTCTGTAAAAATAAAAAGTCCCTAAGCAGAAAGTAAAAAGCTACAGCAGACATGGCCTGCGGCAATACTCTAGAGCCCACAAAGTACATACAACAGATCATCCTGCCGTGCAAGCGCTGTAGGCTTGACCTAAAAAGGAATACCTGGCAACCAGGCACATTCTCATAGACTTCGGCGACTCTGTGTTGTAAACATACAATATTAAACCAATTGTAAGTACGAGTAAATTATGGAAATTCTGCGAACTTCAAAAAGCACTGAGTGAGTGGCGTCATGCCTCTATTGTGGTTAAAGAATTTCATGGTGACTTATAATATACTTCTGACATACAGCTAGAGGTGCGGTGACCTATTAAATGTGATTGATGCTTGCATGCTGTTTACAAACTTACTATGGTTGTTCTCCTAGATTTATGATAAAATATACATGACTGAATGACTGCAGAGAATTTTTCAGTCAATGGCTGAAGGATTTTTAAAGTCCAAAGGCAGTCCATATTGTGAATCATTTATGGTTTGAGAGTGAGGACAAGCTGCATAAAATAACTTCGGTAGGCAAAATTGGTTCACATATACGCAAAGTCTTTTTTATGAGCGCCAAATCCCCTTTTGAACTCACAAAGGATGGTTTGCATTCATAAAGGAATTCACTCACACAAAGATTTCTGTGTGAGTTAATCTACTCACAGATATCAAAACTAAACAAAAGGTTTCCCAGTGCTGGGATGCCCTATGAGTCAGTGCACACACACACAAACATATATTTTAGGATATTCACAACTAGTTTTCGAGCCCTGAACAAGGCCATGAGTAAATAAATTACTTTCCAGAATGCAAAAGGGATGGAAAATACGTTCAAAATTGTTAAGGGTGTGGGGGAAGGGTTTCTCTATGGAAATGTCTGTGTGGGGAGGGGGTTAGCAAGTGCAGTTGCTCAGCACATTTTTGTATGAGCAAAACCTAGATATGTTTATTTGCTGATGCAAAATTCAAAATGGGAGCCAGTTTCTAGGAGTGTATTACATTTGGGACTGTTGGAGGTTTCTTGGGTGCTTCTGGACAGGGTTGGATTGGGATTGAAAATCGGCCCGGGCACGCAAAAAAAACAAATCGGCCCACATTTGCCTAATGCCTTTACCCAAATGACTGCTTAGGCGTAATATTATTAAAAAAAAAAGCTGGGGTAAAAAAAAAATGCACACGTTAGTTTACACTGCTGAAACACACCTGGAAAGTAGTGAGGCCACTTCTCCTCAGGCCCCCTGCCCCTCACTCAGTATGTGCACACTTTAATGGACCGGCCAGCAAGACAAAGGGAGTGATACCTGTGCCCGTGAGCGCCCATCTGCCTATGGAAAGGCCACTCAGACACCCACTGGGCCGCTGGCTGTTCGAACAACAGAGACAGCTCCCAAATCGGCACCTACACTGCTCAAAAAAGCAGCCCACAGCAGGGACTCGGACACCGGCCCCTCGGGCATTGCCCGAATACCCGCTTTACCAATCCGACTCTGCTTCTGGAAAATATTGTGAAGTCCTAAAAATCGTAAATATGCTCCCATTCGAGGCTGTCGACCTGTAGGTGCAGATGTATGACTTTCTTTGCGGAAGCACAAACACATGAACAGAATGTACTTTTGCTATAATCTCACATGGTTTCTTTCTTTCTCGAAAGTTGCATTCCTTTGTATAGGTTAATATTCACAGCATGTTAACGCAAATATTTGCACTTATTTCGCTGAGTGGTACAAGCAACCGTATTTCTGAAGTCCCATTTCCTAGGTCTTAGCATCTTTATTCCACATGCACGCAGAATGATAGCACTTTGTGAAACATTTAGTTTTCAATAAGGCAAAGGTGTGCCAATGAACAGAAAGAAATGCCTGCAGTCAGCATGTAGGCTGAGCCCGCCAGTGCTTCTTTAAAAACATAAATTGCACACTTCCTGTGGACTGTCATTGATTTGTTGTTGAATTTGCAAGTCGAGTGCATGGAAAATACTCCACATAAAGCGCAATCGCTTTTAAAAAGAATTCCCGATTCAGCACTTGTGCTACGTATTTAACTGCATAGTACAATGCTATTATGCTCACCCGTGTATAGCTTTCTGACATGATGGCCGCTTCGCAGATGAATATGCGGAGAACAACTTAAAAGGCTCAGTATTTGCTGTGGAACAAAATGGGAGCTGGAGAGATGGTAAACAAAGTACAGAC
Organism: Lissotriton helveticus; assembly: GCF_964261635.1. Taxonomy (NCBI): domain Eukaryota; kingdom Metazoa; phylum Chordata; class Amphibia; order Caudata; family Salamandridae; genus Lissotriton; species Lissotriton helveticus. Next base: position 1,098,100,895 of record NC_136057.1, on the reverse strand, counting down.
GCATCGAGTGGAAAAGGCCTCTCGCTCTCGAATTTTGGGCGGGCCAGTGCTTAATTTGAGCATGGAGTCTGAGGGGGGACTAACACGGCGGGGGCAAAAGAAGAAAGCAGAGAAGCGTGGGGGGTGGCAGCCACGAAAGAGAAAAGTAAAGGAAGAGAAAGACGCAGTGGAAAGACGGAAAAAAACGGTGCAAGGGGAGAAAGCTGGGAGAGTGAAATGCAGGGGCAGCAGTGTCTGGTAGTAGATTAAAGCGGCCTGAGGTAAATTCAAGGCTGATTTTTAATAGCAACACACGATCTTAGGGCACCCACACTCATTCTTTTAAAATCAAACATCGGGTGGAGCCATATACTGTATACTAAAAGACTTCACTATCAGTAATACACATGCCCAGCTTCTCCTGTCCTTTTTTATCTGCGTTTTAACATTTGATGTGAAACCCTGTAACATCAGAAGAGAAACAAACTACCTTTCATGGTATTATTGATACAGCTTGCTGTTGATTATTTAAAACCATCCAATACTTTAAAACAAATCAAATTCAAACTTTCTGACACTAAATAGAAAATTGCAATCTGTTAACTTTAAAGCTTGGTAGGGCTTGCGAGTTGGTCAATAATACTGCCATTTACTGTTTGGATTTCCTTGTCGCTTATGTACATCAAATGATTCCACTATGTCACATACTCCCCCAACCATGTGAGTTTGGCTGCATCATGAACAACTAAGCTTGTACTGTCTTTGGTACAGTTATTTTAACCTGATACTTCTCATGGTTAGTGTATGGAAACAAATCTACAAATTAGTAAATCAGATAAATCTGTTTTCAGAAATATCAAGAAAAGTCATAGGGGCCCATTAGGATGGCGGGCGGATCGCCCCCGCCAGGCCGGCGGTAGCCACCGCCGGCCCGGCGGGGGCGATCCGCCCGCCATCCGTGCCGGAATGACCCCCCGCCATATTAGCATGGCTGGGGGGTCCGTGGCGGACGGAAAGACCATCCGCCGCTTTTCCGCCCTGGTCACCTTGTGACCGGGGCGGAAAAGGGTTCATATGGTGGCGGTGTCTATCAGACACCGCCAGCCATATTACAATGGGCATTTACCAATGCCTTTCCGTGGCGCCATGCAGTCTGCTCTGGGGGCCCGTTGCAGGCCCCCAGGGACTCTGGTGGGGTGGGGTTGGGGGTGCACATGGGGGTACCTATGGTACTCTCATGCATTTCAAAGTACAACGTGGCAGGCACAGCGCGGTGCCTGTCACATTGTGCTTTGAAATGCACAACATGTATTTTTACCATTGCGGCGGGTGGTGCTTTTAGCACCGCCCCGCCACAATGGTAAAAATACAGGAAAGCACCACCCGCCGCAATGGTAAAAATACAGGATGCGCCCGCCACTGTGGCGGGCGCATCCTAATTCTCCCCACGGGACCCCCGCTCTTATGGCGGACAGTCATTTGTTCCGGGAGGATGCCGCCATCCTAATGGGGGCCATAGTTGGAATCAATTAAATTACTGTGTGTTCCATGAAGGAAAGTAATCCCTATACTACTCTATGCAGATTTGAACCTGCCAGAACCCCTAAAGGACCCTTTTGGAAGACAGCAAGATTTAAAGGAGCATTGAAATAGAAATAGGTTTGAAGCCAAACTCCTCATGAAGAGTAGTTCCAGAAACTTTACAGAGTCTTTTCTCTCGAATCATCCTCAGAAAACATTTGCATTAACAACTGTTCAAAGTTAATCTAGGAAAATAGCTATACCAGTAGTCATACCTGTTAAATAAAAAGGACACCCACAAGGTAGAAGGCTACTGAGGTCACCGTCAGCAGGAGGTCACAGTGAATAGGGTAAAAAGTGCTAAGGGAGAAAGAGATGGTCACAGAAGAAGGCCTGGACCTGGCTGGACTGCATTAATTCTAACTAGGAACATGTATCATACTGGTGTTAGGTCATCTTAAGTGAATGAGGAAAGATCGTCCAATGGTCTGCTGCTTCTACCTTCATTCCCATGTTAAACGTACGAAGTTGGCAAGGTGCCATCAACAAGTGTCAACTTAGCTGCTAAACATCCATGTGTATTAGCTTCACTCTTGGTTCCCACAAAAAGTCTGCTAAACTATTAGCTATTCAGTATTCCACTGCATAACAATGAACTATTCTAAAGGCAGAAACATTCTAGTTGTAACCTATGATATTAAGTTATGAGAGGGACGTCTTCATGTAAGCATTATTGTTTTAAACACTATTAAGAAAACCATCCAATGCACTGTCACCAACAACGACCCTATGCCCCTCATGGAACACCTCAAATTCCAACTGCAGACAGACTCCAAGACCATGATAAGGGGCACTCTCATATACAGACACCCAGACCCCGAACCGGCCTTCTGCGAAGACATCTCTAATAACATCGCCGCCCTGGTTATTTCTATCCACATCCCCCCTAGCCATCGACTCGTATTACTACATCCTACTCGATGGTCTCAATTTCCACATCAACGCCCCTAACAACGCTAACTCCTTTACCCTCCTAGAAAACTTGAATGACATTTGCCACACCGAACTGATCACCAAACCCATGCACAAAGACGGACACACACTCAACACCATTTTGACCGCCAGCGACAGAATCCAATTCAGCCATGTCTCAAAACTCACCTGGACCAATCATTAACGTCTTCATCTCCAACGCCTGACACACCATTACTAAGTATCACAATTCCCCCCATTTCCTCTGGAACAAGATAACAGAGTTGCAGTGGACGCAGGCCTTTAGCACCACCCAGCCCGAAGCCTCTTCAGACCTTCACCAAGCCGTCTAGAACTTCTACACATGTATCTCCAACTGCACTGACAGAATCGCTGCTCTGAAACCAGCAAAAGCCATCCAGCTGGTACACCCTCAGATCCATCAAGTGCAACTGCTACCACTTCGAGAAACAGTGAGGAGCCACAAGAAACCTCTCCAACAGATAGCCCACAAAGCTGCTCTCAGCAACTACAATGCATATCAAGGACGCCAAGAAAGCAGCCATCACAGCATGCATCAACACTGCGGCCAACTACCCGAAGGACCTCTTTGAAATAGTCAAGAAATCTCCAACCTGGCAGCCACAGAGAATACCATCTACCCCTCCAAGATCTCTGTGACATCCTTGTGGACTACTTCCACAGCCAGATTGCCACTATCTACAAAAATTTCAACCCTCAGCCCACAGCTTCCAACCTTAACCAACCAGCACACACCAGCCAAATTATCACCACCTTGCCTCCACTCACCACTCAGGCCGCCACGACCATCATGTCTTCCATCCACTCTGGAGCACCGACCAATCCTTGCCCTCACAATCTCTTCAAACTCGGAACCAACGCAATCAGCATAGAACTCACCAGCATCATCAATGCCTCCATCTCCACAGTGGCCTCACTGGACCGATGGAAACAATGAGAGGTCAGACCACTACTAAAGAAACCCTCTGCTGACCCCAACAATCTAAAAAATTATCGTCTGATCTCCCTGCTTCCCTACCCAACCAAAGTACTTGAGAATGCCATCAATAAACAACTCGCCAAATACTTGGAACACCATTTCCCTCCGTACTCCCATCGACAGACAACACAACATCAGCATACAACAGAACACCTTCAGGAGGGTCGCCTCTTTCCTCACATGTTCAACACAGACCATCCAGCTGCCTCCTTTCACCTCCAAACCGAAGGACATCATATGTGGCATACCCCTCAGCATCATCCCTCAGCCCCACCCTGTTCAACACCTACATGATCATCCTTGCAGATGTTGTCAGATCCCACATACTCAGCATAATCTCCTATGCTTACAACACTCAGCTTAGCCTCTCACTCACCAGGGGCCCCTCCAATGCCAAAAACAACTTCAGTGACTACATGACCAACTTAATCAGAAAAGGAGGTGGTGATGGACAGAGTATCTGAATTAAGCAGAACACTCCTACCCAGTCAAAAGATCAGGGCTTGATCCATCACCGTCTTTTAGCTCACTGCACCATCCCAGTTCAGAACCTGGCTACATGCAAATTAGTCTGTCCCTGGCCCAGTGCATCATGGGAACAGGGCAGACCAAACTACCAAGCCAATTCTTTACTGGAAAGGAAACAAGCTTCCGGGGGCCGGTTTCTGGCATTGCAGCCGTCTTCGGCCCGGCTTGCTTGAATCCTGATGGTGCAGTGAGCAAGGGACTCATGTCTGAGCATACCCTTCCACTCCTATAGTGGCCAAAACTATTCAGAAAAGGAGGTGGTGATGGACAGAGTATCTGAATTAAGCAGAACACTCCTACCCAGTCAAAAGATCAGGGCTTGATCCATCACCGTTTTTTAGCTCACTGCACCATCCCAGTTCAGAACCTGGCTACATGCAAATTAGTCTGTCCCTGGCCCAGTGCATCATGGGAACAGGGCAGACCAAACTACCAAGCCAATTCTTTACTGGAAAGGAAACAAGCTTACGGGGACCGGTTTCTGGCATTGCAGCCGTCTTCGGCCCGGCTTGCTTGAATCCTGATGGTGCAGTGAGCAAGGGACTCATGTCTGAGCATACCCTTCCACTCCTATAGTGGCCAAAACAATTCAGAAAAGGAGGTGGTGATGGACAGAGTATCTGTATTAAGCAGAACACTCCTACCCAGTCAAAAGATCAGGGCTTGATCCATCACCGTTTTTTAGCTCACTGCACCATCCCAGTTCAGAACCTGGCTACATGCAAATTAGTCTGTCCCTGGCCCAGTGCATCATGGGAACAGGGCAGACCAAACTACCAAGCCAATTCTTTACTGGAAAGGAAACAAGCTTCCGGGGACCGGTTTCTGGCATTGCAGCCGTCTTCGGCCCGGCTTGCTTGAATCCTGATGGTGCAGTGAGCAAGGGACTCATGTCTGAGCATACCCTTCCACTCCTATAGTGGCCAAAACGATTCAGAAAAGGAGGTGGTGATGGACAGAGTATCTGAATTAAGCAGAACACTCCTACCCAGTCAAAAGATCAGGGCTTGATCCCTCACCGTTTTTTAGCTCACTGCACCATCCCAGTTCAGAACCTGGCTACATGCAAATTAGTCTGTCCCTGGCCCAATGCATCATGGGAACAGGGCAGACCAAACTACCAAGCCAACTCTTTACTGGAAAGGAAACAAGCTTCCGGGGACCGGTTTCTGGCATAGCAGCCGTCTTCGGCCCGGCTTGCTTGAATCCTGATGGTGCAGTGAGCAAGGGACTCATGTCTGAGCATACCCTTCCACTCCTATAGTGGCCAAAACGATTCAGAAAAGGAGGTGGTGATGGACAGAGTATCTGAATTAAGCAGAACACTCCTACCCAGTCAAAAGATCAGGGGTTGATCCATCACCGTTTTTTGGGAAACAACCTTTACAACGCAACTTTTACAACGAACTACCGTTACAACGAAATTTTTACAACGCAAAAACCATTACAACGCATGTATTTACAACGCATTTTTTTACAACGCAGGTACCTTTACATCGCATACCATTACAACGTAAGTATTGGTAAGTATATAATTATATTTTAAATTTTATATGTTTGGGTAAAAGGGTATTTTTAAGGTTCAGGGTCAGTTTTCAGTTTTTAGGTAAAGGGGTATTTTTAGGGTTCAAAGTCAGTTTTCAGTTTTTGGGTAAAGGGGTATTTTTAGGGTTCAGGGTCAGTTTTTAGTTTTTGGGTAAAGGGGTATTTTTAGGGTTCAGGGTCAGTTTTTAGTTTTTGGGTAAAGGGGTATTTTTAGGGTTTAGGGTCAGTTTTCAGTTTTTGGGTAAAGGGGTATTTTTAGGGTACAGGGTCAGTTTTCAGTTTTTGGGTAAAGGGGTATTTTTAGGGTTCAGGGTCAGTTTTTAGTTTTTGGGTAAAGGGGTATTTTTAGGGTTCAGGGTCAGTTTTGGGTTTTTGGGTAAAGGGGTATTTTTAGGGTTCAGGGTGAGTTTTGGGTTTTTGGGTAAAGGGGTATTTTTAGGGTTCAGGGTCAGTTTTAGGTTTTTGGGTAAAGGGGTATTTTTAGGGTTCAGGGTCAGTTTTGGGTTTTTGGGTAAAGGGGTATTTTTAGGGTTCAGGGTCAGTTTTGGGTTTTTGGGTAAAGGGGAATTTTTTTAAATTATTATATTACTTATTAAATATAATATATTATTTATATACAGGGTAAAAATTAAATACAAATACATTTAAATTACATTACATTAAATTGATTACATTAAATAAAATTAATTAAATTAAATAAAATTAATTAAATTAAATTAAATTAAATTATATTAATTTTAATTAATTTACATTAAAAAAATATTATAAAATTACCAATATTTACGTTGTAATGGTATGCATTGTAAAGGTATTTTCGTTGTAAATACATGCGTTGTAATGGTACTTCGTTGTAATGGATCCTGCGTTGTAAAAACTGCGTTGTAATGGTAGGCGTTGTAAAAGTATGCGTTGTAACGTCATACATCCCCGTTTTTTAGCTCACTGCACCATCCCAGTTCAGAACCTGGCTACATGCAAATTAGTCTGTCCCTGGCCCAGTGCATCATGGGAACAGGGCAGACCAAACTACCAAGCCAATTCTTTACTGGAAAGGAAACAAGCTTCCGGGGACCGGTTTCTGGCATTGCAGCCGTCTTCGGCCCGGCTTGCTTGAATCCTGATGGATTCAAGCAAGCAATTAAGCAAATAAGGATTCAAGCAAGCCGGGCCGAAGACGGCTGCAATGCCAGAAACCGGTCCCCGGAAGCTTGTTTCCTTTCCAGTAAAGAATTGGCTTGGTAGTTTGGTCTGCCCTGTTCCCATGATGCACTGGGCCAGGGTCAGACTAATTTGTATGTAGCCAGGTTCTGAGCTGGGATGGTGCAGTGAGCTAAAAAACGGTGATGGATCAAGCCCTGATCTTTTGACTGGGTGGGAGTGTTCTGCTTAATTCAGATACTCTGTCCATCACCACCCCCTTTATGAATCGTTTTGGCCACCACAAGTGTGGAAGGGTATGCTCAGATGTGAGTCCCTTGCTCACTGCACCATCAGGATTCAAGCAAGCCGGGCCGAAGACGGCTGTAATGCCAGAAACCGGTCCCCGGAAGCTTGTTTCCTTTCCAGTAAAGAATTGGCTTGGTAGTTTGGTCTGCCCTGTTCCCATGATGCACTGGGCCAGGGTCAGACTAATTTGCATGTAGCCAGGTTCTGAGCTGGGATGGTGCAGTGAGCTAAAAAACGGTGAAGGATCAAGCCCTGATCTTTTGACTGGGTGGGAGTGTTCTGCTTAATTCAGATACTCTGTCCATCACCACCCCCTTTATGAATCGTTTTGGCCACCACAAGTGTGGAAGGCTATGCTCAGATGTGAGTCCTTTGGTCACTGCACCATCAGGATTCAAGCAAGCCGGGCCGAAGACGGCTGTAATGCCAGAAACCGGTCCCCGGAAGCTTGTTTCCTTTCCAGTAAAGAATTGGCTTGGTAGTTTGGTCTGCCCTGTTCCCATGATGCACTGGGCCAGGGTCAGACTAATTTGCATGTAGCCAGGTTCTGAGCTGGGATGGTGCAGTGAGCTAAAAAACGGTGATGGATCAAGCCCTGATCTTTTGACTGGGTGGGAGTGTTCTGCTTAATTCAGATACTCTGTCCATCACCACCCCCTTTATGAATCGTTTTGGCCACCACAAGTGTGGAAGGGTATGCTCAGATGTGAGTCCCTTGCTCACTGCACCATCAGGATTCAAGCAAGCCGGGCCGAAGACGGCTGTAATGCCAGAAACCGGTCCCCGGAAGCTTGTTTCCTTTCCAGTAAAGAATTGGCTTGGTAGTTTGGTCTGCCCTGTTCCCATGATGCACTGGGCCAGGGTCAGACTTATTTGCATGTAGCCAGGTTCTGAGCTGGGATGGTGCAGTGAGCTAAAAAACGGATATGGATCAAGCCCTGATCTTTTGACTGGGTGGGAGTGTTCTGCTTAATTCAGATACTCTGTCCATCACCACCCCCTTTATGAATCGTTTTGGCCACCACAAGTGTGGAAGGGTATGCTCAGATGTGAGTCCCTTGCTCACTGCACCATCAGGATTCAAGCAAGCCGGGCCGAAGACGGCTGTAATGCCAGAAACCGGTCCCCGGAAGCTTGTTTCCTTTCCAGTAAAGAATTGGCTTGGTAGTTTGGTCTGCCCTGTTCCCATGATGCACTGGGCCAGGGTCAGACTAATTTGCATGTAGCCAGGTTCTGAGCTGGGATGGTGCAGTGAGCTAAAAAACGGTGATGGATCAAGCCCTGATCTTTTGACTGGGTGGGAGTGTTCTGCTTAATTCAGATACTCTGTCCATCACCACCCCCTTTATGAATCGTTTTGGCCACCACAAGTGTGGAAGGGTATGCTCAGATGTGAGTCCCTTGCTCACTACACCATCAGGATTCAAGCAAGCCGGGCCGAAGACGGCTGTAATGCCAGAAACCGGTCCCCGGAAGCTTGTTTCCTTTCCTGTAAAGAATTGGCTTGGTAGTTTGGTCTGCCCTGTTCCCATGATGCACTGGGCCAGGGTCAGACTAATTTGCATGTAGCCAGGTTCTGAGCTGGGATGGTGCAGTGAGCTAAAAAACGGTGATGGATCAAGCCCTGATCTTTTGACTGGGTGGGAGTGCTCTGCTTAATTCAGATACTTTGTCCATCACCACCCCCTTTATGAATCATTTTGGCCACCACAAGTGTGGAAGGGTATGCTCAGATGTGAGTCCCTTGCTCACTGCACCATCAGGATTCAAGCAAGCCGGGCCGAAGACGGCTGTAATGCCAGAAACCGGTCCCCGGAAGCTTGTTTCCTTTCCAGTAAAGAATTGGCTTGGTAGTTTGGTCTGCCCTGTTCCCATGATGCACTGGGCCAGGGTCAGACTAATTTGCATGTAGCCAGGTTCTGAGCTGGGATGGTGCAGTGAGCTAAAAAACGGTGATGGATCAAGCCCTGATCTTTTGACTGGGTGGGAGTGTTCTGCCTAATTCAGATACTCTGTCCATCACCACCCCCTTTATGAATCGTTTTGGCCACCACAAGTGTGGAAGGGTATGCTCAGATGTGAGTCCCTTGCTCACTACACCATCAGGATTCAAGCAAGCCGGGCCGAAGACGGCTGTAATGCCAGAAACCGGTCCCCGGAAGCTTGTTTCCTTTCCAGTAAAGAATTGGCTTGGTAGTTTGGTCTGCCCTGTTCCCATGATGCACTGGGCCAGGGTCAGACTAATTTGTATGTAGCCAGGTTCTGAGCTGGGATTGTGCAGTGAGCTAAAAAACGGTGATGGATCAAGCCCTGATCTTTTGACTGGGTGGGAGTGTTCTGCTTAATTCAGATACTCTGTCCATCACCACCCCCTTTATGAATCGTTTTGGCCACCACAAGTGTGGAAGGGTATGCTCAGATGTGAGTCCCTTGCTTACTGCACCATCAGGATTCAAGCAAGCCGGGCCGAAGACGGCTGTAATGCCAGAAACCGGTCCCCGGAAGCTTGTTTCCTTTCCAGTAAAGAATTGGCTTGGTAGTTTGGTCTGCCCTGTTCCCATGATGCACTGGGCCAGGGTCAGACTAATTTGCATGTAGCCAGGTTCTGAGCTGGGATGGTGCAGTGAGCTAAAAAACGGTGATGGATCAAGCCCTGATCTTTTGACTGGGTGGGAGTGTTCTGCTTAATTCAGATACTCTGTCCATCACCACCCCCTTTATGAATCGTTTTGGCCACCACAAGTGTGGAAGGGTATGCTCAGATGTGAGTCCCTTGCTCACTGCACCATCAGGATTCAAGCAAGCCGGGCCGAAGACGGCTGTAATGCCAGAAACCGGTCCCCGGAAGCTTGTTTCCTTTCCAGTAAAGAATTGGCTTGGTAGTTTGGTCTGCCCTGTTCCCATGATGCACTGGGCCAGGGTCAGACTAATTTGCATGTAGCCAGGTTCTGAGCTGGGATGGTGCAGTGAGCTAAAAAAACGGTGATGGATCAAGCCCTGATCTTTTGACTGGGTGGGAGTGTTCTGCTTAATTCAGATACTCTGTCCATCACCACCCCCTTTATGAATCGTTTTGGCCACCACAAGTGTGGAAGGGTATGCTCAGATGTGAGTCCCTTGCTCACTGCACCATCAGGATTCAAGCAAGCCGGGCCGAAGACGGCTGTAATGTCAGAAACCGGTTCCCGGAAGCTTGTTTCCTTTCCAGTAAAGAATTGGCTTGGTAGTTTGGTCTGCCCTGTTCCCATGATGCACTGGGCCAGGGTCAGACTAATTTGCATGTAGCCTGGTTCTGAGCTGGGATGGTGCAGTGAGCTAAAAAAACGGTGATGGATCAAGCCCTGATCTTTTGACTGGGTGGGAGTGTTCTGTTTAATTCAGATACTCTGTCCATCACCACCCCCTTTATGAATCGTTTTGGCCACCACAAGTGTGGAAGGGTATGCTCAGATGTGAGTCCCTTGCTCACTGCACCATCAGGATTCAAGCAAGCCGGGCCGAAGACGGCTGTAATGCCAGAAACCGGTCCCCGGAAGCTTGTTTCCTTTCCAGTAAAGAATTGGCTTGGTAGTTTGGTCTGCCCTGTTCCCATGATGCACTGGGCCAGGGTCAGACTAATTTGCATGTAGCCAGGTTCTGAGCTGGGATGGTGCAGTGAGCTAAAAAACGGTGATGGATCAAGCCCTGATCTTTTGACTGGGTGGGAGTGCTCTGCTTAATTCAGATACTCTGTCCATCACCACCCCCTTTATGAATCGTTTTGGCCACCACAAGTGTGGAAGGGTATGCTCAGATGTGAGTCCCTTGCTCACTGCACCATCAGGATTCAAGCAAGCCGGGCCGAAGACGGCTGTAATGCCAGAAACCGGTCCCCGGAAGCTTGTTTCCTTTCCAGTAAAGAATTGACTTGGTAGTTTGGTCTGCCCTGTTCCCATGATGCACTGGGCCAGGGTCAGACTAATTTGCATGTAGCCAGATTCTGAGCTGGGATGGTGCAGTGAGCTAAAAAACAGTGATGGATCAAGCCCTGATCTTTTGACTGGGTGGGAGTGTTCTGCCTAATTCAGATACTCTGTCCATCACCACCCCCTTTATGAATCGTTTTGGCCACCACAAGTGTGGAAGGGTATGCTCAGATGTGAGTCCCTTGCTCACTGCACCATCAGGATTCAAGCAAGCCGGGCCGAAGACGGCTGTAATGCCAGAAACCGGTCCCCGGAAGCTTGTTTCCTTTCCAGTAAAGAATTGGCTTGGTAGTTTGGTCTGCCCTGTTCCCATGATGCACTGGGCCAGGGTCAGACTAATTTGCATGTAGCCAGGTTCTGAGCTGGGATGGTGCAGTGAGCTAAAAAACGGTGATGGATCAAGCCCTGATCTTTTGACTGGGTGGGAGTGTTCTGCTTAATTCAGATACTCTGTCCATCACCACCCCCTTTATGAATGGTTTTGGCCACCACAAGTGTGGAAGGGTATGCTCAGATGTGAGTCCCTTGCTCACTGCACCATCAGGATTCAAGCAAGCCGGGCCGAAGACGGCTGTAATGCCAGAAACCGGTCCCCGGAAGCTTGTTTCCTTTCCAGTAAAGAATTGGCTTGGTAGTTTGGTCTGCCCTGTTCCCATGATGCACTGGGCCAGGGTCAGACTTATTTGCATGTAGCCAGGTTCTGAGCTGGGATGGTGCAGTGAGCTAAAAAACGGATATGGATCAAGCCCTGATCTTTTGACTGGGTGGGAGTGTTCTGCTTAATTCAGATACTCTGTCCATCACCACCCCCTTTATGAATCGTTTTGGCCACCACAAGTGTGGAAGGGTATGCTCAGATGTGAGTCCCTTGCTCACTGCACCATCAGGATTCAAGCAAGCCGGGCCGAAGACGGCTGTAATGCCAGAAACCGGTCCCCGGAAGCTTGTTTCCTTTCCAGTAAAGAATTGGCTTGGTAGTTTGGTCTGCCCTGTTCCCATGATGCACTGGGCCAGGGTCAGACTAATTTGCATGTAGCCAGGTTCTGAGCTGGGATGGTGCAGTGAGCTAAAAAACGGTGATGGATCAAGCCCTGATCTTTTGACTGGGTGGGAGTGTTCTGCTTAATTCAGATACTCTGTCCATCACCACCCCCTTTATGAATCGTTTTGGCCACCACAAGTGTGGAAGGGTATGCTCAGATGTGAGTCCCTTGCTCACTACACCATCAGGATTCAAGCAAGCCGGGCCGAAGACGGCTGTAATGCCAGAAACCGGTCCCCGGAAGCTTGTTTCCTTTCCAGTAAAGAATTGGCTTGGTAGTTTGGTCTGCCCTGTTCCCATGATGCACTGGGCCAGGGTCAGACTAATTTGCATGTAGCCAGGTTCTGAGCTGGGATGGTGCAGTGAGCTAAAAAACGGTGATGGATCAAGCCCTGATCTTTTGACTGGGTGGGAGTGCTCTGCTTAATTCAGATACTCTGTCCATCACCACCCCCTTTATGAATCATTTTGGCCACCACAAGTGTGGAAGGGTATGCTCAGATGTGAGTCCCTTGCTCACTGCACCATCAGGATTCAAGCAAGCCGGGCCGAAGACGGCTGTAATGCCAGAAACCGGTCCCCGGAAGCTTGTTTCCTTTCCAGTAAAGAATTGGCTTGGTAGTTTGGTCTGCCCTGTTCCCATGATGCACTGGGCCAGGGTCAGACTAATTTGCATGTAGCCAGGTTCTGAGCTGGGATGGTGCAGTGAGCTAAAAAACGGTGATGGATCAAGCCCTGATCTTTTGACTGGGTGGGAGTGTTCTGCCTAATTCAGATACTCTGTCCATCACCACCCCCTTTATGAATCGTTTTGGCCACCACAAGTGTGGAAGGGTATGCTCAGATGTGAGTCCCTTGCTCACTACACCATCAGGATTCAAGCAAGCCGGGCCGAAGACGGCTGTAATGCCAGAAACCGGTCCCCGGAAGCTTGTTTCCTTTCCAGTAAAGAATTGGCTTGGTAGTTTGGTCTGCCCTGTTCCCATGATGCACTGGGCCAGGGTCAGACTAATTTGTATGTAGCCAGGTTCTGAGCTGGGATGGTGCAGTGAGCTAAAAAACGGTGATGGATCAAGCCCTGATCTTTTGACTGGGTGGGAGTGTTCTGCTTAATTCAGATACTCTGTCCATCACCACCCCCTTTATGAATCGTTTTGGCCACCACAAGTGTGGAAGGGTATGCTCAGATGTGAGTCCCGCTTACTGCACCATCAGGATTCAAGCAAGCCGGGCCGAAGACGGCTGTAATGCCAGAAACCGGTCCCCGGAAGCTTGTTTCCTTTCCAGTAAAGAATTGGCTTGGTAGTTTGGTCTGCCCTGTTCCCATGATGCACTGGGCCAGGGTCAGACTAATTTGCATGTAGCCAGGTTCTGAGCTGGGATGGTGCAGTGAGCTAAAAAACGGTGATGGATCAAGCCCTGATCTTTTGACTGGGTGGGAGTGTTCTGCTTAATTCAGATACTCTGTCCATCACCACCCCCTTTATGAATCGTTTTGGCCACCACAAGTGTGGAAGGGTATGCTCAGATGTGAGTCCCTTGCTCACTGCACCATCAGGATTCAAGCAAGCCGGGCCGAAGACGGCTGTAATGCCAGAAACCGGTCCCCGGAAGCTTGTTTCCTTTCCAGTAAAGAATTGGCTTGGTAGTTTGGTCTGCCCTGTTCCCATGATGCACTGGGCCAGGGTCAGACTAATTTGCATGTAGCCAGGTTCTGAGCTGGGATGGTGCAGTGAGCTAAAAAACGGTGATGGATCAAGCCCTGATCTTTTGACTGGGTGGGAGTGTTCTGCTTAATTCAGATACTCTGTCCATCACCACCCCCTTTATGAATCGTTTTGGCCACCACAAGTGTGGAAGGGTATGCTCAGATGTGAGTCCCTTGCTCACTGCACCATCAGGATTCAAGCAAGCCGGGCCGAAGACGGCTGTAATGTCAGAAACCGGTTCCCGGAAGCTTGTTTCCTTTCCAGTAAAGAATTGGCTTGGTAGTTTGGTCTGCCCTGTTCCCATGATGCACTGGGCCAGGGTCAGACTAATTTGCATGTAGCCTGGTTCTGAGCTGGGATGGTGCAGTGAGCTAAAAAAACGGTGATGGATCAAGCCCTGATCTTTTGACTGGGTGGGAGTGTTCTGTTTAATTCAGATACTCTGTCCATCACCACCCCCTTTATGAATCGTTTTGGCCACCACAAGTGTGGAAGGGTATGCTCAGATGTGAGTCCCTTGCTCACTGCACCATCAGGATTCAAGCAAGCCGGGCCGAAGACGGCTGTAATGCCAGAAACCGGTCCCCGGAAGCTTGTTTCCTTTCCAGTAAAGAATTGGCTTGGTAGTTTGGTCTGCCCTGTTCCCATGATGCACTGGGCCAGGGTCAGACTAATTTGCATGTAGCCAGGTTCTGAGCTGGGATGGTGCAGTGAGCTAAAAAACGGTGATGGATCAAGCCCTGATCTTTTGACTGGGTGGTAGTGTTCTGCTTAATTCAGATACTCTGTCCATCACCACCCCCTTTATGAATCGTTTTGGCCACCACAAGTGTGGAAGGGTATGCTCAGATGTGAGTCCCTTGCTCACTGCACCATCAGGATTCAAGCAAGCCGGGTCGAAGACGGCTGTAATGCCAGAAACCGGTCCCCGGAAGCTTGTTTCCTTTCCAGTAAAGAATTGGCTTGGTAGTTTGGTCTGCCCTGTTCCCATGATGCACTGGGCCAGGGTCAGACTAATTTGCATGTAGCCAGGTTCTGAGCTGGGATGGTGCAGTGAGCTAAAAAACGGTGATGGATCAAGCCCTGATCTTTTGACTGGGTGGGAGTGTTCTGCTTAATTCAGGTACTCTGTCCATCACCACCCCCTTTATGAATCGTTTTGGCCACCACAAGTGTGGAAGGGTATGCTCAGATGTGAGTCCCTTGCTCACTGCACCATCAGGATTCAAGCAAGCCGGGCCGAAGACGGCTGTAATGCCAGAAACCGGTCCCCGGAAGCTTGTTTCCTTTCCAGTAAAGAATTGGCTTGGTAGTTTGGTCTGCCCTGTTCCCATGATGCACTGGGCCAGGGTCAGACTAATTTGCATGTAGCCAGGTTCTGAGCTGGGATGGTGCAGTGAGCTAAAAAACGGTGATGGATCAAGCCCTGATCTTTTGACTGGGTGGGAGTGCTCTGCTTAATTCAGATACTCTGTCCATCACCACCCCCTTTATGAATCGTTTTGGCCACCACAAGTGTGGAAGGGTATGCTCAGATGTGAGTCCCTTGCTCACTGCACCATCAGGATTCAAGCAAGCCGGGCCGAAGACGGCTGTAATGCCAGAAACCGGTCCCCGGAAGCTTGTTTCCTTTCCAGTAAAGAATTGACTTGGTAGTTTGGTCTGCCCTGTTCCCATGATGCACTGGGCCAGGGTCAGACTAATTTGCATGTAGCCAGATTCTGAGCTGGGATGGTGCAGTGAGCTAAAAAACAGTGATGGATCAAGCCCTGATCTTTTGACTGGGTGGGAGTGTTCTGCCTAATTCAGATACTCTGTCCATCACCACCCCCTTTATGAATCGTTTTGGCCACCACAAGTGTGGAAGGGTATGCTCAGATGTGAGTCCCTTGCTCACTGCACCATCAGGATTCAAGCAAGCCGGGCCGAAGACGGCTGTAATGCCAGAAACCGGTCCCCGGAAGCTTGTTTCCTTTCCAGTAAAGAATTGGCTTGGTAGTTTGGTCTGCCCTGTTCCCATGATGCACTGGGCCAGGGTCAGACTAATTTGTATGTAGCCAGGTTCTGAGCTGGGATGGTGCAGTGAGCTAAAAAACGGTGATGGATCAAGCCCTGATCTTTTGACTGGGTGGGAGTGTTCTGCTTAATTCAGATACTCTGTCCATCACCACCCCCTTTATGAATCGTTTTGGCCACCACAAGTGTGGAAGGGTATGCTCAGATGTGAGTCCCTTGCTTACTGCACCATCAGGATTCAAGCAAGCCGGGCCGAAGACGGCTGTAATGCCAGAAACCGGTCCCCGGAAGCTTGTTTCCTTTCCAGTAAAGAATTGGCTTGGTAGTTTGGTCTGCCCTGTTCCCATGATGCACTGGGCCAGGGTCAGACTAATTTTCATGTAGCCAGGTTCTGAGCTGGGATGGTGCAGTGAGCTAAAAAACGGTGATGGATCAAGCCCTGATCTTTTGACTGGGTGGGAGTGTTCTGCTTAATTCAGATACTCTGTCCATCACCACCCCCTTTATGAATCGTTTTGGCCACCACAAGTGTGGAAGGGTATGCTCAGATGTGAGTCCCTTGCTCACTGCACCATCAGGATTCAAGCAAGCCGGGCCGAAGACGGCTGTAATGCCAGAAACCGGTCCCCGGAAGCTTGTTTCCTTTCCAGTAAAGAATTGGCTTGGTAGTTTGGTCTGCCCTGTTCCCATGATGCACTGGGCCAGGGTCAGACTAATTTGCATGTAGCCAGGTTCTGAGCTGGGATGGTGCAGTGAGCTAAAAAACGGTGATGGATCAAGCCCTGATCTTTTGACTGGGTGGGAGTGTTCTGCTTAATTCAGATACTCTGTCCATCACCACCCCCTTTATGAATCGTTTTGGCCACCACAAGTGTGGAAGGGTATGCTCAGATGTGAGTCCCTTGCTCACTGCACCATCAGGATTCAAGCAAGCCGGGCCGAAGACGGCTGTAATGTCAGAAACCGGTTCCCGGAAGCTTGTTTCCTTTCCAGTAAAGAATTGGCTTGGTAGTTTGGTCTGCCCTGTTCCCATGATGCACTGGGCCAGGGTCAGACTAATTTGCATGTAGCCTGGTTCTGAGCTGGGATGGTGCAGTGAGCTAAAAAAACGGTGATGGATCAAGCCCTGATCTTTTGACTGGGTGGGAGTGTTCTGTTTAATTCAGATACTCTGTCCATCACCACCCCCTTTATGAATCGTTTTGGCCACCACAAGTGTGGAAGGGTATGCTCAGATGTGAGTCCCTTGCTCACTGCACCATCAGGATTCAAGCAAGCCGGGCCGAAGACGGCTGTAATGCCAGAAACCGGTCCCCAGAAGCTTGTTTCCTTTCCAGTAAAGAATTGGCTTGGTAGTTTGGTCTGCCCTGTTCCCATGATGCACTGGGCCAGGGTCAGACTAATTTGCTTGTAGCCAGGTTCTGAGCTGGGATGGTGCAGTGAGCTAAAAAACGGTGATGGATCAAGCCCTGATCTTTTGACTGGGTGGTAGTGTTCTGCTTAATTCAGATACTCTGTCCATCACCACCCCCTTTATGAATCGTTTTGGCCACCACAAGTGTGGAAGGGTATGCTCAGATGTGAGTCCCTTGCTCACTGCACCATCAGGATTAAAGCAAGCCGGGCCGAAGACGGCTGTAATGCCAGAAACCGGTCCCCGGAAGCTTGTTTCCTTTCCAGTAAAGAATTGGCTTGGTAGTTTGGTCTGCCCTGTTCCCATGATGCACTGGGCCAGGGTCAGACTAATTTGCATGTAGCCAGGTTCTGAGCTGGGATGGTGCAGTGAGCTAAAAAACGGTGATGGATCAAGCCCTGATCTTTTGACTGGGTGGGAGTGTTCTGCTTAATTCAGATACTCTGTCCATCACCACCCCCTTTATGAATCGTTTTGGCCACCACAAGTGTGGAAGGGTATGCTCAGATGTGAGTCCCTTGCTCACTGCACCATCAGGATTCAAGCAAGCCGGGCCGAAGATGGCTGTAATGCCAGAAACCGGTCCCCGGAAGCTTGTTTCCTTTCCAGTAAAGAATTGGCTTGGTAGTTTGGTCTGCCCTGTTCCCATGATGCACTGGGCCAGGGTCAGACTAATTTGCATGTAGCCAGGTTCTGAGCTGGGATGGTGCAGTGAGCTAAAAAACGGTGATGGATCAAGCCCTGATCTTTTGACTGGTTGGGAGTGTTCTGCTTAATTCAGATACTCTGTCCATCACCACCCCCTTTATGAATCGTTTTGGCCACCACAAGTGTGGAAGGGTATGCTCAGATGTGAGTCCCTTGCTCACTGCACCATCAGGATTCAAGCAAGCCGGGCCGAAGACGGCTGTAATGCCAGAAACCGGTCCCCGGAAGCTTGTTTCCTTTCCAGTAAAGAATTGGCTTGGTAGTTTGGTCTGCCCTGTTCCCATGATGCACTGGGCCAGGGTCAGACTAATTTGCATGTAGCCAGGTTCTGAGCTGGGATGGTGCAGTGAGCTAAAAAACAGTGATGGATCAAGTCCTGATCTTTTGACTGGGTGGGAGTGTTCTGCCTAATTCAGATACTCTGTCCATCACCACCCCCTTTATGAATCGTTTTGGCCACCACAAGTGTGGAAGGGTATGCTCAGATGTGAGTCCCTTGCTCACTGCACCATCAGGATTCAAGCAAGCCGGGCCAAAGACGGCTGTAATGCCAGAAACCGGTCCCCGGAAGCTTGTTTCCTTTCCAGTAAAGAATTGGCTTGGTAGTTTGGTCTGCCCTGTTCCCATGATGCACTGGGCCAGGGTCAGACTAATTTGTATGTAGCCAGGTTCTGAGCTGGGATGGTGCAGTGAGCTAAAAAACGGTGATGGATCAAGCCCTGATCTTTTGACTGGGTGGGAGTGTTCTGCTTAATTCAGATACTCTGTCCATCACCACCCCCTTTATGAATCGTTTTGGCCACCACAAGTGTGGAAGGGTATGCTCAGATGTGAGTCCCTTGCTTACTGCACCATCAGGATTCAAGCAAGCCGGGCCGAAGACGGCTGTAATGCCAGAAACCGGTCCCCGGAAGCTTGTTTCCTTTCCAGTAAAGAATTGGCTTGGTAGTTTGGTCTGCCCTGTTCCCATGATGCACTGGGCCAGGGTCAGACTAATTTGCATGTAGCCAGGTTCTGAGCTGGGATGGTGCAGTGAGCTAAAAAACGGTGATGGATCAAGCCCTGATCTTTTGACTGGGTGGGAGTGCTCTGCTTAATTCAGATACTCTGTCCATCACCACCCCCTTTATGAATCGTTTTGGCCACCACAAGTGTGGAAGGGTATGCTCAGATGTGAGTCCCTTGCTCACTGCACCATCAGGATTCAAGCAAGCCGGGCCGAAGACGGCTGTAATGCCAGAAACCGGTCCCCGGAAGCTTGTTTCCTTTCCAGTAAAGAATTGACTTGGTAGTTTGGTCTGCCCTGTTCCCATGATGCACTGGGCCAGGGTCAGACTAATTTGCATGTAGCCAGATTCTGAGCTGGGATGGTGCAGTGAGCTAAAAAACAGTGATGGATCAAGCCCTGATCTTTTGACTGGGTGGGAGTGTTCTGCTTAATTCAGATACTCTGTCCATCACCACCCCCTTTATGAATCGTTTTGGCCACCACAAGTGTGGAAGGGTATGCTCAGATGTGAGTCCCTTGCTCACTGCACCATCAGGATTCAAGCAAGCCGGGCCAAAGACGGCTGTAATGCCAGAAACCGGTCCCCGGAAGCTTGTTTCCTTTCCAGTAAAGAATTGGCTTGGTAGTTTGGTCTGCCCTGTTCCCATGATGCACTGGGCCAGGGTCAGACTAATTTGCATGTAGCCAGGTTCTGAGCTGGGATGGTGCAGTGAGCTAAAAAACGGTGATGGATCAAGCCCTGATCTTTTGACTGGGTGGGAGTGTTCTGCTTAATTCAGATACTCTGTCCATCACCACCCCCTTTATGAATCGTTTTGGCCACCACAAGTGTGGAAGGGTATGCTCAGATGTGAGTCCCTTGCTCACTGCACCATCAGGATTCAAGCAAGCCGGGCCGAAGACGGCTGTAATGCCAGAAACCGGTCCCCGGAAGCTTGTTTCCTTTCCAGTAAAGAATTGGCTTGGTAGTTTGGTCTGCCCTGTTCCCATGATGCACTGGGCCAGGGTCATACTAATTTGCATGTAGCCAGGTTCTGAGCTGGGATGGTGCAGTGAGCTAAAAAACGGTGATGGATCAAGCCCTGATCTTTTGACTGGGTGGGAGTGTTCTGTTTAATTCAGATACTCTGTCCATCACCACCCCCTTTATGAATCGTTCTGGCCACCACAAGTGTGGAAGGGTATGCTCAGATGTGAGTCCCTTGCTCACTGCACCATCAGGATTCAAGCAAGCCGGGCCGAAGACGGCTGTAATGCCAGAAACCGGTCCCCGGAAGCTTGTTTCCTTTCCAGTAAAGAATTGGCTTGGTAGTTTGGTCTGCCCTGTTCCCATGATGCACTGGGCCAGGGTCAGACTAATTTGCTTGTAGCCAGGTTCTGAGCTGGGATGGTGCAGTGAGCTAAAAAACGGTGATGGATCAAGCCCTGATCTTTTGACTGGGTGGTAGTGTTCTGCTTAATTCAGATACTCTGTCCATCACCACCCCCTTTATGAATCGTTTTGGCCACCACAAGTGTGGAAGGGTATGCTCAGATGTGAGTCCCTTGCTCACTGCACCATCAGGATTCAAGCAAGCCGGGCCGAAGACGGCTGTAATGCCAGAAACCGGTCCCCGGAAGCTTGTTTCCTTTCCAGTAAAGAATTGACTTGGTAGTTTGGTCTGCCCTGTTCCCATGATGCACTGGGCCAGGGTCAGACTAATTTGCATGTAGCCAGGTTCTGAGCTGGGATGGTGCAGTGAGCTAAAAAACGGTGATGGATCAAGCCCTGATCTTTTGACTGGGTGGGAGTGTTCTGCCTAATTCAGATACTCTGTCCATCACCACCCCCTTTATGAATCGTTTTGGCCACCACAAGTGTGGAAGGGTATGCTCAGATGTGAGTCCCTTGCTCACTGCACCATCAGGATTCAAGCAAGCCGGGCCGAAGACGGCTGTAATGCCAGAAACCGGTCCCCAGAAGCTTGTTTCCTTTCCAGTAAAGAATTGGCTTGGTAGTTTGGTCTGCCCTGTTCCCATGATGCACTGGGCCAGGGTCAGACTAATTTGTATGTAGCCAGGTTCTGAGCTGGGATGGTGCAGTGAGCTAAAAAACGGTGATGGATCAAGCCCTGATCTTTTGACTGGGTGGTAGTGTTCTGCTTAATTCAGATACTCTGTCCATCACCACCCCCTTTATGAATCGTTTTGGCCACCACAAGTGTGGAAGGGTATGCTCAGATGTGAGTCCCTTGCTCACTGCACCATCAGGATTCAAGCAAGCCGGGCCGAAGACGGCTGTAATGCCAGAAACCGGTCCCCGGAAGCTTGTTTCCTTTCCAGTAAAGAATTTACTTGGTAGTTTGGTCTGCCCTGTTCCCATGATGCACTGGGCCAGGGTCAGACTAATTTGCATGTAGCCAGGTTCTGAGCTGGGATGGTGCAGTGAGCTAAAAAACGGTGATGGATCAAGCCCTGATCTTTTGACTGGGTGGGAGTGTTCTGCTTAATTCAGATACTCTGTCCATCACCACCCCCTTTATGAATCGTTTTGGCCACCACAAGTGTGGAAGGGTATGCTCAGATGTGAGTCCCTTGCTCACTGCACCATCAGGATTCAAGCAAGCCGGGCCGAAGACGGCTGTAATGCCAGAAACCGGTCCCCGGAAGCTTGTTTCCTTTCCAGTAAAGAATTGGCTTGGTAGTTTGGTCTGCCCTGTTCCCATGATGCACTGGGCCAGGGTCAGACTATTTGCATGTAGCCAGGTTCTGAGCTGGGATGGTGCAGTGAGCTAAAAAACGGTGATGGATCAAGCCCTGATCTTTTGACTGGGTGGGAGTGTTCTGCTTAATTCAGATACTCTGTCCATCACCACCCCCTTTATGAATCGTTTTGGCCACCACAAGTGTGGAAGGGTATGCTCAGATGTGAGTCCCTTGCTCACTGCACCATCAGGATTCAAGCAAGCCGGGCCGAAGACGGCTGTAATGTCAGAAACCGGTTCCCGGAAGCTTGTTTCCTTTCCAGTAAAGAATTGGCTTGGTAGTTTGGTCTGCCCTGTTCCCATGATGCACTGGGCCAGGGTCAGACTAATTTGCATGTAGCCTGGTTCTGAGCTGGGATGGTGCAGTGAGCTAAAAAAACGGTGATGGATCAAGCCCTGATCTTTTGACTGGGTGGGAGTGTTCTGTTTAATTCAGATACTCTGTCCATCACCACCCCCTTTATGAATCGTTTTGGCCACCACAAGTGTGGAAGGGTATGCTCAGATGTGAGTCCCTTGCTCACTGCACCATCAGGATTCAAGCAAGCCGGGCCGAAGACGGCTGTAATGCCAGAAACCGGTCCCCAGAAGCTTGTTTCCTTTCCAGTAAAGAATTGGCTTGGTAGTTTGGTCTGCCCTGTTCCCATGATGCACTGGGCCAGGGTCAGACTAATTTGCATGTAGCCAGGTTCTGAGCTGGGATGGTGCAGTGAGCTAAAAAACGGTGATGGATCAAGCCCGGATCTTTTGACTGGGTGGTAGTGTTCTGCTTAATTCAGATACTCTGTCCATCACCACCCCCTTTATGAATCGTTTTGGCCACCACAAGTGTGGAAGGGTATGCTCAGATGTGAGTCCCTTGCTCACTGCACCATCAGGATTAAAGCAAGCCGGGCCGAAGACGCCTGTAATGCCAGAAACCGGTCCCCGGAAGCTTGTTTCCTTTCCAGTAAAGAATTGGCTTGGTAGTTTGGTCTGCCCTGTTCCCATGATGCACTGGGCCAGGGTCAGACTAATTTGCATGTAGCCAGGTTCTGAGCTGGGATGGTGCATTGAGCTAAAAAACGGTGATGGATCAAGCCCTGATCTTTTGACTGGGTGGGAGTGTTCTGCTTAATTCAGATACTCTGTCCATCACCACCCCCTTTATGAATCGTTTTGGCCACCACAAGTGTGGAAGGGTATGCTCAGATGTGAGTCCCTTGCTCACTGCACCATCAGGATTCAAGCAAGCCGGGCCGAAGATGGCTGTAATGCCAGAAACCGGTCCCCGGAAGCTTGTTTCCTTTCCAGTAAAGAATTGGCTTGGTAGTTTGGTCTGCCCTGTTCCCATGATGCACTGGGCCAGGGTCAGACTAATTTGCATGTAGCCAGGTTCTGAGCTGGGATGGTGCAGTGAGCTAAA
The DNA here is from genome assembly GCF_964261635.1 of Lissotriton helveticus. Lineage (NCBI taxonomy): Eukaryota > Metazoa > Chordata > Amphibia > Caudata > Salamandridae > Lissotriton > Lissotriton helveticus. Next base: position 1,098,077,871 of record NC_136057.1, on the reverse strand, counting down.
AAACGGTGATGGATCAAGCCCTGATCTTTTGACTGGTTGGGAGTGTTCTGCTTAATTCAGATACTCTGTCCATCACCACCCCCTTTATGAATCGTTTTGGCCACCACAAGTGTGGAAGGGTATGCTCAGATGTGAGTCCCTTGCTCACTGCACCATCAGGATTCAAGCAAGCCGGGCCGAAGACGGCTGTAATGCCAGAAACCGGTCCCCGGAAGCTTGTTTCCTTTCCAGTAAAGAATTGGCTTGGTAGTTTGGTCTGCCCTGTTCCCATGATGCACTGGGCCAGGGTCAGACTAATTTGCATGTAGCCAGGTTCTGAGCTGGGATGGTGCAGTGAGCTAAAAAACGGTGATGGATCAAGCCCTGATCTTTTGACTGGGTGGGAGTGTTCTGCTTAATTCAGATACTCTGTCCATCACCACCCCCTTTATGAATCGTTTTGGCCACCACAAGTGTGGAAGGGTATGCTCAGATGTGAGTCCCTTGCTCACTGCACCATCAGGATTCAAGCAAGCCGGGCCGAAGACGGCTGTAATGTCAGAAACCGGTTCCCGGAAGCTTGTTTCCTTTCCAGTAAAGAATTGGCTTGGTAGTTTGGTCTGCCCTGTTCCCATGATGCACTGGGCCAGGGTCAGACTAATTTGCATGTAGCCAGGTTCTGAGCTGGGATGGTGCAGTGAGCTAAAAAAACGGTGATGGATCAAGCCCTGATCTTTTGACTGGGTGGGAGTGTTCTGTTTAATTCAGATACTCTGTCCATCACCACCCCCTTTATGAATCGTTTTGGCCACCACAAGTGTGGAAGGGTATGCTCAGATGTGAGTCCCTTGCTCACTGCACCATCAGGATTCAAGCAAGCCGGGCCGAAGACGGCTGTAATGCCAGAAACCGGTCCCCAGAAGCTTGTTTCCTTTCCAGTAAAGAATTGGCTTGGTAGTTTGGTCTGCCCTGTTCCCATGATGCACTGGGCCAGGGTCAGACTAATTTGCTTGTAGCCAGGTTCTGAGCTGGGATGGTGCAGTGAGCTAAAAAACGGTGATGGATCAAGCCCGGATCTTTTGACTGGGTGGTAGTGTTCTGCTTAATTCAGATACTCTGTCCATCACCACCCCCTTTATGAATCGTTTTGGCCACCACAAGTGTGGAAGGGTATGCTCAGATGTGAGTCCCTTGCTCACTGCACCATCAGGATTAAAGCAAGCCGGGCCGAAGACGGCTGTAATGCCAGAAACCGGTCCCCGGAAGCTTGTTTCCTTTCCAGTAAAGAATTGGCTTGGTAGTTTGGTCTGCCCTGTTCCCATGATGCACTGGGCCAGGGTCAGACTAATTTGCATGTAGCCAGGTTCTGAGCTGGGATGGTGCATTGAGCTAAAAAACGGTGATGGATCAAGCCCTGATCTTTTGACTGGGTGGGAGTGTTCTGCTTAATTCAGATACTCTGTCCATCACCACCCCCTTTATGAATCGTTTTGGCCACCACAAGTGTGGAAGGGTATGCTCAGATGTGAGTCCCTTGCTCACTGAACCATCAGGATTCAAGCAAGCCGGGCCGAAGACGGCTGTAATGCCAGAAACCGGTCCCCGGAAGCTTGTTTCCTTTCCAGTAAAGAATTGGCTTGGTAGTTTGGTCTGCCCTGTTCCCATGATGCACTGGGCCAGGGTCAGACTAATTTGCATGTAGCCAGGTTCTGAGCTGGGATGGTGCAGTGAGCTAAAAAACGGTGATGGATCAAGCCCTGATCTTTTGACTGGGTGGGAGTGTTCTGCTTAATTCAGATACTCTGTCCATCACCACCCCCTTTATGAATTGTTTTGGCCACCACAAGTGTGGAAGGGTATGCTCAGATGTGAGTCCCTTGCGCACTGCACCATCAGGATTCAAGCAAGCCGGGCCGAAGACGGCTGTAATGCCAGAAACCGGTCCCCGGAAGCTTGTTTCCTTTCCAGTAAAGAATTGGCTTGGTAGTTTGGTCTGCCCTGTTCCCATGATGCACTGGGCCAGGGTCAGACTAATTTGCATGTAGCCAGGTTCTGAGCTGGGATGGTGCAGTGAGCTAAAAAACGGTGATGGATCAAGCCCTGATCTTTTGACTGGGTGGGAGTGTTCTGCTTAATTCAGATACTCTGTCCATCACCACCCCCTTTATGAATCGTTTTGGCCACCACAAGTGTGGAAGGGTATGCTCAGATGTGAGTCCCTTGCTCACTGCACCATCAGGATTCAAGCAAGCCGGGCCGAAGACGGCTGTAATGCCAGAAACTGGTCCCCGGAAGCTTGTTTCCTTTCCAGTAAAGAATTGGCTTGGTAGTTTGGTCTGCCCTGTTCCCATGATGCACTGGGCCAGGGGCAGACTAATTTGCACGTAGCCAGGTTCTGAGCTGGGATGGTACAGTGAGCTAAAAAACGGTGATGGATCAAGCCCTGATCTTTTGACTGGGTGGGAGTGTTCTGCTTAATTCAGATACTCTGTCCATCACCACCCCCTTTATGAATCGTTTTGGCCACCACAAGTGTGGAAGGGTATGCTCAGATGTGAGTCCCTTGCTCACTGCACCATCAGGATTCAAGCAAGCCGGGCCGAAGACGGCTGTAATGCCAGAAACCGGTCCCCGGAAGCTTGTTTCCTTTCCAGTAAAGAATTGGCTTGGTAGTTTGGTCTGCCCTGTTCCCATGATGCATTGGGCCAGGGTCAGACTAATTTGCATGTAGCCAAGTTCTGAGCTGGGATGGTGCAGTGAGCTAAAAAACGGTGATGGATCAAGCCCTGATCTTTTGACTGGGTGGGAGTGTTCTGCTTAATTCAGATACTCTGTCCATCACCACCCCCTTTATGAATCGTTTTGGCCACCACAAGTGTGGAAGGGTATGCTCAGATGTGAGTCCCTTGCTCACTGCACCATCAGGATTCAAGCAAGCCGGGCCGAAGACGGCTGTAATGCCAGAAACCGGTCCCCGGAAGCTTGTTTCCTTTCCAGTAAAGAATTGGCATGGTAGTTTGGTCTGCCCTGTTCCCATGATGCACTGGGCCAGGGTCAGACTAATTTGCATGTAGCCAGGTTCTGAGCTGGGATGGTGCAGTGAGTTAAAAAACGGTGATGGATCAAGCCCTGATCTTTTGACTGGGTGGGAGTGTTCTGCTTAATTCAGATACTCTGTCCATCACCACCCCCTTTATGAATCGTTTTGGCCACCACAAGTGTGGAAGGGTATGCTCAGATGTGAGTCCCTTGCTCACTGCACCATCAGGATTCAAGCAAGCCGGGCCGAAGACGGCTGTAATGCCAGAAACCGGTCCCCAGAAGCTTGTTTCCTTTCCAGTTAAGAATTGGCTTGGTAGTTTGGTCTGCCCTGTTCCCATGATGCACTGGGCCAGGGTCAGACTAATTTGCATGTAGCCAGGTTCTGAGCTGGGATGGTGCAGTGAGCTAAAAAACGGTGATGGATCAAGCCCTGATCTTTTGACTGGGTGGTAGTGTTCTGCTTAATTCAGATACTCTGTCCATCACCACCCCCTTTATGAATCGTTTTGGCCACCACAAGTGTGGAAGGGTATGCTCAGATGTGAGTCCCTTGCTCACTGCACCATCAGGATTAAAGCAAGCCGGGCCGAAGACGGCTGTAATGCCAGAAACCGGTCCCCGGAAGCTTGTTTCCTTTCCAGTAAAGAATTGGCTTGGTAGTTTGGTCTGCCCTGTTCCCATGATGCACTGGGCCAGGGTCAGACTAATTTGCATGTAGCCAGGTTCTGAGCTGGGATGGTGCATTGAGCTAAAAAACGGTGATGGATCAAGCCCTGATCTTTTGACTGGGTGGGAGTGTTCTGCTTAATTCAGATACTCTGTCCATCACCACCCCCTTTATGAATCGTTTTGGCCACCACAAGTGTGGAAGGGTATGCTCAGATGTGAGTCCCTTGCTCACTGCACCATCAGGATTCAAGCAAGCCGGGCCGAAGATGGCTGTAATGCCAGAAACCGGTCCCCGGAAGCTTGTTTCCTTTCCAGTAAAGAATTGGCTTGGTAGTTTGGTCTGCCCTGTTCCCATGATGCACTGGGCCAGGGTCAGACTAATTTGCATGTAGCCAGGTTCTGAGCTGGGATGGTGCAGTGAGCTAAAAAACGGTGATGGATCAAGCCCTGATCTTTTGACTGGTTGGGAGTGTTCTGCTTAATTCAGATACTCTGTCCATCACCACCCCCTTTATGAATCGTTTTGGCCACCACAAGTGTGGAAGGGTATGCTCAGATGTGAGTCCCTTGCTCACTGCACCACCAGGATTCAAGCAAGCCGGGCCGAAGACGGCTGTAATGCCAGAAACCGGTCCCCGGAAGCTTGTTTCCTTTCCAGTAAAGAATTGACTTGGTAGTTTGGTCTGCCCTGTTCCCATGATGCACTGGGCCAGGGTCAGACTAATTTGCATGTAGCCAGGTTCTGAGCTGGGATGGTGCATTGAGCTAAAAAACGGTGATGGATCAAGCCCTGATCTTTTGACTGGGTGGGAGTGTTCTGCTTAATTCAGATACTCTGTCCATCACCACCCCCTTTATGAATCGTTTTGGCCACCACAAGTGTGGAAGGGTATGCTCAGATGTGAGTCCCTTGCTCACTGCACCATCAGGATTCAAGCAAGCCGGGCCGAAGACGGCTGTAATGCCAGAAACCGGTCCCCGGAAGCTTGTTTCCTTTCCAGTAAAGAATTGGCTTGGTAGTTTGGTCTGCCCTGTTCCCATGATGCACTGGGCCAGGGTCAGACTAATTTGCATGTAGCCAGGTTCTGAGCTGGGATGGTGCAGTGAGCTAAAAAACAGTGATGGATCAAGCCCTGATCTTTTGACTGGGTGGGAGTGTTCTGCTTAATTCAGATACTCTGTCCATCACCACCGCCTTTATGAATCGTTTTGGCCACCACAAGTGTGGAAGGGTATGCTCAGATGTGAGTCGCTTGCTCACTGCACCATCAGGATTCAAGCAAGCCGGGCCGAAGACGGCTGTAATGCCAGAAACCGGTCCCCGGAAGCTTGTTTCCTTTCCAGTAAAGAATTGGCTTGGTAGTTTGGTCTGCCCTGTTCCCATGATGCACTGGGCCAGGGTCAGACTAATTTGCATGTAGCCAGGTTCTGAGCTGGGATGGTGCAGTGAGCTAAAAAACGGTGATGGATCAAGCCCTGATCTTTTGACTGGTTGGGAGTGTTCTGCTTAATTCAGATACTCTGTCCATCACCACCCCCTTTATGAATCGTTTTGGCCACCACAAGTGTGGAAGGGTATGCTCAGATGTGAGTCCCTTGCTCACTGCACCATCAGGATTCAAGCAAGCCGGGCCGAAGACGGCTGTAATGCCAGAAACCGGTCCCCGGAAGCTTGTTTCCTTTCCAGTAAAGAATTGGCTTGGTAGTTTGGTCTGCCCTGTTCCCATGATGCACTGGGCCAGGGTCAGACTAATTTGCATGTAGCCAGGTTCTGAGCTGGGATGGTGCAGTGAGCTAAAAAACAGTGATGGATCAAGCCCTGATCTTTTGACTGGGTGGGAGTGTTCTGCTTAATTCAGATACTCTGTCCATCACCACCGCCTTTATGAATCGTTTTGGCCACCACAAGTGTGGAAGGGTATGCTCAGATGTGAGTCGCTTGCTCACTGCACCATCAGGATTCAAGCAAGCCGGGCCGAAGACGGCTGTAATGCCAGAAACCGGTCCCCGGAAGCTTGTTTCCTTTCCAGTAAAGAATTGGCTTGGTAGTTTGGTCTGCCCTGTTCCCATGATGCACTGGGCCAGGGTCAGACTAATTTGCATGTAGCCAGGTTCTGAGCTGGGATGGTGCAGTGAGCTAAAAAACGGTGATGGATCAAGCCCTGATCTTTTGACTGGGTGGGAGTGTTCTGCTTAATTCAGATACTCTGTCCATCACCACCCCCTTTATGAATCGTTTAGGCCACCACAAGTGTGGAAGGGTATGCTCAGATGTGAGTCCCTTGCTCACTGCACCATCAGGATTCAAGCAAGCCGGGCCGAAGACGGCTGTAATGCCAGAAACCGGTCCCCGGAAGCTTGTTTCCTTTCCAGTAAAGAATTGGCATGGTAGTTTGGTCTGCCCTGTTCCCATGATGCACTGGGCCAGGGTCAGACTAATTTGCATGTAGCCAGGTTCTGAGCTGGGATGGTGCAGTGAGCTAAAAAACGGTGATGGATCAAGCCCTGATCTTTTGACTGGGTGGGAGTGTTCTGCTTAATTCAGATACTCTGTCCATCACCACCCCCTTTATGAATCGTTTTGGCCACCACAAGTGTGGAAGGGTATGCTCAGATGTGAGTCCCTTGCTCACTGCACCATCAGGATTCAAGCAAGCCGGGCCGAAGACGGCTGTAATGCCAGAAACCGGTCCCCGGAAGCTTGTTTCCTTTCCAGTAAAGAATTGGCTTGGTAGTTTGGTCTGCCCTGTTCCCATGATGCACTGGGCTAGGGTCAGACTAATTTGCATGTAGCCAGGTTCTGAGCTGGGATGGTGCAGTGAGCTAAAAAACGGTGATGGATCAAGCCCTGATCTTTTGACTGGGTGGGAGTGTTCTGCTTAATTCAGATACTCTGTCCATCACCACCCCCTTTATGAATCGTTTTGGCCACCACAAGTGTGGAAGGGTATGCTCAGATGTGAGTCCCTTGCTCACTGAACCATCAGGATTCAAGCAAGCCGGGCCGAAGACGGCTGTAATGCCAGAAACCGGTCCCCGGAAGCTTGTTTCCTTTCCAGTAAAGAATTGGCTTGGTAGTTTGGTCTGCCCTGTTCCCATGATGCACTGGGCCAGGGTCAGACTAATTTGCATGTAGCCAAGTTCTGAGCTGGGATGGTGCAGTGAGCTAAAAAACGGTGATGGATCAAGCCCTGATCTTTTGACTGGGTGGGAGTGTTCTGCTTAATTCAGATACTCTGTCCATCACCACCCCCTTTATGAATCGTTTTGGCCACCACAAGTGTGGAAGGGTATGCTCAGATGTGAGTCCCTTGCTCACTGCACCATCAGGATTCAAGCAAGCCGGGCCGAAGACGGCTGTAATGCCAGAAACCGTTCCCCGGAAGCTTGTTTCCTTTCCAGTAAAGAATTGGCTTGGTAGTTTGGTCTGCCCTGTTCCCATGATGCACTGGGCTAGGGTCAGACTAATTTGCATGTAGCCAGGTTCTGAGCTGGGATGGTGCAGTGAGCTAAAAAACGGTGATGGATCAAGCCCTGATCTTTTGACTGGGTGGGAGTGTTCTGCTTAATTCAGATACTCTGTCCATCACCACCCCCTTTATGAATCGTACATGACCAACTTAGCCAAATGGATGAAGGCTAACTGCCTCAAACTCAAATCCGACAAAGACAGAAGTACTGACTTTTTTAATAAGAACACATCCATTTGGTTCCACAGCTGGTGGCCAGCAGAACTCAGACCAAAATCCACACCAACAGAACACGCACGCAACCTAGGCATCACCCTCAACAGCAAACTGTCCATGAAAAGACAAGACAACTCAGTCGCCTCCTCCTGCTTCCACAACTTTTGCATGCTCTGCAGAATCTTCAAATAAACCCCAGTTAACACCATAAAGACAATCAGCCTCCACCTCGATTCCCACAACACCCTCTTCGCCGTCATCTCAACCCAGCTCCTCAAAAGACTCCAGACTTTACAGAGTGCCACAGCCACACTCCTCATACACCTCTCCAAACAGACTCACATCACCGCCCCACCTCAGAAACCTTCACTGGCTCCCCATCCAGAAGAGATGCCAGTTTAAGATCCTCACCAACAAATCTCTACAAGATCAAGGACTGTCTACATCAACTATCGACTGAACTTCCACCTACCCTCAAGACATCTGTGCTCCTCTTCATTTGCCCTAGGGCATACCCTTACATCTGTGTCGCAGCCGCAGTGGGGTCCCCTCCAGGTCTGAACATCACCCTACCTGGCGGACTTCAAAAAAATGCTCAAGACTTGACTTGTCGACCGAGACACGGCACCCTCAGTACCCAAATACCTCTACGGTTGACAGTGCTGCACTAAACAAACAATGTTTGATTCAACATTGTGAATATGTAGCAGCTAGAAAACTAACTAAATATGATAGGAACATGTAGCTTAGGAAAGGAAAAACATTATTTTTTAAGTCAGCATTCTACAAGGATGGCACGTTTAACAAGTTAAGCGTGACTCTTTTATTACATCATATTGCATAGTTCAGCTTTTCCCAAAAACATTTATTTATTATAGAAGAAAATTAACTGAAAGGTAGAAAATGGAACCGACCTAGTCTGCCTAGTAGTGTAATTCCAACAGGAATGAGTGCTTACTGTGAAAATCATGTTACTCGTTAATTTTAAGGAATGGTACATTTTCCTACGTCTCATTCTATTAAGCATTTTTGTGTTTGACAACCTTGTGAATCTTTTTAGACAGTAGATTTGCTTCTTGGGTAAACACATGTATATGATATTAGTGTAGTTTGATTTTCACCTCAATGATTGGCCTCGTTATTGTGACTTATTGTCCACCGATCCGTACATGGTGGTTTACTTGTAAATTGTAATATGAATATTGCTAAGTAACTTGTGTACTTGCACATCCATGCCCTGTTTGGAGCACAATTGTAGTTTTTATGCCCTTATTGCGTGCAGCCTTTTAATTCAGAGGGATTGGTAATGAGGATTATTGCGGACCACTCGTAATGAGTACCAAATAGTTTTCATCTTGTTCTGTGGCAATGGGAATGCTGTAGAACCCTAAAGAACAATGACATTTGTGATGTCACTATTTTAGTCTACTACCTGTTTTTATAGTATGACAATTGTTTAAGCTATGTCGTTAGTATCATGTAGAATTTCATGACTGTGAGGCAACGGTTGCGTGTGTCTGAGATATTGAGTGAAATGTTATTTTATTTTTAGGTAGAATGTACAAAGGGCACATGTAAATGATGTAAATCTTCGGCATGAGGGAAGAACCGTCAAATATTCGACATTCTGCTTCCAGAATGGGACGGTTGAGGTTATTTTGAGCTAAAGGTTCCTGTTGGATGTCATATTTATGCTGCCTTCGAGTGTCTATTTGATTGTTCAAAGGAAACGTGTTGAGAACAATATTGAAGGTGTTGACAAGTCCTGCGGAACAAGCATGATTGTGGATGGCTGCGTGTGACAATACTTATTCGATATTCTAAAAGAAAATATTTGTATATATCTGAAGAATTTTGTAGAGTATAGTGGGAGACGATCTGGCAAATCATTATGAGATGGTTATTATATACTGGTCTAAAAAGATATACATTGATGTTTGCTGAATTTAATCAGAATTGTTAAGTTGCTTTTGATCATTATGCTTCTTTCTTGTCTGCTTAGACCATCTGGCAGATGCTACAAAATGTATCTTTTGTTCATGCAGCATTTCCTGATTTAAAAGTACCCAAAAGGTAGATTCACTTTTTTTGTGAATCCCCCCTGTCAGGTTGATTTACTATATTAGTGCTGGTCATTCAAATATATAGCAGTGTGTCTGAAAGAATAGAAGGCAGTGCAACCAGATAGTTTATTTGAGTTTGTATTAATCTTTAAATTTGTGTGATGATTAACCAAGCATGATACTTATCGTCGGCCATTCTAGGTTTGGTCTCCCTACCAGGACTGGAATGGCCATAGCGGGTACCGGGCATTCCCCCGCTGGGCCGTCGGGGTTGGGGACCGGTTTTGTGCCCCTGGGGACCGTTTTTGTTACAGGGCCGTTTTTGCAGCACAGCTGCAATATCGGACCCTGTAACAAAACCGTCCGAAACAGGCCCTGGCAAAGAGCTCAGCCGCACACCCCCAACCCCGCGGGGGCCAGCCAAACACTTTGCCAGGGCCGGTTTTCGTTCCCAGTCCGGCCCTGCTCCCTACTAGCCTTGATCGTAGAGTATCTGCTGTTGTTTTCCTGACTTACTGTTGTGGAAAGGCACACTGGCCAGCGCAAGTTCTGTTTTCTCATTTGTCTGAAGAACCACTCTGCTGGAGCTCTCTCTTTTATGATGGGATTTCGTGTAGACGTGGACATCTCTAAATGTCTTTCCTGTTTTTCGTTATTCATCTAATAGTTCCTCTTGGCCTAGCATTCTCATTGTTAGTGTCTTATAATTAAGGCTCCCTGTTTTTCAATTTTTATGTATTTTTACAGATAAATACAGACAGAAAACAATGTGTTTTCTGTCTGCATTTATTTTTTATGGTGGATAAATATAGAAAATGGTGCTTCTTTAAGTGATCTTCCGGGCAGTCCTTTATGAATTATAGCCCAACAGCTGAACAGCTGGACAGTATGGGAAATTAAAAACAGGATGAAATTTTTTTAAAAATGGCATATGTTAACATACATTTGTGGTATAATGTTAATATTTACCAGTGGATGTATTTTTATGTAATATTTGGCAGCTTAAATAGCTAAAAACACGACAGACATCAAAGTATAAGTGTGTGTCGATCGGTTAAATAAATATGGAAATGTTCAGCTTTACAACTTCATTTTTATGCAAAACACTAAATAAATATGGATAAATACAGATAAAATGGCCCAAAAATAAATATGGATAAGTATAGACGGTAATGTTGAAAAAATAAATACCATAAAACCGGGAGCCCTACTTATAATCTCTTTAAACTGTTTATTACTAAAGTGTTCTCTTCTAATTTATTTTAATATGCACATTTTCAACTTGAATGCAAAATACCTGCTATTAGTGCATAGAAGGCGTGGTCTCTTCATGTGTAGCTGTAGTTGATAAAGTGCAGAAGGGGAAAAGTTCTCTATGACTTTATTCATAAACGTTCCCACTTACTAGCCATATATTACAATAAATTATACTGTGACAAGAGCTGTGTCACTTCAGACAAAGGATGCAAATAGGGGAGAGTATCCATACCCTCATCCTTCTGAAGCAATGCTCCCTGAGCTGCTAAAGTGAAAAGGCAGGAAGTGGTTGCATTCTTGTTATGAAATTAATATGTAGAGGTTGGTCTCTTCTGGACTATCGATCTTGCTGCAAAATGTCGAGGTGATCCGACATTTAGTGAAGTTTACACTAGGCACTGTCACTCAATGATAGACACATTAAAAAAAAATACAAGGTTATTTTTCTTCGCATGGCAGTGAAAACTTCAGTTTTCTCCTGTCTGATAGAACTCTTATTGAAGGTTTGATGAGATTAACTGCAGTGTCATATTTCCTATGCTCCCAGCACTAGAACAAGATAATCCCTCTTCTTGGCCTGCATGCTGAATCAGAGTGATGTAATCAGCAATGGAATGGGAGTTAAAACCAATATTATAATGTGTGATGTCATGTGCAATGTTCTTCCTGAAGCAAACATGCCATTGGGTAGACAAGGCTGTATGGCTACTTTAACTGTAACAGACCTTCCAACTCACATGGTGTCACATGATATTGGCTTCCTTTCAGGGGGTCACCCAGTGATAGGGCTGATATCACACAGTACACTAAAGAACACAAAAAAGTGATGGAAGACATGCTTGAATTAATCTCAGCCATTCGTAGTTACTCTGGGCCACATCCCAGTCCATCCCCTCACTAGAGCAAAACTGGTCCTTGGTTGCTTGTGTTTGGGTTCATGGGGGACCTGGCCTGGCAATTCGGGCTGGAGTGTTCCCACTGGATCAGAGTCAAGACTGATTTTCATATGACTAGGCTCAAACTAAGGTGTCATGGTATGCAACATAATAATGTGTTGGCAGTAATAATCAGTGGCTGAGAATAATTCAAGCATTCCATCAATCCCTTGTTTGTATACTTTAGGACCTGGCTTGGCAGTTCGGGTTGGACTGTTCCCATGAGGCGCAGGGTCAAGACTGATTTGCAAATGGCCAGGTCTAAACTGGGGTGGCATGGTGAGCAAAAGAATAATGGATTTAACCCAGATCACTTGACTGGGTGTGAATGTTTTGATTTGTTCTGCACTCCGTCCATCAATTGTGAGTCTTTTGCTTTCTCGACCTAAGTGCACCAGGTATGCCCAGACGTGGGTCCTGGGCTCACTGTGCCACTGGACTCAAGGTATCATGGCTGAAGAGGGGTGAAACCCTGAAACCGGTCCTAGGATGCTTGTTTCCGGTCAAGGGAGGTCCTGGCTTGGCAGTTCGGGCTGGACTGTTCTCATGGGGCACTGATTTGCATATGGCCAGGTCTAAACTGGGGTGGCATGGTGAGCAAAAGAATGATGGATTTTACCCAGATCACTTGACTGGGGGTGAATGTTTTGATTTGTCTGCATTCCGTCCATCAATTGTGTGTCTTTTGCTTAGGATATTACACATCATGTATTTAACTGGCAACCCCTGCAGAGAGAAGTGTTAAACATGTAAGAGTTAGGGTGGTCTTTCCCAAACAATTTTGTCTTACTCTTCAATTTTTGCTGATTTTTATTTTTGTTGGCCTTGGGACTCTGTGGACTTTACCACTGCTAACTAGTGCTAAATTGAGTGTGCGCTCTCCTTTAAACATGGTTAAACTGGCTCCCACCCAATTGGTGCATTTAGCTGAATTGTAAGTCCCTAGTGAAGTGGTGCTACATGCACCCAGGGCCTGTAAATTAAATGCTACCAGAGGGCCTGCAACACTAATTGTGCCATCCACTTAAGTAACCCTTAAAAACATGTCTAAGCCCAGCCATTTCAACCCATGTATGCAGTTTTAAATTTCCATTTGGACGTGTCAAAAGAAACCTTTTGCCAGGCCTAAATCTTCCTTTTTAATACACGTCACCCATAGGATAGGCCCTACACAGCCTAGCGTGCAGTGTATTTAAAAAGTTGGATGTATACGTTTAACTTGTACATGTCATGCCTACTTATCCCATAGGATAACATCGGGTTTCCTTATTACAATTAGTAAGTGGTAACTGGCAGCAGGTAGGAATTCAAGTTTGGTGTCTAAAGAACTGTAATTTAACCCCCTCCTTAATGGTAAGGTTGGATTTTAAGTCATAATTCTGCAAATGTCACTTTTAGAAAGTTGAAACAACAAGGGGGTTTAGGCCCAATGGAACAGGATCAGGTAGGGCCATACAAATTATTAGCAAAGGGGGAAGACCTGACCCCTTCTCAACTTTAAAAGCTGTCCATTTGAAGCAAATATCAAACGAACTCCTTTCGGTTTGATCTGGTAATTTATTTAACTTTTTAAATGTTTTGATATTTCCACTATTTTTAAGAGAAATTCATTAAGTGTGTGAAACATCAACCCTTATTCATTCCAGAAACAATATACACTCATAAACATTAAATCAGAACAATAAAAAACATTGTATCTCACAATTTACAAAAGAAAAACACTGGAAATGTGACATCACTACATCAAACAAATAACAAACATGTTCTTCCACCATTTTACATTTACAAACAAGGCAAACCCTCAATTAATAAATTCATCCCAAAAAATATTTCATCAGAGCTATGTGGAATGCTGAAACAAAGGGAACAATCTATGCAAGCACAGGGGACATTTTTTATTTCATTTCCCTCAAGCAGAGCATAGGAGAAATCCAAAGTTCCTCAATGTTATTATCTGCCGACGCATTTCAAGTCCCAAGCAAACAGTCTACGGGTTTTCATCAGGTCTTCTTAGTTGTGATAATTGGTGTGATCTGATGGAAAACGCTTTCACCATCAGTGGGGTTCTCGAGGGGGCATGGAGGGAGTTTGTATCAAGTCCTGTACGGGTGCAGTAAGTTAGTCTTGTCGGTGAGATTCACTGTTTGTTATACGAATCACGGCTTCATATTTAGCTGAGCCGGTACTTTCTTTAAATCACAGTATCGCTCGATCGCACGTTCGCGCTCTGAAGTTTTTGATGGTTTTGCAGTATTCAGCCTGTTCTTTCATCCATTGATTGTTCTGATTTAATGTTTGTGATTGTATAATATTTCTGGAATGAAGAAGTGTTGACTTTTCACACACTTAATGAATTTCTCTTAAAAATAGTGAAATTATCAAAAAATTTAAAAGGGTCAATAAATAACCAGATCAAACCGAAAGGAGTTTGTTTGATCTTTACTTCAAATAGACAGCTTTTAAAGTTGAGAAGGAGTCAGGTCTTCCCCTTTGCTAATAACTTTTAGAATGTTGGCATTTTCTTGTCCCAGCCATTTGGTGCCCGCAGCCTGTTTCCTGGGTCACATGACTAGGTGTAGCTTAGAGTTGGTCTTTGTGTATTGCTCCCAGACAGTGAGACAAAGCATTATAGGTTTGGTCATCTCTGACTTGAAGAGGGAGAGAAGCTGTCACCTATCACACTTGCACATCACAAATCCTCTGCCTGAGCACACTCACAAAGATTTAGACACAAGTCTATTGTGACCCTAGACAAGCAGGTACCAGGGCAGGGAGGCAGGAAATTCTAAACACCTCTGGGTGAGAAGGACTGGACCTGCATCTGTTGAACCCAGGTTCACCAGAGTTGACTGGCCTCATGACTTGAGCCTCAGGGACTGAAGGCTCCAGCAACTGCGACCCCAGCACCTAGTCTCTGCCATCTGTGAGTCTATTCTGCCAAGTGGTGCCATCCTGACCCCCTAAAAGTGGCCTTACTGTGCTCGGCCAGCTTCTGTGGATCTAGTGGAACTGATGCATCTCCTCTGTTGCGTTGCACAACCCTGAGCAGAAACGCCAGCACTGCTTGGATCTCCACAGTTGTAAAGACCTTCATTGCATCACAGCCCGCCGCCTCAGTGGAACCACCTATGTGCGAAGCAGGCCCTTGTATCTCCCATCGACGGTGTTCTCATTGACAATGCAGAACTCCACATTGCAGCTACTTGGAACCGATGCATCTCTACAACTACTTGACACATCCTTGACAACGGGCACAGCGGAAGCCCTCATTGATGGAATCATCAACGATGAGTAGAGACCTTGCAATGCCGCCTCACCGCATCCCAAAACCGATGCATCATGTGTTGCAGGATTTAAAGTACTTTATTCAGCGGGGCTAACTGGGTCCATGCATC
The DNA here is from genome assembly GCF_964261635.1 of Lissotriton helveticus. Classification (NCBI taxonomy): domain Eukaryota; kingdom Metazoa; phylum Chordata; class Amphibia; order Caudata; family Salamandridae; genus Lissotriton; species Lissotriton helveticus. The sequence goes on along the minus strand of NC_136057.1, from coordinate 1,098,062,845 downwards.
CATCCTGTGCTCCATAATTGGTCGGCCTGAACTTATGACTTTGTCCCGGTCTGACGTGACCAGATGTCCGCAGTTACTGCACTGTGCTTTTTGGCACTATTTAGCCTACAATCTTTAACATTGCATATCTCTGTTTCTACTGATTGAATTTTTGTTGTTTTGATCTTCTTTTATGTATTAAAAATAACTCTATTTTTCGAACTTGATGTGGGATTTGAGTTTGAGTTTTTCACTTTTTTATGGTTTGAAGTGTTGCACAAATAATTTATTTACACATTGCCTCTAAGCTAAACCTGACTGCTCTGTGCCAAGCTACCAAATTGCTGAGCACAGGTTAATTTAAGGTTGGCGCATGCCTCACCTTGACAAGGATTGTGGTTGCTACTTGACCAGGGTTCACATCCCAATCAACCAACAACCCCAATTTCCTACAGTATAGGAGAGGTAGGTCTCAGAGTAGTGAAAAACAAATGTAGGAGTTTTTCACTACCAGGACATGTAAAACTTAAAATTACATGTCCAACATTTTAATTACAATGCATCCTGTGGGATACTCAGGGCCTACCATATTGGTGAATTAAATTTAAGAAAAGGGAAGTTTAAACCTTGGCAAGGGGTCAATGCTACCAAGTCGATTTGGCAGTTTAAAAGTGTATTCAGGCTGCAACTGCAGTCCTGGGACACGTTTTTAGGGGCTACTTAAGAGGGGCGCATAATAAGTGCAGCAGACCCACTAGTAGCATTTAATTTACAGGTCCTGGGTATGTGTTACATACTAGCAGGGCCAGACTGGCCATACCGGGCAAAGGATGTTCTCCCGGTTGGCTGGTTCTTCTGGCCGTTTTTCAACTTCTGGGGCTGCCATCACTGATGTTTTCGGTAGGAGAGTCAATCCAGGCTGTGCAGTTAAAAACAATCCCCAGCAAAGCCAAACCCGGCTGCCTGAGACTGACAGCACTCACAGACTTTGTAGCCAGTCAGCATAGTGCCCAGGGAATTAGAAATCTGATGGCAGGGATTCATGTCCAGCACTGCATCCTTCCTTCAATACACAGCCTGGGACTATCCCCTTCACTAAAAAGTCATCCTACAGAAAACAAACATTTGGAGAACTGACAAGTCACATATGCAGGCAAATTGACAGTCTTTTATGTTGTCCAACATACAGAGCAAGAGAAGGCATACTGACACATTCCATTTATGCACAAACAAATCCCCTCCTCTCACAGTAGGACTGCTTGCTGCCCTCCTTCCACATGTAGAAAAAATACATCAAAGCCGTCTGTACTGTCTGACGGCTTTCGTGCTCCCAGCCCTTTCCCACCATAAGGGAGAGCCAGGAGCCCGAGGACTCAGATGCCCTACGCAACAAAAACTATATAACATTTTTTACAATTGTCTTCCACTGAAATTGGGATGAAAAGATTTACAATTGAAAATACAGCGCAAGAGTGCCAGAAACAGGCTGCAACACCCAACAAATTGAGGGCCTTATTTGGGGCTCATATAATTTATTATTTTGCAGAAAAGTTAACAAAGCAATTGAAAAAAAATAAACCATATAACATAATCATTTTAAATCACAGTTCATTTGAGTAAACCTCATTTCAAATGTTTTGAGGTTATTTAAAAACTGAAGATCTGAATTTAGTTTAGATTGTTCTAAGAGGAAACACAAGGTGGGCGTGGCCAAGATTGCAACCACACACGTTGCATAGGGGAAAACTCTGTGACCCCTGTAGGAGCGTCCTATGCCATCACTTCTGTGCCCCAGGTGCCTGGAGGATCACTTGCTTCATCTGACATGCACTGGTGCTCCTCAAGTGCCTCCACTTTGGGGCTTTGAGACCTTGAGGAATGGCCTGTGGCATTGAGGCGCGGGCCTAGTTGCCGAAGACTGTTCCAGCTGTGGTGCACCACACCGGGATGACAGCACTTCTCCAGAGGGCCTTCACTGAGGATAGACACATCCACTAAACCTATGCAATCAGAGAGCCTCTCTACCTTGAAGCAAAGCAGCCACTATTATGCCACATGCGCTGACCGCTCAGACACAAATGAAGCTGAGAGGCACCGACAGTGCCATATGGATCACTGCCCCAGCTCCTGCCTCGCACTGCCCAGCACATGCACTAACCTGAGGCCTGTGCATGATATTCCCTCCAAGAAACCCTGCACAAGTGAGTGATCTACGGGGGGCATACTCTCCGGCTCAGAACTCTCCCTCCTTCACTCCCATTAAAGTCTGTGACATTTGCCAGCAGGTGGCCCCCTCCATGTGCTCTCCCCTCTCCTGCACTATGTTGATGTCTAACACAGCTGACTTGTCTTGTGAACACCTTAGGCTGCCACAAAAGTAGGGGGGCTCACCCTATTTCCAGCATCTCAACAGAGGCGAGGTGAGGTCCCTTCCCCACTTCACACCTGAGGGCCAAACTACAGAATTCTATTAGCTAGGCCATAAACGAGTAAGACACCAAGCGCTGTTGCTGCGCCGCTGCTCCCTATCGTCTCCACGGAACCTGCACACCAGGCCCTTAAGAATGCTGCAGAGGGGCCATGGGTAGGGAGTTCCCACTGCACCAAGCCCAGTGGCAAAAAGGTGCTAGAGCACCTTCTCTTCTCCCCTCATAAATCCTGGGACCTGAGTGCTGTGCCACATATTTGATTGCGCAGAAGTCTCTGCACAAGGGTGCCTAAGAAACAGTGACCTCCTGCTGCTGCCCCATAGCCTTGCTCAATGGCACAGCAAACTGTCACCATGGCCCGCCCCAAGCGAGACAGAATGACTGTGGCAGCACCTGGTACTCCAGGGGGGGCAGCCTGACTGAGTTGTTGGGGAAAACACTGGCGGAGCGCTCGCACAGATTTGATGAAATATTCACTGCTGTGTTGTACATCAAAACCACCCTTGAACCCCAGATCGCCACCCTGCATATTGACATGGGCCTCATGAGGGTGGAGCACAAGAAGCTTTAAGAACATATGGAGTCCACAGAATCTGCCCTGGCATTCCTTGGCCAATTAGTCTCTGATGCTGCTGCACACATCAAAGCTCTGCAAGAATAGGTAGCATTTCTCAGAAGATGCTCAGATGATCAAGAGGGCAGAGCTCGTCTCAACAATCTATGGATTGGGGCCTACCGAAACATGTAGAGGGTCCCAGTATGGAACTCCACCTTAAGGAATGATTCTCGCCAACAATTTTGCAGGGCAAACACTCCACTTTCTTCTTTGTTAAGCATGCTTACAGTGTATTGGGCAGACTGTTTCTCTAGCTGAATAAGTGGACTACTACCAGGGGCCGTTCTGTACCTGGTAGTAGTCCACTTATTCAGCTAGAGAAACAGAGAACACATCTTGCGGTCACTAATGCCAGAGCCCCATCAAAGGTAAACTACTCATAAGTTAATATCTTCCCAGATTACACTCTGAAGGTGCAATGGCAAATGTCCTCCTTTCTGGCCTTGAAACAATATCTCTGTGAGCATAATATCAAATACACCCTTCAATTCCCTGCAATGCACAAGATTATGCAGGCTGACAGTGCCACCTTTTGCACAAGCCTGAAGGATGCATGGTCCTGGCTGGGACGCAGGGGAATCACAGTTCCACCAATTGTGTCATTGGACTCTCAGATGGAGTGGAAGGTACACCGACACCGCAGACCTCACAACAAATGCTACCCGGTTGGCCCAACAAAGTGAAAGGCTGCTAGGGAAAGGGTGCATGTGGATGCAGAGGTGAGGCCCAGTAGTGACTCCTCAAATGGCTTAGAAAGTTATTTAGTGATGCGCATGCACGGGGGTTAGCCTGTCTTTCTGTGTGTCTCTCTGTGCACCATGGGGGGGCAGCGAGTGGCAAAAAAGACATACCACTGGTGTAGTGGTCGACGGTTGCGTGTCTCATACTTAAAGATATTGCTCCTGACAAATTCAAAGTGCTATCAAAGAGGCTAAATCAGTGTACTTCTCCCAGAGGATTAGATCTACTATTAACGCTCCTAAAAAACTCTTTTATACGCCCTCCTTTCACCTCCTAAGCATCAGGCAGTAGAAAATTCTCACGTTGTATGCCATAAAGTGGCATATTTCTTCAGAGATAAGATCAGGAAGATCTTTGTAGACTTCCCTGCGCATATTGACAGCTCTAGTGATTCTTTAATGTTTTTGCTGCAGCTTGGTTCGTGCACCACAGAACGCAGAGGCAGAGGAGCCGCGTGCATGTTCCTGTACCTGGAAACCTTGCTCTGAGGATTGTCTAGGAGAACTGGGTGGAGGCTCCTTCCTCCTGCTGTGTTTGCCGCCGTTGGATCCGTGGGACGGAGCTTTGCACCTACGCCTTGCCGGACCCGCTGCGCGGGTCCCGCGGCGTCTATTGTCTCTGTGGGGCGTTTAGCGAAGGGAGCCGAACATTGCTGTGCCTCTTGAACCGGCAGGGCTGCGAGCAGCTTAGCAGGGACTCAATTGCCCAGGAGTCCCTGCGTGTCACACCTGCGGCCGCTCTCCCTGCCGGCCACGCCCCCCGCCCTGAATAAAGCTGCCTGGTTGGTGCAGACTGCGGGAAACCTTGCTCTGAGGATTGTCTAGGAGAACTGTGTGGAGGCTCCTTCCTCCTGCTGTGTTTGCCGCCGTTGGATCCGTGGGACGGAGCTTTGCACCTACGCCTTGCCGGACCCGCTGCGCGGGTCCCGCTGCGTCTATTGTCTCTGTGGGGCGTTTAGCGAAGGGAGCCGAACATTGCTGTGCCTCTTGAACCGGCAGGGCTGCGAGCAGCTTAGCAGGGACTCAATTGCCCAGGAGTCCCTGCGTGTCACACCTGCGGCCGCTCTCCCTGCCGGCCACGCTCCCCGCCCTAGCCCTATTTCACTGTTTGGGGAAACCGCAGCTCGGTAGCGCGCGGGAGCGCCCGGGGCGAAGACCGGGCAAAGAGCGGGCCGTTTGAGGCCGTTCGAGCCCGGGAGAGACTGGACTGGGCCATACCCTTTGGTCCTAATTTTGCCCCTTAGCTTCACTGGTTGTTGGCCCGCTTTACATAAAGCACTATGTCTACCCGTGAGTATAGGAGTAGGGCAGCGAAGGACACGCTAAAAAATGGAACACTAGACAATTTTATTACCAGGACCAACAATGCAATAGATATGGAAATTAATAAAATGCAGCGTAGGGTTTCTAATGAACTAGACGCAGCGAGAAGGCTATCTCATGAACTGGCCATGGCAAAAAAAAAAATCCTCCCTAGGGCACTTTGCCTTTGTTAAAACACCTGACCGCACAATCGGCTTAACTCCCACATTGATTGTGACACAAGCCGATATTCATCAGCCATTAGCAACTATGCCACATACACCTAAGGTGGAGTCTCTACAAGAAACTCCAGCAATTCTAAGTCGCTCACTGGGCGGGGAGGTTGGGTCGGATATAACATGTGAGGGGGCCCTTATGAATAAGGTACCAACTGTGAAATCTAGGGGAAAGACTGGGGGGATTCTGTATACCCCACATAAGGGCCCAAATCACAAAAGAAAACGCAATCATACCTCTGCCTATTCAAGGAAAAAGGCAAAGGTAGCAAAGGCCCAATTACTTACTCATGATTTTCCCCAGAAACCCCACAAACCCCCTTTAATGAGAAACACGTGTCCCTTTGATCTAGAAATAGAATCCAGCCCTGCAAAACTGGTGGGTAAAAGCGACCTAGATAACCTTGTAATAGAAAGTGAGAACGGTGGGGTTCCACTTTGTACTATAAAAGGGAAAGATGTGGAATTTCTGACAATTGTGTGGGGAACACTAAAAAAACTTTTAACCCCCCTTGAAGCTAGGTTAATACGAATAGAAACTCAGTTGCTTGAGATTGAAAAAAGTATCCTCAATGTTGCCACCCTTAGTATATCTGATAACAAACTAACTTGCCGATCGGCTATTACTAATAACTTACCACCACTATCTGTCGCCACAGCATTACCTGTTGCCTCCCTCTCAGAAGCATTTAAAGCTAAACCTATCCCATAACCCCGGCACAAGGGTGTCACAAGCACTTCTGTTAATAGGTTAGCAGTGGATGTAAAACAGCAGGTGGTTCCTGCTGTTCCAGCTCCGACAGTTACAACTACACAGAGGGTCATTGAGCATAATAACCCCCACCTTACAACACAGAGAGTAAAAACTAACACAAATCACTATAGGGGTTATGTTGATCTTCCCCCTGATGTAGGGCCATATGTAGTTGTGCTAACAGGGGTGCCGGAATTGTCATATCATCACCAGGAAGACTATGGGTCACTAAAAAATAAAGTAACACACTGGCTCAATGTTAACAGACCAATACCCAACCACCTGAGTAGTAAAATCCTCATGGTGCGTCGGGTACCCTGGATAGGCACTTCGCATAAGTCTATTAATGGCGTTTGTGTAATTATTTCATTTGAAAATCCGAATACTGCACACTATATTCACACCTGGGATAACAACAATGCAAATTCGCTTATAGCTTCCAGACCCCTAACCTATTTCTACCCTCCACGCTTACATCATAATACAGGAGGGAATTGGAGCAGGATCCCGGAGAGAAAAGGTGTGCAGGGTGGGTTCCTCAATCATTGGCCAAATACACATGGCGGGTGGACAGGAGTTCCTATCTACAATAGGTTTGGGTGCCTTGAGGAAGTAGACTGACTCTTCCATAGGTCTACTAACACACAGCCACTAGTAGACTCAGCCAGTTGCCCTATCTATTCTCTGGGCCGACCTGTTTTTTCTTTCCCATACTCCCAATTTGGAGATTGTAATCAAACTACAGATGAGTTCAGGTACAAAGATGATCTTGCTTCTGATCACTCTGTGGGTATTACAACCACTTCAACTTCTCCAATTATTGGGTTATATAATGCTAAAAACATTTATACAGACAAAGCTAAATTAGACCATAGCATTGAGGACAATCCCCTTGTAGAGGTGACGTCTGTAATAATCTCAACGGTAAAGGAAGGCACGTCTTCCTATATCCAAGGTGAGCTAAGGGCAAGCAGGCCTACTCCGGTAACTAGCGACACTGATAAGATGGTGACCCCAGGTTTACTTTCCATACTCTCTTGGAACATCGCAGGGTTGGCCAACAAAATAGACTCCCCCGAGTGGAAGAAATTAATAGAAGGATATGACATATGCCTGTTTCAAGAAACATGGCCCAGGCAAAAACAGTCCCACATAGGATATGCCTCCTTTGAAACACTGGCAAATTGGGGTGGGAAGGGATGACCATCTGGGGGTCTTCTGATCTGGGTGGCTTCTTATCTTGGATGTAGGGTAACATTGCGCGAAACCAATTCAGCGGACTTCCAGTGCGTTGTTTTGGAATGGGCACACGGTGAAGTATAGCACTGATTAACGTATATTCAAGGCCAGTAGGGATAGCAGGCACCTCGAGAACAATTGAGGATTTAGCATTGTTCCTCGATTCCGCCAGCCTATGCTCCACACTTATAGTGGGGGGAGATTTTAACACCCAATATGAGCCTCTCCCGGATCATCTAGTGGGTGTTACAAGTGAAGAGGACGATCTCTGGGAGATCCCCACCTTGGTGGCCTCCCCCGTAAAGGCTTGGTCACCTATCGCCACACAAATACCCTCTCTAACGCTCTGCCACTCGCTGAGGGCTTGCAATGGCCGTATTGAAGGAGATATTCCATCAAAACACACCTTCAACAGACCAGGTTGCGAGTCACGAATAGACTACATCATGGTCTCAATGAAGGACTGGGATAAAGTGAAGGACTTTAGGATAGTCGCTAGGAATGACAGCGACCACAATGCTCTCTCACTGAGACTTGCGGTCCAGGGAATATCTATGGGTATGGCAGAAGAAAACTCAGTACCCTCAGCTGCCTTGGTCCTAAGTAGTAATAGGCGTAAAATTAAATGGTTGAAACTCTTAGAGAACCCAATTAATATCCAAAGGCTGTATGTACCAGTGGTCCTCGCGCTAGAAAAGGTTGAGGCCCTTACCCCACAGCTAGTTATTCCTACTGAATCTTTTGCTCTAGAAGGAGCCGAAGTACTCAATACCATCCAAACCACCCTTGCTGAGTTCTCTGTGCTTGGGGATATCCACTCTGAGCTATGCGCCAACCTGGCAGAGGTATTGAACCCGGTGGCTAGGAGGAAGAAATCCAAGAAGAAAAGAGCCTCGTGGTTCAATGCATCTTGCAGGAGAGCAAAGGCTGCTCTATTAGAGTCACTTAAAATAAGGGATAGTCCAAGTATGATCAGGGAAAAACGGCTAGCTTATAAGTCTATTCTACGTATTGCTAAAATAGAGTGGGATGAGGAAAATTGGTCTGAAATGACAGCTGCCCTTACGATCCGAGATAGTCGAAAATTCTGGCAAATTGTTAAGCACGGATCAGCTGAACCCCTAGCTGCAGTTGAAGCGAATTTAGCACCCGCCATTTGGGAGGATCACTTTAAAAAGTTGTATAGAAAACATAACCTGGACCAATTGGTGACTCCACCGGAACTTACAATGGACCAACATACTAAAAGTATAGTTCCTATGGATGGATTCACTCTGGAAGAAGTTACCATGGCGATCTCGGGGCTGGCGCCTGAAAAAGCGCCAGGCTTGGACAGGATTCCAGGTGACCTATACAAACACGAAGTTAAAATCTGGGCCCCGTACCTTAGGGTGCTGTTCAATGCAATTCTGAATGGCATGACGATCCCCCCCACTTGGCTAGGGGCAGAGATAGTCCCTATTTTCAAAAAGGGCTCTCCTCTGCTCCCGGTCAATTATAGGCCAATAAGCCTGATAGACGTTTCACAAAAGCTATTCGCTAGGCTTTTGTTGGATCGTATGTTGGAATGGACGATGGAACACGACATACTGAGTCCCCTCCAAGCAGGCTTTAGAGAGAAGGTTTCAACGATAGATCAGGTCTTCCGTCTCGCCCTTAACCACTGGAAAACGGTACAGTTGGGGGGTGGCAGCCTCTACACTGTATTCGTGGACCTGCGGGCGGCTTTCAACCTGGTCCCTCGCAAAAAACTTTGGGAGATGTTGGCCAAATTGGGGGTCCCTAAGGGACTGCTGGAGATGATTATTCATCTCCATACTGCCAAATTTGCACAAGTAAGGTGTGGCAAGGAGGGTGCCCTCTCGAATAGGTTCCCCGTTGACAGGGGGGTAAGGCAGGGCTGTGTGCTTGCACCAACCCTGTTTTGCCTCTATGTCAACGGGGTTATCCCTCATTTGAATGGGGTGGCCAACTCTGATGCTCCCAAGCTGGCGGGAACTAGAGTGCCGGCGATCATGTTCGCCGATGACACTCTACTGTTATCAAAGTCTATGATGGGTATCCAGCGGGTACTCGATGGTTTTGTGGGTTTTTGTGGGGAATATGGTCTAGAAATTAACACCCTAAAGACCAAATTTATGGTATTTAATCCCCCCAAAACTCCGTTCTACCCCCAAGATTGAACAAAACAAACTGGAACGGGTGAGAACTTTCGAGTACCTAGGAATTATCCTAAATGAAAGAATGACCTGGTGTACCCACCAAGAGAAAGCGCTCCTTAAACTGATCCAGTACTCGGGTGGTACCATGAAGCTCCTGTGCGATAATAAGTCATCTATTCGGCCTGTTGGCCCACCTTTACAGATTTATAGGGCACAGGCAAGGGGGGCTGCCATGTATGGGTGTGAGCTTTGGGGCCATGCAGTCTCTCAGGATTTGCTGAAAGAGGAGAACAAGTTTATCCGGAGGATTGTAGCCCTTCCCCCTAGCACGCCTCTTGTCCCCCTAAGGCTAGATCTTGGAATACGACCCCTCGATGAGGAACTGGCTTTCCGACCGCTGTCATACTGGCGTAGGTTATGGTCAGTCCCGGAACTGATCAGTTATAGACAAGGTCTCCAGGAGGTGCTTGCAATGCCCAATGCGGGGGAAATTAAATGGCTGAAATTTATTAAAAGTGAGTTGGAGGGTGTGGGTCTTCTGAAACTGTGGTCTGACCCCCTATCCAATTGTCCACTTTTCCCCAAAAAGACATTGGCAAAGGTATATCAGGATAGCAAACTGACGGCACTGTACCGCCGCCAAAACCATGGGACACTAACAGAGGGATTTCTACGCATTAAGGATATTTATAGCTTCGAGCCAGCGTTAGATAATTTATATCCCTCCTTGCTTAGGAAACTCTACTTACAATGGAGACATGGGTCTCTCCCACTCCGTGCATTTACAAGTAAGTGGAGTGAAAATGCAAATAGTGTATGTCATGCATGCAAATTGGCCAATGAGTCTGAGCTGCATATAATCTTTTTCTGTCCAGTATATCATGAGATACGCAAGAAATGGATTGTCCCTTTATGTAGGAACCTGGGATTTGTGGAGTGTTTGGTCGCTTTTAGAGTTCTTAAAACAGACCTGTCGGACCACATTGTATTTACAGTAGCTAAGTACCTATGTGCTGTGTGGCTTTTGAGGAGAAAATGTATCAAGGCTGTTCAGTGACCACAATATATCGTAATGCGATGAAATTCCATGTAATGGACTGTATGAATTTGTAAAGTACAATTTTATTTTAACTGTTTTAACGAAATTTATAATGTCTTTTATGGTGAAAAATTTCTACCGAAATAAAGAAATAAAAGAAAAGAAAGATTCTTTAATGGAAGAACGGAAGGGGAGGTCTTTTACTTCCAGCGGGTCAGATGTCACTCCACAATTGCCTAAACCCGGATGCTTAGCCAAGTTCTATCCCGTTGCCTGCAACTAAAATTAAGACTCTGTTAGGAGGAACCACCTTGGGCTGAGTGACGCTACAGCTTCTTTTTAGTGTAGTGAGTGTATCGTTAATTGCAGTGACAGAGATGTCTGTCCCCAAAGTGCGGCTCCACTTCAACGCAAGCTGAACACATGGATCTATTCTATGCTGCGTAAAGTATTGGTAAGCAATATGTATGTATGAGTGTTTCTTTGATTAGTGTCAGAACCTTGTATACAGATATGGAAACGAGCCTTTGCCATCTAAAGAAAAAGTCTCTGATTTGCAGATACTTGTTGTAAGATTGTTGAGGGAGGGAGAGCATATTCTGGAGACTTTGAAAGTTCTTAAACTGTTAATATCGTATAGATGACCGAGTCTTTCCACCCCATACATAGCCCACCTTTTTGCCACCCTGTCATTGAAAAACTCAGGCAAAAATGGGTTGTCCCATAAAGGGAACCTATTGTGAAACATTGAAAGCGAGTAGCCAGAAAGAATTTCTCACCAAACAGTAACATTATTTTAGATGGTCTTAAAATGAACTTGTTTGTAATATTCGGATCTAGAGTACGATACAGAAATCTACTACTGTCTTGGCCCAGTAAAAGCTGGTGGTTAAAATCTTGGTCTTTATTTTAGAGAAGGCTATGTAAATGCCCGAAAAAGAGGCCCAGAAATAAAGCTTAAAATCAGGTAATTGAAGGGCCCCTTGAATATATGGGTATTTTATAAACTTAATCGCTTGCCGAGCTTGTTTATAGCCCCAAATGAGACTGCTTATGATACCATCAAGTCAAAAAAATTGGGTACTGTTAGAGGGATAGCGCAGAATAAATATAAAATGTAGGTAATATTGACATCTTTATTATGTTACATCTGCCAATAATGCTGATAGGAAGATCATGCCATTGTTTTAGCTTTTTGGTGACTTCCTGTAGCAAAGATTCATAATTCAAATTTAGTATGTTTCCTAGTTCCAAAGTAATACACACACCGAGATAAGTTTCTACCTGGCATACACCTGCTATAGGTCTGGCAGGTTTAAAGTTAATAATCACCTATTTCTTACTAGAGTTTAATTTGTACCCAGAGAATACCCCAAAGGTTTTTGCCTCATTTGTGATTATTTCTAAAGAAACATCTGGATCAGCGGTAAAAATTGTGATGTTGTCTGCGTGAGTCCTTACCTTGAGCGCACAGGTTCCGGAGCGTAGGGGTACAATTTTTTCATTAATGATCAATGTCCATATTAAGGGCTCAATACATAGTGTGAACACGAGTGGGGAGAGGTGGCACCCCTGCCATGTCCCTCTATGTATGAGAAATGGTACGGATTGAATACCTAGATAACTCAATTTAGCCTGTGGTGTGCAGTATAAGTAGGCTTTCCTGTATTCAATTTCTATTTTTGGTAAATTCTGGTGTTTTTTTTCAGTGTTTTCAACTGATTTCAATACCTTGAAAAAACAGTGGTTATCAGTGGTTACACATTTTCGCGCCATTAAAACCAACAGAAACAGTGTTTTTCCGGAGTTTATGGAACTTTTTGCTTTTCTTATTGCATGCTTTCTACACTGATAGTGCATGGTATATAGAGAGTGTACATACAGTGTAAATGAGGTCCATATAAATCATTACAAATCAAACTTATTGTAGTACACCATACAATATTTCTTCAGTGAGTCTTTGGTCATGCACGCTCGCTCTTTCCTTCCCATGTAAACCTTTATCTGTGAAAAGGCCCTCTCAACACTGGTGCTTGAGACAGGCACCGCCAAAATAGCCGGTATACAATTACTAAAAGTTCCTGAATAGCTCCTCAACATTTCTTTGCCTACCAAGTGGCAAGCATTCTAACATGGAATATGTTGCAGTGCCAAAGTCTCTAAAAGTGTTGTCCAGCCTAATCTCAAGGAGATGTTTCACATCTACACCAATTATGCTGAACAATGGGGTTTTCAGACTCTAGTTTTTTTATTATTATGTCCACTACAGCAGTCATGCTTTCCTGTAAAAATCTAAGAATGCAGTAGAGTATACTTTTTTTCAAATCAATATGTGATCAAAGATCCTCACATTTCTTGTCTTTGGCATCATCACTCAGCTAAAGTTCTGTAAACGGTTGCCTCATGGATAATATAGGATTCATGGCATCTAGGACTGAGACCCACCAGCTAAGTGACACAGTTGAGATGACTCTTTCTTTGATGCCACACAAAGCACAAAATGAGAAATATTTGTGTTTTAGTTTCCGTACATAACAAAACAGTGCACCAGAATGGACTAAAAAGACAATAGCATTCTTCATTATCTCTGAAGATTATAAAGATGCTTTCAGCATACTATCTAACAAGTGGCAAGGATCTCTTACACGGAAGCACTTCAGCTTAGGTATCGATTTTGACAGGTCATCACACAACGTTTTCAGAGACATAGCTGAATCACTGCAAATACAAACAAAATCACTCCAATCTTTGTTGATCTTGGTAAGAACTTTTTGCTGCAGCATTCCAAGTGATACTGCATTTCATGTTTTCCAAAAGTCTGGTGTCATATTTTCACCAGTATCCGAGATGCTTTATCACTCTCTTCAAATATACCTGCCACTATACCTTGCATTGAATCTTTAAAGCCGGGCTGTTTGGCAATTCACCTACTATCAATATTGACTCACTAGAAAAGGAGCCTGATGTAGCAAGGGTTTTTACCCATTCTCTGTGGGTAAATGTGATGGTACATATTGGGAAAGATTCTGATGAAACCTACATTTTCCCCATCAGTGAAAGACTCAAACATAGCCAAAAAATCAAATATGATTTTGATATTTCCTGATTCTCTACAGTTTATAAAATAAATAGACAACACCTAAAACATGCTTCTAACCCCTGTATCTTTAGACCAAAAACCAAAAAAATGAAGACAGTAAGAGGAAACAAATATTTTAGAGACATCCCTAAATAACAAAACTTAAGCCCAGTCTTTCTTACTGCTACGTTATATAACAAAGTTACATTGTATTGGCCCCTTCCAGAAGACATACAATTTTCTCTTTCACTCTCCTTTTCCTTTCTTTGAACGGCATTTACTTTGTGGTTGTTCAGGTTTTTTTTCAGTGTTTTTATGTTTACACCGGTGAGGGCTATTTCTCCTCTGGTGGGGTTTTATCAGCTTTTATAGGTTTAAACCTAAAACCATAAATCTTAAGTATAAGGCTTGAATCCACGTAAGGAACCGGCCAGTAATTCCAAAGGCCGTAAGAGTAGACCAGAGGCATCCCCAAGCTACGCGGTCAAAGGCCTTTTCTTTATCTAGAAGTATCATGCCTAAATTGCTCCTTGTTTGATAAGCATAATGGAATGCCATAATCTCTGTGTTGGTATGTGCTGTAGTTCCCTAACCCACTATAAAGCTGTGTTGCTGTCTTGAAACCAGGCAGGTATCAAAGAGGCCAAACGATTAGCCAGCATCTTGGCATACAGATTAGCATCCGCATTAATGAGGGATATTGGCTGACACGAGCCACATTCATCGGTAGGCTTACCCACGTTTTCAAAGACAGACTGGGTCTAGAATTAAGAATTAATGTGCAGGAGATAATGATGGGATTTAAGGCGGCCCCTAGCCCTGCACTCCGCATATTTTTTGCTATTTTATTCGTTTCTGCAAGGCTCACCATTGCCAGGGCTTGGATCTCTCCCAAACCTAGCAGCACGGTAGAATGGTGGATCATGTTGGTTATGAAAAAGCCTCTGCAAAAACCAGAGGTATACGTTCTATTTGGAAATTTCAACCCGATTAGCATAAGGTACTTAAGGATCAATAATGTAATATGATTTTCCTGTTTTTTACGTTTTTTCTTTTTTTCCCCAATGTACTAAATTGTTTCATTAAACTTTGCTGCTTCCCCGTCTTCACCATTGTAAAATATTTGTAGATACTGTGATGATCACCTTTGCATTAAAATAAAAATCATTTAAACAAAAAACGGACCTGGAGTCTGGTGTGTACCCCTAGGGTTGGTAGTAGGCAGGTGTCATTCTTCTGAATAAAAAGCGGGGGGTTTCAAGAGATTTGAAAAAATCTGTGCCCAATCTCTTTATCGCTTGCTCCGGCTAAAATCATGGAGAAGCAAATCAACCAGGAATTGACCCAGTATCTCTTGGATGAAGAACTCCTGGACCGTTCGCAAAACAGGTTCAGGAGGAATCACAGCATCGAATCGGCGCTTATAGAAATTGCTGGTTCCATTTTCAGACAAGTTGACCAGGGAGGCAGGAGCTATTCTGTTACTGCTCAACCTGTCTGCAGCCTGTGACACCATATTCCCATCTTTGTTGGTGCAAAGGTTGCATCAGGCGGGCTGAATGACTTGGCGCTCAGTTTGTTAGAATGTTTCCTGCTCTTACAGTTAGCTGTGGGGATTTCAGAGCCAAACTGTTCTAGCTCCCTGTGGGGTTCCACAAGGGTCCTACTTCAGTCCTACCCTATTTAATGTGTATGTCACCCCTCTGGTGAAGCCGGTGTGTTCTTTCGGCTTCCAGGTGTCGTCCAATGTGGATGACACCCAAATCATCATTTCCATCTCAAATGATGGTGGCTGACTGGTTTAGGGCTTGCATAACGGAAATCAGAAGGTGGATAAGGGAGATTTGGCTCAAAATGAGCGGGGAGAAAACAAAGATTGTGGTTTTTGGAATGGATAGTTCGATCTAGATCAACCAATGGTGGCCAGAAACCTATGGTACTTTACCTGCTTCCACGGCTGCAGCCAAAATTCAGGGTATGATTTACAATAAAACCTTGACTTTTGACACCCACATTATTAGAACAGTGAGCTCCTCCTTCTGAATCATTACGATTTTGAAGAAAGTCCTGCCTTTTCTCCCGAAAGAAATTAGGGTGTAAGAAGTCATCACGCTTATTACATCTTGCTTGGACTACTGCAATGCCCTTTATCTAAATGTCAACCAGTAATCACTAAATAAGCTCCAAATTATCCAAAATGCAGCAGCACATTTGGTCCTGGGACTGCCAAAACACTCCTCATGCAGGGAGGAATTTGAGATCCTTCCACTGGTTGCCAGTACAGAACAGGGTTGCTTTGTAAGCCTTTTGCTTGGCTCACAAGGTTTTCCATCTACATTGAGTGAGTTATCTTAGGATGGCTTCAATTGGCATGCTCCTAGGAGGCCTCTGAGATCAGCTGGACATAGTAAGGTGGTGGTTTCTAGGTGTAGTGAAGCCAGGTGGGGGAATGGGCCTTCACAGTGGCGGCCATGAGGTTGTGGAATTTGGGAACATATCAGGAGTTTAAACTCGTACAGGATCTTTTGTAGGCAAGTGAAAACATGATTCTTTTTTAATTAGTCTTCCTTAGAGTTTCTTGGCTGTTGAGGTTTTCCTCTGCTTTGGGTCTTCCCCTTTCACACCGTTGTCATCCAGTTTAGAGCTTTGATGCCTCTTGATTTAATGCTTTCTATAAATGTTAGAATTACAATGACTTATTTCCACCCCTCCCCATCCCCCCAATTATGGATAATGACACAGTAATTGACTATTTAGAACTCTTTTATTTGTAGCATCACAGTGTTATTGGCTGGGCCAGCTCAGAAGAGGGTGCTAAATGTCAATCACAAGTTTGTGTTTAGTAATATGTATCTTTATTCTGTAATAAAATCACCATAACAGAATGAAGGTCAAACACAATTATATAGATTTCATGAATAATAAAAAAAACTAACAATAAGATTACTCATAAAAACAGAAGGTCTTAAGACAATTAATCAGGTCTCATTTTCCTAGACACCCAGGTAGCTTGTAAAAAGGATCAAACAGTAATAATCACATGCACTGTGTGAAGCATCTGAAGGTACAACAGAGCAGGCCTAACTTGTTTAAAATGCAGTGATCACAGCAAGGGGATTTAAAAACCCTCCTTTGACCAGCTGAAGTAAGAGCAAAACATTCTAAAATTGAGCATATCTTGAGGAAATACATTATCGCAACCACAGGGTGCCCTTGCCTCAGACTGAGCCCACCCACATATGGTCGCCAAGAAATGATGCAATTGATTAAATCTGAACCTAACCATTAAAAACCTTTCATGCTGTGAGCGAACGAAGCCCAGCTACGGCTCCATCCCATGCACAGTTTTTAATAGCATGCTGCCCCTTACTGAAAGCTTCTGGAGTTCTAAACCTTCTCTCTACAAGCGGGAGCATGCCAAAAAAAAACTTTTAACACTTCCCAACTCGTGGGTGGAGATAGAGATGGGGGTTAGTAAAAATATCAGGCCTACCTAGAGATAAAAAGCTGCCTTAAAATGAGCAATCCATGGTATACTAGTTACCAGATCTAGAGCCAGACGGTCCCTGAGAATCAGCCGGCTTATCTTCAGCTCAGCCCTGCTCCAGATCTTATTCCAGCACAGGAGCGGGGTTAAAGGTATCAGGTCCAAAACATAATCGAGCCGAAGTTCCACATGCACTATAAATGCTGGGGTAGATTGTGGGATCTAAACCAGCTTGCCCAAAAGTTATTCTCTGACATTTGAATTCGATCCAACTTGACATACCCCCAAACCTCACTACCATAACACACTTGTGCAATGCACTTGGCCTGATAGATTTTTAGAAGATCCTTTGGTGCACTTGACCCTATCCAATGCGCAAAACTGAAAAGCGCCCCATTGTTTTTACGTACCACTACCATTACGTAGGACTTTGCGAAGTTAACCACCAGGTCCAGTAGCCCCATGAGGGATAGATAGTTAGTAACAAGTCCGGCGGCTTTGCGGTCTTAGCCATCCAGACCGCTTCGTCTGCATACAATTAAACAGGGAGAAATCTTTCCCCAATCTTAGGGCAATCGGCCAAGACTCATAAAAGCACCGACTCTAGCCTGTTCACATACAAAGTGAACGAAAAAGGGCCAAGCATGCACCCTCTGCCGAAACCTATAGCTCATCAGAAATTACTTGGTGCATGCTGCACCATAAGAAAAATGCACCGAGGCTGAGGTCGTTGAGTGGAGATCAGCTAAAAAGGTCACAATATTGGGATCAACCCCGACCTCACTGAGCAGGGCCCATAGTTTCCCTCAGGTCACCCTATCAAGCAAGTTCGTATTTAATTGTTTTATGCATTTTTTTTCCTCTTTCCTTTTTTCTATTTGCATGTCACATTGTCTATTTAGGCATGTGGTCAACAGGGCATGGAGGTTGGGGTCTTGAGGAAGACACTGGAGCTGGTGAGCTCTCTCTTTCATTACAGATTAAACGACTACTCCTGGTGTTATATCTGTGCCATAATATCTGCTATTGACCAGGAATATCAGGGGGCTAGCAGGATTTCTGAAACATTACAGTATTCAGCAATATTTATGCTGGCACAAAATTCAGGTTGCACTACTCCAAGAGACCCTTCTCACTGCCCTAGACCTCGAGAATATGTGCAGATGCTAGTGGGACATACTGGTAGGGACCACCTACTCTCACTATGCTAGAGGTGCCCTCATATGGGCAACACCTAGGGTGCCACTGGAAGTGCTGCACACTAAGATAGATCCAGAAGGTATATATATACATGGTCCTAGAAGGAGTTCTAGATGGCTACCTTGTGACACTAGTCTCCCTAAATGCGTCCAACACTAATCAGGCCGTCTTCCACTGATCCCTCCCTCCCATACTGTAATACTCCTGGCTTAGGCCCATGTAGTGGAGCAGCTTATTTCTTACATTGTCCTAGAAATTAACATTTCAGCTGTGAACTTTTACACACATTTGCATACACGACATTTGCATGCACGACAATTTTGGATTTGTTTCCCTGAATCTACTTTCTTTACACATCATAGCTTCGTACAACATTATCACGATGACGCCAAACATCAGGCCTCTTTACCTACTATGTACACAAGTCATCCTATCTTCATCCATCCATGGGGCAACAGGGCTATCTACATATCCATAATATCGCTAATTTAACGCATATGTGGCAAGATTGCTATCTATTATAAATATTGGGCATCCCGATAGATTAGTAGAGGAGGCTTTTCAGCTGGCACCGAGGGTGCTGAGCATTCACCATGCCGTGGCCTAACATCTCATGAGGGGTGTCCAGTTCGTGACCAAGACGGGTTCCTCTATTCTCTCCCACCAGGTAACGGGGTAGGATCTTCCTTTGGGGGGATTCTTGGCTCTACACCTACACACACTCTAGGTACACTTAGAGTAGGGTTCACATAGTAGGAGTACGCTCGATGACTGCCTTGTTTTATATGCCTGCATATATACACTGATTTAGTACCATGGTAGAACCAAATCTACCATTTACGCTCTTGGTGCTTGTAATCACTTCTATCTGCTTCTGTCTATTGATAATTGCAGCACATATATTTT
This sequence comes from Lissotriton helveticus, assembly GCF_964261635.1. Taxonomy (NCBI): domain Eukaryota; kingdom Metazoa; phylum Chordata; class Amphibia; order Caudata; family Salamandridae; genus Lissotriton; species Lissotriton helveticus. The sequence continues at coordinate 1,098,043,677 of NC_136057.1, read as the reverse complement.
ATACAAGAATAACTTTGGTTCAATAAACGTACTGATAATGTCCGACAGTGTCTTCTTTGTATACTTCTCTGAGAACAAGTAAGCACAAGTGACTGAGCGAAAGGTTCTGTAGTTTCCACGATACCTGAGTGATCAGAGTTGTCATGCTCAGTGGTTGCCAGAAACCATTTGCTTCCTTGTGAGGTTAGGCTTATGGTGGCATTGTGAACCAGCAGGTCTATAGGTCAACATATCCTGCGGGGTGTCCGGAATCATTCTTGGCACCAAGCCCCTGGTTTATGTTGTCCAAACAATGCACAGATCTTGTGGATTAGTAGGAACTACACAAAAGCACAGATATATAATACGCTGGCACCCTGTTTTTGGGGAGATGATTATACTGTGTCCCTGACCCAGACCAAGATCTCTTATGCCCCCCCATGCCTGGTGCCCAATCTGAAGCACCCACTCACCACCTGAAACATTTGGCTTCCACATACACATGCTCAAAGCCTGGCGCAGCGTACATCCCACATCCCACAACATGCAAACACTTCTACTACTTTGGGTTACATGATTTACATATTATGATTGATTGTTTCTACTGCAGCTCAGAGCTACTAGCATAGGTCACCAGCGCTGAATATCCTGGTGCACTTCCTCTGATCACTGCCCATTACAGCTCCAACTTTCATGGGGCCACTCTCGTACACCCACATGGAGGCTCCCCACTGAGGACCTGTGCGCCGGGGCCTATCGCACTATCTAATCGGAACAAATCGTCACATATTTCAACAAAAACAAAGCCACGGCCTCCCATGCCTGTTTGGAGTGGGACACGTTCAAAGAAGTATTCCATGGTCAAGCTATAAAGACAGTCTATGGTGTCAAGCTTGTGGTACGCAGGAGCTTCATGCCCTAGAAACAGGCATTCAGAGATAAAAACAGCTGCTACCAGAAGACAGGACAGTGGCAACTCTCCTGGCAAGGGCATGGCTTGCCCATGAGACAACCTTGAAACAACTGGGCAAACTAGATTTCAACAACTATCTGACTAGAAAGCAAGTTGAGGGCGACAAGCCCAGCAGACTACTGGCCTGGTTCCTCCGCTCTGACTCCCCATCACCACTATTCATAGTGAAGCGGGTATGATATAGAACACCCAAGACACAATCAATTGTGCTTGCTGCTCTTATTACACCAAATTGTATGCAGCGCCAAGAACGGCAGATGTAGCTGAAATTGGAGGATTCCTAAATACCATATGTCTGCCACGCCTGCAGGCACCTCATAGGGTGAATCTTGGGGGACCCCTAGCCGACACCAAAATTACAAACTTGACAAAACAAATTGCTCGCATTAAGAATCCTAGAGCAGACAGTTAGCTGACAAATTAAATTATTGAAAGTATTCAACTCCGTCTACTCAGCGGGTATGCTCCCTGCCTTCTTCTGTGAGGTAGTATTGGTTGTCTTGCCTAAGTTTGGCAGGGTCCTCCTACTTATGGGCTCCGACATCCCCTCTCCTTGTTAAATTCTGATTATAAGATACTTGGTAAGGTGCTGGCCAAACGACTGATCCCCATTTCACAACACATAATAAACCCAAATCAGAACGGGTTTATACCCAGCAGGAACACTTGCCTGAACCTCCGTCGCCTGCTCATGATAATGAATTGGGCACGGTCAACAGGTGTGACCCCCTGGGTCACAATGCCCAGAGATTGGAGTATTTGAAGGAAGTCCTCAAGAGAATGGGCATTGACCTCCTTTTCCTCAGAAGGCTTGATATATTTTACACTACACCAGTCTCCCGGGTCAAAACGGGAAGCGTTATATTTGACCCATTTACTATTGAATGTGGCGCCCATCAGGGATGCCCTCTAGAATATTTGTATTGGTCATGGAGCCTCTAGAGTGGGCACTTCTGGCACAAGCGGCATTGGCACGTGGTTTCTCTATACAACGACGACGCCTTAGTGTACCTTTGAGATGATGCCATGGTGCTCCCTGGCTTTATGGCATTCCTAATGACAAGCATCTGGCTTATGGGTGACTTGAGATAAATCTAATTTGTTCCCCTCTACAGCCCTAACAGAAGAACAGTGGAGTGCCCTCCGGCAGACTCCACTCCCCTGAACATGTTATTCCTTCAAATACCTAGGCATCCGAGTGTATCACTCTGTTTCAGACCTGATCGATGGAAATGTGGGCAAAGCTCAGGTGAGGCTATCACTTTCATTTTGGACAGCCCTGCCGTTATCCTCAGTGGGCAGGATTGCTATTTCCAAAATGTTGATTCTCCCAATGCTATTATACTCCTTTTTGGCCATCCCTACCTTATTACCTTGCATAGTATTCGCTGTGCTCCCTTCTGACCGCATTGATATGGAACAAGAGCAGATGGCAGATAGTGTTCTCCCAGCTATACACTCCATTGGAGCAAGGATTAGGTGCCCTCAGGTGCCCCTATTTGCGAGCACTATTATTCTGCCACCCATGTGCTGGCTAGCGAGCATGAACTTGTCAGAGTTTGGACATTGGTTTGGTAGGGTGACATCGACCTCGGTGCTGTGATGGCTACTCATTTCTGAAGCGTAGGTAATAGTGGGGGGCAGCAACACCATAATGAGGGTGGCCAACACATGCTGGAAGACATATATGATCCAGAAACAAGCATGTCTCCCATATGCTCCTGAGCTCTACCTTCGGCCTTTACCAGGATGTATCAAATTGCAGTCAGGCCCTGACTAGGCCCTGTGAACCAAGGCAAGACTCACTGTGTGGTGTGATCTCTTCACAGATAAGATTCTTGCCACCTTTGAAAGTTTGGTTGATGATTATGGGATACTGCAGGGCTCATTCCTTATCTACACGGCACTCACCAAAACTTGCACATGGTAGGACACACGTCCTTCACCTTCCAGTGATATTGACACACGGGGCGTATGGCTGTCACACATCTATATAGCTCTTTGAGCACAGTCTGAGAACCCCCCTCTTGACGCACTTCAAATCTACTGGGAAGCTGCTGATAGAGCAGTAATTTCATCTGGTAATTTCTCAATGCAAAACTCTCATGCTACCTCTATTTTACCACTGAAAAGGTGTTGGGCCCTTCACAACATGTATTACCTTCAGGAGACTTTAAATAATCATGAACAGTCAAAAATGCAATTATTATTTAAACCAATGAAGAGAGTTGTTGAGTATTTTAAAGGGTTTTATTTTCCAGTCAAAAGTAAATTTTTCTCTGACCCTTTATTCATTAGTAAAATATCAATCAGGTTACAGAATTTGGAAAACAGGAAAAATAGCATTAATACAGAACACATTACAGTCTGCATATAAGCATCACATGTAGAAAAGAAAATGTGGCGCAAAATATCAGTTAAAACTCTAAAAGAGTTTCTAAGAAAAATAGTCTTGCAAGGCTAATCAATAATTAAATAGTTAGCAAAAATTTCCCATTAAGAGAAATAAATGTATAAGTCAAATAAATGTTTTCAGACCTAATTAATTAGTCAAAGCATACAATTAAAGTTTAGCATCCAATTCTATCCTAATCAGCTGCACTCTCTGCATCTCTGTGTCTCTGATAGGAGTTGCTCCTTGAAAGCACCCCTCCTTCACCAGACCTTAAAAAATGTGGCCTGGTTCCAAAATATGACTTGCTAGGACTCTCTGAAAACACACCTCCCAATCTCCCGCGATGTTTCTCGTACCTAACCCATATGATTGAAGCAGAGCCTAAGCCAAAAAACAAAATGAGCAAAAAATCCAACCACGCCTACAAAGAGGTCATTATTTATACTCTAATTCTTGGCAGACTACACAAAAATGTTGCATCTTCAGGAAAACTTGTACGTGATTGGTCAGCCATGATGGCATGAGGTATCACTATCCTGACTCATTCTAAAATTCTAGAGCATACCAGTTTTAACAAAAGAAGCGCAAATGATGAATACATTTTATATGTTTGGCAACATTTACTAGGACATTTTTTTCTATCTTTTCCTCTTCCTTATTTCCACAGCGCAGGCTAGAAGGATACTTTAGTTAACTGGTGCATTGGCACAATCACAAGAATGTTCAAAGTTAAAGTGGCCTTGACTCCTTCTGTGGTTTGAGTCAATCTGGTGTCTGCGCATGCTCTCTTCTCTTTAATGCAAGTCATAGCCTTGCTGGATTCACAGGCAGCCATGTTTTCTTAGGCCCCAAAAATAAACAAACACAAGAGAATATTAATTTCATGTAAATCAGCCATTATGTTTCCCTCCCTCATACTAATACCCCTTATAAATTTTTACCTAGCCAAGCTATTAGTTTAAAGCAGCTTTTATGATTGGTTATGTGCTACATGCAAAACATGTGCAATGTACAACATAGCGTTTTTATGCTTTAGTGTAAATTTTAAAAGCGCACAGTTAATACAGCGCACACAGCAACATGCTTTAATGTTTTAGATAGCTTTTCATGCAAAAAGCATTTATCCCCATGTGTAGTGTTTGATGCATTGTTAATTCACACACATTATAAAAAGAGGTGTTTTAAACTTAACTTGTTTATCAAAATATGCAATAAGTCAAAGCCTCTTAAGACAGAAATAGTGAACTTAGATTACAAGATATGAGCTGGGAAGAGAGAGACACATTCTATTAATCTTCAAAGCTAAAAAGGCCACTTTTTCTACACTGCAAAAACACATGTTAATTCAGCACAAGCATTTCAGACTGACTAGGCCTTATTTTCATATTTTTCATGGGCCATGTGTTTTAACTTGCACCAAAATGTGCGTGGCAATTTAAATGTAGTCTGTCTGAAGCACAATAATAAAACAATGCCTGACTGCAGATGAAATCTGCTCCATCACTGCCTTAACCATCACATTTACCACTGTGGGCACAATTCACAGAAACACCAAAACTCATTTCTACAAACTCTAGATTGAAATACGCACAATGTAACTATCTACACCACACCTACCTTACCCCTCAATGCCTAGACCACATGTACCCAGACATCTCGGCACCTGCCCACTCTGTCAAACCAGGGCTGCAGACTTTGTGCAGATGATATGGAGCTGCCCCTAACTCAACTCCTATGAGGAGGTCCTCTCTGATATTGTGGCTTCTCTGGGCAAACGGGTGGGGCTCCATTGCTTACTGCGAGTTACTACTCTATGGCTGCATTCAAGACCATCAATACATTTATGGATTTGGCGCTTATTCTGGCAAAACAGAGAATAGCCATGTGCTGGAAGACCACCCTCCCCCCTCTCCAATCTTCACTCTGGCATCCTGGCAGAAACAGCAGGTATTACACACAGCTGGGTTGAGGGGTCCTGCACAGACTCGACCCCCTGACTGGCAGCATTATTTGAAGCAAGCGGAGGCAAAATCTGACTATAGGCCATCTTAATAGATGTCCTGCCACCCACAGGCTTGTAATGCCTGAGCCAGGCAAACACTATCTCCTCAACAAAGACGCACACCACCATCTCCATGGAACAGGGAGACAAATGGGGCTCATGGTTACTCTAACATGGATCCACATTGCACATGGCATTTCTTAATCTAGAGCTGGGTGCCCAGTCCTCTGCCCCGCCCCCAACTCCTCCTTTCAACACCCATTGTTAGCCAGACATATGGTTGAGTGCTAATGACCATACACCATAATTCAGTTCCTTATATTCTGATTAAGAAAATGTTCATATCGGCTGTAGATGTATGCCTCTGATACACTTCCAATATTGTAGCTATTACACATCATCACTGATTGTAATGGCTCTGATGTTAATATCTGTACAAACTGTACACCGATATGCTTTACTTTAAAATTACTATCTGTAGTTATACCAGGGTGGATGGCTTACAGCATGTTTGGTATGTACTTGCCCCATTATTATACTATAAATCAATAAAGACCTATTGAAAAAAAAGGAAACACAAGACATGGAGAATAACGAACTGCTTTCTGAAGGTGGCAGTGCCATGATGTTCAGATAATACCTGAAATCATGTTTCTGTTTGCACAGTCTGCACCAAGACGAATCGTTGGACATTCAAATACAATTAGCTGGGGGCCTCTGTCAACTTTTTTCCTTTGCACTCAGTGACTTTTCTGGAGCTTTTTCTCTTGATGTCGTGTGGGGCCCTTGTCTGGCTGGGTTTTGAATCGATGATGGCAGCTGGGTTCAGCACAAGACATCAGTGAAATCCTGGAAGTCTTGAGCTCTGGAGCTTTCAGCTGGGCAAACCTGAAATCCAGGATGGGTCGTGGTTCGACATGGGCAACTTGACTATCATCGACGGGCCAGTCACCTTATGGAGCTTTTTACCCAAAATTCTCCAATATTTTCCAAACTTCTAGATATTTCTCCAGAATGTCCTGTTGGGATTCCAAAGTGTTCATAACACAAATTCAATGATCTATAAACTTTGAGAAGGACCATGGGAAGTTGGGACTATGTTTCTCATAATGCACCTGACCAACTCCTTAAAAGACCCCTGGATGCCTTCCTGCTGGGTTCTTCTTGGTTTAGCTGACACAAGCGAAACTCTATTGACCTGTTGCTTTCAGGGAGTCCACTCCTTCACTTTTTGAAGCAAGGCAAAGTTTTTAGGGCTGGATTTTCAAGTGTGCAGCAGGTGAAGTCTATCAGAATACAATCCCTTGGGGTGCAGGCCAGGGTTCCAGCAGCGCAGTCCTCCTTCTCCTTGTAGTTTCAGGCACGGATCTGAGTTGCTAGGCAGCACTTAAATTTTTATCCAGTGTTCCTGGGTGACAAGCAAGGGAGTACCCCTGACTAGTGGGGTGCAGGATGCCACCCTCAGGTATATGACCACTTCCTCCAAAGTGTGGTAAAGTCTTAACCCAGAAAACACTATTCTTCAGAAACTCTCTCCTGGAGGTTAAGATCTGGCTAAGCCATCCCACTGGTATGGCTAAGTCTCCCTAACACCCTCTTTTCTGCCCCTCTGTGAATCTGGGGCTTGTGGCTGGCTGGGTTAGCTGGATGTGGGGGTGAGCCTGTGCCCTGTTTCAAATGTCATTACCTCTTTGAAGACTAGTTTGGCTCCCCACACCCCTTCCTGCCTTTTGCTCTGCAGCGTGCAGATCTCCTCCCACCAAAGGGCCTCCAAGGTCCCAGCTCAGGCCACTTCACACCTCAATAAGACAGCTGGGCTCAGCCTGGTAGAGGCTTGCTAATCAGAGAAGGACTGCTCAAAGGCTGGATTTCGGCTCATCCGAAAAGCAAGTTCTATACTTTCTTTTCTTTGATAGTTATAATTACTCTAGCAGTGGCAAGTTGCTGGGTTTATTCTAACTATCATCTTGATACTTTAAAGTATGTTTTTAGCTCCTTTCTTTTAATAGTTCCACTTTAATAAAGTATTCCAATGTTAGCTTATGGAGCAACCCCAACAGTGCCTGCCTTCCGGTTGCAACTCAACATAATTGAGAGTCATAGTAGAGGTGGGTGTGCCTTACCTCACATTTAGTATCGTATTAGCAGCAGCAGGAGTTGTTGCAAGTAATAGTGGCTGCTGAACTGTGTTAAGTCGTGGGCTCTAGGACCACATACTTAGTGAATGATGACACAGACACAAGTTAGTTACTATACTGAACTGCCCCTAGCACGTGCACTCAAGCTCTTTAATTGACCGGTGACGCCTGCATTGGATTGGTGTGGGGGGGTGTATGAACCAGCCCTCAGGGGAGAGGCTGCTAAAACACTTAGACTCTGTCCAGCAGGAACCTACAGATGGCAAACACTCTCGACCTGCCATGGAGCACCATATGGTATTAATAAACAATGGTCCGAGACCTCTATACTTTATCAACTGAATTATTCAGTCAGTAATCCTCTGTTAAACTAATTTAGGAGCATGTGCAAATCAATCAGCTCTATCCAATGCATGTACATATTCATAGAAAGACATAAAGAGACAACAGCAATAATAAAGACCAAAAACAATTTTAATCCATTAGGTCAATCAGGCCCCACAGTTCCTGGCTATAGATCAATTCGAATCGTATTGGTTGCCCCAGATGGAGCGTGCAAAAATAGAAAAGGGGTGCGATAAGACGTGTTTAGTGAATAGAAAGAAACCACTGGGTAACCACTGGGTAGAACCTTCAGGACTAAGCTGCCATTTTCCAATCTGCATGGCCATGCCCTTCCACTTCTACTGTACTTTTAAAGGGTGTTTTAAAGGGTGAATGTAATTAAATAAACGTTTTTACCTAGGTGTGTGATTTCGATATGCAAAATACGTATGCAGCTTACTTTAGTTTTTGAGTGAGGAGAGCAGACTGGAAGCATAGTATTTTCAAACTCCCCCCCAGCTCTTTTTAATCATTCCGACAGAATCTTTTTTCCTTGATACGCACTTGCTGAGGTAATTTGTGATACAGCAGCTGAAATATGCTCAATTACGGATACGAAATGAGCCTTCCTTGTGAACAGAGTGTAAATTAATTGTCTAATTCTGCCAGAGTTACAGTAGAGCTTCAGCTAGTCTGGAGGAAGCATTTTTCGTGTGTGAAATGTCAGGTTTGCAAAGATATACCTCCCACACAAGATTTTATGCTGAATGTTGGATTTATTTTTATTCTGCCAATGTCTCAACTAGGAGGGCTAGGAAACAACTCATGGAAGGCCATGGTTGTAAAATAGCACCATCACATTACATAAAGCAAGCGTGCGAGTGACCAATGGCGGTTGCCAGCAGCGAAAAGTGGCGGACAGTGCGGGGGACAATAGGAGTGCGTCTATGGAATTCCAATCGAAGCCCATGTTAGATGTCATCACATCTAACATGGGCTTCGAATTCCATAGAGCATATTATCAAGCCCATTATCGCCGCTTTATCTGCAGTTTTCTGCCTATAAAGCAGCGATAATTGTATCTCCTGTCTTGATAATATGCCCCTAAATGCTTCAGTTTCACTTCGGGTGTAGGGGCTGGCAGCAGGGGGCCAACACCCCCCACGCTCGTATGGATAGCTGGCCCCTGCAAGTGAAACCATGGTTTAAGACTGATTGGTGTTTTACCGAGTGGTAGAGCTCACAGTATATAATTGCCTTTGGTAGTGGAACATTTGGGTTTTCAAAGGAAGTCTCCATAATCATCTGTTTTTTCAAACATCATAAGTTCCGACTGCAAGTTCTTGTGCTCTGGTGTGAAAGTGATGGCACGGACTCGTTTGCACCTTTCCTCCAATTCTGCTTTTAGCAGGCAGAGTTTCCAGCAGCTGCATTAAGTGACCATTTACTTAAGAGCAGCAACCTGATCCCTTGATTCCTCACTGTAGTATCATGAGCATAGCTTGGTCAGAAAGACTGGGGGATGTCGGATTCAGATTTTCCACCAATCACGCAGGCACATAATGTTAAAATAAATTAAACAACATGCTGGGCGCACGAGAAAGGCATAAGGTATAGTGGAAAGAGAGACCAATGCGGATTGGTAGGGGGACTAAGTGAAAGAAAACACAATATTTTGTAAAATAGAAAACACTTTAGAAGACTTTCAAAACAGAGGGGGAGAGAGTGTTTGCGCGTTTTCGTCTGTGTGTATGTAAAAAGTTTGGGTAAAATTCAACAGAAACATCACCATACCAGATGCTCCTCTGGAGGATCAGAGGAGCCTTGCTGCAATTAAATTACCTCCACAGTTGCAAAATAAAATTTTAATTCATTACCATTTTATTTTTCATTTCCTCGTCCTGATCCGGAGGGGTTGGGCCGTTTCTACACTTTTCAAAGTACAGATGTCTCTTTGGGTGGCCGTCTTGGGACAGACAGACAGACATGCGCAATTTGAAACCTCTAAACCAGCTGTCTTAAGGTAGCTGAGTTAGAGTAAGTGCATGCCTTCAGAGCACTGGGGAGCACAAAGTGAGGCCGCTCCCTCCAATAAGGGCACTGCTCTCACAGCATGAGGATTCAGAAAAGGGGGTGGTGATGAACAGAGTGTCTGAATTAAGCAGACCACTCTTACCCAGTCCAAAGATCAGGGCTTGATCCATCACCGTTATTTCGCTCACTGCCCCATCCCAGCTCAGAACCTGGCTATATGCAAATGAGTCTGTCCCTGGCCCAGTGCATCATGGGAACAGAGCAGACCAAACTACCAAGCCAATTCTTCACCAGAAAGGATACAAGCTACCGGGGACCGGTTTCTGGCATTTCAGCCTCATCGGCCCGGCTTGCTTGAATCCTGATGGAGCAGTGAGCAAGGGACTCATGTCTGAGTATACCCTGCCACACCTATAGTGGCCAAAAACGATTCAGAAAAGGGGGTGGTGATGAACAGAGTGTCTGAATTAAGCAGACCACTCTTACCCAGTCCAAAGATCAGGGCTTGATCCATCACCGTTATTTAGCTCACTGCCCCATCCCAGCTCAGAACCTGGCTATATGCAAATTAGTCTGTCCCTGGCCCAGTGCATCATGGGAACAGGGCAGACCAAACTACCAAGCCAATTCTTCACCAGAAAGGATACAAGCTACCGGGGACCGGTTTCTGGCATTTCAGCCTCGTCGGCCCGGCTTGCTTGAATCCTGATGGAGCAGTGAGCAAGGGACTCATGTCTGAGCATGAGAGCAGCTCCAGAATAGGTGCTCACACTGCATCATCCAGTTCCTTTGAAGCGGTCCGGAGCGGAGGACGTTGAGGTTGGTTCAGGTAAGTTTCTTTTTCTTACTAATATTTGCACACGTCCACCCTCCTCCCCTTAGATGCCAGATGCGACTGCACCAAACCGAACTTAAAGCACCTGTATCCAACTATTTACCAGAAAATGCATTTAATATGGGGGGTGGGCATAAAACCCTAAACACCCCCGTTCCCCCCAAAGCTACGCACCTAGGTAGGAATTTCACACAATCTTCTCTATTTTGGAATGAAATAAAAGTCAAAGGTTGGATTTATTTTCTACATCAAAGGCTACCAGCTTGCTTAGTTAGACCTTCAGAACGTTTTTACGTTGTTGGGGTTAGACCCCCAACCCCGTTCGCCTTTGTCTCTTGCAGGTGCGGTAGGAGAGTCTTGTTTTTATTTCAAATGAATCTTCTTCAAGCTGAACTTTACAGCTTTATAATGCATGAAGACTTGAGCCACACCGTACCACAGAGAAGCTGATATTCCCTTAAATGGCGGTGTATAGAGACTAGATCAAAAGCTGCGCCCACGATATGCATGATCGCCCCGTCCAATAAACGTTTTGTGATCCGGCTCCATAAATGTAACAAGAGCAGCAGGAATTGTCCTGGGAGGATCACAAGATTCTAGGTTGACGCCATCAACAAACATGACTAGTTTCTCATATTAGTTTACCCATCACTGTGATAAGTTTTTCAAGACATGGAATATTTTAGATGCTCAGCAAGCTTCAGAGAAACTATGGAATTTGTGTTCCATTCCAACCTTGAAACAGTAGCAATAGCTTTCTATTCTGTCTACCTCGTGGCAATGGTTTTCCTCTCAGACGAAAAAACCTAACAAAATGTACTGTGTTCTCGATATGGCTACAAACGCGATCCTCTGTTTCCCTTGAATCTGACAAAAAGTTGAACTTGGATGACCCTCACCATGGGCTCTCTGATCATTCTTCTGTAGCTGCCCTGAATTCTTTTTGGCTGCCAACCAACCACAATTTGGAGCAGTCGGCCAAGAAAATCCAACTAAAGCTGTTGTCTACTAAATCTAACATAAAGATGGAAAGTAGCCCAGTTCATTTAGATGCATGTGTGATGAATAGTCCTGCCAACTCTAATTCAGTAGGAATTCCCTGGAAAGCAGTCAAAGGCACCATTTTGAAAAATGATTCCATAAACATTAGGATGGCAGCCGAGTCATGTGAACATTATATGCCCAGGTCAATATAAAAAGAACGTTGAAACCTGATTTTGTGCTGTGCTGATGGAGAGTCTATTTCGAATACAATGGTAAACCAGCCTCTGGAACAGACTCCATGTTCTCAATACATAGGTAACGTTTTAGTGTAGTGGCACAAATGAGGAACTATCTATTGTTAAATTCAGGCCAATCTAACTAGTCCTAATATAAGAAAGAAAATGAAATTCCTAGAGTAATTAAAAAAATCTTACTAAGTCTTGACGGATTCAATTTCTCATAAATTGATATCTGTAGTCCATGTCATAAAATAATTTTAAAAGGAGGAAAATCAGACTCTCGTGGGATGTCGCAACTTCTGTTTTTTTTAAGTGACTTAACAACTGCAATAAAAAAAGCAAAAGAAACAAAAAACAATTAACCTGATTTAGATATTGTAATATCTAAATCATACGAAGCATGGGGAAACAGAGATGGTTTGCATGGTAACGACCAGATAATGTTAATGTATTTCTAATTTAAGCCTTTTAGTCGTTTTTTTCATTGCAATAAACAAACTGCAGTCTGAAGGAGTTACTTTGTGAACATTGTATTCAGGTACAGATGGAAATGTTTGTTTAATTTAAGAAAACATTAATCTGCAGCATCGTGGACATCCTCCTCTTTCTCTTAAGACTTCATGGGGGCAAGGAGTACTAACATTGAATCTGTGTGCACTGTAACCTAGTGCTCCTTCAACACTCTTTGAGTCGGATAAAACGCCTTCCCTAATGTAGCTGCATGAATGATAGAAGCAATAGGAAGACAAATGTTTGATATAATCGCAGTAGAATTTTCAAAATCTGAGGAATTGTTTGATTTCATTGAAAGAGCAAAGACTGCAGAGCTTAATTTGAGCCGGTGGTTTCTGGTGCTCGGAACTAGCATTTAATACTCCACACTGGCGCTTGTGACAGTCTAATTTAGAGATGACCACAACAGCAGTTAATTATTAATTAAGTGTACATTAAAAATGACCTACCACCTAAGCCTTTCTTATAGGTTTGGGGCCCTAGAATAGTCAGAATTGTCAGGCTTTTAGGAGTGTTATGGTTAGAAGTTGTGTTGTTACGATCATTGGAAGCATGGCAGGGGGAATGTGGGGTGCAAGCTTCAGCGTCCTCTTGGCAATTATTTTTCTACAAATCAAGCACTGGAGAATAGGTGAATCAAAGATTCTAGTTAAGAATTTGTTGGGTCTAACAGGATTCCTTCAGGAGTAACAACATTAACTAAAAAGTCAATAAGTTCTGAAAAAAAAACATAAGGCTAAAATGTAGTGTCCTACACAAATGATACTGCAGGCTGGTACGCGTAGCTGGGGGAGGCAAGAGTGACCCGCAGGGCCTTGATGCTGGAGCGCGGCCCTGTACCCCTGCATGGCATGATGCGCTCCCTACCTGGTCAGTGCGGGGGAGGAAGAGCTGGACCTGCTGAGCCTCGGCACTGTTGCGCGACTTTGAACCACCTGCTCAGCCAGGCGGACCCCTGGCTTAGAGACACCCGGGCTCTTTAAGAGATTGAAACATGCATTCTCCTGCCTCGGGGCTTGTCTGCCTCCCCTCTTCTCTTCTACCTTAAAGGGCTCTGCCTCCTTGCCTTGGATCATTGCTGAGGGATACTTCAGTGGCCTGGGGGACTTTGCTGCAAGGTGGGGGCTGCTTCCAGTGGCCTTGGGACATAGCTGATCCCCGCGTCTCAATCTCAAGCCTGGAATTGCCCATTAGAGGTTGGGGTGCAAAAGGCTTCATCATTGTGTACCACCAGGGGGGGTCCCACTTAAAGTGCTGGGTGCTGCATGATCCACCTGCGTGAGGTCGAGAGGCACAACGTACATGGTGGAGCTGCTTCATCTTACCTCCCGCCCACTGGAGTCAAGGTGTAAAGACAGTTGGTGTTCTTTCCATGGTGGAGACACCCACCAATTGAATGTCCTGCCTGCGTCATCCTACTTCAAGTTTGAGGTGGTAATGCTCAGAGACCCTTATTTACCCCCATTGGGCCAGATTGCACTGATTTAATAATATTGGGGCTCCTCTGAGAGGCAACTTCTCCCATTCCTGTGTGCGACGACATTTGAAGAGTCAAAATGGCATCTACTCCAGCCTGGGCCTGGGTGCTGGGAGTTAACAAGGATTCTGCACATCCTGATATGGGAAAAGGTGAACATGGCAAGCAGATATAGGCTAAAATGGAAAATTACACTCTTCCTGTATCTACGGGAGTAAGGGGGAGGCAGCAGAGAATCCAACTGGACATGATCTGCCCACAGAACAGGGTGCCTCAACAATGACGGAAAGCATGGCAGCAATCACAAGTTCAAAGGAGGTCATGTTGGTCAAAATTGATATAGTGACCATTGAGCTGGTTCTGTTTAGCGCTAACTTCAGGAATATATTGGATCGGGTGGCAGAAGCTGAGGAACTTGTTGCTGTGCTCCAGCAATAGGTGGTGACCCTACAAAAAACTGGCGGAGCTCCGGGTCCGTACACCCTGCATGGAAGATCAGATTGATGATGTAGAAGGACACACCAGGAGGAATAATCTATGCTTTACTGGTTTCCTGGAACGGGCAGAGGACCTGTGGAGCTGTGACTGGAGGAGGGGATCACCACTGATTTAAAGCCATGGAAGCTTTTTTACTTTTTTACAATCAAAGGGGCCCACTGTGTGTTATAACCTGAACCTAAACCTGGGGGCCCCCCATGCTCTTATTGCCAGACTCTTCAATTACAAAGACCAGGACACAATATTGCAACATATTCAGCCGCAACATGAGGGACAGAACATTATAATCTTCCTGGATTTTACCCGTAAGGTACACGATCTCTGAAAGCACTTCCTGCTTACCAAAAGACGTTTAAGGGACCTTGATCTCCGGTACTGATTGATTTTCACGGCGAGGCTCAGGGTGCAACACAACAGAAAGGCATACTTCTTTGATACACTGGAAGCCACCAATGACTGACTTGACATGCTGAGGGGAGTGAAACCGGAGACCCCCTAGAACCATTGGCAGGACAAACCTGCTGCTTAATCAGCGAAGCTCAAGATCTCGATGGAACTCTGCTGGATCATAGGCACAAAATGTGGCCAGGCAAACTAAAAGGATTGTGATCTGCCCTGGATGGTGCTCTCAAAGATTCTAAATGTGTGCTAGATACCAATGAGTTCTTACACCATAATTGGAGAGACCGGGACAGCCTCAGCGACAGTACATTCTTGGGGTTCTGAGAGCTCTGGAAAGACATGGCTGCCCTGGTAATGGGGATGGCGCCCTGAAATATGTGCTAGCTGCATGTACTGAGGGCTTCACTGGGAACTGCATTAGGTGCTGGTCCAAAAAGACTGGAGACTCCTGGATTTCTCTGAACTGAGGCTGCGTGTTGCAGTTGAGACCATAATATATAATCGTGATTTCAGTTACTCTATTTGGTGTTATACTGAAGGGGTGTGATATTGTTCTTTTCATCTTGCTTTTTGATTGGGGATTCATTCTTCTCTCTATTGTTTGATTATCCTTTGGAATGCTATTGACTGACAGTTATGGCATCATGTGGACTCCATAATAGCTGGCTGGAAAGGACAGAGGGCTGCTATCCTGCAGGCGGATTGCTAGACTCTCAGCAAAACACAATTATGGAGGTTGTGAAGTTTTCCTCCAGCGGTTTGGGTGGGCTAGTGGGCTCCGAGTTTTAGCATGGGTGTAATGAGCTTAGGTTGTTTGAACACACTGCCTGGGCTGGGGGGTTATGTTCTTGTTCTTGTTTCTCTGTTGGTTGGTTACACTGGCATTGGAACTATAGGCATGCTGGCATTCCCTAGCATGCCTATAGTGCTGAATAGCTGAATGGAGTGGATGCGGAGAGTGGAGAGACAGAAAGGGATGAAGGGGTGTGTTCTCCATCAAACATGGTACATGATGGATCAGACCTGGAAATTCCTCACTTGGAATGTGAGGGGCTTGGACAGCCTCGTAAGAGGAGGATGGTCTACACATATTTTAAAAGGTGTGGAATTTCAGTAGCAGTCCTACAAGAAACACACACATGGGAGAATGTATTAGGTAGTTACGCAAACGATGGAGAGGATAGGTATATACAACCTTCCACTCCCGTTATGCCAGAGGTGCTTTAATCTGGGTGGCTCCCATTTATGGCCACATGCATGGTGGTAGAACCAGAGGGTAGGTATGTTTTGTATCTGGTATACTAGATGCCAGGGCACTGTGTCTGATAAACATTTATGACCCTAATGTAGATGACGCAGATTTCTATGGAGCGCTGACGAGGGCTACTACTGAATAAGTTGGCCCAGAGTGATAGTTGCTGGGGACCTCAATTGTGTGCTAAATGGTAAGCTTGATCATTGTGTCCCTAGAGTAGATATGAGCCTGTACTTACTGGGGTGCTTCATGAGGTTATGCAGAGGCTTGTTCTCGGTGATGTTTGGAGAGACTGCAAACCACATAGTTGCACCTACTCCTGTTACATATCAGTGACTGGGACGTTTAGTGCGTTAGACTACTGTTTGATGTCAGGCACCCTGGCTCAGGATATGGTTTCTTTCTCCCATCTGGCGCTCTATATGTCTGATCATTCCCCACTGCTGTTCTCTTATAGAACTAGTAGCATGGCCAAGTGGGTCCCTCTTTGAAGGACGGGGCAGAAGCCTCAGCAGGTCCCACATTTGCTCATATTGTTTTTGAGGTAATGGATCATTACTTTGAGGAAAACTGGGAGAGCGCCAGCACTCAAGCTATAGAGTGGGATGCTATGAAGGTTGTTCTGAGAGGTGAATGTATGAAGGAGACTTATGGTGTGAAAATGCAGCTCACACTCCAGTTGGATGTGCAGGAGAAAAGGCTGGCGATGTTGGAAGAAGGTCTAGCTGCGTACCCCCAGAAGCTGGGGGAATGGAAGGATACTAAGAGAGAAATGTTGAAGAATTGGGACAGTCTAGATAAATTTGAGCACACTAGTTATAGGCAGCAGCTATATGCAGAATGTGACAGGGCTTGAAGGGTGTTGGCCACGCTGCTATGTACTGAAACCCAGAAGACTCCTGTGGTGGTAGTGCAGGACTCCTGGGGGAGCTGAGATCCCAGCATGGCATTACGACAGTCTTTGCGGAACACCTGCAGACAGATTATGCGCAGCTGAGTAATGCCTCTAAGGCAACAGGGACAGAGTTCTTGGCAGATTAGCAGATGGCTTGTGTGACTGAGGAAGGCAGAACACAATTTGACACACTCCTTACCAAGTAAGAAATAGTGGTGGTGATCCCGGCATTAAAAACCTATAACACCCCAGGGGTGAATGGCCTGTCAGCTGAGTTTTACCAGAGAAGGGCAGACTCTTTGGTGGACCGTTTGTGGGCAGAGTTCGAGGAGTTTTGCTACGTAGAACTCCTTGAAGTTACAAAAAACTTCTGCGAAGTTAAGCGAGTGGCAGAGTGCAGTGCGAACTGCAGTTTGTGCTGGTATTCCTGCCGCTCGGGTAGAAATTCTACCCGAGCGACTGCTCGCACATATCGTTCGCAATTTCTAGCGGGGAAAAACTCTGCTGCACATCGTGAAGCGGAGTTTTCTGCACTCCGCGTGCTCCACGGAGTGCGGAGTGTGGAGTGCATAAAACTCTGTGAACGGAGTGAAGTTCACCACCCATGCCTAATCAGGAAGCCTTTATAAGGGGACAATTACCTGACTTGATAAGGGAGGCGCTTGTAGTCATTATTCCCAAACCTTATGAGGATGTTAAAGAGGTCTTGGCATGTCGGGTGCGCTCGGTGCTGCAGGGTTGGGGGGTGAGGACTGGGAAGACCACACATGTGGTCTCTCTGTATGCGGATGATGGTTTGATTTATTTGAGACAGCCAGTGTATTCAGTCCCAATTCTGTTAGAAACCCAAGCGGAGTTCGCAGAGGTCTCGGACGTCCTCTGGGAGACTGCTAGCGTGAGGTACCTTGGGATACAGATCGCAAGGGAGACAGGGACGTTTGAATCTTTGAATATTGGAAGGGTCCTGGAAGGTCTTAAGCCATCGGTTAAATTCTGCAACAATCTCTGCAACAATCTCCACTTATCCTGGGTAAGGTGGCACCCATGAAAATTATCACACTGCCCGATGTCTCTATGTCTTTCTGGTTTCCTCAAACTGGACAAGATCATTGTTGATCTGCTTTGGGCGGCTGAGAGGAAGAGAGTAAGTCTGGCAACTTTAAAGTGGCCCTGGCAAGGGCCGGAACTGCCAACTTGGAACCTTATTACCTCGTTGCTGAAACATGCAGTGCGTTGGTTAGATGAGGCGGAAAACTGGGAGAAACATGTACTCTGCGGTGCCTGTGGTGACGTGCCCCTTCCTGAACTCATGATGTTGTGGGCGAAAGTCCCCAACTTGATTCCCTATGTGGTACAACAGGTGTGTAGGGCATGGGACTGGGTGGTCCACCAAGTGCTGTGGTGCACTCCTTATGCAACAGACATGCCCATATGGTCATTGCGGCTCTTCACGCAAATAACGCACATGAATGCAATGGATAGGTGGCGGGCAGGAGGTTATATTACCCTATGTGATCTGTAGCCAAATGACAGATTTATTACGCTCCAGGATACGATGGAGACCTTTAATCTTAGCCTGGGGAAATTTCTACAATTTGCTAAGATGGATGCCACTGCTTGTGGAATATGGCTCTCATTCCCGGATGTCTGCAAGGACTCTTGTACATTAGTTACTCTGAATGAAATGGCGGATGGAGGTAGATTACTCTCCTTTCTATATAAGGCGCTCCACCAGGATGTCCTACTTATCACGATGCAGGTATAATGTAGGTGGCAAGAAGCCCTAGGAGAACAACTTGCAGACAAGGAGTGGGAAACTGTGCACGCTGTGGTACCATTTATCCAGGGAGGGCCTTACCTGTCCCTGGTGTCAGGTCGAGCATGCAGATTTCATTCACATGCTGTGGTGATGCCATGCACTTAGTACCTTTTGGGAGACAGTGGTCGATCTGTCAAATACGGCCATGGGTTGGATGGTCCCTAGGGCTCCCATCCTCTTAGGCTAACTTCCAGCACATAAGATGAAGGGCTTTAGCAGGAAGTTCCTGGTGTTGGGATTAATTCAAGCCAAAAACAAGGTGGCCATTTACTGGTTTTCTCTGACCCTCCTGGGGTGCAAGAATGGGTGAGGGACATGGTTGAATGGACAGTGGCTAAGAAGAGCCATATGCGTAAATGCCTTAGGGATAATAAATTGACTGAGGATTTGCAGGCCTGGGCTACCATGCTTGCTGACCTATTTGAAGCCCTGGATGCTATACCACCCTAGATAGGTTGGCCACGTTGGTGGTGGCAATGTTGGCCTATTAGAGGGTCATAATATTAGGATCTTGAAATCGCGGAATTATGCCTGAAGATGAGTTGGGGGGCCTCTGATGGATTGACACATGATGCTTTGATTATTATCACACAGTTTCTGCTCCACAACTGTTTATGCCTATGCTATGGTAGAGAGTGGGGGTTCAGGGGTGGTTGGATATGCGATGTTATGACATCCAACTGTTATCCTCGTTCCAATTCATATTGTATGCCAATAAAGACTATCCAAAAAAGGGTTTACTGCGAGAGTCAACTGAACAGCAGGTTTTACAAGTGGCAAAAAGAGTTTGACCAACTTGATTTTCTTGTCCAGTGGGGTCACACCTAGGGTGGATTGACTTAAGTGGTCTCGATGTCCACAGTTTTTCTAAGGTGCAACGCTTCAGAGGTTGCTGGGGAGGTGCAGCTATACACAGCCAAGTGTCCCAGTACCTGAGGGATAGCACCTAGGGGTCAGACTTCACTGTTGTAGTGCCAACCAGTAGGATCCAGTTGAGATCTAGGTGCAACTGGTCAGGTCTCTGCACCTTGTTGTATCTCTATAGCCACACAGAAGGCCAGCTAACCAACTCTTGAAGTCAACTCCTTTGACCTGAGTACTACTGAGAGCAGGTCCAGCCTTTTTGGTCTCCTCACAGGTCTCAAACAGCAACTCCTTATTCTGTTTTTTCACAGGTCCAGAAAGTTGCTAGTGGTGAGGTCCATACAGCTGAGTAGTCACTGGTTGGGGGTGATTCCTGGACACTCCCTATCCCATGAGGAAAAAGATACCGGGGTCAACCCTACCCACTTTTACAGCACGTCCTGTTTTGTTTTACTGGATACTATCCCACAGCGCACTATTCAAAGGAAAATCTAAGATGGCACAGGCTTTCTGTCCTTGTACAGAGCTTGTGTTCTAATCAAGGGTGTATTTGGGGATATGATCCATATTCTCCTACTAAGCTACACCAAACTGTTTCTGGCACCAGCTTCCTCTTCCACAGGGTTGGTGTCCAATTGACTAATGTGGACCTAAAAAACAAAGGCTGTCCCTTCCTCAGATCTCCCCTACACTAAATTAGGAATATGCAGGCTTCAACTCTGTTTCTTTCAAGTTAGTGAAACTCCTGGAACCTCCCCAGCTATCTTACTTACATGATATGTATCACACGCACCACGCCCAGCCCACCCTGCGACCATGCTAATGCATGGTCTTTGCTCTGGGAGCAGCTTTCACACCTCATTAAAATCAAGTACTTGTAGAGAAGCAGCTGTCAGGCTAATGCAAGTCGACCTCCAGGAGCTTCAGGTAGAAACAAGGTAACTTTCTAAAAGTTACTTTTCTTAAATATTTATTAACATTTAACCTCACCATTATATTGGATTTTTTTTCAAATCTAAAAATTGTGGTTGAAGCATTTCTTTAGCTTGTTCCAAGCCAAGGATAGCAGAATTATTATTTTACTCTTGAACCTAGTAGTCATCATAGGACAGCCAGAGCATTGCACAGAGCAAATATATTTTGGGGTTTACCACTGTGGAGAATATTTAGGGCCTGATTCTGATGCGGTTAGGAAAGCATTCCGACCTAGGGCCTGATTCTGATCCGGTTAGGAAGGCCTCTTAATGGCATTTGCTCCTTCCAAATCAGACCGGGAACGTGTCTTCCTGACCCAGGGCCCAATTATGATGCGGTCAGGAACATATACTCCCATTGAAGTCAATGGGAATCCAACCCAATCGTATCTGGAAGCATCCAGATACATCGTACTTCGCCTGTCGGACTCTCCCAATCCTATTGAGTCGGAAACTATTCCCAAACCGATTTGGTCGGTAAGCTTTCCAACCCGCATCAAAATCAGGCCCTAAATATCTATGTGTCCCATTTTTAAATACCATGCACCTGACATTAAGGGTGAATTAATTATATTTTAAAGGTATGGTGGTGACCAATACACAAAAGGGGCATTTCTCACAACACTGAAATAGTTAAAGCTAGACCTAAAATATTACTTGCATGCCACTTTAAAATCAAATAGCCTTGCTTCATTAAGTAGACCTCTTATTAGGTGAATATAATGACACTCTTTAATCCATTCATCAAAATTATTGCCAATAAATAGAGAAACCCTATCTGAACAGGGAAACCCCAGATTTTTTTGCATGAAGTCCAGTTTAATTACTTAGCTCAATTGATCACTGAGACCTCAGCTAATACAATTTTTTCAAATTACAGCCAAAGTAATATAATTAGTGCGATATGGCTTATCAAAAACTGTTCGCCTATAAAGGCAAATTTATGATTATAAATGAAATGAACACAGATCATGACTACATTTTTGGCAGTTAGGCCTGTTGGCTAAATTGCAGGTTTGAAAAAACACAGGTGCACGAAATTGGGGTATTTTTTGAAGGGGGTGAGTACCCACCTTAACCACAATCCTTGTCAGAATGAACCACTAAAAACACTAAACTTTGGCACATAGCCGACAGGCCTAATTTAGAGGCAACGTTTAAAGCTTTTATGCAGTACTCAAACTGTAATAAAGTCAAAACACATCTCAGGAAAAATCACAAACTAGTTTAGAATAATAGAGTTCATTTGAATTAAAAAAGTGAAACCAAATTTGCAAAAACTCAATAAAGGAAGCCAGAATTATTACTTTTTAAAAATTAAAGGTCAAAATAGTGCCAAAAAGGAATTAAGCGACAACAATTATCTTTTGGTTGCCTTTGAGCTGTACTTAGGCACATGTAAAAGCTGAATGCAATGGAGCGCAGGTTGGATATAGAAATCAGGTTCAATCCGGTTAGAAGTTTTATTTTCAGACTCAGTCTCAGGAACGGAAGTCAAAAATCCTCAGAGGGGCAAGGCAGCATCCTGTGACTGAAGGTGGCTTGACAGCCTCAGATAGCAGCTGAATGAGATCTTGGTGAAGTCATTGACTGTTGGCAGGAAAGCTCCAAGTGGGAGTAATATGAATTTCACACGTAGGGAAGGTCCCTCGTCAGCCGAACACTGTTTGTGCTGTCAACCGGCAAAGATTTCTACCTTCATTCTTAGTCACTTTTTTGGAAAGTGGGTTCTTCCAGTTTAGCAAGGAAGCAGGCTGCTGCTGAAAAGGGCTCTATGAGGCCAGATATCTTCTCCATGAGGTCCCACTGAATCAGATTTGCTGCAGTGGAAAAGCTTCGAGTGGTAGCATTTGGGTCGTTGGTCCAGTGGCAAAGCACCTTCGTCTGATTGGATTGGATTGAATTGGTTTGGCAGGCTGGCACCGGACCCCACTGGTACTCAGGGCAAAACGTTTCTAAGGTTCTAAGATTTCAGGATTTGTTCAGAGGAATACATTTTGACACTAGCCAAGGGTGCAGGACATGGGGGAGAGCACACCAGCAGAGGCCAGCAGCAGTGTCTAGGTCAAGTCCAGTTTCAACTGGTCTTCTTGGAATGCAGGCTTAGGGCCTTTTGAAGCATGTTGCACCCCTGCAGCTCAAACAGGAGGTTAGCCATATGAATCTTGAAGTCACTTTTGGGGTCCTGGGTGCAAGGGAAGCAGGTCCAGTCTTTTCAGTTCTTCAGACAGGAGGAGAGTTCTCTTCTAAATCTTCCTCAGGTACAGCAGTGCTCTCAGATAGGTACTGTGGGCGCCACATATATGTCTGATTCCAGGCTGTCGGTGGTGTTGACTCTGACCCTCTCTAACTAATTAGAGGTGGACTAACGCTGGTGGTCCTCCGCGCCCCTGCCCCGTGTGCGCGGCTCCAAAGGAGTCTGGCGCATTTACTTTTTGCCTTTCCCGCTTATAAAGTTGCCAGGAAGGTCTGGTTGAAACCAGTATGCATGGGGTTGGGTTTGAGGTGCCATAGTATGGCCCTACGAGTTCTCACCACTGACCCGTCTACCTCTGCCATGGTATGCGGGGTGGCTAAATATCTGAGTAGTGCATGGTTGACTCGTACTAGGAGGATGAAGCTACATTCCACCCCGCCAAATAGCTAGCAGGCCCTTAGTGGTAGGACGTTTTGATGACTGGATGGATTTGAAGTCATTCTAATCATTATGCAATAATGTACTGATGAGGATGTTTTGGCTGGGGCCTCATAATAATCACCCAATATACTGTATAATGTGCAGGTTTCAACTTTTTAACAAGGGAATTTTATCGTTGATAGTTTTTACTAGTGTTTTTATTGTATAAAATGTATTCTTTTATGGTGAGAATTTTACCGAATAAAGATTTATAAAAAATAAATAAAAAATGGTGTAAAAGTTCCTAGTGCAACCCTACCCGCTTTAGCAGCACTTCTGTGTTCCCTACCACAAACAATCCCACAATGCCCCTCTCTGCCTAAACTTAATATGGGAGTACCTTTCTTCCCTTGTACAGAGCTCTAGTGCCCACCCTGTAGGTGTGGCCAGGGAAATGGCAACCTCTCCTCTGTGGTCTCCAAAACCAATTGGGGACGGTTCCCATCTTAATGGGCATGGCTCCAGATTGGCTAGGGACTCAAAGGAAGGGGGTAAGGGCAGTTATTAGCTACATCTACCTGTGACAGGGAAGGTCCCTTTAAAGTTAATTAAGCTCCTGGGCACAGTCCAGATGGTTAGCCTGTCAGAGAAACAGAACTTCTCCCTGCACCCAAGGGCTTTGTCTCAGCTCTGAGAGCAAGTTCAAACCTCATCAACGGGCTATTCAGGTTCTGGGTGACAGTTGGAAGCTCATGCAAAGGGGCTTCTAGCCGCTCTAGTTAGGTAATGCATTTTTTAAAAGAACCTGTTTATTACATATCCAAATTTACCAATGAATGGAGTTTGTAATAAGTATTCCAGAATGTCAACGTATTAACTTGGTGGCTGTTAGGCAGAGATAACAAGACCAAAAAGCTACATCCAGACAGCACCATTACAGCACCTTACAAATATAAGACAGGGACTCACAAGAGGATTCATGTGAAGTCAGCAAAGACAGCGAAGGCAAGCAGTGACAAAATGTAGCATCATAAGATGGCAAATAAGGCAGTACACAAAAGATATCAAAGACAAGAGGGAGGTGAATCAAAATTAACACCACTGGAAAAGTGGAAAAGTGTCCAGAGACCTTACACAGCCTACTAACAATATACTGATGGCCAATATGAGGATAGCAGGAAGCATGTGGTGGGAGAAAGGAAATAGGGGGTAGGAGGCTGGTGGCTTGCACAAGGTAACACCCACCACCGAGGAGCAAGAAATAAGGCATATGGCACAAGAATTAAGGTAAAAGGTGTACAGCAGCAATACCAACAAAATGGAGGCATGGACATGAAGATGTCTCCCAAAGGGCAAAAGGATGTCAAAACTCAATTTGGATGGCACCCATATAATAATTTACCCCCTTAACAATGCCAGGTTCAAGTACAGATAGATGTGTGCTTCCCAAGAGCAAAAACACCTATGTCATAAGAAAGTACTAGTCTATGTGAAATATGTGTAATTTGCTTTTGTATAAATATGCAACATTTTTGGAAAATTATTTAGAATTACACCGAGAATTTACGCTTCCTTTGCACTTTAAAATATAATCAGCGAAGATTGTCACCATGCAATTTTCCACCTGCCAGGGACCCTTGGAGTGGGCAAGTTGAAGTATATTGTCTCTGTCCCAGTAATTAAACATACGCACCACCACTGGGCGTTAGGGAACCAGGTGGGGGTCTGTGACCAGGAATTCTGTGTGGCCTCTTTACTTGGAAGAATGTAGCTGTCTTACCCCCAAGCACAGTGGTGGCTAGCCAGTTTTCTATGAACAGTACCATACATGGGCCTTCGATTTGTTCAAGGACACCCACCACCCACCACCCTCATATCATTGTGTACGTCCCTCTGCATCATTCACTTTCAGCTGCATCTGTCTAACTTCTTCCTGCAGTTTAGATATTTGATCTTGGGCCTTAGTGAGGGATGGCCAGAGTGGATTTCACAGTGTTGCCTCTGTCCTACAATTTCGGATAGTCTTCATATAGAAAGCCCATGTACACCACTAGTTTGCCGATTGTTGGGCCCAAGGAGGATTTGATATCCAGGACAGCTTGCAACAGTTCAGATAATTTCTCAGAATGCTCTTGTAGGTTTTTCTCTACCATGGTGGTTGAAGGTTCAAGGGAAGACACAGTTATGTGAGTGATTGGGTGAGAGGTACATTCCCCTGTTTTGGCAGTCTTTGGCTTTACCATGCTATCTTTTTTTACCCTGATTCCATCACCAGGGAGGGCTCCTACCAATTGTTTCTATACTACCACCTGCCAGTTAGGTACTCCAGATCCGTGGGGTTGGCAGTCAGCTCCCCCTAAGTAGGGCAGCATCCATCGCAAATTGTGGTTGACAAAAACGTGGTCAACTCCACCAACTGTTACATATTGTCCGCTGATCTCTGTGGCCCACAAGGTGGGTGGGACCTCTCTGCTTCTCTCCCACATGGACAGCGGAGGCTCACTCCAACCAGGCAGGAAGCCCTTCACCAGCCACAGGGGCAATGAACTGTGTGATTCCTAACTCTGCTCAGACCACCAGGATGAGGAGGCTCTCCAGCACCCAAGTGCCTTCAGGTTCCCTCAACTGTGGGTTAGCGAGTTCATTTATGCTCCTGGGGGTGAGGGGGAAGCAGCTAGCCACCGCAATTGTCCCAGTGGCTCCCAGCCCCCTCACCAGCTTCTCTAACAATGGGGTCTAGAGTCCCATTCAGGCCCACATGGGTGGGTGACAAGTCCGCTGTGCTGTCTGTGCTGGGCACAGACTGGGGGCCCACCCTCCTCTCCGCATCTACTCATGCTGCTGCCTCCCACCAAAAGCCAAGGGATGGCCCGAAGCCCAACAGGGACCAGTCAGCACTCCCCCGCCCTATGCATTTACACTGGGCTCGGGCAGCCCTCCTGCATAAGACCCAGGCTAGAGGAAAATTGCCAATGTGGGCGCCTGCGAGGAGAGATCCCCCTCCTCATGCTCCACTCATCACCCACTCCATCTGCAGCATCACAGCTCCGGATTGGGTGAGCCCACAGCCTTGCACCTGTGCGCGATGGTGAGAATTCACCACAAACTCTACATGGCAGGTCAGCTGGGTTCTTGCCCAGACCCAACACTATTTACAGCTCATGGTAGTGGGATCAGAGGAGATTCACAGGATCGTGAAACAGGATTGCACACAAAGCTCTGCTCTATGCGAATGCTCTGGCCACCCTCGTGGCCACGCCCTCTAGTGCAGTTTTTCCCCTATAATGTGTAATACAGTGTAAACAACACAGATTTTCAGTAGGAGATACAAACCTACACTTTGAATGCCCATTCACATTGGAACGCCTATCATAGGCAAATAACAATCCTTGAAGATTACCTTCTGCCACAGGCTACCTGTGTGCAGATATCAGACTGTGCAAGACCATAGTCTTACATATGTAGCTTGCACACACATGTGCTAACGTGTTCACATGTAACCAGCACTTATCCTCTTTGCACAGCAGTGGCCATATGTTAAAGTGCAGACATTGGTGGTTAGCATACTGTCCATTTACTGTGAGTTTACTGTGAGTAAAGCTCAGATAATGAGGCTCTCTCACAGGCTAGAAACTGAGTAGTTAAAAGTGATAAGTCTAGGGGAATTAAGTGGGGTGAATCCATTTTCCAACAACCACAATCAAAAACAGCCATGCAACTGCAAAAATTACAAATGCAAAAAAACAAAACAGAAGGCAGGCCCAAAAAAGATATAGACTGATCCTTATGGACAACCACCCCGTCCAAGTAAAATACGCTATAGATTGCGGAACAGACAAGCACTCCCCGGACCCTAAAATATAAGAACATATGGCTTTTACACCAAACCTACCGGCCAAACCGGTGGATCTCATGGTACAGATACATCAAACCTAGTAGACTATCGGCTAAAACTTAACCCATATACCAATATCCATCTTTAAATTTAATCAGTTTTACAAGAAGAAACAAAGAACTGCCACAAGGCCCTGATCTCACAAAGAACTAAACGACTGAGAAAGTACTCCCCACCGTAGAAATCAACAGAGACAGACATAGGAATAAAATGTGCACAAAAGTACATGGAAACGTATAAAATAAAACAGCACAATCAAAAAGTAATACGTAAATGAAACACCAAACGGCCTCAATATATCCGTGTTAGAATTGGGGGTCTCTGGTTGGCGCAGGTATGTACTTGCGACAAGCAGGGACCCTCTCCTCTAAGTCAGGGCGAAGGATTACTCTCTAAAAATAACCCCTGCTTACCCTCTAGGTAGTATGGCGCAAGCAGTCAAGGCTAATCTCTAGAGTACATAGGGTTAAACATTTGCAGTATCACACGCAATAACCATCAACCTACCACACAATGACACCCGACTGTATTCTTGTAAAAATATATCTCTTTTATATAGATTTAACGCAGGCTTGTAAATATGGTCTTTGTACAGTTCAAAATGGTTCCAGTTACTTGTTCAGGTTGTACATATACTCTTCAAGCAGTGCCTTGTAAATACAGTCTTTCAGATTTCAAAAAGCGGTTCCAGTTACTCTCTAAATATGTCACAGGTTTCAAAGCAATGGTAGTTCTTATTCAGCTTTAAAAATAGTTCTTAATCCTTGGACCAATGTCACTGGGTGTAAAATGACCTTTCCCGGCTTAACTTTAGACCCAAAATGGTCCAGGCACCGTGTGCTGCGTGTGGACCCCTTTTGTTCCCTTTGGTACGCTTCACAGCGCTTTAGTGCGACTCGTTCGGTAAATCCAGCGCAGCCCCGCTAAACCTCACGCATTTCACGTAGGAAGCGTACGGCGCTGAGGAAGGGGGGCAAGGTGTACTGGGCGCTGGAGCTGTGCGAGTCGTACCGAAGCCAGGAGACAGGATGGGGACGTTTCGCAGGTACGGTTGCACAGCGGAGGGGCCTCAGGGGGCTCGAGGGAGTGCGCGCCTCACGGACTTCGGGTCCTGAGCGCCGCGCACTATGCACACAGTTACAGTACCTTCTTGTGGGGTTATTCGATGGGCACAGCAGCGGGGATCAGATCTGGTCACAGCAGCGGGGGTCAGTTCTGTACTCTGGTGTCCTCTTTCAGTGTGAGGGGCAGGCACATCAGACGCTCCACAGGAGGTGGAGCCAGCATTGTGTGGACAGGGGCAGCCAGGAGTACCTTGATGACAGTGCTTCGCCTTTCCTGGGCTAGTTGCCGGCTGAGTCATCAGTCGCTCCCCAGGGGGCGGAGCCAGCATTGTGGTGGCAGAGCACAGCCCTATTCAGAGTCCAGGGGCACTCCCACCTCTCACTAAGGTGTAATCCTTGCATTCACCACCTGTCATCCCCCAGCCCTGTCACTCAAATAACCCAGACAGTCAGATACACATCCAAGCAGAGGCGGGCTGAAATGGTTAGGCAAGCAAATGCTAACTTTCTAAAAGTAGCATTTGCAAACACAGGATATTAAAATAAACTTTACTAAAAGAAGTATTTTATTATTCTGAGTTCAGGCATACTAAACTTTATTTTCTACCATGTTCCCTGAGCTTGCTGGGATTATAGAGTGTAATAATTCTAGCAGCCCATCTTGGCCTAAGAGAACAGGTAGCCTTGCAATAGTGAAAAACAAATTTGGCTGTAATTCACTATTAGGACTTGCCACACACATCAGAGCATGTCCTACCTTACACATACAATGCACTCTGCCCTTGGGCCTACCATAGGGGTGACTAATATGAAGTTAAGGGAAGGTTTAGGATCTGGCAAGTCTGTGCACTTGCCCAGCCAGCATGACAGTACCAGACTGCACACAGGTTCTGCAATGGCAGACCCTAGACACCTTTTAAAAGGCTGCTTCTGTGGGTGGCGCAACCAGCGCTGCAGGCCCACTAGCAGCATTGGCATTTACAAGCCCTGGCACTCCTGGTGCACTTTACTGGGGACTGACAGTAAATCCAATGAACCAATCAGGAACATCAATCACAGTTACACTTTACATAGGGAGCACTTGAACTGCGGCATGGATTGGCCGCGGCGCAGTGCCCTGAGCAGCGGACACCAGCAAAAACATCTGAGGCACATCAGAAAAAAGTGAAGGGAAACTCACGCCAAGGTGCCAGGTCTAACAATCCGTCTGCCTAAAAAAGACTTCCACTGAGAAAGCCACATCCAGCCCACACAAAAAGGTTGGTCGACTAATAACCAGCCATGAAACATTAGGGACAGTTCTGTCCATATGAAACGTGCTGGCATCCCACAAGAACTAAATGACAAAGATCTAATTACCTTTGTGACTAAGCATGATATTTTGGTCCTACAAGAAACCTAGGGCAACTACACTGGGAGATCCAAGTCTAGATTAATCAAACAACATGTGCTACACAAAAAAGGGATCATTAAACCACAGAGACCACTCCATTGTCTCTTAGATTGAAAACTGCTTCAAAATGAAGACCTAGGACAACTTACTCAACAGCATTGAAATGTGGAACATTACTGTATTTACAAAATACCTATTAGAGGTATATGATGTGCAGAGAGAAAAGTAGGATTGCATCACATTTCTAGATGCTATCAGAGACTCATTGAGCAAACCTGTTGAGCCAAACCCAAAACACTGGTATGCAGGAGCCTTAACTGAAAAATAGGTGAACGGGGAAATGATTCATAACCAAAACTAGCACCAAAACCACACCTGGCATACTTCTTCTTCTACTCCAGAACTATATAAAACAAAATAGACAAAACATAAAAGGGGTTGAACCTCCTATGATATTGAGGATCCGATCACAGAGCACAACTCGTTAGATCAGGAATCCCGACATGCAATGCTCAGAGAGCCCAAAGTAAGTGGCCCGAATTTATAAAACAGAAAACAGGTACAAGTGTGAAAACTGTACAATGACATGGAGAATAGAAAGCGGCCACTGCTCCCAATGTTTGGATATGAAAGGAAGCATTACAGAAAATGCACCTGAAACAACCAAGCCGAACAATACATCGGAATGAGATTCTAAGTGAAGGGTGCGATTGCACCAAGGCATGGAATGCCAACTGGATAAATGGGGAGCAACGCGCCAGAAACAGCAAGCATTGTAACCGATGTACCTAATAAAATCACATTCCACGGTTGTGGGCTGCCAAAGTACGATGACCTGCTAGCCTCACAATAACTGCTAACCATGAAAAATCCAGGCCAGAACATAACTAGGCGTACAGGGAAAGACAAGAGCGCTGCCTGGTTCAATGAGCACTGAAATAAAATAAAAGACCTGGTGGGACTAGTTCACAAGATAGGCGCTCGCGAAGGAAATAAGGTTTCCCAGAACGAACTATAAATCCCTGATGAATCGTAAGAAATAGGAAACTATGCTGAAAAATCGAAACACACTTGAAAAAGCTTCAAGAGAGAAGTATCTCAAAACCTTCTGTAGAAAAATAATGAAATGGTTTGGCGCCAAAATAAGCATGTTAGAAGCAACAACAAAAAACAGATGAAATCTAAATAGCCTTTTTCTTGGGAGTCTTCAAAGTGGAGTGGTGAATATTTGTTGACGCAATCTACAAAATGGCACCCAACAATCGTGTTTCCCAAGTAACAGAAATTCAAAGAAACACTAAGGGGCACATTAGTATGGCTGGTGGACTTTGTCTGCCCACCATACCAGTGGGAAAGGGATCACCCGCTAAGGGTGCGGCGGTCCTGTACATCCCATTAGGATGCATTCTGCATTTTTAACATTGCGGCGCCCATCGCAATGCCAAAAATGCATGTTGTGCTTTTCAATGCACATCGTGTCAGGCACCGCGCGGTGCCGCCATGTTGTACATTGAAATGCAGGGGGGTACCATAGGTACCCCCATGTGCACCCTCCACCCTCCCACAGGGTCCCTGGGGGCCCGCAACAGGCCCCCCAAGCAGACTCCGCATGCCTTTCCGTGGTGGCAATGCCAACACGGAAAGGCATTTCCAAAGCCACATTCTAATATTCTTCCAGACACCACCACCATATTGAACCCTTTTCCGTCCGGTGGACATGTCTACCGGGCGTAAAAGCGGCAGACGGTCCTTCCGTCCGCCTCAGACCCCCCAGCCATTGTAATATGGCAGGGGGTCATTTCTGCAAGGATGGCGGGCGAATCACCCTCGCTGGGCCGGCGGTGACTACCGCCGGCACAGCTGGGGCAATCCGCCCGCCATCCTAATGAGGCCCTAAGCATCAAGAAGAAAACATAAGAAAAACGCCTTGATAGAGAATGCTAATAATACAATGCGCTAGCTCACCAAAGGAAAACCCCCAGGTCCAAATTTGACCCCTAGCTGAAATTTTCAAATCAAATGGTCCCACTCGGCCCAATCCTAGTACCCATATTTACAAAGATTGCAATGCTCTAGGCCTGCCCACCTTCATAAATCAACAATATAATCACTTCACTGTACATATAATGACCGGAAATCATAAAGACAACTCAGATGGATCAATGCAAACTTTATTCTAGGCAAAAGCTATAGGTAATAGATAAAGGTGTAGCTGACCACAGCATTCTTAATCTAATCTAAAGTGGTTTCAGTCAAGGTCTCTCGATCAGGTCTTCATCTTCCACCACATTATGCACAGATACAGCACCTCAAAAAATGTTGCCTTGTGGGACATTCTTAGCTTTTAATCAACCTTTAACGTGGTGCTAAGAAAAAGATTATAGGGCAAGCCTGTGTCTAGAGCTCAGCCCCCTTTCTCTGGTGCAAAGGCTGTACACAGTAACAGCCTTCCAGGTAAAGGAATGCTCAGCAGTCTATTGCCTGCATCTGGTGAAGTAAAACACAGGTATCTATTTGTACTTTAATTTTCTCTAGACACGAATGACACCTGCATAGAGTTTCTGCCCAGGATGAGACCACTATTGAAGGTTTTCTGGTACCAGCTCTACTCTGTGCTGATGACTCTAGCGTCACAGCTTGCACATCGAAACGGTTACAAGTGCAACTCACAGCCGTGGAAAAATATCGCTCTGCAAACGGACTGAAAATAAATACACATACATCAATGGCAGTGATTTGCAGGAAAAACTGGAGCACAGGTAGAGCCTTCAGCCCTGGAGAACACAACTTCAAGAAGGTCAGCATATTCAACTACCTAGGTGTAACATAGAACAACAACATGGAATGGCCATGATAAATTGGCCATTAAGAAATCAGAGGCATCACTGAACTCTATCTTCAGGCTATTTTATTTTTATTTATTTATTTATTTGATGTTTTATAGGGCGTGAACGTGACCCGTTAGGGTATCAAAGCGCTTTACAGGGATAACACATTGCGTACAGGTTAGGCAAGGGCAACACACATGGATAGGAATAAGGGAATTGACTACATTAGGACAAAAACCAGGGTTATATACAATAATCAATACAATACAATAATCAGAAGAGCGACATGTCAGCGATATATGGAGAAAACCAGCAATTATATATGAAGGGTGATATGACAGCAAACGGCAGAGAGAACCAGCAAAACATTTGAAGGAGTTAGAAATTGGACCAGGAAATTATGCATAGGAACAAAAGCAATGACACAAGGCGGTATGCGCTATCTTCAGGCTCTTTTATTTGCATGGAAATCAGTTTTCTTTACAAATGAACAAAGTGGTATGGGCAAAGGCTGGACACATATCTTACAGATCTGACCTCTGGGGTCTGGGCAAATTTGGAACCCATGTGAGGAAGTTCTGGAAGACACTGCTCATGTTCCCTCCAGGTTTCCCAACCATCTCACTGGCATCAGACATCGGCTACAGCTTCATCAATACAGGCAGGGTTTCAGCTGTTCCTGAGGAAGGAAGCATTACATTACTGCTTGACTTCAAAAAGGAAATTCTAGAGCAGAACTTCAGCACTATATCACCTAAAATCGCAACTGTGTTGGCAAAAAACAATTCAACAAGCTACAACAATAGAGAATACTAAATGCCTTATATAACTTGTACACAGGTGGATAAACTGATAAGGATGACAACCCCAGAGATAGGAAGCTGCTCTAAAAGCTAGAAGTGGACCCCTTCCACTTGGAAAACTCCTATGTAAAATAAAATCATGCCCCCACAGAAACATTGTTCCTATGACTTATAGAACACCCGCTCCCTGTCATCCTGAATTACCCACTTTCACAACATCAGAAAAAAAATATCTTACAAACAATAGCTAATAAAGAACAACTGGAATGAAGGGAAGAAATTGTATTTTACTTATTTCGCTGCATTCTATGCTCAACAACAAGACCGATGGGTCAATTCCTGTCCAAACATTGGTCACAGACAAAGAAAGTATGAAACCAAAAGGTGCAGACTGAACAAAGGGAAACATTGAAAGCCAGCACAGTCAAACAAAAAAATCATCTAGAAAGCCAGCACAGTCAAATAGCCATCCTGAAGCATCTTATGAATTCAAAATATACCGTTCAGCAAGTCAATTCAACTCCTACAACAAGGTTTTTAAAAGACTAAGGAGAAATTATACACGTTTCCACAGAAATTACTAGATTTTCAGGCCCCACAGCCCCCAAAAACATTAGCGATAATACACCAATTACGGGCAGATTGATTAACGAGAAACAACAGAAGCTTCATTGAAAGCATCTGCACCGAAGCACTGCACTAACTACTAAAATTCATACAAGGGGACATCTCGTGGACCCTACTATTTTAACCTTCCTATTATCGCCCTCCTTTGTAAGGATGCATTTGTGTCACAGATTAACAGTGCAAAAGGCACTTGTCCAGACAGCATCTCAATAAACTTGCCTCTGACCATAGGTTGTCAGAACTACATAACCATATTGCTGATTATTACAAATCATTTCTATAAATTCCTTAAAAGTATCTTATCAATAGTACTGACAATTTAAATTTCACACGGGCAATATTTGAGTAACCTACTTACATTTGTATGATGCTCCAGGGCAAATTGCCAATCCATAAGTCAAGCAGCTATCAGGTCTATTGCCAGCCAACACTGTCTGGGGTGGACTATTGTGCTCCTGGGTCCAGCAGCTGGCGTCCAGAATTAAACAAGTAAAAGATCCTCTGCTCTTAGTAGTCATTGGAAGATCCTCTAATGGTAATATATGGGATATTCGGAGTAAGTGAAAGCGACTTAAATGGGAAAGGGACTTTGAAAGGAGGAAAACGGCTACTCCTGAATAGGCACATATTTATATTAGGAATTTTGCTTATAAAAAAAGATAATTTGTGTGCAGCAAGGTTTGGAGACAAGCACCTGCCGCCCAGTAAAAAGCATTGGAGTTGCTCACGTGGACAGTGTGCTGCCTAGAATTAAATCGGCTCAAGACAGAAGGGGAAGGAGTCATTCAGAAGGATCAATAAAGATGTATCTTTGATGCAGGGGGAGCCGAGTCCATAGAATCCTCTTCCTTGCTGACTCAGGAGGAACTAACATTGCCACAGGATCTAGGATCTAATAACTAACAAATAGACATCACTCTTGAGGGGAATCCCTTTTCCATAGTCTGCAAGATTGTTCACCCAATGGATTCACAAGCCTCTTTCACCTGTAACTAAGCCTGCTGAAAAGGTTTGCATTCAATAGAAACAGAAAATAAAGGTAATAGACTGAAGCCATTTAGATCATCTGACAACTGTATACTTCTTCGGAAATTGCATATGTAATTGTCCCAAGCAATGCTGTATCTCATATGGTCTTGAGTTCAAGGGTCCATCAAAACCTATTCAATGTTTTGACCAATCAGAGGAATTCAATGTGAGTCACTGCTGAACAAAAAGATTTGTGGTGTAAACAAAGTAACCTTTTCTACTATTCCTAGCTCACAATACCAGAATTCCCACTCAACTCGGGGTTCAGGAGCTACCCGGGCTAAGGATTGGCATAAATCCCAATAAAGCCCCTCAATCGATCCACCGCATATCCAGAATCAAGAGAAGCAATCTTTCGATCTTCCATAGCCTATAGCTGAGCCCAAAAAACAATGAACAGGGCGACTCAATGAGGATTGAGAATGAGGACCGTGTAACAAGGAGAAAGAAGCAAAACGCAGGAACGTTCTCCTCTACTGGGTGCCTGCAGATGATCACCAGTCTTCAAATTCCTGTGCAACCAGCCCCCTCTTGGAAGAGCAGGAGTTAAAAATGAGACTAATGGCAGGGGCTTACCGTCGCATACAGACTCTGCCTCTCCTGAGCTCCTATGTCCTACAGGAGAAGGGCAGGAGAGAACATGGCATCTGTGCTGCGAGGAGGAGAACTCACCGCAGGCCATCTCTACTATCAGCCTCCATCAGCCTGTGGCGCTCGACCGACCCCCGGTCCGTTAAACGCTTCAAAGTGACCTTCGGGTGCCCGGCCCAGACAAAAGTGAAGAAACAAGAGGTCAGCCTGCCGCTACCCCCTGCCACTCCCCTGCTCATGCAACCGGCCACTGTCTGTGGGCCAGCAGTCAAGCCCGGACTGTCTGCAGGGACAGGCTACCTTTCCCCTCTCCAACCCCCTTCAGGCAAGCAGCTTGCTGGTCCCGGGTTTGGGGAGACAGGCATACTGTGGCATACACTTGTGGCAGATTGTGAAGGGGTTGCAGCAACATGAGGCAATGCGGCTGGTGCCCCCTGCTCTCAACCTCCCGAGGATCCTTTGCTTGTGCCTAGGTGCCACCAGAGTCTTGAAGATGTGTGAGGCTCTGTTTTTGATGGCTGGCAACAAAGGGACTGCAGTCTGTTTGAAACCACCATGTGTCTGAGAATGCGAAAAAGAGTAACAACGGGAGGTGAGCCTACAACTGCGCCCTTCTCTCAACCCCAATGCCTTGCTCAACTGAGAGCAGGTGCCACCTGCAATTTCTAGGCATGTGAAGCACTCTCCCTAAGGACTATTGACCAAGGAACTACCCCCACCACTTTCCTGAAGCATGTGACTCACCAGATGCAGAGATGGCGAAGAGGCCTTCATCTCATCCTCACATTTCTTCCTCCCTTCGAGTGCCCACATCACCCCCTCATGCCAAGCTACTAGGCAGCCTGCCCTCTGATGTGGCACTGATAATCTACACTGTTGTTCAATGCTTATATGTTGACTTGCTCACTTTAAGTCAACACTGGACTACACTGCTATATGTGCCGATATGCTATTTGGTGCCTAAATGCTTTCTGGCAATTTTAAGTCACCACTGTTAACTTAATGATACCCTGGTACCTAAGTCACCCTTCCGTAACTTCTTCAGACCACAGCATCTGCATTTCACTCTGCCAATCGTATACTTCCTGTATACACTGTTGCTATGTATGTGCACTTACCCCATGTTACTATAACTACTCCATATGTAACCCGGTGCTACCGCTGCTGTCTATCGTATACTGCTTGTGTACCCTGTTCCTTATACCGTTACTGTAAGTCAAAACACCCTACCGTAACTGCCTCAGAACTATTCCGCCCACGCTTCCTGCTGCCCATCGTTCACTGTTGACATGTATCTGTGCTTACATGCAACTGTATCTACTGCATAAGAAACTTGTGCAACTGCTACTGTTTATCACATCTTTGTTAGTGTACTGTTGCTTGATATTT
This sequence comes from Lissotriton helveticus, assembly GCF_964261635.1. Taxonomy (NCBI): domain Eukaryota; kingdom Metazoa; phylum Chordata; class Amphibia; order Caudata; family Salamandridae; genus Lissotriton; species Lissotriton helveticus. Next base: position 1,098,006,841 of record NC_136057.1, on the reverse strand, counting down.
CTGTCTATCCCTTGTAATTCTAATTACCCCATTCGCTTCCTGCCGCCGATTGTGTACTTTCTACATAAACCGTTGCCTTGTATCCGTGCTTTCCCTTGTAATGGTATCCACTCCATATGTAACTCATGCAACTGCTATTATTTCTGGTAAACTTATTGGTGTACTCTTTCCCGATATTTTTGCCTACTCTATGTAATTGTATTTACATTATATATGTAACTCATGTAATGTATTACCTTGTCATCCATGTAAAGCGCTCTGATACCTTTGAGTCGAGTTCACAATATACAAAGCTCTTTAAATAAATACATGAATAAACAACACTTTGAGGTTTTCTATCATGTCTCTTTCTGCTGTAGACTTAGGACCTGAATACGAGTTGATATTAAATTCCACCCCCTGTTTAAATCCCTGATTATTCACTGGTTAGAATTATAATTTGTTATGTATTTAATACATCCGATTATTATCGGATGCATTTAATACCTCAGCCTTTAATAATTTTCAGCCTGGCCAGACCTGCCAAAATTTAATAGGGGAAACCATACAGTATTTACTGCATCAAGCAGATTTTGGTGCGTTAATCACCAACATCCGCATGTTATTCCCCCAAAACTCAAACTAGGTGATATTTATCACACTCAATAAATAAAATACCCCATGCTGTTGTTATTTATCATGTGAAAATAAATACCACCTCTGCTCATACTCAGGCCCCAAGACGTAACATTTTTGACTTCCCTCATATCTACTGGTGGCTGGTGACTTTTGAAAGTGGTAGGGCCTAAAAGTTGGAGAAGAGTGTTACATCACAAGTGAGCAAACCCGGCAGACAAAATGGGGGTACAGTTGGCCAACGTTTTTTAAAAAAAAAAAAAACAGCATTTTAATGCAATTTTTTTACATGCAATTAGACCTGGAATCCTGAATGTAAAATGTTCGAGGAACTCCTTAATTAAATGGACCTACTTGCATGCACAATGTTACTTTTTATAACTTGTGATAGCACACATTTCATTCTATGAAAATGAAACAAAAAAGCATCAATGTCATTAAGCACAGTTAGGGGTCACGTGTTATGATCAAATATGCCAGGAATTATTTTGATAAGAAAAATGCGGAGCATCGGTTAGTGACGCTCTAAAACACAGTGAGATTCGCCTTTCTTTAAATTAAATAAAGTGTGCAATAGACCCGCTATGCACACACCCAGGACAAGTGGCAATTGGAGGTGCTGTCCCCACCTGTTTATCATACCTATGGGGAAATAATGCACTTCCATCGCATTTGAGCATGTTATGGACATGGGGTAGGTTCCATCCACCCCAATGCATCTGAACATGTTCTAGATGTGAGGCTACTGTGGCCATTGATCTACTCCAAGTTCAACTGAGCCTGTCATAGAGTTTGGTGCAGGGGGGCAAATCTAATTTCTCCGGGAGGCTCATGGACCACTTTACACAACTCACCATTCTCAATAAGTTTCCAAGATCATGTAGCTTGCTTGTCTTGCCACCTCAAGTCACAGAGCTATCCACATCAGTGAGAGCAGCTTAAACATGCTGTTCTCCAGTCTGGGGAGCGTGCCCTGAAAGAGATTTAAGACAGAAATAAGCAGTTCCTATTTGAAAGCATAAAATTCTAAAAGCAGCATTTTATTGCAAATGTAGCATCTTACTCTCCACTGCACATTACTCAAACGTGGGTGTTTGAAAACATTAGCTTTCACTTTGGCCTGAAAAACACACAACACTCATGGCTTATTCTACGTGTCACAAATCTTTTTTTTCAATTTGCAGTTTTATATAACAAAGGTATGGGAGTACTTTATTTGAGCAGCAATTACATTAAACAAGGTCACATTCATATTTTTTAGCACAGGTAGATAAAGGGCATTATTATGAGTTTAGCGGTCCCATGGACCGCCGTATCGGTGGTGGCAGTCTGAGCGCAGTGAGCTCGGTCAGCTCGTCTGCTGTATTACCAGTTGGGCAGTTCGACTTTGCAAAGACAGCTGCTAGACCAAGGAGACTGCCAGCAGATAGCTGACAGCTGGGTTTGCAGTTGGGGAAAGGAAGCCGCCATAGGGCGGTATAGGGGAGGTGCACCACCAAGAACATTACGAGTTGCCTGTTCCACGAGCAGACATGTGACTGGGGGTGAGTGTCTGAAAGTTTCAGCGGTCTGTCATCATCTCCTTGTGTTTGCTTTGTCCTCCCTAAGTTGGCAGGTTATGCCCACAGGTGGGTCCCTTGCTCAATTTGCCATTGGATTCAATAAGCTTTGCTGATGAGGGGTGTTACCTCGAAATCGGTTAAAGGATGCTTCTTTCTGGTCCAGGGAAGATCTGGCTTAGCAGTTTGTTTTGGAATGTTTGCATGTTTCCACGAGGAACAGGGTGAAGGCTGATTTGCATATGGCTGGGTCTGAACTGGGGGGGGGGGGGCAAAGTGAGCTAAAGAACGATAATGGATTCAACCCAGATCTGTGACTGGGGGTGAGTGTCTGAAAAGTTTCAGCGCTCCATCCATCATCTCCTCGTGTTTGCTTTGTTTGCCCTAAGTTGGCAGAATATGCCCAGACATGGGTCCCTTGCTCACTTTGCTACTGGATTCAAGCGAGCTTGGCTGAGGGGTGTTACCCCGAAACCACTCCCAGGATGCTTGCTTCTGGTCCAGGGAAGACCTGGCTTGGCAGTTTGAGCTTGACTGTTGCCATGGGGAACAGGGTCAAGACTGATTTACATATGGCTGGGTCTGAACTGGGGTGGCAAGGTGAGCTAAAGAACGATAATGGATTAAACCCAGATCTGTGACTTGGGGTGAATGTCTGAAAAGTTTCAGCCCTCTGTCCCTCATCTCCTTGTGTTTGCTTTTTTGCTCTAAGTTGGCAGGGTATGCCCAGATGTGGGTTCCTTGCTCACTTTGCCACTGGATTCAAGCTAGCCTGGCTTCTGAGGTGTGTTACCCCGAAACCGGTCCCAGGTTGCTTGTTTCCGGAACAGGGAGACCTAGTTTGGCAGTTTAGGCTGGACTGTTCCCATGAGGAACAGGGTCAAGACTGATTTGCATATGGCTTGGTCCACACTGGGATGGCTTCGTGAGCAGAAGAGTGATGATGGATTAAACTCAGATCTGTGACTGGCAGTGAGTGTCTAAAAAGCTTCAGCACTCCGTCCATCATCTTATTGTGTTAGTGGAAAAGGCTAAAACCTGCTAGAAACTCTGAGCCTTGACTGTCTTTTCAGACACATCCTGTAAACTGACAGAAAACTAGAATGCTCGGAACGGAAAGAGATTGACCTTCCAAGTCTATCCCATATTAATTGGATTTCTCAAACTGTAACCATAGATTCTATTTTCTGTGGAAAAATCCGATTTTTTAGTGCCAGTGCCATCAGAAAGTTCTGTTTTGCCCAGACTGATTTTCATATGGCTGTGTCTGAACTGGGGTGGCAAGGTGAGCTAAAGAAAGATGATGGATTCAATCCAGACCTGTGACTGGGGATGAGTGTCTGAAAAGTTTCAGTGCTCTTTCCATCTTCTCCTTGTGTTTGCTTGGTGCGAACACCTGTTTCAAGGTGGCGAAGATGAAGGAGTTGTGGTGCATCCTCACCCCTTTCTTCTTTTTCCAGGCAGATTCTAGCATGGATCCCATTCTCCAGGTCCACCCTTCACAGCAGGATCTTCGCCCGAAGTCTCCAACCCTGTGTGCTGCAATCGACAGATGAGTCCTTTGGTACCATACACCCATTACCAGGACTGCCCACATAAGGGTTGAGGCCTGGAAAATGGGTATCTGGAATTGTCAAACATATATCATGCATATATGTGCATCCAACACATATGCAGTCAAAATGTACACACAGGCATTAATATATTTGGTAATAGTACTCAACACCGCTGAAAGATCCCTGCCTCCACAACACCGGACCAATGGTCAACTCGTAATATGGTGGTCTTTGGATGGCCAGCCCTGTAGGCAACTTGGGGGGGTGGGCGCGGTCCTTCGGTGGTCGGACCGCCAAACTCATAATAAGACCTTAAGTTTTGTCAGAATCTCGAGTTATTGTGACAGTGTTGAGACTCAGACCTGGCTGCCCAGTACCAAAGCCACCAGCTTTGGATGCAACGCATTTCCCAACCTCTACCCTATAGATATACATATGTATAAATATAAAAAAATCTTCAGACCGATCATAAAATCATGAGTATTCATTACCAAAATTTAGCGTGAGCACAAATTATTGATCAATTGATCTAAACAAATGGGCTATTATATCACAATATTTCTTTTAAAATTATGAGTCAGATTTTGGAGTGTTTGGCTCTTGCTGCTCGAAGTGGCGTATACTATTGATGACGCACCTCTCAAATGCTTAAACCAGTTCAGTTGTGAGCCATGCAGCAGCCATGGGTCAAGTAGTTTTTACGTAGGACTTCATTGTTTATTTAAATTGGCTCTTCCATGAGGGGAGCAGCACTCTTACACCCCTAAGTTGGAACCGCCCCTGCCTATAACAACTGGCAACATATATTGTAGTTACAATAGTTACACCTATTCTTATTAGTATTTCTTCATTTGTATTATTGCTGCATTTACATAAAACATATTTAATATTTTATTATATTGTATTTGGGCCATGTGCTCTTTCATATTCTGACTGCTTTGCCTATTGAATTGCTGATTTCTGAATCCCACGGAATCCCCCTCAAAATATACATTAAGCTCAGACAGTGCCACTTGAAGATTGTAACCGACTCCAATGTACATTTACTATTACACAGGCTCATGATCTCTTTCCCAGACACTCCTAAAAATTGAAATAGTTTAACAATCCCCTGAATTGACCAGTTAATGATGAATAGGGCTATATTGTGACACTAGCTGGACTGCATCTGCCTATGATGAACAATTGCATTCTTCAATACCCACTCTTAACCACTAGAGATACTTGGTTTGATGTAAGCTGCCCCGCACCCAAGCATCCTGGAGTTGAAACTAATAATCATATTAATCATTAAAATCCTCTACTGGGTACTCTTTATTACCCTCGGATGAATCTACTGACATACCAGTTATGTACAACAAAGCTCTCTGGGTGGCATCACAATAACATTTGACACTGAGTAATATCTGCAAATAAAGAAAATAAACAGATGCATGACATAGCTAAATGTCAGGAATATTCGATATAAAATTGACACATTATAAAGCTCTCACCAGGGAAAGAAAACCAACTGTAAGAAATGATGGGTTCTATAATAGCCAAACGTAGATTGAATGTGCTGTTTATGTTTCCTCAACATCATGTTGAGCAAAGCTAAAACAGATCATATAATAATGCCACATTGAGACACATTATTTTTAAAGGCGGCAGTTAACGGCACATTAATGGCTCCAAACGGCTATGGACCACAGGTCAATGCAAGGCTCACTATCGGTCAAGGATCATTATTAATTGGAACTGAAATACTGAAATATTTGGATGTTCCACAGAAGAAATGGTAAACCAGGATCTGAAAGGAACAGTGTTTCATTTCAGTTGAAGATATATGGAAACCTCTCACCATATAGGACAGTGGAATACTAGGCCTAATTCGATTAGTGTTACTAATCGAGATAGCTTCACAAACTTCATTAAGTTAAAAGAGCACTAATATTAAAGTCACTAAGGGCCTGATTTAGATCTCGGCTGTCTTCCGGATGCGGAGACGGGACTGAGTACTCTGCATAGCTGACGGTCTTCTGCCCCCGCATCTAGATTTAAACGCGATAAACAGAAGACCCATTGCAGTGGGGGTCTTCTAGGCAGGCAAACTGCCCGTCATTGCCGTCTCGGCGACGGGGTCCCACCAACCAGATTTGGGGGTGACCGTGGTGGTGGGGAGACAAGTAATTAAACAATGTTATTCACATTAAACACATATATGTTGTGTGTGTGTACATATGTGCATTTGGGTCATGAGTAGTGAGCACATTTTGTACATTCTGCATTGCACTCCACCAACCTACACACCTTGGGGTCTATCAAAACGGGGTGCCGGTCCATCACGGTCAAGGAGCATCAGGTAAAGGGGGACCTGGGCAAAGGAGTAAAGGACGAAATTGCAGGCTGTACCTGGCAAAAAGGGGAGATTTCACCCCATTTTCGTCCCATTCCAACGACTTGAAGTAGGAGGGATTTCCGTCTGAATTCCCTTCAAAACAGCCCACATCCAAATCTGGAGGGCAGGAAATGCTGGCTGGAGTCCCGCCGCCACCTGCTGCAGCCCGTCCCACTGTAGGGGTGAGGAGCGAAGCCCTGGCATGTCGGCAGGACCTAAGCGGTCTTCTCTCCCATTGCAAGGCTGCATCTAAATAGAGAGGGAGGCGTGCCAGGGCGATGGGTGGGAAGACCTCTAAAGGCTCACTCCATCACGGTCCCGCCAACATCTAGAAATACATTATCCATATATCTTATCTATCACACAAGAACCCAGATTCCTGAAAATGCATAACACAAACAGCTGCATTTCCCATCATATTCTCTGGCCCAGTCTAATCCACATGAGATCTTCAGCATAGATCATTTTGTTCCATGTCAGGAGGAATCTCCTAAGTCTTCCTACATTTGACAGACCTCAGCATATTAGTTCCAATATGCCTGTAACCTCAAAGGACCATAATGCTTTCCTGATCATGAACAACACATACACACCACAAGTGAAGTCTTAGTATGGATAAAATAAAATACTTTTTCTGTTTCTCATGTGGGTAAGAGATGTATCTGCCCACAGCACTAATGTACTTGGGTCTTTTACGCACTGCATAATCATTAAGGTTCATATCCAGTCGTATATCTACCAATGTGCTGCCAGGATGCCATAAACCGGTGAAGCCAACAATCATTTGCTGGTTGCCACCAAGACTTTGGCTCACCCAAATTCCCATTGCTAATGCATTCCCATCAGGTGAACAGTAAAACCGTATTGTGAGAGGAATTAGCCTTACGGCTAGAGCTGCCGACTTTGGAGCTGGGGAACCTGGTCTGAGCCTAGGCGTCGGCTCAGCATCCTGTGATTCTGGGAAAATTCTCTTAACCTCTCTGTGCCTACCAAAAAACGAATGTGTCCATGTATAACATAACTGGTGCTCATGTAAAGCGCTTCAGTACCTTCGGGTCGAGTTTGCGCTATATAAATCTGCAAATTACAATTTCATTGTAAATCTAAGTACCAATTGTTTACGTTTTTTCATTGTTTCTATTAGAAAGGTTGCATATTCATACATTTAGATGCAAATTCATTATCACAGTACTCTTCCAACATACATAAATTATTAGTTAACTATGAATAAATAGTCAGTGAGTTAACTCACTTTTACCCTATGTGGTGTACAATTTCAGAAGGCCTCACCAAATTTTACCTGCAGCACACCCCAGATTGCCTCAGATTCCTACACATGCCCCTTTTGTGTGCAATACAGCGCTTTGCGATGCATAACAGCCTTCCGCCTCTCCACTGACTCTGAGGCAGAGGGGACCACTATGGATCTCTTTTTGTGCTAGCAGCAATCTGGGAGTTAATGAACCAAAGAGAAACGTGAGGTTGATAGCGAAACCCCAAGGTAAAGGCTCCACAATGCACTCTGGCATGGCAATGCATACATTAGGATGGATGTCCAGCTTCCTATTTGGCTCGGTCTGGCAACCATTCAGTGCAGTGGCGCTCTGTTTCTGAAGATGCCACAGTATAGGAATTATGTTACTTATGACTAGGGCTCCCGGTTTTATGTGTGTGTGTTTTTTTTTTACATTTCCATCAGTATTTATACATATGTATTATTTGGCCATGTTATTGGTATTTATCCATATTTATTTTGTATTTTGAGAATAAATGGAGTTGAAAAATTCTATATTTCCATATTTATTTAACTCTTATAAATCCACTCAATGTGGATGCCTGTTGCGTTTTCGCAAATTAAGCAGCCCATATAACAAACCACTACACATTAGCATTATACCACACATTTATGTTAAAGTATGCCTGTATTTAAGGATATCTTATCCTGTTTTTAACTCCCCATGCTATGTGCTCAGCTATTGCCTGGATTTCATGTAGGACAGCAGTGAGATTTTCTCACAAGAACCACCATTTTCGTTATTTTTCCACTTTTAAATTACATACAGACAGGAAGCCCATTGTTTTCTGTGTATATTTATCTGTAAACATAAGTAAAAGGGGAACACTGGGACCCTTACTTATGACATTTCGACATCACCAGCACTAAACCAAATACCTGCCAGAAAATGTGTGCAAAGGTTAGATAGTATAGTCGATGTAAACAGTAACACTGGAGTCGTGTTAGATTAGAGGTAACTGGGAATGTATGCACCTTCTTCTTAATCTACACTCAAAAGCTGCATTTCACCAGATTCTGGGCATTTAACGTGTAGGTTTTAGCTAGCACTTAATATTAGTGAGAGTTTAACTAATCATAGATCATGGCACATATCCTTTGCCGATGCTTTTGGAATGCCCCACATATTGGAGAAGGCAGGCCATTATTAAACTCTGTGTCTCTCAGGCGATTGTTATGGACGTTTCCTCACTGAGCATTCAGAACGTTAATATTCCATCCAGTCCCATTCACTTAGCCACCTCTCTGATTCCTTAGACATCTCATTCTAGGAAGCGCTGGAGGATGTACCATTGCAACCATGATACGTGGGGGGCCTGTATATTTGCCTTTACTCTCTCTTCCATACAGCATGCTCTGAAGTGGCCATGAGCTGTGTGCAGCACTTTATCAAAAAGACAAAAAAATACAATAACATTAGTTTTAATAGTATAGTAACTATAACAATAAAAATGAACTCTACAACACATACCCCCAGATTCATCAAAGTCATGTTTTGCGAGTCCTTAATAGCGAATTTTAAGGATTCGGTATTAAAGACTCGCAAAACGGGATGCATGTAGAAATCGCAATATTTTTAGCAATTTCTACTTTATCCTTATTTGCGATTCGTTAATTGCTAATCGCAAATAAGGAATGGCTTTCCCATTCATTCCAGGCCCATAGGAATGAATGGGGAGTCATTCCTCATTTGCGTTTAGCAATTAGCGAATCGCAAATAAGGAAGCAATTTCAAGGGTGCCAGGGTGTCCAAAGGACACCCTGTTGCACCCTTGAAATGGTAATGTACACTGGTGTACCAAGGACATGTGTGTGTGTAACATACAACTTACAAAAATGCACTAAAGTGCATTTTTCTACGTTTTTGCTATTTACCACGCAGTCAGACTTCGCGGGAAATAGCGGCCCCAGATTGCGAATTCGCAATTTTGAAATGGTTCATGCATTGCATTTAAGGAATCTCTAATTGAGATTCCTTAAATGCAAATAATCGCAATGTAGCGATTTCTAAAATTGCGATTTTTGCATTTGGGATGATGCATCCCAAATGCAAAAATAGCGCTCGCAAAGGGCCAGATTCTCAGAATCTGGCACTTTGCGAGCTGGGTTTGGTTTGATGAATCTGACCCATAGGTCCATATTTATGGTTGTCCTCCTTTAGCTAAGGTCCTGTGGCTGGTCTCAGGCTGCCAATTGCAAGGCAAAGCAGAGGCAGCTGCCTCCACCATGGTCCAACTAACTCCTGCCATGTAGTAATGGGGTGGTGGTACTTGCTGCCCAATACCAACCGGGATGTGAAGTAGGATGACAGTGAAACAGAAGGGGCTTGCCAGCCACTATTGGTGACAACCTATTGCACTCCTTAAGTGGGCTCTCAGAGTCCACAGGATTTCCCCCGCCTTCTGCACGCGCACAACAGTATGGGAAGGAAACCTACAGCGCAAGCCTGAAACCTGAAGATTGGGGTAAGGGGTCCAAATAAAGTTGTCCCTAGAATAAAAAATCTGGGGGATTGTGCAGGTCATGTTGGTGAAGATGCCCCCAAAATGGTGCCTGGCAGCTCTGGCATCTTCGACCTGGACTCGTAATCCCCAACCCTAATAAAGAACAGGGTTCTCAACATGGCAGTACATGCACTACCATGAAAGTTTCATGCTTAAAGCCAGCTGATCCTGTAAAAAGCAAAATTGCCAGTGATCATCATGAGATACTGATGAGGTTTTACCGATGTTTAGACCTGGGTGAAAGGTGGTGTCTCTGCTTAGGTCTGTATGGCTGAATAATGAAAGCATTTATTAGTACATGAAGTAGTATTACAGGAGCCCTCTTATGCGTACTCTTACTTGCTTATGCCAATCGGACGCAGCATTTTGAATTCCCTATTAGCAAAAATGCTGAGAGGGCACAGTCCTTAATATCTTTACTAATTTCATTTAGTTGGTTTGGGGCTGATTCACAAAGGCATGCAAGAGTAGGTAAAACAGTCTTACAGGAGTATTACTTTATGTGGTTCCATCTTTTTCTACCCAATACAAATTGCATTTAATCAACATGGAAAAAATTGAGAAAATAAAATCCAGGAATGAATAAAATGCACTGTTAAAGTAAATGTCCTCTTCAGTTATTATAATGTATGGTCTGATTACCAGAAAGAAAGTAATCGGTAGAACGTTCCTTTAATATAATCTCATATCTGTTTATGGAATTGTGCACCTAATGGAATATTCCATACCTACCAAGGGCCCATATTGTATTAGAAAGTTTCTCAGTAGTAAGAAACTGAATACATGACATAATAGAGGATGTGAGGCATACGTCTTAGTAAAAATCAGACGTAAGTGGGCTACATGTAGTAACAGATTTAATAAAATAATACAATAGATGTTGTTTGCATTTAGTATTCTACATAAGAACTTTCATTTCTACATAACTAAATGATATATTCCCTCTCTAAGGCCCTTATTATAATTGGTCTGTTGTATTATATGTGTACAATAACTACTGATCTTTCATGTAAGAAAGCACATTATTAATTGGGATGGATTGTAGTCCACCACAAGTAATAAAGTCACAGACCTGATATGGCTAGGCAAAGGTTTCAATAATTTAAACCTGAGCTGAACACCTGGTAGACATGGCAAAGTACACACAGGCTTAACATTGAGAAAATGTATAAAGCGTTTAGAAGTACCAAACCAGTTAACCCGAAACACAACACAATAAAATCCCACTCCAAGTTATAAAAATAGAGTAAAATGTAATAAACAAAATTGCACTAAAGTGACAAAAATCCAATAACAGGTACTGGTGTTAAGCACCAATCAGCAGTCATTATTCAAGTGTTACTAGAACATAGATGTGATTTCAGGCTGACTGCGATGGAGAGAGACTCCAAGATACGCCAAGAAAGTTCGTCCCGGTCAAAGGTTTTACCTTAGAAATTAGTCTTTGAACTTTAAATCGAAAGCCTCCAGCAGGGACAGTTTGCAGGCTGTTTTCAAGGAAGTCCTCTCAAAGCTAGATAGTTGTTGGGGCGAATCCTCCTACTGGAGTTCTTGGTAAAATGTGCACCTAGGGAAGCCCTACCATTGGCTGGATACTTTTCACACCTTCACACATTGATGATGTCTACGTCTGGACTTAGTCTCTTTTTTGGAACTCAAAATCATCCAGAAGGACAAGGCTGTATCCAACAATGAGTTTGATGATGGCGAATACTTTCTTGCCAATGGCCAGCCGAAATGGATTTGCTGCTGCAGAGATGTTCCAAGAGGGAGAAACCTTTTTCTATAAGCCCCGAGAAGTCACACATTGATCTTATCTACTCAGGTGGTTGATACCAGTCCTCTGCGAGCCAGTAGCCAGAATTTGTGTATGTCTGATAGCTTTTCAGAGATTGTAGGAGATGTCCAGTTAGATATAGTCAAAGGTTCATGGACTACAGGGACAACATTTAGGGTGTCAGGACTCACTCCAGCACAGGGCTCCAGCAGTGTCCAGTCTAGGTATGGTTGCAACTGGTGAGGTGAGCATTTCAGGAAAAAGGTGTCTTGTGGCTTGTTGTGTCCCTGTAACCATAAGAAAGGACAGCCAACTGAACCCTGGAGTCCACTTTTTGTCCTGTGAGGAAGCCGGTCTAGCCCTTCAGGTCTGCTCATGGATCTCAAAAAATAGATGTAGTCTTACTTCTGCTCTTCACTCATCCAGAAAATGTTCTGAGGAGGGTGCCATATATATGGCTGGTACTAGCTACTTGGTGATAGTGACTCCTGACTCTTCCCTAACCAATGGGATTCAAAATTCCAGGAGGAACCCTACCCATATTTAAAGCAGTTCTTATTTGACCTGCCGTTAACAATCCCACAGTGCATCGTACTCCCAAAATCCAAAACGGGGGAACCTTTTCTCCTATTTAAATGTGTGGTCAGGGAAATGAGCAGTCCCTTCCTCTGTAACCATTCACACCTGGTTCTTTAAGAAGCTCCCCTTCCAATGGGGTTGGAGCCAGCCTGGCTGAGGAAAAAGGGTTTGCCTTCTTCAGTTCTCACCTTACATTTACCTGTGAAAGGATAGGCCCTTCACAATCTAATAAAGTTCCCAAGTCCACTCTCACTTGACTCTGTTGTGGAAGCAGTCTTCATACCTAATGAGGGTCAAGCACTGTCAAGGCAAGTGCTGGGGAGTTAATGCAGAATAGCCTCCAGGAGCTTCAGTCAGGGAAAAGTTAACTTTCTCTAAGTTACTTTCCATAAAATGTTTATTATAAATCCAACTTCACAATTGAAATGAACTTTTAATAATTACTGAAAATAGTGCTGGAACTATTCTCTAGCTCATCCAAAACCTGAGATGATAGAATTAAAATGTAATATTGTGTACCGGTGTTTCTCAGTGGCCCGGCCACAGCATTTTACAGGTGAAATAGCTTCAGAGAGTTAGTCATAGTGAAGTGTTAACTTTATAGTCTAAATGTCCCACTTTAAAATACCACATACTCTACCTTGTGGCTACAAGTTCTACATAGTAGTGGCTTATTAATATTTAAGCGGAAGGTTTTTTCCATGACAAAATCGTTATTTTGACAGTGTGGGCGGCAGGTTTAAACTGCAGCAGTCAGGCTACAGTGACAGGCCTATAATCATGTTTATCTTGTTACACTAGTGAATGTCACAATATGTGCTATAGACCACAGGTGACATTTAACTTCCCATGCCATACGTGTATTTCTGTATTATATACTATTGCCGTATAGGAAATGAATCTAAGCCAATTAGGAGTCAGCTACTTTAACCATGCTTTAGTGGTTAGAGCATCTGTGAACAGTGCTCGAGTGCATACAATAAAAAAAAACAGCAGCATCAGTCCAGCATATGAAACCTTCCAAAATTCACTGGGGAAAAAATGCCAATACATGTGGATTTTGATGAGGTAAGCACATTATGACCCATTTTTGTGGGTAAAACTAAGAAACGGTGGTAATTATTGCACCTGATAAATTCTCTACACACTAGTTTCAGATTTTATCGAGTGTGATAATTATCACGCCTGACACTAGGTACCTCGTAATGCGGGCCTAACACTGCAGTCCATTATAACGTATTTATTAATATGGCAGTATATTTAAACCCAAATCCCTTTTTGCATATATTGCCACATGCTTTACCTCTAATGTATTGCATAGCTTAAATCATTCATACACTATGTGGCATATAAAAATGGAGAAATATACTGCAATGCACACAAACCATTAATTTGGCTATTGAATTCTCTTATATTTAATGGCTTTTTGGTCACACGTGCATGGAAAGTTTGATTTCCTTTTTCCTATTTCATGGTTAATGGATCTAGCTTTTTCAGGCTGAATTGAATGTCTTCACTTTGACATGTTTGTAGCCTCTTGGGAAGAAAGAGTCGATTAATACTCTCATAGTGAAAGTCAATATAATTCAGGCTAAGCCCTTTCTGTTTTAACATTTTGTGAAAAACAAGTATTCAGCTACAAGAGAGAATCTCTGCTCAACCCTTGGCAGAGATGTACATGTTATGTACACTCTGTTTCTTCAACTCAAAAGTAATGAACACAGCACAATAAAATACCCGAAGCTATTTAGAGCAGGAGAGGAAATATTTACGAGCAAAAATACAATAAGATCATTAAAGTAGGATATGGGGGAGGGAACCAGAGATATGAATGTTTAAAGTTTTAAATCGTAAAGCACCTAAAAAAAAGTAAAGTGTCATTGAAAACAACAGTTCATGGATGACCAGTATGTGTTTGCAATTTCTGTTGCCTGCAATAGAGTGGAGGTTGGATACCCAAAGCAGGCCACCCTAGTCAAAGGATTTACCTTCCGATTTAGTCTCTGAAATGGGAGTCAAAATCTTTTAGCGGGTTAAGGGCCACAACTGTGGCCAAGGAGGACCCCTCAAAGTCAATATATCATTGATAGAGCACCCGCTGAGGCGATCGGTTTTGGTGTTAAACTCTTTGAGTGGGACAAATGTGAATTTCATGGCCACTAAGGATTCTTTACCTGTGCAGTAGATTTACTGCCTCACTCTTGTTCAAGTTTTACCATCAAACTTAACCACTTTTTTGGAGATCAAAATCCTCTAGCGGGGCAAGAGTGAAAGCTGTAGCCGGGCAAGGCTTCACAAGGCTGGACACTTTTACTGTGAGCTCCTTTTGAACCTGTTTTGTGCATAGCAATAAGGTATGAGTGTGACAAACCTGGTTTTCTTGCCCACATATGGTGGGATTTTCTTGGGCAAAGCTCAGTATACTATCCCCACTTCTGGAGGTGGAACTAAATGATTAATCCCACTTTTCCCCAACGACTGGGAAAGATCCTTCTGGTTAGCCGTGCAGCCCATAGCTCCTCATGGCAGATTTCCAGGCAGGGCCGGACGTAGAGTGCACTGGGCGTGTCCCCCGTGAGCTGCCAGCGTGGGTGATGGGTTTGGGCCCCTGGGGGGGTCGTTTTTGTAACGGGGACGGCTATATCACCCCCTCTAACAAAATCGGCTGAAACCTGTCTTAGCATAAAGCTCTCCCGCAACCCCACCGGGGCCGGCTGAGCAGTTTGCCAGGGCTGGTTTCGGTTCCCAGTCCGGCCCTGCTTACAGACACCAAGCCTCTCACCAGAAAGCTTTCTAGCGGCTGTCTATCTTCTGTGAGCAGCTGAATCTTATTGAAGTTAGACTTTTGTATGTTTTTTGTGTCCCTGAAGAGGCCAAAATTGACCATTGGAAACTAGTTCCAGTTCTGGGGTGCAAGCAAGTGTCAGAAACTACTGCTGCCACCAGATGTGCCCATCTTCAGCTCCATAGCCATTCCCCTATTTAGGTGAGCAGAACTCCTACCTGACAGGAGTAGTTATCAGTGAACACCACGGTGTCCTTCCTGAGTCTAGAGGCAGGCCATTGTTTTCTGAGGCATTGGTTGTTGACTCTCCCAGCCACCACTGTGTATTCCAGCTTTAGAGGTGGGACGAGTCACATAATTCAGAAATGCTAATGTATATTTAAACTAAGTTATGTTTCCATTTAGGTTATCAAACATCTGATAACACAATTGAATCAGATTTTGAAAATTAAGTTGTGTTGTGAGTTCCCTATAGGGCCCACTGTAGTTCTCCCCTATCTTGGCATAACTGTAGGTTGTAGGCCGCTTTTGCTTTGCACACATTGAGAAGTAGCATGTTTGTTTTTGTGCCACGCTATTAGTTGGAATTTGGCTGCCCATGTTTTGTTTGGCTCTTCTGCTGGGATTCAGTCTGACCATTTCGAGGTCCCGGGACAAGCATGTCAGCTCTGAGCAATCTGAGATGCAGGCCAGCTAATGGCAAATGCCAGGTATGGGGCCTGAGTATAATAACAGAGATTACTGATATTTTATTGGGCAAATATTGTGAGGTTAGTGTTAGTCAAATATATCATTTGCCATGATAGGGCTTTTCCTTAAATACAGTTAACTGATAATGCTAATTACTATGTAAAGTTTTATAAATGCAGCACAGTTGCTACATAATAGAGCATGATAGTTTCAATAAATATTGTAAACTTTCCTCATGTCTTTCATTTGTTTATTATGGATATGCATGAGTGAGCGAACGAAAGATGATGATCTGTTACCACGGATCCCTGAGGGGACTGCAGCGTTGTGTTCTGGGGTGCCAACTTACCTATTAATCTGGGAAGGTTAAGAGGGGAGGTAAGGCACTATGAGCTAGTCAGGATTTGGGCCCGCAGGTACTGATGTGGTACAGTCCCTACATACAGATGCTCGGTGACCTAAGGCATAGTTCTGTTTCCAAACAGAAGTCCTGCAACAGTAGTAAATAACTTGTAATGGCCTTGCTAGCATTTAACTAGGCAAGGATCAGAATTGCATACTTTAATTATTTTAAAGTAACTGAACCTTCACAGTAAAATAGCTTTTAGACATTCAGTCACTCTGCGGGTGCACTTTTAAATATGTAGTGTGCTACTCTTTCATATCTATAGTAAGTACTCTGCCTTGTAGGCTTACAGGGTAGACCTAAGAGATGACTTATTAATGTATAAAATATTTTAATACAAGGCAAAGGCATTTTTCGTTGTCATTTGTTACTGAAGTGCTTTTAAACTGAGAGATCACAGTTCTCTTTGCAGCAACATTTTTTGTCATATGTGTGTGATGTAAATACACAATGCTGCCCCCATATCATATTTGATTCCTATGCCACTATTGTGTTTCTGCACCATTTACCATGGCCCTACAGGAAAGTTAAATTGACCAATTGGCTGAAACTTATTTTACCAATAAATTGTAGGGTCAAAGTGCACACACTGTGGCACTGAGCAGCAGTATCACAATGCAGAAAGTCCTAATATGAGCCATAATAGGGTCCAGAAAAGTAAAAAAATCTGGAGCGACCATGTAAAAAATGTAGATTTTCTAGAAAGAGGCTTTAATTGACAGTGTGAGTCAATGATAGCTAATATTCGACCAACTATCCCTTATGCAAAAGGAGACTGTCCACATTTTCATAAAAATACATTTCAAATTAAAATGAATATTTGAATAACAGTGTATACTTATTCATAAGAAAATGTCATTTGAATCTTTCACCGTGTTCAGTGAAAAGAGCATTTATGACTTGGCTCCAGGTTGATCTACTTATGACATACTGACACCCCTCTAACCCGTTACCCCCCTGGTTTTCAAATCAAATCAAAAGGCTGAGTGAATGCTTTACAGAAGTGGCTTTAGGAGCAGTACCAAACCATTTAACAGCCATATACTCTTTCTTGTACTTAGACATGCCTATTGAGTTACACTGTGCCTTAAATAGATGGACAAAACCTGTGTCCTGGTTATTCCTACATACAAACAAATAATGTGTTTTTAATCAAAGTAAATAATAGTCAATCTTAATGCATTTAACCCCTTTGCCGCGGCCGCAATTTCGCTGCAGTGTGGCACTTCCGCATTTTGGGTGGGGCCGCGTCGGCCGTTGGCCGACGGCAGCACTAGCGAGGTAGTGCTCCCGTCGGCCAACGGCCAAAAGAAGCACACAACGGGTTAAAGTACTTTATTCCTGCATGTAATTTCTGGGTCCCTTTCAGTGGAATTCAATGTAGATTGCGACTTAAAATATATAGCGAAACTAATTTAGGAAAGGCGATCATGGAAAATAATAGGGACTGCCTGTCTGATACTTAGTTTCTCTAATAATCCAGCGTATCTTTTGCTTTTATTTATTTCCGATTAGATAAAAAGACCATCGATTGTGAGTGATTTGTAACCAATATCATTGCCAAAGTTTCATGCTAGCTATTGTGCTGAAAAATATATGCAAAAGGGAGAATGGTTCTTTTATAGGCATGGGAAGGTTGGAGCCTTTGTCCTTATATCAAGTATACAAAATAACTTAGAGGGTAATGATTCAGCACAGAAAAGCAAGAGCAACTTGTTTTGATGTTATTTCTCATGTATTGTATTTACATTAGACTTTAAATAAAGTAAGAAGGACGATAAACATTGGACAATGTTTGCACTTTAGATCTAATGGTGACCTGAGTATTTCCAGCAGCGTAAAGAGAAGTGCTGAAACTCGGGATTGAATTGGATGGGGAAACATCCTTTACAACACAACTTTTACCACGCAGTGCTATTACAACGCAGGTTTTACAACGAAAACCATTACAACACATTGCGCTGGGGGGCGTTCTAGGATAGGGAATAGATTTCATTTACTATCCAACACCTTCCCTAGTGTCCACGGGGACTGGAGTTGGAATAGTAAATTAAACTATTCACTATCCAGCACCCCAAAGCGCTATGCGTTGTAATGGTATGCGTTGTAAAAACCACGTTGTAACAGCATGCGTGGTAAAAGCATGCATTGTAACGTCATACATCCAATTGGATGTGACATTCGGGCACATTTGTTCACGGTTCTTTCACTCGACTTGTGATTCCCAGTGAGTTAAAAAAAGAAAGCAAGGGTTTATGATCCAAGTAATTCGATAGAAAGAAAGATCTTTGAACGTTTGTCCCAACAGGGGTGGCTCTAGGCTCATGACGGACCTGGGCAGGGAGCGTAGGTAGGTGACCCAGGAAGAGGGGCCCTCTCCAGGGGCAAAGCTTACACATGCCTAAGGCCGCCCTTGGTCCCAAGGGTTGAATGCTGGATGGTCTGTTTCCCTTGAGTGTTGATGTGGAGGCATTTTGACACTTGTAATTCAGGGATCTCATCAGTACAGGGGCTGGATGGGTGGAATTTATGAAACAAAAGCAAAGATTCATTGAATGACTACTTATTCGTGGGCTACAATGGAGAGAAGAAAGTGCGGATTGTGATCTCAGTATGAAAAAGGTACCTGGACTTTAGGAGGTATAGTATGAGCTTTGAAAAAACTTCCTTCAAAAACATGAATTATTGATAAGGGTAAATTCTCAAAGACATAATCTATTGTGTGTCATGAACCCAAGAGACTAAGGGCATCATTAGGATGGCGGGCGGACTTTGTTCACCCGCCATCCCGATGTGAAAAGGGACCGCCCGCCATAAGTGCGGCGGTCCCGTGTGGGTGATTAGGATGCGCACGCCACACTGGTGGGAATGCCGAACATGCATGTTGTGCATTTGCATGCACAACGTGGCAGGCACCGCGTGGTGCCTGCCACGTTGCCGCGTAAGAGCAGAGTCCAATAGTTTTTTATTTTTGCTCAGGGATGTGATATTCCTATGAACGTAAAGAGGGCCATGAATAATTCTGTGTGCTTTGTCCTCAGTTGCCATGTTGTTTCCAACTGAAAACCTACAAGTTTCCCTTCTGTTTTAGTATTGTGCCCTAAAGGGACCTTCGAGATGACAGTATTTTGGAAAGGGGGTTTTGACTAACTTGTCTTCTCCCCAGGTGGCTGTAATCATGAGACTCATTCGACAATGTGCCTGTTTATTTTCGTTTTATATTTAACTGTAAGAGTTTTTATCTTACCTCATTCCTTTCCACCCAGCTTGTCAAGGGTTCCCCTAACTTGGCAACTTTTTTTGATGAGGAACGACTTAAGTCCATCCTATAGATGGAAAATATTGGTTCATGGCATTCAGGTTTTGAAGGGGATGCCGAATGAATCCAATATTTACAGATCTGTCTTCTTCCCAGTAACATTAGATAGAACGTCAATGTATTGCCATACTCTAACTGGTCCCCAACTTCGGGTGACAACCCAAAGATAATTAATTCAAGGTTTACCTCTTTTGAGTGTGCAAGAGGTCATTTACAAACTTACATATGTCCTTCCAGAAATCCTGAATGTTGGGACAGGATACAATCATATGGATGTCATCAGCATTCTTTAAGCCACATGTCTTGCAATGTACCTCCTCGGACCCCTTCAGTTTCGCTGGCCTTTTTGGTGTCCAATAGGCTTTGTGGATGGAAAAAAGATGGTTTTATCTTAAATATACTGGTTTGACCATCCTATATTATAACTGAAAGGATACTTACCAGAATTGCATTCACGGCTGGCATGACTGGCGGGTGGGGGGTGCAGGAAGTCATGCGGGGAGGGTTCATTTAAATTATTTGAAAAAAACATTACTTTAGACGACCCGATCAGGTCCCACGGCGTCTCTGCTCCTTGCAGGAAGCGGGAAGCAAGAAGCAGGCAGCATCTCCCCCCTCCCTTGACCAATCACAATGCTGCAATGGCAGCGTTGTGATTGATGGGGACAGCGCATAGCACAGACTGATTTGCATATGGCCATGTCTGAACTGGGGTGGCACATAGGGTTAACAGCAAAACACACAAGATGATGGACGGAATGTTGCACAATGGCAAAACATTCACCCCCAGTCAAAGATCTGGGTTTAATCCATTGTTATTTTGCTCACCAAGCCACCCCAGTTCAGACATGGCCATATGCAAATCAGTCTTGACCCTGTGCCTCCTGGGAACAGTCCAGCCCGAACTGCCAAGCAATGTCTTACCTGGACCGAAATCAATCATCCTAGGACCGGTTTGTGGCTATCAGCCATCTTCACCCAGGATAGTTTGACTCCAGTGGCGTAGTGAGCACGGGACCCACGTCTGGGCATACCCTTCCGACATAGGGTGAACAGCAAAACACACAAGATGATGGACGGAATGTTGCACAATGGCAAAACATTCACCCCCAGTCACAGATCTGGGTTTAATCGATCGTTATTTTGCTCACCAAGCCACCCCAGTTCAGACATGGCCATATGCAAATCAGTCTTGACCCTGTGCCTCATGGGAACAGTCCAGCCCAAACTGCCAAGCCATGTCTTCCCTGGACTGGAATCAAGCATCCTAGGACCGGTTTCTGGCTATCAGCCATCTTCAGACAAGATAGCTTGACTTTAGTGGCGTAGTGAGCACGGGACCCACGTCTGGGCATACCCTTCCCACATAGGGTGAACAGCAAAACATACAAGATGATGGACAGAATGTTGCACAATGGCAAAACATTCACCCCCAGTCACAGATCTGGGTTTAATACATCGTTATTTTGCTCACCAAGCCACCAAGTAATGCAAAAACAACAGTGTGTATTGCTGTTCACCCTATGTGGGAAGGGTATTCCCAGACGTGGGTCCCGTGCTCACTACGCCACTGGAGTCAAGCTATCCTGGCTGAAGACGGCTGATAGCCAGAAACTGGTCCTTGGATGCTTGTTTCCAGTCCAGGGAGGACCTGGCTTGACAGGTCGGGCTGGACTGTTCCCATGGGGCACAGGGTCAAGACTGATTTGCATATGGCTGAGTTCAAACTGGAATGACACGGTGAGCAAAAAAACGATGGATTTTGTCCCAGATCTCTGTACTGGGGTGAATGTATGACATTGTTCTGCATTCTGTCCATCAACTGTTGTTTTTGCATTTGTCACCCCAAGTGGGACGGGTATGCTCAGACGTGAGTCCCGTGCTCTCCATGTCACTGTAATCAAGCTATCCAGGCTGATGAGGGCTGAAAGCCCGAAACCGGTTCTTGGATGCTTGTTTCCAGTCCAGGGAAGACCTGGCTTGGCAGTTCGGGCTGGACTGTTCACATGGGGCACAGGGTCAAGACTGATTTGCATCTGGCTGGGTTCAAACTGAAATTACATGGTGAGCAAAAAAACGATGGATTTAGGCCCAGATCTCTGTACTGGGGTGAATGTATGACATTGTTCTGCATTCTGTCCATCAACTGTTGTTTTTGCGTTTACTAATAAAAACAGCATGAGAGCAGTGCTTTCATTGACTGAGGAGTGTGATCCCTAGTTTCTGCATGCCTGGCAAGCTCAGCGCTTCAGTGCAGCCGGGCAGGGTGCACGGTGAGAGTGGATTTTATAGAGTCAACCTGGCATAAAATCGCTCATCAAGGCTTCCTGTAAGAACACTGATCGTACCATCATTATGATGATACTAACCTTGTAAAGTGAGAACCCATTTTCTGAAAGAAGGGAACCATGAATTTAGTGTTGCAGGTAGATGTGAAAGGCACGTCATGAGTGCGCGCATTAATGATTAAATGAAGGTTTTTTAAACTGTTGAACCTCTGCGTAACCAGTTAATGCAGGCGTTGCAGAGAGCATCATTTCTCACAGACACGTCCTTTGCATTAACGCACGTGGTTGTGAATGACATTCACAATCACGTTAGTGCAAATGTGAATGATGAAGCTTGTGGTGTTCACTCGCTCAGAAGGACAGAAAGTGATTTATTCATGCTTGCTAGCATCGAAAGTTAGACACAGCAGCAATGATGTACATTTCACAATATTGTTGCAGTTGTTACCTTTACATAGTTTATTCGGGTTCTTTTTCTACATTTGATCACTTACAGTAACTTAACATGTGCTCTTGTGACATCTTAAGACATTAGCAAGTGGACAAGTGACATGGCTGAGAAGTGTGTAAACAGGCACAATCTGTCACCAAGACACAAAACGCTAGGTGCGACAGTAAAGAGAGAAAAAAATATGAGTGTTCAGTTTCGTCCCCCTGGTCACCCAATGCAGTTGGAACATTTACATCGTTGTACAGAAGGCAAGCAACTCACGTCTCAGTTCTTTGCACTGTACAATTTGCTCACTACAGTAACTCCTAAGCATAGTTAATGCAGTAAGATATGAGACAGTTTTTAATGTGTTCAAATAATTTAAGATTGCCCTCTGACAATTTCTTCCAGGCTTTCTCAAATGTGCTTAAAAATGCAGCATTGGCCACTCTTTTTCAAAATACATTTCTCAGAGGGAGAACACCTTTCCATCCCAAATATTCCTTTAGTCGGTGTGGCATAATTGTAATCCCCAACTTTTATGCTGCACCACTTTGAAATGTCACCAGCCGCCACTGTGCTGCACATGGCCAAAGTCTGTGGCTGCTACCTGGGGATACAGCAAAACAATGGGGGTGACCATGCAAAAATAGAATCACTTTCCCACAGATGGTTGACCTTCATCAGCCCGTACTCCATTGGACCATGTGAGGAAAATGTTGGGAATGAAGCCAAAGTAGGCTGTGTCGCCAACATAGTTTTGGTCCACCTGCCTCTAAATGAGGCAGGTAGACCGGCAGTTTGATGGACATGGTATTCCTTCACCATTACAGCGGGAAACGGCCACTACAACGCGGCCGTTTCAATGAAAACCTTAACCACGCATGCATAACAACGCATGCGTGGTTACAACGAAAGCCTTTACCACGCATACGTTTACTACGAGGTACGTAGTAAAGGTATGTGTGGTAAAGGGTACAATTAAAAAAAGGGGGATTGGGGGGCTTCCCCCCCAAAAAAAACCCACTAACCTTTAGTTGAGTTGTGCAGGCAATCGGCGTATTAGAGGAAGGAAACGGCCGTTTTTTATTTACGACGTCACCACGGAAAAATACGTGGAGAAGGATATGCGTGAAAATAGTATTCCGTTGTAACGCATGCGTGGTAAAGGCATGCGTTACAACGGAGTTCGTTGTAAAAACATACAACCCATTACAGCAGAGTACTCCCTCCACAGAACTTTAAATTTGCCTTAAAATCTCTACAAACATGCAGATTCTTGCTTTCTTCAAAACACTCAAATATCTCAGCAAACATTTTTTTCAATTTCAGCTTTTCATTCCATCTTGCTAATGGTCAAATAGGGGCATATTAGCAAGAACCTCATTTAAATTATCGCAGTTTTAGCGGCAGGAAACTGCCGCTAAAACGGCGATAATAGGCTTGCTAATATGCGTTATAGTATTCCAATAGAAGCCCAGGTTAGATGTGCAGGACATCTAACCTAGGCTTCTATTGAAATTCTATAACACATTTTAGCAAGCCCATTATCGCCGTTTTAGCGGCAGTTTCCTACCGCTAAAACTGCGATAATTTTAACGTGGTTCTTGCTATCATGCCCCTAAGTTCCCAGCAAAAGATACCTGAGCAGTTCTGCACAACACAAGCTCTACTGTCTGTAGCCCATATCTAAGTCCCAGAATTTTTCAGGTAATTCATACACTGAAATTGCAAAAAACTGAAAACCACAGATCTATTCTGTGCCAGCCAAAGGGTCACATTACGGTTCTTAAAGTTAATATATATGACTAGTATTTTATCTGAGTTTATTCATGAGCTTTAGAGAACAGAAGTCGGAAAAAACAAACGTAATCCCTGCGAAATGTTTTTGACTTTTACACTCTCCATTTTATACATTAACTTTGAGAAATTCCAAGTTACATGTATGAACCCTACACACTTTGGGCCTCATTTACAAGAAAGTGCTGCAGCGTGACAACACAAGCCATTTGGCTGTGCCACGCTGCAGCACTTTCAAAGCACTAGGATGCAACATATTTAAAATAATATGCCGCATTCCTGTGCTCTCCCCGGCGCAGGCGCACAATGGGCTGCCATGTGATGATACAGGCACCCTTCCCCATGGTGCAAGGATGCCTGCTTCACGGGGATGATTCTGTATGTGCAAGAAAGGTTCCTTTCCTGCACATAAACAAACTGAAATGGCTTTTCCAACTTCTATGTGCGCTGCATTAGCACACATAGAACTTGCAAAACGTAACTTTTTTAATGATTGCTTATGTGCAGGAAGGGGCACCTTCCTGTACATAAACAATCACCAAAGGTGATTTCCTCATTCTATGTGTGCTGCATAATGCAACAAGCATAGAAAGAGGGAAAAAACTAGGAGAAATTAATGCATTTCTCCTGGTTGTGCCTCCTGAGAGAGCACAAATCTGAAAAATGTATAAGTACACCATATTTACAAGCACCTAGTATTAGCTTAGTGTGGAATATACAAGAGTGTCAATTTATATAGTGAAAATATATGAGTGTTTGTTTTAATTAGAATAGATGCATATATAAGTGTGGAAAACTAATGTAGAGGTTGTAGAAATGTTAAAATGAGGTTGGAGTCACACGTTAGATGAATAAGTGAAAACGAAATGTAATTCTGCAAACCATGAAAATGTGTAGGCCACATGGCATTTCACAGGAAACGAAAGATGCTGCTACACTTTTAGTGACGTGGATTCTAATGTCATTTGAGTGCAAATGTATTATTAGGCATAGTATTGAAGTATATGTTTTACATAGATGTGTTGCATTATATTATAGTAATATGTGTAAAATACTGTTTAAACCAAAGAAAGGAAATGTTTTAGAGGGAAGAGACCTGCTTTATGTAAATCAATTAGGCCTGAAAAGACCAAGTCATTCTCTTTGATCTAAAATGTGCTCGTTAGGGGAAAGTTGTGCTAGGCACTAACTGAGAATTCTTATACATGTTTTATGGTCTTAGATATGGTAGAGACTGGAATTTGGGGCCTACCGAGAGAGTGTCTGTTTGCAGGTGCAAGGGGAACTTAAATCAGAAATAATGAATAGGCCCCTGTTCAGAAATGCCAGGCACAGGCCTGTAGGAGTCTTCAGGAATTTTAGGGGGTACCGCTTGGACGGAGAGAAGCCTGGGAAGCAAGGTCAACTTTAATGAAGAGTCCAGAGGAGCACCAGGACGGGATTTGCCGCTCAAAACTGCACCACGTGAGAGGCGTCTCAAGGGGCGTTCCTATTGGAAATGTGATTTGGTATTAGGGATAGCACCACGGGGAGGAGTTAGAGCAGATGATCTGAGAAGCCTAAGAGAGCGGATGGGTAGGCAGATAGAGAACTAACAGACTTCAATTTTGAGACAAAGACCAAGGGAAGAGTGTGATCTTCTTTGGAAGTCACCACTGCTGACACCTTTTTAGGTAAAGATCTTGTTAAGTAGGGATGTCACTTAGTTTAGTGTAGGGACAGACTAACTTGTATTTTTTTCTTTTCTGTAAATGACTCTCAGGTTGCAACTCACAGCGATTCTTGCAACACTTATGCTTTTTGAGATAGTATTGATAATTTCCTTTTGCCGATTGAGAATATTTAGAGAGTACCTTTTTGTATTAATACCTGTATACCTTTTGAATCTTATTCTGAGATGTTTGTATCTCCAGATACTTTTGGCTTTGAATTAAAACTTTTTAACCTTTCCCAGTGGTAAGTGGTTCTTTAGAGTGGTCTAAGTTCCTAATTGACTAACCTAGTAGTAGATTGTCTTTTACTCAATGACAGGTACCAACGATTCAGTCGACATGATTAGGGATCTGGTAAGATAACTAGTGACCAGAAACCCCGCGTTAACAGTTGGTAGCAGTGTAGGATGGTTATCTTCTTGAGGAAGGTAATCTAGGCTAGGTTAGCTTACCCCAAGGCCCCTAGTGCTAGACATCGAGAGATGAGCAGCGGAAGAATCTCGTGCCGAAGAAGGTGCTGACGGTGCGAGAAAAGCAGCAGTATCGGAGGAGAGTGAGTATAACAAGGGTCATGCGTGAACAGATTGCGGTGTTTTGTGTTGTATTTGTATTGTAATGTCTTGCGGAGTTGAATGCCTGTAGCGTGATTGTGAGAAGGTTGTGAGCGCGCGCAGCCTGGTAAAAATCTTAAGTTCAAGGTAGAGCTTAAGTGGTCCGGGTGTATCGAACACTCAGAGTAATTGCCAACCATAGTACGGAGGTCATGAGGTACCATTGACCGCCGCAGAACCGAGATAGGGGGAGTGCAAGAGTGAGTGTGTGAGTAACGGACGCTGGTCGAAAGTTACTGTGTGTAAGTAACCTATCAGAGAAGGCGATTGTCTGGACATAAACGGAAAGACATTTCGCCAGTTAAGGTGACAATTACAGATTGACTGTGGGCGTACAGTCAAAGAAAAGTGATCGCTTGGACGGAAGTAATCATTTTTCGAAGTATGAATGGGACGCATGCATAAACGCGGAGACGAGCTGAAAAAGGAGGGGAACTGCTGCGAAGGGGGACGAGTGACGTCGGCAAGAGCCGCGCTGAGATAGGGTGGATAGTGGTGTGACGTCGGCAAGAGCCGCGACGGGATTGGGCGGCTGGTGCGACGTCAGTGAGAAGTCGCGTTCTGATAGGCCAGTTGGCGAGAACCGAGCTGAGATTGGTGGATTGTCATCAGGAAGTAAACAAACCGGAGAAAACAGAAACTAGTAGATTGAAAATGAAGTGTTTTAAATGTTTGAAGGATATTTTTAAGAGAAAAAGGAGAGAGTCTTTTTACGGGCAAGAGGCACCGCCAGAGGGTACACCGGCTCATTATATGGCAGCGAATGTTGGGCTGCATACGATATTATGGATTGGGTACTGGAACAAGCTTACGGAAGGGAACGAGGAAATGCAATTCCCAAAGTATGGGACGTTTAAGTTAGAGGTGTTACATCGGCTAAAAGCAACCATGTCCTCATTGAAACCCCCGCCTAGACCAACCCAGTTTGAGGCCCTTAACGCATGGATTAGGGCGGCGCACGATAGGAATTTGAATAGGCGTCAAGAAAGGCTGACGCGATCGGTAAGAGCAGTGAGAGATTCCAAATGGGATGAGGACGCCAAGAGGTGGAGGGTACAGGCTATTGAG
The DNA here is from genome assembly GCF_964261635.1 of Lissotriton helveticus. Taxonomy (NCBI): domain Eukaryota; kingdom Metazoa; phylum Chordata; class Amphibia; order Caudata; family Salamandridae; genus Lissotriton; species Lissotriton helveticus. The sequence continues at coordinate 1,097,979,471 of NC_136057.1, read as the reverse complement.
GTGGATAAGTTGTACCCAGTGAGAGAGGTAGCAGGAGGAAAGAACCTCATGGAAGAGGATGAGGAGAGCGACTCGGAGGACAACTTGATAAATAGATTGCTGATAGATAGACCGCCTCCGAGAGTTGGGGAGATTGAAAGTGGAGGACTCGCAAGGGAAGGTGGGGCTGCCATAGATGGGTATGTACCACTTCCTACATCGGAATGGACACCTATCAAAAGTGGGGAGACACCTCAACATAGTACAGCACAGAGTGTAGTCGGAAGGTTTGTGGTACAGAAAACGCCAACCGCAGAGAGGGCTGAAACCTTTGGATTGCCAGATGCTCTCCAAGTACCCGTTACCATAGGACCCATAGTATCGATTTACAACCCAGAGAATGGGAGAGAGGAAGAACAGATACGGTTAGACAGTGAAAGGGTTGAGATGGAAAGGAGGAATAACACGTCAAATGCCTGGAAGCAATTGCCAGGACCGGTAACGTGGAACACCCCATTCGAGCCAACAGTGAGTCCCGCGACAGAGCAGGGGGGTCAAAGAGGACCGATGGACCTAAGGGGACCCCGTCCGAAATCCTTTAAAGAGTTAAGAGTCGACTTGAGAGAATGGGATGGGTCCGCAGAAACGCAGAGCAGTAGGTCAAGAGCAGAAGCTGAGTGGGGAAATCGAGGCAATGGGACAGTATCTCACTGCGGGGCTAGCGAAAGCAGTCAGGGACGTGAGGGTCAAAGCCAGGAGAACAGAGGAGTAATACGTCCTAATGATGGGAGGGACCAGCAGGAGCGAGAAGGTAGAAGCATGGAGTGTGAAGAGATGTCTCGGCTCTTTGAAAAGGGTGGAGATCAAATGGTACTAGCATACAGAGATAGGTTTAGGTGCACTCATCACGCGCCAGGGGAGAATGTGCAACACTGGAATAGGGGGAACAATGAAAGATCTTGCCATACATCGGATGATCAGAGGTCACAGACCAATTGTGAAGAAAGGGGGAGTAATGGAATGTCTTACCATGAACCCAGAGAATCCAGGCATGAAGGGGAAGGTGGGACTATGAGGCACAATGGAGTGTTTCATCATCCACCCAGAGAGGACGGAACAGCATGGGACCTGGAGGGGTGGGAGCATGGGAGGACTCCACGTAACTCACCTGAGCCCAGACGTAAGACTCGGAGCTGGGATGGGAAAGATGTGAATGGACCCCCTAGAGCTAGCGTACTGAAAGCTACAATAAAGGCGGAAAGACTTGATGTCACCAGTTTGAAATCTGATTTGGATGAGATTATACGGTACGTTGCCATTAGAAAGGATTGAGTTATACGAGCAAGATGAGCTGCTGTTCATAGCAAAGGATGTTACTCGGAAGGCGAGAGCGACTCATGAGAAACTGTCTGAACTGGCAGACAGGTACATGGTAGATTTGTCCAGAACAAAGACCCTACAGAGTAACCATAGGTTACAATACTCAGATCAAGACTTAGATGAGAAAAGAACTACAGGGTTAAAGACACACATAAGGGAACTAATAGCAGGAATAAGAGCGTGGAGGGATCTGGACAAATGGGAGGAGAGATGGTCCAAAAGGGGAACTGTTAGGCGGTGTGCGAATGGGACGTCTCCTGAGGGAAGGTTGATGCAGATGGAGGCATTCCCTTTGAGAGAAATATCAAATGGGAATTATGTACATGTGCCCTGGAGTAGAGGAGATTTAGCTGCATTTACCAACTCATTCCCGAAGTTAAGGGATAATCCAGTAGAGTGGTATAAGCAGGTAGAAAGGTTTGTAAAGATCTCGAAAGTATTGTGGATTGATTTGAACACTTTGTTTGACATTGTGGTCCCATCTGACTTGTGGATATCGTGCAAGACTAGTGTTGAATGGCCAACTACTGAACCAGTGAGGGATGCTCAGACAAATGGACCGTCTGAAATTGTCATGCAAAAGTATGAAAGGGTAATAGCTTGGCTGAAAGATAAGGTACCACCCCAGGACATAGATTGGGTAAAAATAGACCGAACAAGACAAGAACCAAAGGAGACAGTTCATGAGTTCTATGAAAGGTTGTTGAAAACATTCAAACAATACAGTGGACTCGATGTAATGGATCCCAAAGATATAGGACAGTTTGTGTCAAAGTTTGTTTTGGGGTTGAGACCTGATATTTGTTTGATGATTCAGCAACATTTAATTTGTTGGCAAAACAAACCACTAGATGAAATTTTAAGGTATGCCAGATACTGTAGCGATGAGATAGATTCCAAGACAAAGAAAATGAAGGAGAAGCTGATGGTGGTACAGATGCAGTCAGCCGGAAAGGGCGGACAGCAGAAACAGGGAACGGGGACAATGGGACGGAAGTCGAATGGTCAGAACAAGGATAGTGAAGAAAGTCAGAGACCTAGAATAGATTTTGCCACTTTAAAGAAAACGACAAAGTGCCACCAGTGTCACCAGGTGGGACATTGGAGACGCGAGTGTCCCTTTAACCCTGAAAGTGGAGAACTAGAAATAGAACAGGAGGTTCAGGAGGTTCCAGTTCAAAGGGCGACAGTCTCAGGAAGCAAGGTGGTCAAAGGGGGGACTTCGGCTCCACGAGCTCAGTTTCCACAGCCACCGAAGATTGCGACAGGGGGAAAAGTCTATAAACAAATGCCTCTTTTTATTGAAGAAGAAAAATTTTATTACATTGACCCAATGACCGGTCAACGTGTGAACAGAGAAGAGGACTGTACCCTCGGGGCAGTTCTAGAAGTAGATCAGAGAGGGCCATTTGTTGAGGCAGAGGTAGCAGGGTGCCAGATGACATTCTTGGTGAATACTGGAGCTACTCGATCAACTCTGAGATCAGCAGTGGTTCCTGACCTACCAATGTCGGGGGAAACAATTCAAGTGGTTGGAGTCGCAAATAGAAGAATGACTAGTCCTTTGACAGAACCAGTGTCAGTGAAAATAGGGAATTACACAAATGAACATCAGTTTGTGGTATGTGATTCTAGTCCTGTATGTCTGTTAGGGAGAGATTTGTTGTGCAAATTGAATTGCACCATATACTGCACCCCTCAGGGTGTGGAGGTACAGACCGCAGATGATGATGCTACCTTTAAGATTGCCAATGAGAGAACATGTATAGAACTGTATCCTACTCTGACTGTGGAAGACCTTCCTTGTGACCTAAGAGATGCTGTCTCAGCTGAAGTGTGGGATTTTACTGGGGAAGAGATAGGACTGATCAAAGGGGTGGAACCAGTGAAGATCATGATAAAACCAAACGCTGAATTTCCAAGAACGCCTCAGTATAAACTGTCCCAGGAAACGATTGCAGGAATAAAACCTGTGATTGATTCAATGATTCAACAGGGAATACTGAAAGAAATCGTGGGTAGTCCATGTAACTCCCCGATTATGGGTTTGCAGAAACCTAGTGGGAAGTTCAGAATAGTTCAGGACCTTCGAAAGATTAACAACATAGTGGTTTCATGTTGTCCAGTGGTACCGAATCCTTCAGTGATACTGTTTCAAATACCATTCCAAGCTGAGTGGTTTACAGTGATAGACCTTTGTCAAGCCTTCTTTTCCATCCCATTAGATGAGGACAGTCAGTATCTTTTCGCATTTAAAATGGAAGATCGCGCCTTAACATGGTGTCGAATTCCACAAGGGTTCACAGATAGCCCTTCGATCTTCAGTCAGCTGTTGAAGAAGAACCTTGAAAGTCTGGTATTGCCGCAGAACTCGGTTCTGGTCCAGTACATAGACGACCTACTTGTTGCGTCAGAAACAGAGGAAGCGTGTAAGGAAGACACCATTGCTTTACTGAATCATTTAGCGGAGAATGGACATAAGGTATCTCCGAACAAATTACAGTACTGTCTGACAGAAGTACAGTATCTGGGTCACCGAATTGAGAAGGGGAAGCGCAAGGTGTCTCCAGACAGGATAGAGGCCATCATGAAAATGAATGCGCCAACGACACAGAGAGAAGTTAGGATGTTCTTAGGAATGGTTGGTTACTGCCGACAGTGGATAGCTAACTTTTCACTGAAAGCAAAACCTTTACAGAAACTGACGCACAAGGAGGTGAGTGATCCGGTACCATGGGACAACGAGTGCCTAATGGCGTTCCTACAGCTGAGAGAGGATTTGTGTCGTGCTCCGGCTTTGGGAATGCCAGATTATGAGAGGACTTTCTCATTATACTGCTGTGAAAGAGAAGGATGTGCGTTATCAGTGTTGGTGCAAGTACACGGAAATGCCCGTAGACCAGTTGCATATTTTTCGGCTACATTAGATCCGGTAGCCGCAGCGTTGCCCGGATGTCTTAAATCCGTTGCTGCAACAGGTGTCAGCATTGAGAGGTGTGAGAACATTGTTATGGGACACCAATTAGTGGTGTATGTACCGCATTCGGTAGAATTGTTAATGACAAGGACCAAGACGCAGCACTTGACCAATAGTAGGCTCACGTGCTATGAGCAAGTTATTCTTGCTGCAGAGAACGTGACCCTTAAGAGGTGCTCGGTCTTGAATCCTGCTACATTGATGCCACTTCCTAATGATATAGAAGGCGAAGAATGTGAAGATCACGATTGCCTAGATGTGACTGAACTATGCACGAAGCCCAGACCAGATATTGTGGATGAGCCATTGATCGACCCTGACGAAATTTACTTTGTTGATGGTTCATGCTTAAGAGACGATACTGGTCGGTTGAGAGCAGCTTATGCTGTTTGCACCATTACTGGAGTTGTGGAAGCCGCTTGCCTGGAAGGAGTACACTCCGCTCAGGTAGCAGAAATCATTGCATTGACAAGTGCCTGTATAGCAGGTAGCAAAAAGAAAGTCACCATCTTTACCGATAGCCAATATGGTTTCGGTGTAGTTCATGATTTCGGGCAATTGTGGTCTCAGAGGGGTTACATGACCTCCTCTGGTTCGCCAATCAGAAATGGGGAATTTGTACGACTACTGTTAGAAGCATTGCAAGGTCCAGCTGAAATTGCAGTGGTCAAGTGTACAGCTCACACTAAAAATACAGATTTTGTGTCACAAGGAAACAGATATGCAGATGAAGTTGCCCGCTATTGTGCGGAGCAAGGGTATACTTTCACGGAGGTGGAAGTAGGCGGGGCAAAGGAAAAAACAGAAGTCAATATGATATTAGAGACCGTAGATACATGGGAAGATCTGAAACAAATGCAAGAAAATGCACCTGAGTCAGAGAAAAGGTCCTGGGAAGCAGCAGGTTGTGTGAGAAGTGAAATGGATTTTTGGGTTTCAGCAGATGGAAGAGCAGTGTTACCAGAGGAATTAGTGAGTCCAATGGCACGACAAATACATGGTCCGACACACTTAGGAAGGGATGCCATGCTGAGAGTATTTAGGCAAACTTGGTATTGCCCAAAATTCAGGATTGCAGCAGAAGCAGTTTGTAGGAGATGTGTCACATGTCAGCAACTGAATGTAGGGAAAAGAACACCAGTTACCATGAGTCACATTGGGAGGTCTGGGGGGCCTTTCAACAGAATGCAATTAGATTTCATTGAAATGCCTAGAGTCAACCGCCTTAGGTATGTGTTGGTGGTCGTATGCATATTTTCCAGGTGGGTCGAGGCATACCCTACACGTAGGTGCGATACACTCACCGTAGCAAAACTGTTACTTAGAGAATTGATCCCGCGCTACGGGGTGCCAGGCTCTCTGGAATCTGATCGAGGAACACATTTTAACAGTGAAATTGTGAAGATGCTCTGTGCCGCATTGAACATTGATCAGAAGTTGCACTGTAGCTATCGACCAGAGGCTTCAGAAATTGTGGAGCAGATAAATGGGACACTAAAGTGTCGAATTGCCAAAGTGTGTTCTTCAACTTCCTTGAGTTGGCCAGATGCTTTGCCTTTAGTGTTGATGAGCATGCGCAGCACACCCGACCGGAGGACAGGTCTCTCTCCACACGAGGTGCTGATGGGGAGGGCAATGAGGCTTCCTTCTGTACCAACTGCGACACTATTAAACATTACAGATGACCTGATCCTGGATTACTGCAAAGGACTGTCTGACGCCATTCATTCTATGTCCTTCCAGGTACAGGCTGCTGAGGTCCCATCTTCAAGAGAGTTGTGTCATGACCTGTGCCCAGGAGAGTGGGTGCTGGTGAAGAAACACGTCGGGAAAAACTGCCTAGACGTGCGCTGGAGAGGACCTTTTCAGGTCATACTGACCACGAATACGGCTATCAAGTGTGGAGGCCTGCCGAATTGGATCCACGCTTCCCACACCCGAAGAGTTCCAGCACCCCTGGAAGAAACAGCTCCTCTCACAGATGAGAATCCAGCTGAAGACGGTGAACCATTAGAGGGGACCAGTCAAGCTGTGGGGGTGTCTGAAGAAGTTGGGAGCGTTGCAGATCCAGAAGAAGAAGGGCAAGGCGGTAGCGAAACGGAAGCTGCAACAGAAGGAGAGAGCAGTTGTGAATGTGATTTGGAAACAGGTCAGGAACAGAGTGATCAGGAACCGAGCAGGAGGGAAAGCAATAGGAGAACAAGAAGTGGGGCAGCTACTTGGCCTTAAAGAAGAAGGAGGCCGAGCCTGAAGCTAGCTCGAGAAGAAACTCTTGCTCCTATATCCGAAGATTCGGATCTGGAAGAAGGTGTATCGGACCAAGAGCAGGAGGGTCTAAGGAGATCAAGGAGAGTACGAGTGCCTAGCAGAAGATACTCTACACCTGAGTGGACCTACCTCGCTGCAGATGTCCGAGGGACGCAGAGCTGGGAGGGTGAGGGAAGTGACCCTGACCAGAACTGACCCAATCATCACAGTGGAAATAAGATTTCTGTTGCCAGGATTGGAGGTTGAAAGACTGCTGACACTCAACATCGTCTATCCTCCTCTCCTGAGTGGAATAAGAAAATTGATATTTGAGACTGTTGAGTTTCCGTGTTGCTGTTCAAGGAGTCCAATACTGGAGGGAGTCCTTCTCCGTATGGAAATATTTGAGCTAGTGGTGGAACTTCTGGGACCACGCATAGTTTCAGATTGCTAAAAAGACTTTGATAAAGAACATTTGTTAATACAGATCAAAAGGATAACCTAGTGCCAAATGTAAGAAGACAGAAACTATGGACTTCCATTTTAGTGAATGGAGAAGGGCTAGAATTGTCTATTGCTGCAGAACTTAATGACTGTTCTTGCGGGAGAGAATTGTCAGCTTCCAAGAGTGGTTCAAAGAAAGACATTGTGGTTCAAATGAAGAGAGTCCTTGTGCAAAGCAAAAAAGACATTAAGAAGAAGTAAGAGACATTGCTGAGAACAACAAACAGAGCTACACTGTTTGAGATCATGGAGACTGGCAACCCGAACCGCAGGGCAAAATGCATAGTAGGCACACTTTTAGTGTTAGTGATTTTTCTTATAGTTTTAGTAGTTACTGTATCATATATAGTGGGACATGAGAACGTAACAAAGACAAGATCAGAAACAAAGAAAGCATCCACACAAAAGCCTATCACTGTTGCTGAGGTAAAAAGAGAAAACACTGAGAAAGAAAAGGCTTTGCTAGATGCTGAGATCAAAAGATTACATGTTGACGAATCACAGGGGAACTTTAGGTCAAATGCTTATGCCAAATTGCTTTACGAATACATTGATGCCATGGAGGCGAAGATTTGCTACGTTTGTATGCAATTACCAGCTTCTGTGGATGAGGGTATCAGATACCATCATCTTCCATTGACGTATGGAATCACATGTAGTTTGTTGTTGAGCATATTTTATGGACGAGATGGATTCGAGTATTATTTCTCGAATTTTGACTCGACATTGCCAGAGGTCCCAAATTATAAGCATCTGAATAAATGGGACTATTACAAGAGCGAAGACAGGTTACAGAAATTTTTCATTCCATGGAAAACGTTAGATACTTCACATGCCCGAAGAAATAATCTGACTTGTCAAGTGTCAGAAATTGAGAAAAAGTTTATAGGGCAGGTGGATACTAGATACAGGAGGCAAAAGATTCTAAAAGCTTCAGGACAGTGGGAAACAGATTGGACTAAGGAAGAAAGGATACATCAAAGAAAGGGTAGCTTTGGTCCAATTGCTTTAGACAAGGAGAAACGGGGGAAACTGTGCATTCACAGGAGTTACTCCTATTATGAGAATCTGTATGTAGGTCAAGTCAGTTGTGAACATGCTTTCCAATTGGAGTACTACTCCAAGGATTTTTTGAAGGAGATGCAAGCAATTCCAAATGTATATTTTGTATGTGGAAGAAATGCATATGTGAAGCTACCAGATAATTGGTACGGATCATGCTATTTAGCAATTGTCTTCCCCAAAATATACCATGTTGAGAATTTAGAAACGACAAAGAGAGGAATACCAACAAGAGGGAGAAGAGGTCTAGGTGCTGAAGAGGTAGTTGGGGATGTATTTGGTGCTGCATTCCCTCTCTTGGGATTGATACTGAATGACATCAAAATTAGAAGATTGGCTACAGTCGTAGATAGGTTATCTGCCAGTACTGCTAGATCCTTAATGCTGGTGGAGGGAGAGATGCAATCGATAAGAGCAATGGTTCTTCAGAACAGACTTGCTTTAGATGTTCTGTTAGCCAAAGAGGGCGGAGTCTGTAAGGCCTTGAAGGTCCAGGAATGTTGTACTTACATTCCAGACAATTCAAAACCTTTGGAGAAGTACATACGAAATATTACTGCAATTCACCATGAAATTGAGGATCTGACAAAGATAAACGTGGGGGAGAAAGTAGGTAAAGGGATGGGTAATGTTGGAGGTTGGTTTGCCAACCTAGGAAAGGGTATCGTTTGGTACATATTGAAACCCATCATCATAATTGTGATTTGTGTAATCACTTTGTGGGGATTGGTGCGACTGTACAAATGGTATAGAGCAAACAGGTTGCAGAGATCCATGAGGGAACAGGAGAAAAGATTGACTGCGATGCAGGATACACAATATAAGAGTCTGAAGGCTCTAGAGACAATGAAACGAGGGGGTATTGCAACAACTTCAATCTGAAAGATCCTACATTTTAGGGATGTTGTTTTGATGGTGATGACTCCTGAAAGTCATCAAAGGGGGGACTGAGAGAGCACAAATCTGAAAAATGTATAAGTACACCATATTTACAAGCACGTAGTATTAGCTTAGTGTGGAATATACAAGAGTGTCAATTTATATAGTGAAAATATATGAGTGTTTGTTTTAATTAGAATAGATGCATATATAAGTGTGGAAAACTAATGTAGAGGTTGTAGAAATGTTAAAATGAGGTTGGAGTCACACGTTAGATGAATAAGTGAAAACGAAATGTAATTCTGCAAACCATGAAAATGTGTAGGCCACATGGCATTTCACAGGAAACGAAAGATGCTGCTACACTTTTAGTGACATGGATTCTAATGTCATTTGAGTGCAAATGTATTATTAGGCATAGTATTGAAGTATATGTTTTACATAGATGTGTTGCATTATATTATAGTAATATGTGTTAGTTAAAATACTGTTTAAACCAAAGAAAGGAAATCTTTTAGAGGGCAGAGACCTGCTTTATGTAAATCAATTAGGCCTGAAAAGACCAAGTCATTCTCTTTGATCTAAAATGTGCTCGTTAGAGGAAAGTTGTGCTAGGCACTAACTGAGAATTCTTATACATGTTTTATGGTCTTAGATATGGTAGAGACTGGAATTTGGGGCCTACCGAGAGAGTGTCTGTTTGCAGGTGCAAGGGGAACTTAAATCAGAAATAATGAATAGGCCCTTGTTCAGAAGTGCCAGGCACAGGCCTGTAGGAGTCTTCAGGAATTTTAGGGGGTACCGCTTGGACGGAGAGAAGCCTGGGAAGCAAGGTCAACTTTAATGAAGAGTCCAGAGGAGCACCAGGACGGGATTTGCCGCTCAAAACTGCACCACGTGAGAGGCGTCTCAAGGGGCGTTCCTATTGGAAATGTGATTTGGTATTAGGGATAGCACCCCGGGGAGGAGTTAGAGCAGATGATCTGAGAAGCCTAAGAGAGCGGATGGGTAGGCAGATAGAGAACTAACAGACTTCAATTTTGAGACAAAGACCAAGGGAAGTGTGTGATCTTCTTTGGAAGTCACCACTGCTGACACCTTTTTAGGTAAAGATCTTGTTAAGTAGGGATGTCACTTAGTTTAGTGTAGGGACAGACTAACTTGTATTTTTTTCTTTTCTGTAAATGACTCTCAGGTTGCAACTCACAGCGATTCTTGCAACACTTATGCTTTTTGAGATAGTATTGATAATTTCCTTTTGCCGATTGAGAATATTTAGAGAGTACCTTTTTGTATTAATACCTGTATACCTTTTGAATCTTATTCTGAGATGTTTGTATCTCCAGATACTTTTGGCTTTGAATTAAAACTTTTTAACCTTTCCCAGTGGTAAGTGGTTCTTTAGAGTGGTCTAAGTTCCTAATTGACTAACCTAGTAGTAGATTGTCTTTTACTCAATGACAGGTACCAACGATTCAGTCGACATGATTAGGGATCTGGTAAGATAACTAGTGACCAGAAACCCCGCGTTAACACTCCCTACGCATAGCATTCAGACGCATTTCCAGGTTTACGATTTCTCTTAGATCTGGAAATGTGTCATGTTCCATGGGTGTTGCGTGGGAACACCCACAGCAACACCCATGGAACGACCCTTTCACGCAAAGTGCTGCGTGTCAAGGGCCGTATTTACAAGGACAGAAAAAGTCATGCAGGGTGGCTTTTCCTGCCCTTGTAAATATAGGGCAGTAAAATGCGCCGCTGGTGTCTCACAAAAAGTGATGCACCGGCGGCGCAAGAGGCTTGTAAATAAGCCCCTAGAAACACAAAAAAATAAATACGCAGGCACGCAACTCAGAGCTGATCCAACCAGCACTGCTCTTCACAAGTGGGACCCAGATTCTACTGCAAGACTGACTTCTGCATCCAACAAAGGGAGAGGATCTGGCACTAAGACCAGAGCTGACTGACGACTTTTAAACTGGGGAACCAGGTTCGAGTTTTGTTGTCAACTACACATCCTGTAATTCAGGGCACATCAGTCAGTCATCTCCATGTGAGGAAAATAAAAGAATGGATGAGTCATATAATGTAACCGCTGCTTATGTAAAGCGCTCCAATAACTTTGGGCCGAGTTCGTGCTATACAAAACTGGAAAAAAGGCTTGGTGAAAAAGTGTTAAGTCACACAAATTACCACTTTAGGAATTCTACTTTCGATGCTGTAAACGAAAGTGTTAGGTGGGTGAAAATGTGACAGAATGCATCCTGCTCCACCGCAGATATATCGGATTCGTTTCAGCGCATACAATCTTGCATTTTATGTGTAAAATCACTACACGTCTCAGAACGAACTGCAAAAAAAACTCCTTCTTTCTACTGGATATGTAGTACTAGAGAACGTGACAAATAATTAAAAGAGGCCTCCGCGAGTCAGAACGACATGCAATACTGAACCGTAAGGTTTTAAGTAATCACAGAGAGCTGGAAAATACAGTGTGGAAATGTCACCTGGAGCTACACTAGAAATCAGATTCATTGTGACGATAAATATCTGCACGTTGCAGTGTGTGATATTGTTTTCTTGCTTGGCAAGCTGTGCCCTCTGTGGAGCACAAATAATGTTTAACAAGCCGAACTCCATGAGCTAGTGTAATCAAACATCCACTCGCCATATCGGGACAAATTTATAGCCTGCAAATGTTTGGCGTACTGCATCATAATATATTTAGAGAACGGTTCGTGACTTTAATGGGCACTGTTCGGCAGAATAAGCTCACTTTCAGCAGGCCAACAGGCTATATGGTGTATGCAGGGCTTTAAGTGGGATGGAAAAACTGGGGGCGGTGGGGGGGTCTCTCTTAGGGGCGTGGCCGCTTTAATTAAGGGCGTGGCTTAAAACACTTAGGCCGAGGTCTTCAATCTGTGGGGCGTGGGGCTGTGGAGTCCTGGGAAGGGGGTCGGGCATTTCCAGGCTTAGCTTCTGCCTGGAATACAAAACATGTGCTCTTCCTTTTGGACAAAGATAACTGTGATCATTAAAATGACTCAGCCAACACCTTTGACAAAATAAATGACTCAGCTAAAGTAACTTGAGTCATGTGCTGTAACAGGAAGATGCCCAGCAGACAGGTAAAACAATCCTTCAAATAAGGCTTGATGCCAGGGTGCCTGCTTGCCTGAATGAAATGCAAATATGTGCTAAGAGTTAATCTGCAAATATAAAGGATGCTTCGGAGGGGTTCTGGCTTTAATTTCTCAAATCACTCCAAGCATTGTGAAGGCAAAGGTGTGTTTTTTTGTGTGGTGGTAAACAACTGGGTTTTTAAGTATGTGCTTTTGATCATAACTGTATTTACACAGCGCTTAGTACCCCTGAGGAAGAGTTGAGGGACAGTTATGCAAAAATAAAGTGCATTACTTATGGTCTGATATAACTCAAATCTACATTTTGGAAGCACCATTTTATCCTAAACCTATTTGCGGCGTGTCTCAATCATATCTATGAGACGAGGCACAGTCATCCTGCATGGCTCTGCAATGCCTCATAGATATGGAGTAAGACAAAGCAGCTCAAGTCCCTGCGTTGCCTTACTCTATGTCAAGTTGGCATTCCATAGGCATAGCGGTGGGTGTTCCTACGCAACACCCACCACAGGGCAGATTTTGGAACTGCCCCAGATTTGAAAACTTTATGCCTCCCCACAGCAGGCGTAATGTGGAGAAATGTTTTAATTTCTCCTTGTTTTTTTCCTCTTTCCATGTGTGCTGCATTCTGAGGCACACATGGAAAGACAAAACCAACCTCTCAGGGTTGTTTATTTGCAGGAAGTTGCCCCTTCCTGAATAAAAACAATCCTGTATATGTTGACGCTACGCAGCAATTTGGGCGCCAACGCAGAGGGAAAGAGACAGGAATGCACCATATTTCATAAGGTACATTCCTGCCCTTTCACATTGACATAGGGCAGCGCAGCAAGGAGACTTGCGGCGCTGCCCTACGCGAATGCCTCCTAAACGAGGCACATTGTTTTTAGCCACACCTTTGACCACGCCCCCATGCTCACTGACCTTTGGTTTGCTACACATTGTTCAAATTATTTTCACAATGTAAAACTGATTTGCTGTGGGAATTGGAGTAATTTATGGTTGATAGTTGCAACGGCAGCCGGCTCAGTTAAGCGAAGTAGGAATGGTCGTGTGGGAGGGAGGAAGTCGACAGACGACGGAATAGGTATTATTTATTTAATCATACCTATTCCGTTGTCTGTCGGCTTCCCCCCTTCCGCGCCCTGCCCCGCCCAGCTGTCCATTCATACAGATATATAACACAAGTAACAATACACTTACAATAAGCCAGGACTATTGGCTTTGTCAATGGGTGTAAGTTGCATAAGATAAATAAGCAACAGCTATCAATTTGTTGAGTATAATATTAAAAATGCTACTTGTTCTTGGGGGTGAGGTTGTGATTAAGGCTATAGCAGCTGACCTACGAGCTGAGAAAACAGTTTTGAGCCTGTGGTCCTGTGTTTCAAAAAATTAATATTCCCTGGTGCTCATGTAAAGTGCTCCAAGTGTGCATTATATAAAACTAAAGAACGAGTCTCTTTGAGGTTACATCAAAGGCAACGACGGTTTGTACTATTGTAGAGTTAAGCTTTTTTTTCACCCTGATGGTAGAAATGGAGAGCCCCATAGGGACCCCTCTCGGCATCGACTTTTAAAAACTGCTAGTGCTCACTCTACCTAGGCAGCCCTGCAAATATCTGCAGACTAGTCAAAATGCTGCAGCTCACGTTTTGTTGAGCCTCCTTAAATGCCAGTCCCCATGCCCAGCCTTGGATAGCCTTCATTGGCTGCTATTCAAGAAAAAATTGATTATAAATGTCTTTGCACTGCACACATGCTAAAATGCGTTCAGGGTTCACATACCTTGAGACATCTTATTCAGGGCACAAGTCCTAAAAAAAGAAGTGGGGGGATGCTGACGTCACAACAGGAAGTGACGTCACGAAAGGTGGCTTGCACAATCAGAATCATTTGTGTAAAAAAATTCCTAGGCAATCATAAAACAGTACTAGTGCAGATAATCACAAAAGAAGGGACTAATGCAAGGAGGGACGGACAACTAAGTAAATGCACATACATAAATGCGTTATTTATTTATCAAACAATATCTCATACATATAATTAAAAATGCAATTAATGAACCACAATTACATACAAAATAAAAACGAGAATTAAAAAGTGATAATGAAATCACCAAACATTAAAGACAATAATTAATATTTCAAAACAAAAACGTAGCAAATGTATAATTATCGACGCGCGTTTCGGCGTTCAAGACAACGCCTTCCTCAGGAGCCACACAATATTCTGCAACATAACAGAAAGAATACAATTATAACACACTCTATTTCTTCATCCTTAAAAACAACATTAGTGCATTCACAGTTTAATCAAAAAGCGAAAAATTATCATGTCCTCCACATCCTAGCAATTAGACTCTAAAGATACAACCAAGAAAATATAATTGAAGAAAACACAGTCAAAAATCCTGTATATAATATTAGAAAAATGATAAATCCAACAGTTGAAAAAGTCCAGTTATTATAAATTGTAAATATCCTAGACCATCAGTATAAACAGATAATTCATTAATTCATTATATTTTACAACACATTATAAATAACCATCTGTATCCAATAAATCTCCTAGAGGGTTCCTATGCATTTCAAATATACATTATACATATAGATTAACTTACTAAAACACAAGAACTCGGTATATCTGACTTCAAGCCTTCATTCAATGTGGCCACGATCTCTAGCACACAATGTAGGGTTCCCAAACGTGATGGGGTGGTCTATACCTCGTTAGTATAGGTACCTAGTTTATAAAAGATGAAGGGTACCAATGAGGGATAGCGGAAGCTTGATTTCCTATTTAGCCAAAAATAAACTAACCAGAACAGGCTTTGAATCTCACCTGTTTAAAACCTTTTCGCACTTCTGCGTTGATAAAATGTAACTGCTCAGACACCGTGCAGCGTAACAGATTGAGTTGAGATAATAATTGTATCTACACCAAAAAGGGGAGATATAATAGAACCATTCAAGATTCAAACAATACAATTTCAGGGTTCAAAGCTTACGTCTTGTTCATAAGGAAAGCCATATATTAAACTTTCCACTCACCAATCAAATAAGCGGCAAAGTTTCAGGGAACTTTGAAGAAACCAGCGAGCTCTTTTTCATTAGCTTCAACCCGGTACGTATTTCTCTACTGCGACTCGTATCTCAAAACAGGATATTGTCGAGCATGCGAGTCTGTAGAGGGAAGATATATAAACAAAGCCGCGCCGAGGATTAGATAACGCGGCATGTTTAAGACTGCTTCCACTCGGCATAGCCGTTAAAGTTGCGTGAATGTTAAGTAAGGGTCGATGAAAGTTGACCCATATTGAAACTACGTTCCATAGCGCGACTTACCAACAGGGGATAAGTTATAAGGCTCCTCTACCGTCTGGCGTCCAGCGTCCACTGTGGTGATAACTAACCCTCCCTACACCGGACGAGGGTAAAAATAGCTTCCGGCATAGATCACGTGTATGCCTGGATGAAAATCTTAAAGGGACAATGTCCGTCTATTCTTAAGCACGGAAGCGGCGAATACGGCTGTGTAGAGTAAGCTTTTAAAACTCAAAATGTGCAATGTGCTCTCCAATCAAGAGGCTACATATAGTGATTGCATATATGTGTCATGCATGTAAAAGACGCTAATCATAGCCAATAGATGGAACAAACGGCTAAATCATTAGTTTAGTGTCATAGTGCCATATATTTGAAACAGAATAAATTCAATTCTGTCAAGAAAAAAATGGCTAAATAACGGTGTTCGGAGAAACAGACCTAAAAAGTAATATCAATAATACCTGTATCAGAACCAAAAGGTAACATTAATAATACTATTAATGATCTCTAAAATCAACTCTGTTATGGAAAAATTAGCTAAATAACAATTTTTAGGAAAGCAGACCTGACTGGTAGTATTGATGATCTCTAAAAGATCGCATTTTCCCAAGGGATTTCGGAATTTAATCCCTTAGAGAAAGTGTTAAAAGTAAAAATCCAGTAAACCTCGCGTTTCTTGCGGATGGCACATCCACCTTTGCCATCTGGAACTCTGATTTTTTCTAAAATACGCCACTTAAACTCATCAGATTTGTGCTTATGTTCCAGATAGTGTTTTACTAACGGTGCCATGACCTTGCCGGTTTTAATGGCAGATCTATGTTCCGTTAGTCGGACTTGAACTGATCTTGAGGTCTCACCGACATAGCCCAGTCCACAAGGGCATAGAATAAAATATATGACATTGGTGGTCTTGCAATTCCACATATCACATGCTGTTGTCGCAAAGCCATTATGTACATAGTTCTCACCTCTTAAGATGTTAGTACAAGATTTACAGGAGGAACAAGGCACTGTCCCACGAACAGGTAAGTCATTTAGCAAGGACCGTTGTACAGGGCCACCATTATTTGTGTTGCTGCTGATCCTAGAATGAACAATGAGATCTTTAATATTTTTATTTCTCTTGTGAGCAAACAACGGCTTGGCTAAAGTGTCCTTGGATGTGGGATTGCAATTTAAAATGTGCCAATTACTGTTAATAATCTGTTTGACGCGGTCATTTAGGGTAGAATGTTTAATAACACAGACAAGCTGGTCTGTCTTCTTCACTTCTTTACTCTCTAGCAAGGCATTACGATCATAAAACCTTGCTCGTTTCTAAGAGCTTCTTACCAATCTATGAGGATAGCCTCTTTCTAAAAACTTTTTCCTCATTTCAGATGCTTGGATGTCAAAATCACGAAGATTTGTACAATTCCTACGGACACGCAGGAATTGTGAAAACGGAATGCTGTCGCGTTGACTCCTAGGGTGGAAACTAGTAAAGTCAAGCAATGTATTTCGGGCAGTGGGTTTGACAAACAAGTCAACTATTAACTTATTATCTTCATTTTTTATTAGAAGGTCAAGAAATTCTACCTGGTCATTGTCATATTTAGCAGTGAATTTGAGGTTGACATCTGCCAAATTAATCCATTCAAGGAATTCTAAAAGTGAGTCTTCCCCATTGGTCCAGATAAAAAAGATGTCATCAATATATCTGGACCAATGGGAAATAGACTCAAAGAATGGTGCAATTTCATTGTCAACAAATCTGTCTTCAAATGCTGCCATGTAAATGTTAGCAATTGATGGTGCAACTGATGCCCCCATACTTACTCCTCGAATTTGACGATAGAGTAAGTCTCCAAATTCAAAGATATTCTCAGTGAGTACGATATACAAACAATCAATGAGAAATTTCTTTGGACAGCTTATGTTGTGTTTATCGATGAACCAATCTGTTGCCATTATAGCCTCTTTAAGAGGGATATTACTATATAAGGACTCAATGTCCATGGTGACTAGGAAATCTCTGTCATGTACGAAATCTAAATGTTCAATTTTTGAAATCATATGACCAGTATCCTTAATGTACGATTTAATTTTGAGTATATGGGGTCTTAAAACATGATCAACATACTTAGAGAGTGGCTCTGTAGGTGTTCCTATCGTAGACACAATGGGTCTATAGGGGGGATCAGAGACGTTCTTATGAACCTTAGGCAGCCCATAAATACAGGCTGTTTTCCCTTTGTTGTAATTAAGGAAATCATGCTCTTTAGGGCTGATATCTCCATTACCAAGGGCCTCACTTGTAAGTAAACGAATTTTTTTGTTGATCATGTTGGAGGGGTTAAAAGCTATTTCCTGATAGGTAGTGTCATCATTCAACATAGACTTCATTTTAAGCTTGTAGTTATCAAAATCAATGACAACAATTCCACCTCCTTTATCACAAGCTTTAATAACAAGATTGTTATTGCTAGCCAACGATTTTAAGGCAAGTGATTCTTCTTTATTAAGATTGTAGATGGGTTTGGGAACATATTTTAAAGTTCTGTCTAGTTTTTGAAGCACCACCAGCTCAAAGGCAGCAACTTCGGGGCCCACTTGCTCTAGGGATGGACTGAAAGTGGAGGGCAAAGATACTGTTTTAGTAATACCTGGGTCGTCATTATTACTATCATTTATTTGGAAAAACTTTTTAAGTCGAATTTTCCTGAAGAAAGAGATAATATCTTGATATAATTCAAAGACATTTACGTGTGCATGAGGCACAAAAGATAATCCCTTTGAGAGTACCGATTCACTACAAGTATCTAAAGTTGTTGTTGAAAGATTGAAAATAGGAACATTCCTATTTTCAATCTTTCAACAACAACTTTAGATACTTGTAGTGAATCGGTACTCTCAAAGGGATTATCTTTTGTGCCTCATGCACACGTAAATGTCTTTGAATTATATCAAGATATTATCTCTTTCTTCAGGAAAATTCGACTTAAAAAGTTTTTCCAAATAAATGATAGTAATAATGACGACCCAGGTATTACTAAAACAGTATCTTTGCCCTCCACTTTCAGTCCATCCCTAGAGCAAGTGGGCCCCGAAGTTGCTGCCTTTGAGCTGGTGGTGCTTCAAAAACTAGACAGAACTTTAAAATATGTTCCCAAACCCATCTACAATCTTAATAAAGAAGAATCACTTGCCTTAAAATCGTTGGCTAGCAATAACAATCTTGTTATTAAAGCTTGTGATAAAGGAGGTGGAATTGTTGTCATTGATTTTGATAACTACAAGCTTAAAATGAAGTCTATGTTGAATGATGACACTACCTATCAGGAAATAGCTTTTAACCCCTCCAACATGATCAACAAAAAAATTCGTTTACTTACAAGTGAGGCCCTTGGTAATGGAGATATCAGCCCTAAAGAGCATGATTTCCTTAATTACAACAAAGGGAAAACAGCCTGTATTTATGGGCTGCCTAAGGTTCATAAGAACGTCTCTGATCCCCCCTATAGACCCATTGTGTCTACGATAGGAACACCTACAGAGCCACTCTCTAAGTATGTTGATCATGTTTTAAGACCCCATATACTCAAAATTAAATCGTACATTAAGGATACTGGTCATATGATTTCAAAAATTGAACATTTAGATTTCGTACATGACAGAGATTTCCTAGTCACCATGGACATTGAGTCCTTATATAGTAATATCCCTCTTAAAGAGGCTATAATGGCAACAGATTGGTTCATCGATAAACACAACATAAGCTGTCCAAAGAAATTTCTCATTGATTGTTTGTATATCGTACTCACTGAGAATATCTTTGAATTTGGAGACTTACTCTATCGTCAAATTCGAGGAGTAAGTATGGGGGCATCAGTTGCACCATCAATTGCTAACATTTACATGGCAGCATTTGAAGACAGATTTGTTGACAATGAAATTGCACCATTCTTTGATTCTATTTCCCATTGGTCCAGATATATTGATGACATCTTTTTTATCTGGACCAATGGGGAAGACTCACTTTTAGAATTCCTTGAATGGATTAATTTGGCAGATGTCAACCTCAAATTCACTGCTAAATATGACAATGACCAGGTAGAATTTCTTGACCTTCTAATAAAAAAGATTGAAAATAGGAACATAATTCCTATTTTCAATCTTTCAACAACAACTTTAGATACTTGTAGTGAATCGGTACTCTCAAAGGGATTATCTTTTGTGCCTCATGCACACGTAAATGTCTTTGAATTATATCAAGATATTATCTCTTTCTTCAGGAAAATTCGACTTAAAAAGTTTTTCCAAATAAATGATAGTAATAATGACGACCCAGGTATTACTAAAACAGTATCTTTGCCCTCCACTTTCAGTCCATCCCTAGAGCAAGTGGGCCCCGAAGTTGCTGCCTTTGAGCTGGTGGTGCTTCAAAAACTAGACAGAACTTTAAAATATGTTCCCAAACCCATCTACAATCTTAATAAAGAAGAATCACTTGCCTTAAAATCGTTGGCTAGCAATAACAATCTTGTTATTAAAGCTTGTGATAAAGGAGGTGGAATTGTTGTCATTGATTTTGATAACTACAAGCTTAAAATGAAGTCTATGTTGAATGATGACACTACCTATCAGGAAATAGCTTTTAACCCCTCCAACATGATCAACAAAAAAATTCGTTTACTTACAAGTGAGGCCCTTGGTAATGGAGATATAAGCCCTAAAGAGCATGATTTCCTTAATTACAACAAAGGGAAAACAGCCTGTATTTATGGGCTGCCTAAGGTTCATAAAAACGTCTCTGATCCCCCCTATAGACCCATTGTGTCTACGATAGGAACACCTACAGAGCCACTCTCTAAGGATGTTGATCATGTTTTAAGACCCCATATACTCAAAATTAAATCGTACATTAAGGATACTGGTCATATGATTTCAAAAATTGAACATTTAGATTTCGTACATGACAGAGATTTCCTAGTCACCATGGACATTGAGTCCTTATATAGTAATATCCCTCTTAAAGAGGCTATAATGGCAACAGATTGGTTCATCGATAAACACAACATAAGCTGTCCAAAGAAATTTCTCATTGATTGTTTGTATATCGTACTCACTGAGAATATCTTTGAATTTGGAGACTTACTCTATCGTCAAATTCGAGGAGTAAGTATGGGGGCATCAGTTGCACCATCAATTGCTAACATTTACATGGCAGCATTTGAAGACAGATTTGTTGACAATGAAATTGCACCATTCTTTGAGTCTATTTCCCATTGGTCCAGATATATTGATGACATCTTTTTTATCTGGACCAATGGGGAAGACTCACTTTTAGAATTCCTTGAATGGATTAATTTGGCAGATGTCAACCTCAAATTCACTGCTAAATATGACAATGACCAGGTAGAATTTCTTGACCTTCTAATAAAAAATGAAGATAATAAGTTAATAGTTGACTTGTTTGTCAAACCCACTGCCCGAAATACATTGCTTGACTTTACTAGTTTCCACCCTAGGAGTCAACGCGACAGCATTCCGTTTTCACAATTCCTGCGTGTCCGTAGGAATTGTACAAATCTTCGTGATTTTGACATCCAAGCATCTGAAATGAGGAAAAAGTTTTTAGAAAGAGGCTATCCTCATAGATTGGTAAGAAGCTCTTAGAAACGAGCAAGGTTTTATGATCGTAATGCCTTGCTAGAGAGTAAAGAAGTGAAGAAGACAGACCAGCTTGTCTGTGTTATTAAACATTCTACCCTAAATGACCGCGTCAAACAGATTATTAACAGTAATTGGCACATTTTAAATTGCAATCCCACATCCAAGGACACTTTAGCCAAGCCGTTGTTTGCTCACAAGAGAAATAAAAATATTAAAGATCTCATTGTTCATTCTAGGATCAGCAGCAACACAAATAATGGTGGCCCTGTACAACGGTCCTTGCTAAATGACTTACCTGTTCGTGGGACAGTGCCTTGTTCCTCCTGTAAATCTTGTACTAACATCTTAAGAGGTGAGAACTATGTACATAATGGCTTTGCGACAACAGCATGTGATATGTGGAATTGCAAGACCACCAATGTCATATATTTTATTCTATGCCCTTGTGGACTGGGCTATGTCGGTGAGACCTCAAGATCAGTTCAAGTCCGACTAACGGAACATAGATCTGCCATTAAAACCGGCAAGGTCATGGCACCGTTAGTAAAACACTATCTGGAACATAAGCACAAATCTGATGAGTTTAAGTGGCGTATTTTAGAAAAAATCAGAGTTCCAGATGGCAAAGGTGGATGTGCCATCCGCAAGAAACGCGAGGTTTACTGGATTTTTACTTTTAACACTTTCTCTAAGGGATTAAATTCCGAAATCCCTTGGGAAAATGCGATCTTTTAGAGATTATCAATACTACCAGTCAGGTCTGCTTTCCTAAAAATTGTTATTTAGCTAATTTTTCCATAACAGAGTTGATTTTAGAGATCATTAATAGTATTATTAATGCTACCTTTTGGTTCTGATACAGGTATTATTGATATTACTTTTTAGGTCTGTTTCTCCGAACACCGTTATTTAGCCATTTTTTTCTTGACAGAATTGAATTTATTCTGTTTCAAATATATGGCACTATGACACTAAACTAATGATTTAGCCGTTTGTTCCATCTATTGGCTATGATTAGCGTCTTTTACATGCATGACACATATATGCAATCACTATATGTAGCCTCTTGATTGGAGAGCACATTGCACATTTTGAGTTTTAAAAGCTTACTCTACACAGCCGTATTCGCCGCTTCCGTGCTTAAGAATAGACGGACATTGTCCCTTTAAGATTTTCATCCAGGCATACACGTGATCTATGCCGGAAGCTATTTTTACCCTCGTCCGGTGTAGGGAGGGTTAGTTATCACCACAGTGGACGCTGGACGCCAGACGGTAGAGGAACCTTATAACTTATCCCCTGTTGGTAAGTCGCGCTATGGAACGTAGTTTCAATATGGGTCAACTTTCATCGACCCTTACTTAACATTCGCGCAACTTTAACGGCTATGCCGAGTGGAAGCAGTCTTAAACATGCCGCGTTATCTAATCCTCGGCGCGGCTTTGTTTATATATCTTCCCTCTACAGACTCGCATGCTCGACAATATCCTGTTTTGAGATACGAGTCGCAGTAGAGAAATACGTACCGGGTTGAAGCTAATGAAAAAGAGCTCGCTGGTTTCTTCAAAGTTCCCTGAAACTTTGCCGCTTATTTGATTGGTGAGTGGAAAGTTTAATATATGGCTTTCCTTATGAACAAGACGTAAGCTTTGAACCCTGAAATTGTATTGTTTGAATCTTGAATGGTTCTATTATATCTCCCCTTTTTGGTGTAGATACAATTATTATCTCAACTCAATCTGTTACGCTGCACGGTGTCTGAGCAGTTACATTTTATCAACGCAGAAGTGCGAAAAGGTTTTAAACAGGTGAGATTCAAAGCCTGTTCTGGTTAGTTTATTTTTGGCTAAATAGGAAATCAAGCTTCCGCTATCCCTCATTGGTACCCTTCATCTTTTATAAACTAGGTACCTATACTAACGAGGTATAGACCACCCCATCACGTTTGGGAACCCTACATTGTGTGCTAGAGATCGTGGCCACATTGAATGAAGGCTTGAAGTCAGATATACCGAGTTCTTGTGTTTTAGTAAGTTAATCTATATGTATAATGTATATTTGAAATGCATAGGAACCCTCTAGGAGATTTATTGGATACAGATGGTTATTTATAATGTGTTGTAAAATATAATGAATTAATGAATTATCTGTTTATACTGATGGTCTAGGATATTTACAATTTATAATAACTGGACTTTTTCAACTGTTGGATTTATCATTTTTCTAATATTATATACAGGATTTTTGACTGTGTTTTCTTCAATTATATTTTCTTGGTTGTATCTTTAGAGTCTAATTGCTAGGATGTGGAGGACATGATAATTTTTCGCTTTTTGATTAAACTGTGAATGCACTAATGTTGTTTTTAAGGATGAAGAAATAGAGTGTGTTATAATTGTATTCTTTCTGTTATGTTGCAGAATATTGTGTGGCTCCTGAGGAAGGCGTTGTCTTGAACGCCGAAACGCGCGTCGATAATTATACATTTGCCACGTTTTTGTTTTGAAATATTAATTATTGTCTTTAATGTTTGGTGATTTCATTATCACTTTTTAATTCTCGTTTTTATTTTGTATGTAATTGTGGTTCATTAATTGCATTTTTAATTATATGTATGAGATATTGTTTGATAAATAAATAACGCATTTATGTATGTGCATTTACTTAGTTGTCCGTCCCTCCTTGCATTAGTCCCTTCTTTTGTGATTATCTGCACTAGTACTGTTTTATGATTGCCTAGGAATTTTTTTACACATTTGTTTATTTCCCTGTCCTAGGAATCGTCATTTCTATACAGGGGGCCCTTGTTTTTCGCATATGTTTACCCACAGCTTGTCTGTGTAGGGTTGTTCTTTTGTATTTGGAAACCTATACTCTTGTGGTTCTTCATAACTCTCATCTTTATTAAATCTAGTTCCCTTAAATCATGTCAAACCTTAAAACCTTTGGTTTTACTGATGCGGAATTTGCCCTCCTAGTGGGGACTTCTTCTTCATTTAGTAATGCCAACCCTAGTGAGAAGGGTACTGATGAGGGTAGAAAGTTAATAGATCTTAAAAAAAAGTTAATCCGTATGGAAGCGCACGGGGAGTTTATGCTGGCCTACTTAAGATCAGGAGTCATCCCTATGGGGCTGCGTGTCCGCAACGTACCAGGTCTGTTTGTACATCACAGACCGTTCCTTGAAAAATGGAGCATGATTGCGAGTAGGTGCTCCCGTGACCTAATGATCTTGATTGTAGAAACTGCAAAAGAATTGGCAGCAGAAATTAAAAATGAAATTGACGAATTAGAGAGTAAATTAAAAGAAATTAAAGGGGTTGAAGAAGCCATGAAAAAAATAGAAGAATGCAATAGAGAATTATAATCATTTTATAATTACCTTAACAAACGAAAGGCAGATAAACTTTCTAAGGATAAAAGATTCTATTCAGATGAGATTGCGTACCCCTATTTAGGGAAGGAATTCTACAAACAGAATCATTATATAGATGAAAGTAGAAATGCTCCCCAAAGAGTCAATAATTTTACCGATACGTCGGACTCTGAGGGAGAGAATTCGAGTCACTATTATGAATCAGAAGGAGCCCCTAACTCCTATTCAGGCTCTCGACCCCAGAGACCTTTTTTATCCAACAGAGGGCCTCGCAGGGGTCGATCGAAAGTGAGATTCCAAGGTCAGAACAGAGGCAACTTCCAGAATTACCAACAACATCAGCAACATCAACAGGAACCCCATGTTATCAGGGAGACCCGAAGTCGCCAATACTGGGGGCAAGGAACATAATTCCTATTTTCAATCTTTCAACAACAACTTTAGATACTTGTAGTGAATCGGTACTCTCAAAGGGATTATCTTTTGTGCCTCATGCACACGTAAATGTCTTTGAATTATATCAAGATATTATCTCTTTCTTCAGGAAAATTCAACTTAAAAAGTTTTTCCAAATAAATGATAGTAATAATGACGACCCAGGTATTACTAAAACAGTATCTTTGCCCTCCACTTTCAGTCCATCCCTAGAGCAAGTGGGCCCCGAAGTTGCTGCCTTTGAGCTGGTGGTGCTTCAAAAACTAGACAGAACTTTAAAATATGTTCCCAAACCCATCTACAATCTTAATAAAGAAGAATCACTTGCCTTAAAATCGTTGGCTAGCAATAACAATCTTGTTATTAAAGCTTGTGATAAAGGAGGTGGAATTGTTGTCATTGATTTTGATAACTACAAGCTTAAAATGAAGTCTATGTTGAATGATGACACTACCTATCAGGAAATAGCTTTTAACCCCTCCAACATGATCAACAAAAAAATTTGTTTACTTACAAGTGAGGCCCTTGGTAATGGAGATATCAGCCCTAAAGAGCATGATTTCCTTAATTACAACAAAGGGAAAACAGCCTGTATTTATGGGCTGCCTAAGGTTCATAAGAACGTCTCTGATCCCCCCTATAGACCCATTGTGTCTACGATAGGAACACCTACAGAGCCACTCTCTAAGTATGTTGATCATGTTTTAAGACCCCATATACTCAAAATTAAATCGTACATTAAGGATACTGGTCATATGATTTCAAAAATTGAACATTTAGATTTCGTACATGACAGAGATTTCCTAGTCACCATGGACATTGAGTCCTTATATAGTAATATCCCTCTTAAAGAGGCTATAATGGCAACAGATTGGTTCATCGATAAACACAACATAAGCTGTCCAAAGAAATTTCTCATTGATTGTTTGTATATCGTACTCACTGAGAATATCTTTGAATTTGGAGACTTACTCTATCGTCAAATTCGAGGAGTAAGTATGGGGGCATCAGTTGCACCATCAATTGCTAACATTTACATGGCAGCATTTGAAGACAGATTTGTTGACAATGAAATTGCACCATTCTTTGAGTCTATTTCCCATTGGTCCAGATATATTGATGACATCTTTTTTATCTGGACCAATGGGGAAGACTCACTTTTAGAATTCCTTGAATGGATTAATTTGGCAGATGTCAACCTCAAATTCACTGCTAAATATGACAATGACCAGGTAGAATTTCTTGACCTTCTAATAAAAAATGAAGATAATAAGTTAATAGTTGACTTGTTTGTCAAACCCACTGCCCGAAATACATTGCTTGACTTTACTAGTTTCCACCCTAGGAGTCAACGCGACAGCATTCCGTTTTCACAATTCCTGCGTGTCCGTAGGAATTGTACAAATCTTCGTGATTTTGACATCCAAGCATCTGAAATGAGGAAAAAGTTTTTAGAAAGAGGCTATCCTCATAGATTGGTAAGAAGCTCTTAGAAACGAGCAAGGTTTTATGATCGTAATGCCTTGCTAGAGAGTAAAGAAGTGAAGAAGACAGACCAGCTTGTCTGTGTTATTAAACATTCTACCCTAAATGACCGCGTCAAACAGATTATTAACAGTAATTGGCACATTTTAAATTGCAATCCCACATCCAAGGACACTTTAGCCAAGCCGTTGTTTGCTCACAAGAGAAATAAAAATATTAAAGATCTCATTGTTCATTCTAGGATCAGCAGCAACACAAATAATGGTGGCCCTGTACAACGGTCCTTGCTAAATGACTTACCTGTTCGTGGGACAGTGCCTTGTTCCTCCTGTAAATCTTGTACTAACATCTTAAGAGGTGAGAACTATGTACATAATGGCTTTGCGACAACAGCATGTGATATGTGGAATTGCAAGACCACCAATGTCATATATTTTATTCTATGCCCTTGTGGACTGGGCTATGTCGGTGAGACCTCAAGATCAGTTCAAGTCCGACTAACGGAACATAGATCTGCCATTAAAACCGGCAAGGTCATGGCACCGTTAGTAAAACACTATCTGGAGCATAAGCACAAATCTGATGAGTTTAAGTGGCGTATTTTAGAAAAAATCAGAGTTCCAGATGGCAAAGGTGGATGTGCCATCCGCAAGAAACGCGAGGTTTACTGGATTTTTACTTTTAACACTTTCTCTAAGGGATTAAATTCCGAAATCCCTTGGGAAAATGCGATCTTTTAGAGATTATCAATACTACCAGTCAGGTCTGCTTTCCTAAAAATTGTTATTTAGCTAATTTTTCCACAACAGAGTTGATTTTAGAGATCATTAATAGTATTATTAATGTTACCTTTTGGTTCTGATACAGGTATTATTGATATTACTTTTTAGGTCTGTTTCTCCGAACACCGTTATTTAGCCATTTTTTTCTTGACAGAATTGAATTTATTCTGTTTCAAATATATGGCACTATGACACTAAACTAATGATTTAGCCGTTTGTTCCATCTATTGGCTATGATTAGCGTCTTTTACATGCATGACACATATATGCAATCACTATATGTAGCCTCTTGATTGGAGAGCACATTGCACATTTTGAGTTTTAAAAGCTTACTCTACACAGCCGTATTCGCCGCTTCCGTGCTTAAGAATAGACGGACATTGTCCCTTTAAGATTTTCATCCAGGCATACACGTGATCTATGCCGGAAGCTATTTTTACCCTCGTCCGGTGTAGGAAGGGTTAGTTATCACCACAGTGGACGCTGGACGCCAGACGGTAGAGGAACCTTATAACTTATCCCCTGTTGGTAAGTCGCGCTATGGAACGTAGTTTCAATATGGGTCAACTTTCATCGACCCTTACTTAACATTCGCGCAACTTTAACGGCTATGCCGAGTGGAAGCAGTCTTAAACATGCCGCGTTATCTAATCCTCGGCGCGGCTTTGTTTATATATCTTCCCTCTACAGACTCGCATGCTCGACAATATCCTGTTTTGAGATACGAGTCGCAGTAGAGAAATACGTACCGGGATGAAGCTAATGAAAAAGAGCTCGCTGGTTTCTTCAAAGTTCCCTGAAACTTTGCCGCTTATTTGATTGGTGAGTGGAAAGTTTAATATATGGCTTTCCTTATGAACAAGACGTAAGCTTTGAACCCTGAAATTGTATTGTTTGAATCTTGAATGGTTCTATTATATCTCCCCTTTTTGGTGTAGATACAATTATTATCTCAACTCAATCTGTTACGCTGCACGGTGTCTGAGCAGTTACATTTTATCAACGCAGAAGTGCGAAAAGGTTTTAAACAGGTGAGATTCAAAGCCTGTTCTGGTTAGTTTATTTTTGGCTAAATAGGAAATCAAGCTTCCGCTATCCCTCATTGGTACCCTTCATCTTTTATAAACTAGGTACCTATACTAACGAGGTATAGACCACCCCATCACGTTTGGGAACCCTACATTGTGTGCTAGAGATCGTGGCCACATTGAATGAAGGCTTGAAGTCAGATATACCGAGTTCTTGTGTTTTAGTAAGTTAATCTATATGTATAATGTATATTTGAAATGCATAGGAACCCTCTAGGAGATTTATTGGATACAGATGGTTATTTATAATGTGTTGTAAAATATAATGAATTAATGAATTATCTGTTTATACTGATGGTCTAGGATATTTACAATTTATAATAACTGGACTTTTTCAACTGTTGGATTTATCATTTTTCTAATATTATATACAGGATTTTTGACTGTGTTTTCTTCAATTATATTTTCTTGGTTGTATCTTTAGAGTCTAATTGCTAGGATGTGGAGGACATGATAATTTTTCGCTTTTTGATTAAACTGTGAATGCACTAATGTTGTTTTTAAGGATGAAGAAATAGAGTGTGTTATAATTGTATTCTTTCTGTTATGTTGCAGAATATTGTGTGGCTCCTGAGGAAGGCGTTGTCTTGAACGCCGAAACGCGCGTCGATAATTATACATTTGCCACGTTTTTGTTTTGAAATATTAATTATTGTCTTTAATGTTTGGTGATTTCATTATCACTTTTTAAGTCTCGTTTTTATTTTGTATGTAATTGTGGTTCATTAATTGCATTTTTAATTATATGTATGAGATATTGTTTGATAAATAAATAACGCATTTATGTATGTGCATTTACTTAGTTGTCCGTCCCTCCTTGCATTAGTCCCTTCTTTTGTGATTATCTGCACTAGTACTGTTTTATGATTGCCTAGGAATTTTTTTACACATTTGTTTATTTCCCTGTCCTAGGAATCGTCATTTCTATACAGGGGGCCCTTGTTTTTCGCATACAATCAGAATCATTGCCTCCCCTCTCTCACCCCTTAGATGCAAATGCATCAGAGAAGCCAGCGCGTGATCAGCTTTCCGAATGAACTCCGATTTAGCTCCAGAGAGGCCAAAGAGTGAATGTGTGTCTCTATTTCCTCTAGTTATCGAGCTCCCGGTAAAATAAGTGGGGGGATGCTGTCCACCCACGCCGTACCCCGACTCGAGCCCTGATCTTATTGTCCAGCAGTACAACATTACCGGTGATTTGAGCTAAAAGAATCCGTTTCTGCTGGCCGCTCTCAGAATTAGGAGGGCCAGAAGGCGAAGGACCGAGGATGATGTTTTGCTTATGGGGTCTCCAAGCTCTGGAACTCTCTCCCCATCCATCTTATGGCCAATGACAACCTCCTTAGCCTTAGAAAGCAATTAAAAACATTCATGTTTAT
Source organism: Lissotriton helveticus (assembly GCF_964261635.1). Lineage (NCBI taxonomy): Eukaryota > Metazoa > Chordata > Amphibia > Caudata > Salamandridae > Lissotriton > Lissotriton helveticus. The sequence continues at coordinate 1,097,949,765 of NC_136057.1, read as the reverse complement.
ATAACTTTAATGCAACATTCCACTTCTCAAGATTTCCGTTCAAGCGCTGGGAAGCCCGTATCTGGGAAGCCATGCAAGAAATAGAAAATAAGAGAATTGCATTTACGAACTATAGCAAATCACTTTTGTTGCCTGTGCCTGCTTTACTATATCTACAATTTCTACCGAATGTATCATGAAGTCTTTCAAAACAACAAGTTACAAGTCACTTAAATTTGGGGTCCAATATGCGCAGTTCTTGCCGGAGGCTTTGACTTAAGTACATCTTTTTACATGGCTTAAAGTGCTGCACTGGTCGGTTTCAATTTGTTGAAACTGTCTAGAGATGGGTCCCTGAATCTGCTCGGCACTAAGCAGATTTTGCTTTTCGCCCCCTTTGCCAACTTTCATCCTGAAGTAAAGAGCCAAAGAAATGTCTTCTCTGTCAGCTGAAGTGCTTCGACGCCTCGTCAGGGGTAGTAAGTGCTATATAAATTCAGTTACAACACAGTACAAATCAACTATCTGTAACGGCCGTGCTTTGTGACAGACATAAACACCATTTGTGAGATGTATTTTCCCTTGTTAAACCATGCTGACAGGAGAAGGTGTGAGGTCAAGGTTCAAGAGCGCTGGCTGCTGAATGCACTACACTGCATGGGGTACACCATGTCTCAGTCACATGTCGGCTAAACGCTAGTGATTAAAATATGAAAGCACTACGCTTTCTTAAGTTTAAAAAGGTAAATTATGTTTCACGTAAAAGCGAAAAAACTGAATATGGAGCTGTTGTGGGAAAACGGTGAATGGCTACAGTTGCCGAGTTTTGCTTTCATTTTAAGAAAGGAAAATTACAGGTCTGAACGCACGTCATATGTAACATATTATTGTCTGAGCGACTACATACTCTAATGACACTGTATGGAGTAGCATGTTTTCTAAGCCTTAATGATCGGCGTCGATCGCTGCCTAGGGCAAAAGTAGTCAATTTATTGCACTCCGGAGAATGAACGTTTTAATTAACCCTACATGAATTCAAACTCACGCCCTGCACGTTACCTGCGGGTCACTGGAGGGGTTGCATATCCCACTGAGATGTCTCAGCAGGATTGGAACTTGTGAGGGGCGGATCTCTTACAAATGGAGTTTCCTTTTAGATTACACACACAGCTCCGTAACAGAGACGTAATCATTGGAGTCATTGGCTTGGTATTTGAATGGAAGATTTGCTAGAAAACACACGTCTCTTTTTTCAAGTCTGGCACAGCTACGACTTTTTGTTATTCATGTACAGAGAGGGACCTTTACACGACCCCCTTCTGCCACAGGCCTGTTCGTTGCCACAGGGCTTGCATAAATGAAGGATGGTGCACCAAAAGAACTGGTCCGTAACAGCAAGGTGATTTAGAAAAAGTTCCTTTATTATTAGAAATCGTTAAAAGGCCTTTCTGGTTTTATTATACCTTCCTTCATTTATGCAATTTGGTATCTGCCCAGGCAGTGGAGCTTCTGTGCGGCTAGCCCCGGATGTGATTTGCACGATCATCTAAACACTTCCTACTACGAAACTTGAGTGCAAACCTTAGTCAGCCGCAGCTTTCTTTTTCTGACGTTGCCACAGGCCTGTTCGTTTGGTCGCCCCTTCCAGCCATTTATAATTTAAAGTCTCTTCAAATCACATTTTGAATCAGCCCACGACATTTTTGTCAGTTTTACATTTTGCAGAGTTGATTGACAAAACAAACGAGTTATTTTCCGGTTTTGCGGCTGAGCATCTCAATGGCATTACATTTGCGTTGCAGCGTGCACAATGTCATTCATTTTATTGATTTATTTATGTACTTATCTCCGGTCAGCCCTAGTTTGGAGTTTATTACCCTACCCCACCCTGCCCCGCCCCCTGACGATCTTGGGCTTAATTTACTCCTGCTGGTGACCTCTAACAAAAAGGATAAGTTGCAGCAGACCTTCTCACCTCCAAAGTGGTGTAATCTACAGCCAGATGATTCTCTTGGCTCCCTGCACTAGCCTTTCTCCTGGTCTCTGTCTCTAGGCCCAAAAGTCCCCCTAACTTTAGGGGCTTTAATGAGGCTAGCCGCACTGGCACGTAGGGAGACCCACTGGTCCTGGTGTCAACTGGGCAGAGACATTAGTCCTTTCAGGGCATCAGGGGGTTCTTCTTTCCTGTTATCCATGGCTGCCTCAGGGTCCAGCAGAGAAGCACAGAAACAAAACAAGCAAAAGTTCAAGTGTTTTTAAAGTGAGTGGATGGTTCCAGAAGTTAGGCATCCTTCGCCAATCATAGTGTTTCCAGCTTTTTTCCAACCCTCTTGAACAGCATGCTGGAACAGTTCAAAATGTGTCATCCAAGAGTCCCTAGTAAAATCTCCTCTTGGGGCCTCAGCTCTGTTCCTCGCTGACATCACTACCAGGGTCTTCTTAACTAAATCTTCAAATTAGGGCCTTCCTATGTTGGCTCTAGAGGTCTGGGCTCCCTCCTTTGTTCAGTGGTCTTGGGTAGTACTATCCCTGGTCCAGTGTGACAGCCTATTGATGCATTTTACTCAGCCCCACTCCTTTCCTCGTCAGGAGTTGGGTGAAGTAGCACTGTTAATTGCTACTTTTGTGTGGGGTAAGACAATGTTCCTGCTGCAGGAGAGAAATGTTCTTAACTGTGACAAAAGGCCTGGGCTCTGATCCAAAGAAATATGATCATTCTGGATGATCCAAATGAAGTACAGATATCTTTTTTAACTTGCAGATGTGATTTTCTCACACAGGTTACACCACAGTTTGGTAAGCCACTGATCTCTGTAGACCAAAGGGAAGATAAACTGCACTCCCTATGTGGATAATAAAGTGTCACTACAGACAAAAATGTAAATAGCACTGACTTTTACTTATTAGTGTACACTAACATTGTAAGGCCTAACCCAGATCGATATTTGATCTTGCAGAGTCCCCTCTGTGCCAGGCTACCTGTGTGCTACCAGGCTGCACTCAACAGTAGTCTCACATGTGGAACCCTCACCCATGTGCACATGTGTTCATATGTAACCAGCCAAGTGCCCCTTACCCTTGCTGTATCACAGTGGCCTCATCTTAAAAGGTGGACACTGGCGGCAAACACGTGTAGTCCACTTGCCGTGTGATTACCATGGGTGAGACACATGTGGCGAGACTTACTCACAGTAAAAAGTCCAAAACAGAGAGATCCCAAAAGCAAAACGTTTAGGCGTACTGAATGCTCGAAATCCAATTGCAACAGCTCTGTATTGCAGTCAGCCTTAAATTGCGCCCACATCTTGGTCTACTGTGATCAGTTGATCATGGTTGGTGGTTAATGGTTTATGGAGCTATTTTATTTGAAATTTTACAAATTCATACCTCAGTCAAGATATTAAAATCTGTTTGCATGAGGGAGCATTTTCTCCTGTCAGCCATCTCAGACAAGCGGGTGACAGCTGGTGAAAGTTATCTAATTGTCTGCCTAGGGGTGAGTGAATTTTTGATTTTAGATTACACTGCTCACCATTGCTGCTGGATTTCAGTGTTTATATGTTGCATTGTATAAATAAGATCACTTCAACTGAAAGTTTTGGGCTTGTCAATTGTTTTTATAGAAAACATTACTTTCACTTCTGAGTAAATTACCATAACTTCCTGTAAGAAAATAGATTATTATTTGGGGTCGATTACTGTCTACTTCAGAGAACAATAATATTTCTTGCCAGGGTGAACCTTCAAAGCCACTAAATTAACCTGAGCACAACCATGTGCTACAAAATTGAAAGATTAATTAATATTTAATAAACAAAATGACAAAAAAATGCCCAAAGGAGCAGTCACAGTCCATGAAAGGGACAGAATGGGACCTAGGCTCCATTTTATGCCACCTGCAATGTATCCCAGCGAGGATACATCAGGAAGATTGGTCCTGGCGAATAGTCTGAAAATCAATGAGGTAGAAAGACTTTTCTTCTAAGTCCCAACAGAAGTGCAGAGGTCTCTGAGGAGGACAAAGCTAAAACCTAATCTGATGCTACGTAACTACTTGCAGGATTCTTTTCCCAGCCTGTCCCTCTGAAGCCCTGGAACTCAGAAGGAAAGTTTCAAAAGTTTTCAAACTTTGTTCTGGTGCTAAACAACCACAAGAGCACACTTCTAAGGCCATTGTGACCTCATGGGAAGACACTTAGAGACTCTTAGGGTGGCAGGCAGACAGCAAAAGCAAAAGCCAGTCCAGGTACAGTTACCATTGGTCAGCTGGGCAATTGCGAGAAAAGGCCTCTTGCAACTTGCTGTGTCCCTATAGCCACAAAGGACGTCTGCCAATGAACCTTTGGTGTCCGCTTTTTTGACCAGGGTCCATGAGTGGCAGGTCATGTCCTTCAGGCTTGTCTCAAGTCATAGAAAGCAGATCCATACCGCTGCCAATCTTCCGTAGGTCTAGAATGGTTTCTGAGGAGGGTGCATTGGGTACCACGTTTATGGTTGGTACTGGCTAATGGGTCTGGGTGGACTATAGGGCTCCTTCTAACCAATAGGCTAAATGTTACCAGGCCCTGGGCAACCTACCTTTTTATTAGTGCCTATTTGCTTTAATGCAACCGGGCTCAAAATTCAATGTGTCAGGCAGGGCTGGACTGGCTGTGGCAGGTACCAAGTGTTTCCCCAGTGGGCTACAGGGTGGTGGCCGGTTTTGGGGCCCTGGGTGGCCGTTTTTGTTACTGGGGGCTGGCAATATCGGCCCCCTGTAACAAAATCGGCAGAAACCGGCCCTAGCAAACAGCTCAGCCACACCCCCTACCACCGGGGGGGGGGGGCAACCAAGAGTTTGCCAGGGCCGGTTTCAGTTCCCAGTCCGGCCCTGGTGTCAGGGCAATTTTAAAATGGCTAAAGTCTTTAGCCACTCTAAGCTTGGGTCTGAGAGCTGGCTGTGTTTAGGGGAGTTTCCTATGGAAAGTACAAGTGTCCTCCCACATCTAACGCTGAAATTCAGTTTGAAGTAGTCCCTGGATGGACAACACAAACATTGGAGAGAAGTCTGCAAAGACAAAGCGGGGTCCTTCAACAACCAGACAGGGGATATAGAAGAATTGTGTTCTGGCCCTCATGAATCCTTTTCATGGGCACAAAGGCTTTACCATGTATCTCATACATGCTTTTCAGGCAGGATTTGACACTGTTGCATCAACAGGAGGGGCAGCAGCCTCCATCCTGAATGTCTAACTTAGCTCAGAGGAGCCATCCCTACCCAGTCAGTTTCCTCTATCAATTAGAATGGTCTATTGTCTGGCTCCTGGGAAGAACTTCACAGCTCATTAAGCTAAGTACCAATTGAACAGCTGCTGGAGAGCTAATGCAAATTAGCACCAATGAGCTTCCGGCGGAGAACAGGTTACTTTCTAAAAGTTATGTTTACCAAATAGTTATTAGAAATCCAATTTCACCATTAAATTGGACTTTTAATAAATATTAAAAATGGTATTTGAATTACTTTTGTAGTGTTTCCTGACAAAAGTTATAGAGGAAAGTTTTTTTTCTGTACTTTGACATTTTCTAGGATTCACCTACAGTACTTCCAGTGAAAGCAGCATGTGATCCCTTGTCACTGGAGGAACATGCCAACTTTAATTTCATACATGTTTCACTTTTGAATATGAGACACCCTACCTTGTGAATAACAAGGCGGGCTTAGGGGTGCCTTATTATTATTTAAAAGCAAGGTTTCCTGCCTGTAAATAATTATTATTTGTGACAGGTTTGACAGCTGGTTTTAAGGCTGCTGTAGTTTGCCTAGACATGACATGACTTAAGTTATTAACTGAAAGTCCTGGTTAAATTTTCTACACCATTTACTTGGGACTTTGAAATATTTAATTTGCCTCTTTCAGGGATAAGCTAATTTAACCATGTTTAAAGTAGGAGCACAGGCATTTTACTTCTGTTTAGCAAGAGAACAAGTGCTCAGAAGTCTAAAATAGGGCGCAGAAAAAGGTGAAAAATCTAGGGTGACCACGCAGTATATATACTTACAGACATCTGTTGAACCCTTTCGATCGCACCTGAAAAATCTATGTAATGCTACATTTTCTTAATATAAGAATTAGATTTAATCCAAGTCAAGCAAAGACAAATCTCTTAGTAAAGTTCTAGTACATGTCAAGTTTGGTGTAATTCCATTCACCGTTTTTTCTTTGCTGTAGCAGACAACAAACTTTCCCATGTGAGCATAAATGGAAAATGTTCAGTTTTTGCTTCCAGCACCTTCAGATTTATGTCCGCCTTTTGGGCTGATCTGCATGACACTTCACATGCCACAACGTATCTTCTTCCCCTATTCGATTAGAAAGTTTCATGAAGATTCACTAAATTGTGCATAACTATGTCAGTTATAAGCAAGGCAAAGCAAAGATGGCCTTTTCAACTCCTAATATGAGATGTAGCTTTCAGATTGTATATAAATAACAAAATCTGCTTTAGCTGCGCCTGCAAGGAACAGACATCTTCAAACTTGGTAGATCAAACTGTACACCTGTAGCACCATTGACAACATCTACATGTCTAGGCTCATACCCAGGACAAAAAGCTACAATTTATAAGTTATGGGGTTAGCAATGTATATACATAGATTTTTATACATGAATCCTTTTGCCAATCAATTACATTTACAAAGAAATAAGGTTTAGCATTATTTTATCTGTGATGTGCTATATTACTTGGGTAAGACGTGCACTGAATGTGGTTAGTGTATTTTCAAACCACAAGGGATATTTTATAGTCAAGTTAAAGTTCAAAACACTTTATTTGGATACTTTATTCGGATATTGTTATATCCATAAAAGCACAATAAGCATATCAGGTTTGTACAAAAACTCATGTATAGATAGTATAAAATCTCAGGGATTAGACATCATCTGGATTGCCTGCTCGGCAATTTTCAAAAAAGTGCCTGTGCGGAAAACCATCTCTCCGTCAGCCGGGGTAAGTAACTTCAGATAAGCGTTTTCCAGACTAATGGGCATACTTTTCTTTTTTTTAAACTGAGTTTAAAGCCACTTGGTATACTTTAAATAATATTTACAAAAAAACAAAAAACTTAAAATAGTTTGGGCACTCTAGCCATCGCACGGACAATTTAAGTTGCTTGTGGCAAATGTGTTGAGCTGTGGAAATTGGTACGCCTAATAGCTTCCTGCAGAATCTATTCTCTTCTTGTTGGATACAGTGGCTCATGGAAATACCCCAGACCTCAGCACCATACGTGGCTGTTGGTACACACTGTGATTTAAAAAAAATTAAAATGGCTAAAATAGCACCTGTTCTCTTTGGGCGTGAAAATTAAAATGGCTAAAATAGCACCTGTTCTTTTTTGGCATGACAGACTGAGAATCGAGTTAGAGGCCTTTGAGAACTTACTTCTGAAGTGTACCATATGTTCAGTCAAGGAGCCATTCACAACAAAGACCAACCCAAGGTAGGGAAAAGTACTAGTACTTATCAGTTTCTGGTCTCCCACAGACATAAAATTAAGATGGCATTTCCTAGGTCCGCACGACATTATAAAATATTTTTTAAAATTAGTTCTTAGATCCAGTCTATCCATATGGTCAACAAAACCCTGCACTAGAATGCGTAAGGAATTAGGAGTGCGGCCCATATGGACCGCATCATCAGCATAAAGTAGTACAGGAAGTGTTTGCCATTTATTTTAGGGACATCACAGGTCAATGATTTAAGTGTTTTATGCAGTCTGTTGACATAGATAATAAAGAGTAGGGGGGGGCTAGAACACAACACTGTCTAATCCCCACTACCTACTTTAATTGCTTCGGTGACCTCATCCCCTCTGCTAATCCTGACCTGTGCCTTAAGATCGTTGTGAAGGTGCACTAAAAAGTGCACCAAGAGCTCATCCAATCCATAGGCCAGAAGGATAGACAACGCTTTGACCTATTGACAAGGTCAAAGGCAGTGGTCAAATCCATAAAGGCCAAATAGATTGGTGAAGCCTGCACTATGGTATATTTGCCCATAATTAGATTAAGATATAGGCATTGTTCATTGGTGCCTACTTTACTTCGGCAGCCCAATTGACAAGGCTCTAAAATGCCTCTTTCCTCAGTCCACTCTAATATCTTCTTGTATAGGACTCTGCCCAAGATTTTTAGAGTGTTGTCTATTAAGTAGATAGGCCTATATCAATTGGGTTGGGAGTGATCACCCTTTTTAAGATTCCGAATGATGATACTTGTGGACCAAGTACTAGGTAGGGGTGCGCATTAGATTGTTAAAAACATTTAAATGAAGGGGTGCCCAGAAGTCTGGTTTACATTTAATAAGGTCAATGGATGACCCATCTGGGCCCAGAGCTTTGTTGCCCACGCTCTGTTGAATGGCTTCCTCCAAATCAGACAGAGATATCTGTATTCGAGTTAGTGACCCAGGCTCAAAATAATCTGCCTCTTGTGCGGGACAGTATAAATCTTTACAAAGTGGGTTTCCCATGACTTGCTCGTGATGGTGCAGCTAATGGGAGTTAGTAGCTGCCCCATGGCTCTCAGGTACTTCACAGCTGTCCAAAATGTATTGCCCTTTTTTATGCTAGCGGCTTTGGATAGTGCTTCTGTTGTAAATAGGATGGTGATAGATGACAGGATACTTCTAGTTGATTACATGTAGATTTATTGTAGGACACAGCTGAGTACACAACCTCGCCAGCTGACCAGACCTTCAACTGACACAGGTAGAACACTCTGGTACAAGGTAGAACACTCACAGGTATTCTGGGAGACCGAGAAGGTGAAAACACTAAAGAAGGGCTAATGAGTACTGTCAGCCATATTACATGAAGAATCAATATACAACAGCTTCCCCACGATCTTTTAGGATTTCCCCTTTCCTGCTAATGGTCGCAGTTTTGTACTTCTGCCTGGCCAATTTCACATCTAAGTTGCACCTTGGGTTGGATGACAAGACTCTGCCCAATTGTCTATTTGCCTCAGAGCACTCGTGGTCAAACCATCTAGGTCCACGTTTCACAGGGGGAATAGGCTTTGATAGTAGGGTTTAATTGCTAGGCAAAGTTGGGTGACATCATGAACAGCCTCAGGATGTGGATCCTGGGCTGATAAACATGAGTTTATGAGGTGCATATTAACTTTTGCTAATGTCTGAAACAATTCATTAGTGTTGATACCCCGCCAGGTCAATCTTAAATTATCGGTGGACGGCATCAAATTCCTGGCCCCACATTCAGAGATAAACATGGGACGGGGGGCTTATCTCAACACTGTTTTAATTGGACTATGGTCCCCATGACTCATTGCAATGACTTCTGCTTTCATTAAATAGTCTACGAGAAGGGGGGAAGTGAAGACAAAATCAGTGGTGGAAGAGCATCCCCTCCCTCTGAATGTTAGCTCAGGGTGGTTATTGGTGTGTGTTACTCCCACAGTTTCCATGGCATTTGTGAGTTTGTATGTGCTCAAGAATGCAGCCAGCTCTAAAGCCCCTACAACAAGTTTGGCCGGAATTGCTGAGCCCTGTGCTTTGTGGTGTGTATTTGTTTCGCATTAAAATCACCACCCAAAAAGATGCCAATGATTTTAGCTGATTCTTGCTGACAGTCTAAGTTAGAAATAAAATCAAAAAGCTTAATAAAATTCCCATTGGGAAAAATTAATCAAGTAAAAAAAACCTCTCCTTTTTTAAAGTAAGGCTTGGAAGTTACAACTGTTGGTTGGTTGAACCTTAATACTGCAGCCAGCAGCTATATTGATCGAAATAGATAGGCCCCCCCAAAGGGTGACCAAACGTAGGGGTAGGAGCTACAATGTTATAACATTAGAACCCATTGATGTGTAGTTCCTGGGTAGCCCAGGTCTCTTGGAACATGACTATGTCCTGTTGGTTTACTAGGCGTAGCCAGTCTGGACCCCCCAGCCTTGACTGAAGGCCTGCTACATTCCAACTCAGAATACTCAACTCTGTGTCGGCCTTGGCCTTAGTTAGTACTTGCTGATCGTCAAGCTTATCAACGAGGGAGGGGGGGATACAGAGACCTGGAAGTTATCCAGAGGGTATGATTGGTGTTTTAATGGAGGTGGTTATCAGTCCTGGATGTCTAATTCCAATAGGGCCTGAAACCTATTGGATATAGAGGGGAGGGCAGACTCATTCACAATAGGCCTAAGTATTGGTTTGCAAAAAATAAGCCAGAGGTAACGCACAGATGCTAGTGCTTTGGTTAGATGTTTGCTTACAAAGTCTCAATAGGCAACGTACCATGTGGGGCTTATGAAAGTTAATCACGATACAGTCATGTCGATATTCTTAGGGGATGGACCAACCCACCCAACTCTACGGGCCATGATGATCTCATTCATGATGGATGGGTGAAACTTTTTATGCTTTTTCAGCCAATCCACACTCTTATTACGTAAGTCAACCCAAGACTCCCTCAGGTCCCCTGTAAGGACAGGGACACCGGCCAAAACTTGTACATATAGACAAGTGGCCGGGGGCAAGCTCAACACATCTGTATTGGGTCTCAAATGGTTGCTCCTTAGGCTATCTGTTGTGCTCCTACTCGGGTTACTTAGCATGGTACCGGTATGTAAGTGTTCGGGGTAAATACTACATGATCCTGGAATCTCCATATTAGGCTCCTGGGATACATCCCATGTGTTTCCCTGCTCAAAGCTAGGTTTCCGCATAAAGAGTTCTTTTGCTTCATGGCCTGTTACACATGAGTTATCAGAAGAAGACTCTTTGTGCAGAGTGGGGGTTGGAATTGGTGGGTTAAGGCTCGGATTGGCATCTGTTAGAATTGGCAAGCCCTCCCCTACAATAACATCAGACTTTGAAATCACATTTTTACCACTCATATTATCCATTACAGTTTCCAGGTGTACCAAACGTTCCCAAAGAAGGGTAAAGTTCTTATCTATCAACTCTTTGATGCGAGCTAATGCAATTTTCAAAGCAGTCTACACAGCAGTGACAAGAGTAGCATCCCCTGTGTTGCCATAATTTAATGTAGAAGATGCAGCATCAGTCTGTGTACTAACAGTTAGTTTGTGTTGCTTCGGAGTTGGCAAATCGGAGCCCCTTTATAGCTTTAGTTTTTTGAGTGCCAGCACCCCTCCTTCCATTCACTGGTGGCTCTCTCACCTTATTCTCAGTTAGAGGTTTAGAGACCCGTGCCCTTGTGGCTGTACTCGGTCCATTTGAAACAACCATAGGAGGTGCGTCCGAGGTTGGTGCAGGGGAGGTCGAAGACAAACTTTAGGGCATGATAGACAGGCATGTTTGAGGGGCGTCACCCGGATTGAAGATACCTAATGACGAGCGTCTGTGCAATATTAAAGGATCTAATGAGAGTTGACGCTCCGTCATTTCGATCTCGTGGCTGAGCAGTGATTCAGGCTTGACGATGAATGCATCCAGAGTGCCCACTACTCCTTTACATTTACTCATTGTAGGATCAGATACCGAAAGCAATCAATAGCCCCGACAAAGTGGTGCAATGCTAGTAGACAGAGATAGGATTAGGCGTGACAGTACCTGCGAGCTGGGAAGCGTGATCAAAGTCCATTAGCCGGGTGTCAGAGGGGGGGGCCAGCCAGCCTCTTCCGGGCTCCAATGGGCATGGACGGGCCTGCCGTTGGCCTGGGTTTTGCACGGGGGTCCCCCACGCATCCCACAAGTTGGTTAAGTGCGCCTCCGGGAGCGTAGAGTGAGGTCAGCGCTTCCTGGTGTGAAAGCAGGGCCGGCCGGGAACTGGAGTCCCCCCTGGTGTGGCAAACAGCGGCAGACAAGTGGCGGCGCGCGGTTCCCATGGAGCGGGGACCGCAAGTTGGTTAAGTGAGCCTCTGAGCATGCAGAGTGATGTCAGCGCCTCCTGGCATGAAAGCAGGGCCGGCTGGAAACTGGAGTCCTCCCCTGGTGCGGCAAACAGCGGCAGGCAAGAAGCGGTGTATGGTTTTATAGTCATTTTGTTTGCTTTTTCCACCAGAACTAATAACAAAACGCGGCACAGGAGTTGCTTCTACATCATGAGACTGGTGATTGCAGTGATAAGGCTTTGGCAGCAGAGGACTTTAATCAACAGAGACGGAGGGGAAAATAATATTATGAAGAGGATAACAATGGCATTTCTAGGTTGCTTGTGTTGAGTAGTTTGTTAATCTGTGATGGAAATGTTCCTTTTATAGAGTTGTGTTTCTTGAGTATGCTTGAAAGGTTCTTATGCTTAATAACGGACCTGATAACCTGGATTGCTTCATATCGAAGATATTTGTGCAAAGACAATACAAATGGCTTTGTTGTTGGGAGCAGAAGGGCCGGATTTTCAGTAATGCATTCTGCTGGCGATCCAATTGTCGATTACTGTGTAATGTCTGTATAGTCTGTTTTTAGATGCTTGCAAAAGGGGCTGCTTCTTACCAATGCAGCTTGCCAGATCACGAATCAAGTGAATCCACTTTAAATGCTGGTTGCTGCCTAATACCCCTCTTCAAGCCGCTTCTCTTTTGCAGTGCAGCTTGTAGTCTTTGTGAGAGTTATGTTGAAAAACTGCTGCATTTTGTGAATCAGCAGCAAACCAGCAGGGTTTAGTAGCATCCAATAATGAGCAGCTACAATTGAAAGGGGTTGCCCCTGATGAGAACTGACAATGTGGGAAGCTTTCTCCCAACCAAATACTAATTAAGATATCCGTGATTAAGGAGGGATTCCAGCTTCTGAAAATTGAACATGACTGCTAAAGGTACACAGTGAATGTTCTTTTTAACTGAAGTCACATTCTGCAGGGTAGTAGTAAAATACCCACTGCTTTGAAAGAATTGTACTGAAGTAAACAAAAAAGTGATGGGAGGGATGATTGAATAAGGAATTGTTTTGTAAACCGGTCTGGATTTTCTAATATTTGTGAGTTATATGGTTTTATAGGACTTTCATGTATATAAACTTTCCTTGTGTAATTCATGTATTTTATACTTTTATGGTTAATTTTAACCGAATAAAGTTATTCTTGACTTGACTTGATTGAACAATCTTAGCCATTGGTAAATACTGGATGCAATGAAAAGAATTACATTTAAATAAACAAAGAATTGATGGGGGAGCTTGAGTTAATCTCAGCAACTGATGATTACTTCGATCAGCGTAAATGTATGTAAATGTATTGCGACTTATATAGCGCACGTATCACCCGAAGGCATCAAGGCGCTTGCCTTGGGAACCAGTCCTGGCTTTTCCCTGTGCGATAACCCCTACTGAGTATCCCCAGGGTGAAAGCCAGGCATCCCGCAGCGGGTGGGCCGCCGTAGTGGAGATTAAGCAACTATTGCCCAGAGTTGCAGCGTGGGACCCCATGATTAGAATAGGCACCGAGGCGAGAATTATCGAGTCCGTGGACATTTTTGGGCTCAGGACTCTGCCGCGTCGGGAATTGAACCCTGGTCCCGGGCCAGACCTCTGCATCAGGGTCTGCCGCTCTAATCAGTGAGCCACACTCCTCCACATCCCAATCTATTGTTTGTTGTCCACACTGTCACCTCAGATTATACCCAGCTACAGGCAAATCAGCCACGTCCCTGCTCCAGTAGGAACAGTCCAGCACGATAGGCCAAGCCAGGTCCTCCTTTCCGGATGCAGCCCAGAGAGACTGCCAGTGCCTGAGATTAAGGCAGTCATTCCCTCACCTTGTTCTTTTTGCAGCTGAATGAATTGTAACATCTATAAGTGACCGAAGGGATATCAAAGAGGAACTAGTTAAGAAGTAGTCTGCAGTTCTTCTAATAGTAAATTTTAATTTATAGATTAGATTTGTTGCATTAAACAGAGGTGGGAATATTTTGGAATTTGAGATCTATTGCCTAATAATCAATAAGCCAAAAAGACAGCTGCAGGAGAGGATGTCCGCAAAGCTGCATTTGATCAATGGATGGTGTCCTTTTGATAGTTTCCATTTCCATTTAAATTACTGATAGTCACAAATACATGTTTTTTCTCTAAACAAACTGCATGATCTGGGAGTAACCACAATACTTTTAGATTCGTCCTCAAAATAAATAAGGAAGATGGAATTGATGACCAATCATAACATAATGCCCCTCAATCTGGGCATGATGAATCTCGATTAAACTGAAAGCTTCTTGATATGAGAGGCTAGACGTAAGACAATCCGTGTTAATTGTGGGCAAGACCAACTCATCATTCAGAAGAAATAGAAATGATTTCCATGACTCTGACTGTAAGCTGGAAAATGCAAAACTCTTTCTCAAATAAAAAGATATAGGGAATGCATTGTAAGATTATGAGCAGTTATTAAAGTGAAACAACCATTTCAAATTGAAAGCCCTGTGTGCATGGTGCCACCATTATGAGTGGGCTTAAGTTGCGCTCTGCATTACACACATGGGAGATTTGTATATTAGGGCTTTACAATAGGGCCATAAAGCATAGGGTCACCTCCCGATTTCTTGACTTGGGTATGCTGGCGGCTAAACGCCTCATCACAAGGTGGTGAAATTCACCGGAGTCCCCATCATTGGTGGCTTGGGGTCGATCTCCCATTATATGGGCAATAGTGGAAAGCACTGCACTCCACAGGGAGGATAATTTAGGACTGTGTAAGTATCCCATTGCTGCCAACTGGGATACAATCCTGAACGATTTCATAATGAGACGCCTCCAGACCATGGCTCCCCCGATAGGGTACACAGTGAGGACGACGGCACAGCAGAGTCTTGAGGAGGCACTTAACAGTAGATTCCCCACGTGGCAACCCACCTCCCTTAGTTCACCCTACAACAGGACCAAGAAGTTGCATGTTGTCCAGCAGAATCCTGTGTCCAACTGCTTGTAACTGGCAGAAGGGAGGGAAAGTGGGTGTACAGAATTTGGTTTGTTTCCTTTCTTCTTTATGTTTTTATAATATGAAATGTTTGATTCTATACCAACATAACTGTTGTTGACCCCTCTGCTGGCCAGCTTTGACCCCCCATGCATCCTTTTCTTTTTGAAATGGTGAAAGTGCTAGTTATGATATGTACGTTGATGCACGTGTAGGACTGTGCAATGCACCATCATTTTAAGCATTGTTTCAAGCACTGTGTTGAGCCACTCAACTAAGTTGTATATGCATACATAAGGTACAATGTCACTTCATTGATATGTTCTGTGCTAAACAGTTATTGAAAATGTTAATAAAAAAGATTTTAAAAAAAATAAAAAAGTGAGTGGGCCTACTTTTTTCACCACCTTGGAGTTTTATGTAGGTAAATATCTGCCGATATCTATCTGGAGAAGAAGGCCCAGAAAACATATAGGCATGCTGATTTTGATTCTCTAAGCAGCAACATCCACATTTTATTCCTCATTGTTTAATTGTGCACATTGTTTGCAAGAGACTCTATTTTATGGTGAGTTAAAATTGCCACTAGGCAATGCTCCTTCTCTTTCCAGCTGGTACGTTAATCACCGGAGTTATCTTGACATTTTTTATTGTTGCCTGCAAATTCATGGACACTCTGGGATCTCTGCAGAAGGTGTTTTTAAATCCATAAGATATTTGAAAACACAACACCCCCTGAGCGTGGTGCCTAGTTCTCTAGCACCGGTCACACCACCCTAAAGTTGGTCCAGTTAGGATCAGACTTCTGTTCTCAACGACGTTGTTCTATGCCTTTACCCCAGTTTCATTTATGAGTTAGGTGTGACCATTAGTGGAGTCTACGTGAGAAGCAAACAGTCAATGGAATTAATAGATATATTGTTAGGTTGCAGTGACATGGGTTCAAAGAGATAAAGATTAAGGCAGACAGGCATACGACTTAGAGTGGTCGATATATACAGGAGGCGTGCAGAAGCTGGAGAGGAAGGAGAGGGTCATTCAAAAGAAATAAGGGAGTGATAAATTGAAAGTTTAGGCCACACCTGGCCTGCTAGCCTGGATGACAGCTCGGCAACCAGCGCTAATAATGCGACATTAAAGCCCCACGGCATGGAAAGTGCCTGGGCGCTTGCTTGGGCTGTGCCCGTTCGCTGCCGGATGAGACTGGACTGGGTCCCAGCTTTTGGCCGCAAACAGATTTGCATCAGCAGTAAGGTATGATCCATCTGCTTTACGCCTTGAGTCCCCTCATCTTGTTCTTATTCTATCTATTTATTATTATGGGGAAGAAAATGCTCATTTAGCCACCCCAATTGGGATCCAAAGTAGTCGTCTAGTTGCCCTTTCATCAATTTGTTCTCTGACTGGGAGCTATTTCCACGGGAACTCAAATTAGTGCAAACCCGTATTGATAACCTGCAAAAATTGATTAAGATCCCACCGGGTCCATCATCATCTACAAATCTGGAGGCATGGGGTGGGGGGAGGGAACTGCCGTCTACCCAAGTAACCTCTTGAAAGACTCCCAGCAAGCTACCCGTGCCACTAACTTAAACTCTATATTTTGCTTGGATCTGTTGATGACATCTCTGTTGCAGGCTCCACTACTTCCCCACTAAATGCCCCCGTACCTCCTAAATGCAGGAGCAATGAAGGCAAAAGAAAGAGGGTAGAGGTCAAAATTGACAAGCTTAGTGCCAAAACTGTCACTTCAACCGCTAATTCAGCCCCTTCCAGTCCCCCGACACTGATGTCAGTCACATTTTACAGAACATTTGTAAACCTTTCTTTGATAAAGTGGAACTCACACTGTATAAATGTCAGCAAGCTGTACTTTCAAATTTTAACATTTTAAATGAAAAATTCAAAACCTGTGTGATCTTCAAAGTAACCTTCAACCTGACTCATTCTAGCCCGCCTCCACAATTCAGAGCTCGTCCTGCACTCACAATCAATGCACAGACCATAACATCAGTCCCACAGTGCTCCCAGCTGACCTGAGCCCAGATGTCCAATCCAACAACAGGTACATCTTAATGATGCTAACACTGTACATTACCAAGCCCTAGCGAGAAACAGCAGCAAGTGAAACCTCGGGGTATGAGGCCGCTGATTGCAGATGGTTGGCTCACTTGCAATTTTCCGCTGGCTGCACGCCATATGTTATAGTCCTGTTAGGCATCACTCCTCAGAGTGAAGGCCCTCCTGAAGATTATCTATTGCTCAAACGAAGAGTCGCCCATTGACTTGTGTCAAAATGAGGCTGGAGGAATGATCTGGTGGATAACATTCTTATGGTTCGAAAGGATTGATGGGTTGACTATGCCACCAAGTCTGTTCAAGGAGATTATATTGTCATAAACTTTAGAAGTCCTTGGCTGGTATACTTCTTACTTCATCACATGGATTACCTAGCTAATGGCCATGCTAAGATTTGTGCACTCCTCCTCAGTTTCTTCTATCGCTCACCACTTCCACCAGGGCAAACCAGTGGGTATATCAGGGAAGGAGCTGTGCTGCCCAGTCACCCTTTGGACTTCCACACGATTGAGAATCAATTTGTACCGCTTTCCGGCCTCTCAGATTATGACTAACTCACTCCATTGTCAGTTTTCAAACACATAACTGAGCCTACAGTTGGACTAGTTCCTCCAACAGGAGCTTTGCCAGCAGACACTATTACACATTCTAAGTCAGCCAGATGGCTTTCACTGTCTTTAATGGAACGTAGCTTCAATTGATAAGAAACTGGATAATGCAGATTGGCTAAAAATTGTTTATCAGTCCGACAGTGTGTGTTACCAAGAAGCATGGGCTCTAAAATGTTTTTATGCAAAAGCCTTCCAATCTATCCGCATTCCAGCTACACCTTCTTTGTTTGGTTGCCTGAAGTGAGGGTTGGGAGTGCTTGTTTCCCTCAACTTGTGTAAAGTAGCAATTGTTGAGCTATAGTGTACACCCTGGTATCAAAACGTGTTAATGAGTTTTCCTAGTTTCTTGAATTCCTTCTGATTATTTTTTATTGTAACTTTTTTGCAAATTATCTAGTTGAATTGATTTAGGGATTAGATAGTTTTATTTCAGATTTTTTTTAGAGAGCTGCCCTTATTGAGTGACTATCATTTGGTTGGGAGATTTTAATTTAACAAAATGTCCCCTTCTGGGAGACGGTGTTTGTGGCTTAAATTATTGAGAGGGGGAGGATTTATCTCATTTCCTGCACAACCCCTATAGGGAAGCTCTGAATCTGATTATTTCTAAGCATAACCTATTATTTAACCTGGAAATTGCAATGAAGGTGTGTCACTCCCCCAACCTTTGGTAGGGTAATTCCTCAGAAATTGGAAGATAAAGGTTTCCTGTCTGATGTGCAGTTTGGTTGTTGACTGGGCCTGGGCACAGTGGAGCAGTCCTTTAACCTGCTCCAGCTCATGTGGAGGTACACTAAGGCCAAGGGAGGCTCATTACATCTTGCTTTCATGGACCTTTTTGTTGCGTTCAATCTGGTGAACAGGGGAAGGTTGTGGGACTTGATGAGTAGAGCTGGGGTAGATAGCTCCCTGATTGTTCTCCTTTAGCACCTACATTGGGAGACCCTGGTCCAGGTTTGGGATGGTGGTGAAGGGGAATGTACGTCCCCTTTTAAGTTTCATAGGGGGGCAAGACAGGGGTGCATTTTATCCCCCTTTCTATTCCTCTTTTACAGTAATGCTTTGGACCAAGTTCTGCTCTCCAAATGGAGGGACCTGCCTAGGAGAGGGGACAGGTCAGTGTCACTACTCCTTTATGCAGACGATGCTGTGTTATTGTCACGTACTGCAAATGGGCTTCAGCTTTTCCTGGACTTCTTTAATGAGTTTATGGGAGACTTGAAGCTAAGGGTCAATAATAAAAAGTTATACATTATGACCTACGGCCCTAGAAATATTCACTATCGCAGGTTTACCATCGATGAGATTCCTATTACCAAAGTTACACATTTTAACTATCTTGGGGTCATGCTTGATTGTGATTTTAAATGGGACAAGCTTCTGGCTGAGGGAGGGGCTATTTTCAAATGTTGCAGGAAACTTAAACAAAAACCCATTAAAGAGCTTGGTTCTTTATATAAAGCTAAATGCTTGTCCTGGTCACTTACAGAGCTGGAGCCTGGGGGTATGTGGACTGTGGCAACTTAGAAGCCATCGAAAATAAATCTCTCACCAGACTGCTGGCAGTCCCTAGAAGTCCTGACAACATTATCACCCACACTGAGGTTAGTCTTCCTTACATTGAAGATGTTATCAATATGTCACTGCTGTCATTGTGGGCTAAAATTTGGAGGTCCCCCTTCACAAAATGTTCTCGCCAAGTCCTCGCTGACTGCGTCAAATTAGATCACTGAGATAAGATTGTCTGGCTAGTTTACATTAGAAAATCCTTTGTAGACCTTAGAGTTCCAGGATTTTTCTACTCACCTAGTGACATTAATGGTAACTCGAGGCCCGCTTCGCTTCCTCTTTCAAACTAAAAGGGATTTAAAAGGGCCAACAAGTCCCAGGTTATGGACACTGTACGCCTCCATATGGAAATTACATCCACCTAAAAGTCCTGAACCATATTTAACCTGGATCCCCAATCAGGAGCACAGATTTTATTTTACTAGTTTCAGGTTGAGTACAGTTCACTTTCTTGCCGTTTTCCCACAGCAGTGCACTTTGTTCTCTTCCCTGCCTAGTTGTCCTTGCTATAACACCAGTCACCAATCCCTTATCCATTTTATTTTTTTTGTAGTTTTTACATTACTCCAGAGTCCAATTTGTACGCCCAATTTCAAGCATTAATAAATCCAAATCGGGTAGTCTGAGCCTTAAATGTCTGCAGTGTTTTAACACTGTATTTCTTTGCCATGCTATAATTCGTTATACATTGGTTATATATCCTACTCTCATAGGATTAGGAGAAACTTAAGTGTATTGGTAAATGGTTAGTGTTTACCTCCTTTTATTGCTCCTTTCTGCACCATGGATGTATTGTTACACTACTCGTACTTGATTTGTTTGCTTTTATTTGTTTTATTGTGCTGTTGTCTTTTTGAGGCATTGTTTGTAATGCTCACAATTTTGTATACTGACTGACTGACTTAAAGTTTGGCTCAAGGTACATTATTAACGCAGGGTTTAGGAATACAACAGGCAGGGTTTTATATTTAGATGGCTTGCAATCTGTGGATGTAAATCTGTAAAAAGAAATAACAAACCATCTGCTGTGCGATCCAACAACTGTTTTAAATTCAAGTCAATAGAATGTTGGCTTTTAGCAGTCTTTCTAGAGACACTTTAACTTTCAAATAGGTGGCATTGCAGTACTTATTTGCTGGAAAAAGCAACCCAAATGCTTGTTGCAAGATCCGTTTAGTAGTGATCATCAAGCAGTGCATAATTTGAGCACACCCCAATTCCTATAATTAATATTTGATAACTCCACTGGGAAAGTTAAGTTCTAAAATTGTTCAAGGTGATGTGATGTTAATTCTAGATTTTGTGGACACCACTCCGTTGTATAGAATGCAATCAATACTTGCAAACCCTGACAGAATCCCTGCGTGCCTACTACAGTAGTACATTCAAACCTATGAAGTAATTGTATTAGTTTATGCAAGTTTTTTTACACCATACATAAACTTCACACATAAACATGTTATAAGATTAAACACCCCACCCTTGAATAATACATAGAAGTCTCCAGAACAAAGGCCCAGAGTATCTGAACAATAGATTCTCTCTCTATAAACCTGTTCGATCCTTGAGATCCAGTGAACAAGGCCTTTTACAAGTTCCAAGAGCCAGAAAAACCAGACAAGGTGGAAGAGCTCTGTCCATCGCTGGACCAAGATTGTGGAACAGCCTCCCTCTATCCTTGAGACTTTGTCAGGAATATCTCCCTTTTAGGAAACAGTTAAAAACCTTCTTATTTCCTAACTAATGACATCTGCTTACCAACTGTTACATGCTGAAAGGTTCTCAAAGGCGCGGAGATACTCCTTCGGGAGATGATCCTAGCGCGATACAAACCCGCAAATAAATAAATAATCCAAGACATTTGATAAATATGTTGCAGGAATCAAAACTAGTAAATTCAGTGCATGTTTCTCTGATCCATCTCTACCCTGGATCCAAAGGGCACCACTCAATACATGAAGGTTCTGCTCCGTGCCCGGAGAGAGTACCGGGCCCCACAGAATGGACACTGTGATGTACAGAATGGGCAAGTCTGAGATAACCATGTCCTACCAGTATTCACCTTGCTTGTTTTAACAGCACACCAATAGCATATGGTTATAAAAGTAACAAGTACATTTTTTATACTACTTAAGGTGCATTGTTTTTATAGGTTTACCGAGCATAGTCAGTCAATGAGCTGAACCATCAGGTGCTACAGTCTGAGGTATATTGAACACTACAGATCTAAACTTGGAGAAAAGCAAGATCCTATACAAGAAATTAGGAACCCTGGGAGAAATATGTAATGCCATTACAAGTATAGAATTAAAGGTATCATATATTGATGTCCATATTACTGTACCTCTACAAGTGTATTCAGCCAAATTATGGACTAGAATAAAACCAATTTTAACACAGGAAGCATCATTAAAGCCACGTGGTTTACATACTTACCCAGTGTCTAACAATATCCAATTATCACTTCCAAGACTAAGAACAACTATACTGCCTGAAAGAATTCTCACTAACGGAGTAACTGAGTTAAGAATACATTTGGAGTGCAAGCAAAGGTAGTGGATGACACACCTCTTCCGTGATGGAACATCCTATTTATTTGGTGATTTCCTGGTCACCACTTACAGCTTGGAGGCGGCTTTAGCAGATGACGACTATTGCCATGTGTGGCCAAATTATACAATGGAAACAAAGTGGAAAATACCACCAACCATGACCTCCTAAAACATAATATCAGATACATAATATCCTGGAGTGGAACTGCATCAGTTCTTGGTCCAAAAACTATAGCTAGTTATTGACAAAAATAACCATGGCCAAGTGAGTAACAAAAGTGCACCTTTAATCTGCTGCATGCATGATCCCCCTCAACCAATCTAAAAATAAAGTAAATGTCCGTTGTCAAGCGGTAGGCCCAAATATGTCGGGTCATTCCGTCCAGTGGCATTTTAGGGTTGACCTCGAAGTCATGGAGGCAGTATGTTATGGATATGAAATCATCTGTTTTCCCCTTCTTTTTAGCTACTTTCTTCTGCTTCATTCCAAGCGCTGATGTGCCAGAATAAAATCCACTAATGGAATGCATTTTGAAGATAAATGCTGCACTAGTACCCAGCTGTGGAGTTGTTATCTCTCCTATCCTCTGAATAAAAAGTAGAAAGGCATATGCATACATTGTGGCCATTTATTGGGCACAAATTCTGCCACTATCAGGAAAGGGCCACAGACCTCAATGTCCTTGTCCGACCGCTCAACATTATGAAAGGCCACACTGTATTCAATACCCCATCTTTGTAGTACTGGGAATATCATCCATAGAAAACAAATTCCACAGTTAGGCTGGCCATAGACCTCCAGGAGTGCAGAACTGGAAAAGAAACAAAAGCACTGGGGATCAGGATTTACTCCGTAAGGATGTGCACAAAGTAGTTGGACCAGCCTGAGACTGGGTAATCGAGATGAGGCTTTGTGGGCATTCAAGACTCAGAATAGCTGCCATACTTTAATGCAGACCTGCAGGGGCACGTTTTGACTTACAGCGCAGGGAAGCCTTAGGGTAGCCATGCGCTCTATAGGCTAAAAGAAGATGTGCTCGAATTAATCGGGTCGTGCTGTCATTGCGGTCTATACCACACCAATAATGTACCAATACACATTTACTACAATTACTTATTATCCTCACCGCACAAAATGGAATGAGGAATTTTGCTTTCTAAATCTGAGTAGTTTGTACTTTAGTAGAGTTTTTATTTGCTGGAGAACACATACGCGCACTTCACCAATTTCCCCCCAAAATGTGTGAATGAGTCTAAATGGCAGATTACATGGACTTGTAACTCCTGTTGGATGTTTGCAACAGCTTGAAAGGAGCCAAAGTGTGCCGAATTCCCATGGACTTTAAAAATCTGCCCCCATTTGCGTATACTAGAGAAGGGCTGCGCGACAAGTAGTAGTATATCATGACAGGGCTTGCTAAAGGATGATCTGCGTGTACCATCTCATCAGTAGGCCTGAAGGAAATCACATTTTCTATTTGCTCTGCTTCCTGTCGGCACTTGATATGAAATATGCTACCCTGAATATGAAGCCGCTGCTTTTACTAGGGACGGGAATGCAGCACATTGTGTTATTTATTGCGTCTTAGAACTCGAGGCGTAAGTTGAAGCTGTCATGAACCAGCTTCAGAAATCTAATTGCTTCTGTACTTGAATAAACCTATAATGGTGGGTTGTGTGGTAGCACTTGGCTCGTCAAGGATAATGATTACAATGCCATAGAGAAGAGGAAAGAATAAATTAATTTTCCCTCTTCCGAGATTTCAAGTCTTGAAAGACTTTTTTTCCTTCGCTCGCCATTTATTTCTCTGCTCATGAGCCGCTGCGCGCTCGAGCCACGCGAACTCATCCGCCATGTTGCTCTATCTCTCACCTCAGTGTGTTTTCTGAAAATAGAATTAAATGCAGAATGTGTTTTACTGCAAAGTATGTCTTTTTATTTGTCAGTACACAAAGCTAGAATGCCTCTCTAAATTTTGCTGTCTGAATTGTACAGAGACAGAGCATCATTCAGCCATAGCAGCGGGAAGCGCATTGAAGCGGAAATTAAATGCTATTTGAAGGTTATGTGCTGGCAAATTTATATATATATATATATGAAATAAAAAAAAAAGAAGCAAAATGTAAACAGTGGCTTATTTCCCTTTTTATTCAGATTCGACTATATGCGAGACCTGACGCCATTCGCCGTGGATCGGGAGACTATGCCCTAAATATTACAAAGAGGCTTCTAGAGTTTTATGAAGATTACTTCAAGGTGCCATACTCTCTGCCAAAATTGGGTAAGTCATCTTCTTTACCAACATTTCTTTATTTCATGTTTTTTTTTGGTTTGAGATGTGTGGGCAAGGATCAGCTGGCGTCACAGCCAGGGACCTAACACTGGCTGTGGTGCAGAGGGACCCTATAGGGGCCCCAAGCCCCATTCCGCCCAAGCGAAATACATATTAATGAGATATGGGAGACTCAGGATCTCCTCTTCACATTCTGCAAGGAGACCCCATCATTTTACGTTATGGAACTGGTCACAGCGCTAGACATACCAATGAGTGGAGTTACATAGTGGCCCGGACGTCACAAGAAAGAAGGAACAGAAAATTTGGGACTCTGATGGCTCATATTAGGAGGTTTCTAAATAGTGGTAGGTTATAAGCAGTGCCAAGCTGAAAAATGACAAAAAAGACAAAAGCCTTTTATCACTTTGGCCACAGTATTACAGCTTTGGATTGGTAAGATACCATCCAAGCCAACCTGGAATGAATAAAAGCCACCGCTGATGTGTTTCACTGTCATTACAACTCTTCAGAAAGGTTTAGCTTTGTTCAGGCACAAGGGAGCGAGCACCCATTAGTTCCCAAGTTTAAGTGGAGAGCAGCTTGGCAAGGATGACACTTGCTAGTCATATGCTTAAAGACTGCTGTAAAAATGGCAAAATACTTTCTAGCTCCCCATGGCTGGCAGTGTGCTAATTCTATGCTTAAAAACTTTAATAGAAAAACAGACATTTGAAGTGAGCAGATTCAGAGGGCTGCTGGTGTTGTAAGGTTCTCCCTATATGAGCTGCTCTCCACCTAAACGTAGGAACTAACCTAGAGTTCCTTGTTGCCTTTTTTGCATGATTTATTCGGCACTCTACGCATGAAATGGCATTGAAATGGCATTGTTTTGATATATATATATATATATATATATATATATATATATATATATATATATATATATATGAACAAGCACTCCAGCTTCCACAGCAAAACTACAGAAGAAGGCACGGACTCGAGGCTGCTCAGATTACGGCAATATTTATTGTCTCAAGTCACCCTCAACCCCGAGGTAAGAGAGAGACGCGTTTTGGCTTACTAGAAGCCTTAATCATTCTGGTTGGCGCTTTTAAAATGGCAGTATATATAGTGACCATTCCCCTTAAGGCAATAGTAGACATAGACAACATACTGACAAGCATGTGCTGTTAATGTAAACCCTTTACAGAATTCAAAAGAACCCTCAAGATAAATAACAGCGATAACATAGATAGAATAAACAACGGCATATCAATTGCGTAATGCACATAAACAGCTTCTATGTATTATCTTGTTGTAGCTTGCTAGGGTATGTAAAGTTATTAAACAGAATGTTGCATTTCACCCGCCTTGCTGGGAATACACAAAGCATAAAGTAAGCGCCACCATACTCTCATGCTAAATTGCCTGAAAATTAAAATACAAATGTAATTAAGTAACTAGGAACCTCGCTGCTCAGTGTCTTTTAAAAAGATTTGTCCATTCGATATATATAACAAAGCTTCACTTCAGTTAAAGATGCAAAGTACGAGCCACACCGATCCAGTAAGTTGATTCAAGTTTTAATCAGGGAAAAACAACAGACGCATTTCGAGGAATCCTGCTCTTGGTCACATGGATATATATAGATATATCTCCATTCACTGTCTCCGCCAACGAACGCCGCTCTGTGCATCAGGTGCTTCGGAGGTCGGACTTGCTTACACTCAGCCAACTTCCAAGAAGGACGCTGTGCACTCCAGGCTTGTATTTATATAAATCCTTTATTGCCATACAACCAAAAAAGTAACTGACTAATGTGTTTGTCAGTTACGTTTTTTTGATTTATGGCAATAAAGGATTTTTATATTTATAAGCCTGGAGTGCGCAGAGTCCTTCTTGGAAGTGGGAAGGATATATAGTGTGGGGAGGGATCGACGTGAGTCCTGATGTCTGTCCCTCAACAATGGTAAGAAATAGCACATTATACTCTGCACATCTCTATATATGGTTTATGTCATAGTATTAATTCATGTGTTCATGTGTACATGTTTTAACATAAGATATTAAACTAAAACCAGGATGCAAGGAGTTACATTTTTGCAGTATTGTAAAATCACATCGAAGAACCCTCGTGGCTATTTGGAGAGTAGTTTCTGTGTGGAATGTAATTCTTGCATGCAATCTGTGAGGCAGTAAAACGTGCTATACTCATGTCATATTTGCTGTACCATGATAAAAAATTCATATTTGAACTTTGCACTTTAGTAATAGATGTGTGAACGTGTGTTTATTAGTACAGTTACTCCAAAGAATGTGTTATTTTGTGCTTATTATTTCCTACATGTCATTTGGTGTAAAAAAGGTCAACATCGAGTTTATCACAATAAGTAAAATGAGATACTGGTTCAAAATTAGCAGGAAAGAACAGGAATGTAAGCTGACATTTTTGAGATAGAAATTAAGGAAGCTATTGGCAAGTTACAAGGAGGGAAATCACTAGGGGAAAATGCTTTATTCGGTATTTGCAATAAAATGTTGAAAGATGTTTCCCCCATTATTGTGTAAACACTACTCTATACCACACATTTATGATGGAAATTAATACAGGGATCCGAGGAATACACTAATTTCAGTGATCTATACAGAGGGTAAAGGCTCCCAACTACATTGGTTTATATCCAATTTCCTTAATAAATATAGTTGACAAATATCTACAAAGAGTTTTTGAGCTGTTTGTTAAAAGTAGTTGATATAGTGATTTGGAAGAAACAGGTTGGATTAATAAAAGGTAGATTTGTACATAATAACATTAGATTATTGCCCAGTATAGTAAGTAAAAATGAGAAAGGGGAGGATACTGTGTAACTTCTTGCAACTGATGCAGAAGAGATATGGTAGCAAACTACAATAATCTGTACACCGTTTTGAGAAGGAATTGATTGGAACACAAAGTTGTGAGAATTAGATATTGTAATTTTTAACCTCTTGAACACATGGCATGTGTTTGAGTAACTTCTGTATGCTGAACGATACCAAGAAAGGATATCCCATGTCTCCATTCCTACTAAAGATCGTCGATATAGGACTCTGATGATAATAAGGTGTGTTGGGGAGGACTTTTAAGGATCTGTGAAACATTATTCTGTACCATGTCTACATGGGTAAAAAGGTCATGTCAAGACATACTGTAAATTTGATAGGACTGATGACTTGGTCACTGGGAATTGTGCTGAACATTAATGGGAATGGTCTCTCGATGCTATCTAGTGCCCATGCCTGTGAGATTGACACAGTAGAAGTTGTGTTTCAGACTTTATTTGCCACAGTTGAACATGTGAAAACCAATGTTTTAACTGGAAAAGAAGCTTTGAGATAGAATGTTGTATACATATGCTGGAGAGACTTTTCTAGAAGCGTTTTTGATTTTGGAGGTAGTATTGGAGCACATTTGCTCGATAATGGGCTGCAAGGTACCCACAGGGGAAATTAATCATTTTTTATCAGTTTCACTTGTACCTCAGGAATAAACTACTTCTCCAAACTATAAATTCAAAAGGCAGTTGTGGAGGTAAAAACATTATTTTCAAGTGAAAATGGGCTATTTCTTTCGAAATAGAGGAGTGGTCGTGCATGAATGAGGGTGCTCTCTTTCGTGTATTTGAATATGAAAAAGGTTTATTTTTAATTCTTACTATGATTATAGGCATCTACAGATTGTGAGATACGTGCATCTGAAAACATTCTAGTTTAAATTGTATACTATTTGTTCTGAGGTGTTTGTATATTTATTGATCTGTTTAGCTCCTTGATACATTCTGTTGTTTGTTTTCATATAAAAATCTAATGAAGAATGTATGCCACTTCACTCTACTCCAAAGCAATCTCCTCTGCATCACTGCACAGTACACAACCATATTCTATGCCACTTTGTTCTTCTCTGAGCCACTCTACTCTACTTCACTCTAATTTACACTATTGCACTCTGTCACTGCATTTTACAGAACAGCACTCCATCCTGCACCGCTCTACTCTACTCTACACCACTCTACTCCAACCACTGAGCTCTATGCCAATGCACTCTACGCCACTTTATACCAAATCAATGCACTCTCCTCCACTGCACACTATGCCAATTTACTCTGCACAACTGCACTTTTGTTAAAATCTGGTTTGCGATGTCAACATTATCGGCGCCATCTTGTCCCCTTTCAGACTCACGCACACTTGCTGCAGCAGCCATTTTTTTGAAGACCATGGTCTCTCTGCCCACTGCTAATAGCCAGCGCGTCTCTCCCCCTCATCCCCCGCGCCCCGACAGCCCCCGGTCCCTCCTGCCTGGGCCATAAACGCACCTCCAGCGCGACCCTGCCTCCGAGCCACATCCCGTGCTGAACCCCTTCACTCTTTCATCTCATTCATAGAACAGGCCCTTTTGATAACCTCTTCCTCCCTGCCCGATTGTCCGGCCTGATCCCAGGCCATCACCTAGCCCAACAGACGCAGTTTATTGCCCCCTACAGTAGGACCTCGCCTCACATCAAAGGAGCGGGGATTAATCAATGCCTTCACACCCCTAGATCCGACCGATCGCCCGCATTCCTGTTCCCAGCGGAATGTCCAGCTGCGCGATAGCCATCATGCTGAGATTTGGGTGGGGACCCCTACTGTAGATATGTGTGAGAACGGGCCTGAACCGGGGATTCCAAAGATGCCTTTTTCGTACTTCAAAGCAATACCACCGATGTCATAAATGTAATAAAGCCATAAACTTGTGTATAAGAGGCCAAGCCTCAGAGATGTGGTTAGAGCACCTCGAGAAGATACCCTGTTGTCTGATTTGACGTGTTCTGCTCCGTCGGAATAAACTCCTGTTTCACGCCTTCCAGTCTCCAGCGCCTGCCTCTTCATTTGGTAACCTTGGGTTGGGTGAGAGGCGGCTATCTCCGGGCAAACGTTGAAAAGGGGTAATCAATCTGACCTGCTTGCGCCCTTTTTCCACAATTGGCGTCCCAAACGTGGGGCCCATCAGTGACACGTGGATCCAGTGGGAGAGGTCCCAACGACAGTGTGAACGACTGCAACGATCGGGAAAGAGCTCCTGCCCGATAGATCCTCGTCTGGCAGCCGATTATCCGAACTTCACCGGTTCCGAGCAGACCTCTCTCGAGTGATCTACTGTCCTGACTGGGAACCATCAGGAGTGCCACAGCAATTACGGAGAATAGAGGACGATCAGGCGCTGGAAGCGGAAGACGAGAAACTGTCCATGCGGTCCGGGTAAGGTCGTGTAACACGACGAATTGCGAATTGATTGTTTGATTGTCTTGGAAAATACTAGTATTACGCATTTGATTGTTTGGTTCTGAGTGATTCTCTGTCTACAAACGGGGAAGGATAGGAGTATTCTCCCTTTGCAGATAGTGAAGGGTAGGTAGCGCAGGCTTTTGCCCCCATTGTAACCCGTCGCGCCTACTTCCCTCTCCATTGATTGATTGTTTGTTCAAGCATTAACTGTTCGAAATTGGTTCTCTGAAAGGATCTTCTCTGCCTACAAACGGGGAGGAACAGGAATTTCCCTCTCTCTTTGCAGATAGTGAAGGGTAGGTAGCGCAGGCTTTTGCCCCCGTTGTAACCCGTCGCGCCTATTTTATTCCTCATTTGATTGATTGATTGTTTGTCCGAACATTGACTGTTTGGAATTAGTTCTCTCTTTGGGTATTCCCTATTTGCGAATACTGTAGAATAGAAATATTCTGCTTAGTCTTCGCAAAGTAGTGAAGGATAGGTCGTGCAGACTTTTGTCCCCATTGTAACCCGTCATGCCTATCTTCTCCCCATTGCTCAGTAGTTGGTTCAGCCCGGACCACTTATTAGAGGTGGATCATCCGGCTCCTCTGGAAGGCACCCCTAATAAGGATATGTTTTTAAAGTATGGACTAGTCGCCGTAGCTTATAGTAAGTTATGGCATAAATATACTAAAAAGGATCAGGAAAGTCAGTGGCCACTGATAGGATCCTTCGATGATACTAAAATAAGCGTGCTGGAAACAGCCCTTCGTAATCATAAAACAACGCCCACTATGCTTGATAGTTTTGGCATGTGGCGCAAAGAAACAGAACAGCGAAAGAAAAGAAATGAAGTCAGACTAGAAAAAGAATTACGAAAAGCAGCTCATTTAGCCGGGAACAAGTTGAAAGAAGAAATAAAAGAAAGAGAGGAAGCTAAACTAAAACAAGAATCTGAAACATCAAGCCAGTGTCCCGTCAGAACGCCCGCCACGCTTTACCCTGAGCTACCTTCGAAGCAGCGAGCGAACGATGATCTACTGCTAGGCCCCCCGATCATCTACATGCCCCCTCCATATGCCCCTTCCCAACCCCTAGTGCAACGCACGTAACCCCCAAGCACAGATGAGAGCGGTACCAGAGCCTCGGTCCTCACGGCCTCCGCACCGGCCGAGCCCCTTGTACTCAGCGCAGCGCAAGCAGCAACAGTAGATGACCCTGACACTGAGAAGAAAGACTCCGCTAGATTAAATCGATTGAGTAAGAATGAACGAGCAGGGATTGATAAAATCGTAAAGACGTTAGTGGAACGGAAAGAAAGCGAAGATTACGTAACAGATATATGCAATTTGTATGCCAATAACCACAAACGACACTTTGTTACACGTTTCTGTTACCACACCCTTAATGCTTATGAAGATCGGTACCAAGCCAAAGGTCCTGAAAGCCTAACGACTCTGTATAGAAAAGTCAACATTGGAGACGGAGGTGAGTGTGATGTGACGGACCTCTTCATGCGCACGCTTGAAGTCTCCCGCCACCTCACTGAACGAAGATTAGAAGCTAGCACCACGACCCCTGTAGCAACTGTACCTCAAACCGAGGGAACTAACACCATGATGCCGATAAGAGAAGCAGCTCCTTATTGGGTCCCCTCACGAGGACAGGGAACACACGACGATATTAACCACCAAGATGCGAGGGGGAGGGTAATGTACAACTGGGTCTACCAACCCTGGGATCGGCAAGACATCCTGACTTTTCGAAAGTCTTTGCCTGATCTACGAAAGAACCCCACTGCCTTCTACACAGAATTAGGTACCGCCTTGGGGTCGACGATTATGACCCTAGCGGACATCGACTTGTTTTTCGGGTTATGTCTACCAGCTGATGTGTGGAAGCTAATCCGGACAGCCGACCACCTTGAGCTGTTCGGACATACCTGGTTACAACTCGATGGCATAGACAAACAACGGGAGCCCGGACAGAAACCTTTGAAATCAATTCTAGACCTGCCAGACAAAATCGTACAAAAACTCAAAACCATAGTTCCAGAAAAGAAGGTGGACTGGTCGATAGTAACGGCCTGCTGCCAGAAACCCCAGGAGGATGTATCAGAATACTTTTCCAGGTTCGAAACGGTGTTCTCCGATTACAGCGGCCAGGACATGACCTCTGCAACCGGACATCACTTATTCGTCCAGAATTACGTAAAGGGCCTGACTCCAGAAGTCTCGCAGAAACTACAGACTAGTGAAAGTAGTTGGGCCGCCTCCAAGCCTGCGGCTATCCTTCAGATGGCTCAATACTACGAACGACAAAAGAATGAGAACGACAAAGCAACTGAGAGAAAGAAAAAGGACTTGAAAGAACGAGTAATGATCGCTCAATTGCAAGGAGCGACGATAGGTAGGGAACCGTACAAAGGACACTACCAGTCGACTGCCCCTAGAAATCCACCCCCTAAAGACCGTACCCCCGCGCCCTATGCTGGACGGACAGACATTGACGACAACCAGTGTGCGTTTTGCAAGGGATATGGGCATTGGAAGTCCCAGTGTCCGGTCCTGTTAGAGATGTACAAAAATAAAGACACAAAAGACGTAGCGGATGGGTCAAAAAATAGAGGACAGGGACGAGGGCACACCAACGATGCTAGCAATGACAGATCAGGCAGACCGAACACTTTTGACCGCCCCCGACAGAACCAATGCCAGCAGGCTGACTGTGACGATGCCCGCGACTTCGCATAGGACTGCCAAGGGCAAGGGAGGGATCCAGTCGAGCTCTATGTTGACCAGCAAGGTCCTTATGTCACCGCTAAGGTCCTAGGTACGAAGTCTCCATTTCTGGTAGACACTGGCGCGACACGTAGTGCGTTATCTAAACGACTGATTCCAAGGGCACCCTTGTCTGGCTCACACATAACATCAATAGGTTTTGATGGAACGCCCTCCACTAATCCCTTGTCCGCGCCGATCTCCTTCGACTTGGACAGTAACCCCACTGACACGACGTTTCTGCTTTCCTCCAACACCCCCGATGCCATTATGGGACTTGACTTACTGAAGCATTTCCGAGCTACTATTAGGTGTTCACAGGACGGAGTTCGAGTCATTCTGTACGATAACCCGACTCTGCTCAGACCTTATCCCTTACGACACATGTTCTCCATCTCTGACGCTGACTCATCCTTACTCGACTAACTACCTCTGTATCTGTGGGCCAAAACTGACGCTGACGTAGGACGCATGGTGATTGACCCTGTGCACATAACTGTTCGCCAAGATGCGATACTCCCAAAACTCCCACAGTATCGGATATCGCCCGAAGGTGAGAAGGCATTGGTAAAGATAATTCAGTCCTTGGTAGAGGCAGGAGTGGTAGAGGAAGTAGTCAGCAATATTTGCAACAGCCCTATCCTACCCATTGTAAAGAAGCAGGGTGAGGGAGATGAGAAAGCGTACCGCTTCATCATCGACCTTCGAGAGGTCAACAAAGTGGTTGTACCTCAGTACCCCGTAGTCTCGGATATCACCACCTTTCTGACCCTGATTCCTTCCACAGCCACCACCTTCACTGTAATCGATCTCAATAATGCATTCTTCTCCATCCCCATCCACCCAGACAGCCGCTACCTTTTCGGCTTCACGTTAAAATCCCGCTCATATAGATTTTGTAGAGTTCCCCAAGGTTACACTGAAAGTCCCAGCATCTATAGCCAGGCCCTCAAGAGACAGCTGGACGCCGTTCAGCTGCCGGATGGAGTGGTGTTGATGCAATACGTCGATGACATCCTTTTGGCGGCCGACACCACCCCACTTGCAGTCACTACCACTGTCCAACTCCTGCACTTCCTTGCGGAAAATGGCCACAAGGTCTCCAAGAAGAAGTTGCAATTCTGCCAACCCCAGGTCACCTACCTAGGCCACCTCTTGTCCAAAGACGGGAGAAAGCTTACACCCGATCGAATTCAGGCCATTCTAGACACCCCTGTCCCAAAGACCCAGAAACAAGTCCGCTCCCTGGTAGGCCTCACCTCCTTCTGCCGGCAGTGGTTGCCGAACTTCAGCCTCATTGTAAAGCCACTGCTTTCCCTACTAGCTAAAGATGTCCCCTTCCCGCTCCCTTGGACCCCCGAATGCCAATCATCCTTCAAAGAACTTCGAGACGCCCTTTGTTCTGCACCAGTCCTAGGAACCCCTGATTATACCAAACCCTTCTCTCTCTACACTCACGAAAGGGAGGGATGCGCTTTGTCTGTCCTGACTCAAACCATCGGCCCCAAGCAACGACCATGTGCCTATTTCTCTGCCACTCTTGATCCCGTAGCGAGAGCCTTGCCTGCCTGCCTTCGAGCCGTAGCTGCCGCTGCTGTCTCTATCCGACAAAGTGAGGGGATCATACTCTCGAATTCCCTCACGGTATTAGTGCCCCATGCTGTTGACACCCTCTTGAACCAGACTAAGACGCAACACCTGACTAGCGCACGACTGACTGGATACGAACTGACTCTGCTTGCACCCCACATCACGCTGAAAAGATGCACCACGCTGAACCCAGCCACCTTGTTGCCTTTGCCCGAAAATGACCCAAATGTCCCCCCTATACATGACTGTGTGACCCTCACGGACGAACAGACTAGGAGTAGAGTTGACCTCCGAGACACTGCCTTCCCAAACCCTGACGGAGAGCTATGGGTAGACGGCTCTTGCATTAAACTCCCCGACGGCACCACCTCAGCTGCCTATGCAGTTACCACAGCCCGAACTGTAGTCGAAACCGCCCGCATCACGCAACGATCCGCACAGGCGGCAGAACTGATTGCCCTCACGCGAGCATGTATCCTAGCAAAGGGGATGACAGCAAACATTTACACGGACAGCCAGTATGCCTTCGGGGTGGTTCATCATTTTGGGCTCTTATGAAAGGAGAGGGGATTTCTGACATCTCATGGCACACCCATCCTGCACGGAGATCTAGTCTCCGCTCTGACTGAAGCGGTTCTCCTCCCCAAACGACTTGCCGTAATCAAATGCCAAGCACTTAAAAAGGTGACAGACATCATTGGACAGGGAAATGCACTGGCCGACATCACTGCCCGAACCACAGCTGAGAATAGGACGACGACTCACATGTACGTGACTAGGTCACAAGCAGAAAAATGGACGGACGCTAGGGAAACTATTAGGGACATCCAAATGGCCAGCTCACCACATGAATTGACTGAATGGGCACGGGTGGGATTAAAAGACGATGAAGGCTGCTGGCGGACAAAAGACACAAACAAATGGTTGCTACCCAACTCGTATCTGATCCCCATACTGACTATGGCCCATTCCCCTGCACACATAGGATCTGCCCCTATGACCGAACTTGTCTCCCGAGTTTGGCATAACGATAGAATTGCAGACTCAGCCAAACGATTAGTCCAGCAATGTCTAGTCTGCCTGCAACACAACCCTGGGAAAGGAACTGTCGTGCCCCGGGGAGGGTTTGGGGTCCCCAACCGTCCATTTGAAGTCCTACAGATGGACTATATCCAATTAGAGAGATGTCAAGGACTGAAGTACGTACTTGTTGTTGTATGCACTTTTAGCAAATGGGTGGAAGCCTACCTGACGCGTGACAACACGGCCATTGCTACTGCAAAAGTACTACTGAAAGAGTTCTTCCCTCGCTACGGCCTTTGTCGTATTTTATGGAGTGACAATGGCCCCCATTTCATAGCCGAGGTTATCCAGCTTATCCTGAAGGGGCTGGGGGTACGACAGAAATTCCACGCAGTTTTTCACCCCCAATCAGCTGGACTGGTCGAGCGACACAACGCCACATTGAAACTAAAACTGGCAAAAATAGTGGCTACCACAGGACTAAAATGGCCAGACGCTCTTCCCCTGGCATTGCTGTCAATGCGTTCCACCCCCACCAAACACCACTTGACCCCCTACGAGGTTGTTTTTGGCCGACCCATGAGTATCTGGTCTGCCCCCAAACCGACATCTATTCACGACATCCCAGACGTCCTAATGTCTGACTATCTGTATAACCTAACTAAAACGCTGTCTGTTATTCATCATCAGGTGCTGCAGGCCATCCCCGATGCTTCCAGGGGCCCCGGACATACTATCCAGCCTGGAGATTTCGTCCTAATTCGGAACTTCGAGTGGGAGAAGAGTCTGGAACCCCGCTGGACGGGCCCCTGGCAAGTTTTGATCACCACCCGAACAGCTCTTCGAGTGGAGGGAAAGTGCAATTGGCTGCACGCACACCACTGCAAGAAGGTCTCGTCGAATCTGACAACAACCGAAGGCGTGACCACGCAAGAAGAGCTCCTGAACAAAGATCGACCATCCCTGAGCTGCTACCCGGAAACAGACGCGCTAGAACTGGCAACATATCCCGACCCCACTGTGCCATCCAGAGAAGGGTACAACCTGCGACGAAAGGAGGGAGCTTCTGCTAAATAGACCCCTGACTAAGTATATATTCTCAGAGCGGTGGCCTAACGCTACTAAGGTCGCCAGGAGAGAAGCCCACTACCGAGCCCCCTTGAAGATGATGGAAGCGCCCGATACGAAGATGATGGAAGCACCCGACTTGAAGATGGTGGAAGCGACCGGATATCCAAAGACCCACTACAGAAACCCAAAGACTGACAAAATGCACAGTTCAAAGACCATTGCCTTCTTCGTTACCCTTCTCTTCTGTCTCCTCCTCATGACCACCCTCTGGATCTTGGAAGAAACCTCACCAGCACAAGAGACACTTCTAGCCACTGTACTACCTGTCACCGTGAAGGAACACCACCTGATCTCTCTCTCACCTCAACTCCGAGAAAGACGTAAGGAGTTTTGGAATAACTCATTCATACAACTTTTGCACCAGCACAACCTTGCCGCCAATGCCACCAACTGCTGGATCTGCGGGTTGCTTCCGCATGCCACTGGTCATTCCATCCCTTTCATCCCCTCACCATTCTCTGTTCATGGCTCCTGCCTCGCCTGGTTGATTCTCCTGCAAGAGAGCTACAGAGATAAGACAATCTCCAGCGAAACCATGTCGCACTTTTATCAAGGGGTCTGGCTGAACGAAACAAAAAAAAACGACCGCACCCTTTTGCCCACTGACGTCAAACGCCTCTGTTCACTTGGACATCCCAGCCAAAGAGCGTGTCGAAATGCAGGTGTTCAAAAACCCGGCCAGACCTACCTTCTCCTACCTCCGGAAACGAACAGCAGCCACCCTGACTGTGGCCATATCTGTTGTCAATATCTCGGGCCTTGTATGCATCAAAGGCCTCGGGACACAATTTGTAGATCACAGTGCCTGCAACATCACCTGAACCTTGGACACTACTGACCCACCCTCTTTTGTCACTTCTCCAAACATGTACTTTGTCTGCGGTACGAAAGCCTACACCTGGCTCCCAAAAGGCTGGGGAGGTACCTGCTATATTGCCTTCATCCTTCCTCCGACCTATGTGGCATCTGCAAACCACCACCGACAAAAACGAGAGAGAGACATTGAACAAGCCGACTCTGCCGGAGCACAGTTCCTGGACGCAATGAAGGGACTTGTTCCACTCTGGGTTCCAATGGCAAACAGCCGTGCCATCCGACATTTGACCCAGGCAGTTGAAACAACCATGAACATTACAGCTGGCATCCTCACAAATAACACGGCCGAGCTTCAAGCGGTCCGCTTGGTGGCCCTCCAGAACCGCCTTGTTCTAGGTGTGGTTCTAGCAGATCGTGGAGGGGCATGCCGCATCATTGGGTCCAGCTGCTGCACCTATATACCGGACAATTCACCCTCAGTGTACAAAGCCATTGAACATCTCCACAGACTTTCCTCAGAAGTCCACCAGGAACAAGAAGAATGGTCGCTTGGCGGATGGTTCTGGAGTACTGTAAAGAACTGGGGGTGGAGGTTGTTTACAATTATACTGATACCCATTGTTGTGTTATGTGGGTTCTGCCTAGGAATTCAATGCCTGCCGCCTTTGTGCTCACTATGTGCAAACTGTATCTGCCCAAAGACTCTGGACTTTGAAAAGGAACGCATGAGAGCGTTGTACGATGTCGAGGTTAAGGATTTAATGAAGATCGATATCGACTAGACAAAATGGCTAGATATATTGAAAAGGGAGGACTGTTAAAATCTAGTTTGCGACGTCAACATTATCGGCGCCAACTTGTCCCCTTTCAGACTCACGCACACTTGCTGCAGCAGCCATTTTTTTGAAGACCATGGTCTCTCTGCCCACTGCTAATAGCCAGCGCGTCTCTCCCCCTCATCCCCCACACCCCAACAGCCCCCGGTCTCTCCTGCCTGGGCCATAAACGCACCTCCAGCACGACCCTGCCTCCGAGCCACATCCCGTGCTGAACGCCCTCACTCTTTCATCTCATTCATAGAACAGGCCCTTTTGATAACCTCTTCCTCCCTGCCCGATTGTCCAGCCTGATCCCAGGCCATCACCTAGCCCAACAGACGCAGTTTATTGCCCCCTACAGTAGGACCTCGCCTCACATCAAAGGAGCGGGGATTAATCAATGCCTTCACACCCCTAGATCCGACCGATCACCCGCATTCCTGTTCCCAGCGGAATGTCCAGCTGCGCGATAGCCATCATGCTGAGATTTGGGTGGGGACCCCTACTGTAGATATGTGTGAGAACGGGCCTGAACCGGGGATTCCAAAGATGCCTTTTTCGTACTTCAAAGCAATACCACGGATGTCATAAATGTAATAAAGCCATAAACTTGTGTATAAGAGGCCAGGCCTCAGAGATGCGGTTAGAGCACCTCGAGAAGATACCCTGTTGTCTGATTTGACGTGTTCTGCTCCGTCGGAATAAACTCCTGTTTCCCGCCTTCCAGTCTCCAGCGCCTGCCTCTTCATTTGGTAACCTTGAGTTGGGTGAGAGGCGGCTATCGCCGGGCAAACGTTGAAAAGGGGTAATCGATCTGACCTGCTTGCGCCCTTTTTCCACACTTTGTGCCACTATACTGTAATCTGCAACACTCTATTCTATGCCATTACACTCTACACCATTGCATTCTTCGTCACTGCACTCCATGCCATTCTATTCTACTCTGCACCCCTTTACTCTACACCACTGTTCTCTGTGCCACGCTACTCTGCACTACTCTACACCACTGCACTTTACTCTACACCACTCTACAACATTTTACTCTGCAACCCTGCACTCTCCACTAATGAACTCTACACCACTCTGGGGGGGCGGAGCTTGCTGGAATAAGAGATGGCCGCCTAATTCCTCAGCTCCGCCGTGCCCATCATTAATCCTTCAATATTCTGCGTTCGTATCCCCCCATCCTCCCTCCGAAGTCTGCTGGCGGTGGGGGATCCTGCGGAGACTTCTCCGACGGAGGTGCGCCCTGGTCCGACTGTTCCCTGGTGTCCCGCCCGAGGCGGGGTGGACGGCCGACGGCCCCGGCCTGCGGGGGATTCGTGACCCAGCTGACGTCGCGCGACGTGCGGCAGTGGCGGCCGGAAGTCCCGGCCCGGAGAACAACGGAACCCCCGAGGCCCCGGAGAGAAGCCCTAATTGTCTGGAGCCGGCTGCCGCGGGTGGCGGGGGACCCGGGACCCCCCCCCCTCCTGGAGGTACGACTTGCCGTAGTTGCCCGGCATGGGAAGGGATTGAGTGGAGGCCCCTGCTGAGCGTGGTGTGCACTCTGACGTGGGGGGCAGCTGAGTCCGGAGTCGGAGGCCTGATCCTTGGGGGACGGGAGTCGGACGTCTCGTGGGCTGGTCGACCCGAGGGCTGGTCCACCCCCCCCCATTTAAGACTGCCTGAGACGGAGGGGAGCACGGACGCCGGTGTGGAGCTTGGGAGAGGCCTCTCTGGTCTCACTTGATTCACTACAGCTGATTTGGAGAGGCAATCCACTGCGGCACCTTTGACACTATCACAGAGAGGGGCGCTGGGACTCGGCACTAATTGGAGCGGGTGGCAGTATACCTTGCGACCCGCTGCCTGCGGCGCAACAGGCGAGGCCTTGGGTTCTGGTCGGCGAGGTAGGCCTGGCATGCGGTGACCCCTCCCCTATCCCCTTCACCACGAGACGCACTGGAGCACAGCGCTGAGGGTCTGCAGCACTGAATTGATAGGCGCTGTTCCGATTGGACATTGGGTGCTGGTGCTGGGACCTGTCACATCTGCACTGAGTCTTCCCCTGACATCTTGACTGCCAGGCTCGGTATCGCACTTTAAGAGGTGCATGCGCTTGCCCTGATCAGACTGCGACAACTGGCATACTCCACGATCTCACTGCAACGCACGTCCCTTGGATTGCGCCAACTTCCTGCCCTTGGCGTGTTCAGTAGCCATGGTTAAAGGGGACAAGACCCGGAGCAAGCTCCCTTTCTCGCAGAGACGCTCGCAGCGGCTGGGGGCCGCAGCTGTGGACCAGCCGTCGGCACCATTGACTGACGAGATGTCGGGGGGATCGGACATTGAGTCTCTTCTACTGTCCATGGAGAAGGGGATTCAGTCGAGCATTTCCATGCTGGGCTCCAAGATCGACGCCCTAACCTACAGAATGGACCGCATGGCAGAACGAATTAATAAGCATGCAGAGAGACTGGACATATCGGAGCGCAGGCTCACGGAGGTGGAGGAGGCCCAGATGGAACTTGATACAGGGCACAAAAAATTGGACAAACTCCTACGGACACTCCAGGAGAAGGCGAAGGATTTGGAGGCCCGTTTCCGGCGCTGTAACCTCAGAATTACCGGGATGCCGGAGACCACCTCAACGGGCCCCATGGAAGTGTTTGTGGAGAAACTCCTCAGGACCCTGCTGGGAGAAGGTGCCTTCTCAGAGATGCTCGTGGTTGAGCGGGCACACCGCTCCCTGGCCCCGAAGCCGAAACCGGGGCCCCCCCGCCCTATCATAGCGAAGCTGCTTAACTATCGCGACAGGGATACTGCTTTGCGACTGGCCAGATCTAAACCTACTCTGCAATATGAGGGATCGTCTATCTCCCTGTACCCGGACTTCACCGCTAGGGTACAAGAGGCACGCAAGCCCTTTATTACCTACAAAAAGCAGCTGAAAGACCTTGGACTAGATTACGCGATGTTATACCCGGCGAAACTTAGGGTTAATCGACAGGGACATTCACATATATTCACGGACACTGCCGCCCTCCAACGTGCGATGAAAGGCTGGGCCAGAGAGCGCACTAAGCCAGCGGATTGCTCGAATGTGCAGGAAGATGACAGCAATGATTCTAAAGGGGGTGGTGATGGACAGAGTATCTGAATTAAGCAGAACACTCCTACCCAGTCAAAAGATCAGGGCTTGATCCATCACCGTTTTTTAGCTCACTGCACCATCCCAGTTCAGAACCTGGCTACATGCAAATTAGTCTGACCCTGGCCCAGTGCATCATGGGAACAGGGCAGACCAAACTACCAAGCCAATTCTTCACTGGAAAGGAAACAAGCTTCCGGGGACCGGTTTCTGGCACGTCCCTTGGATTGCGCCAACTTCCTGCCCTTGGCGTGTTCAGTAGCCATGGTTAAAGGGGACAAGACCCGGAGCAAGCTCCCTTTCTCGCAGAGACGCTCGCAGCGGCTGGGGGCCGCAGCTGTGGACCAGCCGTCGGCACCATTGACTGACGAGATGTCGGGGGGATCGGACATTGAGTCTCTTCTACTGTCCATGGAGAAGGGGATTCAGTCGAGCATTTCCATGCTGGGCTCCAAGATCGACGCCCTAACCTACAGAATGGACCGCATGGCAGAACGAATTAATAAGCATGCAGAGAGACTGGACATATCGGAGCGCAGGCTCACGGAGGTGGAGGAGGCCCAGATGGAACTTGATACAGGGCACAAAAAATTGTACAAACTCCTACGGACACTCCAGGAGAAGGCGAAGGATTTGGAGGCCCGTTTCCGGCGCTGTAACCTCAGAATTACCGGGATGCCGGAGACCACCTCAACGGGCCCCATGGAAGTGTTTGTGGAGAAACTCCTCAGGACCCTGCTGGGAGAAGGTGCCTTCTCAGAGATGCTCGTGGTTGAGCGGGCACACCGCTCCCTGGCCCCGAAGCCGAAACCGGGGCCCCCCCGCCCTATCATAGCGAAGCTGCTTAACTATCGCGACAGGGATACTGCTTTGCGACTGGCCAGATCTAAACCTACTCTGCAATATGAGGGATCGTCTATCTCCCTGTACCCGGACTTCACCGCTAGGGTACAAGAGGCACGCAAGCCCTTTATTACCTACAAAAAGCAGCTGAAAGACCTTGGACTAGATTACGCGATGTTATACCCGGCGAAACTTAGGGTTAATCGACAGGGACATTCACATATATTCACGGACACTGCCGCCCTCCAACGTGCGATGAAAGGCTGGGCCAGAGAGCGCACTAAGCCAGCGGATTGCTCGAATGTGCAGGAAGATGACAGCAGTCGGCTAGATGAGCAGGAGTAGCTGACTCACAGGCTGGGCGGTAGGACTTGTCAGCGATGACCTGTATTGCAAGCCGGGGTTCTGTT
Source organism: Lissotriton helveticus (assembly GCF_964261635.1). Lineage (NCBI taxonomy): Eukaryota > Metazoa > Chordata > Amphibia > Caudata > Salamandridae > Lissotriton > Lissotriton helveticus. The sequence continues at coordinate 1,097,908,000 of NC_136057.1, read as the reverse complement.
TGATATTTCCCTTTCTTCCCGGGGTCCGGGGGGGGGGGGGGGGGCAGGTTTTTTTGTTGGTCATTTTCGAGATCCTGGGGGTCCTGTGCGCTTGGTGGCTATGATGTGTACAAATATGGACCGGGCGCTGGACTCTGGTTCGGGGGAGGGGCGTGGGAGGGGGGGATCAATGTGTGGAATTGTTGAGTTACTATTGATAGTTAATGCTCAGTGGGTGCTACTCTCCGAGGGTGCGGCGGTAGCGGGAGTGCGGTCTTAGATGCGAGTTGTTCATGCCAACTATGCGATGGCAGTTTGGCGATCTTGGCCCCAGCGCGCTATGCCCTGTAGGGTTAATTTCTTTGTGGTTGGAATTGGGTAGGGAGGGGGAGGGGGGCGGGAAGGGGGTCGGCCAGGCCAGGTTGGCGGAGGTCTGCTGTGGGAGGGGGTATGGGTTGTTCCTTGTTGCTCCACTGCTCTTTGTTTGGGGGGAAGGGAAACTGAATGCCCATCACAAGCACTGTCTTTGCCTGAGATGTCTTTTATCCGGCCTAGAATATGTTTTTTCCTTGCCAGGGATGCCTACAACTAGCATGCAGAGTAGTCAGGACCAGACGCCCATGCTACGAGTCCTCACATGGAATGTTAGAGGCCTGAACGACCACCGTAAACTTAGAAGAGTGTTAAGCTACCTTCAACGACACAGTATAGACTTGGCTCTCCTCCAGGAGACGCACCTGCCACCAGCTAGTAGGATGCTCCTATCGAAGGGTTTAACAGGCAACTCTGCTGCAGCGGGGTTCACGACCCATACTAGGGGGGTTCTGACCTGGGTTAATCCAAAAACTACACTGACTCAGACCATTCTGAAAGCTGACCCAGAGGGGAGATATGTCATTTCTAGATGCAACGCGCGAGGGTGGGACTTTGTGGTGGTTAATGTATATGGTCCCAACTTTGACTCCCTGGGTTTTTACACCACATTGGCATCTTTTGCCCGCACTCATGCCTCATCGCGCATGATCTGGGAGGGGTGATTTCAACCTTGTACTAGACCCAGCACTCGATAGATCCGCAGGCCCCACACGTAAACCGTCAGCAGCTGCGCAGGCGTTGGGAAGGGAACTCCTCATGTTAGATCTGGAGGATGTGTGGCGCTATAGACACGCTGAAAGGGGTGGGTGCACACACTACTCGGCATTCCACGATATACACACTAGGATTGACTACTGGATGGCGACCCCGGATATATTGGGCCTTATTAAGTCTTGCACAGTATTGCCACGCACCCTCTCAGACCACTTCCCGGTGCTCCTGGAGCTCCACTCGCCAGCTAGAATTATTCCGCGTTCACTTGGCGCTTCCCTCCTTATGCACTCCTTGACGAGAAGTACAGAGGGGAGCTTGGGGAGGACATTGAGGTCTTCTTTGAGGCTAATGTGGGCTCGGTGGCTAGTTATTAGACCCTTTGGGAGGCATTCAAGGTGTATATTAGGGGCATGGCTATGTCCAAACACTCTGGTGTCCTTAAATCAATGCGAGGTCGTCTGAAGCTTTTAGAGCAACAGTTGGCTGCCCTCGAGCAGAGGCAGCGCATCAGCGCAAACACAGAGGATATCTAGGAAATCAAAAAACTGCTTACCGAATACCATGAGGAGGCAGATAAGGAGGTGCAACATATGGGGAAATATGCAGTGGCCAGAACGTATGGTGAGGGGGACCGCCCCGGCTCTCCGCTTGCCAGACTTCTGAAAGGTACTAGAGGGAGGACCCAGATCACGGAGATAAAAACGGTTGATGGCCAGTTGGCTACTGATAGCGCCGAGATAGCTGATAGGTTCAGGGCTTTTTACGCGGACCAGTATGCGGCTAAGGGAGGTGCCTTAGACGATGACATCGTGGATTACCTAGAGCACATTACCCTGCCTATGCTCTCGAATGCACAACGGGAATTCCTTATGCAGCCTATTGACAGGGAGGAGATCGTGGAAGCATTGGCGAGCATGCGCTCTGGCGGCGCTCCAGGTGGTGATGGACTTACGGTCTCCTTCTACAAAGCGTTCCAGGACAAATTGATCCCACATCTCTCAGCGCTCTTTGACGATATATGCGTGGAGGGCAGTATGCCAACTTCGATGCGGGAGGCATTATTGGTAACTATACTTAAACCAGGTAAACCTCACGACGAGTGTGGCTCGTACAGACCACTTTCGCTCATGAATGTTGACGCGAAATTATATGCAAAGGTGCTTGCTACGAGGCTTGCTCTTCTGACGCCTGAATTGGTAGCCCCGGAACAAGCGGGATTTATCCCACAAAGGAACCTCACGTATAATGTTAGGACGGTCCTTGGTGTGGTGCAGCACGTGAAGCAAGATGTGAAAGCTATAGCTGTATTTCTCGATATGGAGAAGGCTTTCGACTCGGTTGAGTGGCCCTTTATGGTTAGAGTGCTGCGGCGTATGGGCTTGGGCGAGCCCTTCCTCCAAATGATCGGAGCCTTATACCACGACCCATCGGCGAGACTGCGAGTAGGGGACCTGGTAACGGACCCTTTTCCCATTGGTAGAGGGACCAGACAGGGATGCCCCTTGTCCCCATTGCTATATGCGCTGGTGGCGGAGCCGCTCGCCTGTGCACTACAAGAGTATCATTGGCATGAGGGTGTGAGTTTCCCGGCTCACAAGATCATAATTTCTACATATGTAGATGACACCCTGCTGTATGTTCGGGACCCGGAGAATAACTTGTCTTCGGTGCTTCGGGAGGTGGTGCGCTTCGGCGCTCTCTCTGGCCTGAGGATAAACTGGGCAAAGTCGGTGGCCCTCCCGTTGACTCCAGTTACCCGACCCTTTGCTGCGGAGTATCCGTTGCAGTGGTCCCAGGAGCCGGTACGCTATCTGGGGATACAACTGCACACAGACCCGGAAATTTTGGTCCGAGAAAATTATGGGGTGGCCTACAGCAGATTAGAAGACGACGTGGACAAGTGGTGCGGATTGCCGCTCTCTCTCATGGGCCGCATAGCCATTATGAAAATGGTAGTGTTACTGAGATTCTTATTTCTGTTCAGTGCGCTCCCGGTGGTCCTCTCTAAACACTTTTTAAGGCGGTCACACAACTCATGATTAAACTGGCATGGAGAGGTAAGCAACCAAGGGTGAAATGGACTACCTTGACTCTCCCGTACGAGATGGGTGGATTGAACGCGCCAGATTTGGAATTATACTACAGGGTGGCGCAGGCTTCGCACCTACATACTTGGATTCATGGTGAGGCCGGTGTCCCACACGTCCGCCTGGAGCGTCTGTTTGCAGCTCCCCTTCCTCTCCCCGCCACGGTGTGCCTTCCGGTAGAACGGGAGTTCTTGATTCTTTGACCGCCACGAACCATGCCTGGCACTGCCTAACCCGAGCTCGAAACTGCGAAATTCTGTACTCCCCAGACATGCTGCCGGAGTGGGGGTTATGGCTTCCGCCCTTGAGAGACAAGGGAGTCATACAGGCCCTGAAACAGCTGGGTATAGTTAAGTTGGGTGACCTGTTTCTGGAGGGAAGGGTGAAGACATGGGAGCAGATATCTTCTGGTAATGGCGCTGTCTCATTGCTGACGCGCTTTCACTTTCAGAGTGAGGGGAGCCCTGCAGAGCCTATTGGGCCCTGATCTCACCGAGCCGCCAGAAGTTCCAGAACTCACACATACTATAAAGACGGCGGAGCCCCGTAAGCTGGTTACTATACTGTACAGGAAGGCAATTATGCACAGGGAACAAAACCTCATGAAGGCCAGGGTAGAGTGGCAGCGCGATCTGCAAATCACTATCGATGATGCCATGTGGCAGTACTGCTGCGGGAACACCAAAAAGATCTCCCTAAACGGGAGGCACAGACTTATTCATTTTAAGTTCCTGCAGAGAGTATATTATACTCCGGAGCGGTTACATAGATATGGCCTTAGACACACGGCGGAGTGTGAGAGATGCCGCGCGCCGTGGCGGATTTTTTGCATTTGGCGTGGCAATGCCCAGCTATACAGAAATACTGGGACGACGTATTTAAGGAGATGAGTGCGGTGCTGGAGTTTGAAATTAGTCCGGAACCGGCTTTGGCACTACTAGGCTACTCAAAACGCCTCCCGACGGGGCTGCGACGTCTGGCGGATATGGGAATGTTAATGGCCAGGCGAGTGGTGGTGTTTCATTGGATGAGGGGTCCGCTCCCGACCGTTAAAAGATGGGCGCATGATATGATTTATTGCTGCACACAATCAGAACATTATAGTGAACTGCTCCCCCCGACCTCCCGACCTAAGAATTTTTGGGGATTGTATAGGACATACTTGACCACGAAGAGCGCGGAGAGAGACACGGGGGAGCGGACGGTGGCACATTGGTAGACTCTGAGACTGAGCCACGTCTGGAAAGAGCTTAGTCACATCTCTGGAGTCTGGGTTTGAGACGGGGCCTCTTGCGGGTGGGGGGGTATCTCCCTTCTTTAGCTGGTGAGACGGGGAGGACTAGCGGGCGATGGCAGCATGGCTCCATGGTAGAGGATACTCTGACATCAGCAACACTTACAGGCTATATATCCTGCAGGACTGGCTTGGGCGGTGGCAGTGGGGTGGGGTGGGCGGTGGGGGGGAGGTGTTGGTTGTTTCAATTGTTGCTGAAGCAGAGCTTAATTGATCTATAAAGTCTTGTATATCCTAGGTTTAATCTGACTCTTTGAATCCGAAGGGGGGGTCTGGAGGAGAGGGGATTTTCTCTTCTGCATCTGGGGGGATTGTCCTATTCTTCGGGGGTCTACTTAGGGGCATTCACTATGTGCTGACTACATTGCCGTCGGACTTCAGGGTTGTTGGTTTTAAGGCTGTGTCTTACCTGTTTGTTATTATTTACGGCTCCTGAGTATGACTGCGGCCGGCCTCCGGGTTGTAGGCCTGAAGCTGTGTAAAAATGACTTGGTGACCATAAAGCTCGTTAAAAAAAAACAAAAAAACAAAAAAATAAACTCTACACCACTCTACTGTGCACCATTACACTCTAAGCCAATGCACTCTACACCGCACCACTCCACTCGAGGCCATTGTACTGCACTCTTTGCCAATGCATTGAACATCACACTACACTCTATGCCACTCTACTCTGCACTCTACGCCACCATACTCTACTCTGCAATACTCTATGCCACTGCACTCTATGCCATTGTACTGTACAACACTCCACTGTACACCATTGCACTCTACGTGGAGAAGTGTGGCTCAATGGTAAGAGCGGCAGACCCTGATGCAGAGGTCTAGCCTGGGACCAGGGTTCAATTCCCCGCCTCGGCGGGTCTTGGGCTCAAAATTCCACGGACCTGATAATTCTTGCCTCGGTGCCTATTCCAATCATGGAGTCCCACTCTGCAACTCTGGGCAATAGCTTGCTTAATCTCCACAACGGCCCCCACAACGCTAAGGATGCCTGGCCTCCACCTTGGGGGTGCCCAGGAGTGGACACCTCACAGGGAAAGCCAGGATGGGTTTCACAGCGGTATTCGTTCAAGCGCCTTGAGACCCTTGCGGGTGAGTAGTGCGCTATACAAGTATCAATTTGCATTAACGTCACTGCACTCTAAGCCACTCTCTTCTACTCATCACTATTGTACTCTATGCTGATGCTCTCTATGTCACTCTACCTTATGCCACTCTAATCTACACCACTACACTCTGCAACACTCTACCATGCAACACTGCACTCTCTGCCACAGAACTCCATGTAACTCTACTCCACTTCACTCTTCACCACTACACGATACACCAGACGTTATTCCAATCTACGCTACTCTTATCTCTCTAAGCTATTACATTCTACCCCACTGCACTCTATGCTACTGCTCTCTGCCCTGCAGCACTCTACTGTACCCTGCACCACTCTATGCATTCCATACTGCACTCTACCCTGGACCATTCCATGCCACTTCACTCTACTCTGAAGCAATCTACTCTATGCCACTGCACTCTAGGCCTCTGTACTCCACATCATTCCACTCTATGTCACTCCATACAATACCACTGCACTATACATCACTGCAATCTATGCTGCACCACTTCACTCCACTCCACAGTACTCTGCTCCACTTTTCTTTACGCCACTGCACTCTACATCACTCTACTCTACGTCACTGCACTTTGTCACCGCACTCTACACCAACGTACTCTACACCACTTTACTCAAACCAATTAACTCTGCATCAGTCTACTCTGTACCACTCCACCACGCCACAATACTCCACTTGCACTATACAACACTTCATTCTGGGCCAGTCAATTCCACTCTACAACACTCCACTCAATGACATTCCACTCCAGTCTGACACTCTACTGCATTAAACTCTACTCCAGTCTAAGACACTCTACTCCGCTTGATGCCCCTCCACTCTATGTCCTTCCACTGCACTCTACTCTGTGCCACTCTGTGTGCCACTTTAATCTAGGTCACTCTATGCTACTCTACTCCATTCCACTCGATGTTACTCCACTCCATGCCACTATGACACTTTACTACACTCTTTGCCACTTTACACCACTCTATGCCTCTCTACCGTATGCCACCCTACTCCACTATACCACACTGTACAACACTCTATGCAACTCATCTACGCCAATCCACTCTCACACTCCAAAAAGCCCTTCTCCAGTCGATGCTATTCCACTCTACTACATTACACCACTCTATGCCAATCGACTCTGCAACAATCTACTTCACTCTACACCACTCCAATCTACCCCACTCTCTCTATGCCACTCTACTTTAAAACACTCTGTGCGTCTCTACTTTATGACATTCTATGCAACTCCCTCGACACAACTCCACTCTGACACTCTATACCACTCCACTCTTTGACACTCCTCAACACTCCGCAACACTGTACAGAACTACACCACTCTGTGCAACGCCACCCTACAACACTCTACTCCAATCTGTGCAACACTCTCTACACCATTCCACTTTATTTTACTTCACTCTATGCCACTCCACTCTGCTCGTTGTCACTCCACTCCACTCCACAATAATCTATGCCGCTCCACTTTCTGATGCTCTATGACACTCTACTCAAATCAACTCTACTCCAATCAAGGTCCTTCAACTCTAAGGCACTCTACTCCTTTAACAACACTCCACATCACTCTGCCACTCCACTCCAAACCACTCCATGATACTTCACTTCACTCCACAACAATCCACTCCACTCTACGACACTTCATGCCACTTTCCTTTATGCCACTAACTTTTATCCATGCTGAACAGTATCCACACTGGTGTATGATATGGCTAGAATACATTGGCAAAGCCAATAGCTCTTTTTATTGGCTTTGCCAATGCCTGTCTGCCTAGTGTGGACAATGAAACAACATTGCTGATTTTTCCTAAATATACACAATGAGAATGTAAATGCCCACTTTTAGCAAGAGCAAGACCCACAATGCTCCAGATAACAGAGAGCCTAATTTAGAGTTTGTCAGAAAGGATATCCCTTCACAATTGTGTTAGGTGTCCTGTCTTCTGTTTTATGCATTATAGCTTATGGTATTAGTCAAACAGCAGACCAAACATTCTTCATGTTTTGAGAGCATATCCCATCTGCCAAACTCTAAATAAGACCCAGAAAACATTATTTCTGAAGAAGAGGTAGATTTATGGATCACAAGCATAGTGATACAGAAAGGCTCACAGGAAGAGACAGATTGTACTGTAAAAAGGAAGGCACACAAACACTCATGCACAGGCACACCCACACAGATACACCCACACATGCTTACAGTGATTGAGGCAGACACAAATATGTACACTCCAACACACACCAGGCACAAAGGCAGTGCTCACTCACACACCATTTGGCCTAAGAACCCTCGCCACATTTTTCGTTCTTTGGCTCAGTTACGTAAGGCAGTGCACTTCTCATAGCCTAGATACATCGCCAGTCAGCAAATCAATACTACATAACAATGATATCATATTAAAGCAGCATAGTTATAAATGTCAGCCACACCCCACTTTTAAAATACCTTTAAGGTTCACAGTTGTGTTTGCCCTGTCTTTAACTTATGAGTGCTGAAAGAAATTGGGTTGTTGGTTGACTGGGCTGTGAACCCTAGTCAAGCAGCAACCTCAATCCTTGTCAGGGTGAGTCACAACTCAACCCTAAATTAACCTGTGCTCAGCCTTCTGATAGGTTGGCACAGAGCAGTCAGGCTTAACTTAGAGGCAATGTGTAAAGTATTTGTGCAACACTTCAAGCAGTAGTAATATTGTGAAAACACCACACAAAAGGATCCCACACTAAGGTAGAAAAATATGTGGTCTCACCAGGCCGGGACAAAGACACAAGTACAGACTGACCTGATGGAGTTTAGTCTGGCTACAGGTACCCAGTTAGGCCCGCTGAAGAGAGAGAGTGCTTTAAATCTTGGTTAGTGAACTGTTGCAGCCAAAATAATGCATTAGTTCTAAGACGCGGGGAGGCTGAAATATGAGAGCCTGCATTGTCATTGAAGATTCTATCGATGGGGCTTGCGGTGAGAAATCCAGCACTGGGGGTGCAGCGTGCAGCGGGTGATGATTCAGTTCGAGGAGCAGCAGGCAGAGATGTGGAGTCCAAGGTTTTCATTGAGACTGCCATTGACGAGGGATATGAGTGTCTGCACCAAGAAAGCATAGAACAGCAGCATTTCTGTGATGCAGGTTTTTGTGATGGGTCCAATCCACACAGGAGCATGATGCATTTGACCTGAAGGGGATTGAACTGCACAGCAGAGGAGATTTATTAGATCTGCTGGATCCACAGAGCCTGGCAGAGCACCTTAAGCCATGTCCAAGGGTCCAAGACTGGGGTAGCATCACGTAGCAGGGTAGACTCCCAGATGACAGAGTTCAGGTGCAGGTGCAAGGTGGTTGGAAGCTTGCTATGTCCCTGAGGCTTCAGATCAGGAGACAAGGATTAGTCCTTCGTACCCAGGCAGAGGATAGCAGATAGCAGTTCAGCACAGCAGGTCTGCAGTCCTTCAGAGCAGCAGTTCAGGAGACTGGCAGTACTTTCAGCAGCACAGCAATCCTTCTTCATGACAGAGTATCCACCAGTTCAGAAGAGCACTGAAGAGGTGGTGGCAGAGGTCCAGTATTTATACCCAGTTGTGCCTTTCAAGTGGGGGGAAGCTTCTAGGTGCAGGTCTTTGAAGCACACAGGTGCTCTGTCTTCCTGAACCTGGCTCCAGACTAACTTCAGGTGGCAGTTCTGGGTTACCAAATAAGCAAAGTAGGCACCAGCCCATGGGCGCCACTCCATTTAGGGGACCCCGGGACAACGGATCAAAATAATATTGATTTGACCTTGAAAGAAAATTACAATCAAGCTTTCTTAAATTGTTTCCAATTAATTTTTGTTTAATAACATTAATAATTGTTAATGTTTTGTTTTGTGTAATAAAATTGGTTTAATAAAATTGTTGGTTGGTGAAATTAGAAACATATTAGGAGATAATTTGCAAGGGGGCCCCCACAATTTTGACGCACTAGAGGCCTCCACAGGGTTTAATCCGGCACTGCCAGGGGGCTTGCAGCCCTTTGTCTGGAGACAGGAAACAGCCTATGAAGCCTAGGTGGGGCTGGGCCCAGCTCCTCTCTCACATCCTGCCACTGATGGCCCGTCAGTCACACCTAAGCTCCACATTGTGTGTGGATGTCTAGGAGAAATACACAATGCCTAACTGTCAGCTGCAACCAGTCATGTTACCCAGAGACAGGCTGCAGGCACCAAATGGCTAATGAAAGAAAATTCAATTTTTTCAAAGAGCCATTCACTGATCACCTGTTTCCATTTGGAAATTACATGTGATAAAGTAACTCCAATATTATACTATGTGACAGGCATGCTTTGCAGTAGTGGAAAACAAATTTAACACTTTTCACTACCAGGACACATCAAACTCAAACTAACATGTCCTTTTTTTAAATAACATTGCACCCTGGCCTCTGAGCTGTCCAGGGACTACCGTAAGGGTGACTTATATGTATTAAAAAGGACGATTTGGGCCTGCAAAAAGGTTTTCTTTGCTAGGTCGCAAATAACACTGCATACACTCAGTCTGCAATGGCAGGCCTTAGACATGTTTAAAAATGGATGGTACAAACAGTGTTTCAGGCCCACTAGTCACATTTAATTTACATGCCCTGTGCACATGTAATGCAACTTTAAACAGGAACTTGGAAGTAAATTAAATATGCTGATTGGGTATATGCCAATCTAACATGTTTTAAGGAGAGCGCACAAGTATGTTATCACTGGTTAGCAGTCCTAAAGTGTGCAGAGTCCTAAGGGCAGCAAACACAAAGTCAGCAAAATCAGGAGGTCTGAAGACAAAATGTTAGAGGGAAACCAGGCCAAGGATGCAAGGTCTAACAAGTGTGGTGTGGTCGGTACAGTTCAAATGTAGTGTGGTTGAAGGTCACTAGTAGCAAATAATTTTCTTATTTATGCAAGAAAAATATCTATGTAAAAATAATCTTCTAAAGTGTTTGGTGTAATGCTATAAAACTCATTAGAAAGACTGACATCAGGTATTCTCTCATTAGCTTTCCCTGGCTTATGATAATAGGACTCTTAACTTTAGAGTTAACCTATTTTTACATGCTCTCAATAGATGTGACTAAGGAGAATGAGGCATACGGATTTGCCTGCTCCTTAAAAACATTTAAAAATCTCATGGCTATTTCCCACCTCTCGTGGAGGCAGATTTTTGACTTTGGAATTCAAGAAAGGTTGCATATGATATCTTGTGATTTTTGAAGCTTTTTAGGTGTAATCCCCATTTTGTTATCTTTTTTGTCACGTGCAAAAATATACATATGACAGCAAATAACAGACCAAAAGCTTGTTAACTTTGACTTTTTCTCCAATGATAATATACTTTCCTCAAGTAACAAATCACTTCTTCAAGGAACCTGACAATTATTTGTGTGCTCTCTTTGGTTTGGGTGGGAAAGGATTGGGAAAGAGTTTTTGAACACCCACAAATGTGTACATTTGTGAGTGTTCATGATCTTCCAGAGCATTGCCCCCATTTAACACCTACTCTCCTCCCAATGGAGGCGATTTATTCACATGGAATCCTCACTGTATATCTTTCAATGAGTACACAAATTTATACGGGTAGGTTTAATTTACTGTTTTTTCTAGCCACATTTCTCATTTTGTAAATCTCTTTTATTGTTACAATTTGCGGATGGCTCGTTCCCCTTTTGATTTGTGGACTTCTCTTTCACTGTCTCCATCACACTATCTCTCTCTCTCTCGCACATTCTCTTTCTGGCCAGTTGTTTTACCAAACTGTCTCTTTTGCTGATGTTATCTTTCTAAATCTTCCTTTTACCCTCTCTCTCTTTGGAGGAAATCATCCCTGTGCCCCCCTCTCTTTCATCCAGCTCTCTTCTCTAAAATCTTTGCAATTTCTATATCCCCTCTTTAAAGTTTGTTTCTCTCTCTCATCTCCTCCCCCAGATTTCTCTTTTCTGCACTCTCTGTCCCTCACCCTAAAGCTATCTGTGTATTCATATCTCTTGTTCTTCCCCTGCATTCTTATCTGTATACTTCTCAACACATCTTGCTTGATGTCACAACCATGACCGCCTTCCTGTCTCACACATTAACATGAATTTTGTTCAGTTTCACTCCCTCCTCTCCCATTCTTATTTCTCTCACCCTCTAACTATCTTCTGAATTTCTTTCTCTCTCTCCCTTGTCTCACCTCTCATTCCATGTTTTTCTTCTTAATGTTAATCTTTCCTTGCTTGAACTATCTCTCTTTGTTTGAAATGGGGACTCTAGTTGGCAGTGGTTTACCCTATCCAAGTTGGGACCCTCACTCTAGTCTAGGTAAGACACCTAAGCTAACCACCTAAGGTAACCCCTGATACCCCTTTGGTATTTTGAGTTCAGCCTTGCCAGAAAGTGTGGGCGATGGCTCTCCAAGAATACTGGTCTGGGCCATTTGAGGTGAAGGACCGCAGGAGTAATGTCACATACCTAGTGGGCATGCAGACTCCTAGAAATGTGAACCACTTCAAGTCACATTTTGAGAGGTCTGAGTGGACCATGCCCTTTGTCACGGATGATGGACTGGAAGAGGAGAATGAACCTCTCCTTGACCTCCTATTTTCCAAAGAGCAGGAAGGGTCAGTAGTGGTTGGGATCCTCTCCCTCTCTCCTACTCTGACCCTAGAACAGCAGAGAGACTGTTGCCAGTTGCTAGGACAGTTTGCCTCTCTGTTCTCACTCATCCCTGAAGTCAACCAATGATGCACCCACAATATTTGCACTGGGGCCAGCCTACCTGTTATGCACAAGTCTTACAGGTTGTCTGATAGAGTCAGGGATAGCATTAAGGAGGAGGTCTCCTAGATGCTGGAGTTAAGGGTGATTGAGCCCTTCAACAGTCCTTGGTCCAGCCCAATTATTTGGTCCCCAAGGCTACCCCAACTGGTGTCCCACCTGAACTGCGGTTCTGTATTGAATACCAAGGTCTCAATGCCATTACTAAAACTGACATGAATCCCATCCCCGAGCTGATGAGCTCATTGATCGGCTTGGAGCTGCCAAGCCCCTCAGCATGTTTGATTTAACATCTGGGTACTGGCAGATTGCCTTGACCGAGGGGACACAAGAGAGGTCAGAGTTCTCAATGCCAGAAGGGCACTACCAGTTCCATGTAATTCCTTTTAGCTTGAAGAACACCTGTACAACATTCCAGAGGTTGGTATGGCACCATTGTTGCCCACTTGAGAGAGCTAACTTCCAAGAAGCAGCCCTGTCAGGTAATCTGGACCCAGGTGTGCTAGACCACTTTTGACACCATGAAGGAGGCATGTGCCCATGCTTCTGGCTCCTGCTTTCTACAAGAACTTCGTATTGCAGACTGCTGCCTCAGAGCATGGTGTGGGAGCTGTGCTTTCACAGCTAAATGAAGAGAGCCTAGATCAACCTGAAGCCTTCATTAGTAGGAGGGTAGTTCCCCGGGAACAGGGGTGGAGAGCAATAGAAAGGGAAGCTTTTGCTGTGCTCTGGGTGCTGATGAAGCAAACACCCTACTTGTTTGGGACTCACTTCCAGGTTCAGACAGACTACAGGCCTCTCAGATGGTTAATGCGGATGAGGGGTGAGAATCCAAAACTGTTGAGGTGGTCCATCTCCCTAAGGGGGATGGACTTTATCCTGGAACACTGCCCTGGATAAGAGCACGCCAATATTGATGGCCTTTCCCAGTTCTTCCACCTTAGTGATGAAAAATCTCAAGCGGTTGGGTAGCTCTCCCCACTTTCAGCTGGGGGGGACACGTGTTAGACCTGGCATCTGAAGGCAAATAGACATGGGAAACCATGCCAAAAATGCCAGGTCTAACACTCTTCAGCAGCTTAACTCCTGTTTAGAGTTTAATGTCATGGGCCTCTATTCATGTGAAGGCAGAAGGAATGCATTCTTGTTGGTCAGGGAGGTCGGCGACTGCTCATTACCTTTGATTTGTGACACACACTGAATTCAGAGTGTGGTAATAAGCGACATTTTCATCAAAGGACTACGGTCACAAGCAGAGGGTCCTGAAAGGCCACATATGAATAGTGCTTTTATTAATACGAAATCAAAAAGCTAGCTGTAAGTATTCTCCCCTCACCCCAAGCAACCTTGCCTCGTTGTCATTCCTGTGTGGGATCCATCCAAGGTCAGCAAAGCACATGCACAAACTGGGGAGATGTGTGCACTTTAATGGTCCGCTCTGAAAGACAACAAACTGTATGTTACATACGGGGCCATCATGATGCGTGCATGGCCCTGGAGGTTGCAGCCACCCTTCGCAAATACTGAGAGACTGCAGGGCCCTGGCACTCCGCCATGTAGTTAAAGTTTCTGAAGAAAGCAGCTGATGAAATTCACCCCTACCACCTCTGTACCCCAAAGCCTCCGTACTAGATGTACCATACCATAGACAGCTGTGCCCCTGGTGGAAACCCTTTGCATAAATGTGCAAAGTGGGATTAAATGATCACTGGTTGACAGTAACAGTGTGTTCTCTCTAGACAGAGGAGCTAATGGTAGAGGGTGCACATGCACATTTTTATCACCTTGATTGCGCCTACATAAACCGTTTCTACTCCATTATGTAGGGCTACACTTCACACTAGAAAACCAAGCCCTAGTTTTCTTGTAATCTGCCCTGGTAAGAGGTAGGTATATTGTCATGCAGAATGCTTGGTTGTTTTAGGCATACAGTTCAGTGTTACTGCAACAAGAGTGTTCACGCGAACAGTAACAGCTTGGAATAAAATATTGTCTCTTGTTCTGTCACCGTAGTCTATGTGGGGAGCAATGAGGATTGGCGAGGGTCGGTGGCAAAGAATTATGCCTCAGCCTCGACATCAGTCATTCTTACAGCCTCATGCAGAGTCCTTGGCCTTAGCATGCTCTGTAATTAGCATCATTCCACAGGGCTGGCCTCAGTTTTGCATTGCACAAAGAGAAGCCATTTGCACTCCTCATGGGAACTAGGGAATTGACTGGGACTACAGCACTGCCAGTAGTTCATCAAAACATGTCTGCTCCACAGTGCACATGAGCAGGGCCATTTGAAAAGGTCAACCAGGGGTCACGGGCTCAGTACCTTGGACTGTCACTACTCAGTGACATAAAATGAGGAGAGAAATGGGGGTCCCCTGTGCAACCTGTCAGTCAGTCTGCCATTTATTTCATTAAATCCTGGGTAAATAAAACACTAACGGAAAGTACACTCTGTCATATATTACTTTTCAGTAAAATAACATTTCTTAGTAGTCTGTCACTTTGAAAAGAACCATATTTCACGGGAACAGATGCTACCGCGTTGCTCCTCGCTTTAATTTAATAATCTCTTCACAGAAAGGTAGTGCGGAAAAGAGAAATCACTCACCTAGGGCTCTGCTAGGACTCAAGAATCATTTTAATTAGACTGCTGTTTTTTTGCGCAGACTTCCCATGACGAAATGGCCTGTAGGGAAAACAGTCCTGTAATTTCCCATAAGACCATTGCGTGACGCACACTGGACTGATGTGTTTGAATTAACAGCCGTCTGACTCCAACTCAAGGGTTGCGCCTGTCGTTTACACAAAAATAATTAAATTATGTTTAACAGGCATCCATGACCCCCATAGGAACACGCGTTGCCTTTCGTGCTCAGAATTCCGATACAGTCGCCTGTTGCCCAGTAGGTAAAGATGTTCTGCAATTATGCAGAGCTGCTCATACGGTATGATATGAGTACTCTATAGAGAATATAAACGCCCTGATTAACATCTGATTTATTTCAGGGGATTTTTTTTGATATTCATGATATTACTCTGTTGGTTCACATGCTTATGTGAGGTGGTAAAACACCAAAGCGTAAGGTCTGATCTACATAATTTTCATGTTTAATCATTTTCACAGATAAAGACACAAAACAATGTTTTTCTGTCTGTAACTTTAAAAAACAGAAATATATTTAAAAATTGCCTTCTTTTCCATTAATCTAAATGCTGCCATTCAAATTCCAGGCGAAAGCCTGTGTCGATTGCCAGCATGGAGAGTTAGAAAGGTGATTAAATGTCCTTAAATACCTTTATATGTGCATTATAGTGCTAATATTGTCACAGGACTTTCGAATTTAATAGCTAGCTGCTTAGTGCTAAAACGTGACAGGCATCAATGTACAAGTACACATTTATCAGTTAATTAAATTGTTCTTGAAACACTGATGCAGATCAAACCACTGATGCAGATCAAATCAGGCTCTCCACAGGACCCTTGTCCGGCCAGGACAATTCACTTAGCCCCAGAGGTGATAGCTTCACACCTCACAGCCATTTTTAACAATCCACTTGAAATAGGATCGTTTCCAAAAGACTGGAAGGTAGAGTCTATTCTGCTATTATTTAAAAAGGCTAACCTAGACTCTGATGACCCCAAAAAATATAGACCAATAGCTCGACTACCGTTCCATGCCAAACCTGTAGAAAAAATCATCAATAATGAACTGACCATCTTCTTAGCTAAAACCAAGAGTCTAGATTCTACACAGTTCAGTTTTCGTAGTCATCACAGTACCAAACTGGCGCTGATTACAGCCACAGAAGAAATTAGGCAAACAATTGACAGCGGGGAAAATGCGGCTCTGATCCTTTTGGATCTATCCACTTCATTTGATACGGTCAACCATGCTCTTCTCAGTGATCACCTGGAATCAATTGGGATCAAAGATAATGCACTCAAATTTCTTACTTCTTTTCTGACTGATTGCATTTAAACAGTCGCCCTAGGTGATTTTACCTCAATGTTTTTTTCTTTACCTTGCGAAGTCCCTCAGGGCTCATCTTTGAGTCCTGCTCTGTTCAATATGTACGTTACTCCAGTTGCAGCCTTAATCATTTGGCTTTTCCCTGGTTTCATATGCGGATGACACGCAGATCGTTGTCTCCATCACCATCAATCCAGGATCCCTGGCTACCCAGTTCCACAACTGCATGCTCCATGTTGGCAACTGGATGAGCAGCAATTGTTTGAAATTAAATTCCTCAAAAACGGAGGTCCTGCTGTTTGGCAACAATCCTCCTTTTGGTCAAACAAGTGGTGGCCCCAGGAACTTGGGAACCTGCCTATCCCCAGGGAAAAAGCAAAAAACCTGGGGGCGAACATTGATACTAAGCTATCCTTTGAAGGAAAATTAATCATATCACTGCCTCGTGTTTTCTCATTCTGAAAATCTTAAGGAGTGTCTTACCTTTTATTCCATCTAACCTGCAAAAGAGAGTAGTCATGACTGTAATTTCATCCAAGGTAGATTATGGCAATGCACTATTCATCAACATTCAAAAACTTTTCTGCATAAATTACAAACATTACAATTACAGGCTATTACTGGGCATTCCAAAACATACCTCTGTTTCTGAAGCACTCATCCAATTACTTTATGCAGCATTTTTATCAATATATCCCAACGTGCTCACTGCGATCATCCACAAATGGACATCTGGTAATCCCCAGATTCAAGAAAGCCAACTGGGGTGGGAGAGGGTTCTTTTTATGCACCTCAAGATTATAGAATTCTCTTCCTGCAGACCAAAATTCAAAACAAACTTACTAGAGTTTAGGAAAGAGCTAAAATCCTGGGTCTTTTCCAAATAATTCTGTCAGCTTCTGGATTTTATCAGTTTATCAGTTTCTGCTTAGCGCCTAGATACCCCGGGGTGATTGTCGCGCCTTACACATTTTACTTTCATTTTAAACACAAAATAAATATGGTTAAGTAATAATAATATGTACAAAAACAAATATGAATGAATAAAGACATGAATCTTAAAAATAAATAAATACCAGAAAACTTGGAGCCCTAATCATAATAGGTGCTTCATCACAAAACCTCCCTTAGGGTATGTCTGCACCCTATGCAAATGTTTGGCGTTTAGACCTACTCCTCCCTAGAGAACATATAATGACACAGAAGATAAATCAGACTAAATTAGACAATGCACATATATTTCTTTTTGTGTTTTAAAAATATATATGTATATAGTATGCCTCACTTTTCCTGATGGTTAAGTAAAGGCCATACTATTTGTTAAAAGAAATAAAGAAAATATACAAATATTTCTTTTCTGGTGCCCACTCTATCTCCAAAAGAAAAATACTTCTCAAAGAACCAACATGAAAACATAACACTTGCCTCACCATTTACATCACTTGCAGCACAGTACTGCAAAACGTGCCCCTGTCCCCTTGCAGAATCTGGTGAAGGGTGACGGAGTGGGGTTTTCTGCATCTCAGTCTTCGGGTGTAATCATTAAATAACTCCTTACCCTTACGATATAGTCATTAAATAACTCCATACCCTTACGGTATGGACCTTTGATAGTCGAAAGGGAGAAATGAGGAGCAATCATATGCTTAAGCAATGCATCAATAAAGCTTGAGTATTGAGCAAGTTATGAGAGTTAGTGTGAGTTAAATGATTTAATTTTCACATTTTTTGTTTTCATCTATTTATTAGACATTAATCTTTAGCTTTCTATTTGATTATAACATGAAACAAAATCTTTATCAAGAATACATTCAAAATAGTAATAATACAACAAGTGTTTTCCTGAAAGGAAACTCCCTATTCTTGGTAGATTTTGGATTAAGAGAAGAAAGATGTCTGTTCAGAAACTCCTAAAGAGTTCTGATGAGCGAAAGTTCAATGTGTAAGCATAAAGCTTTCACATTATAGCTGGAAAGTATTCTCAGCTCAAAATAACAGTGGCCAAATCAAGAAGCAAGCAGCCTCACTTGAAGAAAGGCATCAAAAACTCAAAAGGTGTGTCTCTGGTCAGAGAGTCGGGAAAGGAATCCATGTGATCTGCCCCTTGGGGCCTGAGGTCTATGCTCTGCGCACTCACTACGCTTGGAACACACACTATAATAAATACACAAATTCTATGTTGCAACATTATTTTCTTTCATCTTCTTCGTCCACCAATAGAATATCGGCAGCAGACTCCTGGGAACAGGGTCACTCCCCATGCTCCCACCAGAGCATAATAAACCTTCAGACATTATTCATTAGAAGGTTACAACCTTGTTTTCTTTTGGTCCAAAACTTCTTTTCATGAATCATTCTTTTTGTCTTGTTCGTCTCATCTCGATGAAAACCTCACTATCAGTTGTCTAATACAAAACAAGTGTCTATTCACTAATTAACAGTAGGCTTCTGAAGTTGCAACGTCTGCAGCAAAAAGAAAAAAAACATCTTGCACAAACAAATATTCAATGTGAAAAAAGGCCTTTCTGTGTTAATGCATTATTTTCCAGTTAACATGGCAACAACAGTTAGGCTAACTTAGTTTGGCATGTGCAGGCCTATAATACTCAAGTATGGTTACCTACTGCAATTTTTTCATTTTAGCATATATTATTTTAAACGTAAACGTGTGCACATTATTAATATAAGTGTTTTCAATTGTGTAAAAAATTCGCTGCAGCGTGGGCCACTGAGGTTCCCACATCTCTGAGATGGTCATTGTCCTTGATCTGAATGGGGATCCCTGCAGGATGGCAGCCCTCTCAAACCTGCAGAGACCCTTGTAGGGGCCCTGATCGCCTACCCGCTGCCCCCCACATTCTCCCTGATGTTCATTGTCTTTGTGACTGATGTTTGCTCCACAGTTCGAGATAACGCGGAGACGTCCTACCTGCTTCTCCTTTCCTCGTCTAGCTCCTTAGAAAACATTCTTACTCCGTTTTCTTGTTAATTTGCAAAGTTGGCAAATGAGAAAAACATTCTGCTCACAGCAGGCTGCCCCGGGAGAGGACGGCTGAAATAAATTGACAAGTGCGACTGTCTCAGACAGTCAACAATTATATAATTGATTACATGGTTAGGCACAATAAAGTAATCAAGGCAGTACAAACTGCCGCATCCAATTGTGTATATATCAAATGGGAGAGAAAGAACCAGAGTGGAGTGAAGGAAGAAGACAGTAATGGAATAAAATTAGCAGATAGGAGAACAAACACTGACAAAGCTAATTGGTCTGGCTTTTTGTTCTGGAAGTGTTTGATAATAGTTGGGCGAGACTGCGCGTGTGTGTATGTGTGTGTTTGTGGGTTTGTGTGTGGGGGTGGACTTTTTTTTGACCTCATTGGTTATAGAAAAACAAAAATCACAGAATCAGGCAACATCTTGGGCTACAACAGTTTTGAAGCTGAGAGTCGAGCCCTCCACTGAGCAGCCTGAATAAGCACTTGAAATCTGTTGCTCACAGAAGAGCATTATGAAATGGTGTTCAGAAGATGAAGATTGCATTGTTGATGCTGACCATAAGACACATGCAGAAAATCATACTATAGTAAATTGTTTTGATTGAACTGGCATCAAACGTGACCCCACCTGAGATAATGAATATTGCATTGTAGCATTTCAAAAGCACTTTCTTGTCTGGTATTAAGGCCACACAGCAGTCTCACATGGACAACTGAGTAGGACACAGGCTTACAGTACATGGATGAGGAGGGGTGCTGGTTGCTCTTTTATCTAAAAGGTAGAGCTTTCATGTTATGTGTGAATGCCAAGCGAGTGTACTTCAAACTTGTTGCAGTAACATCTGGCAGCTCTACATGCATGAATTGGTCTGCAAGATGAAGCATGAGGGAAAAAATCATTTGGGGTCCTATGCCATATATTTTAGGAGCTGCAAAGCCTTTACTGGTGGTCAGAGTACAGGTGGATTTGACAATTATTTGTTATGGGGCACAGTAGAAGCCAGGGTTTGTTTGGGATCAAAAATAGGCCCGGGCACGGAAAAAAAAAGTGGCCCACATTTGAAGATTGCCTTTCTGCAAAACAATGCTTCAGCACAGTTTTATGGAAAGAAGTGGTGCTGGGGTCTCTGACAGAGTAATGTTTTCTTAGCTTCACTTAGATTTAAAAAATCATGGATTAGTTCACACTGGTGACTACACATGAATACAAGTGAGACCACTTCTGCTCAGGCCACCTGCCCCGCGTAATCTGCGCATATTAATGGGCCGGCCCGGGGAGACAAAAGGAGTAACACCTCCGCCCGTTGGTAAAACAGAGGTAAGAGAGGCCCATCTACCTCCAGAAAGGCCTTTCAGGCACCCACTGGGCCACTGGTGTCATCCGAACAGCACAGGCACAGCCCAAATCGCTCTCAGGCTGCCCAAAAAGAGGCCCACAGCTGGAACTTGGATACCGGCCCCTTGGCCATTGCCTGAGTGCCCGGCTTACCAATCCGGCCCCGGTAGAAGCCCAACCCCAGGACTCAATGTTTTACCACCAGTTAATTTCTTCATGGAGTTCACCCTGGAATGACACACGCCTGGATTCTGGAGGTGCTGTTAAACCACCAGCAAACCAATGTATAGAGCTCACCCAGGTGCAGTGGAGATGTAAACTGTGGAGGTAGTGCTAAACCAGTAGTAAACCACTACATGGAGTCCATCCTGGAGCAGTGGGGGTGGGGGGGGGCAAAACAATATAACCACTGTTAAACAACCAGCAAACCATTTGATGGAGTCCACCAATGAGAAGTCGGGGGCCTAAACCATGGTAAATCACCAGTAAACACTATAGGATTCCACCCAGGAAACATAAGGGTGCAAACCATTGAGGCACTGTTAAAACACCACGAAACCACTAGTAAACCACCAAATGGAATCCACCTACCATAGGGGAAGCCCTTCCTAGGAGGCAACTTTAGGCCAGAGTGAAATAATTGCTTAACACTATACTGAAATTCTGCTTAAACTTGTGTACTCTACTTTTGTATTTTGTGAGGGCAACTGGAGAGGCAGAGAGAATGGGATGATGGCGAGAGCTCTGAATGGCGTGGCAGGGTTTCTGGATTGAAGCTCATTCAAAGCCTGAAAGGCACAAAAAGGGAAAGACTTGCAGGAAGATGCCCATAATTATCTGTCCTTTACTTGGAAGACATGGAAGGGAGAGATTCAATAGAGCAACAAGACAAGCTGGGAGGTCCAGAGGTATTGAAGTTCGGGCGGGTAGTAAAAGTTTGATGAGGGGGAAGACTTATGGCTAATTGAAAGGGAAAATACCAAGGAATGATGGAACCCATCACCGTAATCAAGCTCCAGTACACCAAAAATTCCATTAAACTGTGAGAAAATGGTCCCTTAAGATGGATGCTCACCCACTGACCATAAGAAAAAAGTTAAAGATTCACAAATAAGTCACCCTCAAATCGAAGTACAAGACTGGAAAATGCACATTTTACTCATACTTTATCTGTACTCTGAAATATTATGTAAGCTGTAAGAGATGATTAGGGACAGCAGTGGTAACGAAACCTGCACGCTTTACATATGTTTCAACTTTCACTTAACATTTGTGCAAGGTAAATGATGATCATAGTTAGGTAGACTTTTGACTAATTCATTTTTAATGCCTCTGACAACACCTGCAATAGACTACGAAATGATCTAAAAAAAATCTTCCCTTGAGAGCAAATTACTTTGCCATTTAGAATGGTGGGTCAACAGTTTTGACCCTAAACAAGGACTGGAATATAGAATTTGCTTTTGGCTTTGTACCTAAACACGGGCGTCCACCCCTTTCCCATTGAGTTTTTCACACAGTAGGATTATTAGTGATTCAATGGACCTGCCTTTATTTCCCTACTGCAAATCCCTCAGTACTCCGAGATCTCTTATTTGTATGCTTTAGTTAAATTCCTCAGTCTGAGAGAATACCTTATCATATGAATTATCTAATCTCTTTATGTTTACATTTGTGGATTCTTTGCAGCGGACCGCTACATCTGAAAGCCTGTCTATCCTTGAGATACATGCAAACCACTCAATGTCTTCAGGTTTAATTTGTGGCAAATCTGTAATCACTGCCACGAGTTTTAAGGGCCTTTGGAGATGTAGTTTGGTGTAAATAATATGATTTGTTCGTAGGGGTTAGTATAATTACTTGGGGATGTAATTTGCCTTGAATTAGTCTTTTCCATTTTTGTCTCTGTGATTTTACTTTTCTCTCTTTGCTGTACCAGCACAACTCGAGTTTTGTTTCAGGTGCTATCATTTTGTTTTTTTATACTGTTATTGAGCAATTACTTAATACTATCTACTACCATAGTTCTCCTTCCTAGTTCCTGACAAAAGGAAAACTCTTATTGTCCTCTCTACTACAATTATACACTGCAAAAAGGGTTGGTCTTGATGGATTATCCCTAACTAGATTGTCCATATTAGTTTTATCTGGTTCTTCTTTGTTTGTCACCATTTTCAATTTTGTCCACATTCATCGATTTTTAACCCGATCCAGCACTTGATTTTGTCAATCTACCTTCCTTTGTGTTGTTTGAGTGGCACTTCCTCTGTACTGTTTTCTTTTTTTTTCATTCGAATAATAGATTTTTCTTCTAGTCATCCCACTCTCATTCTTATTTAATGATTTATATCCTGCTTTTACGTCTCAGTTAGTGTGGACGAGCTGGGCCCAGGCCCGGGGCACCAATTTTCTGAGGGGCACCTGAACCTGTGTGCATTAAGGTTATGTCGACATCATCGCCCTTCTCATCTTGCTCCAGCCTTGATCTTGTCCTTGCCTGTTCGTTTCCGTCTGATTTGCCAATTTAAAGTGGTTTTATCCTTCATTATCTTACAGACTTTGATGTTTTTAAGACCGCTTTAGCCTCCTTCTGTGCCCTCCCTTCACCGTCTCACCCCTGCTGGCACACATCAACAAAACCATCATCAGCTGCTAAGCTATGGGTGATTTAGTTGAGCTGGGAGAGGACCTGTGAGGTTTGTGTTCACAGGCCAGTCCCTGCTGATCTAGCTACTGACCAGTGAACACAAAAGGGACCCTTTCTTTCTCATTTAATTCACTACTGTCAGCAAGGGTGCTAAATTTCTCTCTGCCCATTCCCAGGGTGCTATCTTAGCAAAGGAGGGCTCTACCACCCGTTGATCACTGTTTTTTTGCTTTGCGTCAAAGATTGTCAAAACCTTTTCTACGGCCTGGTTAACGTTGTGTCCTTAACTCTGCATAATTACATGCATGTTCTGTTTCTGTATTTTTTTTGGTTTTCTGAGTTTGTGTGTGTTTTCTGAAAGGTTAATCTGTGTGTCTAATACCACAATATCCAAATCCCATAACTCACGATGGGGAGAGCTTAAGGAATTGGAAGCTACAGGGCCTGCTTCCTCGCACATTTTCTTCGTCATTCTACCTGGGGTTTAAGTGGTTGCAGTCTTAGGAGGTGCTTGATAAAGGCTGAACGAAAGTTGTGACTTTTGACTATTGTTGTATTGTGGGTTTTGTATTGGATACAACGCTATCATCACCTTCATCACTCCTGGAAGGGTACCTAGCTTGTCCACCATGGCCCAACAGAAACCATGCCCCCTCATATTGGAGTCATGTTTGCCATCTAATTTGTTTTTATTTGAAACCTCTCTTATCTAGTTTAGTATATAAAGTGGTTAAACGGGCAGCCAACTTTTTGTAAAAAATCTATTTGGGCATCAACGTTTGTCCAATGATGATGAAGTGTTTCCACAATGATTAGCATTCGCATGACATGAATTATAAACTACCCTCAATCGCTATATTGCTCTTCATAAGTTGCCCTTTGTCTGGAGTATTAGTTGGGCCAAAAGCAATTCTTTCCTCTTTCCGTGATCCAGTCCCCATTAGTGCATTCTTCATTGTTGTAATTCCATTTCTGGTATTTGATTAACTTTTAGTCCAGTTTTAATGCCACATGGACTCTTAAGTATTGATTCCCTGCTTCCAAAGCCCTTTTCCCAATCTCACCCTGTAGAGACCAAACAACATTTGGACCTGTCAATTGTTAACTTTAGTTTCAGCCTCCACCTCTAACTGCATAGCTGTGTTTGCATTCTTTTTCTTCTATGTTTAATTTTTATATGAATAATCTTTCAGATTTTCCTTGGTTGAACTTGATCCAGATAGAATTTGGGCGATCAGCTTGAGATGAGAGCTGTGGAATTCCTATTTGTTCTCATTACATTTTAATTCCGATCCCCAATTGTCTTTAATGATCCACCGTTTCTAGGGTTAGAAATTTAGCGTATGCCTCCCTGCTGATTACCCTTAATGGGATAACATAACGGTGGACCTGGGGGTGTAGGATTAAAGTTGTATTATTTTGCTCAAATCAACGTTCCTACTCCTTTCCACATTTACTGCCTGTCTCAAATTGTTGGGTTTGTTTAGGTTGGGTTATAGTACCCAGACAATTTTGGGAAATACACATTAAATCATATAGAATGTTTTAAAATACCTCCAATCCTATAGTTTTTAAAGCAGCCAAGGTACACTTTGGTCTAGATCGCAGTATTAAAATGTCAATTAAACTGTCATTAACATTTAAATAAGATCAGATACTAAGTAGGAAGGTGTAGTTGTGCTTTGTAGCAGTTAGTCTTAGCTGCACACAGTTTTTTAAACATGTGAAGTGAAATTAAAGACCATGCTTTCATTGAAATTGATACTCACCAGTTGCTGTACAAGTTTGTTTTAAAAACCTGTCTGGCTGATGGGGTTTGATCTTTGTAAAAGTTTTTAAGAGCAAGTATAGCTGGTCGCCAGTGTCCCTTAAGGTAACATTTACTTTTGGATTTCAGAGTGTTTTCTGTTGACACCTTTTGATATGTGTTTCAAAAGAACACAGACCCTGATCCGTTTAACGCATTTCTTGTCACTCTGGTGTAATTTTATTGATTAAATTATATTATTTTTTACTAAATTAGTTTGAGATTTCTAACAATTATTTTTTTAATGTATTTACTTTAATGTCACTTTTGTGACTATTGTTCATATGGCACACATATTTCCTGGTAACGTCTTTCATAAAAGGGGTTACCACAAGTTACTAGGATATACATGTGAAAGCAAACTCATTTATCACCAGGAATCAAATTCAAATAGTCCTTGCCAAGACGTTAGCACTAGTACATCCAAAATTATTCTATTTTCAAAAGAAAAATAATTAAACTAGTCTACAACTCATGTAATCCTTGCTGTTTCTGCCAATCCACAAAGGGGGAACTCCACATTTCTCATGGAAACCAGCATTTACTTCTAAGTGCTGAATTACTATAATTGGTTGGCAGACTGCGCATTATAACCTGGGATGTATGCAGTCTGAATAATTATAAGAAAGGACCACAAGGTACTCACATTCCCAAAGCACCAGAATGTAGGCCTATCTTTCCTTCCGGAAACTCTATTAAGCACCCGTGAGCACATTCCATTAGTTGACAAAATGTAAGAGAGTCCTGTTTTGATCTTCATACTCCTCCTAATCTAGAAGTGTTGTTGGGTGTATTGATATTGCAATTCTTTTAGTAAGTTTTCAGGAACACAAGAGCCATGTGGTCCTCTGTGCTACCGCAGTGCACTATAGGTGAATAAGAGATAGACTTCCTTAAGGCGTAGGCAGTTTTATTGATCCTACCATCCAACTCACAGTGGATGCGCAACTACCTGGCACGACTGATATCCTCCTGTGCAGTCTGAGGATTGCTTTAGATATATGGTAGATGAGACGAGAAATTTAAATGAGTTGTGGTTCCCACCCAAACTTGTCTGCAATACTAACGCCTATGTAATCAATACTAATAACCCTTTCAAGGAGATCTTTCTCAGCTCTCACTTTGCAGTTTTTGACAACTACTGACCAAAACACCACAAATTTACTTTTAGTTGTATTTAGTTCGAGACCTCTGGATTGGCAGAACCCCGTGAAATTATTTATTAAGACTTGTAGTCCAGTTGAGGTCTTACAGATGAGGAGGGGATCTTCCGCAAAGAGCAAGATGGAAATCTTCTTACCGTTCATGATGGATGAGTGATCCTGGCAGTTCAGAAGTAACTTCACCACCTCATTGATGTATAACAAGAACAGTGTTAGAGCGAGGATGCAACCCTGGCACATGCCTCATGAAACTGGAATAGAATCTGTAAGTTCCTACTTGCTTCCCCATGGGACCTAGTTCTGCTCATGTAGCCCAGCTATGAGTTTGGCCCCGTTCCCAGGAGCCCCCATCTCTAAGAGAACTCTCCACAACTTCCCTCTGGGAACAAGGCCACATGCAGCCCTCAGATTCACAAATAAACAATTTTCCCCAGCTGGGGATTGAACCCTGGTCTAAAAGCACTCACAGCTGCTGTGAACTACCAGTGAGCCATCTGTGTTCACAAAGGCTACGTACAATTTTTAATTAATGAACTATGCATATTTCCTATATAAAAGAGACAGCCTGAAGACCTGGTCTGTGGTACTCGTCTGAGTTCGAAAGCCAGCTTGGAGCGGGGAGACAGGACAGGTTTTTAATTAACACATGAAAGTAAATGTATAGTGTACAGAATTATTAACAAATTAAGTAATTAATCATACATTATTAAGTAATTGTTAATTAATTATTATTTAATTAACTTCCCACCCTATATTTGTACAGACCCAACAGCCTGCACCTAAAGTATAACTAAAATATATGATTATTGAACAATTTACATAATTAACCAATGATAAAATAATACATTATAAATTGATTGTTAATCAATTATTACCTAATTCACTTCCAACCGAAACCCCCTACAAATGTAGCAACTCGCACATAAAATATAAATATAATTAATCAATATTACATAATGAATATAAATTACATATTTTTAAAAATAATAATAATTTAATAATTACTTAATTAACTTCCCACCCTTGCCCTTTACAAACTTAACAACCATCTACAGCATTATTAACTACTATTAGCAATAAAGTCAAAAAATGTCAATCACTTAAAATTACAAACTATATTTAAATAAAATTATGACATTAATAAAAGCAATACTAACACATGCAATTAATACATAAACTGAAACACATTATATTTATTAAAAAAACGATATTCTTTACAACTATATTATCGCAAACAATATTTACGATATTACAGCAATATTACTGCATCTGGATATTTGCTTTTTGTTGATATTTCTGTCTCCGATATTCTCAACTCGAAATTTTGTTCAAATACCCTTTCGTCTAAGTGAAGTTTTATGATGTGCCTCTGAAGCACCTATCTTTGTGAGAGTGATTTTTTCCCCCTCATTGCCTTGATATCTCCTGATGGTTTGGTGCCTTGACAACTTTGGATATTGTTGAGCTTTTGAAATTCTTTTTCATTTCATTTTCATTTCACCTCATTCTATATGCCTATAGAGAACATGACGAAACAAAAGAAATAGATAAACCCATTTAAACTAAATCACAAAAGAACTTGCACTACTCTGTGTCCTTACTGACATCAGCAAGAATTCTAGGCAGTCTAAAATCTTTCAACTTTCAATGGTCATGCAATACGTCATGACTTTTCAGCACTGGCAATAGGACAGAACCTAGGTCCTGGCTGCATGGATCACAACATGGCAGCCCTTAGCTTGGGTAAAAGACAGCCGTGGCCTGTGCAGGTAAGAGCAGTGAGGTCGGGTGGGGCTGGGTTGGGTTGGGTGTGGGGGATTTCGACTGACGACGTTGAGGGAAAATTAATTTTTTATTTAATTTTCCCTCGTGGTCATTTGTTGAACCCCCCAACCCAGCCTCACCGCCCCATCGATCTTACCTGCATGGGCCATGGCTGGTAAAAGAATGAATGTTTCTCAGTGGGGGTGGTTCCCATGTCAATTGCGGGCTGTGACTTAAAAAATCAGTGGGGCACAACATACATTAAAAGAAATATACATACATACATACATTATAACATAACATTATATTAAAAACTGCAAGAAAGAAAAAGACAATTTTCACTTACCTTCTCCTGCAGCATGACCTCTATGATCTCCAGTCCCTGGCTCCAGTCTCCTCCGAGCGTAAGTGACGTCAGACAGCCAATCCCCTAATCAAACCCAGACGCTGCTATGATATTTCATGAGTGAAGTGTCTGGATTGGCTGGAGCAGACTGCATCAGCACTCCAAAAGGCACTGGAGGCCTGTGCCTGATCTCCAACCCAGCTGTCTAAGATAGCTGGGTTGGAGAGTTTGAATTGTTCGTGTCAGTTTAGCTGTAGCAAGGTAGCCGACCAAAACTACATGCACAGTTCACACTGGATGGCCACTCCTCTTTTCTGCCAATCACTTGGCAGCAATTAACATTAGCCCCGCCCCCACACTCCGTTCAGCAGAGAGTTTCCCACTCTTTCTGCATGAGTTTTGGCTGGCGGAGAGAGGGGAGGGGGCGAGGGGGGCCCTGGCCATGCTCCTCCGCTCTTATTGATGAACCACTGCTGTACCATGTACGGCCTTTCAGGGAGTTCTTAACCCTTCCCATGCTGATGACGAGCTCAGCTCATCATGAGCCACGGTTCTGCTGTGCTCATGACGAGCTGAGCTCGTCATGACTGCCGTGGTGCTCACACACGGGGATAATTCCCCTGCTTTGCTGAACGTTCCATGGAAACGGGTGTGGTCATGACAAGCTCAGCTCATCATGAGCACAGCGCCACCGTGCTGCATGACGAGCCGAGCTCGTCATGAGCACCGGGGCACTGCACATGCCCCCCTTCCCCCCAGCACAGCGGGGGAATTGCCCCTGCAGCCAAAGGGTTAATGTGTTTCATGTGGCCTTTCTTGCTGATGTGAAATCCTGGATGTTTCTTCAGAATAATTTTCTGCTGCACTAATTGAGGGGCATCATTTTTTGAGATTTTTGTACACATATTAAGAGCTATGATTATTTTCTGTGCTAATGGCACATTATTAGTTTTTAACCAATCGCTTTGAGCAGTGCTTTTGGATTTTGTGCTTCTAGTTCCTGCAAAACATTTTTTCACACAATGTGCAAAGGAATAATTCCCTTTCTGAGCGCTGTTGATGTGCAAATTCAAGCATTACGGTTTCTCAGCAGCAGTCACTATGCCTGACGTCATCATTGTACTCAATGCAAGTTCAAGTCATGTGTGAGGTGCCTACATTATGTAAATGTAGTATACTTGTAAAGCGCACAGCTGCCCCAGCAACGGGGCGTCCCGGCGCTGTATAACTCTGGGGAACCCGTCCTGGCTTTCCCTGTGGGATGGTCCCTTGCTGGGAGTCCCGAAGGTGGAGCCAGGCATCCCCGGAATTGGTGGGGCCATTGTGGAGATTAGGCAAGCTAATGCCCAGAGTTGCCGAGTGGAACCCCTGATTAGAGTAAGCACCGAAGCGAGAATTATCGAGTCCGCTGACCAAGGTCCACGACCCTGCCGCGTCGGGAATTGAACCCTGGTCCCAGGCTGACTTCTGCTCTCAGGCCTGCCGCCTCTAACCAGTGAGCCACACTACTCCATTACAGTTTATAATATAATGATGCAGTGTTTGTGCTTTCAGGAATTTACCACTCGGAGAAAACCGGCTTCAAGACATTTTGCCAGTGCTTAACATAGCTGGACCAGAGCTGCATGAATGTCTGAGTGGGGCTGTACTGAACTCTCATGCTTTGCGATATGAGAAAACCAGTGCTGATGAATATTGAGAGATGTACTTCTCCCTAGTATGTGCAACTACTTAAGTCAGAGACTGAGTAGTTTATAGAGCAAATCAAATGCATAGCCTGTCTTAACGTATGTTCACCTTCTGCTGCCAATTTAAAAAACTTTTTTAGAAAAAAGTTAAGGCCCGGTCTATTATGGGTAAAGCTGGAGACTAAAAGTATGTCTCCGGTGATGGAAACTACATTCAAGTAAATTTTCTAAATTAGTCAAGTGTACTGTATTCAAATAATTGCACTGCCTCCTGTTATATATGGTACGGGTTCTGTTGTCTTGTTTGTCATGTAGATAGGAAGTGAATAATGCTCAAGCAACTTAGTAAAGTCAATTTCCGGTGATATGGACATTATGAAAGGTGTCCAGACAAAAGGGCAAATTAAGAATGGAGAAAGGAAGCTGCTGCATGTATTAGAACGTGCAGACCCTTGTGAAACATGGCGCAGCAGAGCTGTGCTGAGGATTGAAAACATGTGTTAAGAGAAGTTCTGGATTGACATGCATTAGCAACATTTTTTGGAGTTGGGTGTTAGCATTTTGTAGCTTGTTCATCACAATTTAGCTGTCTAGTCACCTGGATACAGTTTTATACTAAAACTTGCACAGATGGTTAGGATTGCAGCACTGGCTAATCTTCATAGGTCTATTGTCTGAGAGAGCAAACTGTATAACATAATGTCTGCTCTGAGGCTCACCCCATTGCAAAAGTAACAACAGATACAGTTTGAGAACATGCAGACAGGTTGATGCATCTCACCCTTTCGAGCTCACTTCAGCTCACGCCTTTTGCATATGAGTTTTACACATGCACAGCATCATAACTCACAGTTATTGGCACCCAGAAATAATGTACCCCAGGTCACACCAGTGACACAGACTATGTCCAGCAAACAAAGTGTATACATCACAGCCTTACTAGAAGCAGCCAAGCCACCTTCAATTTGCTTTTTTATGTTTTGATGATGTGCAGTTCCTGGAATAATAATAGCCCATCCATATGATAGTAGATGTGCCAGGCGTAATCTGGCTGCATCTAGCATAATAGTAACCCAACCTGAATATAATATGGGTGTTAGCTAGAACTGGTATTTCTGGTTGTTAGAGTATGCACCCTGTGCAAGCAGGAACCACCACTTTAGTCAGGGTAAGCTAGATACACACTAAAAGATAAACTGTGCTCACCCTCTGGTAGCTTGGCACAGAGAAGTCAGGCTTATTTAAAGAGGCAATGTGTAAAGTATGTATGCAGCACACACACACTGTAACACAATGAAAACACCACAAAGATATTCCACACAGTGTTAGAAAAATAGATTATATTTTTATGAGTAAAACAAGAGGATAACGACAAAAATCCAACCAGTAGAACCAGAGTTATGATTTTTTTTCTTTAAATTAATAAAATAGTAGTGCTTAGAAACATATTCCACTTAGGGGTTATTTGAGGTAGTACTGGACCAGGCTGAATCCAAAATCCAGGCCAACTGCGATGGATGGCAGGACGACTCCAGGACTCATGTAGGTCCGGCTGAAAAAAGTACCTTGGATAGAGCAAGCGTCAACGTCGAAGAGTTGATGCGTCTGTTCTGATTTGCACAGGCGATGAAGGATTGGTCTACAAACCCCTTTACAATGCAGGCGCTACATCATTGTCAAGCTGCACTGTCTGTCGAATTGTCCAGTCCATCTAAACGATGCCATCAATCGGCTCCTCGGTTGATGTCAAAGGGCAATGCAGCGATTCCAATCAGTGCAAATACATCTCTGCATCAATTTAGATGGTTCCGAACAGCAGTATTCACCTTTCAAGGGCCCAGGACTATATTGACACCACTCGGCAGGACTCCCAGTTGGCTCAGTCCAGGTGCTGCAGCTGAGATAAAGGAAGTCTTTGATGGCCCTGAGAGGTCAGAACAGGCAGCAAACATTTGGAGCCACTCTCAGTTCAGGTGAGATGGGCCCAGTCCTTCTCCTTAGCAGGGCAGCACAGCAAAGCAGTTCTTCCTGTGCAGCAGTCAAGCAGAATGACAATCCTTGCGGTACAGCAGTCCTCACTGGTCCAGTAGTATACAGTCTTAGTAGGGTAAGAGTCCCAGTAATTTTACTCAATTGTACCTTTAATGTGGGGGTGACTTCAAAAGACGGGTCTTCCAAGTGCACACAGGTCCCTTCTTCCCATCCCTGGCTCCACACAATCAGTGGAGGGTAATTAGCCCTTTGTGTGGGAAACAGGACGCTGCCTATTTAGGTGTGTCAATTCTCCCTCTACCTTCCAGCCCAGAAAATGCTAACAGAATGTTATGTTATGTTATGTTATTTAAAGTTTATATAGCGCATAAATCACCCAAAGGTCTCAGAGCGCTAGCAGATCCATTGACAGAGGCGTTAGGCGTTAGGCATTGAATGCAGATGGGTTCTCTGTCACACCAACCCTTCCTGTGTTTATGGCTGTCTAGAGGGAATGCACAGAGTGCAGCTCTTACCCACCCCAGACGTGTGTTGGAAAAATTAGCACTTTCTATAAGTGGCATTTCTAAAATAGTAATGTTGAATTCAATTTTACCAGTAAAGAGGATTTATCATTACCATTCCAAAGATATAAAACATGATGCAGCTACTCCTTTCTGATCAGGAATTACAATTTAAAAGTGTTTTGAGGAATTCCTAAGGCTAACATATGAGAGGAGTAGGCTTCACAGTAATGAAAAATGAATTTAGCTGTTTGTCACTACTAGGACATGCACCATTTAACAGTACATGTCCTATTTTTTACTTACAGAGTACCCTGCCTTATAGGCTACCAAGAGTGTACTTTAGGTGTCTCTTATGTGTAATCAAAGGGGAGTCTACAATGCCAAGCCGAAGTGTCAGTCAACTACACACACAAACCCTGCAATGGCATGCTTGAGACAGGTTTGAAAGGCTACTTGTGTGGGTGGCACAATCTGTGCTGCAAGCCCACTACTAGCATTTAGGTTACAGGCCCTCTGCAGATCGTATTACTTTTTACAAGGGACTTAACAAGTAAACTAAATATGGCAATAGTGTTTACACCAATTTTATCATGTTTAGGGGAGAAGCTAATGCCAACAAAAAGAAGGTCAGAAAAATAGGAGGAAGAAGGCAAAAAGTTTGAAGTGACATTTTTTTAAGAGAGAGACATTTTCGGCAGTGTTATCATAATGTTGGCTCTTTGTTGCATAATGGTGTCGGTCTTAGCATGGCACTCACCCTTTAATTATTGTGGCTATTCATAACACAATTCTAGCCATGTCAGGTGGTAAAGATTCCTGCTGCTAGATGGACATCCTGAGAATTTATGACACTCATAAATACCCATAAAAGGCATAATGTTTCTGTAAATGGCATTAGTACAGGTGAGTGATTGGTGAGAATATCAGGCTGTCATTTGGGGACATGTATTGACAAAAACAATGGCATTTCCTGACAAATATATATTTTTTTGGTGCCCAAACATTCAACTAACTTATTCAAAATGAATTGTATGTTACAATGAAATGTCCGTGTTTTCAGAAACTGGCAAGCTATTTAAAATAAAATGACTACATTTTAGAATTAAATGTCAGAATGATATTTAGAGCTCACAAATGAGCGATAGTTCATGCAGAAATCAGGTGGCTTTTTGATGATTTTGGTTGCTTGTCGCCACTTGGTGCTGTAACTAATGTTTCCTGGTGGCTTTTGAAGGCATTTTATTACCTATATCAGAATAACTTTCTATGTTAATCATTGTTGCTATGTGGTTGCTGGTGCATGAGTGATTCTTATAACCTGCCTTATCTTTGATCCTGTACACTCTATGTAATTGAGCAATAGCACTGCTGAATGAGTCTGTAAAATATTTTTGTCTACAGCATGTTTTTTTGAGCTTTGTATAACTTTTGAGTTTTACACCTTGTCCCTTAGAACAGATTTTCAGAATGTACTTCAAAGGTAGGGATGGAAAAATGAAATGAGTAAATATGCTACATATATTTTGATAAATATCAGACAAAGTAAAACTGTGCAATCAGAAGTGTTTGTCATACTAACTGCCACTCACCTAAATTCCCAGGACTTCTGCAGAAGTGAAGATCTTCCACCACTTTCCATTGAGGTTAATCTTTAGTATCAGAAGAGATGACTGATATCGGTGACTAACTCTGTGGGAAGGGGGTTGGAGTGTAAGACAGAGGGATGGTTCTGTTGTACTTAGAGGTCCTGTGAAAAGGATGGCACATGGGTGTTAAACCTCTTAAGCAGGGACCATCAAGTTCAAGTGGGAAGGCACTTATTTTAGTCAGGAGAGGATCTCTGCAGCAAGAACACAATCATTCCAGACAACCATATATGCATGCTTTCAATGAGCCTGAGATACGAGTCTTTAATGAAAGATACCGAACAAGAATTACTATAAGAAATTCAAGTCCAAGCGAAGGGCCCTTAAGTACTGATCCATTTTCTGAATCCTGAGCACATATCCTTGTCCTCTGCTCAGAGGATTCTATTTCTGTCCTCAATGCTGTGATACTACACACAACTAGTACTTTTCCTTTAGCCGCATTAATATTATGCTTCAAACTCAAATTGCTAAGGTGTCATTGAAGGAAAAAGGGGTACCAAAGCTAGAAGTACCCGCTTAGTGCACTAACCTAAGTTCTGTGTAACATAGCTTAATGTGTATTTGTAAAGCGCATGTTAACCCATAGGCATCTTAGTACTGAATAACAGATGTTTATTGTTACTCAACTCATTGGTACGGATTTTATCAACCTCAGATGGATGAAAGACTGAGTGAATCCACCAAGATTTGAACCTGTGACCATGAGGTCGAACACTGGCCCCTGCAGGGGATGCATTAGTCCACTAAGCCATCAGACCCAACTTAATGGGTCAAATACCTGGAGTGTTACACAATGAAAAGCTGGTCATAGTCAAGGTGAGGGGAGCCCAGTGGCAGCAGCTGATTGACCAGGTTTCAAGATTGTTGGAAGCCATCTCGAAGGGGTGGAGTTCTGAGGGGTTGCTGGTAGGGGTGGGCGGAATGCACGAAGTTTCACTCCTCAGAATTCCACGTTGTTACTGAAAAACTCAAAAGGTTTCAGTAGAATTCCGTCAACGGGTGGAAAATTTGCATCTTGTGGTGCAACGTAGCACCAGTAGTGGGAGAAGTGCTGAAACTCATTTTGAACGGCACTGTGCATTGTCTAAGAGTGCGTGGCCATTCGAGTTGATGTTGCCAGACTCGCGTAAAAAATCTATTTGACTGGGAGCAAATCTACTCAAATGGTGGGCCCTCAAACAATTCTTTGTATTTATTATTACATTTATAAATGTATTACAAATTAGGCACTGCCTACATGGCTCCCCCTGACACTGCCTGTGCTACACACTGTCCCTTGCTCTTAGAACTTGCCTCTACCCCCTCCCAACCTCCCTATATCTTGCCTTGTCCTCCTTAGTCTGCTCTTGATGTCACACATTGCCAATATA
Source organism: Lissotriton helveticus (assembly GCF_964261635.1). NCBI lineage: Eukaryota > Metazoa > Chordata > Amphibia > Caudata > Salamandridae > Lissotriton > Lissotriton helveticus. Next base: position 1,097,872,418 of record NC_136057.1, on the reverse strand, counting down.
CCTTCATTGATCCATCCAATCCCCATTCATCCATCTGCACAGACAATTACCAATCTGTCCATTCACTTTATCACTTTCATTCCACACCCACCAACACCAGTATAGTTAAATTTACACATGAACCAAAGGATGACTTTTGCTTACAGAAAACAAAACCTCTTGGTTTTCCCAACACTTACTTATATTTTCCCTTCCTACCTCTTCTTGCTGCACCTTTCCAATTGTATACATACATTCTGAAAAAATAGTTAAGTGGCATAAACACACTTTGCTGACATTTGTATGCCTGTTTCATGAAGGGCACTGGTTGCATTTTAGACTTTCATCATTTCGAGACTGATACATTTGATTCCTTTGAATGTTATGGTATGTTGATTTGTATAGCACACTAATCACTTGTGAGGGTATCTCGGTTCTTGAGCTGGTGTGTCAGCGAGAGGTCCTCATGGAGTTATTCAAAGAGCCAGGTCTTCAGCCTCTTGTGGAAATCAAGAATGGAGGAGGAGGTTCTGATGTATTGAGGGAGGTTGTTCGAGGTTTTGAGTGCAATGTAGAGGAATGAGTGACCTCCTGTTCTGGTTTTGTGGATGTGAGGACGTGTGCGAGTGAGAGTGAGGCAGAGTGTAGCCATCTGGACCAGTGTTGTGGAAGGCTTTGTATGTGTGCGTGAGGAGTTTGAATTGGCTGTGCTTGTGAATGGAGAGCCAGTAAAGGAGCAGTGTGATGTGGGTAAGGCGTGGGAGGTTGAGTACGAGTCTGAATGGTCTGGAGTCTGGGTAGGAGTTGTTTGGAGATTCCTGCATGGAGAACGTTGCTGTAGTCCAGTCTGCTAGTGATGAGTGCCTGCATGACATTCTTTCCGGTGTTCTGTGGCAGCCACTTGAGCAATAATAACACCGCTTATTTACGGCACTAACGAGCACTGTGAACAACCACATCAGTTGTATCATGCACTATATAAAACAGGCTATTATTGCATTCATCTGTATTGTTACACTTGCCAAATAAAAAATTACAATTTTAATCATAATGCACTGTAAAATGTTTAATCTGTGGTTAAATTGTTTTTCTTTTTTCAAGAAGGCTTACAAATAATATGGAGAAAGTAATTGCTATAATTTGCATAGCTAAATAGTTTAACACTATGATGAATTGCTAACACATATTGTCTGAGATAGTAATACAGTCATTTTATTTATGATGAAATGTAATAATTGCTCTATTACTTTTAGCACCCACTTAAGCGCTTAACACCTCCTGCTTTGTGAATTTCAGTCCAGCTCTGTTATTTATGTCTTGTAAATGCATTTGCTGTGTGTTGTTCGATAAATAAAGAAAATGTGTTGTAAAACCGTTCTTATCTCTTTAAAGTTTCAAGAAGGAGTTCAAGCATAAGTCGGCAGATTGAGAAACATTTTAACAATGTTTTTGCCAAGGTTTATCTTATTTTACCACCAGTAAAATATTTAGTAAATGGATGTTTATTTATAGTGTGTACTACCAGCTCAATCGCCTGCTATAGTCACCAGTTTGTAGCAGAGAGAGCCAGAGTGTGAAGGAAGACTATCTATCTATCTATCTATCTGTCTATCTATCTATCTATCTATCTATCTATCTATCTATCTATCTATCTATCTATCTATCTATCTATCTATCTATCTATCTATCTATCTATCTATCTATCTATCTATCTATCTATCTATCTATCTATCTATCTATCTATCTATCTATCTATCTATCTATCTATCTATCTATCTATCTATATATCTATCTATCTATCTATCTATCTATCTATCTATCTATCTATCTATCTATCTATCTATCTCTCTCTCTGTCTGTCTGTCTGCCTCTCTGTCTATCTATTCACTGAAAACCCATAGGTTACAGGGACATTATAGTTAGAAATTAGCATTTATAAAAATCTTAGAAATTCATTAAAAAACCATAGGTTTCAGGGATGTTATAGTTAGAAATTAGCATTTAAAAAACCTTGGAAATTCACTGAAAAAACCTTAGGTTTCAGGGACGTTGTAGTTAGGTGGACATTTGACTCATACAAAACCAGAGAAATTCAGCTGTTATAGTTAGTTGAGCTATAACAGCCAAATTTCTCTGGTTTTGTAAGAGTGAAATGTCCAACTAACTATAACATACATGAAATCTGAGGTTTTTTTCAGTGAATTTCTAACTATGCCTACATAGGTAGGACATGTGCAGAAAGAGGAAGTAAGGCGCAGAAAGAAGCTAGAGAAATGTAGAAAAAGACAACAGAGGTCCAGAAAGAGGAAGAAAGGTGCAGAAAGGAGCAAGAGATATGTAGAAAGAATCAACAGAGGTGCAGAAAGAGGCCTTGTTGCAAAGTCATCCTGTGCCCTGGGCACCCCTCAACTTTTTGCTGACTGGTACTGGTGGTAACTGACTCTGACTGGCCCTGGGCTCTGCCTAACCAGGCCCGAGCCAGTGCTATGCTGAAAGACTTTTAGAATTCAATAAAAACACCTAGATACACTAGGGTACACTATGGGTTGGGGTACCCCTGTGATTGGCATGACCTCCCCTGTAAGGCCCTAGTACATAATAGGGCAGGGGATTAAAACTACCTCTAAGTCCCTAGCATAGAATAGGGCATGGCAGTTTACAGGCCAACAGCCCTTTTCTGCACTTGCATGTGTGCACTGCTGAGCCTTAGGTCAGGTTAAAGAGGAATTAATTCCCCAACTTAAAAAGCGCCACAGTGTGGTATTGGGTTTCGTCAGGTCTACATACTCTGTGAAAACTCTCGAACACCATAAGAATAGAAGTTGGCACGGAAACTGAAAATGCAAAAGACAAGTTTATTAAGACCCCATGGGGTGGTGGTACATTCCTACAGCACCCTTCGGTAATGCAAGAAGTATCACCCCGAACATCGGTGCGCGACCTCTTTTATACAAGTTTAACAGTAATAAAAAGATAGGCAGTATATTCTTTTTCCCAGTTTAGGTACATATAAGGGCATTTTTGGAACACAGCCAACATGTGGGAGGAGTTTAGTACCACTGGTCAGTTGTAGAGAACATTCCTGAGAGGTGACCACTCATTAACCCGAATGCTCGAGTATGCATGCGTGAGCTTGACCAGTGCTAAAAATAGCCTGTTGCCGGGCAAGGTAAATGGTCATTGGTACAGAGGAAGGACAAAAGGGCATGCTGACCACGAGGCCGCGTGTTCATACAAAATGGAAGCCAGGAAATACAAAATGGCCTCCGCACGTTTGGTCAAGTTAACAATGAAAGTTTGTGTAGCTGAGCTAAATGCTAACTCAGTTGCTGCCAAATTACGACAGACGGCCCTTTTAGCATTTAGCTGAAGCTACCTCATAACGGAAGTAATCAGGATACTCGTCATCAATATTAATCATCATTATTTTCATCTTTTCTGCATTAATTATTTGCTAGTTTTCGGCAATAGCTCGTTTGGATGGAATACAGGCTGTAATACATACGGAGCATAAGGTAGGGCCACATTGAATACATAAACAGAGGAAAAAGAGTATTCCAATAATCATACATAGGATCGTCAGTAATTTCTAACCCCAGGTACTAAGCAAAGTCCAGAACCAATTAGAGAATGTCCATGTACCATTTTCGGGGTGAATTTCACGGCAATTTTATGCAGTTTGGAGATGGCATCATACACAGAAGGCGAATTATCTGGAACCTAAACACAACTACTTCCGATAATGCGACATGCACCCCCACGATCAGCTAGTCCTACATCTAGAACATTTCTGTTCTGGAGCGTTACAATTCTGGTAATTTGGAGTTCCTCAGTTAAGTTCCCTAATACAGAGGCAGTTTCATTAGCAACAGCTTCCACAACACGTGTTAGCCGTCTTATTTTTCTGCTGTTTAAAGCAGCACCAACAAAGGAAAACAGGCCTAAATTAAAATCTACATATTGTTGTAAGGAAGTGTCCGTTTGGTCCACATTTTCAGTCTCTAATGTTCTCTTAACCCTATTTAATATAAAATCATGATATAGTATAAAATCATTAAGGTACATAGGCGGGGCAATAAATACAGAGGGTAGTACAAAAGATATATAGCAAGTTCCTAACCACCCAATGGGAAGACGATGATATCCTTTATTTCCACAAATAAAATAAGTATTTCGGGAGGCCACAAAGGCGATACCATTTGGTGTGTCAAATGTGAGAGTAGTATTACATGCACTTTTCTCTACCGGAATTGTACCTTTATTACGCACACACAATTCAGCCTTGGTATCAATAACAGTAATCACATGTAAACTAGACATATTTGTAATTCGTTGATTAGTGAAAATGCGAGGCGTAGATACATTGTCCGGTCGGTATTCCACATACCCAACAGTTCGAAGTGTTCGTCATATTATGGGTATGATGTAGAATCTGAATGAAGCTGTTATTTAAATAAGTCTGTCTATGCCTCTCTTCATGATAAGGCAGAGTAAAATGGAAATGTTCAGATGGAATTGGAGTAGTAGGCAGTAAATATTCTCGTGCAGGAAGCAATCGTACTACAGTCCAGGCTATTACTGCTATTACCACTATAGTCACAACAAAAAGCACTGCACCAAAAATTCTCCTGTTCCTCATTATCGTAGGTGCCATAGTGCAAAGAACAAAGTTTAAAAAAATAAACAAAAAAATAAAAATTAAGTGCTATGATCCGAGGTAGCCGCTGGTATCTTCTCCGAGATTCAAGACGGGTGTCGCTACACTGGCCAGAACTGATCGCCCCCTCTTGATATTCTCGGCTTCCGTTTTCGCAAACCTCAGAACGGTAACTCAACCAGTCTCGCACAAAAACTATTTCCTTGGACGTAGGTTATACTTCACTCCACCAGAAACAGTGTGGTCCGTGAAGGCTTCCTCCGACTCGTAAGGCGTAGCAGCTGGGCTCTTCTCTACATCCAAGATGTCTCGATAATCAGACAGCACCGCAGGATTCACCAGGTCCAGGGAGACACGACGGCAGTGAGTAGAATATATCCACCGCTTCTTATTCGTGACTCGCACAGCCGTCCGAGTTGTCAACAATACTTGTTCAGGGCCACGCAACCTCGGCTCCAAACTGCTGGTTCTCTCGAACGCACGAACCATAACATGGTCCCCAGGACGGAGATCGTGAGCCTCTCCAATGGAATTGTCGGGAAGCGCTTCTCGAACCTGTTGATGAATAGAAAGTAAATCATTTGTTAATCGTGCCAAATAATCGTTCATCATTATACAAGGCACATCATGTATTAAGCGAGGCTTTGGAACTCCCCAGATGTTCATAGGCTTTCCAAACACCACTTCATAGGGTGTGAGGCCAGATCGGGAATGTGGCACTGATCTAATAGATAGTAATGCCAAAGGCAAAGCATCCGGCCATTTCAAAGACGTGGATGCCACAATCTTTGCTAACTTCAATTTCAGAGTTGCATTATACCTTTCCACAAGACCTGCTGACTGCGGGTGAAATACAGTGTGGAATCTTTGTTTAATTCCCAATCCTTTCAAGACATACTCCACTACTTTCCCAACAAAATGAGGACCATTATCATTCCACAGAAATTTACAAACGCCATAGCGTGGGAAGTACTCTTTGAGTAACACCTTAGCTGTTGTCAATGCAGTATTATCCTTCGTGGGGAAGGCCTCGATCCACTTACTAAAGGCACACACCACCACTAAGACATACTTCAAGTTGTTACAACGCTCAAACTGGATGTAATCCATTTGTAATAATTTGAATGGTGCAGTAGGTGGAACAAACCCTCCTTTAGGAGTATAAGTCCCTTTTGCCGGATTGTGCTGTAAGCATATCAGACAGGTCTGAACCACTCTCTTAGCCATGCTGGCAATCTCAGGATGCTCCCAAACTCGTGTAAGCAATTTAGTAATTGCAAGAGCTCCAACATGTGCCAGCCCATGTGTCATTTGAACCATTGCTTGCAAATAGGCGGCAGGCAATTTCCATCTCTCCATATCTTTGCTACGCCAACAACCTTCATCATCCAACACTCCCTCTGTCGCCCAGGTTGCAAGTTCAGCTTCAGATGCTGATTTTTGTATGTCCAATATTTCCTCTCTAGCATCATGCCATCGCTCTGCCTGTGATTTCACCACATACATGGGAGAGACATTTTGTAACATGGCAGTCTCTCTTGCTATGCGATCTGCAAAAGTGTTTCCTTGTCCTATTTTGTCTGTCACCTTCTTATGTGCACTACATTTGATTATCGCTACTTTCTTTGGACATAATAGTGCATTCAGGAGGTCACGTACTAATTCTCCATGCATGATATGCACTCCATGTGAGGTCAGGAACCCTCGTTCCTTCCAAAGAAGGCCAAAATCGTGCACTACTCCAAAAGCGTAACGGCTGTCAGTGTAGATATTCATGCATAATCCAGCACTTAACTCACAGGCTTTCGTTAAAGTATCAATTCAGCTGCTTGGGCCGATTTTTGCGGTATTCGTGCTGTTTCTACCACTGACTTAAGTGTCGTGATCGCGTAGGCTGCAGAAGTTGTACCATCTGGCAGCTTCAAACACGATCCATCAACCCACAGTTCCCCATCTACCTCTGGAAGTGGCGTATCCTGTAAATCGATACGACCCTTTGTCTGTTCTTCGGTCAGAAAAACACAGTCATGTTGTTCTTCCTTCTGGGTCTCGGCAACAGGATATGGCATTAAAGTAGCAGGGTTCAAAGTGGCGCACCTCTTCAGTGTAATATGTGGCGCCAACAGCGTTAACTCGTATCCTGTTAACCGAGCACTAGTTAGATGCTGTGTTTTCGTTTGGTTCAATAAAGCATCTACCGCATGGGGAACTAACACCAACAATTTGTGTGACAAAACTATCCCCTCACTCTGTCGTATGGCCACAGCTGTTGCTGCGACTGCTCGAAAACATCCTGGCAATCCTCGAGCCACAGGATCGAGTACTGCTGAAAAGTACGCACAAGGCCTTTGTTTATCTCCGTGTGTCTGCACTAAGACTGACAACGCACACCCATCCTTCTCATGTACATATAGTGTAAAGATCTTTGTATAATCTGGTGTACCTAACACTGGTGCAGAACAAAGGGCTTGTCTCAATTGTTCAAAAGCATTCTGACATTCTTCTGTCCATTCAAGGGGAATTGCTGTAGTTTTTGACAACAACGCTAACAAGGATTTTACAATATGTGAAAATCCTAGTATCCATTGCCTACAAAAGGACGTCAAACCTATAAAGGCACGGACATCTTTCTGAGTGCAAGGGACTGGTATATCTAATATTGCTTGAATTCGATCTGATGTCAATGGACGTCCCTCCTTAGACAAAAGATGACCGAGGTAGGTCACCTTTGGTCTACAATATTGCAACTTCTTCCTCGAGACCTTGTGATTATTCTTGGCAAGGAAAGAAAGCAGGGAAAGAGTACTCTCCTCACATTGTTCCTGCGTGTCTGCTGCAAGTAAAATGTCATCTACATATTGAATAAGAGCCACCCCAGACTGTAAAGGAAAGGAATCAAGCTGCCTTTTTAAAGCCTGGCTATAAATGCTAGGGCTTTCTGTGTAGCCTTGAGGAACCCGACAAAATCTATACGATTTGTTATTTAACGTGAAGCCGAACAAATATCGGCTATCAGGATGAATAGGAATCGAGAAGAAAGCATTCTTCAAATCAATAACAGTGAATGTAGTGGCGGTAGGTGGAATCAAAGTAAGTAAGGTGGTAATATCAGACACCACCGGGTACTGGGGTACGACTATCTTATTAACTTCCCTCAAATCAATAATAAAACGATAGATCTTAGTGTCTGTGTCTTTCTTAAGGACGGGAAGAATTGGGCTATTACAAACATTATAGGGGACTTCCTCCACCACCCCTGCCTCAATCAAGTCATTCACAATATGTGTCAAAGCCATTTCGCCTTCTCTGCATATCTTATACTGTGGTATGCGGGGCAACGACACTCCCTCCTTTACAGTAATATGTACGGGAGGAATAATCATTTGACCCACGTCAGTATCGGAAGTGGCCCATAAAGTGCTCGGAAGAGAAGCTAACGCATCGGCTTCCTGCATGAGGCACAATCTCTCAACCTCTGGGTAGTTCTCGTTCAAAATAACCCCCACCCCTTCAGGGGCACAGCGTATAGTTGCTCGAAAATGTTTTAGCATATCAAGTCCCACAATATTATCTGGCGTGTTTGAAGATAACAAAAATGGGCATGGGGCAGTAAATTTGTCAATGTGAAATGTAAGGGGTTGAGACAATGGGCTAAGAGAAGGTGTTCCATCGAACCCTATGGAAGTAATCGTTTCGCCAGACAGGGGAGCCCTTGGAACCAAGTGTTTGGACAGAGCGCTACGAGTAGCTCCTGTATCGACCAGAAAGTGATCAGTAGAACCCAAAACATGTGCTGATATATATGGACCCCTTTGATTGACTGGTACTTCAACCGATTCCACACCCCATCTTACGCAATCCTATGCATAATTATTATCCTGAGACTCAATAAACTCTCCTTCAGCTATCTGATATTGATTCCGTCGATCAAAAGTATTATGATCAGCCTGACCACGACCCCTCGCTTCAAACCTACCGCGATCATTCGCTCCACCCCTCGACCCTGAATAACTATTCCGTGACCTTCCACTCCCTCGACCACGCTGATTACGCTGTTCTCGAAGCACCGGACAATCTGAAGCCCAATGTCCAAACTGTTTACAGTATGCACACTGATCCTCAGAAATGCCAAAACGGGTGGAAGATGTACCATACGATCCTTGTCTACCCCTATCATTCCCTCTCGACTGCGTAGCATAAACCTGAGCCAACATCACCTTCGTCTTTAAATCCTTCGCTTTCTTATCACTACTTTCCTTAGCCTCCAATTCCTGTCGTTCATAATACTGAGCCATAGTCAATAAAGAAGCAGGGGTTGCCGTGGTCCATGAACTTTCACTAGTCTTTAATCGTCGTGCAATCTCCGGTAGGAGATTAGCCACATACTTATCAACAAACAAATGCCTGCCCGTGTCTTCTGTTAATAATTGCCCACTGTAATCATGAAACGCTTCCTCGAAACGGGAAAAGAAGTCAGAGACCGATTCGTCCGGCTTCTGTTTACAAGAAGCCAACATTGTCCAATCAATTTTCTTAGGGGGGACAAGTGTTTTTAATTTAGTCAAAATAGCCGCTGGGAGATCTAAAATCACTTGACATGGCTTACATGCGGGTTCCCTATCCAAATCAGCTTGAGCTAAGTCCTTCCAATCTGCACCTAAAATCGCCCGATCATCAAACTTACGAATAGCTCTCCACATATCAGGGGGCAATATTAACCCAAAGAAAAGATCAATGTCAACTAATGTCATAACACACGAAGAAATAGCACCTTCCACTCCTTCATAGAAAGCTGCTGGATTTTTGCGAGGATCGGGCAAAGCATTTTTAAGTGACATAACATCTGTTCTATTCCAGGGCGTATAAACCCAATTATATATAAAATAACCCTTCGCATCTTTAGACGTCTTTTCATCGTCTGTGCCTTGCCCTTTAGGAGGTACACTAGTGACTGTCGTCATTAGACCCTTTCCGCACTACCTTTAGCAGAAATCCATCTGCTTTGATAATCTTGATTAAGAACCATGTGCTTTGAATTTTTTCAAAAAGTTTATTGGTATGAATACTTTTAGCTTCTACCAGCACCACCAGTGCAGCATCCAAACAACAAAGTTTTTTAGATCAGGGACCGTCTGCAGGAAAACCTCCGGAAACATTAGAAAGCGCAAGACCCGTCGTGGAAAAGGACACAGTCAGTCAGAACTTGAGAAGCAAAAAAGGAGTCTAGCAATAAACATTTCATCAAAAAAACTTAGTAAACAACAACTACAAGTTCTAGAAAAAGGTACTGGAATTGTTCCCACATATCAAAGTAACAAACTAGAGACTGAAATCGCTTTTTTCAAATTCATGAGGGTATTGAGATTGAGACACTTTTTTGAAAACATAGTACCGTCTTTGCCTGAATTCACACAAACTAGGACAGACGCAGAATACAAAGAATTCAAAGAACCAAGTACATACATGGCACCAATTTCACACAAAGTTTTGGATATTTTTGAAATCTTAGTTAAACAGGATTTTCAACAAATTTATTGGCATCAGCATCAGAGAACCAATTTAAACAAACATGAAATGGATATTCTCAAAACATTAGCTGAAGAGCCGTCAATCACGTTGAAAAGAGCAGATAAAGGAGGAGCTTTAATTATTATGGACACTTCTTTTTACAATACTAAGGTTGAAACCCACATCCAAGATGAAACTACGTATTTAAAACTTTCACACAATCCTATCCAAGAAATTACCAAAACATTGGAAGTAATCCTAAATCGGGCTCTGGAAATGGAATGGATCAATGACAACACCAAAAAATATCTGACAGTGAAACATCCGCGTTGTCCTGAACTTTACATGCTCCCGAAAATTCATAAAAGATCCACCAATGAGACCCATAGTCAGCGGCTGTGGGTCATTGTTTGAACCGTTGGGAGTATACATTGATGAATTCCTCCAAAGTTTTGTGCAAGGATGGAAAACATACATAAAGGATACAGGTCATTTTCTTCAACTCCTCAATGAAATTACTTTGGTTGATAACGACATTATACTTTGTACGATCGATGTAACATCTTTGTACACTTCTATTCCTCTAGCTGAGGGTTTGGATGCATGCGAATGGGCACTGTTACAATGACCTAATCTAAAAGCGAACAAAGTGTTTATTCTTGAACTTCTTCAATTCTGCCTACAACACTCATACTTTAAGTGGAATAATGAGTACTATCTACAGATCAGCGGAACCTCAATGGGTTTTTCTGGAGCTCCCTCCTTTGCTAATACATTCATGGCCAAGTTCGAGAATGACTTCATTATAATGAACGAGGTTTGGAAAATGCACACCATTTTTTATAAACGGTTTATAGATGACATTTTTCTACTGTGGAAAGGCCCAGAAACCCTTCTGATTGAAAAGATCCAAGAATTCAATCAAAGAAACCCGAGAATCCAATTTACTTTCACAATCAGTAAAAAAGAAATACCGTACTTAGATGTCCTTGTACAAGTACAAAACAATACATTAGAAACGTCGGTCTATCATAAACCTACAGACAGAAACAACACTTTGGCTTATAACAGCTTTCATCCCAGGAATCTTCTGCGAAACTTACCATATTCGCAACTCATACGTTGCAAAAGAATAGCATCCACCCCACAAGCTTTAGAAACAGAAATCATCAATCAAAGACAAAGATTCGCAGCAAAAGGATATCCTAATGATGTAATACAAACAGCAGAAGATAAAATAACAGAAATTTCAAGAGATCAACTGCTACAGACTAAGATCAAACCAAGAATGGATCGTCAAGTGTTTGTAACTAAATATTCGACTCAAACAAAAGCAATTAAAAATATTATCAATTCTAGATGGGAATTGTTACAAAAGGAGGAAGATTTCCATGGCATCTTCGACAAGAAACCCGTGTTTGCACATACCAGACATTTGAACCTCCATGAAATAGTTACACGCACTGAGAGGGATACAGAATTTCCAAGTTCTGCCAAAGGGATGCAAAAATGCTACAATTGTACTCACTGTAATAATGTAATGGAAGGACAATACATCCAGCATCCTCAAACTGGCAAAAGAATTAAACTAAGACAACAAACTAATTGCAATTCATCATACGTGATTTACAGCATTAAATGTCCTTGTGGAAAATTGTATATAGGCAAAACGGAGCGAAAGATAAAAGTGAGAATCACAGAACACAAAAGCCGAATACGAAACAAGACTTTAACCTCAAGCCTAGTGTCTCATTGGACAGAAATGAAACACACAATCCCCCAACTAAGATTTCAGGTTTTGGAACAGATTCAACAGAAACCTGACCGAAACAACGAAACTTTGTTATCACGAAGAGAGATTTGGTGGATTGATTTCTTACAAACCCAAACTCCGAAAGGGCTCAATGATAAAATTGATATGTCATGTTTTCTGTGAAAGATCGGATTTGAACAATCTTTTTTCAATATAGCCTCTTGTCTACAGACTGAAGAATTGAAAATACCACATGGAATTGTATTGGCTTTAGGTTCATACCACAGTTTTGAATTAGCTTAGTGCATTTGGGAGAACTACGGTGTACACATAGCATGATAATTACCTATAGAATCAACAACACATACACATTGTTTTTATCCTTTTCTCCTCAATTTGGAATTATACCACTAAGTGCGCCATCTTTTACTCATTTTTATTATTTTTTACACTGACTTGTGCGTTATCACAGCATATGAGAACGCCACTTAGGATTTCTTCTATGTCTAGAGTTCATCTCTTTTCTCGTATCTAGTTTTAATTAATCGTCTCAGAGTATTCCGCATTCTTTGTACTCAACGAACTAGAAACAGAGGTCACTTAGAACTTTTTTTCGTATCTTACGTTAGTACATTCTACATGTTTCCACTCTGTTCATCATTTAAAATCAGAGCGGATCACTTCCGTAGTCCGTTGTTCATTGCCATACTATTGATTCAGGAGAGATCCTGGAGGAACACCTTGCGACTTTTAGCCTCGGACGTCGACTGTGCAATGTGCATCTTCATCATTCAGGTATTTATGTCACGTAATGGACATTACTTCGTTCGCAGCCTTCCGCAATCATTGTTTATGATACATTTCCACATTTGTCTTCTCTAATCAGGCACTGCTAGCTTGACGACCATCGCATTCCCAGTAGACGCTCCACCCCGTACGTTAAGTCCCTGCGTTCGCAGTGTTTCAGCTTTCATACTTTAGGTAACTGCTCATTCTTATTCATGGTCCACTAAGGTTAAATCTGGTAAATTATCTGTCTTACCACATTTTTACTTTGTCTTTCTAGCACACCAAGACCACAGTACAGAATATTATTACGTGAGAAAAGTTGTCGAGTACGCTATTGCCACCCAGAAATAGGTAATCGCATATAGAATCGTTTTCTTTCAGTGTATTGAGGAAAAGCAGTAGACTTATACATTTTTGTGTATTTTATAGAACGCGCAGTGTCGTTACACAGAGAACCGTTACGAACCACGAGGGATAGTCCCAAAATTCTTTGTTTCACACGCTTGCAACCAATCAGGTAACACAGTACCTCATCTAACAGTGAGATTATCTTTTCTCAGCTATTTTCAAGCGACTGTTTCATTCGTGATTATTTATTCAACAGCAATCTTATCGACTAAGATCGAAGATTTCATAACTAGATTGGATTCTCAATAGACGGTATGAAAACCAGTTATTCAGTTCTTTTTGCCCAAACCCATTTAAAAGGATCGTCTTACAACCACAGTGTAATCATTAATTTTACAGGCGCAAAGTGGAATACTCACTAATCTTCAGGTCTTGAACTCTCTCTAAGCACCATATGACAGTGAGCATTTTGGTGAGTTTTTTCATTTTTTTGTTTCATTTTGCCACTTTTCTTATGCCAATCTCCGTTGTTTAACGTTGCTCCTCTTGGGACAGTCCACCAATTCCCCATCTTTTCCTACCAGGTATTCTGTGTTTCTTCAAATTTTCTAGTAATACTTTCTAAAATTGGGGAATATAGACAATTTAGGTATTTACATGTATAGGAATGTTTGATGTGTATATAACATTACATCGAAAAGAGGTTTCTCCCTAGGCTTTTCATGCAGCAAATGATATTATTTGATGAACATTGTGAAATGTCAATTTGATTTTGTTAATTAATTAATGAATTACGCAGTGTGCCGAGGGCCATAGGCTGAACATGTTTATTATATTGTTTTTCAGTGCCCGTGACGAAGGGATTGCATCCCGAAATGCATTGGGACAGCAGAATTTTTCTTTCTGAATAATGGAGTTCAGTTTATTTAATCAGTAAATCGAGTATTTGAATACTAAAGAAGCAACAAAAAGATTGTTTTGGACATAAGAAAAACATTTATTATGTATTTTTGAAAAAGACTAAAAGTATTCATACCAATAAACTTTTTGAAAAAATTCAAAGCACATGGTTCTTAATCAAGATTATCAAAGCAGATGGATTTCTGCTAAAGGTAGTGCGGAAAGGGTCTAATGACGACAGTCACTAGTGTACATTCATTCATTAATTGTGGAGATTGGCCGCTCCTCCCCTCCCAGCACACCCTTGGATAAGTATAACAAAACATTACTTAAAAGCATAAAACGGAGCAAAAAGGAGTGCGTTTCACATCCCCAAATCCATTGCCCTTTAGGAGGGACATACAAAGGCGCAGCTTCTCGCATAGGCATAACATGAACTGCAGCGCTCTTATCTGTTTCAAAGATAGGACACTCTTTCGATACTTCCGTCGATCCGGACGCAGGCGAACCCGATGCCTTTTTCGCCGCTCGTAGTCGTGACGCTTCATCCCGCAGCTTAATCAAACACTGAAAAAATTCATCTGCATCTGCAAGAACAAAAACACTTTTACGTAAATTATCATGACCAACTGATATATCCTTAGGTTCCAACTCAGATGAATACTTTCTAAATCGTTCAACAACTTCATCTCCTAAATGATCCAAAAAATACAATCGTTCTCTATCGGACCACTTACGCATAAGACCATCGATTTCTGAAACAGGTATAGAATTAATATTAGGTTTACGAGCAAACCCGCATAATTCCGAGGCTCGATCAGCACTTAGCCTGGTACGCTGATCTCTCTGACTATCCTCGTCAGAGTCCTCATCTGGGGCCGTAGGCAGAACATACGGAGGCGGGCAACGATCTAGTAATGAAGAATCATCCGATTCATTAGTAAGGACAGGATAAAGAGGATGTCGAATAGGAAACTGACCATTAACCTGCAAATTACATTCTCGAATCTCTCTCTCTTTCTGTACCTGCAATTCTTTTCCCTGCAACTATAAAGCTTTATCGCGAGCAGCCTTTCGCTGCTCCTTGTCCGCCAAGGCTTGTTCACGCTTCATTCGTTCACGCACCGCTTTCTCCCACATACGCACACAATCAAACATATCCTGTCTAGACCTGCGCTGAAACAGACACTGCTCCACATGTTGAACCTTTCGCAGATCAAATGACCCATGTAGTGGCCATTGCAATTCACGATCAGTTTTCGTATATTTATGCCATAATGTACTATACATAATGGGAGGAAGACCACATTTTATGTGTACATTTCACAATTAGGTGTTCCCTCTGGGGGAGCCGGCTGAGATTCATTTAATCGATAATTGGTACCATTTCCAAAACAGCACATTCCTCGAAGTGTGCTGAAAACAGGCATGTCAAAATATCACGAAAAACACGATACTACATAAAAATGGCACTTAAATATGTCTTACACACGGTGTGCCGTTCAAACAAATACAAAGTCAGAGAAATATCCCTACATGCCTGTCTATGTGAGGTGCACTCCACATATAACTCAAATCATAGTTTCAAATGTTAGCTAACTCAAACAAATCCAAAAAAGCCACAGTAAGTGTCAGTAGACTATCTTACCAATCACAAGCTTACCAAATATTCTCAAACGTCCAGGTTCCAACTGCCAAGTTCTTTAATCGAATCAGCCAAACGGGCACTGCACGACAACCCAACCGATCAGGATCTCAGTCGAGGACCGGCGCCACCTGGAAGGTCGGGTCAGAAGGAAAGGAAGAAACACCGGGGGTGCCAAGACTCGGGTCACTCAGTGGCAGCGTACGCGTCCATGGCGAGTTTCCAATCCTTCGTCGCGACCTCTCCTTCGGGCATCCGAGTCGCCGATGAGTCCCTTTGTGGTCGCCAATTTGTGGTATTGGGTTTCGTCAGGTCTACATACTCTGTGAAAACTCTCGAACATCATAAGAATAGAAGTTGGCACGGAAACTGGAAATGCAAAAGACAAGTTTATTAAGACCCCATGGGGTGGTGGTACATTCCTACAGCACCCTTCGGTAATGCAAGAAGTATCACCCCGAACATCGGTGCGCGACCTCTTTTATACAAGTTTAACAGTAATAAAAAGATAGGCGGTATACTCTTTTCCCAGTTTAGGTACATATAAGGGCATTTTTGGAACACAGCCAACATGTGGGAGGAGTTTAGTACCAATGGTCAGTTGTAGAGAACATTCCTGAGAGGTGACCACTCATTAACCCGAATGCTCGAGTACGCATGCGTGAGCTTGACCAGTGCTAAAAATAGCCTGTTGCCGGGCAAGGTAAATGGTCATTGGTACAGAGGAAGGACAAAAGGGCATGCTGTCCACGAGGCCGCATGTTCATACAAAATGGAAGCCAGGAAATACAAAATGGCCTCCGCACGTTTGGTCAAGTTAACAATGAAAGTTTGTGTAGCTGAGCTAAATGCTAACTCAGTTGCTGCCAAATTACGACAACTGGGCGTGTTTGCACACATGTCACCTAAGGCCCCGCCCCTCCCTTCACCACTGTGCAAACGCGCCCCTTGGCATGTTTTAAGTTGGGGGTCTGGCCATCTTTTTTTGGTGAGGGGGCCACGTGGCCCCTTCCTCAGGCCAAATATGGCCATGGGGACACCATCCCCGGGGCCTGGATTCTCCTTTTAATGTTATTTTTTTAATATACATGGCAGGGGTGCCGGGTGGCCCCCCTCCCGGGCCACTTCTAGCCCCAGGGACCCTATCCCCTGGGGCCGGCTCTCTCCTTTGGTGACCATGGGGGGAGCCTCAATGCCCCCACGGTCCCTGCCGGCTGACCACCTCCTGCGCTACAGGGGGGCCATGTGCCCCACACAAATATATAAAGAAAGCCCAGGGGGAGGCGGTCCCCTGGGTCTTCGCCCACCTGGGGGCTAATTAATAACGAAGTGTAGGAGACCGCGCTTTGTTTTTTATTTTAACTGCGGGATCTGCAGATCCTCCACGCATTTCGCCAATTTTTGCTTTAAAAAAATGCTTTTTTGGGTCCTGGGGGTCCTTGTGGGACCCCCTGAGCAGGCCTAGAGGGTCAGGGTATTTCTACCCTGCCCCCTTTTCTTGTTTTGTGCTTTTCTTTTTCTGTTTTCTTGTGCCTCGGTTCTACTGAGGCACAAGATAGCAGCCAACACTTCCTGGTTTGAAATGTTGACAGCCAATTAGAATGGAGATTGTGATCGGCAGGGTGCGTGGATCCTCCATGCCTCTACATATCAAAACTTTTATTTTTTAATTATCTCAGCAACTACTCAACGGATTTACACCGTTTAAAAAAAGAGTGCTTTCTGAACCAAGCACTACCTTTTTGCCAAAGTTGGTGTAATTCCTTTCAGCAGTTCGAGCTGTAGCCATGTCTAAAGTTTCCTATGGGAAATAGATTTTTTTCACCTCTTTTTCTTGAATTTCTCAGGAACTACTGAACGGATTTACACCATTTAACAAAAAGAGTTTTTTCTGAAACAAGGGCTACCTTTTTGCAAAATTTGGTGTAATTCCGTTCAGCAGTTCGAGCTGTAGGCATGTGTAAAGTTTCCTATGGGAACTAACATGGAGAAAACATGTTTTGGGACCCCCCTTTTTTCTCTGCCCCAGCTTCCCGAACCAACCCGAAACATTCAAGATAGGAGTTGACCGGAGTGGGCCATAAGTTTTGAAAATTTCGTGAAGATTCATCAACCAGCGCCAAAGTTATTGGGAAAAGAAAAAACGCTTTTTGAATTGAAACAAGGTCCTAACTATAACTGCCTACTAGCGACCGCCAGTAGGTAATAATATATATATGTATATATATTATATATATATCTCCAATACCACACAATTTGGTCTTGGAAGAAAACAATGATTAAATCCTACTCTTAATGCTATGAAGTCTGCAGCACAGTTCCTCGTGATAATGCTTCTTTTGCACCAGAGTGGTTACTGCTATAATACAATGTTTCCTGTCTGCAGATAAATGAAATTCTCCTCATATGATAACCAACACAGATGTTGACAGCTAGGTAGGTGTTTCTTAGTTTGCTGTGAGACACTGGGTGTCTCACAAATAAAACGCAGAAGCCCTCAGAGCTCTGCAGCTTACAATCAAGAATTACACTTTCTGTTCCTCTATGAAGTTTCAAATAGAGGATGTGGGATTTGTCAAAACGAGTCATGAAATTGTCCCTAGTATGATGGCGGTGACGGTTTGAGTCAGTGCAGCTGTTTAGTCTGTACAACTGGTAGTCATTCTTGTGTGGTGACACCTTCCTTTGATGTTGCCTCTGTTTTTCTTTGCTCCTAACTGAAAGGGTATGGGCTGAGTTCAAACACTGTCTTGATGAGAAATAGCCATTGCCGAAGAAATTCACTCTTCTATACCCTTCTACTTCCTATTGCATTATCCAGACATCATTTCACAAAATTTTATATCAAGAAGACATCTTTGTCATGTCCACATAGCCCGTGACTAACAATAGCACACTCACATGATGGTAATACTGTCTGTGAACAAGATGGGATAGGTGGGCATCGCAGATTGTATATTGCTTATAAGATCCTTAATTGTATATGCATGTTCCTGGCACCTGATGCAGTGGATGCGGTTTTCAATAAAAACAAGTTAAAAAAAAAAGTACAGTGACTAACACCCATACCTACCTTGTAGGATCAATCATCAGGTTTGTTGGTTTATCTGACCCCAAATGAGTATAATAGATGATTTCTTGTAAAACTAATCTGTTTTGTCCAGAACAGTGACAGTGTAGGTCTATGGAGTTGTGTGTCTCGTCACTGTAGCTTTGCACATGCTTGTGATAGTAAGTGCTTGCATACAACTCTCTTTATTTTACTCTTAGTTCTAAATCGTCCTGCCATGGCAATGGTATAGCCCTCTGAAATGTAAGAGGGACAGGTTCTCACTCTCTTGGTAGCCTATAGATTAGTCATCCTGAATTGCTTTAATATCAGCTAATCAGTACTGAGCAGTAATAAATACCCAGCGTGTCAATTTCAGAAAATCAATAACAATAAATAAAACATCTATATGATTTCTATGGTACCACCAAACTACCCCCTAAAGCTACTATGTTCTGTATGAAAATAGAGAATTTTTCACATGGGTAACAATTCAATTGCCTTAAATTTAAATAATGGTATTACTTACATTTAACACAAATAAATAACGCGATCATAAACCAGCGAGGTTTGAGAGCCAAAACATTTAATTAAAGCTTTGTACTGTCGAATTATAAATAACCGTTCTTATGAATATGTAAATCCCGAAGCGCCAGATAAATAATCCTAAAGCCTAAATATTAGTTTCCTCTTAATATAAACTCTCAAATTGAAAGTACCTAAATATTTAGACTACCAATGCTATCATTGAATACATATCATGAGCCTGGTGATTTTATATAAAAACTTGAAACTCATATAAACTAATAATATGGGGAATGTTTGGAGCAAAGTGTACTAATGCCTGGAATTAATGTTCCTGTTCTCTCAGCAATGTAGATTTAATGGAAAGCTGCTTATCAGATGAATTCCTTCAACTGTGGAGACCTCCTTCTATAGTACAGATCAATGTGTATTTGTAACATAGGACATCGCACTCTCGGTTATGGACTCTCTAAAGGTGAAATGGTTAATTCATCTCCTATGAAAACATTTGATAACATGTACTGTTTCCAGTGCTTAATTTGTGCCAGTGCTTTCAGGTGCCGAGCACCGGCACTTTTTTCTCAGGGCCAGGTCTATTGTAAGGGTGAGCAGAATGAATCATTCATACACATTCCGCAGGGGAAATCCAAATTGGTGCAAGCTGAATGCTTTCAATCTAACCTGTTCTCCTCGTTGTGTGGGGTCTGTCTTGTTTCAGGCTCTTCTGGTAAGACCTGCACTTGTTTTTACTTTTTATCAGGCTAGGGGAGGGTTAAATAAACGCTGGATCACCGAGGCAGGAGGAGCGCCAGCACCCATGCTTTGCATGAAGAACGCTAACACCTAGAGCAGCCGAGCAATGAGGCAATATACTAGAGTGGCCACAAGCTATACAAGTGGAGCAGGAGAGAAATAAAACACATCCACTGCCGAGAACCATGCACGCACAGAAGTGTACAAGTGGAACAGCAGAGCCAGGCGCTCTACCCACAGGATGGGCTGTGAGTTCCTGTGGTGCCTCTTAAGCTCTGCTCTCCATTCACCCGAAGTTCGAAATCACCTGACCTGATTCAGTGCAGATCCCAAACACCGGCAGGTCTGAGATTATTTTATTAACATTGCCCTGGATAGTGCATGCATTGAAAAGGGAACGGCAGAGAACAGAAACTGAAACCATTCAGCACAAGTGCTCACGCGCACCAGGCATTAAATGCTGTTCACTGCTGGCATGCTATTTTGTATGAAGGCCATTCTTGCCCAGCCAAGGACAATCATGTAAAGCGCTCCAATATCTTCAGTTGAGATAGCGCTATATAAAACTGCAGGGAAAAAAACGTGATGCAGTTTTTGAGCATGAATCCTTAATTTCCACCCCCGTCCCACCCTTCAAAACATGCCCAGGGTTCTTTTGATAATTACAAAAAGGGGGTGGTGATGAACAGAGTATCTGAGTTAATCAGAACACTCCTACCCAGTCAACAGATCAGGGCTTGATCCATCACCGTTTTTTAGCTCACTGCACCATCCCAGTTCAGAACCTGGCTATATGCAAATTAGTCTGTCCCTGGCCCAGTGCATCATGGGAACAGGGCAGACCAAACTACCAAGCCAATTCTTCACTGGAAAGGAAACAAGCTTCCGGGGACCGGTTTCTGGCATTACAGCCGTCTTCGGCCCGGCTTGCTTGAATCCTGATGGTGCAATGAGCAAGGGACTCATGTCTGAGCATACCCTTCCACACTCATGGTGGCCAAAATAATTACAAAAAGGGGGTGGTGATGAACAGAGTATCTGAGTTAATCAGAACACTCCTACCCAGTCAACAGATCAGGGCTTGATCCATCACCGTTTTTTAGCTCACTGCACCATCCCAGTTCAGAACCTGGCTATATGCAAATTAGTCTGTCCCTGGCCCAGTGCATCATGGGAACAGGGCAGACCAAACTACCAAGCCAATTCTTCACTGGAAAGGAAACAAGCTTCCGGGGACCGGTTTCTGGCATTACAGCCGTCTTCGGCCCGGCTTGCTTGAATCCTGATGGTGCAATGAGCAAGGGACTCATGTCTGAGCATACCCTTCCACACTCATGGTGGCCAAAATAATTACAAAAAGGGGGTGGTGATGAACAGAGTATCTGAGTTAATCAGAACACTCCTACCCAGTCAACAGATCAGGGCTTGATCCATCACCTTTTTTTAGCTCACTGCACCATCACAGTTCAGAACCTGGCTATATGCAAATTAGTCTGTCCCTGGCCCAGTGCATCATGGGAACAGGGCAGACCAAACTACCAAGCCAAATCTTCACTGGAAAGGAAACAAGCTTCCGGGGACCGGTTTCTGGCATTACAGCCGTCTTCGGCCCGGCTTGCTTGAATCCTGATGGTGCAATGAGCAAGGGACTCATGTCTGAGCATACCCTTCCACACTCATGGTGGCCAAAATAATTACAAAAAGGGGGTGGTGATGAACAGAGTATCTGAGTTAATCAGAACACTCCTACCCAGTCAACAGATCAGGGCTTGATCCATCACCGTTTTTTAGCTCACTGCACCATCCCAGTTCAGAACCTGGCTATATGCAAATTAGTCTGTCCCTGGCCCAGTGCATCATGGGAACAGGGCAGACCAAACTACCAAGCCAATTCTTCACAGGAAAGGAAACAAGCTTCCGGGGACCGGTTTCTGGCATTACGCGTGGAAGGGTATACTCAGATGTGAGTCCCTTGCTCATTGCACCATCAGGATTCAAGCAAGCTGGGCCGACGACGCCTGAAATGGCAGAAACCGGTCCCCGGAAGCTTGTTTCCTTCCCAGTACAAGAATTGGCTTGGTAGTTTGGTTTGCCCTGTTCCCATCATGCACTGGGACAGGAACAGACTAATTTGCATATAGCCAAGTTCTGAGCTGGGATGGTGCAGTGAGCTAAAAAACGGTGATGGATCAAGCCCTTATCTTTTGACTGGGTAAGAGTGGTCTGCCTAATTCAGGCACTCTGTTCATCACCACCCCCTTTTCTGAATCAGGGTTCTTTTGAGACACTGCAGAATGCTCCATAAGAGATGTATGGTCCGGGGCACCATTCTATACCAGGTATGATGTCCCTTTTGCTGCACAACTTTGAAGCTGTTCTGGCAAATATGTCATTCTCATAGCGCTATTTGTTTTGAATGGCAGACTGCGTCAAGAGCGTTGCTTACATGGTGATATTTATTGGTGGTAAATAGGCAATGGGAGAATTAAAAAACTGCAATGCTAGTGGGCTGCGCGGAGAGATGGTTTCTTCCTTGTTTTCATGCAAGTGTCGCAGAGGGTCCACACACTCTCTTTCCATGGCTGCTGGGCTGTCTTTGGTCAGGAGTGGAAGGTGCACACGCAGGGCACATACCACGCAGAAGAATGCTCTGTACCTACTATTTGAATCAAAACTTTCAAAATCTGTGAGACATAGTGTAGGCTGCAATTCTTTCAACTTTTTGAAGGGTGAGCTTAAGAAACCCAGGGAAGTAATTGAAAAGATGAAGCACATCAAATAGGTGATTTTGGGAGGGAAATCTAGAGATGAGAGGTGGTATTTCCATTAGCCTAAAATATTTCTAGGCACTGTTGAGAAAATAACAGGAAAGTCAGCAATTTCCAAGTTATATGATGACGGAGAGAGTGCCTGGATGCAGGGCCTGGTGAGTCTGGAATGTATTTATTGCACCGATCTGTGTTTGGCCTCATAGTCATAAGTTCAAAACCTTGCGAGGCCATGCAGGCTTTAATCCTGGAGACAATATGAGTATTCTTGAGTTAGAAACACAGGAGTGAACATGCACTTCACAAAAGGGGAGGAACAGAAGCAAGAAAAGGTGGTTTTAATATATGATAGCAGGGGCATAGTGACCATTGGTGCAGCCGGTACAATGCACCGGAGCCCAGAGGTGGGAGGGGCCCAGTCTGGCCTGCACCAAGTGATAACATTTCAGAGGGTGTCTATGCCCAGGATGTGTTGTCCTGGTCTCATCTGTGGACCCTGAGGCTGCAGCTTAGGTTAGGAACCTTCACAACACTGGTAAAACAATGTTTGAAGGCATTGCTGAGCTCAGCTCCTCCGATGGCCGCAGCACAATAAACCCACACAGGTATTCTGTTAATTCCAGAGCATCAGGGCATCCCCACGTCTCTGCCAGTGCTGCTCACTCCTCATCCGTAGTTCTCACAGGCTGGGCAGTAGCCCTTCACTCACAGCTCTGCTGTGCCACCTCAGCCCCGAACTTAGGCCTTTAACTGACACTTTTATCAGGATTACCTATTGTGATGCAAAACATCTTTTGACAGCATAAAACCATAATACTGGTAAATAATTGCTATTGTGTGTCTTGAACAGCACAGCAATGCATTGATGAGACAGGCCAAGAATGACACAGCTCTGTCACCCCTCAACTTTAGATAATGAATTACTGTATAGGTAATAAAGCAGAGGTGTACTCTTTTCATGCTTTCCCTCAGTAACTACTTTTCTTTCTCCCCTTCACACCTCACTCCTTCCATTCTCTCCATTCTTCTTTCCCTATCTGCCTTATGTCCATGTTTCCTCTTAATCGCCGCCTTTTCAACTTCCTCTCTTTCCCTTCCACTTTCCTTTCACATGCTGTCTGCTCTTCTTCCCTTAAAAGTTCTCCTCTTTCCAATTTTCTTTCTCATCATGTTCAACTTCAATCTTGCACTCCCAATCTCTGATTTCACCCTCTTCTCTTCACAGTCGTTGTCTACTGTATTCTTTCTTTGCCTTCAGACCTCTCCTCCTTCCTCACTCCCCCTTTCATGTTTTCCCTTCTTGAGCATATATGTATATCCACTCCAGAAATCTGTCTTTGATGTCAGGGTCATAAATGTAAATCTTGATGGGACCACTTAGTCTTTTTTGTATCTGAAGTCGATACAATTAGTGCCATTGAGCTGGATAACAGCATTTTTATTCAGTGTAAAGCCCCCCTCTGGTGAATATGTGCTTTGCAAACATAAATGGTGTATTAATGACCCAGTTATGTATTTTAATTGTTTCTTTTTCAATTTCTTTGCAATATTACCCATCCATTATTCCCTCTGTCCTTCCTTGACCCAGTAACTTTCATAGACATATCCACTCCCCTGACCTCCTTTCTTTCTTTCATGCCACCTTTTTTAGGTTTTGCCTACGCAATGCGTACGAAGTACGCATGCGCTAGCAAAATCTAATGATATCTCTATGTGGGGTCGGGTATCCGCCCCCTCCTCCCATTGGCTAGCTCCATAAATGGAGGCTAGCCATTGGTAGAGGGCTCTGTCTGTCAATCCCAGACCAGATTCGGGGGCGTTCCCGAGAATTTTTCCCTTTTGGCTACGTCACGCGACGTCAGCCGAAAGCCGGGAACGCCCCCGAATCTGGTCCGGCATTGCCGGCACCTGCCTCTGCCTTCCTGCTCGGGACGATTGCACAAAAGTCGCTCGATAGCCCCTCCCTCCCGCTCCGTGGCAGCCCGTTTCCCGCCCTCTCCTCAGGCCGGCCAGCCGAAAGAAGCAGCCGTCCGCCTCCAGCCAGGGCCGCGCTGGGATTGGCCCAGCCGGCCGAGCCTCCACCACGTCATCGGGAGGAGGAGTGGAGAGCAGGAAGCAAGAGATCTGCCGGAAGATGTCCAGGTGAGTGCTTTGTTTTTTGTTTATTGCTTTGTCCGTGTCTGTTCCCGCCCCCCTCCCCCTCCCGCTGTCAGTGTGTGGCCGTTCCCGACCCCCCTCCAGCTCTCCGTGCCTTTCCGCCCCCCCTCCGTTTACCTCGTGCATATTGAAACAGGGTTGTTAGCCAGGTTGTGTCACCGAAACTTATTTGCTACAATGAGCGCTGCACGGAGAACCCACAAAGGGTTAATTAAACCGTTCCCGCCCCCCTCAGGGCGGCCTCACCACCCGGCAGTTTTTCGTCTTCATTTCAATATCCTAAAAAAAAATGTAAATCGCCGCAGTGTGGCTTTTTTTTATTTTTTGTAAAGTTAAATTAGAAAGCGCTTTAAGTGACTCAATTAGCATGGAAAACACCCTAATGCTTAGTGTGGGAATAGCTTTCGTGGAAGGAAGCCTCGTGTGCCCTTCGCAGCTCGCACAAGGTTCCCGGGCAGGCAGGGGGGCTGGGTGGGCGCAGCGCCTAGGGCCGCTTTTCACCGTCTCGGCTCTGCCGCTGCGCTTCCACGCGCCGGGAAAACGAGCTGTGGAGCCTAGACCTGCTTTTAAGGCTTTAATTATTTATTAGGCGCTAGAAGAGTCAGCGATGCAAAGGAAGCGCAGTACAACAATAGTAGCCGGCCGTGTTTTGAGACCCCCCTGTACGAGTAGTGGAAGGGACATAGCGCCAATGCGTTAATGTGTGTACACTTTCTGTAGCGTGCTGCTTGTTGGAACCATTATTAGACAAAGCATGGTGAAATCACCCTTTAAATAAGCAATCTCTGCCTTTTAGTGGTTTGAGGCTGGGGTGCTAGGGCGGTGGAGTGTTGTGGCACCGGGAGATTTATTTCCGCCTTCTGTTTGAGGAATTTTAGGGCCATTATTACTAATAACATCCTTAACTCGTCGGGGCGCTATAGACTTTGTGAAGTCACAAACGGTTGAAAGGCGAGCCTTTTGCTTATGGGAGGTAATATTGGTTGCTCGTGGCCTACCTAGTCCTGGACATGTTGGTGGGTGGAGGGAGGTTGGGTTACAGTGTGAAAGATCTGTGCTCCTCAGCTTGCATTCCCTTATCCCGGAGAGGTCTTCTCGCAGTGCCATAAAAGAGGGAAGTTTAGAGGTACCTTTCTTGATGGCACCGCCGGCGCTACTTTAGCTTTTACATTTCATTTGCATTTTGTTTCTAGTTCGGCGCCTGGGATTTGGGCGGAGGAGGGGGTTTTATTAGGACATCTGGACTGACAATATCAAAGCAGACAGCGGCGTCCCCGAGCAGGCTCGGGTTTCAGAGTTAATTAGAGCGGAGTGTCTTTAATTAAAGCCAATTAAATTTACAGTGGGGTACTAAGGATATATATCCGTGGCCTTGATAGAGGATTGTGAGAGGTGTAGCCTTCGGCGGGGCAAACAATACAACTTGTGTGGCCTTCTATACACGTCCAAATTTAAACACGAGTTCAAATATCCGTGGATAAGGAGTGGTGTGGAGGAACATCATTTTTTTCATGATGTAGTAGCTGACATCTGTGGGTGCACTTAAATCCCACAACTAAAATTGAAATAGGTGGAGTATTCCCGAACAGCGTTGCTAGTAGGTTAAAGGAAAACCTCTCGAGTGTGTTTGGTGAGCACTACCCAGTGAACACGGGGGCGCATTGATATTTCTCGCTTGCGATGGTAGACATCCCGGTGTGATATATATAATTTTATTTTTTAATTCACCGTCCTGAAGAGTTTGTGTGTTACTAGTGTGTAGCAGAAAACGTTTCTACTTGCTTACTAGTGCGTAGCAGACAATGTTTATACTTGCGAAGTCAATTGGCCCATGTGGTACAGCGAAAAGTAGCTCAAACACTTTAGTCTTCCGCTGTACCACATGGCCTACTAATCCTTGAGTCAAATTACTGCTCCTGTTTTCTGTTGATAACTGGTCATAAAGAAAAGTTTGTTTTATTTTTGTAATACACACCAAATTGTCAGAATTGCCCTTTTCCCGCCTCATTCACCATTTAACCCCTTTGTTAATAGTTATGCCACTACTCCTGTCCTCCCTAACCTATGCATATAGTATAGACCACCAGGTGATTTTGTGTCCGTGATTACCACGCAGGTATAAACGACCGTGTCGGTGTCTGGCATGAGATAGGAGAGTGTCTAAGGGTGCTGGACAAGATAAAACTCATAATCTTGCCTAGGCGTGGACGGGTTGAGGGTGGAGAGGCACAGTTAATGCTGAGGAAGACACACAAATAGGCTTTCGCAGTATTCGAGTTTGCTCAATTTAAAAGTGCACACGATATTTTCTGTCTCGAATGACAGGTTGCTACCGTCTTATACCGTCGCAGGCAAAATCAAAACAATGGAATGGAAACCTGCGGAATCGACTGATTCAATATTGATTCAAGAATTTGAGTCCATCCCTTTTTACTAAATCATCTGTACTTAGACCAATTATACCATATTTAAGAAAGTAATACAACGTGTCCTTTTAATTAATGATAGGACTTATCGCAGTGTCGGATCCACCAACAACAGATGTGACACTTCATTCTAACGTTTTATTATTTGCAGAACTCTAGAAAGTGCATTTTTATGGTGTTGATGTGTAAAGATTATATACTATATTGATGAATTTCGAAAAGTACATGTAAGCATATAAAATCCATTTGTGCCCTATTACAATGTTACCTTTTAGAAAATACAAAACGAATTTGTTTTAATTGCAAACGTCTATATAAAGTGGTCTAGGAAAATTACATGGCATATTAATCTGGCTACACCAGAAGCTGGTATCTGTTAAACCGATTATTTGGTTTAAGAGAACTTTGCGCATACTTGGCTCGCTTGTGATGCAAAAAACCCTCCATTGTCAAGCAAAGCATGACAGGCTGCAGTGAAACGTGTATTTCAATAATTAATGTCTACCCCTGCCTTTCAGTAATTACACAGGAAGCCTTATCCATCCATACATCACCTTTTCTTCCATCCGTCCTTCTTCCATCCACCCTTTTATCCTTCCACGCATCCTTTCATCCATTCATCCACACTTTCAACAATCCATCCTGCATCCATCCACCCTTTCATCCTTCCATCCATACATCCATCCTTTGGACATCCACATTTCTATCCATCCACCCATCAATCATCCACCCACATTTTCACACATCCATTCATCCATGCAACATTTTATACATCAATCTTCATATTCTTCATAAGTTATGGGGTTATTTAAACTAGTAAAGTCACTGTGCAATATTGTGCCTATGCATGGTTCTGTGTGTCATCCACATGTGCCTTATTAGTGTTTTACAACAGTACATGCACTCACATTCTAAGACCTTGACCTCATTGTGTATGTTGTTTAAAAAAGTTTCTAAGCAGCTGCCTGCGTCCATCTGAGAGTGGCTTCAATAAGATATATTGTCCACCATTGTATAGTTAGAAAGGAATATATTCTTTATAATGAACAGTTGCAAATAACTCTCTCCAAAGCTTTATAAAACTCTACGGCTTAGTGTACATTGTCAAACAAGGGGAGGGCTCTCTGTGTGTGGGCGGGGGGCTCTGTGTGTGGGGGGGGCTTTCAGTGTGTAGGGGGGGCTTTCAGTGTGTGTAAGAGGCTCTCGGTGTGTGCGGGCTCTCTGTGTAGGGGGTGGCTCGCAGTGTATAGGGGAGGCTCGCAGTGTGTGTGGTGGGGCTCGCAGTGTGTGGTGGGGCTCGCAGTGTGTGGGGGGCTCTGTGTGGGTATGTGTTGGGGGACATTTGTGAAAGATAAAGCTAGTGGCATTGCAAATAACAATGCCATTTATTTATGTTTTAAAAAAAAATGGTCACAAGCTTTGCCAATAGCTCAAACTTTAACAAAGGCAAAACCATTGCATTGTAAATGCTTGTCTTTCCTTGTTCTCTCCCTCAGCACCTCCAACCATGCCTCTGTTCCACTTTCCATTATTGCTTCCTTACACCCTCATCCATTCCCCATCTTCCCATTCCTTGGTGCATTTCTTCCTTCTTCCTCCTTTCATTCCATACTTTCTTTTTTTCCTGGTCCTTCCTTCATCCTTTCCTTAATTTCTTCTTTTCGTACCGCCAACCCTTCCTTCTGCTTTTCTTCCTCATTTCTTTTCTTCTTTCTATTCATCCATCACACCACCGCTTCCTTTCACCCTCATTCCTTCTATCCCTTCATTTCTCCCTTTAACATTATTTTCTTATTTTCTTATTTCCTCCTTCTTTATCCATTACTCATTAAATTCCTCATTCCATTACTCACCTTTCTGCCTAAATTTGTTTCTGTCTTCTTTAATGTATTCCTTCCTTCATACCTTCCTTTCATTTAAACAGCACAGTACAAGCACATTCTCTTTAGTTTATAAAGTTGCTTCAGGCCCTCAAATGACCTTACTAATGGTACTTTTTTAGATTAACACACATTTTCTAATTTGAGTTCACTTTAAGGTTGTTGCCATAGGCTTCTCTAATGTTAAAGTATGTTAAATTGATTTGTTTAGCACACTGATCAGGTGAGGTATTTGATGTGCTAACGTGAAGAACTAGGTCTTCAGCTCCTTGCGAAACTCAAGTGAGGAGGTAGCTCTAATGTGTTTAGGCTTGTGGATGTGGGTGGGGTCAATAAAGAGAGTGGGTGGTGCCACTGGAGGTTGTGGGTGGAGGCAGGGAAGTGGGTGTGGCCTCCTAAAAAATGTGAGTACCTGCACTTCATATTTTACAAATTAAGCACTGACTTTTCTTTTTCAAAAAGCCACTTGTTATATTTGAAAAGTTGTGTAGGAAAAAGCATACTGTGGATAATGTCAGCTGGGGACTGTTGTGTGTGGATGTTATGAACATTACCCTTATTTTACTGCTGGGGGAATATGCAGAGGCAAATGATTCAGTCAAGTTAATGCAGCCCTTTAGAAACTTATATACAGAGGTATTTCCCCTTTTGTACGAGAAAGGAATGTTTAACAGGCTGGCTGCTTGTAAATAGCCTTCTTTCAGCTCTGTATAGTGCAGATCAATTTATTTCCCCTTAAAAACATGATTGCACCAGATTCCTATTGAAAGTCTGGATCTCCTCCTTGGCTTCCTTGGCCATGTCTCTGCCATCAATACTCAGAACATCACATTGAACACATACATCTTTATTGTCACATAGTCATCTGCTCAAGTGAAAAAACTTAAAGGAATGAAAACCTATAGAGAAATCCACAGGCTCACACACTCCAAAACAAATGCTCACCCATGCTCAACTCTGCATTCCTGTCGGGCAGAGAGGCATGCTCTTCTGAACTTCTTAGGTGCTTGAATTTTCCATCCTACCGTAGGTCAGCCTTGGGAGCCACATGGTGCGAGGCTTCAGACAAAATGTTCCAGTGCACCAAGAGACTCTCAAAAGACTTGCAATGGTGGTAGCCATCTTGGATTCATAGAATATAAAGTCTTTGTGTTTCAGAGCTTGCCTTGCTGGACCAAAGAGATGCGTCCAAGCCTCAGCTGGAACCTTATTGCTGGGACATTGGCACACATTGTACTTGTATCTTGAGTTATACATAACAACTGGATACAGAATAGAAGGTGTTCTATATAACGCTAGAGATTAAGGATTTAGACTTTGATTTGTAGACTAGTACTAGAATCATCCTTTCCAGGTATTACACACTCTATTGCATTAGGTATTTCAGAAGAGGAGGAAGAAGAATCCCCAAATTAATTAAACATTGATATATCACTTTGAGTAATTTGTTGTCTTTAAAATACTGTCTATGGTAGTGATAGGGAAGTGAATGAATATGGTCAGGAGGAGATGCACAACACTAACATATAGTCACTGTGTTACAGTTAATGAACCTGTCATATTATAAATCATTAAGAACAGGGGCTTTGTTTACTAATCATTGAAAATAATTAACCATATAGAATCATATTTACAGTTCAAGTTAGTTTTTTACATCTGTCATGAAGGTTTCATTCAAATGTCAGCCTTCAAATATCACAGAGTATCAGTCAGCCATAGTTAGTCTGTAATAGAGAGAGTGTCAGAGGGTTTATTGTATGTCATGTTAGGAGTAGGGGATTGGAAAGCAAATGACACAATACTTAGAGATATTTCATGTTCTAAATATCAACACTTCTGTAGTGCAGGTTGAACTCTGCTGTAAAAGCAGGCAGAGCAGAGATATACAGTGCCTGTTTCTCTCTACCTTCCCTGGGGGTCTACTGCTGACCAGCATTAATATCAATTGCATGGTTGTTAGTGAATTCAAAGATCTGTGGATATTTGCACTGCTCCGGTTAGATTTTGATAACCAGGTTAGTGCAAACCTAACAGCCAACCACTAAACACGCATATATCATTGCAAGCTGTATTATCTAACACCATTCACATATCCTGTTGTTTAGCACAACAAATGATTCCGAAGATGCAATTTGAAACATATAATAAAGTATCTTTATGAAATCACACAACCAGTATATTACAGTAAAATGAAGAGTAATATATGTCTCAGAAGAAATAAAACATAATAATTCCATGTACCACAGTTTTGTTGAGTTGAGTCGCTTACCAGTCACGTTCCAGCATGTATTTGTGTTTGACATTGCTCACACAGACAAAGTAATGCATATCACAACTAAGCTGTAGGGCAGCGTTTCTTTTAAAGTTGTTATATTCATCGCTTTTTTAGGTCGAGCAGACCTGCATTCAATGCGAAGCATTGATTGCTGTCTTCTTCTAGACCTATTGTCAGCCGTATTTGGGAATGTGGACACGAGAGGGGCACGAGCGCAGATTTGACCTTGTGGGCGCGCACGGCGCCGTGCCCCTCTCGTGCCTCATATTCCCGTGTGCACACAGCCAGCCCCCACACCCCTGCACACACAGGCACACGTACACACGCTGCC
The DNA here is from genome assembly GCF_964261635.1 of Lissotriton helveticus. NCBI lineage: Eukaryota > Metazoa > Chordata > Amphibia > Caudata > Salamandridae > Lissotriton > Lissotriton helveticus. Next base: position 1,097,840,675 of record NC_136057.1, on the reverse strand, counting down.
GCCCCCCCACCACACACACACATACAGACAGGCATGCATACACACCCCGCCGCCCCCTAAACCCCCCTGCACGCACACGCAGACAAACACCCCACCCCATCCATCGGGAGATCTGCCATACAATCGTTACTTACGCCAGCCTCCGCCAACATCACAGGGAGCGGCGGTTGCAGGCCCCCAGCGTAGGAAACAGGCCCCCGCGGTGCACACACTGGGCAGGGGGCACTACCAGGAGCGGAGTCTTCCAAACGGAAGAGGAAAAGGGGACGAGACCCACGGCGCGCGACACGGCACAGGGAGGCGGTGCGCACCAGGCCTCCGTCGCTGACTCGCTGCCTGGAACCTGTGCGCGTGCTCCCCAGCCTGTCGCGAGCACGCCTCCTTCTGGGTATATCCTTGTGGCCAAAACAATCACGCTATTGCGTTTTAAATAACCTTCTCACTATATCCAGCAGAAAGATGCGTCCTGCATCTGGAAGAAAAGAGGCTTGCACGCCTTTTGAAAATGAAACGAAAATAAACGCGTCCTCGCGTTTTGAAATGAAGTGGGCAGTGGCTTTGTGCACGGGAGCAGGTCTCGGGGAATAAACGTGTCCTCGCGTTTTGAAATGCAGCGGGCAGTGGCTTTGTGCACAGGAGCAGGTCTCGGGGAATAAACGCGTCCTCGCGTTTTGAAATGCAGCGGCTTTGTTTGAACAATAAAGTTCACCAAAAAAAGAAGAAGCAATGCATCGTGGAGTAAGGTTGTTCTTTAAAAGGCAGGGGAGAAGGGAGTCTTTCGTAACAACACCAATAGTTCCAATAGTTCGGAAAAGGAATCCCAGAGAGGAAAGTGTACCCAAAGGAAATACACTGTTCTTCTGCCACCAAACACGATCACGGGACGAAATACAGGGAGCGGCTTCTGAAAGGTCCAAGGAGGGTTGAGCAAGGAAAACCAAGCACCGCCATATTGGTAGGAGAGGCTTATGAACCTCCCTTCAGTACACATGATGGTTCACAATGGCCTTATGGGACAGCACATTACCTCCCTCTCTGGCAAGGCATTCTGGGATTTGTAGTGCGGGAAGCGCTTACATGTTTCTAGTCCTAACAACACACTCTCTCTCTCACAGACACACTCTCTCTCACACACACACTCTCTCTCTCACACACACTCTCTCACACACACACACTCTCTCTCTCACACACACACACTCTCTCACACACACACACTCTCTCTCTCACACACACACACTCTCTCTCTCACACACACACTCTCTCTCACACACAGTACAGCCTTCTACCGCCACCACTCTACCACTCTCTCCATCAACACTCTACCACTCTATGCGCCACCACTCTATGCGCCACCACTCTATGCGCCACCACTCTATGTGCCACCACCCTATCCACCACCACCCTATCCACCACTCTAGCGCCCACACTCTAGCACCCACACTCTAGCACCACCACTCTACCCGCCCACCACTCTACCCTCAAAATCCACCATCCAAATCCACCATCCAAATCCACCATCCAAGCACTACTACACCGTCCAAATCCACCCTCTGACTACACCCTCTAACTCCACCATCCAACTACACCCTCCAACTCAACACTTCAAATCCACACTCCAACTCCTTCCTCCAACTACAAATCCACCCTCCAAACACAACATTCAACTCCACCCTCCAACTCCAACATCCAAATACACCCTACAAATCCACCCTCCAACTACAACTCCAGCCTCCAAATCCACCCTCAAAAGCCACCCTCCAAATCCACCCCCAAACTACAACTACGGACTCCAACTCCACCCTCAAAATCCAAATCCACCCTCCAACTCCACCCTCCAAATCCACCCTCCAACTCCACCCTCCAACTCCACCCTCCAACTCCACCATCAAACGACACCATCCAAATCGAAATCCTACATCCAAATCCACCCTCCAACTCCACCCTCCAATTCAAACTCCGCCCTCCAAATCATCCCTTCAACACAACCCCTCAATGCCACAGCACCACTCAATGCCACAGCACCACTCAATGCCACAGCACCACTCAGCGCCACAGCACCACTCAGCGCCACAGCATCACTCAGCGCCACAGCATCACTCAGCACCCCTCAACACCACAGCACCACTCAACGCGACAGCATTACTCAATGCCACAGCATTACTCAATGCCACAGCATCACTCAGCGCCACAGCATCACTCAGCACCCCTCAACGCGACAGCACCACTCAGCGCACAGCATCCCTCAACGCCACAGCACCACTGAATGCCACAGCATCACTCAGCACCACTGAATGCCACAGCATCACTCAGCACCACTGAAGGCCACAGCATCACTCAATACCACTGAAGGCCACAGCATCACTCAGCACCACTGAACGCCACAGCATCACTCTGTGCAACAATTCAACAACAACTGGTTCTAATATGTTCTCTCAATGTTTCAAGCTTTATTACAAATGTCACAAAAAGATGTTAATATTTCACTTCTGTTCTTGGATTTTCATCACAATAAAATACACTGAACATAATCTTACCAAAAGTTATTTACAAAAGTTTAAGCTATTGCCAAATTACAATAACTTTTATTTAAGTATTAATTATTAAAAAAAATAAAAGCCATTGTTATTTGTAATATTAATACATCTAAGTCATGTAAATACAACACATATTGCATTACAAATGCTATAGGTGTCACGTTTGCGAAAGTTAAAACTATTGGCATTGTAAATGACAAAGTTATTAATTTCGCTATTTTCAAAACCAAGACATAAATAAAAAAATTGTCATTTACAATACCAATACCTCAAACTTTCCTAATGCGAGACCTACTGCATTGCAAATGCTTGTTCCTCCTGTCACTTGTGTTTGGCTCTTTGAAAATGCATCAATTGAACCCCATAAATAATGGCGTGTCAAATATGGACTTGGCATTTCCACAATGGATGACGTAGCCTCACCAGTATAGCTGAAGAAAGAGGGCGATAAGAGTCCTAGATACCTCATTATAAGAGTGAATGGTGGATGAAGTGGCTCTTGCTTACTTTCAGGAATATCGTAATAAAGGGGGCTGGGACTCTCTAAAATTCCTTGTTTTTCACATTGGATTTAAAAGAAGAATCCACTCTCACAAGAAAATTCCCTTTGTCCTTCTGGTGGTACACAAGCTCACAGGCTTCAGTCTGAGCAAAATGGTTTTCACAAAAGGAATGTTGCTAATGCATGAACAGTGGTGTTGTAGTTTAGAAAAACTGTTATTGTTTCCAGTCATATCATGTTTTCTTCTTTTTGATAACACACTACCTACCGCATTGTCCTCGGCAATTTAAGGGTATATATTTCAATAAAAAATATTAATACTTGTACTCAGCTGTTGTATTAATAGCAGAAAATTGAGACATCAATTTGTCTGTGGCGGAGGTTGGGGGGAGGGAGGACTTATATTGTGAGGAAGTGAACATTTTTAATTATATCCCAGGCTCTATCTACATTGAGAAAGCAACTGAGTAACCTCAAATCTGTTGTAAACATAGATGGATAAACAGGGAGCTCCGTGCCCAGTTTGCTGAACACTGAGGCCTAGCTCAACAAGAAGTATACCCAAACCTTCTGACAACTTTTAGCTCAAAATGTAGGAAACAAAATCGAAGCATTCTCAGACTCATGCCATCTTAATACACTGGTGCAATTAGACAGATTAACTATCTGCTAAGGATGTGAAAATATTTAACCCTTCCTGTTTCGATGATGCAGAGATACCTCGTTCAGGGCTTAGAAAGAGAGCTTTGCATACTAATCGCGTTGGGCTCAGAGCCCGGAGCAGGAAAGATTTTAGGATTCGAGTTATTGTCCATTAACTTTCATTTCATCAATCTAGTTTATTTACAAGACACATTTTACAGTGTCAGCTAGAACTTTAATCTTCTGTTGTCCACTCTGGCCCTAGTCAATCACACATACATTTCTGGGATAGGACCTTACCCCTTCGAGACCAATCGATCTTATCAAAACTGGGAGTAAGCAAACTTTGTCACAGTCCTCATATCACCAAGAATGCATCCTACGCCTGTTGACTCAGATGACACCTGCCCCGGGTGGCAATTCTCTCATTCAATGTTTGAAAGCGATCTTGCACCGTGTCGAGAGAACCTAGTTGTAATCATCAGACTATTTCCCACTGCCTTACGTTTCACCACTTTACAAAAGGCTCGCACACTATCTTCTTCAGATTGAAGTTTGCTTTATTCAACCTACACATGTGTGCTTCCCCTGCCAGCCATTTAACAGTCGGGGCTCAGCCTGTGTCCATCTCTTGCAGATTTCACTTCTAGTCAGTTACATTGAGCAAAAATAACAGTGCACTTTGTTCTTTGATAAGGACCTTCCCTCTTGAGTGCTTTATCTCCATGTCAAACAGTATCAAGATGGAGTGTACCTGAGATCCACAAGTCCGTATTTCATTTAACATATGACGCACATCTTGCTAGAAGGGGGGCCAGACCTGGATATTCGTCAACCACGTGTATGTCATCAGCCTCCTTCAGGCCACATATTACGCATTTGCAGTCCATTATGTTCTTACATTTTGCCTTTTCGCAGGAGACCATTAGAATCTATGGAGAGTCAATGAATGGTTCCTTCTTAAGGTGGCAGATCTCACAATAGCATATAGTAATTTCATAGATACCTGCCATCATTTCTCCAGCTCCTCGTTTGGCAAGTCACGCTCCTAGAATCCATACAATGGCTTTATTTCAGTTGGAAACTTCTTTTTTCTTAAGTCGAAAGTCCTGCATATCCTTCTCTATCTGAGAGATTTCAACCAGGATCTCATCCTGTTGTTTTATCCATGATCTTATCTGGATGTACTTAAACTTGGAAAAGAAACCGGATGTTCTCTCTTCCATTAAAAGTGATACTCCTTTACTCAACAGGTCCCCCTATTTCTCAATCATATCCCTTCTAATGGGTCCACACAGCCTATCCTTAAAAAAACTCTGGTGTTATCAGCGAGTCCCAAATTAGAGCAGGTGAACTTTAAAATGGAATACTCATGAGTGTCTTGATATAATACCACAACCTAGCTGCTGCCTGAAGGACCTTAGGTCTAACCTGTATCTGTACAAGGTCCCACAATTGCTATGCACACCATCATGTTTTGACAAATTCTTCCTCTCTTACTTGTGTCTGGTTCATCTACCCCTCTTCAATTGTTTAGTTGAAAATCCCAGAAAATTATTATTATTTTTTTTAAATATTTTTATTATCACTCAGTTCAAAGCATAGACAGAACAGATAGAATCACTTATAAAAATCAGGCCATTGGCTAGCATGTTTAAGGATACACTAAGTAACAATATGAGCAAGCGTGTATGTCAAAAGGCAAACCAATAATAAATGAACAGTAAATCGAACAGCTATTCTAGGCTTCCCAAATGGTCAATCATAGGCTGCCAGATTTTAATCCCAAATTGCTTTTTTCTCAGGGATTTAACCCCTTCCACGCTCATGACGAGCTGGGCTCGTCATGGTGTAGCCTCCTCGCACGCTCATGACGAGCCCAGCTCGTCATGAATAATGGAAAATGGGCAATCCCAGCACCGGGGGGGAAAACGCATAGCAGCCAAGTGGTTAATACGATACAAATTATATTCTAAATAAAACAAATTATAAAACTTGGCCCGCCACATCTCATATGAGGGTATTTCGGGCTTCAACCACATAGAGGCAATACATAAGCGAGCAACTGACATAGCCATAAAAAAGAAATATCGATTTGGATAATACAATGACTGAGTATCATTATCGTTACATACTCCAAATATCATCATCTCTCTAGATATCACCACTTCAAGGTTGGAAACATTTGACAAAAATTGTGCAATAGATACAACAAAAGATTTCAATATAGTGCAGTCAAAAAATATATGTAGGATATCTGCTTTATCAGCTTGACACCTATAGCATTTCCCATTGTGGATATTACCCCACTTCATCATCTTAGCCGGTGTGTGGTATAAATTAAATAAAGTTTTATAATGTTGAGAACGTAAGTTGGCGGTCAACATAATTTTAGCAGCCATATTGATTGATTCTTGAACAAATAATTCAGAAATACTGAGTCTAGTACTCCAATTCCGCTCTTGTAGCTCAATATCATCGCTCTGTGTGCTCAACAGGCTATTATATAAAGTCCCAATCCTGACAGGTTTATTCAGAATTTGCAGAAGTTCGTTAGTGGCTAAAGATACTATATTTGGATGTTTAAGGATAAAGTCCCGTAGCTGTAAGTATTTGAAAAAATCATGCTGAGGAACCGCATATTTCGTTTTTAAATCTTCAAATGTAGCCATAGTGCCGGCATCAAACATGCTGCCTAAACAAACAATACCCTTACCCACCCAAGTCCGCATCTTGCTGTCCCAAAATATAGGAGGGAGTAGTTCTATTGAGTCACAAGGGGTATAAAAATTAATACGTTTCAGAGAAATAATTTTACGTACCCAGCGCCAGCCTTTGAATGCTGTTAATATAACCTTAAACCTAGTTCTTTTGAAATAGCTTGGTTTGAGAAAGCGCAGCAGCATTTGTAGAGTTTGGCTGCCCAACAGTATTGACATCTCCTAAAAACATGGATCTTTACCCTACCCGATGACTGGACTAAAGCTGCCATCTAGCCCCCGACTACCTCTTACACTGGACTTCAGGAATCTCAGCGCCATGATGCTCCCTCCGGAGCGAACGTTGCGCTATATAAATACCCCTTCAAATATCAAATATCAAATAAATATTAGGGCTTTCAAATGTCGGAGGTTCCTTCCCAGTCACCATGATTTTAATATTCTGGAGAAGGCAGGCTAAATAGTAAAAAGCGAAATTTGGAACACCCCATCCACCTCTTAAAGGCGGGAGTGTCATAAATTTAGACGCCCGACGAGGAGATTTCCAACCCCATAGAAATCGATCAGCAATAGATTGCAACTTCGTTAATTGTACTCGTGACAGCTCCAGTGGCGCAGTACGAAAATAATAAAGTACCTTAGGCAAAATAGACATCTTTAAAACATTACGTCGCCCCACTAGTTATAAATGAAGACATTCAAGCTTTTCCAACTGATGTTTAACTGATTGTAATATATCAGTCCAATTAACCAAAACTAACTCTTGGAGCGACAACCTAATTTTGATACCTAGATATTTAGCCTCCTGGGTAACACGTGCATCAATATGGCATAGCCCAGCTGTACATACTACTTGGGTTCTAGTAATGTTCAGTTTATACCCAGACACACTACCAAATGCTTGTGTTATATTTTCAATTTCAGATAGGGCCTGTTCAGAATCAGATGTAATGACGGCAATGTCGTCAGCATAAGCTAACTCACGTACATAGCTATCACCCACAACCATTGATTGTATATGCAGAGAAGCCGATAGCATCTACAACAGTGGTTCGATATAAATAGCAAACAGTAATGGCGAGCATGGGCATCCCTGCCGAGTGCCATGAGTAATATTGACAAACGATGACTCCTGCCCCATCAGACAGATCTTAGCCCTTGGTCGTTTATACATAGTTTGTAGAGCAGATAGAAATTGGGGTCCAACCCCCATTTTACCCATAATAGCCCATAAAAATGCCCACGCCACACGGTCAAATGCTTTTTCAGCGTCTAAAAACACCAAACCAACATTTTTATGAAGCGCAGATATATAATCCAAAACATCAATCACACGATGTAGATGATTAACTGTGCTTCTGCCTGGAAGAAAACCATGCTGATGATGAGACACCAATGATGGTACAGCTTGAATTAGACGGCCAGCAAGAATTTTGAAATAAATCTTAGCATCAACATTAATTAAAGAAATGGGTCTGTAAAACCCCGGAAGATGTGGGGGCTTATCTTTCTTTTTGAAGACCATGATACTCGCATCATCCCACGATGGAGGGGATTGCCAGTTTGAGCAGCTATCAGCGTAGCCAGCATATCGTCTTTAATAATAGAAAATAACAAACGATATAACTCGAGAGGCAATTTATCCGGACCGGCAGCTTTCCCAAGTGCAAGGTCCTTAAGTGCCGTCTCGAGCTCTAACATCGTTATTGGGGTTTCTAACTCCTCTCTAATAGTAGACTCCACCGTAGATAGATCAAATCTAGCCACAAACTGCTCAATCTGATCGTGAGGAAGATGTTCTTGGGTATACAACTCAGTATAATACTGTTGAAAAACCTGCAGTATACCATCCATCGACTCAACCAAGTCACCCTGATGGTTCTCTAAAGCCGCTATACATTGTAGTGTCTGCCGCCCACGAAGTCTTTGGGCTAGGCATCTGCCAACAGCCTCACCATACTCATATCTCTCTGCACGATGAGCTTGATATTGGCATGCTATATCACGACTCCAGGCACCATTAATCTTTGCCTTAAGACCTGCAACCTTAGTCTGTGTCGGATCACTATCACGATGTGCTCTAATGTCCGAGATAAGTTGCTGTTCTGCATTTTTTAAATCAACCAACAATTTTTCCATTTCAGTTTTCTGTTGTCGCTGTTGAAACCAACCATAACTACAAGTTTCACCCCGCAGCCCCGCCTTAAAGCTGTCCCATACCATCGCCTGGGATGCTGTACCTCTATTACAATCAAGAAATTGCTGAGCCCAAACTTGGACATGGCGTACATATCCCAGAAAATTAGTTGTAAAATTGGTAAGGCTAGTCCTCCTAAGTTTTTTCCACTATATACTAGAACCTATGGAGCTCAAAATTAAGCTACTGATTTCTCCTTGAAATTATTTTGACAGCTTTTTGTTAAAGGTTCTTCTTTTAAAACTTGTCTTATTATTATTATTGTGTCTTTTATAAAGCGCGCAGCTACCCCAACGGGGTGTCCCTGCGCTAAATGATTAACAACAGGTTCCCTCAAACAGAAAGGTTACAGGCAAAAAAGGTAGGATTTCAAAGCACGACGAAATTCATGTTCACTTTTGATCATGCGCAGATCCAAAGGCAGCTTGTTCCATCGTTGAGCGGCTCCTAGCTCAAATGTTTTGCCTCCAGCGCGGGATTTTTTGAATCTGGGAATGGTCAGTAAAAGTTTGGAATTTGAGCGAAGAGCTCTAGGGTTACAGTAAGGACGAAGAATAGTTCTAAGATGGACGGACCCATTGCCCTGAGTGAAGCGATAGGCTAATGTCATGGCTTTGAATTCAATTCTTTTGCTCATGGGCAACCAGTGCAATTTGCGGAGGTAGGGTGAGATATGCTGCCTTCGCGATAGACCCCCAATCAGGCGAGCCGCCGCATTTTGGACTATTTGAAGTTTGTGGCAAAGGACAGAAGATAGACCCAAATAGAGTCCATTCGCATAGTCCAAGTGCGAGATAATTAATGCATGAACAATCGTCTTTCGGCTGGCACTAGGCAGATAGTTAATACGTTTTTTTAACGTTTTAATTTTAGAGAAACAAGCTGCCGAAACTGATTGGACCTGGCACCCAAGTGACAGCTGTTGATCCCATCGGACTCCAAGATTCCTAACTGAGTCCTTCGGGATCGGGGCTTGGCTAAGGTCTTCCGGCCACCAAATATTAGAATTTAATGGGGAGGGCTGGTTAAAAAAAGCACTTCAGTTTTAGCTGCATTCAATCTTAAAAAGTTAAGATCCATCCATTTAGCGATGTCCCTGATGCAGGATTTAAGAGGGTCAAAAGTGGAGAGGGAAGGCTCCTCAAAGGTAAAAAGCAGCTGGATGTCGTCGGCATACGACGTAGTTTTGATACCCAGCTTGGAGATCATGTCAGGTTAGAGGAGCAAAGTAAACATTAAAAAGGAGAGGGCTCAGGGACGAGCCCTGGGGAACACCCCATTTCAGCGGCCTGGGTGTGAAAGTGAAAGGGGGGTGTGCACCTGCTGCTTCCGATTTGACAGAAAAGAGCCTATCAATTTAAGGACCTTGCCCTGGATTCCTAGAGTCCTCAATCTGTCTAGTAGTATGGGGTGAGAGACGGTGTTGAATGCCGCTGATAAATCCAGCAGCCCCAACACCGCCCTCGAGCCCCGATCTAATGCCCAGCGGACCGAGTCCACCATCTCAATAAGGGCTGACTCCGTACTGTAGCCTTTGCGAAAGCCATGTTGGGAATCATGAAAAAGACCATGAGTTTCAATGAAGCCAGCAATTTGTTGATGGGCTAATCGTTCCAGGATCTTAGCTGGTGCAGGGAGAAGTGATATCGGCCTATAGTTGGCCAGATTATCTGGATCTGCGTTGGCCTTTTTTAAGATCGGAACTAAAGAAGCATGCTTCCATGCTTCCGGGTAGATACCCGTGGCCAGGGAAGAATTCCATAGAGGGTTGAAAAAGGGGTTAAGGAAGGAGGCTAGAGCTTTATATTGTTTCGCCGGCCAGGGGTCCGCAGGGGCTCCAGACCTACATCTGAGTAGTTCCCGTAAGGAGAAATCCTCTGATATTTCTGTAAACTCAGAGAGGACTGGACCTTGGTAATGCAGGTCTGTCTGAACCACAGGGGACCCAGAGCTATTACCAGTGGGGAAAGAGGCGTAGATCTGAGCGATCTTATCCTCAAAGAATTCAGAAAGCTGGGAACAGAGCTCTTATGAGACATGCTGCTGACGAATCAGCGCCTGTGGGTCAGTGAATGATCTAACGATAAAGAAAAATTCTCGCGAGGCATTCCTAGCTTTGTCGATCTTCTCTGCCAGGAAGCCTCTTTTATGTATGACAATCTGCTTCCGATACTCTTTGAGGGCTCTTCGGTACTCTTGTTTACTCTCTACAGAGTACCCTGATCTCCAGCGCCTTTCCAATATTTTACAAGCTGATTTTTGTTGTTGTAGTTCATCCGAGTACCAGGAGCAGCTGGGGAGGCCCTAAATGTTTTTATCGGCCTGAAGGGAGCCAGAGAGTCAATAGCCTCACCGATCCAATCATTAAGATTGGAGATGCGAGAATCCAGATTCTCAGCGGGAATAGGACAACTATCTTTAAGGTACTCCTTGAGAGAGCTATGAGAGATTTTACTCCAGTTTCTACCTAGTACCCGCGGGGTCGTCGTAGGTCTGTCTACGCGGGTCAGAAGGATAGAAAAAGGGATAATGAAATGATCCGACCAAATTACAGGAATGGGGTCATCAATGAAGATCTCCGGGAGGTGGGAGCAAATAAGGTCCAGTATGTGCCCGGCTCTATGGGTAGGATGAATAACAAGCTGAGGCAGTTCACAGGTTGCCAGAGAAGATAAAAAATTAGAGCTAATCGGACAAGAGGGGTCATCCACATGCAAATTACAATCACCAAGGACCGTAAAATTTGCATAGCGGGCGCATGATTGGGTGATGCAGTCCAGTAAAGCCGGAAGATGGGAGGGGCTGGAATTAGGGGGCCGATAAACTAAAAGTCCTGTAAAAGAAATTGAAGCTGAGAGTTTAATGCAAAAAGGAAGCCCTTCAATATTATCGATGGGGTCAAATTGCGGAGAGATGATTGACCATTTATTTTTGTGACCAATGGTTGTGAACGCCCCTTCCCTTCTTCCCACCCTGTCGGTTGGCACAGATGATATTAAAACCCTCAGGAATGGCCAGAAGCTATCCTATCTATCGCTATGCGTCTTTGGGCCAACCATAGCCCCAGCAACATGAATCAATAACCCATTTTACTCCCCACTCTGGGGAGTGGTAAAAGTCTGAGCACGCAGTGACGCACGGTTCTGCACAGCATGGCACCCATGACCTCACTGAGAGCAGGCAGCACTGCAACCCAGTATTCATACAGCTGCAGACAACTCCATGTCATGTGAAGAAAACATGCTGGGGATATTGTGCATCTACGACATGTTGCTAGGTAACAAGGGATAATTCTATTCAACCTCTGGGCCAAGAGATCAGCCCGGCGCAAATAAAAAAACTGTGTGAGCATGAAGCATGCGTTACTTGCAGTGTCCTTCACCTTGGTGTGGGCCTGCCTCCACGTGCCATCCATGAGAAGGTCACCCAGATCTTCCGACCAGTTAGCATGAACATACCCCACTTCTATGCATCAGTCAGCCTTCAGTGCAACGCATAGGAAATGAGTGCCCTACTTGTGTCTGGATCCATTATGACCCATAGTGTAAAGAATTTATCTGGCTTCTCCGGAAAGGTCAACGAGAACCCCTGAGTCTTACGGGAGGGATTAGTAAACTGGAGGAACTGCTCGGTGCCACACTAAACAGTGGCGGCAGCATCCATTATGGTGATGAAGGCACCATTCAGATACAGGTCAGCCGCCCTCCAAGCACTGCATCATATCTGTCAAGGACTGTATTTGCTGGAAGGATTTGAATCACCAAAATAGGGAGCAGTGGTTTGTATGAGGCATAACGTAAAACCTGCCGAACCGGCTGCTCCCAGGCACCCACCAAACTGCCTAATTATGTGGAGGCAGTCCACTAGCACCCTGGCGCCACTCATTAGCAGTTTGGGGATGGTGTCAACATCCACTGAGTCAAGTGTTACTCCTCATTGGGGCCTTTGGCACACCACAGTGCCGTGTGTTGCAGACGTCTAGAAAAATAATAGAGCTGCAGATCCGGGAATGCCAGCCCACCATTGTCAGGGTGCAGTTTCAAAATATCTAATTTGACCTGGTTCCTCTTGCTAGCCCGCACGTATGTTGCCAATAGGCTATTGAGTTCCATGAACATTGTCCTCGGGAAATCACAGAAAGTATTCTGCATAGTATCGATGAAGCAGTTACATTGCTGAATTCTTACTTGACATATAAAACCAATCTTGACACCTTTTGAGAGAAAAATTTACAAACTTGCACAACGTGTGTGCATTATACCGTGAAGATTCATGTGAAAAGGTCATAAAGTGACATAGTTACCGCATCATAAAAGCATGCAGAAGAATGTAGACTAGATGAAAATTTTCTTTTAAATAAAATTGGTTTGTGTTTATTAAGTTTCCATGGTAAATTCCTTAAACGAGAAATAGAAATGTGATGGTGATGACTCACGTGTTAAGGTTTATTAACGGTTCCCCATTAAACAATAATAATGTGTGAAAGATTTAATGAGACTAATGTAATTTAGATAACATCTCAAGAAGTCTTGGTTTTAACACTGTTTTGCATGCGTGAAAAAATGTGCACCAAGTGAGAATATAGAAACAGGTGTCACATGTTTATACTAATTCCAGTTTCACTGAAACTTCCAGATAATAATCTTCATGTATGTACTAATGAGAATTAATAACAACGATTTAGTTACTTTATGTTTTGAAATAATTTTATATGTTGGTACTTTTGTACAGTAGTAATATGCCATAGTTATACTTTCAATTTACGAATAAATTATCCTGCTTTCTAAGAGAAAGTAAGCTGTAGCAATGATTTGATGTCATGTCTATTAGAGAACATGTTCATTTCAACAATTCTGTACTTTGCTTATATTAGCCTTAATTTAAGTGAAGGCTTGCCTGCTTACACACACAATTTCCCTGTCACCCGATTCTGTTCTCATGGGAAAATGCTCTAACTTTACAAAATTAATTGAAACTATGTTGTCTTCTAAGTGTCCTCTTGTACATGAGGATTGATTGACACAATTTTATTACTATAAGAAAATCTGCTTCAGAAACTGTATAAAACTGTGTATTTTTTATGCTGCATGACAATCACCCTATATGAACTGATCAATGGACTGAGTGGTCTGACCAGATGAAGTGACCCATGAGGTGTCACCCTGGAACTTGATAAATTATATTACATGTTGGATGACTGATAAGGGGGGTTGATGCCATTCCATTCCATGCCATTCAATGCTGTGCCATTGAGGATTGCTTCCTTGCTGACTGAGAGACTTTGCTAGTTTCTTGTAGACTCTACTGGGTTCCCTTGGTCTGATGCATACTCTGTATGCAATATTACCAGACTCTTCTTCCCCATGGGAGAAGAATTCTAGAGCTAAAAAGGTCCATGTCCCTTTCTGAACTTTTTACCTTTGAACTTTAGAACTGTAAGGCTCGGAAGATAGTAATTTGATTATTCTGCATTTTTGAACTTAAATGCTGATATTGATATATTTTCTTTACTTAATTTACTGATAAAAATCCAACCATCCGAAAAAAACGTGTTTCTGTCCTACTATGATTTGTTTCCAATAATAGATTGTGCATTTCAACTTGAGCATTAATGAGGGATGAGGATTTAAATAGAGAGATCTCTGGTCAACATATCCTAATACTATTATTCTGCATAGCCTTAACTGAAGTATTGGTTTGTATGATTTTAGTACAATTAAATTTCTTCAGGAGATTTCGTCTAGCCGTAGTGATCTTGTATTCGTATAGCGTAATCCTGAGAGTTATATATATATATGAATCTAATCACAAATTTGTCGGTCAGTCACTCAATTCCTGGTCCTCAGTGGATAACTGGATTAGCTCTCCTATATCCGACCCCTCACAGCATGGTTAAAAGATTCATCGGAGGACCAGATGAATGCATCTGAAGTGCGATGCTAGAAACTATCAAGAACAATAGTAATGGGCCAATGGCGCTACAGCAATATACAGACCGAGGGGCAGGAGCACTATATTACTGAGGGCTACCCTACCCATCACTGACACCGGGAGTGTCTTCTAAAACTGGACCGATGTATGTAAGTCAGCAATCACTCTTCCCATATTCAGGCCATACTGGGGTCCCAGTGCATGGGCAATTTCCATGCCCATATACTGATATTTTGCCTGGTCCCAGGGCAGACATACCTCAGGAAGTTCTGTTCTTTGAGTTATTATCATTTTATGCTCTATGCTGCTTTACAGGCGAGCGGGTTGGCAGGCTGCTCTGCTCTCGGAGAAGGACAGGGGATGAGTGGTTTGCCCACTCCTAAGTGCACAATGACCCTCTCTGCCTCCCAAACCAGTCATGCGCACTTTCACTGTTCTCCATGCAGGCTGCATTACAGCTTGCATCGAGAATATGCCCACCCCTCCAGCCCCTGGCTGAGTACTGTGTCACGGTGTTCAGACAAACCAAAACGCTGCATTGCAGCTTTGTGATTGGTCAGTGGGGCCTGGCTGTGCTTCCTGTTCCAAGGCGAGGAGAGCAGGAGCAGGGATGCAGGACCAGTGGCAAGGTAAGTTTATTTTTTTTGTGCACCCAACCCCCGTGTGACTCCCTCCTGCTCCACTCCTTCCCAGCTACTCCCCCACCCCATCACCCACGAACCATGCTGGCCTTTACCGATAGAGAGTGGCCCATAAGAGCTCAGTTCTTTATCAGGCTTAGGGAGCATCACTATGAGCTCTTCATTCATAAGCGCCAGCATTTAGCCCTGGCGTTTAGCCTCCATGAGCGTCTCCTGAAGTTTGTGGACCAGTAGAGCG
Organism: Lissotriton helveticus; assembly: GCF_964261635.1. Classification (NCBI taxonomy): domain Eukaryota; kingdom Metazoa; phylum Chordata; class Amphibia; order Caudata; family Salamandridae; genus Lissotriton; species Lissotriton helveticus. The sequence goes on along the minus strand of NC_136057.1, from coordinate 1,097,825,270 downwards.
GAATAGGTTTGGCAGAATTACACTGGTAAACCATTGAGACTGGGGAATTTCCCACATATTGCTGCACTGAGCTCCTTAGCTCGAAGCTTCCCCTCTACACGCTACCTCTGCTCATCTGTGAGTAGAGGCAACTCCAGTCTGTCCAAGAAGACACCCACCGCAAGGCACGTTTCACTCACTGGCGCTACATACACCCCTGCCAGATCGTCATGCAAGAAAACACTTATGCCTGCCTGGCTGGCCACTGACGTGCCGTCCCTCCAGGACAAGGATAAAATCAGTAGGGGGGAGCATAGGAAGGCATGCTAACTGGCACCCTGATTTGTCCTCCTCCCAATGTAACTGTTGTCTGCAATCCTGCCTAGTGAACCAGTCTAATCCGTCCCATATATCAACTACTATGTGCCAATCCTCCAATAGCGCCATGTCCAATGCCCACAGCCGACCGGCTGGTTGCTGTAGGTCGGTCAGTGCGCCCTATACTTTCAATAGTTTTTTTTTTCAGTTGTCCCTTAGTGCCACACATTTGAGAAAGGCTCTCCCCTTTCAAGGTGTCCCACTCTGTACCCCTCTGTTGCACAGAATGCCAGTTATCATCTAAATATATCTCTGAAGGGCCAGTCAGATCTCATCCCTATAAATCTGGTGCCCAAGGGTGAAGTCGCCATAATGAAATCTTGGGATGTTGCTGCCTCGCCCAAATCTCCAACAACAGCGGTGCATAATTTGTCAGGAATGGCACCTAAGAAAGGCTCCCAACACATTAGCTGCTCCATCACTCAACCCCCCGGAAATCTGTCTTGATGATTAGATGCATGGTGGGCAGGGGTAAAACAGGAGAACTCCCCACCCGGGTGGAGTTTCCACCATATTTCAGACAACCGGTCCATCGACTCCCTATCTCCTGTGGTCACATGATGTCGCCCATCGAGCACACAGTTGAAATTACCTGCCCAAATGATGGGCATCCCCAAGAATGAATTTAGCTCTTTTTCCAGAGTGTTAAAGAATTCCCCATCATCGACATTTGGGGCGTACACATTCTTAAAATGTACGTTGACTCCATCCTACAGCCCGTGAACCAAAACATACCCGCCCTCAATATCAGCCAGGGACCTAAGGGGCGGAAAGAGACTTGTGGAGCCTTCCATATCAAAACCCCCCGGCATATCTAGAGTAGGTCGACGAGAACAACTCCACTTTTTCAATATTTTTTGCTGATCCCCATCCATCAAATGTATTTCCTAAAGCATTGCAATGTGTATCCCCGTCCTCCTCAAATAAGCATTCACCCTAGCATTTAATAAAAGTGTTCAGGCCCAAACATTCTAGGTAATCATACAGACATGTCCACCATTGCAACTTGCATCACACCGATTGACCATGGTCATAGCCAGACCCTTCAACACCCTCCAGCATGGGGCATCACGGACATCCCAACTCACATGCACTCCCCAGGATGAGCTCCTGTATATCAACTTATGGCAAAATATGAACAACAACCTCCCTTTCCTCCTCCCACACCAGGTAAGCATAGACAAACACTAACCATGTCTCCCCGCCCATACCAGACCTACCCCCACCCTGAAACAGCTAACTCAAGTGTGTGTTATTGACACAATAGGAAGTGATGGAGCCCCTCAGCTATACATTTAAACTCTATCACAGGGGCCAGTGGCACCTCCAAGCCAGTCCTGCAGAATAGCCCAGCGTGCACTCTGATCCCAAACAAGTACCCTACTGCACTTCCCCACATACACTTGCTGCGAATAAAACATTCATGCCAAACCAGAAATCTGCATCGCCCATTTTTGTGTACATCATTCACCCAACACTTTGGAATGATCAACAATGCATAAAGAACAAAAACGTGACAAACCATGAAAGGACGAATTAGAGAAAAAAAGGAAGAGAAATGAGAGGGAGAGAGACACAAATATCCACTGTGCCCCACACAATTCAATGACACATGGGGCGCACAGCATGAGAAGGGTAGAACTCCAGCCAGGGCAAAGTGTCAAGAAGTGTCCACCAGGTCAACCCCCACAGCCTCCTGTATATCGATCGAGGGTCCCCAGGAGTCTTTGCAAGTACCAGTTGTAGAGTCAGTGGGCATAGTCACCACACAGTGTCAGGGGCTACATATCAGAGAGGTCCACCGTTTCCTCAACCACATCCGAGCTACTGTCCACAGAGTTCACTGATGTAACCGCTTCCACCAACGTTCTTGCTTCCTCCTTCTAATGCCGTTGCCATTCCACATCAAGCATGCCGTCCTGTTTGACCATCACTTGGCTAGTCAAACAAGCTTCCATTCACAATAAGAGCTGGTTGACCCATCAGAGGCCGGCCCAGCACCAGGCACCAGGATCCTTCTGTCTCACCAGATGTCTAGCCAGTCCCATACTTCCTCTGGTGTTACACAGAAATAAGTCCAACCCTCAAAGATGACCTTTAATTTGGCAGGGCATAATAAAATGCACTTCAATTTTATGGCTCTCAATTATTCGTTTCACTCACCCAAATGTTTTCTGCATCTGTGGTACATGTGTATATTCCGGTAAAATCTGACTGATGTGATTTTCAAAGGAGAGATCCCCTGATGGTGAACTGACAACATCTCGATCCCTGTAATTAAGGAGTTGACTAAGATAGTTCTGGGAGGGCCTAAGGAGGGTGGCGGGGACGCCCTGGCGCTGTGCTCACGTTCCACCACAAAGACCTGTCAGAAGTCAACATTCAGGAGCATTATCCTTAGCCATTGTTCAAGAAAGAGTTCTGAGGCCGGTCTCACCCCACCCTCGGGGAATCCTACAAACCACATCTCGCACTGCCGGTAGTAGCCCTCTGCATCCTCTGCACACATCTCAAGTCACTTCATTTAGGAATCACTGTAGCAACTGTAGACTTGAGGGCTCTGACTTCCTCCTGGAGTTTCGTGACATGTTGTTCCATCTCCAGCGACCTCTCAGCCACCTTACTCAAGTCGATGTGCAGCAAGTTCACATCTGTTGAGACAGAGTCTATCTTGGCCTGCCAGTGGAGCTGGAGGCCTTTATTGTTGCAAAAATCTGTGCACCAGTCGGGCCCTGAGGGTCATCCAGGCCTCCCCTACTCATTGGCTGTGGGCTGCCCCTTCACTAGTGGCTGTGTATTGATCCATTTTTGTTTGCTGGGCCTCCGATGCACTCGGTCTTTACCCATCTCCAGATGCAGGCTCTGGTGTACTCGGCACAATGAAGTGCTCTCCCACAGGTTTACACTTCAGCTCCTCTGGAAGATGTCAACCGTGTGTCACCACCCCTGAGCCCCCAAATAGGTGCTCAACACAGTTCCTGTGCAGGGAGGGCCACTCAAAAATCACCAAAGCACGAGTAGCCCATTACGGCAAAGACATGCCACACACTTGTGAGCAGGAGGATTAGGAGGGAGCAGTCAGGAGCACACAGGAGGATGCAGCAGGAGTAGGGAAAAGCAGCAATTGTGCGCAACCGGCAAAGATCAGCGGGCAAATGCCGTGGTTGCCGATGTCGATGGTCGCAGGTCGATCAACTGCAGCTGGCAGTTCACACCAGGGGTCCCTCCCTCCCCCAGCGAAGCGGTGGCTGCAGTAGGGGGGAAGTGACAGCACTGAAGCCTAGAGCTGCGGCTCCGCCCATAACTAACGGAGGCCGCCAGCACTAGGCTGGTTCAGCCTGTGGGTCGGCGCGACCACCCCCTGTCTGCTGCCCCCGCCTTATCGCTCTGTGGTTTGCTCCCATTGGCCCCCACCTGAGGACCCAGACTGAGACTCAAGGAGATTCAAAGAGCCCCCAGGATGCTGCACACCTTGCTCACACCCTGCTGCTCCACCCTGAAAAAAATTCCTAGTGATAGGGTTGAGGCGGAGGGGTGGAGAGGGGGAGAGAGAGACCGAGATAGAGGCAGGCTGGGTTTGGATAGGCATTTAATGGATTCCACAAGGAATCTAAAGACCATCTGCCAGGACGGCTCGGGACGTTTCTACCAGCCACTCCTCCAGCAGCTGATGTCCAGGCAGCAAGTCCGTCCAGAGCCTCAAAAAGCTGCATAGCCCCATACCAATTTTCAAAGGCAACAAACTAAAGCACCAGGTAGGCTCAATTATGTCACAGTAATAGAGCCAGCCCACCAGCACTCAACAGCTCACCGCAAATCATTGAGGCAGGGTCGCTAGGACACCATTCACAACCCACCGCAAAACAGTAAAACCCATGTGACAGCTATGTCCACCCTCCTACCCCTACCCCCACACAAAGGGGTGATTTGTTTTCTTGTCTCCGGGAAAAAGTCGGCAGGTAATTCAATGTGGCACAGTAGGTGGCCAAAACCTGGTGGGATGCCTAAGAAAACTAGGTACATATGAGCCATTGGTGCAGACTTCAGCTAAACTCCAGCCTCCATCTTGGGACCTGACACAATTGCTCTCGTGCCCCTTCTCCCCTATGTATTCAAGACCGGGACAAGGGCACATCCAGCAAAATAGTAAAGAAAAGTACACACTTGCTAGCGACCAGGCCAAAGCAGAGATCCAAATCCACCTCTAAGGGCACGCCATCACATGCAGACGCACCTGGGAGAACAACGATCAACTCAAAGACATGTGATTTGCGCAACTGAGTACGGTCCTGGGACCTGACCTTTACAGAGCTCATTCCGGGTACCATCAGCAAGGATGCAGAGTGCCCAAAAGACAATGCCATTGAAGCCTCATCACCCGTAAAAATGCAAAGCAAATCCTCGACGAGCACAGAGAGCAACACTGGGACCGGATTACCATCGGTATTAACAGGAACAAAAACCTCCCATACACTAGCCATAAATACCGCATTTAGTCACTCAAGGAAGGCCAGTCCCCATTGAGAAAAGAATTAATTCCAATCTTCTCATAATCGGGGAGTGCACTAAAGCACAGCATTGGAGCCCCCTCAACACGGACTAAACAATGCAACAAGGAAGCCTTCAAACTGCCACAGTCTAAGAAGGACTGTATGGCATTATCAGTTCGCTTGACACCTCAAAATTGATCTCCCACACTCCGCACACAGAAAATAAATCCACAAAGGGCGAGTCTCATCAAGATCAAACCTCGCACATGTGAAATGAGGGTTCATGTATCATCTAAAACTCCCTCTCAGAGCAAGAAGCAAGCTACTGTCTGTATAGATCACCTTTGCTACTACCATTCGAGCTTTCATATGCTCAAGACAATGTACCAAAATCAGTCAACACCTCCTTAACAGTAGCCATAAATGCTCTAACATGGCAATCGGAGAAATTGGAATTACAGATGGAAACTATACAATTAATGGCACTCACAATGGCTGATATGGCCAAGAAAGTCAATAGTATTGCAGCAGCCAGTAGCAGTCCAACAGCTTCATCTGAATGCTGATGCCCAGAGATAGCAGACAAACTTGCATCCCTCCTCAGGGTACTTACCTCGTTGGTGGATGAGTTAAAATTTAAAATAAAAAAAAAGAGAGTTTGGGCAGTCTACGTTGGTCGCTATGTCAGACCTACACTTGATGTTCATGTTTACATCTCCCAGATAAATCGCCCCTCTGCTGGTTCCTTGTCGATGATCTGAATATCGATCCCCCACTCTGCAAACTGGTCTTTTTCTTTAAGTACCCTTGCTGATAGACTTGTATCACGCCAGGTTATGATCGTTTGTTCCTGCCCAGATGGTGTTGTCATGGTTACAAATTGTACCCTGGCAATATCCCTAGAGGCAATATGAGACAGCGAGTGAATGTGGTGTAAAAGTTTGAGGATGTTGTGTTGAGGACATCCATGTTGCCTTTCGAGGAATACAATGGAGTCATGCTGGTCTTAGACAGTAGTACAACCGGGAGCACAAGGAGATTTAACACCCTCCTACAGACGTATAACCAAAAATCAGCGAACTTCCTATCTACACTATCCATGCTGGGCACAGTCCACCCACCAACCTATAACAACCAGACAACCATTGAATATCCTATTGAGCCAGCGGTTAGGGAAGCATATATTAAGCTACAAAGTGCTCCCTCGGAGCGTGTGACCACGCAGCCCTCACCCGACTACGCGGATGTTTGTAGCCTGAAGTACGGATTCTTCCTGTTCCCGATCCACGAACAAGGAGTGGTCAGGAGTACATCGATAGAGACAGCTCCATCTCCATTAATTGGGCGAGCGTGTGGACATTTGGAAGTGAGAGCAGATGACCTCATTTAACGGAGTACCCTTGTCCTGATGAAGCCAAATGAGACAACTGGCGGAAAAGCGACCTCGACTGCTTCGACACCTGTGTGATAAGGAGTCCCCATATATTTGGATTTTGTGTTTGATTTCTGGCGCCCTGATTAATATATATTTATTTGCTAAGGAGAATTTACAACCCAGGCGCTGCGAGGACTTCCTCTGGTATGATTTATCACTCTAAATTAGGAGTGGGTATTGTAAAAATCTAGTTTTTTTCTTTGTAGGGTTCACTGTTGTATATGTATTGTATATATTGTATATGTGGGTTGTATATATAGTGAATTTTTTTAATATTCCGATTGCCTTGTTGTTTTGTACCACCTTGTCTTGTGACACGTATACATGTCCTTAAAAAGTTTTGTATAAATTTGATTCTGATACAAATAATCGTAAAAAACAGGATAATTAAATATATCTTGTTGTAAAAATAAAGGTTGAATTGATTCCTCAGTACCTTTCTTCTCTACTTCCTCATCCTTGTGATGCTCCTTGCCCAGGTATGGGAGGGTAATTTGGGCAGAACCCTTTTATAATTTTCTAGTGAGACTAAAGACATCAGCAGACAACCAACACCTCCTTAGCCACCTCAGGCACTCAAACGGGGAGGAATAGTTCAGACTTATGAGGAGAATCAAATGGGTGAACATCACTATCTATACATTTGACTCATGAAAATCCACATGGATTGTCTGGGCTATGAGGTTCACCGTGCCAAATATCATAATAGAATGGGAACATTTTGCTCCAGAACTGGCCACTCTGCTTTATGACAGCTCCCCCCGCACCAAGATAAGCACGGGAGATTACATTTAAGGCTCAGCGCTACAGATCAAACAAAGACCGCAGCAATTAAAAGAATCCGAAGAACACACACAAATAAGGACCCGATTCACCCGAAGCCTCTAAGAAGCGGCTGCAACAAGCAACAAAGGCCAACAAGCATCTCGTCTGGAATCTAAAAAGTGAAGCCACTGAGGGGAAATGGATAGCAATTTTCAACCTGCTTGCAGCAAACATGTTCCAACAATTCTGGGGATATTTAAAAATGCTAATCGATGGATCCTCCAACAGAGGGAATCCCATACCTGCAGTGATCTGGGAAGCTCATGTGAAGTCTGTATATATCAGCGATCAGAAACTCACACATGCAAAGGGTCAATACATGCAGAGCAACCCAGAAACTGTCAGGTATGTCAGTGGAACCCACAACTCCAAGTGTGGCAGTTCTCCGTGCTGTTTTAAAAAGGATCCAGAAAAACTGTACACCAGGCCCAATGGTCTGGCCGGCTCCCTTTTCAGGGAGGATATTAACTTCTGGACTACAAATCTTGCTATGTTATACTTAGAATGCAGTTTCTTAGAGGAGGTCCAAGACTCTTGGAGGGGCACACTGCTGAAACCTATCTTCAAGAAAGGGGCAAACACCAACCCCAGGAACTATTGGATGATTGCTTTGCTGGATATCGAGGACAAGGCATATGCAAGTGCCATTCTGCAGCAACTAGCGAACTGGGTGGACTCAGAAGGCCTATTGTCATTTTACCAGAACGAGTTCAAACCAGGGGCCTAAACGGTTGACAATATCACATGTCATATCTAGTCCAGCAAGCAGTTGCCTGCCATTCTCCCCCAGTATTTGCATGCCTTTATTGATTACTCAGCAGCTTTTGATGGGATTGATCGAAACACCCTCTAGCCGAAATTGGCGAGCTGTAACCTCTGTTCGAGCCTACTGCATGCTATCACATCTTTGTTATCGAGAACCTGGGCAAGGATAAAACACTCCATGGTGTCAGCTACAAAAAACATTGACACTGATTGGGGGTTAAAGCAGGGCAGTGTCTTGGCAACGTTGCTATTCAACCTGTATACCGCCGACATGGGCCCGGCACTCCTGGGGGCCTCCCTCGTCATCCCATAAATCAGGGACAAAAAAATACACTTGATGCAGTATGCCGATGACCTAGTCCTTCTGGAACATACAAGAATAGGCCTCTGAAAGGCTCTCTTCACCCTAGCTGAACATAACACTAAAAACATGTTAACAGCCAATGCGAGAAAATCCAAAACCGTGATCTTTGGAAGATACCCAAAGGAAAAGCTCACCAAGTGGCTCTTGGGCACATTGAGCTAGGACTGTGTGCAAAGTTACAACTATCTTGGTGCTTGGCTAAGCAAGACTGGCTGCCCTTCGATCCACCTACATTGCGGTTGAAAGGAAAGATGGTCACGCATTCCCTCTGCAAGCTGCATGCCAGGCTAGATAGCCCAACAACTATGGAAATCTGAAGAGTAATGCGGGCCAAACTGCTACCACCACTTAACTATGTGCAACAGGCATTTTCGGGAATACTTGCGGAGGACCTGGAGAAAATTCAATGTGCTGCATACAAAAAAATATATTGCCTGCCTGCATTCACAAGAAACACCTTGATCCGTCTTGAGTTTGACCTTATTCAACAAACATTAGAAGAACTGGGCACCTTAGCAAAATACTACCATCTGGCAACCATGGTCTCAACTAATTTCATGAAGGCTGTCATAAAAACATCTTTTTAAAACCATACAAGCCCTGGTCTGTTTAACTTTCAGCATCAAAGGAACTAGTGCAGCTAGCCATTGAGAATTGGGACCCGAGTATAAATGATTATCCCACCATCAAATGAACTATAAAATAGCAACTGCTTTTCTGCTCCCGTAAACTGGACATAGAATCCCTTGTTGCCAGCGACTTTCATGAAACCCTGTGCCTTCCACAAATCCTACAAGCAACCAAGCACTATCTCACGGAGGCCGTGGGGAGTCAGGCATTATATCAGATCTTAGCTACAAGATTACACCCGCTTCCCATAAAAGAATTATAGCCAACCTGGAAAGCGCTTATAGATATCACAGAGTGCCGACTATGTAACTACAGAAGAGAGTCCATGGCACATATACTCCTATGCTGCCTGGCTCTGCAGCAAGCCTGCCAAATCTATCTCAGGCCCATACTTCTCTCACTGGGCACATGCACAGCAAAGGACCCCATCTGCCAGCTTTACACCTTGGATTCACAGAAGCACATGGCCAATGTTGGCAAATTCATTTACCAAGCACGTTCACTCTTGAAAGAAAAAATGGCACTTGGAGGGAGTGACTAACAGACTATCGTGCTCCCCCACAATAAAATCCCGCTCCGCAAGGACTACTTTTCCCAGGGACTAAACATATGAACTATGGAGCTATTTTATCTTTATTTGTTAACCCCACAGGTAGCACTGGCTGGGTATATACCCTCTCGCTGATTTGATTTGAAAGTCTGATTTTTTTAAATTCATAACATATGCTTTTAACTTTATATTGTTATGATTTGCATAGACCCCCGTGGGCAACCTGGAGCAGTGGGCACCACTGCACTTAAGACCATTGACCGGGAAACCCAAGTTCAAGTTCAAGTAGTCACATGCTGGGCTCCAACTCCAATCCCAGCCCAGGGCACCTAACTTCCATGGGGCCCCCAACACCAGCCACCTGCTACCACAAGTGCAGCCCAGATGGTATCTGTGTATACTCCAAGGCCCACTTCAGCAGAAACACACTCCCCAGGGCAGAAGCGGCAAGAAGAAATTCAGAAGCAAAAGAGGAGGATTGCTGTATTTGCCTCATACCACCTCTCTGCACAAGCAGTAGTCCTCGTAAGCCACCTGCAGCCTCGGGTCACAATTGCCTTGCTCCCTGACAGGCAAGATGGGCATCGCCAGGGAAGTACAGACACAGGGAGTGCTCTACAGGTGGGTGGCCAGGCTGCGCAATAGTCGTTTTGGGCTGATCTACCCCAAAATAACAGTGCAACCTCCAAGTTGCATCACAGGCCCTCACCTAGGGCCTGGCTGGAAGTCCACAGGTGCCCCATGGAGGTAGCCAGATCTATCACTCCCACTAGGCTATGTGTAAGCTAATATAAATACCATCACTGCATAAATCCCGTTTGATCCTTTTGCACCACCCTAAATATTTGCCTGGCTAGTCTTTTCACCATAATAGCTGCAAAGACTTTATAGTCATAGTTATTGGATGATATGACTCACATCTATTTGGGGGATTTTAGGTTTCAAAATTAAGTTAATAGTAGCATTGTTTTCCAGGATGTCGAAGGCGGGAAGTCCCCTGCTAGTATACTATTAAACGGAATTATCCACATCAAAACTATTACTTCCTTTCAGAGGCCACCCTTCCCTGATGCTTTAGGCTTCCTGCATTTGCTTAATACTTCTTCTGTTTCTTCTACCTCAATTACCCTACTCAATGTTGCTTTTTCTTCATTGCTCAACTTGTTCAGTTGCTTGCTTATAAACTAGTGCTTTAATTCCGCAGTATTCAGATTATAGCTCTCATGGAATGGATAACTAAAGGAATGATTGAAGGCTCTCCTGATGTGTTGGGATAAATTCCACCCCCTGTTTGTTGGACTCTCCATGAATTCTTGTATAAATTTCCTATTTGAGCAGTCCTAACTTTCCAATCCATCATCTCACTACATTTTTCTCCATATTCATAGGTCACAACCTTTCTGACTTCCCACATCCTCAGCGTTTGATTATCCAACGGGGCTTCTAATAAATCGCCGGTTGCCTGCAGAATCTGCTTTTTAACAGCCCTTTCCTCTTCCTTCAGTTTAGGGAAACATAACTCCTTCTGAGTTTCCTGGATTTCCCCTCTAGCTCATAAATGTACTCCTTTGTTTTCCTGCTTGCCTGGAAATTCAACATATCAATTGCCCCCTTCCCTTAAATATGCGTTCTATGCATCACACTACCTGTACACCTGCAGACCCCATAATTAAAGTAAAGACCATTTCTAAACATTTTTTCAGTTCCAATATTATAATATTATTCCTTCTTCTAACAACATATTTCTATTCAATGTTCATCTCTGCTCGACTTACTACCTGCTGACCTAAAGCTCTAAATACACTGCCACATGGTCGGATAAATGAATGGGATGGTTTTGGACTTGGCCCTTTTTGGCAGGTTCACCCCTAAACTTTTTGCTTTGTCTGTGACCTGGTGTTGATAGTTTTAGGCCTCTGGGCACTTTAGCACTGTGGTTCAGTGTAAAGTGTGTGTGCTCTCTGTGTACGTGTGATGAGATTGGCCTGTCCTCCCATAGGAATTCATTGGGGATATGTGTGTCTGTGGTAATTCCTTGTATGAGAGGCGCAGCGTGGTCAAGTTTGGTATGTTTGAAATAGTAATAATAAATGCTACGCAATCGTGTGCGCAGATTTATTATGACTATTTTAGAAATGCCACTTTTAAAAGTTGGCATTTCTGTGTGCTATGTGTCTGCCTGCCTGATGTGAATTGCATGTCTGGCTTTTGAGTGACAGGGGCTGGTGAGGTGTGTGTGGCTTCAGGAGGGGCAGGGTGAGTCAGCGCTAGGCTGAAAGGGATATCTACACTTGGAGTAGTGGGAGGAGAAATCCCCGGTCCCTGAATAGGATGGTGCCTGCCCTAGTGAATGCTGGCTCAGCCCCCCTGTGGTGTCTGGTGATGAGCCCCCACCTATCAATAGAGGAGAGGAGACTGGTGAACAGAGTGCTCCAGAACCAGTTGGGACTGGTTCCCCCAAGCCCTGGGCTGTGCAGACAAAGAGAAAGGGAGTATAAGTATAAGGGCAGTGATCCCATGTAGGGTGTGCTGTTTCTGGACTGCTGGGGCTTGCTGCCACTGGGGTCCGGGAGGAGCCGCCGTGGGGCTTGCCTCCCTGCTGGAGGGCCCTCAGTGCTGGCTCCCTGGGCCCAGCTATGTCCCTTGGACCCTAATGGACTTAGCATTTTGTGGGCACTTGGGTTTTCCCTGAAGAGGAGCGTGTTGGGCTTTGGACTGCAGTGCTGGGCTGCAAGGGTACTTCGAGGGGATCCCGGCATGGGGATTCTCCCCCATACTGCAGCGGAGCCAAGCGGGAGCCTACCCCGCATTTGCGCTATTTTTGGGAGTGTCACCGGTGCTCCTCTGAGCGGGAGCCCACCCCTGCAGTTGTGTGTTGAAAGCGGATGCTCACCCCGCCTCTGCGTGATCTTTTACCTCGTGGGAGCCCACCCTGCTTTTGTGCTTCTTTTGCAGGTGCCCACCCCACTTTATGAGGAATTTTGATGCGGTGGGTGCTCACCCCGCTGTGTGCTTTGTGGGCGATTTTGATGCGGCGGGTGCCCACCCCGCACTGCGGTACTACTAAGGAGATCCCTGCCGGTGCTCACGGCCCGATGTGGAAGCCAGGCGGCCCTGCCTGGTTGTGGGCGGGGCCGCAGAACGGAAGTCTGGAGCCTCGCAGGCTCCACTTGGACATCCCAGGTCCCAGGAGGGGGCCCGGGTGAAGGGAGGAGAGGTCCAGTGGAGAAACCAGGCGGGAGCCCACCCCACACTGGCTAGCAGGAGAAGAGCCAGCTCCGGAGTCCCAAGGGGTCATCTGCCCAGCAAGCAGTCTTCCGCGTGAACGGCAGCCAGGACCAGGAGGAGCCTCGCACCTCCACACCGCAGATGGGAGGAGGCAGAGAGCAGCGATAGAGCCCCGGTGAGAGAGGGATTTCCTGCACAATAAAGTGCACCGTGATGGCAGTGTTCTAAGAGAGGAGCCCCGGAAAGGAGGTGGGCTCCCCAGTTAATACTAGGCGCCAGCTCTTCTCCCTGCAGTCCGTGGGCGGCACAGTGGAGTGCCGTGGGGACAAAGTTGCCATTTAGAAGTCCCATAGGGGGACTTGGGCCAGGTGGATATTGGTAGCCCCAGAGAGGGCCCAGTGAAGGCCCATGCCTCAGTGATGGTCACAGCAGCCCAGCAATTAGCGGGCAGCTGCAACATGTAGGCCAAACCTTCCTGTGGGGGGCATTCAGTCCAGGTGGCACAGTAGGGCCAGTGGCCAGTTACGCAACAGCTGCCCCGCTGGACAGTGGGCAGCTGCAACGATGGGCATGTTTTGTTTAGGAGAGAGTCCCAGTGGAGGACTCAGGGCACAGGAGTGCCCATACCTACAGTTTTCCACAGCTGCCCAGCAATTAGTGGGCAGCTGCAACGTTTAGGGCAGTGCCTGTGTGCACTTTTCTCTGCTACATTTGCAGCCGGCCCTGACATTAGGACATAGGGCATTCAAACCCTTTGAGAAGGCCAGTTGGCCTAGGGGCAGTTTGGTGACATTGGTAGAGCGCCAGGCTCTACCAAATTGCGTAATGTGTCCATTACTTGGATTGTTGCCAAAATAATGATTTAGGCCCATTGTATCTATGCTAATGTGTTTATGCTGGTGAGACCCAATGCGTACTGTGTTTATGCTAATGAGGTTTGGGCCTAATGTGTTAATGCCTAATGTCAGGTTGTGATGTTTTGAGGTAGTACCTATTTGCGTAATGTGTTTATGCTTATGGGGTTAGTGCATAATGTGTTTATGCTGGGAGGCCCATTGAGTAATGTGTTTATGCTGATGAAGTTTGGACCTAGTGTGGATTTATGTCTAATGTGATAATGCTTAGGTCATTATGGTACCAGTAGTTACTGGTTGTGTTTTATATTTGCATTTACTTACCTGTTCAGAGGGTTTTGACCGTGGCACGATTGGCTCGGTCCTGTATATAATCCCCTTGTGAATCTTGCCCGTGCCAGTTGGCACTGTGTGAATGTGTGATTAGGGTCGAATGCGTTTATGATAATACAAAGGCAATTTTTTTATATAACCTTGGGTGGAGTCTCTTTTGCGGTGTGCCTAGTGTGTTGCTGCTGTGTGTGTGTGTGTTGCGCAAACGCTTTACACATTGCCTCTGAGATAAGCCTGACTGCTCGTGCCAAGCTACCAAGAGGGTGAGCAGGGGTTATCCTCAGTGTGTAACTCCCTTGCTCTGACTAGAGTGGTGGTTTCTGCCTGGCTTTGGCGCAAGCCACAGCAAACCAGAAATCCCATTTTTAACAGATGGTGTCCCAACTTTCTCACATTTTCCAGTTCTCTCCTATCAAGCAGGAGGTAATTGAGTCTTAAAAAGTGACTGTGCATTTTGCAATCAAGGAAATTTACACTCCCTCTGTTACCCTAATTTACTCCTCCACACATTCATGAACCTCATATATGAGCTAGATTTTCGGGAGCTCACCAAATTATGGCTGGTCAATAAATCTAAAGAGTTGTCCAAAAACACATGAAAGTCTCCTCCTATTACTATTGGACAATATTCCATCAAATTCGAAAAAACTTCCCTCAAGGATTATGGGTCATCAAAATTTGGACCAAAATAGCCAGCAGGCCAAGACCCTTTCTTGCATCCTTATCTTCGCAATTACTAACATGGCCCTCATTGCAGCTTTATAATCCATAACCTCTACCCCCATTGTCTTTCTTCATAGAATGGCTGCTCCCTATGAACAGCATGTTTGATTTAGGCTATCCCTCGTTCAATCCAATTTATTTCCCTACAGAATGCTGAAAGCTCTTCCATCCGTAAGTGTGTTTCATGTAGAATGATTATTGGCACACTGTAATCTCTGAAATACTACCTTACCAGCTGCTGCTTCTTTCTTCCTCTTAGTCGGTTCACATTCCTTGCTGTTACTGAAACAGACTGTACCAACTTATCACTTTTTCCAATTATCTACCTTGGGATGAATAGAATCATAGGCTGCTCCAACACCACCCTGCACCACTGCTTAATAGAGACATAAGGACCTTTATTTTATTTACTTTTTTCCCTCTACTCCCCACCTAACATGGATCTTGCCCTCGAGGAACTTCCCTCACTCTTTTCTATTATGCTGTAATATTATGAGGCCGCAATGCGGGACACACACTCGTACTCTCCACAATGGGCCTCTCCTCTATCCAGATCTATTCTCTCTTGCTTCAACTGCACAATGAATCGCTCCGCCTCTTCTGGCTCCATGAAGGTAGCCATGCTGTTTTTATGTGTGGTTGTTAGTAGGGGAGGGCATTTTAGTCTTGCAGTTGCCTCCAATAACTTTTCACTCCTCTCAACGCATACCCAACTCCCTTTGCCTGTTCTATGTTGCTTTAGAGATGTCTGACCTGATAGTAAAAGTGTAGCCCTTCGCTCTTCGAGGTCCAGACTTAAGCGCAGCACCAAGTATCTGATATTTTACCTTGTTCGTTGAGAAGTTCACAGGGATCTTCCCAGGGTTTTTTCATGGTGGGCTAGCTTTAAGGGGGTACTGATGCATCAGTGGTGTAACTGAGACCCCTGCAGCCCCTGATCTTCAGGGGGGCCCCGAGCTCCAGGGGGCCCCTAGGCACAGTACACTGGCCTGAGAGCTCCTGACAGACATAGGGCCCATCCATCTACTTTGCAGGGGGACTGCAATGTACTCTCTGATTCTCCTCTGATAGATCTATACCAGAGTCCGCAATCACTCTGGACTCCTCCTAGATGCTTATTGCACATGATTTTTTTTTTTACTGCCCTCTGGTCCTTCTGTGACATTGATAATTCTTATGTTGTTTCTCCTTGCACTATGTTCCAGGCTGGGAAGTGGAACATGGCAGTCGACTGCGAGTAGCTGGTGGTAGCCTTCTGCAGGATGGCTAAAATGGATCTCACTCAGGCAATGGAACTGGAAATGGGATGGCTTGCTGCAGTTAGGGCAGATGACAGCTAGTAGATAGTGGGGAAAAATCACACCACGGTGCCATACCAATGTATGATTTTCGGGCAGTATTGAACGGGTCCTGTGCTACCCCCCCTGAGAAGAGGTCGGGTGGCATTACAGCAAAACATGCCCTGGGGTGTAACGGACATGGACAGCACAGTTTCAGACCATCAAGACTGTGTGAAAAGACTTCCTGTCTGGATTTCATGAACCAGTATGCATATCGGGACTGGTTTCTCTTCTTACTTTGGGGATAGATCCGAATGTGCACACAATACAACTTGGTGAATTTGTAGAGATGGGTCGGGAGGAGGAGCTACTATTTTCAGAATTGACAGCGTGTTAGGGGAGCTTGCTAAAGAAATGATAAATAATTGCGGGGAGAATGGAGTAGGAAGGGCAGCGAAGATAGTGCTTATAGCTTGAGGTCAGGCAGAAGTGCCGCAGCTCGGAGGGGTGTGGCCATATTGTGAGAGTAAGCAACACCATTGCATGTGTATTGGGGTGCCTAAATAGTAAACCCCAACAGCCAGTAAATCCAGTGAAACTTGTGAAACCTCATGAGGGGCTTAGAGGACAATGTGCAAGACCCTTAAGGGTGAAAGAAGATAAATTCCCAGGGGACCCTGGGAAGGCAAAAAAAGTGCCCCCTTCCCGAAAAGATTTTTTTTTAAGTTTAACACCCAAACCAGAGAAGAGGCTGGAATTAGAACTACGGTGGAGCAGAGATCCAGTAAAGAAATGAGTGTGATAGGTGCTATTCAGACTATAAGACTGGTGTGGGGAGTGGTGCAGCTGTGGTAGTAGGGTTGAAGTTGGTCCTTTGGTTGGAAGAGCAGAGGTGTAGTGTTGGAGCGAGGACTAGCAATAGATATGAGTTATTAACAAATTTGATTTCAGGCGGTCGAGTGGACAGTGGAGAGAAAGATGCCTCAGCTGGGCAATAAAATTCACCAGGAGAGAGAAGTAGGACACCTTGATGGGCAGACCCTGGAGGAGATGACAGGAGTCAGGGTGAGTGAGGAGGCAAGTATTCGAAGATTGATACCGGGATTCCCTGCATAGATGAAAAGGAATTTCGAGAATTCAGAAGTGAAGCAGAGGGGCATTCAGAATTCATGTACAACAGTTAAAAAAAGTAGACTCTTTGGCAGAACGAACTGAAGCCCCAGAGAAAGTAGCTCATGAAGATTTGCTGCAGAGAGAACTTGCATGGAGATAAACCTGTTAAAGCAGAAGCATAGGGAGATATTGGAAAAGATAGCTGAGAGTAAGCAAACTGATAAAGGTGCTTAGTTCATAAAGAGAGTGAAGCCCTTTCCTTTAGTCAATAAGTTTTAGGTGAGACGTAAGTCTGTCAAGGCCATTGCTCACAACTTAGTAGCGCATGCACTAAAAAACATAATATTTAGGTCATACAAGGCACACCATTTTTTACTACAGTTGCAGTAATATATAAACCAGCTTTCCATAAAAGGGAAAGTCACTTACGCATTTGTAGGCACCGATGCACTAACTTCCGTGTACAATCATCATAAGCCAGTTAACAGTTTTGACTATCATCCACAGACAAACTAGAATCCTTCTTGTAAAAAAAAGTGAAAGCCAGGCTCACTCTGTTCATCCAGGTAGACTTTCGAAATCTAATGAGCATGTTATGTCAGATTCCACAATTAGCCCTTGCTCAAATGATACATAGCTCCTGTCTGGTGCAGTATTTCCTTAGTAAATTACTATCTTTGCTATTACAGATCAAGATTCGCTTTAAGTTCATTACACATATAATACGGTATATCAGCTTACAACAACACATATAAGAAAGCGAATACATTTATTTTGATATTTATATTCTATAAGTTATGTAGACATCAGGGACCAATGACTTGATCGCACTTGAATTAGCTGTTATAAGTAGCTGCTATTAACATGTCACACTTTATCCCCTGTAAATCTCAGGTACAGGCCTCTTATGAAGTCACGCACCCAATCGTCTATGCTTAAACCATCCCCTTGATAAAAGTGAGCGTTTAAGATACAGTGGATGATGAGCATGGCTATTTAATTAGAGGGCATTAGCCTTCTGAGCTTCTCTATTAATATCCCAGGTTAAGGCTGATAGAGCCACTTAACTTGTGTTTCATGCATTTTTTATTCACTGGCGAAGAGACAAGTAGCAAGCGAAGCATTCGATCACTATCGAGGCTGCACCGCACTCGCACGCTAAGAACCAAGCCCAGAACTGACTGTGTTGACGATCCAGGGCCAGAACCCAAAACATTTTCAACCCACGCTATTTCGTGTCGTTGGTGGTAGGCAGTGCTTGCTCCAAACACTTTTTATTTCTGTATTGAGGAGGATACTGGAAGTGGCGATGTGTGGCAAGAACGTTTGTGTACATTTGTTGTATGGTTTTCTGTTGTGGTGCTATTGTTTTTTGCGCAGCTGTATTTTTGTGCTGCACTCTTGCAATGTGATTTTATTGTGTGTTACTGCAGTGGTTGTGTTCCATTTTGACTGTTTTCTGTGATGTGCCTCTTGTGGTGTAGTGCTATGTTACTATGTGTATGCTATTGTGTTATGTTCTGTGGTTGGCGTTGGATTTGTCAACAAATGCTACTACATTTCCAGCGAAAAGCAGCACATGCCTTGAGAGCTACTGTGAAACTCAACCACTGATCACTACGGTGATAACATTTTGCTGCTCCATCTTTTCAACTAATTAAGACACCAGTCAGCCCAAAACTGTGGCAGAGACAGAATTTTAATTTTGCGTTGTCAATGCTCACTTTATGTAATAAAGCTGCCGACTTCAATAGTCTCCTGGAGGAGGAAACACTTAGGCTTCTAGTCAGAAATTCTGCAAGCCACCTCCTTTTCAACAGAAATTAAAAGATACTATGCACCTATGAGACCCACGTTGTGCCAGGGAGGACCTGGCTTGGCAGTTCGGGCTGGACTGCTCCCATTGGGCGCAGGGTCCAGACTGATTTAAATATGGCTGGAACGGCATGGTGAGCAGAAAAACAATGGATTTAGGCCCAGATCTCTGTACTGGGGTGAATGTATGACATTGTTCTGCATTCTGTTCATCAATTGTTCTTTTTGCATTTATCACCCCGAGTGGGACGGGTATGCCCAGACGTGGGCACCGTGCTCTCCATGCCACTAGAGCCAAGCTATCCTGGCTGATGAGGGCTGAAAGCCGGAAACCGGTCCTAGGATGCTTGTTTCCAGTCCAGGGAGGACCTGGCCTGGCAGTTCGGGCTGGACTGTTCCCATTGGGTGCAGGGTCAAGACTGATTGGCATATTGCTGGGTCCAAACTTTAATGGCATGGTGAACAAAAAAACGATTGATTTAGGCCCAAATCTCTGTACTGGGGTGAATGAATGATATTGTTCTGCATTCTGTCCATCAATTGTTCTTTTTGCACTTGATTGCTTAGAAACACAACTAATCCACATTTCATACATTTAATCTTTAATTCTGAAAAACATTTCATAATTAGAGAACAAGTAATATGAGTTGTTATATAAACCGCCAAAAACAAAATGTTGGAATTAAAGCATTGAACATTTTTTTTTTATCCCTGAAGGAGTTTGATGACATTTTGTAAAATTATCCAATTATTTCCTGACGGCAATCTTGTCCATTTTGCAATTTATTATTTTGAATAGTAGACAGCGAATCGCATCGTACAATTTATGAAGAAGCTGGCTTATGTCTGGTTGCAGAGAAATTCTTTTTTCTTTTTTTTTTAGATATTTTGCCCTGAACTACATACTAAAAGAAAACAATGGGTGGTAAAGGGTCTAGTTCTGTCTGGACTTTAATGAAGTACCAATCTTGGTGAACCCTTGTTCGGTAAATAAAAGTATTTAGTGAGAAGTAAACCTTACCAGACAAACATGCGTATGTCTATAGGGTCTTTATTAGAGTTTATTCTTCTTTATTGTAATGAGCGAGGCAGAGATATGTATAAATACAATACTCTTGCGGACAAAAAAGTTTTAATTTGCAAATAAATATAATCAAAGTTTTCAATTGAAGTAAATTACTCTTTTTTTTAACCTACATCTTTGTAAAACAGCCACCACTTGATTCGGATAAATGCTGCCTCTTCATAGACTTTATAATATTTTTCAGCTCAGACTACTGCCCGATTAAGAAACGTTTTCCCAAGTTGCCTACGCATACATTGTATAAAAAGTGTGCAGTGTTCAGTGTGCCCAATCACTTTGTATGCAACCATTTTGCTGGCAAGCCTTGGTTCATGACTGGCTCCTCCCGCAATTGTACAAGGACGCAACATGTTCTTTGGTCTAACCCTGTCTTACTATTCACTGCACAAGTTTTCACCTGTTATATCTCTTGATGGGAAAGAAGTAAGATAAATGGGAAACATCTGTGTACCTTCTCATGACCAATGATAATGCAAGGTTTAAGCATACATGTACAGGGTCTTTAATGGTACTAATGCAATCTTCTATATTTCCCTGGATAGGCCGATTACCGCCTGTCCGGAAATTGTCACCCTTGAGTCACCCGTGTAGCCGGCTGGTGGTTTACTAAGTTGACCATCTCCCTCCAGGTCTCATAAAGGACACCATTTGCAGTCCTGAACTTTTCATCTAAAAATTATTGATTTGAGGTGTGTTAGTCTAATTATTTCAATTGAAGCAAACCCAGACTACAAAACTCACAATGAGTTAGGCTATCACACAAAAGTCCAGGACCTAAAACAGTTTCTGTAATAGGCTGGAGGGTGGGTGTCACCCTATGGTGTGCAGAGTTGAACCGAATACTATCTCCTCTAAAGAATGGCTCATGGGTGACAATGAATACCAGAGCAGCGCATGTGCATCACTGCTTTTTCTTTACAGGTTCAGACTGTCTGCATAGCACTTGCAGTGCTAGCCAAGTCTTCCTTCTTTCATCCACATCCATTTAGTGAATAGGGAACTGCATGCACAACATCTAGACACCCACTTTTGGGGGCATGATTCATAACCTTGAAAATGTTGCTCTTCATACGCTGAAACAACATTATTGGAACTCAAACTTTAATTAACGATGATTATTTCAGAACAAAAAGGAAAAATGTGGTGAATAAAAATAATATGCAAAGATGATGAAACAGCATAATAATTAATAATTGTAAGACAGTGTATTATCAATGAGGTTGAATGGTCGCTCCCCACAAGTAATAAGGTCACAATCTTGGTCGGCGTATTTATAGGTTTCAGTGATTTAAACCTGTGCTCGGTAGCGAAGACATAGAACAGCTAGGCTGCACTTATGAAAATGTATACAACATTTAGAAGTACCAAACCAGGTAAAAAGTGAAAAAAAAGATGTAATTAAAATTCAAAAATAGAGAATTATTTACTGTACAATATGATACCAAAACTCCAAAAAGGGCAAATGGAGATAAGCATTTTTAAAGTTTAAAGTAAAAATAGTGACAAAAAGTGCAAATCACCAATGGTCATCATAGACCGGAATCTAGGCAAGATTTCAGCCAAGTGTCTGGAAGTCAAAATCCTTCAGCAATGCAGGTCAGAGGCCTGCATCCTAGGAGGAATCCATGAGCGTAAATATGTATTGGACGAGGTCCTGGTGAAGCAGTTGGTTCTGGAGAGAAAAGCTCTGACCTGTAAAATTTAAATTTCAAGCCTAGGGAAGTCTTATTGCTACTGGCGCTTTTGCCCAGTCCAGATTTTTATTTTGGACACAGTCTCTTTTTCTGCGCTCAGAATCTTCTAGTTGGACAAGGCTGTGGGCTATATCTGAAGAGAGCTTCACAAGGTAGATTACTTTTTCTTTGAGACCCCGCAGGATCAGATTTGCTGCTGGGGAAAAGCTCGGAGTGGGAGGAATATTTTTCATCAGCCAAGAAGCAATGCACTTTGGGTGGATTGCATTCACAGGTTTGTCCCACTTCCGGAGGTATTAAACTCCAAAGACTTTCCAAATACCAGCTTTTCAAGAATGTTAGGTGGAGTCCAGTTAGACACAGCCAAGGGTCCCAAGACCAGCACTTGGGGTTGGGGGTTTGCACTCACTACAGCAGAGGGCACCAGCATGGTTGAGGCAGATCCAGCAGGCACTCTACAGGAAAATGCCTCTTGCTGCAGTGTAGCCCTGTAGCTTTCACAGGAGGCTAGCCAGCTTACCCTTCAAGTCCACTTCTGGTCCTGGTTTCGAGCAGGAGCAGGTACAGCCCTCCTGGTTTTCTCTAGCAGGAGCATCCCTTCCTGTGTTCTTCCATAAGTCCAGTAGTGATTTGAGGAGGTTGCCAGGGCATTCCACACGTATGACTGGCACTAGATTGTGAGTGACTCCTGATACCTCCATAACCCATAGTGTTAGATTCTCAGGAGTAACACTGCCTATTTTTGAAGCAGTTCCAGGGTGTCCTACTCCAACCAATCCCACAGTGCCCCTCACTCGCTAAATCCAAGATGGAGGGAGTTTTCTTCCTTTGTACAGAGCCTGTGTGCCTACACAGAAGTGTGCCCAGAGTAATGAACAATCTCCTTCTAATTGGTCACTCCATACCAGTTCTGGGGGCAGCTTTCCCACTATTGGGTTTGTTGCCTGCCTGACTAGTAGGACAAACAAAGGGCATGTACAGGTGTTATCTGAAATCTGCTTGTGACAGCTCCCCCACCCCCTTTGCAATAAATTAAGTTCCTGGCCAATGACCAACTTCCTGCCAGAGGAAAAAACACATCCCCACATCCAGTTCCCTGTGCATGCTCTATGAGCAGTTTTCACACCTCATCTGGGCTATTCACAAGCTAGATGACAGTTGGAGGCTAATACAAATTAGCCTTGGGGAATACAGGCAGGGAAAAGATAACTTTGTAAAAGTCAATTTTTCTTAATATTTATTAGAAATCCCATTTTTGAGCATTGAGTAGGGATTTTACTACATATTACAAATAGCACTTGATTTCTCTTTCTAGCTGATGCCTAGCCCAACATAGCTGAATCAATACCTAATATTGCTTCCCAGTGTTTCACTATGGGCCATGGGGGCTAATCACTGTAAGTACATGTTACCTTTACATTTCTTCATGTCCTACTATTAAATACTATGCATCCTGCTTTGAGGACTGCAAAGCCTACAGAGGTTTGCTTTTTTCATATTTAGTAAAACAAATTCTCATGGCAAAAGGGTTTGTGTGGACAGATTTGGTTGCAGTTTTAAACTGCAGCTGCTATGTTGCAGTGGTAGGCCTAAGGTTGACACTGTAGTCAATAGGTGATATTTAATTTTCCACATCATGGATGTACCTAGGCACCGTATACTATGGCTTTATAGGAAAGTGAAATATGCCAACTAGGGGTTTAGCCAATTTCATCATATTTTAGGAGCCAGAGTCCATGCACTCAGGCCTGGTTAGCAGTGTCCCAGTGCAGAAAGTAAAATACCAGTGCATCAGTCCACAAAATGGAGATGACCATATAAAAAGATGCACTTACTCACAAAAGTGGATTAAAAATCAATTATTAGAACAATAGCAGTGATGCCATAACATTTAGTAGGTTCATATTAACAAAACAGTTACATTCTGCAATAATAATTTGAAACTTAAAATAATACAATAGTACAATGCAAGAATAATATTCCAGAATTAGTGAATAATGATTATGATGTTATTTTGTTTTATGTATCAATAAGAAAATATTTTTCTAGTAAACAGTTTGGTATGTTCACATTGATTTTCAACCTGCTAAATTCATTTTACAGTATGTACTAGTAACAAAACCACACACACTTACACACTTTAGTTACACAATCGATCCAGGTACCAGGGGAATGGTTGTCGATATTTTTTCCATGTCTCGTACTGACAGCTCTTCATGGATAGTGAACAGGCCCGTGATTCGTGAAAATGTTGATGCCCAGCCAAATGTTAAGAGAATAGATCCACCATATGTTTTTTCTATAATTGGTGTAAACTTTGTGGAAGATTGGTTATCTCATGGTTGTAGGCACTTGGAACTAATGTGTGAAAATAAACATCTAGGCAACTGTGATAACTTGTGACACAGAAAAAGTTAAAGGCTAAAGGCTATTCTCAGAGTTATGGTACCAAAATGTTTTATTAACATTACATCAATTTGTACACTAGATTAAAAACAAACATTTAATGATAACAAAAAATTCAAAATGACCCTAACAGGGGCATACAATACATACACAACAGTCTATATACACATACAAAAAATGAAGAATTAAAAATAAAACATAATATAAAAAATGTGGCACAAAACAATATCTTCTCGACGCGCGTTTCGGCGACCAGCGCCTTCTTCAGGAAAAGCCACAGAAAAACCTAGGTTAAAAACATATAATATTAAATAATAAAGAACAATAATGAATTTTACAAAAAAATATATACATATGACACCAATCAATTCAAGACTCTAAATATTGAGAATTAGACTAAAAACCTATTTTTTCAACAAGTCTAACCCATGAAATATCATGTAAATATTTAATATTATATGTTTTTAACCTAGGTTTTTCTGTGGCTCTTCCTGAAGAAGGCGCTGGTCGCCGAAACGCGCATCAAGAAGATATTGTTTTGTGCCACATTTTTTATATTATGTTTTATTTTTAATTCTTCAATTTTTGTATGTGTATATAGACTGTTGTGTGTGTATTGTATGCCCCTGTTAGGGTCATTTTTAATTTTTTGTTATCATTAAATGTTTGTTTTTAATCTAGTGTACAAATTGATGTAATGTTAATAAAACATTTTGGTACCATAACTCTGAGAATAGCCTTTAGCCTTTAACTTTTTCTGTGTCATAAGTTATCACAGTTGCCTAGATGTTTATTTTCACACATGATTTTACCCTGATCTAGGAATTGTTTATTCTTTATTGTTCAGGGGGGCCTTTGTTTGATTCACTATTGACACTTGGAACTAAGACATTATCGAGAAATATATAATTGTTGCTTCCAATTATTAATTCTGCAATTCCACTGGCATAGTGTTTCTCATTCTCACCATTTTTAGGAGTTGAAGCAATAAACTAAACTATGTGTACTTTTTAGGAAACTGAATTGGTAAACTATCGGCGAGAGCACTCACATTAAGCCCACGAAATCTGACTTCTAAAAGGTAAACAGGTTTCTCTGAGGAATCCTTGGGTTGCCTTTGGCAGCGAGGCAAAAGCAGCAAGAGTCTCTCTATGAAGTACATATGCAACACCACTGAAGCAATAATGCATTTCAGAAAGAAAGCATTTACACGTTTCCAATTCCAGTTACACTTGTTGAGATAATTCTTGTCAGTACAAAGATTCGAAAATGGAAGAAAATCATAAATGGTCATAACAACTGATAATAAAAACAAACAAATGTTCCTTTAGAAACAAGAGGAAAGTGGGAATCTGCTAGACTGTGACCTGAGCATCCTTCGTGGCTATTTGTCATTGACCAGAACCAGGTAAAAGTTAGTATTACATTCCAGTAAAAGGTTTTCCCTGCAAAGCCTTCTGGAAGATGGAAATTTCCAGCAGGGCAAAATTGTAACTGAGAAAGCTTCCACCAGATTGGCTACTTCAATTAAGGGTTTCTGCAATAGCCTTCAATGTGTCTCCAAAATATGCTGAATAGGGACAATTGCTAAAATAAAGCCACAAGGATTGTATCTTTTTCAGGTAGTCTAGACCCAGTGCCCCAGGACTCTAGAGGGATCAACCTCTGAAAGACTGTTAATCTTATATTTAAGCCATGTCCATTTCTGATTTTGAAAACTCCTGAAAATAGCATTGTTCCAAATCCTACCTGACTAACTGCCTGCCGATGCGACTGTGGTGACTGAGGAAAACCAGGGACCGTATTGTAGAAAGTACCCCAAGCGCAGGCATGTGCGCAGGCTTTGTGCGCCACAGGGCACTTTGGTATTACAGAAGGGGCTGCAGATGCTTGTACAGCCCATTCTTTAATACAAATTGCCCCGGAACATTGAACAGATTTAGGGTCTCATTTAGAGTTTGTCGTAATTGGAGGAAAGCCATAAAGAGGTGGGAATCCTGCCCCACCAAACCCAGCGTCAGGGCAGTCTTTAGCGCTGGTGGCGCCCAGTGCCTCAATGTTTGTTGGCGCCCCACAATGACCACCTCCACCTAAGATTCTCTCATTACCACTCTTTAACAGTGCCCCTCAAGTCTCAGATGCATTTAATTAGTTTTATAGTGTCACTCATAAAGGTGAAGGGTGTCAGAGCACTTTACATCATACAAACATTTCACTGATACAATCAATCATATGTGTGAAAATCAGTGTACAGGAAATGTTACATAAAACAAAGGAATACAAGGTGTAGGAGCAATATTCCATTCATACTGGTAGGCAGTATAGTTTAAGAGCGCTTGGTCTGAAGAAGCAGAAACTTAGAATTTAAAACATAACACCATGATTGGGGGTTCTCTTTAACGCCTTAACCGTGGTGGGTTTTCCGCTACGGTGCGGGCGTTCTAAAGGGTGGGCGGGGCTCCGTTGGCCGACGGCAGCACTAGGGAGGTAGAGCACGCAATGGGTTAATAATCATAATTAATTACTATCCAAACAAACCCTTTTTCCAACATTAGGATAATGAAAGACGGGGGCAAAAATCATAACTCTCTGACCTATAACTACCAGTTTGCATGCAGCTCTTTGAGTCTCGACAAACCTGCGATCTCTCTTTAACAAGATCATTAATCACCGGAGTTACGTTGACATTTTTATTGTTGCCTGACAATTGCTGGAGGCTAGGAACGCAGCAGCAGGTGCTTCTTTTAAAACCATAAAATACTTCAAACATGGAGCCCCCACCCAAAGTCAACACCCGGTGTGGTCGCACCGACCGCACTGCTCTAGAGACAGCCTTGCCATGGGTGCCTCTACATTATTTAGAGGACCTTTTAAACCACTAGGTTCTATTGATGAAGCATTTGTAGGAACCACTGATGGTAACCTCCGAGCAGGCAGTCTGCCTTCCACAAGCTCAACATGTCATGGTGGTGATTGCTCCACTCTATTCAGTGGAGTGTGTTGCAGACACGCACTGGAAAAATGGAGGATGGTCCACATGTGAAGGGAGAAAACTCCTTGCATTTTGAGATTTGGTTTGTTTAGAGAAAACAAACTCCTGCTGATAGTTTGTTTTCTCTTATCAAAACGTTTACTAAGTGGGAGCTTTAAACATTGCTGCCCCTCAACACACCTATTCTGCTGTGAGAGGATCTGCCACAGTGGCAGCTTTCTTCACAGCACAGAGATCTCAGACTAGCAATGAGAGACCTCTGAGCAGGGTGAACAGTCCACTGCCTGGGTGGTGGAGCTAATGGTCTAAATTATTTATTTGCAAGTATCAGCATGGAAGTTGGACCTATGTTGAAAAGTTCTGACAAGCATGCTTGCAATTAAAAGAACTGTAGGCATGCCCTGCGTTTTTGTATTATTAAAGGAAGTATGTATGAGGAAGGCATTTGATGCATCTTTTCAGGGAATGTGTTAATTTATTAAGTGTGCTGGGCAGTAGCAGAAAAATAACACAATTTAAACGTGTTTGTGTGTCCGCATTAACCCCTACCCCCAAAAAAACTCTCTATAATCAGTCATGAAACCTATGCACCATGTGAGCACCCCATACTCACAGTCAACAGCTGTTGTGTTCTTCAATCTCACCTTTCAATGTGAACAAGCGCTGGCAAAGGCAATAGGTCTCGTATATAGTAGGTCAGATCCATCCTATTGTCTTTCCCAACATTTTATTTTATTTTTAGTTTACTCTTTCGACTATGCTGTCAGCCATGTTGAGAAGGTACAATTAAAGAAAAAGTAAACTTGGCCTCCGGCATGTCATGATATACGCACGTGTCATAATGTAAATGTGCTTATGGGATGCGACACATGCATACACGTGCGCACATGCCAACTATCCTATAAAAAATGGCATCCCTTTACACACATTTGCTGGCATATGCCCTCACACTAGTGGCAATTTTGTCCTTTTTAAATGTACCGTTCCAACATGGCTGAGACATGCAAGACCAGTTAACTAAAAATAAAGCAAACTGAACATTTAAAAGTGAAACGAATGGTCTGGTAACACTTAGTAACTACCATGCCCTCAACACAAATAAATAAATAAGTACATAAATAAATAAATAACACAGAGCTGGGCTGTGATGGTCTGGGAACATAGGAAAAATTAGAAAGGTAGGTGAGGAGGTGGAGGCTAAGGTGTATGTGGACTACATGTTTTGAGGGTTCATACCGATGAAACAGTGCTGATGGATAATTCTGCCAGCCAGGGCCTAAATGGAGCTAAACTATATTAGTAGCAAGTGGCTGAAATATATGTATATTGTGATGGTATGAGCTCTTGCTAGAGGTCACATTATCTGAAGGTAAGGCCTAAAACTGGCACGGCTTGCAGTGAATTCCCTAGCTGAAAGACTGGTATCAAATTATATGTTTATAATTATATGTTTATTGATCTGAAATGGTGGATTAGTAAATATTGATTCTGATTCATGCAACCGGTATAGTTACTCCATTACATTATACTCTAGGAATTTATTTTTCATTTCTTTGTTAAACAAACTTAACTTGCTAGTTCAAGATTCTTGAATCTGTACTGCTTACTCTTTCGTGGTTTAGAGGAGATTCATTTGAAAATGACACTGTTTTCACACATTTTACACTCCAGTAATAGATTCCTGTTTGTGTTTGTTCCAGCCAAAGAGACGTTTGCTTATAATGAAGTCATGTGCCAGATCGGGTGATTGTAGGCAATTAGAGGTGATGCTGTGCATATGTTTTGTTTTTCATCTCTGTTACTTGTTCTGCCTGTAAATTTCTAATGATGTTCCTGAGCTTAGACAGCTCTGGAATAAATGTGCTAATCAGCGATACATATTCAGTTGGTTCAGTTTGTACTTTTGGCGATTTTGTCTGGGTGTCCAAAGTTCATTCGATTTCTTTCCTAATTTGTCTAGTAGTATATGAGTTTTTTAACTTAAGTGTGATATGTATTCCCTGTTCCTTCATCAGAGTGTATGTGCTAGCTTTAATTAACATTTGGTATGCCTTCCTCGGTTTTGCATGCACGTTCAACTTCTAATGTGTTGTAGGTTGCTCCATATACAAGAGCTGCTCTACAGCTAAACTTCAGAACTAGCCAGGGTTCTTTGTCTCTCTATTTTGCATTTTTGCATAATTTATTCAGCACTCTAAGCCTATATGGTATTGTCTGGTTCGTGTGAGAGAGAGCATTGGGTCTCTCTCTGTATATATATATATATATATATATATATATATATATATATATATATATATATATATATATATATATATTTATTTATTTTACCCAGTTGTGGCCGCCAATGGGTAGTTATAGTTAGGTCAGCGTTTTCATAGGAAATTCATTTTTTTGTAATGTTAATACCTTTAGCATCGTTTGACAATTGTCCATAAAAGTTTCCAAAAAAGTGCTTTTATTTGCCTAGTTTGTGCATGGCAAGTATCAAGGTGATCTGCCAATCAGGGGTCAAGAAAAAAGGGGGGTTGCAAAAGACAAAATCCCCATGAATGCTTTAGGCAGATGTACAACCTAATGCTCAACAAACATACACCAAATTAAGCAGGAAGCTAGATCAAAGTCCACAGATTGTGCTTTTTGTGATTTGATGTAAATCCATTCAGTAGTTTTAGAGAAATTAAGGTTGAAAGATATTTCTGTAGTTGGTCGGTTGGGTTCAAGGGACTCTCGCAACAGTCCCTAGCATCCAGTTTTAAAAAAAAGAGCATTCTGATTGTCCCTGGGAGATGTATTTCCCTTAGGCCATCTCACTCCCATGGGAGCCAGACTTCTGCAGGAGTAAGCGCTCTGATTGGCTGCCAGCAACATGAGAAAAATGTTCTTGGAACCGTTACAGGTCTCGGTACGAAACAAATATTTTGCAATTTTGCTAACTGCACATTTTTGTGATTTGCAACTAAGAAATCACTAAATGGCTTGTAATGTCAAGGGCCACCCATATTTTACGACTCGATAATGAGTCATATTTCTAAATGGGAAATCACAATTCGCGATTAGCTATTCTGTCACAATTTGCAAATGCGGTTGCAAATTGAGTATGCAGTCGCAAATAGAGACCACATTAAAAGAACAAAACAATTCTTTTCTGGGTCAGAGAGATGACCCCACAAAGAGGAAGTGTTGCCCAGGAGTAGCCAGGAGAGCAAGCAGAGTAAGGAAGTGAGAACTGATGCACAGTACTTGGATTGTGCAGCTGTTTCAGATTACTTGATCTGAGGAGCCTCAATACCACAGGAATGTCCAGCCAACAGGCAGAGAAGGAGGCAGGGGTGAGAAAACTCAAATTGAAGTTCTCTGAAAAAGAACTGGAGATAGTAACTGAGGGGTGCTGCCACAACCATGAGTAGCTGCTTGGTCGTGCATCGAAGACTGTGCCAGAGACCCAGAAATGTAAAATCTGGAAGGCCATGTGGCAGAAAATAAATGCTTTAGGTGGGGCACAGCGCTTGGTGGAAGATATACGGAAAAGGTGATGTGACCTCCTGTCTTGCACCAAAGAAAGGATGGCAGCACGCCTGAGTGAATCCTGTGCAACAGGACATGGTCCCTCAACTGTACCTCCATCCAAGACACTGGAGACAATTGTAGAGACTACGCTGGAGCCAGAGGCAGTAGTTGGTTTGGGCAGTCTTGACATGTCTGCATCTACTTCATCGCAAAGTAAGTGTACATCTATATAACTGTATACAACATGCATGTAAAAATAGAACTGACACAGGTTGATCAGTATGGGATTATTACAAAGCTAAAGTACCCCTTATGGTACATCATGGGACTTGTAGTCAAAAAATGACTCACTGTTTTCAGTGATAGACATGTGTTACGTAATAGTGTACAACTAAAGGCAAATGGCTACCTCATATAATGACATTTACATTATTGGACCTGTCAGCCTTAGGGTGGTCTTCCCTACCTTTTTGCCCTTGCGCCTACCATTTTCACTGTACCTTTTTGTTGGATCTAGGACTCTGGGCGCCTCAACACTGCTAAACAGTGCTGAGGTGCAGGTGCTCTCCCCTAAAACCTTGTGACGCTAGCATATCTGCCGCAAGTCCCTGCTACTGCAGTAAGGCTTAACTCTCCATAGGCAAGCATTGGGAACCCCCTTATGGGATAATTTCGGACAGGGACCTAATAAGTCTGTCATGTTTGGTCTTGTTGGACTCGGGGAACCCTTTTGAATGATATATGAGGTTTGGGCACCACTACGCTAGGGAACCCACTTTTAGAAAGTGGACCTTTTTTCCTGCCTACACTTAGATTGGGCACTGTAGACTCCCCCCTCCCCTCTGCATTCTGATAGCCTGCCTGGGTTGGGAGGTAGAAGTGGTGATTCACACCTTATTCCCTTGGATGGGCTGTGATGGGCTGCCCACTGTAGCCTTAACGGCCCTGTCTCTCGTCAATGTGACAGCCAGGTCAGGGAAGGCAGGGAACATAACATAACTCCCTCGACTCTTCCAGAAGCCCCTGCCCCCAGACCCTTCCAGAGACTTCTACCACTTTCTAGCACCTAGACTGTAAGATATATAAGGGAGGATCCTGGCCTCACTTCTTTGCTACACTGCTGGACTACGAGGAATCTCTGCTGGAGTGAGGACTGCTGCGCCGGGAGGATTGCCACTTGTGAGGAGGCTGACTGCTCCAAGGAATTGCTGTCCCTACTTGTAGAGCTGCCCACTGCCTGCTGATCCTGCCCTGCTAGGGAGGACTGGAAGTAACACCCCCAGAGTGTCTCCACCATCTACCTAAGAACTGCCTTTTTGGGACTGCACCCTTTGTCATTTAAAGGAAACTGCCTCAGCTCTTTTAGGCCACCTCTGCGCTTCGGAACAGCCTCTGCCCTCTGAACACTGCATCTGCAGCACGGGGTCTGGGAAGTCCTTTTCATTTGACTCCCCCCCCCCCCGAATCACCATCGCCACCCGGGGGCCCTACCTGCACCATGAGGCGCTGCGTCGGAAAAGCGCTGCACAAGGTCTGAAGCGCTGTTGCAAAGGAGGACTGTGTGCCTTATTTAAATCACCCCGGGGTGCTGAGCGCGAGTATTTGCCCTCCCTGGGAACACCGAAAACTGTGTGCCCATCACCGCTGCGGGCACGAGTGGGCAAACTCAACTGAAGAATTCCGGAAGACATTATCGCAGCCCAGGCGGGAAGCACACCAGGGCCGCTTTTGAGACTCCTCCCGATATCACCGTCACAGTTTCAGGAAGCCTGTACACAGCCCCTCTGACATCAGAGAGGGGCTGCACTGAGATTGGTGACCGGCGTGGAGCGTTGCCTGGTGATGGGGGCTCGTCCCAGTATGAGGCCGCACGGAGACCGGAAAGGGCTTTCCCGGCTCCTCAGCTGCCCGAGCTCAATCCGGACTGAAAGCCTCAGGGCGGAGAGGAACTCCAGGATGGTGCCCGCTTCGCCTGGATCCCAGGTAACTCCTTAGCATGCACGCTGAGGCAGGGCGGGGAACGGGCTGGGAACTGCATGGGCGGAGGAGTGAGCATAGCCACCGGGATCTCCGTGTGACATCGGCCGGGAGTCATTACCTTTCCTCCCAGTGTGGGGACTTCACTGGATTAACCACAGGCTTACCGGGAACTGGGTAACCGGCATATCATAACGAACCGGTGTTGGGGCATTAATCTTGGAACGGGCCAACGGCTGGTGGGACTGATTGAGTAGCGGGCCTGCTGGGGGCGAGGTTCACATGCTAGCAGCTGGCCCGGGGGGAGGGTGTCCACCTCATTTGGTAGCCAGCCTGCTGGGGCCAACCAGCTCTGCCTCTGTTGCCCAGTCATTTAGAACATGCTCCTATCGAGGAGCAGAGCAAGGGGTGAACCGCCACCTGTCCTCTCGATCTGGGCATTTTGCACAACCTTTCTTGGACTCCATTAGCTGCGCCCCAGAGTGCCTCGTGCCCACCACTCCTGTAAACAGTGCCTAATCCACTACTGCTTAAGGAACTGCTTTAGTCTGAATACCAAGGGCTGCTCTCCCAAAGTGGTCCAGGTTCACAAGGACTGCGTGCCTCGCATAATCTACTGCACTTGAAGGACTGATTTGCCTTAATGTTTTCCCACTCAAAAGACAAACCCTACTAGAAACTCTATAACAACCATCCCAAAAGACATTATGACTGCAAACCTTTGATTGTCTATATGTGGAGTCTAACTGTTTTTGAAGCTTGCATAGTTTTCTTCTTTTGAGATAAAGATACTTTTATTTTTATATAAACCTGGTGTAGTGTCCTTCTGTGCGTGCTTTTACTGTGTACTGTTGTTGTGTGTTGCACAAATACTTTACACATTGCCTCTGAAGTCAAGACTTCCTGCTCTGCGCCAAGCTACCCTGTCGGAAGCGGAGGTCCCTACTTGGACTAGGGTGCGTACACCGGCCAACTAGAGACCCCGGTTCTAACATACATCATGTCCATTTTTCAAATAGATGCACCTGAGGAAGAAATGGAATGCCTAATTGATGAGGGAGAAGAACAGACCCAAATGGTGGAGGAAGAAGCAGTATTGGTGGTGTATCTGCCCACATCACCTCATGGCCACTCTAGCAATGAATCTTTCTCCCCACAGCCACCATCATTTGAGGATTCTATCCAGCTCCCCACTCCAATGCAGCCAGAAGCTGCCAGGCCCTGACACCAGCATGCAGCAGTGCATGATCGTCGGTGTCATGATATTCCTCCCTTATACCAGCCTTCTGGGTCCCAGGAAAATGCAGAACAGGAAGCTGAATTTGGTGGGCTTGAAGCATTCATGCTGCAAATTCAAAGCTTGCAGCACAAACAAATGAAATTAGCCAACAGAAAAGTGCATAACATTCAGCAGCAATATCAGTGAGTTTCAATACAGTGGCCATTAAAATGGAAATTAGTGTCCTAGAGAAACTATGGACACAGATGGCAGAGGGCCCTAGAAACCAGAGGAGAAGAGAGAGAAGCAGTGCTGTGCATATGGGTGCTCGAAAAGGATCATTGGATGGCTTGCATATGCCACCTCAGCCTTATCAAAGCGTACTGTGACACTAAAGGTCGAAATGGGTAACTTCAGTGGGGATGTGTTTAGGGGCCTTGGCCAGATTATCACTACAATGGAAGCCATACAGAATACACATTGCAGGGGGGGTAGTTGAAGGGCAACCCGATAGTGAGGAACTGTCGAGTGTCAGCAGCATTTCTGCCACAGATGCACGAGTATTAGTATTAGTAGCCATAGTCCTACATCTCAACATGGTGGCATGTCCCATTCTGGATGTAGTCACAAAAAAATTAAGGCTACTGATCAGAGTGCCTATTTCCTGTTTTACTTAGGTTGGTGATGTAACCAACTTACATGTTGACCTCCTGTTGCATATATTTGTGTAATACAGATTATTTTGAAACAGCAGTGAAACACCTATTAATAAAGGTATCTTCACTTTGGTAAATCAAACTATTGTGAAACCATGTTTTTTAAGTTGTTGAACTAACCATGACTTACCTTGCAAAGTAACGTGTGGCAATGTGGTCCACGCACTTCCTCCCCTCCACTGCTCTGCTCTCCTCTGTTGGATGCTGAACTGGTGGGCTGAGTTGTT
This sequence comes from Lissotriton helveticus, assembly GCF_964261635.1. Classification (NCBI taxonomy): domain Eukaryota; kingdom Metazoa; phylum Chordata; class Amphibia; order Caudata; family Salamandridae; genus Lissotriton; species Lissotriton helveticus. Next base: position 1,097,790,683 of record NC_136057.1, on the reverse strand, counting down.
CATCCTTAGAATTGGATTCTAACACTGCAGTGTGTAGGCCTCTACTACAGGCAATGCTGTGTAGTATAAACATAAGTTTTCAAAAGTTTTATTGCTCAACAGTGTTCTCTTCTCAGAATCACTGTGCCTGTCACTCTAGCCTACACGTGTTTCATCACAGCATGTGGCTGTGAATCTTCAGGGCTGATCTTAATGATCGAGGCGCGTTGTCGGGTGACCGGTGATAATTCCGACCCGGTCCTTATCGGGTAGTTTCTGTAGAAACGAGAGCGGTACCGATGGTGTTCGGTTGCCGTTAGTCAAAAAGGGGTTGCGTGTAGTGTTACACAGCATCAATAATTTAGGGCCGTTTGTTGCCCGTGGTTTGAGCTTGGTGCAGCTTCAGTTTCCAAGTGCTCAAACCACGGGCAACAAACGGCCCTAAATTATTGATGCTGTGTAACACTACACGCAACCCCTTTTTGACTAACGGCAACCGAACACCATCGGTACCGCTCTCGTTTCTACAGAAACTACCCGATAAGGACCGGGTCGGAATTATCACCGGTCACCCGACAACGCGCCTCGATCATTAAGATCAGCCCTGAAGATTCACAGCCACATGCTGTGATGAAACACGTGTAGGCTAGAGTGACAGGCACAGTGATTCTGAGAAGAGAACACTGTTGAGCAATAAAACTTTTGAAAACTTATGTTTGGTCTGATCTATCCCATATGTATGACCATTTGAAGATTGAAATTCAATTTGATACGCATAGTGTGCTCTGGATTCCTATACAATTGCATTAAGAGGGAGGTCCCTGATCCTCTTCTCTTACAGAGGTTAAGGTTTTCCTCTGCCAAGAAGCACCTAACTTGAAGCTACGACACTCTGAAACCTTACCGTGAGAAGTAGAGCGCCAGATTTCTGAACACTAAAAAACCTGTTCACAGATTGTACAAAAATGCTGTGTAGTATGGCACACGTTGCTACCATCTTACAAGGAATTTCTGATCCATATTGTATAGCACCCCTCTCTTGTGCAGGCAGTGAAACTGTGATTTCAGGAGCCTAGATGCCTGCTCAATTACAGTCATGGTGCAACAATGTGCGGTGTTATATTTGCTCTCATTCTGGGTGGAGGGATAGAGGTCGAGGGTGAGAATCCAGGGACATAGGGCATACACGCTGTCACTTGAAAACCATAAATTAGTGTTGTGATGCAACATTGATATTGTGTGATTGGGCAATTACAAATATATTTTGACATTTATTTTCAGTACCTAATAAATATCCATCATCAAACTTCCCTCTTTCTGGTCATCTGTAAAATCTGCTGTACCTAAACATTAAGGTGTCGTGGGTTCTTTCGGGATATTGTGACACTATATCAGTGATAATGTTGTCGGCATTGGATGCCACTGAATGTTGAGTGAATGGGAATTTTTGTGGTTCTTAAATAGATATTTAATATGGGATGGTGGACATATGGTTACATATGTCCCATTCATACACCCTATGACATGGGGAAAATTGGCAATTCAGTAAAATTGCAGTTATGTACTTTGTATTTTTTTAGCACTCCTAGACAGGTATATGTGGTGGTGGATGTAGAGAAGCATGGCATCTAGAAATCTCCTAAAGAAATGAGTAAGCACAATTTAAGACAACTCTCCTGCAACAGCTATCACATCCTGGTAACGTCCACAGGCTAATAGGTGTAGCAAGCACAACACCTGAACTTGGGTAGAGATAGAATTGTTGCACTGAGTGTTGCCTTCTAAATGTGGCTTTAAAATGGCTATGATATCCAGTATGACAGTGCTACTTGCCTGTATTGGACATCAATTTCTGCTTCAGTTTGTTGGAAAAGAGTCATCCTTGCTCAAAAAATCCTTTCTTGTCTCCACCTCCTACTCTGCTGAGCAGCCAGTATGCGCATCCTCCTTGCTGTAAGGTACAGGCAGCCATTGTGGATAGCCATGGTGCTTTCTGGGCCTACTTTTATAGTTTGCACCTAGTTACCACCTGGTTTGAATTGGTGGTAAATTACATGTGTAAACAGGCAAAATAGTGAGTATATGTGACTCAAACATATTTTCTGTGTGTCAGTATTAGCGATTCCCTAATATCGACTCACTATTTCCGTGTGCTAAAATTTGTGAGTCACAAATTGATCGCATTGCAATCTTAGCTTTGCGAATGGCTTTCATACATAGTGTGCGGCCTTTTTCCCATTCTCATACCAGTTTGAGACTGACTTGAGAGTCACAAATCATTTGTTCATCTGGCCCTTAGTCCCCTTTCCTGAAGGAAAAAAATGAATAATATAACGTGCAGGATAAGGATACCCTGCCCCTCTGACCCATTGGGGGACACCCTTTGGGTCAAAAATTAAAAAACATTGGCAATTGCTGCAGCAAACCCATGGGAGTCCTATAAAAAATGGCAGCCGGAGACACATTCTTCAATTTTATTTTTAATTGAAGAGAGGGGGACACACTGCCCCTTGCCTGAGCCAATGAAGGCCTGGGGTAGCTCCCTCCTGGGGTCAAAAAGACAAATGAGGGGAAGGGGGTTCCGCACCCATGACTCTAATGGCCCCAGGGACCCTATCCCATGGGGCCGCTAACATTGTAAATGGGAGGAGGCCATGCACCTCTCCCTGGGCCTTCAATGGCCTCAATGACCTCATAACCCAAGGGTGGCTCACATGCGGTGTCTGGCGCAGGCAGCTAGTGGGAACATTTTTTAATGCAAAGTCTGCTCCCAGTTGACAGGACCTTTATAAATGCTCCAGCCAGCTCTGAGCACACTTTTGATCTACTTTCCTGCCAGTACAGCTGAAGGCAGGGAAATAGATCAAGATATTGATCTTGCCCAGAGGGAGCAGTATAAATAGCTGCTCCTCCGGGTTGGGACAATGCTGGCACCTGCACATGCAGGGTGCCGGTTAGGGCTGCGAGGACCTGGGGCTCCTTTTGCGGCCCCCAATGAGTGTATGGTGGTTTACCTGGGTGGCCATAAAGGAACCCACCCATATTAAAGGCAGGCCACAGTGGATGGGGTCCCCAGGGCCAGTAAAGGCTTGGGCAGGTGGCATGTGCACCCCCTCCACTTTTCTGCAGGTATTGGCACTAGGGGTGGGCTTCTTGGGTCCCATATTGGCTCAGGGACAGTGGCCCCACAGCCCACTCCCCTTTAAAAAATAAAAGACCCAGGGGGATGGAGTCCCCAGGGCCTAATATGGATCAGGAGAGAAGCCACACAGTCCCCCTACCCTTTTAAATATTTAAACAGCCAGACGGAACCCCATGGCTATAATGGGCTCGGAGGGGGGCTGTGCTACTCCCCTTTTTAATGTATATATATATATATTTTTTTTCTTATTTTTTTTCACTGAAATAACCATAGGTTTCACACACGTTATAGTTCGGAATTAGCATTTTAAAAACCTTGCAAATTCACTGAAAAAACCATAGGTTTAACACATGTTATAGTTAGCTGGAGATTTCACTCATACAAAACCTTTGAAATTCCCCCGTTATAGTTAGTTCAGCAACTATAACTCGCGCGACTGCAATGCACTGCTGATGACATCACATATTACATCACTCATGACATGGTCAGTGACATCACTCATGACATCACTCATGACATCTCAAATAACATCACTGATGACATCACTGATGACATCATCCTGTGAATGTGTGTCTTTCTGAAAAATAAATATGTTTTATATATGTATATCTAAAGGTCAATGTAAGAATAAATGTGTAAATAAGTGTCTAAATGGATGTTTTTTTTCTAAAATTGATTGGTTAACTGACTTATTATGTGTATCTTAGTGAATACATATATTAGCGAGTAATGTTTAAATATTTAAATATCTGTATCTGTGTCTCACTTTGTGTATAAGTGGCTGCATGGGTTGGTGAGTAGCTACATGAGTGTGTATATGGGTTATAAGTTGTTTTTTTTAAGTATCAGTATGAGTGCCTGTATGGTTCGGTGGGGGATATTACTTAGAGCACAGATGCATGAGTGAGTGACTCACTGTTTTTATGTGTTTTGAAGACAGCATGTGTGCAAGACTGTATGGGTAGATGATTGTATGTATGGGTGGGTTAGTGAGTGAATGATTGTCTCAATAGTGTATTCATGAGTAACTACATATGTTTTAAACTAGTATATGTGAGTATTGATGTATATTATGGAGTATATGTGAGAGTGAGAGTTTGGAAGAGTACCTGTATAAATAAGTATCTGTTTTTATAATTGATTATTTAAGAGAGTAAATATGTGTACATTTCTGTAGAAGTAAGTGTAGTGGTGTGTATACAGCAGTATAATCAAGTAAATGGAGTTTATTTGCATGTGTGAATATGTGTGTGAGTAACTATATGGATGAGTATTAGTGTGTAACAGGATGTATAGGTGTATGAGTACATATGATGAGTGAGTACATGTATGAGTGACTATATAGAACTGTTGTTGAATGTGTGTATGTGTATGTAGATGTTGGAATTACCTAATAGGTTGTTGTAATTGGTATTGGTATCTCCATTTTTTTTAAATTGTAGCTCCCATTTTTGAATGTGTGTATCAAAGGTTATATTAGGGTGAGAGGATGTCTGCCACTCTTTCAGAAGGATGATGTCATCAGTGATGTCATTTTGGATGTCATCAGTGATGTCATGAGTGATGTCACTGACCATGTCATGAGTGATGTAATATGTGACGTAATCAGCAGTGCATTGCGGTCGCGCGAGTTATAGTTAGCTGAACTAACTATAACGGAGGAATTTCAAAGGTTTTGTATGAGTGAAATGTCCAGCTAACTATAACATGTGTTAAACCTATGTTTTTTTCAGTGAATTTGCAAGGTTTTTAAAATGCTAATTCCTAACTATAACGTGTGTTAAACCTATGGTTTTTTCAGTGAATTTGCAAGGTTTTTTTAAATGCTAATTCCTAACTCTGACGTGTGTGAAATCTATGTTTTTTTCAGTGAATTTCTAAGGTTTTTGCAATGCTAATTCCTAGCTATAACGTGTGAAATCTATGGTTTTTTCAGTGATTTTATAAAGTTTTTTAAATGCTGATTCCTAACTATAACGTGTGTGAAACCTATGTTTTTTTCAGTGAATTTTCAAGGTTTTTAAAATGTTAATTTCTGTATCAATTTTTATATTTTTTATATATTTATTTTTCCACAAACTGCCTTTTTATATCGTAATACATTGACTGTATCCTGTAATATGCAACGGCACAGCTAGTTTTTATGATTTGGATAAAGTTGAACAGTATAGTCTACATCTTCAATCAACATATAAACACTCAAATTTGTTATTTAACTTTTTTTCCAACGTGCGCGCACCTCACGATTTTAAAATAAAAAAAAGGGGTTTTTTGCCCTTCGGGGTCCTGCAGGGACCCCTTGAGAAAGCCTAGGGGGTCAGGGAGTCTCTACCCTGCCCCCTTTTCACGTTCTCCACTTTTGTTTTTGACTCACTTCTGCCTCAAGGGTGCATGCAACGTGCGCGCACCTCGCGATTTTTTTTCAAAAAAAAATAATGTTTTTTTAGGCCTTCAGGGTCCTTCAGGGACCCCCTGAGAAGGCCTAGGGGTCAGGGAGTCTTTACCCTGCCCCCTTTTCACGTTCTCCACTTTTGTTTTGGGCTCTCTTCTGCGTCCGGGGTGCGTGCAACGTGCGCGCACCCCGCGATTTTTTAAAAAATATATTTTTTTTTTGGGCCTTCAGGGTCCTTCAGGGACCCCCTGAGAAGACCTAGGGGGTCAGGGAGTCTCTATCCTGCCCCCTTTTCATGTTCTCCACTTTTGTTATGGGCTCTCTTCTGCCTCGGAGTGACAAAATGGCGGCCAACACTTTCTGGTTTCCACCGATTAGTATATTGACAGACATTTAACAGCAAATCAGAATTCCGCTCACGCACACCCGATTCGCGCACCGGGTGCGCGCACGGTGCGCTTATAGATATATATATTTTTTTCTTTTGATTTTCTCAGAAACTACTGGAAGGATTTACACCATTTCAGCAAAAGCGTGATCTGCGAATCAGACTCCACCATTTTGCCAAATTTGTTGTAATTCCGTTCAGCCGTTCGGGCTGTAGCCGTGTCTAATCGTCCTATGGAAAATAACATGGGAAAAAAACGTTTTGGGGCCCCCCTTTTTTCTCAGCCCCCACTTGACGAATACCCCCAAAACTTTCTTTCAGGGAAGGAGCGGAGCGGAGCGGGCCATCTTCTTTGAGAAATTTGTGAGGATTCATCAACCGGCGCCAAAGTTATTCTCAATAGAATGTTGCGGATTTCCTATGGAAAATAGGTCCTAACTATAACTACCTACTGGCGACCGCCAGTAGGTAATATATATATATATATATATATATATATATATATATATATATATATATATATATATATATATATATATATCTATCTATCTATATATATATATATATATATTACCTACTGGCGGTCGCCAGTAGGTATATATAGTTAGGATTTTTTCTCTATGGGATTTTTGAAAATTCTATGTCTAATAACTTTGGCGTTTGTGGACGGAATTGGCTGAAATTTTCAGGAAAATGGCACATTTTGTTTCTGAGCAGCCCTTAAAAATTTGGGGGGGGTTTGTCAAGGGGGGGCCGAGAAAAAAGGGGGTCCCAAAACGTGTTTTTAACATTGAGTTTTCCATAGGGCGGTTGGCCTCACTTTTAGCCCGAACGGCTGAATGGATTTGCACGAAACTTGGCAAAATTGTAGGGACTGGTAGCCCGATGTGCCTTTTGTAGGTCTCAATATATGTGCTCCAGTGGATTTTGAGAAATTAACGTTTAAAAAAAGATATATATCTGTAACAGCGGACCTGGCAGCGTCCCAGGACGCGTACTTTTCGCGCAACGGAGCTTTGTGAAGCGAAGCTGATTGGTTCTCCGGCATCTGTCAACATTCCAAAAAGTCCGTAGCGGCCGCCATCTTGTCTCTCGGTAGGATCGAGAGACAAGAGGAGGTCAAAACAAAGGGGGAAATAACTATAAGGGGGCATAGTAGATCCTCGCTGACCCCCTAGGTTTGATGTGGAGGTTTTAAAAGGGCCCCGCGGGGCAAAAAAAAAACAAGATAATAATAATCGAACGGCTGAATGGATTTGCACGAAACTTGGCAAAATATTAGGGACTGGTAGCCCGATGTGCCTTTGCTAGGTCTCAATATATGTGCTCCAGTGGATTTTGAGAAATTAACGTTCAAAAAAAGATATATATCTGTAACAGCGCTCCGCTTCGCGTACTTTTCGCGTTACGGAGCTTTGCGAAGCTGATTGGTTCTCCGGCGTCTGTCAACATTCCAAACAGTCCGTAGCGGCCGCCATCTTGTCTCTCGGTAGGATTGAGAGACAAGAGGAGGCCAAAGCGAAGGGGGAAATGACCATAAGGGGGCATAGTAGATCCTTCCTGACCTCTTAGGTTTGATGTACCATTTTGCCAAGTTTGGTGTAATTCCGTTCAGCCATTCAGGCTGTAGACGTATGTAAATGTCCTATGGAAAATTGCATGGGGAAAACACATTTGAAAGTGTTGAAATTTAGAACCAATTAAAATGTTACTTTGGTTTTGTATTTGTGTGTGATGAAAGTTAATTGGTTATGTATATATGTCAAATGAGAGGAAACCACAGCCATTTTGTGATACTACTGTCTGAGGTACATTTGTGAGGAATTTTTGGTGGTGAATTTCTGGTGTTTGATTTACACAGTACTAACACTTCTGCTACTTTTAAAAAGGTGAGTTGTTAATTTGTAAGGGGAACTATGTTGTACACTTGAAGATAATTTGAAAAATGTTTTCTGTTATTTATTTGCAGTCCTTCTGTTATACTAAATACTTGATAAAGTTAGTTTTATATTATGTATTACTAAAAACGATAAATGAAAGTGATTATTTTTTTCTGCAATTTACAGCAAGCAATTTCAAAATAAAATGGCTCACAATGAAGAGACCGTGGCAATTTCTTTTGAATTGTCCACTACATTGATTGAAATTGAGAGCACCAATAATGAAATATTGTCACAAGGAGGACATGACTTGTATGATTCCATTAGATTGATTGAAATGGACAGCACCAAGAATGAAATATTGTCACAAGGAGATGACTTGAATGATTCCACTACATTGATTGAAATTGAGAGCACCAATAATGAAATATTGTCACAAGGAGGAGATGACTTGTATGATTCCATTAGATTGATTGAAATGGACAGCACCAATAATGAAATATTGTCACAAGGAGGAGATGACTTGAATGATTCCACTACATTGATTGAAATTGAGAGCACCAATAATAAAATATTGTCACGAGGAGATGACTTGAATGATTCCACTACATTGATTGAAATTGACAGCACCAATAATGAAATATTGTCACAAGGAGGAGATGACTTGAATGATTTTTTTGATCAATCTCTTGATGGCGAATTTATCGAGTGTTTGGAGACCATAGAGTTACAAGAATCATCATTGGAGACTTTTAATGAGGACATTGCTGATGAGGACATGTTACTAGTTCTTTCAAATTTAGAAAATTCTGAAGAATAAATTTATATTTAGAAATCAAAAATTGTTTGAGACATTATTCATTTTTATTTTTAATTTATGAGGTTGTAGCGAAGTGATTGTAGTATAAAATGAGACTTATAGTGTTACATGGTAAGTTTACTCATATTTACTTCCCTTCTGCCACTATATTATCTCCAATGTGTATTTGACATCTCTTCTTCATCTCCGGCCTCCTTTCTCTCACTGTGTGTCTCCGATGCATCTTATCGCTGCTATTTTGTGTAATTACAGAAGAGAGTAAAATAAAATAGTTCGGAACGTGAAAAGGGGGCAAAGTAGAGTACTCCTCACCCCCTAGGCCTTTTTAGGCGGTCCCAAAAGGATCAGTTTCTGCTTTCCTGAGAGATTATGGTATGAGTTCCATATACCACAATAACTTGCATTACAACATGCAAGATATCTATCTCCTATTACCAACTTTTGGAGATATTCGCGCTAAGCGCGAATATCTCCAAAAAGTAACACCTGCCCTGAGCAGTTCTTAGCCATGTTATCCAATGGGAGGTGGATAACATGGCTAAGAGCATTAGCTCGGTAATGCATGAATATCGCTGAGTTTTTAGCGATATTCATGCATTGCGGCCGTTTATTATCGCATTTGCGATAAACCTTGATAATAGCAAGGTTTATCTTCGATAATTTCTGACGATGCTTAGTGGTAAAAAATTGGTTGGTAAGCATCGTTAGCGATAAATATCGCTTAACTTTGGTAATATGCCCCAACGTCTGTTAACGTTCGATTCGAAGGAAATGAGGAAGTGTTGAAAAACATTGTCTGCGCCATCTTGCCTTTTTTGAAATGCCACACTTTTGTCGTGCACGGCAGCCATTTTAGATGTCTTGACCAGACCCACTCTCTGCACGCTGTCGATTCGTAGCATGGCTCCTCACCCACGCAAGCATCTTCCCTAGGCACTGGTCACCACCGCTCTCTGTCTTATGCATGGGCAATAAACCTCCCCCCATCTGCGCTGCTCTTCCCTGAGAATCACACTCTGTGCCCGCCCGACACCTCCCTTTCGCCCTATTCACTACCGCACCCTCTGACACTCCTCTTTCTCTGTGTCCGATTGTCCAGGCTATCAGCTAGCCCTGCAGATGTAGTTTATGGCCCCAGCTGTAAAGAATCACCCCTCTTCAAAGGAGTTATAGTAGATCAAGGCCCACACCCGATGAGATCCGTCACACCACACGTGTTCCTACTATCTGAAAACCATCCTGTATTGTGATTGGGGAGGGGACCGAGCCTGAAGCGGAAGATTCCAGGAATGACTCTTTGTACATCAAAGTTTTTACAATTATGTGTCACATTAAAAATATATAGCACTCCAACAAAGTAGTAGGAATATAAAACTTTAATAACATATAAATATATACAAGAAAACAAAAACAGTAAAAACATTTAAACAACGAAGAGACCGTGGCAATTTCTTTTGAATTATCCAATAGATTTATTGAAATTGACAGCACCAATAATGAAATATTCTTGTCAGTAGCGGTCTGTTGTGCGAATAGTTCCAAGGCAGCAGAACGCGCTGAAATCTAGATGGCACGAAAGTGATGTCTAGTAAGTTGCCGCCCAGCAAAAAACGGCGTGGGGCGCCGCGGGGGTGAGTGAGTCCAGTAGGCACCACAGCTATTCTTACCGGCATTGCAGAATTACTGCTGGGGACAATGCCTGTGCTGTAGCAGGGTCACAGCAGAAACAAAAAGGATTCTGTTGAAGATGTTGTTGGTTTTCAATTTGAAAACAGTTCTGGTGTCAACTGCTATGCTAATGTAGTGGTTAATGTTTTGTTTTCTCTAGAAAATGTAAAAGAGGGGGAGGCAGTCCAAAGTTCCGTTAAAAGGGCAAAGGAAAGGATCGGTGGCTTGAACTATCAGTCAAAAAGGGGAGGGGGTGCAATAATTTTTCCTACCGGGTCACACTGTGCTTTCACCGGAAGTGAGGTCTGCAGGATTCTAGTAATTCAAAGTGAGGCTGGCGCCAGCATGGGAGCGCCGACGTCCCGCGGATACAGTTTCGTCACTCCACGGGCGATCATGGCAGTCATTCCCCATCGGGGGTCGGAGACTCCCGCGGCTCCTCTAGAATCTTCAAGGTCGTGGAGGACTACGGTGGTGGAGTCAACCAGTGACCGGGCCATTTCTTTATGCTGGGCCCGCTCTTGCCAGGTCGACCGCCATTTTGAGAGTTCGGCAGCTACCGGCGATCGCGGGGTCACATGAGCGGACGGGCTCCACCCTGCCGGGCGAGACGTTGCAGCATGGCCACAGTGGAAGAACCCTTTTCCGGGCGCCTGGAGCGCTGAGGGTGCAGCTGGGAAGCCTCCACCTGGGGAGGCGGGAGAGGCCTGTTCGCACCGTCTCTCCCTCCCAGTGCACCCCACGGCGTCTCGCTTGAGATTTGTTATGGCCGGACCAGGCGATGAGGACGAGGGGGGGTGGGTCGGAGGCATGTGCAAGACATCCCCCCCCAGTGTTGTCGCAGCCATTATAAAAGAAAGAAGTGTCCCGTCCGTCTTCGGGCCGGGCTTCCGGTGGATGTCGGCCGGACGCCCCTGGCTCTGGCCCCATGAACGGGTTTCTTGGTTTATCGGCTGCAGCCGGATCCCGTCGGCCTCGGCCCCCCGACCGTTGGTGGTCGGACCGGAAGAGCATGTGGCGGGACTACCTGCAACTCTCAAGGGCCACCGCGGCCGGACTGGGAGAGAGAGGGGAGGGTCGAGGAGACATTCCCCCCCCCTGCAACTGTTCAGCATTGTAAAGGCAATCCCCTGGCCGGGTCCCGCTGGCCTCGGCCTCTCCTCCGGCTACACCCTACGTTAGGATCTCCTGGCCGAGGCGTGGCAGCAGGACCTGCCTTATATGGGCTGCTCCCGGCTGGGCGTAGCCGGAACCCTGCCCCACCTTGGAAGTTTCCAGAGTGGGGGTGGATGTTCTACTGACTTGCATTTTCCCTAGTCTATCGATTTTTTTGGCGTGGCAGGCGGTGGGACAGCGAGGGGTGATTTGGTTTCTCTTACTGTTTTTCTGGTCTCTCACCACTGGCATATTTTAACGTTTTCTTGTTTCTAGGACATTAATAGGTTTTATCATTACGTTATGTTATCGTTTCTTTGTTCGTTGTTTAATAAAAGTTCATGTTCATCAGTGGCCTACTGATTTTCGTTTTCCTATTTTTTTCTTTCCAGGTTGTTTCATGGTAAAGTTTCTGTTAACAGGATACAGTGATCACTTCGTTATTATTGCATATGTCCTTTTCACTAGGGGTGCTCTCTGGTCGGGCCAGATGACGTATCTCTAGTAAATGGTCCGGGTGAAAAAGGTGCATCAATCAGTGGGGAGTAGATAGGCATGACAGATTACAACGGGGGAGAACGGTCCGCATTACGTACCCTTTCACTACTTGCAAAGATTTTCCTACGTTTATTTGCAAACAGGGAATACCTCCAAAAAGAACTAATTCCCAAACAGTCAATGTTCGAACAATCAATCAATCAATGAGGAATGAAATAGGTACGACGTGTTAAAGGCTTGCGTTACCTACCCTTCACTATCCGCAAAGGGAGAGAGAATATTCCTATTCTTCCTCGTTTGCAGGTAGAGAAGATCCTTAAGAGAATTAACTTCGAACAATTCAATGCTCGATTGAAACAATCAACAAGGGGTACTGTGAACACAAATGAACGCCGCTTATATACATACGCATTGCTATTTTCAACAGGTTGTTCCTAATGTTTCTATTTTAGCGAGGTCAAAAAGAGATCCCATTAGTGGCCTACTGATTTTGCTCGATTCCTTTTGTTTTTTACACGATTTTTCGCTATCTGCAAAGACTAAACAGAGTATTGCGACTCTGTGCTTGTTTGTAAATAGAGAATGAACCAAAGAGAACAATCAATCAAATGGAGAGAGAAGCAGGCACGACGGATTACAAAGGGGGCAAAGGGCTGCGTTAACTACCCTTCACTATCTGCAAAGAGAGAGTACTCCTAATAGAAATGAGGGGTGGGGGGCAGCATTCAAAGCAGATCAGTGTGCATAAACACGAAAATGTTTTTACTTACCACGTACTTGACATTCGACAGCTTATGATATTTGCTATTAAAAAACCATTGAAATTCACTGAAAAAACCATAGGTTATAGACCATATATAGTTAGGAATTAGCATTTACAAAACCTTGAAAATTCACTGAAAAAACCATAGGTTATAGACCATATATAGTTAGGAATTAGCATTTACAAAACCTTGAAAATTCACTGAAAAAAACATAGGTTATAGACCATATATAGTTAGGAATTAGCATTTAAAAAACCTTATTTTACTCACACAAAACCAATGAAATTCCATATATAGTTAGTTGCACTAACTATATATCGCGCACCCGCAATCCACTGCTGATGATGTCACATATTACATCATTCATGACATGGTCAGTGACATCACTGATGACATCACTGATGACATCTCAAATGACATCACTGATGACATCACTGATGACATCTCATTTGACATCAATGACCACATCACTGATGATATCATTCATGTGACAATACAATGCATCTCCTCACACTTTAATATAACCTCTGTTACACCCAGTGTTAAATACAGAGTATAATTTTTGAAACCATTGACACACCAATACTAGTTACTACATACGCACTCAGTGATTCCTATGTTTACACACACATTCACTCATTTACCCATACAATCATTCATACATACAATCACTCATCTTTACAACACTATCATATGCACTCATACACCTATACAGACTCTCACACTCTGTCACTCATCCATGGAGTTACTCACACACCTAGTCAGTCCTGTAAAGAATCAATCACACTTCCATTTTCTAATCTATACAGTTAAACATAGAGCACCTTACATTTTGAAACATATACTAACACATAATTACTCTCTTATACAATCATTGATACAAGTACACATTGATCTGCACAGAGTCACACACCTCCCAGCCAGCCACACACACACTCAGTCTCCCATACAAATACTTGGGCAATCAATCAATAACCCATATAGTTACTCATATAGCTACTGATCAACACATGCAGCAGTTTACAGAACAACAGACATAATGATGCACAAATTAAGACAGTTTAGTCACTAACCCATGCACTCAGTGAGACACATTTAATCACTCACTCATACAGTCAGTCACGCACCTACTAAATCCTTCATCCAGACACTTCTACATCTACTCATTCTTCAATATGTAAAACATATTTAAACTTTACAGAAACACACAGTCACTGGATGATGTCATCAGTGATGTCATTTGAGATGTCATCAGTGATGTCATCAGTGATGTCACTGACCATGTCATGAATGATGTAATATGTGACATCATCAGCAGTGGATTGCGGGTGCGCAATATATAGTTAGTGCAACTAACTATATATGGAATTTCATTGGTTTTGTGTGAGTAAAATAAGGTTTTTTAAATGCTAATTCCTAACTATATATGGTCTATAACCTATGTTTTTTTCAGTGAATTTTCAAGGTTTTGTAAATGCTAATTCCTAACTATATATGGTCTATAACCTATGGTTTTTTCAGTGAATTTTCAAGGTTTTGTAAATGCTAATTCCTAACTATATATGGTCTATAACCTATGGTTTTTTCAGTGAATATATATATATATATATATATATATATATATATATATATATATAAAACCCAATCCTGTGTTCAAATCTTTCAAAAAGCAGGCACCGACTCCGTGGGATTCGTAATCAAGGGTCTTTATTAGCAAGAAAGACGACCAGACGCTTTTCGGTGGACAAGTCCGCCTTGCTCACTACATGGAATTAGTTCCCCCTTCTGAAAAAGCGCCAGGGGGCTGAGTTGCAGAGAAGTGACACATTTGTAATGTTGAGGTAATGCTATTGACTACAGTTGCAAGTACTTTCCCCCGTAATATTCTGGTGCACATTCTCCAGACAGGGAACCTCAGTGCCCTGGGGTGGGTTTCCCAGGACACTGTGTAGCATCAAGCCTCAGGGGTTGAAGTCTCAAAGGGTGGATACCATCAGTTGCGTGGAAGCGGGTTTGAAGTAAGTCGGCACTGCCTGTCTGCTGGAGCAAATCCTGTATAGATTGAAGAGGGGAAACAAGAGTAGGTGTCATTCTTTTGCTAGACTTATGCAGTTACAGTTTATATGAGTGAGGTCTTCCAATCCAAGGCTACATAGTTGGCAGAGGTTATCTCCATGTTTCGTCTTCCATGCTGGAAGGTGTGGTAAAATCGGTATTATGCACTTCATTTAGGTACATTTTTGGTTTGGCTGCTACGTAGATGTTTAGTACGTGCCAGCTGCGTTCTCTCTTCGCAAGCGCAGCCTTATCTTCTTCCATTGACAGCGCTTTGACGGATTTAGTGACCGTTTTCTTGAAGCTGGTGCAGATCGCTGGTGACTCCATAGACTATTCAGGCATAGTTGACGTAGGGAGTCTCTAAGGTATGCTTCGGCCAGTGAGTTCCCTCCTATTGACAGTTCTGCCCAAAGTTGCGAGTTTAATGTGTTTTGTCCCACCCCGCTGATCTTGTGCTAACATTTTACAAGTGCACCCTTTCTGGCCAGTAAAAGTTTCTGTAGTCCAAACACTAGCTTTATTTGCATGGGGGAGGTGTAGTTTGGAAAATGAAAAAACGTTCTAAACGACCTGATGATTACTTTTTCTACAGTGGTTGCATCTCTTCCTCGCATTGCCTTGCTCCCGTCTGTTACAGCCGGAAGGAGTTTTGCTTGAATAACCTCAAGTAGAGGCACGGGCTTTTCGTTTTAGTTCTTCCATTTGAGAGTTGAAGGAGCCTTTGTGGTCTAGCAGGACTCCCAAATATTTGTATTCCTTTACTGGTTCTAGTCGATGTGTGTCTAGAAGCCAACATTGTTTTTTTCTTTTTGGTGAGGTTTACGGTCATAGTTTTTGTTTTGCCTAAGCTGATCTTCAAAGTATTCTAATAAGAGTATTTTTTAGTTGCGTCAAGTAAGTGTTGGTGTCCTATTGGTGTTCGACTTACTAGGACTAAGTCGTCGGCGTATAGAAGGTTGGAGGTGGTCGTCTTGCGAGCTTATTGTGTGCAAACTGCAGTTGTGTAGCCTTGCTTGTAAATCTGCCATGAAGAGGTTGAATAGCACGAGAGCTATGGCGCACCCTCATTTTAGCCCCTTGGTGGTGGCGTTGCGCTGTGAAAGATGTGATCCAGTCCCCAGTTTGACTTTAACCCAGGAGTCAGTGTGTAATCGGAGAAGAAAAGGAGTTGAGTATCAGAGAAAAATAAAGAACTAGAGAGTGGGGCAAAAAGTGATATGGAAAAAGAGGGTGGTGTGCATAGTAAGAAAGTGATATATAGAGAGAGAAAAAGAAATGCACTTGGAGTGAATTCCTGCAGCTTTTCCAGATTCAAATTAAGTCTCTACCCACAATACAAAACACATCAAGTACGAAGTTGAATGCAATCCCCAAAGACATCGCTTGCAGAGAGTCTTCTGATTAAGAACCAAGAGAGGAAGACCCCAGGTTCCTTGAGGGTGAGCAGACACCTCCAGACTTGAAGGATTCGGATGGTTCTCTGACTCATGGCCTTTTATAACACGGTATATTTAAAGATCTTTGTGTGGGGAGCACAGACTTAGGGATCAACAGGTGACTAACAAATTCAGGAACCCAAATTAATGAAATGTATAAGCCTGAGGATTAGGTTAGGAGACCTGTGGGTGAGTTGCAGTGGAATAATGGTGTGTCTAGTGGCGTGTCCCATAGTATTGGCCAAGGCTACTGACCCCCACAAGTTTAGAAAGCTTAATTTATCAGAGACTTGTCCCAAAATTACTCCGGATACTAAGCAATGTTTCATGAAAAGTCATTATCCACAAATGTGGGCCGCTTTTTCTTTCAGTGCTAGGACCTAATTTTGTTCCCAACCCGACCCTACTGCTCATCTCCCAGAGTCTGAGCTAACTGCCATAGGACGTTGGGGAGCATCCAGTCAGACAACACAATCTATCTGCAACTTTGCTTTCTAGTGCCATGGACTGCTTCTTTAGTCCCACTCCCTGCTTCACGGTGGTCGGTCGGAAAATGCCTTAGAGCAGGCTCCATATGTATTTATTCATTTTCCTACCAACTTTCAAGCCTTGGTTTTGTGTTCTTATTTGTGTTGTCTGCTTTAACAAACAGATAGATTCCCTTAACTGAAAGAATGCTCTCTGTGTCCGATCTAGCTTGCTGTTGGCTGTCGTGCATTGATTGGCCTGTGCCTCTGTCTTTATGGCTTGGCCTTGTGGATTCCTAGCACCTCGGAGGGCCAATCCCGTAATACACAAAGAGAGCATAAAACTAGAGGACAAACACGTCGGGGATTTCACCCAAAGCAAGATTTACCTCAGAGCGCGTCACTCAAGCAGCTGATGAGTTGGGTTTGCACTGTCATGAAATGCCACGTGTTGTTCTAAAATTGCACTGTCAGAAATCATCATAATGCAACGCTAGCAAAATCTGACTTTGTGCTCTTAAAAAAAAAAAAGGCGCAATACTGGACTGCTGATTTTGACGCGGCATTGCCGCAATGTTAGCCAATCAGATTCCTGGCCTTTGGTCTTATGAGCCTACCTTTTCAAGCAAGCATAATGCACAGTGCACATATGCGAGCCGTGTAAGGCGCTCAAATTTCTGCTCTTACTTTGTATGCCAAATGAGTGCAATGTTCAACACAAACACTGAACTACCGGGACTGAATGGCATCTGTGGGCAGCCATTGTCTTCAACCTATAATTAAAATCACTGCCTATTCTTCGGCAATCGCGCTGATTGCATGCTGCAGCGCGGTGCTCGTTTGTAAATAAAACCCGTGAAGAAATGTTTGTGAACAACCTGGTATGTCCTTTAAATAACAAAAAGAACTGCAAACGTGGCCTGGCTGATGATTCAGCTCTGAGTTTTGCTCATGGAGTGTTTTTCAGCACAATGTTCCCATCCTACAGCGCCGTGAACAACGGATTTCACTTTTACCCACATCCAATCCAAGGTATTTGAGTAATCGACCTCATGACGACGACAGGCCGAGCCTCTCTCCTGCTGGGGCCTGCACTTGCCTTCTTCGTTGCAGACCAATAGAAACAGAGAGACTGTAACCCCCTGAGCTCTGGTATCAGCTCCTGATGGATGGACAGACTTTATAAACGGGGATTGGGCTCAAGCAGAGAGCTGGCTCGTGGTGGCTCGCTTCTTCATAAGACGTTTAATAATTTAATAAATATTACAAACTGAACTAACCAGCGCTCCTGTAAGTAGGCCTAATTCCTTCTTTTAAGATGCACTTGTAGGGCAGGGGTTGGGCCGATGACGCCGTACATCATGGTTATTGAGCCTGAAATGTCTGGCTGCTGGCATGCCATCACCTTTGCAAGTGCGGAGAGGTGATTTATGGGCGCAGTCTGTCCTCAGCGATAACCATAAATTACCGAAATTGAACATTTCCCCTATTGGAAAAGATGGCGCGCGTGACTCGTATGATTAGATGAACGCGCCTCCGGATTTACCGTCCGTCGCCCGCGTCTGCTTGTTGGGTAACCTTCAGTGTCATCCCTCTCCCAGTTGTTCACACATGACTGGCAAAGGACGGGCAGGAGCTTGGGGGGCCTGCTTCCCTGGCAGGCCCAGTGGCAACTGCATTAAGGATGTGACAAGCAGAAAAGAACGGACAAAGAGCCAACCTGTGCTAGCAATGCGCGCATTAACCCCTCCCTAGCTGAAGTTTCAGATATTTTTTGCAAAACACAAATCAATCACGATTTTCATTAGTGTCCTCTGATGTATCAGAGAGTTCCATGAGCCAGGGGAATCAATCACTGCTAGCTCAGACAGTTCCAAATAAATTAGCTGGGTGTCAGGATAATTTTATTTTTAACAGGGCTATACATCATTAGGCTCAGCAAGGAAGTAGCACACTTCTAAAGCACCTGATGCATGGAAAAACCAAGTGTATCAGCCAGGTCGCTTATAGAGGCTATGAGACTTGCTGGTCAACTTTATTGTGTGTTAATGTAGCAGTTTTGCCACATACTGTGGCGGGAGAGCATAAGTGTGACGCAGAACAATAAACGACCATTTGCAGATATCATTCACATAAACTCTGATGGTGTCATAATCCTTTCTGCAATACATTCATGCTTTACCTACACTGTGCACCAGGACGCGTGGTTTGTTTGTGGCCCCCATCAACAGCATTAGACCTGCTTAACTGCCTCATTCGCCCACCCATTCTTAATTGATCACCGGGGTGAAGTACAGTGGCAGTCTGCCAATATAAAGCGATGAACCAGAGCAGCAGGTGTGTACCTTCCACAGTGCGGGGGCCTTTCCTCTTCTACAGCCATCCATAGTAAAGCACATGCTGGAGGGGGCTAAGCGGGGTTTTCATTGGCTCCCTCTCTTTGACCGCATGCACTGCTTACATTGAGCGAGCAACTAGAAACCATAACATTCTGTTCTGAAGAATCCCTCCTGCACACACGAGTGCAGGCCCTGAGCATGCGCAGTGCGCCGAAAGTGATGTTAGAACAGAACGGAGTGGATGGTACATTATGTAGTTCACATCAATCAGTGCCTTAAATGGGCTTTCACTTCAAAGTGCCGATCTATTTATGGATTCCCAATAGCATTAACAAGCATAAAGCAGCCTTGAAATCTCTGTTCGACGGAGGCCGGGAGGGACATACCCAAGGACAGTACTGTAAATTGCATTCCAGTCCAAAAGGTCGGTTACACGTTGTCACCTTTGCGGCAGGGTGATTGGCATTAAATGCCAGAAGAATGCACAGTCTTATTAAAAATTTGACCAGCATGAACGTGCTTTACCGACACAAAAAGAAATAAATGAATACCTGTACATGCATTTGTGGCCTTGTAGAATGCCACACGGAAACACATTGAAGGCTGTGCGTGGTTGAGAGCACTGCTTTTTGCTTTTGTTTTTCATTAAACAAATGCACATTTTCTGGAGAACGGTTTTGAATGTTAGCCAAATTGCAGCACCAAAGTCAACGTTCCACAAACTAATAATACTAGGATGATAATTTTTCACTTTTCATTAAAACTTTCTTTTGAAAACCTACTACAAACAAGCAATGGCAATGAGTTAGCTGTAGACCCTTTGGCTTTGCCAATGCTGGTTTTATTTGTGGCTGTGTTTTTTGTAGGAAGGTATGAATTATGTTAAAGCACACATTGCACCAGTCGTCCCTGTCACCGCATACTGCGTATTTAGCAGATGTGCACATTTTCGAAGAGAAAAATGCCCTCACTCACTGCCAGGCGAGTCAGTGGCTGAAGGGAACCGACCCTCTGTGCCATGCTCTGTGCTGTGGCTGAGAGAAGCTAAATGTGAATCTGTGAAGAGCGTTACAAAACCCCTCTGAGTAAGTATGTGTAATGTCGACATCAAAATATGTCCATGATACCAACCTCCAGTCGAGGTTTGTGCACTCCCTGCAAGCTCAAGAAGCATCGGGGAGAGTCAGTGGTTTCTTTGAGGAACGCTAGCTACTGTCTGTGGCCCCTACAGAGAGAGTGAAGCATTAAAGAAGCCTCACTTTAATACTTGCATTCTACGTGTTGTGCATGTAAAGATGGCGGCATTGTGCTTCATGGGTGGGCTGCGAGTGTACTTAGACCTGATAGTTTCCTCCCCTGTTGGTGGCTCTGATGTTCCAGGTCTGACTCTCTTGTTGGAGCTGGTACCACACCATTGCATGGTGCAAAGGACTTTCAGTTTAGCAGCTATAGCCTCACAAGCCCTGTGCTTGGATATTATTTCTGACATGATCAAATGAAGGATGCCTTTAATCCCATCCTCACTATGGCAAGTGTGGAGCAGAAAGAAAACTGTATAAATAACCTGTGAATTCAGGAGATTGGAATGGGAAGTCAGACAGGGCGTCATATTGAGCAGGTGGTGAGGCTTCTGAAAAGTGGGATTACTAAGGAGTCTAGTGGGGAAGGACCCAGCTCTTGCAAGACAAATTGGGGAGGGAGTAACTCTCTTCCTGATTTTGTATTTTTTTTTACCATTGTATGAGTGGGTGAATCGAGATGCTTGTTCAGAGAGGCAACGGTGGCTTAAAGAAGTAGAGGGAGGCAGTCTCCTCAGATTTAATAAGTCAATTACATAAGTTGAGGGCTAAATCGTGCAAATTGAGACGAGGTGGGTTTTGCTTGTGTGATGGCTTGTTGACAGGATTTTCTTCTCCTTTTGAAGGCGAAGAACAGCTCTTGTGTGCAAAGTTTTCACCAGGATTCTCGAAGATTACAGATGTTTCTGGTCGTTGTTAGATTTTATCCAAACACAATTGTGTTTAATCAATAGCCGTTAGTGAGGTTTTCGTAAGATTGAGCCCAGTTTCATTAAATGAGTTCTTAAATTGGAAAGATTTGATAGGTTCCTTCCTAGGAATAATGGGGGGACAGCTGCCACTTGAATTTGGGCTTATTGTATATGCCGGACTTAAAGGGCTCCAGAAAACTGGCCAATGGCAAGTTTCACTTGACTTTCTTCTACCACTCACATTGTGTCCTGTTAATGAGCAGTGTGATATACTGGCCTTAATTGTAGTGCATGTTTTTGTTTTTGTGTTGCCTGTGATGGGGATTCTTGACACAGGCACATGTTCAAAGTTTTTTTTTTTAAATCGCATTCGTTTGTGACTGGAGTCCTTTCTTAGCAATGGTGTGTGTGTATAATGATGAAGCAGCAGTTTGCTTATTTGTTTCCTTTAGACTTACAGTGGAATGTTTGTAGGGCAGGTGCTCTTGTATGTTTTTTTAGGTTCATGAATATATTAATGCCTAAGCGTGGGAGAGGCAGTGGAGATACAGGCTGGGGCGTCAGGTTTAATGTTTCCTTTCGTTTATGAATAAACTCCAATCTATGAGGATCACCTGCTGCAAGCTCTTTTTGTTTTTTAATTAAACTTGTGAGTTTCTGCCGCCTTTGAGCACTACTTTGCATTTCGAAAGGCAGGGCGCAGGACCTATTCCTACATTTGAAACTAGGAGGAGAAGTAGTGTGACGCTCAGAAGATGTGGCATGTTTGCCACCCCCTTCTCTGAAGGTTTTCCCATTTCCTTTTATGTGTTATGCCAATCAGAGGCTTTAATCCCTGTTTGTTCTTTGTTGACATTTTTAGCAAAAGTAGTTGCCATCAACTTCAGGATTTTCGACAGCATGGCATAGTTGTCACCCCACATTCGAATTAATTCCGTCAATTCTCCATACACTGAACTTTTGTCAGTATCCGTTATTTTAAGGAGCAGCAGGGTGTCTCCTATTCTGTGGGATCCCTAGGAGCCAGATAAAAAAAACATTTTGTTATAGAGGTGATGTGTTAAGTTGTTTTTTGTGCTGCTGTCTTTTTTTTGCTCTATTATTGCATTGTGATGTTATGTTGTATTGTGGTTATTGTGCCGCGTTTGTTTTTTTTGCTGTATTATTGCATTGTGATGTTATGTTGTATTGTGGTTATTGTGCCGCCTTTGTTTTTTCAGTGTTTTGTATGTTGTGCCCTGCTTTGATTTAATTGTGCTGTATTGCATTGTGTAATGTTATTGTGTTCTATTGTTTACCTAAAAAAAATACAACAAATGCTGATACATTTCCAACCAAAAGCAGCAAATGCTTCCAAGTTCCTTTGACAAACAGCCACTCCCCACTGCCTAAAGTGGTAAAATAGCGCTGCTCCAGTTCTCAACTATTTAAGACACCACTCAACACAAAACTGAGGCAAAGTCAGTGACTTAAATAAGCTCTTTTAGAACTTACGTTATATGATACACTCTCTGGTGCCATCTTTATGAGGGTAAGCACATATTTTACTACCCGTACATAGTGGTAATAATGCTCAGGAAAAAGTGTTGTTTGGACAAGCTAAAAACCCAATATGTTCATTGCAATGCCAACTACTCTCCTTTAGCGCCTACAGTTTCGTGAAACAAATTAGTGAAAAACTGGGACTTACTTTAGGTGTGCCTGGTGTTGTGGCAACTGGAAGTGGGAATGGTGGGACTGGGCTAATTGGTATTGACCAAGGTGGGGAGAACAGACGTTATTTGGGGGTTTGGCAAATGAGGTTCTGAAGTAGGGCAAGTGATAGTTAATGAGACCAACTGAGACTTTAATAGAGTATGAGAACTATTGTTTATGGTTCTGGAAGCTGCTGTAAACGAAAAGGAGAGGCGGAGAGACTTTATCACAGTCTTAATGTCAATTTCCTTTAGTGGAATAGAAACCCAAACTATGAAAGATAAGAACGAAATGTGACACCAATGTTTGGTTTGCAAATTGCGACATTTTAACTGGTCAATAGTGTGATGAGCATCGGATTCCATGTGTAGCTAAGCAAAGTTTGCAAGTGCTGCTGCACCTACTCCGCTCTGAGGGAAGCAGTAACTCCCAAGGGGCTGAGGGTGAGGGAAATAAGTGACAAAGAGATAAGGAGAATGACAGATACGTGATATCAGTGTGCAGGACTTATAGATGTTGCTTTGTACCCCAATTTCCTTATGTTCAAGCTAGCTTGTACTTCATACAAGATTGTCACAGGTTCATACTTACCCTCCCTTTCTGTGGTTGACTACATGGAAGACATGTATCAAGTACTAGTTGCAAAAACAAATGTTTTTCTCAAATATTGAGTTACAAAAATTGATACATTTTTTCAGATGTATTTCATTTCAAATCATCATGCATCGTAAACAAATACAGATACAGTTTCTCAAAATTATGCATTAACCCCTTCCGTGCGGGGGTAATTTCCCGGCTGTGCTGGGGGGCGCGCGCAGCGCCCCGTTGCTCATGACGAGCTCAGCTCGTCATGAGGCACGGCGCTCCTGTGCTCATGACGAGCTCAGCTCATCACGGCCACACCCGTTCCCGTGGAACGCTCAGCACAGCAGGGGAATTATCCCCGCGTGTGAGCGTTCCACGGCTCATGACGAGCTGAGCTCGTCAGGAGCACCGGAGCGCCGTGCCTCATGACGAGCTCAGCTCGTCATGAGCATGGAAGAGGTTGACACTTTTTATTCTGTTCACATCACAGAAGTTTAATACTTCGATAATTAATTTAGGAATATTCTGTACATCCATCCCCAATGCATTTTGGGACATGTGTTCCTTCATCAGAGGCCCAAATCCTGCACTGTAGTGGTGGCAATCAACGCAATCTGGGGGTAAATAGGAAACATCCCGATCCAATTGAATATAACTAAAATAGCGTTTATGTCTGAATAATGTCTTCATCAAAGAATACGGGGCCTCAATGCGGTTGGTACCAGACTCACCTACCAAACATTGCGGCTACTTGGAAGAACCACACTTCACAGAACTTGTTTCTAGGATCTCCACTTATGTGCATAGTAGTTAAGCTGAGAACAAATAGATAAAAAGAACAAGGCATGTGCATGAGTGCGTGTGCGCAGGTGAACTATAAGTAGATGACTGTGTGTAAATAACCTTAATGCTGCTGCACCTGGAGCTCATCTTCATGTCAACATGATGAACTTTGAACAAGGGCTAGTGACAAGCCCTGGGCAAAATCTAAATAGGGCGGACGTAATTTTGGGAACTTTGCATTATGCTTGCTACATGAAATTCCTGAAATCACACCATTTTGCATAATAATGCCATATTAGTAGCAAAAGTCTAATGCAGGAACGACACCAACGACTAGAACACAAGCAGCTGTCGTTTGTAGCAGTTTAATTTGTTGCACTATTTTTTCCACACAGAATGCACACTCACGTAAAAAAAATTGACACAAGCATGCATTTTATGCCAAAATGTTGCCCTTAATGGCGGTTTTGCATTTAGCAGAATTATGCAAAAATGTATATAGTTTTCTGTATATTTTAAGTTATTTTGCGACTTTTGCACCTCTGCTAGTAGCCTTGCATGTACATGTAATTGCTGGGCAAAAAGCACTGTAATTCATTGCGATGGGTCAGCACCTTCACTGAAGACAAAAAAGAATCTTGACACTTCAAACGCACACTAATTGAGGGTTGGCTGATGTGCACTTAGGTCTCACACCCCAGCTTCTGAGACAGCAGGCTATAAATACAGATATGTTGCATCATTAATGAACAAATAGGAATGAACCATGTCAGAATGAGGTAGGTGCTGTAGCACTGAAAATATATTCTGTTGACATGTATGTCCCACTACTAATATGGCACACACAACTTTGATGCCTACAAGTGATTTAATGAGGTAACCTGAATAATCACAACATTCATTATCATACCTGTCAACCACTGCGCCGCGGCAGACATTTTACCGGGGTGCGGCCGAATCCGTTGCATGCGCAGATCGGATGGCCCTCGGGCATCCCACGCCCACCGTGATGGCGGACGGCCGGGGGCCATCCGACGCATCGAAAAGGATAACTCAAAAATGCGGGTGATATCAGATGTTTTGAGAGGAGATCATTCAGGTAAACGGAAAATGACACCTTTTTGGGAGTTGTGTACGAAGCTTGACGGGCGTTCCTGCAAGGTACATGGAGGGCCCATATGTGGACTCAAACAGGAACTCTCAGGCCAGGGTATTATGCTGAGGGGGTCCCCTGGAACTTGGACCCCAGCACCGCGGGGACTGCAAGGGCCTATGTTACACCATTCTGTTTTTTGGCAGGCGATACAGGTTGGAAAAGCAGGAGACCCCACTATAGTCAACAGAGGCCTTTTCTTTGTCAGGCCGGTGAATAAATGTGAAAAGAGACCAACACCTGTAAAATATGGATGAGTTGGCACGTATGGTTATTATTGTTATTACACTTTAGAATGACACAGCATGAAGCACTAGAAAAAGTAATGCTTTGAAAACATATGAACTGTAAGTTGGTTTTCCACTTCGCCAATT
Organism: Lissotriton helveticus; assembly: GCF_964261635.1. NCBI lineage: Eukaryota > Metazoa > Chordata > Amphibia > Caudata > Salamandridae > Lissotriton > Lissotriton helveticus. Next base: position 1,097,765,117 of record NC_136057.1, on the reverse strand, counting down.
TTTCAGCTGACTGTCCTATATTTACATATATTGGAAAAAAAGTTGAAGCAAGTATTTTTTACCTGAACAGTGTAAAGACATCTCTAAAAAAGTGCTTGAGAAAGCTGTCACAAGAATGTGTAAATGATGATAAAAACAAAAAGAGAGATAATTACCATGGTACAAAGTAATACTTAGGGCCATCTGTATCATTATTTCAAATAACGATTACCTAATTGTGATTCTCTGCGAGTTTCATTAGCGTTTCCTAATGGGTCACAAATCAACCTACCTCATGAATATTAATGAGGTATGTCACAATGTGTAACCCATTAGGAATCGCAAAAATCACAGGGTTGGTGGCCTGTTGGGGTCAGCAGACTGCCATGTCTGTAATTGTTTTTTTAAATAAAGCAGTCATTTATTTTTTAAATGCAGCCCATTTTCCTTAAAAATAAAATGGGTTGCGTTTACAAAAGAAAAATGTTCTTTTCATTTTTTGAGAAGCAGGCAGTGGTCCCATAGGCAGTGGTTCATGGGACCACTGCCTGTTCTTAAAAAAACATTTGAAAGAACATTCACAAAGGAGAAGGGGTCCATTGGTGACCCCTTACAGTTGTAAATAGGTTACCACCTACTCGAAGTAGGTGCTAAAATGTGAAAGTTTTGCGACCACATTAAAGTCTCAAAACATTCCTATATACCACTGCGATTCGGTATTAGGACGGGACACCTTAAATGCGCCTCTTACTAATACTGGATTGGTATGTATTCCAAACTGTGATTTGGTAACATGTTACTGATTCACAAATTGGAATTCCTATATTCAAAAACACATTTTACCGGTCGCAAACAGACCGATTCTGTGAATCGGTCTATTTGCAACCTGTAGAATGTCTGATACATATGGCCCCTAGAGTTTTTCACAAAATATTTGATATACCAGCAGTTGACGGTTTGAGTATAGTAAACATAAAAATGACCACCATTTTCTCAGGGAAAGGTAGCAGCTCTAATGAAAATAAAGTGTACCTGTTCATCCACAAGTCTCACATTTGGAACATCACAGATATCACCTCCCCTCTCACCCCCCCTCCGCCCAGTTTCACACTGCAGAGCCAGATCGGTGATAAACTGCACTGAGTCAAAGGAGATCTGGCTGCAATGCTGACCCGACTTGAGCAGTTGGAAGCAACGAAAGATTATAAAGTAGAACATCACTGCCAGATACAATAACTGCCATGCAAGTCGTTTGTCAGTGCCTTGAGAGAACCAACCTCAGCTGCAGGAGCACTGTGTTCCAAGTGCTGCACCCACAGCCTGGCATAGACACCAAGCGGTTCTGTGGGTCACTGAAGTATCATCCCCTAAATACACTGAAGTGAAGTGAGACACAGGCTGGGCCCCATTGTGTGGGTATCAGTTTTAATTTGAGTCTGCTCTCTGAGCTGAGGACCCCCAGCCTCGGCATCACACACTCCCTCTTCCTGGGTGCAGTCATCTCATTTTAAATGTATGATCACTGGCAAGAGAACCCAACGTTACTATTGAGCCATGACCGACAGAGGAAAAATTGGGGGGTGGGGGGTGTTTCACTCCATATACCCTCCGTGAAGCTTCACCCCTATTTGGGAATTGAGGAAGTCAAAAGCTAGAAAGCAAATGGAAGCATCACAGAAAGTTCAATGCTTCTAGAGAAAGTGAACATCTAAAGTCGATTATATGCAGCCCGTTGAACAAAATCCATGGTAAAATGCCAAAGATGTGTGGGCATGTATTGACATCAGCAACTACAACGTCAAAACTAAAATGTGAAACTAGATGGAACACAAGGGGACTAGACAGGAGTCAAATGCTATTAACCCGTTGCGTGCTCATGACGAGCTCAGCTCGTCATGAGGCTCGATTGATCTGCACTCATGACGAGCTGACCTCGTCACGGCCGTTGGAACGTTCACACACGGGGATAATTTCCCCGGTGTGCTGAACGTTCCAAAATGGGTGTGGTTGTGACGAGCTCAGCTCGTCATGAGTGCAACTCCACTGTGCCTCATGACGAGCTGAGCTCGTCACGAGCACAGCGGCGCCGCGCGCGGCCCCCTTCCCCCCGCACAGCACAGGGAAAACACCCCGCAGCGAAGGGGTTAATGGGCGGCAAGAAAAAAACATACTACGCAAGCATTCAAGCTGTTGTTCAGAGTGTTCGTCCTCCAGATCCATCTATTCTCATGTAATGCAAGCAGGTAGACAACATTTTGTTTTTTGATAATTCCTTTGAACACTACGATCGCCCACCATTTCAGTTGGACTGTAGAGTGATTAGTTTTTATGTAATGTTCAACTAGTGCAGCATGTTAGACATGACATCTAATTCTTGGTTGATGCTGTAAGATTCTTTTATGAAGCTCCTGGGGGTGTGCAGTTTTAAACTGCCATGTCGACCTGGCAAATAAACCTTTTGCCAGGCCCAAACCTTCCCTTTGTATATATATATATACATATATATATATATATATGTCATCCCTAGGGCAGGCCCTGGTTAGCCTACATGGTGGTGAGCAGTGTATTCAAATTGTTGGGCGTGTACCTTTTATTTTTTTACATATCCTGACAGTAAAAAACTCTTACATTAGTTTTTTACTACTGCAAGGCCTATCTTATTCTTAGTATTCGTTGCGTTCCCCATTTTCATAAAGGATATTTACAGGGAACTGTGGTCCCAACCATCCAAAATCTTGGAGTCCACAATGGAGAGCTGCTGAGAAAGGGTTGTCCATCTTGAAATTGATCGAATGTGCTGATGAATCCATTGCCTCTGTTGAAACCTAAACAGCATAAGCCGAGCTGGGAAGAAGCACAATGCTGTACAAAGGAGGACAGTCTGAGAAAGGGCAGTCCAAGGACATGCAGTTGGGTACCTAAAATACTGGAACATTAGTGCATCAATCATGGGGATAATAAGTGTGAGATGAGTGCACCACAAATATAATTGAGTTTATTTTATGAAGCACTTTAAACCAACACTTAAAGCAAATTTAACTAAACACAAAAATATAAATTGTCAGTCAATGAATACATCAAATATACTGTGACAATGTCAGCAAAAAAAAGTGAAATCATAATTGCTTTTTAAACAAAGTGAGCGATATAATAGGAGATAGAGTGAAGGGTGGGTTGGTGGCTGCCATTCCATAGTTTCGGAGGCTACAGGGAAAAGGAACAGATGCTAGGAGAGTCACATGACATCCAGGGAAGGAGTGAAGATTAAGTGGAAGATTGCAGGAAGAGCAAGGGTAAGTCCAGAAAAATCAAACCAAAGAGATAAGGGATGGACAAGAGAGGCAACCAATGTACATGAATTAATAGACAATGAAAATAAATGGCTTAGGAAATAGGACTAGGCAAGCTGATAAGAAGCAAGTGTAATGTTCTACAGCTGTAAGGGCCAGTCGCAAATTAAATCTGTCTGTATCACGCGCATGAAGTGAGCATTGGAAATCACTGTATTAAAAACTATCCTAGTCCCCTGGTCAGATCACTTTTTAATTAAATAAGGCCTACCCAGAACCGTACAGCAGGAGAAATCTCAAGCACAAATGGTTGTAAGGCATAGCTGGGCTATATTGGCCCCAAAAACCTGACAGCTGGCTAATGTAGCACAGGAAGATGGTGTCTCAGTGGTGTCATATGCTGACGACACACAGCTGATAGTCTCCCTAACAGATAACGCAACCCTGCAGCTGAGTCACTGTCTGAAGAGAGTGGTAAATTGGATGGCCAATAGTCATCTGAAATTAAATGGTGAAAAAACAGAGATTATGCTACTAGGAAAATCTATTATCCAGGCACCCTCTGACACAGTGGCCCCATTGCATGGGAAATCCATCTATCCCCAAACCAGTTATAAAAAACATGGGGGTTTAGATGGAGAACTCACTCACAATGGATTGCCAATCCAGGAAACTGTCAGGAATATGGTTTTCTCCACTTAAAATACTAAGGAAGATTATTGAGGTGATCCCGGAACATCTGAAAAAACTTTATCCAGTCTCTTATAATCTCGCGCTTGGATTATGGCAACTCACTTTACGTGGGCACGCCCAAATATGTGACAAAGACACTACAGGTAGTACAAAATGCAGCAGCAAGACTCCTTCTAAAAATCCCCAAACGCAATTCAACTAAAGAAGCACTGAAACAGCTACACTGGCTTCCTATTGAAACTAGAATAAAGTTTAAGTCCCTATGCCTGGTGTATAGGGCTGTTAACAAAAAAGGCCCAATAAAACTGAGACAAATGATGTCCAGGTATATCCTGACCAGGCATCTAAGATCGGCCCAGCAACAGCTTCTTAGGACAACGAGAGCCAAAAGAATAAGGTGGGGTGGCAGATCATTGGCCCACCTGGTACCAAAGATATGGAATAACCTCCCATATAAAATAAGAATCCTACCCAAGGAAACCATTTTCAGGAACCATCTTAAAACTTTGCTGTTACCCTTGTAGATGCCTTATGAATCGAGCTTGTAAACAGTACTCTCTAGCACTGGGAAGCCTTCGGGCAGCCACACGCTCTACAAATTTCTAAACATAAACATAATTCAGGACATGGTTTCTGCCACGATTGTGTTCTGACTGGTGTTTTCAATGGTGGAAGTCGTGGTATTTTACCACCAGAGACATTACTAAATGTTTGTTTAACACAGGAAATGTTAATTAAAGTGTGACTTTTGGCTGTAAATGTAGCGTTATCTGTGACACCAGTAAGTCAATTACAGAGCATGACATATCACAGCATAATAATATAGCCCAAACCAAAAAACAAAACATGAGAGGCGCCATTACTACATTACAACACAACAATAACCCAATGCAATAATACAGCACCAAAACACAACAGCACAAAAACACATCACCACCACACATAACGTAACACAATAAATATATGCACACGTTCTTGTCATACATTAACTTCTATCATGGTATAATGGTAAATGCACTGTCTTACTTACGAGCATAAACTTGTAACATCACAAGTTGTAGGCATAAGGAGTCAGAGTTAAGACAGGTAGGTGAACAATAAACATGGGCGTTTCACGGCATTAGAAGAGTGTTCAAACGTCGAATGAATGTGGAGTTATTGAAGACATAAGATGAGGCAAATATGAAGATATTAGATAGAGTGGATAGAGCATTTTTTATAGGAAAATACACACGAATTCGTTTGAACTGTTTGTTTGAGATGGATGCATTAGCCCAATGGGGAAGGTTGTCAGTTGAATCTATGTTTTCAAAGATGTCGTGCTCCAATCTTTGGTTGTCATTTAATAACCTAAGGCATCCTGGCTGTTGTAGTTCTGGTTTACTTCTGGTGATATAGTTGCACTAACACCTTATTATTTATATTTAAAAAATCCCACGACTGGAACATTTAGCCCTTGATGACATGAAGTCATCTGATACCCTTACCAATGGGACAGATCAATATTAGAGTAGTAGGTATACTGGAAAAATTGATGCCAATCACAGGAAGGAGTACTGTGGATTTCAAGCCTATTAGTTGCATATAATGAGTACCATTAAGTTAAACTAAAAATACCGGGTTTTATGAAAAAGTAAGAGGGGATAACATACTTTGAATACAATATTTGGGCTGGGGCAGTCTGCTCATTATAAGCCACAAACCATTGGTTATTAATTCTTAAAGCCACCTTTATGTGATTCACATGAGGTTGTAAATGTTTAGTAGATTAATATAAAAAAAACACTTGTTAGTTTCTGAATGATGAGACATTGCTTGGATGCTCACTTAAAAAGAATGAGGATTTGAGATGATTTTGAGGTTAAAATACAGGTCCTGATTACAGAAAAATGCTGCTTTTCTGGGATTATGATATTTTACATCCATCAGACAGAAATGCTGAGCAAGAGGGGATTATTAGAAAGGGTGAGAAAAATAAGAGAATGGATAATTTTACTGCCCACATATTTCTGCTCGGTGCTCCATATACGTGTTTTGCTGAAGTAGCTAAAATAAATCTAGGGCAATCATGTGGTGCCAATATCTATTTGGTCTCTGTGTCCCCTTTTCTAGTGTGGATGAGTTTTCTGAGACCATATACATCAGTATAAGCAAGTGTGACTATAAGTGGAGAGTGTCCTCACACTACTGGTGCCACAATATGAATTTGGTATACATAGCTTGCATTGTGAGAGGCTTAACATGTTTGCCCACCAGCGATGATGAATGGGATTACTTTGTGGGGATGGTTCCCATCTGTGGGGCTGCTAGTCTCTTATTGGAAGGAGTGGGCATATCCACCCAGAGGATGGAGACCAACCAACATGCAGAAGCAACATATAATGAGAGAATTAGGTTATTGAACATGAACTACCAATGATTTTTCAGGACAAGTACAAGAATCTTGAAGGTGCCTTTTCTTGATTATGGAATCACTTTTGATTTTGTTTTCAGGACTCCTGTGTTAACAAGATAGAACCTCCTGTTTAAATAAATAAAGTAGCACATCTTTAGATGGAACTTGGGAGAATAGAGGCATCTGCTATGACCAACATCACTCAGTAGCGGCTGCTACTGGATGAGGGAGATGGGGTGACAGGGAATTGAAAAAATGGGAAAGAAAACTAACCTGGAATGGCCAGCCGCCGCCTCTCCCCCGTCCTGGTCCTCTTCCAGTCCCCAGTCCTGGTTGGTAGCAGGAAGCACCTGGGCACACTGACTCCCCTGAGCCAATCACAGCGCTGCAAATCAGCTTTGTGATTGGTCTGAGCACTCAGACAGCAACAGAGAGGCTGTGCATGTTCCTCACCAGGCAGTGTGATGCAGCCTGGTGGGGAACATGCACTGTGCGAATGATTGTTTGGCTGGCCCAAGAGGGCCGGCTAAATAATAATGAGCACTTAGCAAGTGAAAACCACTCCCCCCACTGCCTTGGCTAGTCCCACCCCACCACTGACTGAAATAGGAAAAATAAAATGATAATAACATTATGTTATTATCATTTTATTTTTCCTTTACAACAGTGGGGCGACTCTCCTCCGCCTTACAGGAGGAGCCGCCACTGTATTCACTGCTGTATGGTTGCATTGAACTCAGGGAAAATAAGGTGGATCTAGCTGAACTCCAAAATGTGAATGTACACAGTGGAAAGCCCCAATGGCATGCCATTTGCTCTTGGTGAATTTGCAAATTCAAGGTATAGGACATGCACTTTTCATTTGTGAGAAACTTGCCCCACCATGGAAACATCTCCTTAAGTTCTTGTTTCTAAAATGGACATTAAGGGACATTGCTATACCACCAAACCTTTATGACTTTTTTTCAGAATTTAAAATCCATTGTTGCAAGAAGTTGTATTTTGAAGACTTATGTGGCAGATAACTCCAATAATAAAAATAATTTAAAGAATGATTGTGCGGAAAATTAACAACAAAGCCTGTCTCCAATTAGACCTTTGACCTTGACTCCATTTAATAGAAGCCAACTCTCTATCATTAACTTTTTGATATCTGTGAGGCTTCATAAATTAGGGGTTCAAAGTACTGAATCCCACACAGTGCTTAATTTGAGCCGGTACTTTAGGCAGCTTGGCACTAGCACTTAATTGTCAGCACTGGCACTTATGTCAGTCTTCCACATAGTGGCGCTGTTTGTCTAATTTAGTGTTATATGCACAACAGTTGTTTATTAAAGCAATATACATTAAAAAATTACTAATACCTGCCTCACAAGCCATTCTTATAGCTTTGGGGACCTGGAATAGTGTGAATGTTCACGCCTGTAGGAGTGTAATGGTTAGGAGTCATGTTTGTATTGTCATTGGCAGCACTGGCAGGGGCAATGGGTGGTGCAAGCTGCAGGGCCCTCTTGACGAGGGCTCAGGCACTTATGTTTTTACAAATTAAGCAGTGATCCCATGCCATTGGCTTCTGAAATGCAAGTCAGAAGATTCAACATGGGGACACTGGAGAGGCTGTAGGAAGATGGGCCCTTGTGTAAGCAGTGACAATCAGTTTTGCAGTGAGAGCTATGTTGTTGTGTATCACAACACTGCATTATCTGGTGCAGGAACAGACTGCAATCAACCAGTCAATCTACCTACTCCGAGTACTGCAATTCATTCAACTCTCACAGTGGACAGAGAGCTAAAGTGAGACACCCCCCAAGGGCAAAGAAGTTATAACTGTACTGTCTTTGACTGCAAAATGCGTGCCTGGCCTTCTATCTGCTTGGAAGTGGCAATGCCGTGAAATGCATTGGTGCAGTACACATTTCTCGAATAAAAAAGTAGGTTGTTTTTAATATCAGTACCACAATACATAACCATGTGCAGTTACCGGAGTATTCCTTTTAATTGTGGCACCACACTGAGTTTTATTGTTTCCCTTTTTTAAACCACTGCACTATAAGGAATTACTTCAACTGATTCAATATCATTGATTCAGAGCCACAATGTCCACAATATACTTGTTTTTCAAATAAAAGTGCACGACTAGAACATAGTGGGTAGGAGAACATGAACTACGCATGTGACAGTAAGTTTTGTACTTGTACCTGGTGATTTTATTCCAGTCTTAAAATGTCTGGTACAGCAAACAACTGGCCCAGCCTTCAGTTTTTACCTTTACTACTTGGGGCACATTTGAGTGTTGCAGTGGTCATTGGGGTAAACGCTACAGCCAAATGGCCAGGCAGTGCACACACAATTCCTCTGTAAACTGCGCAAAACTGTCACTATCAGTGCAATTTGTGTAATCTGGCACTGTGCCCTTGGTGACATCAGGTCAAACACATTTAGAAGAGCATGTTAATAAAAAATATGTATATTCTGGATATTAAACATTCTGGTAGCTCTAGAGAATCTTTACAGTTACAAAGCCCGTAGAGCAGGCGTAACACTTCGTTCGAGTCTATAAAAAAAATCCAAACGTGATAACTTAGAAATAGAGTTATGACATTCCCACAACATCTGTATTTTTATTTCAGGAGCACTTAGTGTCATAAGGAGCAAAGCAGAAGCCTTTAATTAGTTTGCAGTTATGGACAATTAAAACGCCTAAAATGCTGAGGTGGGCAGATGTTGTGTTAATGGCGTTGCACCATTTTGATGTTTTTTTTAGGCACGCGCAATATGTGACGTTCTTACAAAAATACCCCGGTTAATGATCACAAGCAATTAGGAGACAACTGAAATCAGTGGGCGTCATTAAAAGAATATTATGTTATTTTTTACGATACAACATACGCAATAGGTACACCGATTCAAAGCTGCAAATAAGACTGAATTGCAAAAATTGAAAATTCATAGATATATTTATACATTAATACCATTTTTTTAAATCCTCTTATTTAATGTTTATATGTAGTACAAGTACTTCGGCCATGGGCGATGGCGACTCCGGGGTGATGAAGTACTGATTTGTAAAGGCGTTCGAGAAAGATGGTTGTGCTGTAATTTGTTTGTCCAAATCTGATTTTATCTGGGAGTGGAAAACATTGATTCCTCTGACAAGAAATAAGGAATCTGAAATGTTTTTGTACTCTGCAGTGTCGAATAAACATGATTCGCCTCGGATTCCGTACAATTGGTTAGGCGATGAAACAGCAGCGATTTAATGGAGCTGAGAGTTGCAATCGCACAGGCGAAAGAAGTATAATAAAGCACTGCATCCTGCATGGAGTCATACTCTAACGAGGCATAAAACAGTCTTGTGTAGTTTTAGTCACAGTGGTGCATGTGGATGTCGCTAGATGTGGCCAGGGTTGACAGCTGTCTCCCCTCTTTTGTCTTTTGGTAGCCTTGGACCCTTTGTGCCCGGAATCATAAGGAACAGACCGAAGGGGGGATACTCCACCTCTATTTTGCACTTATGGCCTTTAACCTAGCCTCGCAGATTCAAAGGGAGGTCACACATAGTGATGTCATTGTGATCAAAGGTTATACGATTCATAGCAGTTTGATGAACCAACGTCCTTGTTGGCGCAAGATGCTGAACACCTACCTCAAAGAGCCTGATCTGATTTCAGGTTCTTGAAGTTTGGACTTGTTTTATATTGTATATGCTGCGTGAAATGGCGGTGTTATCTCACGCTTTTAAGGGTCTAGCATGTTTCTCTATCTCATGTTCTCATCTCTAGTACCAAGTAGGTGGTGCGAACTCTTATCTATGGCTTTTTTCCAAACTCACACAATTGTTAGATGGAAGTTATTATATCTTTGGGTAAAAGAGCTTTACTCTTCCTTCATCAGCTTCCATGCTAGGTGTGTGAGCATGTTTGTCATCTACTCTCACACCACCAAGGCCTTCGTTATGTGTGGTCACTTAATTCTTATCAGACAGGTAACTGTATTTACCAGTCCAATTGGAAATATTAGACTTGTAGTACTGCTGCAGATTTGTTTACTTTCACCTGCAGATTAAGTCTGCTGAAAGCAGCTGAAATATCTGGGTGAAAGTCGGCTAAAATGATTATTCTGCAGGTAACAAGGCCATAGCTACTGATTTACCAGGTAATTCCCCATTTTTAGTGGGCCCTCGGGGTACTATTCATAAGGGGTCAGAAATAAAGAAAATGGTTGAATGGAAGAAAGTAAAGGGAGAAAGGAAGGGCAATGTGAGAACGTTAGAAGAAATGTGGGAGGAAGGAAAGGGAGAAAGAAAATGAAGCAACTAAGAAAAAGAAAGGAAAGAATGTTTTGAAGGAGAAAAGAAAATGGAAACGAGGGAAAATAAATAAGAATGTAAGTGAGGAAGCAAAGTTAAAAAGAAGAAAGGAAGGAGTGGGTAAAGGGGCAGTGAAGGAAGAAATAAATGAACGAAGAATATGGGAGAAAGAATGAAAAGAGTGAATGTAAGAGAAAGGCTGGAAAAGGGAAGGAATAGAGAAAGTAGAGAAGAATTGAACAAAAACTGAAAGGAAGGAGCAAATGAGGGAAGAAACGAGGCATAAGAGGAGACAAAAGGTAGAAAAAAGAATGAAAGAAAAAGAACGTGAATGGAGGGAATAAGATGGCGTGAAAGAGATAAGTCTGATGAACGTGAGAAAAAGGTAGAAAGACAAAAAGGATGAATGGAAACGGAAGAGATGAAGAAATTAAGAAAGAAAAGAAGTGAGTAAAGAAAAGGAAGAAATGAAGAAAAAAGGGGAAAAACAAAGTCTCCAGATCAAAAGGATGGAGGAAGGACTAAAGTTAAAAACTAAAGTGGAGCCGGAAAAAAGGAGGAAAATGAAAGGAAGGAGGCAAGGCAGAAAGTGTAGCATGGAGGGAGGAAATTATGGAGAATTGGAAGGTGTGATGTAAGTTAGGACAAGGTAAAAACAAAAAAGGAAATGGCAAACAGGAGGTATTGAAAAGACAAGGAAGGAGGAAAGAAAGGGAGGAAAGGATGTAAGGAAGAAATAACATTGATAGAAATACAGAAAGGGAAATAAAAATCAGATAGGATGACAGGGAGAAGAAGGAAAAAGTGTGGAATAAGTAGAAGGAGGAAAGGTAGAAAAAAGACTGGAAAATAGGGAGGACAAGAAAAGAAAGAAGAAAGGAATGCAATGAGGGAAGTAAGGAGGATGAAAGAAAGATGATAGAATAAAGGGGCTAGGATGAAAGGAAGGAAGACAGAAGCAAAATGACAAAGAACAGGAGGTAAAAAAAAACAGTACAAGAAAAAAGAAAGGATATCAGAAATAATGAAATGATGGAAAGGAAGTGGGAGAGGTAAAAAAGAGCTTTCTTTCTTTGAAAGAAAGAATGAGAAACAATAAAGAAAAGTGAGAGTTTGGAAAGCCAACAAAATGAGTGAAGAAATCCAAGAAAAGTATTATCCTGGAGCCCCAATGATATAGCACCAGAATAGGGTGGCCGCTCATGCCATATTCCTAGAATCATTGATGTTATCCAAGCCAAGCCAGGCATGGTGGTGGTATCTCTATCATTTCCATCCACTGCCTCTGATTAGTAATCTGTCATAAGTTGTGGATCTGCTACATTTAGTGGCTACCACGAGCATCACTGTGCTTCCCTGACATGCCATTACAGGGAATTCAGTTTCTTTACCTAAAATGAAAAGCTGGTATTTGGGATCAAATTTGTTTTGTTTTCAAGAAGTAAGAAGCTGATGATTTCTGAATACATCATTACACTTTCATAATAAATTTAAAGCTATTATTTTAATGATAATATCTGTAAAGTTGGGGAACTTATAAAGTATGCTCTTGCTTGATTGGCTGCTATTCCATATTTTATGGGGAGAAGATTTTTAATCTATTTCGATACAACTTTTAAGATATTCTTTTCCTACAATGCCTACTCTAAGAATATACTCAATTGTACTGTATTAGTGTATGATAGAAAATCTGGTTTGATACAGTGCTGAAAGTGGAGTTGCAGAAAGTTGGAATATTTACATTGCATACCCCAGTTAATGAACCTACCGTTAAGCCCTGTTGCTAATAAACCAATTTTTAGATTAACTAGACTTACTCCAAATGTGTTACCATGTTTTCCTGGGAGATGAATTGGGCAGGTTTGAATGCAAAGGGTATTCAGTTAACATATTATATTATCTGTGTTCATAATATTTACTTTTGATCATTTATAATTACTACATTTATTTAAATGTTTGCTATACTAGTTTAACATATTATATGCATTAAATTAGCTTCAAATAACGCCTTATAAAAGAAAATAATGCTACATATTTCTTGGTTGTGCGCTATTGCATTAAAATGAAAAAAGTAACAGAGTTACAACCTTATTTCTGAGACTAGTGTTATGATGCAAATGCAAACATTATTTGGACAAAGTCATCAGAGATTCATTGGACACCACCTTTCCATTTTTGCTATTGCTAATTTATTATATCTGGACATACCTTAAGGCTAGTATAAATCTATTGGGCGTGGTCAGAATTGATCCATAGGATGCAACACTGTGCCATTCAGGATATGGTTCAAAGTGTAGGGCGCTTTTATTGGGCCCAGATGATATTGATATTACTGTCATTAAAAATAGGTGAGGGGCCCGTCAGAGCACTGCCTTTTGGGAGGGAGGGGGAGACCTTTGCGAGAAGGAGACACCCAAGGGATAAACTCTCTCTTAGATAGTAACATAAAAAGCTCCAGGGTATCCCTTTCCTTATCAGAATTAATTCCTATCCCACACTGGAGCCCGGTCAATTTTTAAAAAAAGAGAAGAAGACTCGCTTTCATTTTATAGTATGTCCCTTATCCACACTAATAGTGGCATGCTTCATCACCGGGCTCACCCTCGCTCCTAAAAACCATATTCCAGGGAACTCTTTGATATTGCCATTTATACCAGGGAGATAACAATTAAATAAAAATACCTCAGATGGACTTAGGTATGCCCGCAATTGGTGTTCTGGGTGGGTTTGGGTTAAATAAGATTTATCTTTGTTTGTTTTTTCAAGGAGTTAATGGTCCTATGACCCTCAAATGATTGCCAACATGTTTCAGCTCCTACAATATGGCATGTCTGGTTTAGGCTATCTTCAGGATGTGATAGTTATGATTGCCCCTATGTTATGTACATACACCACTGGCTACATGTATAAGTGGCATGATATGTTAAAATTGCGTGCTGGGTAAGTATACTCACATCCCATAATGTAGGATCACTGTTCCTATAAAAGAAAGAGGTATAGCATAAATAACTCTATTTAAATTGTCTGCTTCCAAAGGGCACGTGTGTGATGGTATTGGTGACCATCAACAGTGTAGTGCCACACCATGCAGGCTCCTTGGAAGAAGACAATGTTCTCTCCTTGTTACCATTCCTCACCGCAGTGGGTTCCCAACATTGCATTGATGCTGTAGATAGCTATTTATCCTTTACCTACCTCACAGGGTGACTTATGTGTAAGAAAAGGGGAAGTTTATGGTTTGACAAATGGTTTCAAATTAGTCGAAGTGGCAGTAAATTGCTCACACAAGCCCTGCAGTTGCAGGCCCGAGACATGGTTAGAGGGCTACATAAGTGGGTGGCACAAGCCATGCTACAGGCCCCTTGGTAGCATATAATGTACAGGCAGAGGGCACATGTGGTACATTTTACTAGTAACTTGTAAGTAAATTAAATATGCCAATTGGGTATGAGCCATTGTCACCATGTTTTAGGGAGAGAGCACATCCACAACCTGGGTGGGTTTCTTGGGAGTTTTCTCCCACCCCTCCTTGACAAGTCTAAGGTCTCCAAACAGGATGTCTATAGAGAAGTTCAAAGTGACTGAACTCTACTCCTTTCTGTGGCAGCTCCCTGTAGGAGAAGAAAAGACATGGCAAGTGGACATCCCACTTATACCTCATGGGCTTAGGCAGGCCCATAATCATGCCGTTCAAAGCCTTGTTGAATCTCTTAACCAAACCAATGGTCTGGGGTGATATGGTGTTGAGAACTTGTAAGTTACACCTTACTCTTCCCACATAAACTTCATGTTTGCTGACATGAACATAGTGCCTCTGTCTAACACTACCATCCTTGGAGAACCCAACAAAGGTAAAAATCCCCATTAGAGCTCTTGCCACCACAAGTGCAGTCACTGAGCTCAGAGTTATTGTCTGTGTGTAGTGTGTGGCATGGTTCACCAAGACCAGGACAAACATGTTGCCTGGGGATATCTTGGGGTCCAAAGGTCTGATTACGTCAATTCCCACTCTTTCATAGGGGATGCCAACAAAGGGTAATGGGATCAGGTGAGGGTTGTGCTTTTTGCCTGTCTTCCCACTGACCTGGCTGGTAGGACAGGACCTGCAGAATTCATCTGAGGCTGTCTTCATGCAGGGCCAATAAAAGAGGGAGACAAGCCTGACAAAGGTCTTGTTTTGCCCAGATGTCCTGCCAGGAGGATGTCTTGAGCCAAGCACAGGAGAAAGTTCCGGTTGCACTGGGGGGACCACCAGCACATGTGTTGCCCCGCTCTAGGAACCTCAGGCTCACTATAAAGATTGAACTCCCAGTAGATTAGGTGATCCTCGGAGACTTTACTTGCTGCATGGACTGAGGACTGGCACCTCAAGCCTTAAAGATTGGGACACTCTGTCCGCACTTGACAGAATTCCTCCCTGATGAGCCCATCCTCAACCTGCCATCTAGCAAGCTCAGGTAGGACACCAAGGGCAGGAATGTCCTCCCTATTTGGATCAGGGGCATCCCCCTCAGGAACCCCAACTACCTCCAAGTGGGAACTTCAGAGCGTGGTTTTCTCTGCCCTTCTCCTTGGCAGCTGTATGGGTCTTTCTTCCAGACTCCCTTGCTAGGTAGCCATGGCTTGTATAGTCATGCAGACCCACTCAGGCAATCCCATCATCTCCAAGTGAGACCTGAGCTCTACCTCCCTCCAGGTAATATGCTCCAGGCCATTGCGTAACAGACAATCTACAGGCATGACAAGGCTCACAGTAACTTTCAGAGAACTTGAGAGCCCCCATCAAAGGGAACCAGTGCCACCGATAGCTGGCTTTCACGATTGTTGGGAACTATGACTTGAAGGAATATGTTCGGTAGGGTTTGCTCTTCTGACACCAGCCGACACTTGACAGTTGTCATGCTTCTCCTGTGTCACGTACAGCCTTCACCCGTTGACCATTAATGGTGTTCCACTGCCTATATTCAGAAGTATTTGCAAGCATATGTGCTTTTTGCACCATTTCTTTATCTCCCAGGGAAGCTAAGGTCACCTCTGTCTGTCCCCCAAAACTGGCTGGACTACCTCTCCCCGAGCACTACACTTGTCAACCCAGGTGTCTGCCCACTGGTGGGGGCTGTGCCCTCTTGGGACATTTGGAGCACCCTAATAGTGACCATATTTATAGCACTCTGTATATTGGGGTACAAAACTCCCTGTCTTATGGTTATGTTATGTTATGTTATGTTATGTTATATTGATTTATTATGCGCACAGATACCCCAGCCAAGGGGCGTCCCGGCGCAGAGACAAGGTAGAACATAACACAACAGGAAACTAAAAACATGAAAGCAGCTAAAACAGGAAAGTTTTTAAAGCCCTCCGGAAAGTCAAGAGGTCCTCCATCAGACGAATTTCAACAGGAAGGGAGTTCCATGCTGACGCGGCCTTTACACTAAACGAGCGGCCACCCATGCGACTAAGCCTAAATCTGGGGACCACCGCAAGGGCCAAACCCTGGGAACGGAGGGTGCGGGTGGGAACATAAAAGGAAAGACAGCTGGATAGGATTTCCGGGCCAATACCTCTCAGAATCTTAAAAGCGAGACACAAGACCTTAAAAAGGATGCGCTTCCTGACAGGGAGCCAATGTAGGGTACGAAGGACAGTTGCCACCGAGCTGAATCTGGGCAGGCCGACAATCGCCCTCGCCGCAGCATTCTGAACCCGCTGCAGACGGGTTAGCTCGGCCTGGTTAGCCCCAGCCAGAAGAGAGCTGGCATAATCCAGGCGGGAGATGATAGTTGCCTGGATCACCAGCTGCCTGGTCGGGGCGTCAAAGAACTTGAGAACAGGTCTCAAGCCCCTTAGGAGACCGAAACAACAGGCCGCAGTTTTTTTAGTATGCCCTACAAAGGAGAGGCCCGCATCCAGCCAGACCCCCAGGTTTTTCACCTCAGATACCGGGGTCGGAGTGGGTCCCAGCTCAGAGGGCCACCATTGGTCACCCCACAGCTCCACTCCCTTACCGACAACCATCACCTCCGTTTTTGTGGCATTTAGCTGAAGGCAGTTGCCTGTCAACCAGCTAGCCACCGCCTTCAGTCCAGACTGAAACCCGGGGGCCTCAGTCTCCGCATCCCCGCTGAGAGTAACCGCCAGCTGTGTGTCGTCGGCATATGAGACCAAAGTTAGGCCCCACTGCCTAGCGACATCAGCCAGCGGTCTCACGTAAAGATTGAACAACGTGGGACTCAGCGAGGACCCTTGCGGAACCCCCATGGCCAGCGGTTGGAAATTGGACTTGAAGGGAGGGATGGCAACACAGAAGGAGCGGTTATCTAGAAAGGAGTGGAACCATTGCAACACCTGACCGCCAATGCCGGTCTCCTCAAGCCGATGCAGGAGGATGCTGTGGTCTACCGTGTCAAAGGCGGCGCTAAGGTCTAACAATATAAGCGCCGCCGTTTGACCAGCATCCAACCTTGCACGGAGATGTTCCACCATCACAAGTAACGCGGTTTCCGTGCTGTGGCCGGCACGGAATCCGTTTTGTGTGGGGTCGAGGGCGTTGGTCCGTACAAGATGTTCAGACAGGGCCAAGTTGACATGGGCCTCAGTGATCTTGGCTGGCCAAGGTAGCAACGAAATGGGGCGATAGCTTTCAGGCTTGGCCGGGTCCAGGGAGGGCTTTTTGATAATTGGGGACACCACAGCTTGCTTCCACTTAGCTGGGACTACTCCCGTTTCCAAGGAAAGGTTGACGAGGGAACATACAACTGCACGTCCCATAAAAGCCTGATCTCGAAAGAGAGCAGGCCTTACTGGATCGGATGGAGATCCAGATTTGACTTGCAACGCAAGTTTATCAAACCCGTCCAAGGTAAGGGGGGGGAAGACAAGCAGAGTAGACTGATGGTGGGTCCCATTGATACTTTCCCGACCGGACCCTATGCTAGGGAATGTCCGATAAATAGCTTGGACTTTCCCCAGAAAATAGGAAGCAAGGGATTCACAGTGGGAAAGAGAGCTTACGGTCGTAGAGGTAGTCCGCTTTGACATAAGATCTTTTACGGCCTTAAAGATGGCTTTCGACGGATTAGTACTGTTCCGGAATTCCGCGGCATAAAAAGCCGCTCGAGCTCGACAGATAGCCCGATGGTAGAGCTTGACGGACCTGGCGTATGCAGCTTTTAGATCAGCTCCATAGGTTTTCCTCCAGGCCCTCTCAGCCCGTCTACAGGCACCCTTTAGGGCCCGAAGGGCACTATCGTACCAGGGGCTCGACTCTCTTGAGTTGATTTTAGTAGATACAATAGGTATCAGAGAGTCCAAGGCCCTAGTAATCCAGGAACAGAAGAGGTCATACCCCTTTTCTACCTCCGTCAACGGGCCCAGCGGCTCCTCTAATAGAAGATGATGGAAGTCTTCTAACCTAAGCTTCTTCCAGGCCCTCTTCTGAACCCGTCTAGCCGAGGAGATGGAAGGGGTGGCTAAGACCGGGCATAGGATGGACACCAAAAAGTGGTCAGTCCATTCCACCGGCGAGATAGAGGTGATTGTAATCCCCGGCAGATTGGTAAACAGGGGATCCAGAATATGCCCCCCCGAATGGGTAGGCTGGGAGACCATCTGGGGAAGTTGAAAGGCCTCTAGGTCAGAGGAGATGGAGCGCACTGTCAGGCCTGAGAGGGTGTCGAAATGCAGGTTCAAATCGCCCATGATGGAAAAGTTGGCACAGTCTGCGACCAAAGGGCCAACAATGTCGGGAAAAGCATTTCTAAACGCCACATCGCTGCCGGGCGGGCGATAAACGACCATCCCGGACAGCGTAAACTCAGGGCTGACAGAGACCTTAAACAAGGCACTTTCACACCCAGAGATGTTTAGGGCACTCCAGACACAGGAATAGGAGGACCTTACCACTAAAGCTATACCCCCACCTCTAGACAACCTGTTCAAGGTGTACATAGAATAACCGGGTGGGCAGGATAGATTTGTAATAGCGGTATCCGCATCCTGTAGCCATGTTTCAGTCATGGCAAAGATGTCTGGAGCTTCCTCCTCAATGAGGTCAAAGATGTTCTGATAGTGTTTCAGCGCAGACCTGACATTCAGGTTCAGGATCCGCAAGGAGGAAGGAAAGTCTGTAATACGGCGGGTCACCGGAGAAGTAGTCCTTGGGAGAGGACTCGGAGAGTCAAGAGCCCACCCATTACAGGGGCAATGGTACGGGCCTCGCAATGGATGTACCGATGGAAGGGTACAACAGCGGCTTACCTGACCGATGGCAAACAGGCACTCCCGCGAGTATGTCAGCATGGCGACGCTAAGATGGAATAATATTTATGGTGCAGGTAAGGGGCAATTTAAAAAGGGTCAAAATGACCAAAAACAAACTAAAATAATATTTTACGTTTTTAAAACAGCAGTTTTACTGCAAAAACGCGCAAGCGCTCTCGCAGCAGCAGCTACCTTGTCAGGG
Source organism: Lissotriton helveticus (assembly GCF_964261635.1). Taxonomy (NCBI): domain Eukaryota; kingdom Metazoa; phylum Chordata; class Amphibia; order Caudata; family Salamandridae; genus Lissotriton; species Lissotriton helveticus. Next base: position 1,097,745,987 of record NC_136057.1, on the reverse strand, counting down.
GCTGAAAGCAGGAGGGACTCGCCCTAAATAGGTGTTCCCAGGCGTCACATGCACATTCAAGCGCTGTCAGCTGGAAAAGCCTCACTCCACTCACCCCACTCCAAGATGTCCGCCAAAAACGAACCAGGCACCCACCCCAGGACCAGACCCGCCAAAACGGCAGTGAAGGGGCACAATTTATGGTGCAGATAAGGGGCAATTTAAAAAGGGTCAAAATGACCAAAAACAAACTAAAATAATATTTTACGTTTTTAAAACAGCAGTTTTACTGCAAAAACGCGCAAGCGCTCTCGCAGCAGCAGCTACCTTGTCAGGGGCTGAAAGCAGGAGGGACTCGCCCTAAATAGGTGTTCCCAGGCGTCACATGCACATTCAAGCGCTGTCAGCTGGAAAAGCCTCACTCCACTCACCCCACTCCAAGATGTCCGCCAAAAACGAACCAGGCACCCACCCCAGGACCAGACCCGCCAAAACGGCAGTGAAGGGGCACAATTTATGGTGCAGGTAAGGGGCAATTTAAAAAGGGTCAAAATGACCAAAAACAAACTAAAATAATATTTTACGTTTTTAAAACAGCAGTTTTACTGCAAAAACGCGCAAGCGCTCTCGCAGCAGCAGCTACCTTGTCAGGGGCTGAAAGCAGGAGGGACTCGCCCTAAATAGGTGTTCCCAGGCGTCACATGCACATTCAAGCGCTGTCAGCTGGAAAAGCCTCACTCCACTCACCCCACTCCAAGATGTCCGCCAAAAACGAACCAGGCACCCACCCCAGGACCAGACCCGCCAAAACGGCAGTGAAGGGGCACAATTTATGGTGCAGGTAAGGGGCAATTTAAAAAGGGTCAAAATGACCAAAAACAAACTAAAATAATATTTTACGTTTTTAAAACAGCAGTTTTACTGCAAAAACGCGCAAGCGCTCTCGCAGCAGCAGCTACCTTGTACCTGGTCAAAGACCCCTTCTTCTATGGATCACGCTGAGACTGGTTACAATTGCTCCCGTAGAAATTATTTTTGGGGGCCTTTTGAGAACTCCTTCTTTTCAAGTTTTTCTCCCCCCTTTTACTCTATTTAGGAAGCTTAACCACCTTTGTGGGCATCCCCCAGACACCTGTTTGGACACTCTGGTGCTAGCCAAGAGGTCCACCTCTTCAGCAAGCTTTCTTGCTTATTGTCAACTAGGTGCTGGCACAACTCTGTAAAGCAAATACTGAGCATGTGCTCTCTCATGATAATCAAATTGTAAAACCCAGCATAATCATTTACTTTTCTGCCCCTCGCCAAGCCTTTGAGTGCCTTACTGGAGTAATCATCAAAGTCCAACCAGGCTTGCTTGGGGAGCTTCTGGCTGTCCCTAAACCTTTGGGGATACTTCCCAGGAGTCAGCCAACATTTGACAATTAAAATGGCTTTCCCGAGAGTGTACTTGATATGGCCCTCAACCTCTAATGTCAAAAATGTGTCCCTCTCAAGTTTCCTGGAACATTTGACAATGACACACATTGCATCTATGTGCTATACTAGGGAAGGCTATGTTGTGTTAGGTCTCCTTATGGAGCTAGCATAGGTGAACCATGCATTTGCAATATGTCCACATCTCCTATAACGGCTGAAAACTCCCCAATCCGATATTTCTAAAAATACTTTCCTTGAATAAAAACAAATCTTAAAAAAATGCATTCTTCAGAGGATGAAAAAATAGCACACATTGTGGAATGGCGTGGTGCGCCTCACAGATCTATCGACCAAGAATTGGTTGTCTTGGATTACCCATGCTCTACAACCTGTCAACCGCACCGTGCACAAACCAGCAAGAAAAAAAACAAAGTTAAAGTTGGCTCCGTTGTCCTCAGATGCTTGTCATTCAGTACTACGGCTTGATTGTTTAGGTGAAGGTTAAGCACTATTTCAACATGAACAGTTTTCAAGAACTCTTTCAATTTATGAGGTAAGATGGGGGAGTAATGCAGTAAATGCATGGGTAGGTCTTACACTGGTAAAATATGAATATTTTTGCAAAAGATGAAGCCTATATTCATTAACCCGGAAAATGATGAGCACATTTTGCTTTCTTCCCATAAAGCTAACATTGAAAGTGGGTCTATGCCAAATTTTAAATGAACAAAAACTAATGATGCTCAATTCTGTTTTAGGTTTGCTGTGAAGAAGACATATATTGTGAGGGGATAACAGAAGAAAGTTGCACATTTAAATAAAACATGAATTATGGTATGGGTGATTTGTCTGCCTAAATTCTTATTTCCACAGCTTGTGAGACTGATAACTCAATTTGTCATTTTCTCTTTCACCAAGTTGCAGTTGCTCTCTGTATCTGCTCTGTCATCTTATAGTTTACAACACTGTGGAGAGAGTTCCCTTACCTGTGTGACTGGAACAAGCACTCAGCTGCAGGGGTGGTAAGAAGATGCTACACCTCAAGTACAGAGGAAACATCTTGCTGTTAACCGGGGTAGAATCAGAGGGGTTCTAGAGTGACTACAGTAGAGCCTTGAGTAGACGTCCCAGCTTCATGTCAAAAGTTTGGTGGGCGGGTTTTTGTGAGTCTCATTCAAGGAAATCCATCCTTCCCATCCCGTGCTCCTCCCATTCCACGTGACCATTTCACAGACTCTGGTCCGACCCAAATATAACAGAGGCAGACCAGGTCACCAGCCACGGCCCGTGGAGGGAGTTACAGTGGGGTAGGAAGGCGGGGAGGGGGAGGGGCAGGGTGGAGGGTGCTAAAAACCGGCATATGGATAATTGCAGGTAGGTAAACAATTTAATTAATAAAACGAATTTGGTAGCGCGCCTTGCATCGCAAAATGCGATGCAGTGTGCGCTACGAAATTAGTTTTATTAACTAAATTGTTTACTTACCTGCAATCATCCATATGCCAGTTTTTAGCACCCCCCTCCCCGCCTCCCTGCCCCACCGTAACTCCCTCCACGGGCTGCGGCTGCATGTCACTCCAAAATGATTTCCAAAGAGTCCCCAAATATTTCGAAGCTTAACAAAAAACAAGTAGAAAGAAAAGTAAGACTAACATTTTCAGTAGCCACTGTCAGAGAATAAAGAATTAGCTAGCATTTGCGGCAAGAATTTTCAATTCTATTAAGGACAGAGGTGAGGATTAATCTTTGTCTTTCTATTTATTGCCACTCACAGCAGCCAATGAAAATGTTTTATTATTTAAGTAAACTACATTTCCCAGGATGCATATTTACACATCACATCCTGAAAGACCCTATAAGAGCCACCATAACTGGAAATACTCCTCTTTCTTTATTTGAACAGTAAAAGTCCAATAAGAATAACTTAAGTCCAAATAACATCCTCCAACATGGAAGAACTGAACCAACTGGAAAGTGACATTTTCTTAACCAGAAGTACTCTTATTCCATCTTCTGCTCAGAACCTGGAAGTAATGAAACACAGGAAAAATCCCGTAACTTCTGCTTAGACAGAATATAAATACATACGGGTGGGTAAACATGACTTTTTCTGTAATATAACCAGTGGGATAATCCTTGCCTCCGTGTCCTTAATAGAATTGAAAATTATTGGAGTGAATGCTAGCTAATTTTTTATTCTATTACAGGACTGGAGACTTCGGATTATGCTGGTTTAATGCTTATCAAATACAACTGAAGCTACATCACCCACTGGTTTATAGTAAAACTGTTTAAAAGTTGATTCAGAAGACCAGTCAGCAGAACGCATGATATCTTGAACAGTAGAACCCAACATAAATGTTTTGGAGGCCATAGCTCCACGCACAGAATGCGCTCCATACACTTGGGTATCAATACCTGCTTCTTGCATGACAGATGTTAACCATCTGGCTATAGTAGCCGCCGACACTGGCTTATAAGGTTTCTGTAATGCAATTAACAATTGGACCACACCATCAGGTCGTATGGGTCTAGTACATTCTTCATAAGCCTTTAGACTTTGAACTACAAGGAGCTTTGCATTACCAGGAAAAGCATGGTACTCAACACTTCTTGACAAAGTTTTAGTTCCGGCTGTAATGATAAAGGAAACGCCTTCCGGAGTAAATACTCTACCTGTAAGATCCAGGGCTTTCACATCGGAGGACCGCCGACAGGCGGATAGGCAAAAAAGCATAGCTAACTTACACAATAGTTGTTTCCGCGTCAACAAGTCATTATATGGCCAGTTGTCAAATAAGAAAAGAACTAGAGAAACATCCCACAGCGAGAAATACTTTGGTTTAGGTGTATTCGCTACCCTAATACCTATTAATAATTAGCAAATTACCGGATGCATACCGACTGGCTTGCCTTCCACCTGGGAATGGCCTGCTGAATTGGCCGAGCGAAAGTTGTTAACTGAACGGTACGCCAGACCCTCCGATGCTTTTTCAGACCGAAAATTTACAACATGGGGTAACTCAACCCCCACGGGATCCACGTGTTGTTCCACCCACCAACAAACCCAGCTTTTCCAGGCTGAAGAATATCGTTTTCTGGTAGAAGGGGCCCAGGCATGGTTGATGAAAGATGCAGCTGCATCCGAAAGTTACGGCATTTGCCATATTTGCCTGAAAGTCTCCAGGCCATCAGAGACAACTGACCCGCTAACATCATCGGGCGCATTTCTCCATGAGGGCCCTGGAGCGTCGTCAAGAATGATGGAATCATCTTGGGGGAGTCGCAGGTCATCTCCAATAATATTGGGAAACAAGGCTGTGACTTCCACATGGGGGTTACCAAAATTAGTTCTGCCAGGTGGCAAGACACTTGGGTGGTCACCCTGGGAATCAATATGAATGGGGGAAAGGCATAATTCAGGCCTTGGACCAGTCCTGCAAAAACGCATCAGTCACCAGAGCTAACATATATAGTCTCCAGGTGAAGAACTTCTCCAACTGTCGATTCAGTCTGGACGCAAAAAGGTCGATTTTGCAACTGCCCCAGATCGCTTGAACCATTGGACTATCTGGGGTTGGAGTTGCCAAATGCTGTAATTCTTGAAGTGCCAGGAATTCCAATCTGCTACTACGTTCGACTGCCCCGGGATATATTCAAAAATCACAGATATCTGGTGATTTAGGCAGTAATGTCCCCTCTATTTCTGCAAGCAGAGAGGACCTTGTGCCTCCCAATTTGTTGATGTGCCCCACTGCCTACCATCCCACTAAGAGTTCCAGGCAGTTGATGTGAAGATAGAGTTCACACAGGGACCATCGCCCACCTGTGGAGTTATCACCGCAATGCGCACCTCAGCCCCAACGGCTGGCGTCGGATTCTATAACTACCTCTGGCTGAGAGCCGAAAATGGCCCTGCCGTTCTATGCCTCCACGTGGCTTACCCACTACTGTATCTCTTCCCTTGCTTTCTGAGAGAGGGGAACAACATCCGTGTAAGAAAGATCCTTCTGAAGGTGTTGTATCTTTAACCTCTGAAGGGACCGATAATGAAGAGGGCCCGGGAAGATTGCTGCTATGGATGATGCCAGAAGACCCACGATACTGGCAATTACTCGGAGTGAGACTGTATGTTTGGATAACAGCGCAGTGAGCTCCCTTCTGATGATTTTCAGTTTGGAGTGGGGGAGACTCAATTGTGTCGACCGAGAGTCTATGACAAACCCTTGAAAGTCCATAGTTTGCGAGGGAGCAAGAACTGATTTGGCTTAGTTGATCACGAATTCAAGGTTTTGCAAAGTAGCTATGGTCAGTTGTAAAAGCTGAACAGCTAGTGATGGAGATTCCACCATGATGAGTATGTCGTCTAGATAAACTATCAAGTGAATACCCTGCTCTCGTAGGTGAGCTATCACCGGTTTCATTACCTTTGTGAAGCACCATGGTGCTGAGGAGAGCCCGAAAGGAAGGACCAAGTACTGGAACCATTGGTTCCGCCATTGGAATTGGAGGAAACGGCAGTGAGGAGTAAAGATAGGTATTGACTGGTAGGCGTACTTCAGGTCCAGCCGGACCATCCAGTCTCCTTCTTTGAGAAGATCTGCCAAAAGATTGATGCCTTCCATCTTGAAGTGCTTGTAAGTCATAAACTGATTGAACTCATTCAAATTCAAAACTAACCTGTGACCTCTGCACTTCTTCTTCACTAAGAACATATTCCTGCAAAAGCCGTGAGGGCCCTCATTGCAATACACTATTGCGTGTTTTTGCAGCAATTCTTCTAGTTCGTAATCGCTAAAATCGCATTCTAGTTTGGAAAAAGAAAGCTGTCTGGGTCTTTTGTTCTGATAGGGAGTATGATAGAAATCTAAGTGGAACCCTTGAATTGTCTGCAAAATCCGTGCATCCTGAGAAAGTCAAAACCAATTGTGTCGGGGGCACTTACCTGCAGAGTCTGAGGCTTGGCAGCCTCCACAATGACCACCACTGTGGAAACGCCTCTGGTTGAAGCGTTGTCTTGTGGAGTAGAAAGTTCCTCTGGGAGTGGAATACCACTCTCCGCGGCCCCTTCTGTGGTCTCTTCTTTGAGGACCTTGGGAGAACTGATGGCCTGGTGAGTGTCGTCTGTCTCGCCCGGCCTGTTGAAAAAGGCCAGCCTGAAAGAGTTGTTTGATGACAGACTGGACCTTATCCAGCATGGTGAACGTGACATCGTGGAGACATCCTTGACAAAGCGTTCTCCGAAGAGATTTCCCTCATCCAGGGGCCCCGGTTCTGCTACCGCCAATTCAGTGAGGTTGGAGTCCATTCGCATGATGAGCGACTTGCCTAGTTCTGTAGATAGGGCGCAACTCACGTTGCCAAGTAGGCAGATGGCCCGCTGGGTCCACCCTGCCAGTACATCTGCATCCACCGCAGTGCCCGAGCCTTGCGCCTCCAGGGCCATTTCTGGAATCTTAGCAAGAGTGCCTGCCACAGCCAGGAGTTTGTCCTGACAATCTAGCTAGGCCTGATCAATACCTTTCTTTGGGTCCTTAGCGAACTTCTTGAGGAAGGTAAGTAGGCTTGCTTCTATGCCCGGGGTCTCCGCAACCTTGTCCGGAATATCAGGCCTGGGGCATTAAGAACGTAATATACTGCGCACCTCCTTGTCAAAACTCCACCGGAGGTTATCATGCAAGTAAGCTGCGACTTTAGGCGCAGGAGCCCAGTCCGAAGACCTATGGTGGACTATGTCTGCAGGGTTGATGGTGAAGGGAGTAGACATAGTTTGGGATAGGTCTTGCTCCACATGCTTAGTCTTCCTAGCTTTCTTTTTCGGGGGAGCCTCATCAGGGGTGTCTGTCCCTGTGGTATCAGTGTCTGTGTCCGTCTCAGTGTCAGGACGTTTGGTCTTACCAGAAGGAGGCAAAGAAGAGAGCGCGTCAGCATGGGGCCAAGACTTGGACTGTTGTCCACCGACTGGGGTGTCCTTAGCTGGTTCAACAGGGGTAGTAAAGCAGTGACGTTTTCAAACCGCTCTAGCTGTTTCGTTATCAGCTTCAACGCAGCAGCCAGGGCTTGCTGCACAGTCCCAGGGACTGCCTTCTCCACGGCCTTATTCACAGACACCTGGACAGTAGCGTCCAGCGCCTCCACAATATTATCTTCCAGGAAAGACGTAGTAACTTCCTCCCCATACAGGTTATCATCCTCATAGCTGACCCAGCCCTCCATGGCAGAGCAGAATTATAAATGTAATGGGCAGAAGAGGAGTAAGGGGGGAGCCAACCCACAGCACACACAGCAAAGTACCCAGCTCCTCAGCAAAAGCTGCATAGATATTCTTGCAGCCCCTTGAGCATAGGGAGGGCCAAGAGTACAAAATATCAAAGGAGTTTGTGCACACTCCAAGGCTAGATCACTATTTCAGCCACCTCAGGCGTAGAGTAGACAGGGTCTCTTCTCCGAAGAAACTCAGAGAAAAAATGAGCTCTGGAGTAATTTCAGGGTCGAATAGCCCAATCCTACCAGAACGGATCCCAATTGGGCTATGCACGACGATCTGTAAAGAGGCTCTCAGAAAAATGCACCAGCATTGAGGGAAAGCCTGTAGCATTTATAATGGAGGTAATTAACTGCCAACGCCAGCGCGTTACACGTTTACATACTGAGGCATGACATAAAAGCCCAATCGGGCCGCCCGCAAAGCACAAGTCACCACTGCAGTACGGGAGACTTTCACAGAGTTTTGAGGCTGAAAATAAGAGTGTACTGCACGCGCCCCCATAGCGGGATAAGGATCTTCAGCACGATTGCACATAGTCAAGTGGAGTACCAATAGCTAAATAACGCGGCATAGTTGAATCAAGTAAATGAAGCCTGAACCATTTAGCACGTTACATGCGTTTTACCCAGCACTGCTAAATGTAGCAGCATGATGCATTTGCGATCACCAATATACATAAATGTATAACAATGTAGGTGCAAACATTAAATAACAGTCATGAACATAGGAAAAATTATGTGGGGCACTTAACTTCCTGCGTGAGCAGCAAAGAAAGAGAAGGATTTCCTGTTTTGGTGGCTCTTATAGGGTCTTTCAGGATGTGGTGTGCAAACATGCATCATGGGAAATGTAGTATATTTACATAATAAAAGTTTTCATTGGCTGCTGTGAGTGGCAATAAATAGAAAGAGAAAGCATAATCCGAAGCCTCCGGTCCTGTGATAGAATTTAAATGACGGCAGCGACCGATACACAAAAAAAGGACTGCATCAACACATACCACAGGCCTTTTAAACACCCCTAAAGTTTAATCATTTTAAGGCACATACGAAACATGCCTGTTACGGAAAACACAATGAAAATTGTTATTAATACAGCAACTCGAAATTATCTTTATGGAATGAACAAACTATTTCAAAAGGGATTGCTAATTTAGCTAACTTAGCAATTAATCAACACATGTTTTGCGTTTTCCCGCACTTCGGTAAAAGGACAAACAAAAGCCCTTTTTGTTGACAGATGCATTTTGCAGGACAGCTATGTAGAATTGTAAAAGTAGTTGGCCCAGCAGTATGGCGCCCAGCACAAGAAAGTTAGCAGGGAAGTTAGCGCTCTAGCTTTGCTGAACTCTCTGTAGACAGGTCAGCTCAGAAATTTGCAGCTGCATTTACAACAGGCAGGGGAAGAGGGCGAGGCCAGTAGGGAATCCAAGTCATGTGCACAGGATTCAAGTAGCTTGCTACGGTGGCAAATTAAGGGCGATCAAGCAAAATTTATTTTTTGGAAGAGTTACTTCTCATCCCGTTTAATGTGTGAGAGAGATGATTGGCATGCCGATTAAGCAGTGGTCGTAGTGGGGGAAAACAAGCATTTGCAATGCAATAGGACTCGCCAGCCATACATATATACATAGCATACAAATGACAACATGACTGCCATAAGGAGGTACTAACAAGCCTATAAACCAATCGGAAGGCAGCTTTTAGGTATGACAAAGACACAAACCAATTAAAAAGATGGGCGGGGAGGAGGTGGGGCTTCTATCCCATACTCATCTACCCAGATCAACCCCAGAGCAGGGCTTGCGCGCTGACTCAGGTTTCGACTTTAAAAAGTTGCTGTGTTTGACCCAGCCCATTTTTGCAAATATGCCCTTTTCTTTAGGAATACACGTGTGAAGACAGCAAACCTCTCATATGACAAAGATGTTGTTTTCAGTCCAGACAAAGTCAGGGAGTTTCTTGAGAAGGTCTTTAGTGTTTTGAATGTAAGAAAGCATGTTCTCAAATCGTAGGTTGTACCACCTATGGTGATAGCACTCATTATCTTTCTGTGGTCCTAAATATGTATTTTCTCTATGAGATGGATAATTTAACATACTTTTCAAATAGAGCTTCTTACATGTCTCCTATTTTGGATCTCTTCTAACATGTCAGTATCTGTCATACTTCATAGGACATTGTCCTTTTTTACTCACTATACCATTTTAATACAAGTTTTGTCCAGCCAATTTGGTCCCGGCTGATATTTGTACACATATCTTTTAGCTACACTATTTCACTCAACTAGAATTGTTGACCAGGTAGCATTTTTCATTTTCTACCAATGTGAACAATTAACCTTTCCAACAAAAAAGGTTCATTTGAGTTCTCTTTTGTTTTGCACACTTTCACGGTCATGCTATTTAGAGTCTGTGATCCACCGCTACTTGTCTACCTCTTCCTGGACAGGGAGGACTCTGATCATGGGGTAAGTGTGAATGTTCGGGCTCACTTGATAGGAGTTCACATTATGTTATATTCTTTAGACAGAGTCTTGCTACTCTTTCCTTGGTTTAGGCTTATCACATCCCGGTCTGATTGATATATGCGAGGCTACACTTGACATTAGTACGTCTCAGACTCTTGCAACATTATGTATACTGCACTAGCAGGTATGTGACTGTTTTTGGTACACTTTATTACACACAGTATTTATCAGTGCATCATAACAATAGGCGTTTACTTACATTAGGATAATAATAAAATCGAGAACTACTTCTTAGGGCTTCTTACAGTCTGGGTGACAAAATATCATGATTTTCACCTTGGTCTTAGGCTTACCATGGCCCGCCTCAATGGATACATTTGGAGGCTATGCTAGATACCAGTGCACCACAAACATTTGTGGCACAATACACACTGCATTAGCAGGTATGAGCCTCTATTTGTTATACTTTATCTCTTATCACACACATCACCTATGAGTCTCTATTACGATAGTCCTATTTGGACTCTAGGGTTGCTATATAATGGGGAATGACCATTTTCAAAATTACTTCTGTTAGATTTGGGGTCTCTAGTTGGCACAGGTAGGTATGTGTGACAACTAGGGACCCTCTCCTCCAGTCATGATAACGGAATTACACTCCTAAAATAACCGTGCTCACTCCCTTGGTAGCTTGGCACGAGCAGAAGGGCTTTACTTCAGAGGCCTTGTAAATTAAGCAGTTGTGACCACATACAGTAACCCAGTGACAACACTACAAATGGACACCACACAGGTTTTATATCAAAACTAAGTAGACTTTATATAGAGTTACCACAAGACCATAAATGACAAAAATACACAATAAGATTACTTTAAGATGGTATATTTAAGCTTAGTTCAGTTCAGTTCTTAGATGCAACACTCTGCGTCAATGTACCTTAGTTTGCATTGCGCTTCCACGACAAGCAATGTCGCAGCGATGGGAAAAGCGGCAAAGTTCAGATACAAAGAAATAAAGACGTGAAGATCTTCCAGATGCGGCACGCTTCTCGGGGATTCGAGAAGTCCTCGGTTCGATGCGTGCACTGCAGCGGCGACACCCTTACGATGCAACGACAACAGCTCCAGTGGTGACGCTCTTCTCCCACGATGCGTGAAGCTTCTGCTCGATGCGACAACTACGGCGCCGACATCCAAGATGCGATGGCAGCAGCTCCGACGGCGGCGTGCTTCTCAGTGATGCTAGGTGCTCTTAGTTGATGAGGTGCATTGCGACAGTTCCAGCGGCGACACCCTCCTTCGGAGTTGCGATGGCAGGCACAGCGACGGCGTCACGCTCCGACCTCGTTGCGAGATTCTTCTCCTGATGCGGTGCAGTGCGACAACTACAGCGGCGACACCCTCCTTCGGAGTTGCGACGGCAGGCACGGCGACACGCTTCTTCTCGTTGAGTCGTGCTTCCCGCTCCTTGCGACACGCAGTTCCTCAGAAAGCCCAAAACATCAGCAGGCACTTCCAGTGGCACTGATTACATCTCGGATAGACTACTGCAACAGTCTGTATGCAGGGCTCAATAAATCTGCCCTCCATAGACTGCAGATGGTACAACATGCCACAGCTAGACTTGTTCTAGGCTGGGCAAGAACATCCTCAGCCTCTGCCGCGCTAGATACATTACACTGGCTCCCAATACACAAGCGCATTCTGTTCAAAATCTTGACAATCTCCTTCAAAGCTTTCCACCACCAAGGCCCAGCCTATCTCCAAAAATATTTTAAACAGTACCATCCTGCACGCGAACTGAGATCATCTTCACTAAATTTGCTCACCGTCCCAAAGTTCAGGTTGACAACGAAAGGTGGTAAATCCTTATCTGTGATTGGATCGAGAGCATGGAACAAACTTCCCCAATCTCTCCGTGCTGCCAACACAGAAATAAGCTTCAGGAAACAACTTAAAACCTGGATTTACTCACTACCAGACACAGCATGTCGAACCCTTATATGAGCTTCTCCATCTCTTGACCGGTCTAGACTATGTCATCTACTAGACACAGGAAGCTAAGTGCCAAGATACTCCTCGGAGTGATAGTGCGCTCTATAAGAACCCAATCACATCACATCACATCACAAAGAACTCTGGGGAGCTGGGGGTGAAGTCTGTTGTCCCTGAGACTTCAGCAGGAGGCAAGCTCTTTTCCAAGCCCTTGGAGATTCTTCACAAGTTGAAAGCAAAGTGCACAACGTTCCTTTCTCCTTCCTTTGGCAGTAATGCAACCTCTGCAGGCCAATCCCCCAAGCAGCACTTCCGCTTGGGAATAATCTCTCCTCAGTTTCTTCAGGTTCCTCTCCTCAGTAAAGGTTTCTTTTGTAGTCCAAAGTGATCTAATTTCATGGGATCAGGGTCCAAAATTTTTGTACCTCAAAATCCTTTGTTCTCTGAGGGCAGAGGGGCCTTTGCCCAGTCCAAACCAGTTCTGAAGCACTCTGTTTACCAGACTTCTCCTTTGCTTTCTCAGTGCACGGTATGCACATCAGACGCCCCACAGGAGGTGGGGGCAGCATTGTGGAAGGCAAGTACAGTCCTGGAGCACTTTTTCACAGGGCTCCTTCTTTTCTTTCAGTGTGCAGGGCAGAGACATCAGCCGCTCCCCAGGGGGTGGAGCTAGCATTGTGGAAGGCAGGCACAGCCCTATTCAAGGTTCAGGTGCAACTCCTCCCTCCCATCTAGATGCAGATCTCTCTATTCACCACCGGGTGACTCAGCCAGTCTCCTGGAATTCCCCAGCCCTGTCACTCACAGAACCAGACATAGGAATACACAACCTAGCAGAGGCAGGTTTCAGTGGTTAGACAAGCAAATACCTACTTTCTAAAAGTGGTATTTGCAAACACAGAATATTAAAACCAACTTCACTAAAAGATGTGTGTTATTATTCTGAGTTCAGGCATAGTAAACTCGATTTCTACCCTGTTCTCTGAGACAGTTAGGATTATACAATGTAATAACTCTAACAGCCCATTCTGGCCTATGGAGAACAGGTAGCCTTGCAATAGTGAAAAACGAAAATGGCTGTAATTCACTATTAGGACATGCCACACACATCAGGGCTTGTCCTACCTTATACTTACAATGCACCCTGCCCTTTGGCCTACCATAGGGGTGACTGATATGAAGAAAAGGGAAGGTTTAGGGACTGGCAAGTGGGTGCACTTGCCCAGTCAGCATGACGGTACCAGACTGCACACAGGCTCTGCAATAGCAGACCTCAGACACATTTTACAAGGCTGCTTCTGTGGGTGGCACAACCAGGGCTGCAGGCCCACCAGCAGCATTTGGATTTACACGCCCTGGGCAGACTCAGTGCACTAGGCTAGGGTCTGGCAAGTAAACCAAACAGCTAAACATGGAAACACTGATTAATACATCAATTTACAATAGGGAGCACTTGCACTGTTGCACTGGATAGCAGTGGCACAGTGCCCAAAGCCTCTAACACCAGCAATAATGCATGAGGCACCAGAAAAAATGGAAGGGAGACCCACGCCAATGGTGCCAGGTCTAACAACTTCGATTTGTATGTACATCATCAGACCAGATAACTTTTCCTGTTCTTTTTTTCCTTGGACCTAAATACCTTTATCACTCTGAATTCACTTTCTTACCCTATGTTTTTTTTGTTCACGGAATATCGGATGATCGTGCATTTATTGGCTCATTTTCACTGGGTTGTTTTTGACTTTATGTCTACCAAATGGATCACTTTTGTACTGAGAATTGTTTTATTCTTTCCATTTTTTCATAACTTCACACCACATATTTAGTCCCTCGCTGCTATTGGTGCTCACTTTGATTGGGATTCTATCAGTTACTTCCCCCTGGTCACCATTCCTTTGTAACACATCCATATTTATTATTTGCAACCTTGAAAAAGTCAAGTAGACAAAACACGTGTAGGCGGCCTTTCGTCTTTCATATGTACCAGTCTTCCTACATTGTAAAGATTGGAGGATGTCAGGAAGACTTCATTATTAAACTGATTTTGATTACTTCATCCACACAGTGTATTCTTGGACTCTTTTTTACTGTTTGGACTTCATTGTTGCAAAACATGTAGCTCTGCTAAATATACCTGCAGAATTTCTCATTTATTTTGTTCAAAACACTTATGTTGTCACTGACATATTCACCTACCTATATTGCTTTTTACCCTTTGCTTTTTCAGTGAATATATATATATATATATATATATATATATATATATATATATATATATATATATATATATATATATATATATATATATATATATATATATATATATATATCCAAAACTTGCAGAACCCAAATTCGGAAGGAGCCACACGGAAGGCAATTCATGCTCTGAACGTGATTTATTGACAGCATGCCAGCAGAGAATGTTTCAGGAAAGCAGTCCTTCTTTCATCATGCCAGACGCGTTTCAGGAGATTCCTCCTTTCTTCAGTGGCTTCGGAATTGTCAAGAGAAAAGCGTTTTTTGGCGCAGACTGTTCATAAATAATCACTCCCGCCCCATGGGCGTGGCCTCACGGCATTCTGGGCGATGTAGTGCGCACCATTAGTGACCTCAGTGGGTGCATATCCCCAAGTCAAAAATTTCCATATTTAAATTAGCAAACATTCTTGAAAGTTTCTGCCCCGCTTTGTTTGCTGCCAATTGAGCTTTAAACGGACTCCCATCTGCAAATGTATTTATTTTATTTATTTGCCGGTTTATAACGCGCTAGGATCACCTCCCAAAGGAGTATCTCCGCGCCTTTGGCAACCTTCCAGCGCATAGCAGTAGGTATATAAAATTTACACTAGTTTTGGAATAAGAAGGTTTTTAACTGTTTTCTGAACGGGAGATTCTCCTTGCAAAGTCTCAAGGAAAGTGGGAGGCTGTTCCACAGCGTTGGGCCAGCAATTGAGAGGGCTCTACCACCCTGTCTAGCCCTTTTTGCTCTCGGAACCTGCAACAGGGCTTGTTCACTAGATCTCAAGGATCTCAAAGGTTTATAGGGGAAAAATCTGTTAGACAAATACACAGAGCCTTTCTTCTGGAGACACTTGTGTATAATGCAACAAGTCTTGTACTTCACCCTTTGTTTAATGGGAAGCCAATGCAGGGTGTTCAGGAGGGGTTTGGAGGGGGTGCGAGAGGGCTGATTTAGAACAAGACGGGCCGCGGTATTCTGGACTACCTGCAATCTGGCAGTTACTCCCTCATTTGCTGATAGAAGCAACCCATTGCAATAGTCCAAGCGACTCAACACTAAGGCCTGCACTAACGTCCTCCTAGTTGAGTCAGGGAGCAAGGGAAAAACTTTCCTCAGCATTCCGATGACATGGAAGCAGGACCCCACCACTTGGTTGCCATGTTGCTTCAGGGACAGCTCCTGGTCCAGACGCACACCGAGATTTTTAACCACCTGCTTGGGCTCTGGGACTGGGCCAAGATCTTGCGGCCACCAGTCGGGGGACCACAGAAGTTTGGCCTCACCGAACAGCATCACCTCCGTTTTTGCAACATTGCATTGCAGGAAGTTAGATGCCATCCAGTGGGCCACTGCCTTCATCCCCTGGGAGAAGGAGTTCCTGACCTCATCCGTGAAGTATTTAAAAGGAAAGAGGAGTTGGGTGTCATCCGCATATGACACAGGGATAAACCCATGGGACCTCATGGTGTTCGCTAAGGGGGCCACATAGATATTAAAAAGGGTAGGGCTCAAACAAGAGCCCTGTGGCACCCCCTTCGAGATCCCCAACTCCTCTGACCGATAAGCACCCAAGGTGACTGTTTGGGTGCGATCTGTCAGGAAACTCCTCAGCCACACTAGAGCCCCACCTTCCAGGCCGATGTTAACAAGCCTGGTGGTCATGATGTCATATGACACGGTGTCAAACGCCGCAGACAGATCCAACAGAACCAGGATAACAGAATAACCTTTATCCTGGAACATGTGTAGATCGTCTGCGACTGACAGCAAGGTGGTCTCGGTGCTATGTCTCGGCCTGAAACCCGACTGGGATGGATCCAGTCCATTTGTCTCCTCGATGTATCTAGACGAATGCCTATTAACAAATTTCTCCATCACTTTACCCATAAAGGGAAGGAGAGAAATAGGTCTCAAGTTGGTAAGTTCCGTCCAAGGAACGGTGGTATTCTTTCTCAAGGGTCTCACTAATGCCCTTTTCCAATCCCTCGGAACCTCTCCCGTGCTTAGTGACAGGTTAATTAGCTGCTGGATTTCTGGGCCCAGGACTTCAGCCAGCTCTTAATCTCGGTCACTAAAGCAGTAACTTCCTCTAAGGAGATAGGGGGAAAGCTTCTTAGGCAGTTAGCTTGTGACTTCTGTTGTGTGTTGTTGTGAGAAAGGTTGTTAGGATCAACCACCTCAATTGTCTTTGAGGCCATTATCTTTCCGTAGATCGCATCTATCTTCTTCATGAAGAATTGTGAGATCCCGTCACATAGATCTTGAAATGCAACCTCTACCGTCTCGCATGCCGCAGGCTTAGTGAAAGTTTGTAAGATTTTAAATAAAACTTTAGAGTCTTTCCCTGCCTCTGTGAGTTGCATTGCGATGTGGCTTTTACGAGCTGTCCTTATGGCCTTATGATATGACCTAAGTGAGGTTGTATGATGTTGCTTGTCCTCCGGCCTCCGAGACTGTCTCCATACTTTTTCCAGCTTTCTGATTTTTTGTTTCATCAGTCTCAGATCCTCGGAATACCAAATTTCTTGCTTGACTGCCTGGCGGGGTTTATATTTTTTCAGCGGGATGGTGTAATTAATCGCTTCGCTAACTGCATTTTCAAACCGCTTAAGTTCAGTTGACATTATTCCCGTGTAATCATTAATCAGGGGAGCTTGATAGGCTTCTCGGAAAATGTCCACCGTTAATTTGTGCCAGGGTCTTCTTTTAGTGGCCAAGGAGGTCTGTATGCGTGGCTTATCCATAGCATCAGTATAGAACTTTAAAATAAAATGATCAGTCCATTCTACCTGGGTGGGGGATATACACGTGGTTAGAGGTGAGTTGGAAAACACCAAATCCAAAGTGTGGCCTGCCTCATGTGTAGTTCCCTGGTTAATCTTTTTTAGACCTAAATAGTCCATGTCCATTAAGAGGGTTCTAGCCTCCATGCATTTCTCTGAGTCGCTATGCATATTGAAGTCCCCTACTAGTAGGAAATTCTGATTTTCTTCTATAAATGGTGCTAAAGCCTCCATAAGGGAGATGGAAAAATTTCCACTCGAACCTGGGGGTCGATACAATACCGCACCCCTTCTGTTTTCCCTAGATGCGGAGGTAAGTTTAAAGATCAGTAATTCCATCCGCGGGGTATTGATTTCCTCCAAGATTGTGATGTTTAGCTCCTCCTTATATACAATGGCTACCCCCCCTCCTAATTTATTAGGGCGGTCCATTCTGATTATCTTATATCCCATCGGGATGCCTAGTGTGATGGCTGGGACTGAGTGAGGCTTGAGCCAGGTCTCTGTTAAGAAACATAGGTCAGGCTTCTCTGTGGATATCAGGTCCCATACCTGTATGGCGTGCTTCACCAACGAGCGCGCGTTACAGAGCAGATTTTTGCTCCCCGAAGGGGGAGTGTCCTCTGTAGTCTTAGCTGGGGCAGTGTTATGTGTTTTACATCGCCTTGCAACTAGATCCCGTTGATGGCTATTGGCCACTACCTCAAGGCCGAACTGTGTACGGCAAGTGTAGCATGTAAAAGGTCCTTCTAGGTCGAATTGTAAGGTGACATCACATGCATTTGATGAATAGTTCCGTAACCCTAGTAATACCTGTGAGGTGTACGTTAGGCGCCTAGTACAGGGATTCCTCGTGTTGGTAGGGAATATTGCCATAGTCTCCTGACCCCGGCCCCGTCCTATCGCGGACGGGCGCAGACGGGCTGGTCTTTGGCTCGTCTTAGGCGCAGGAGTAGGCGCCACCCTGCGCGCCAACGCTGCGCGCTGGGGCCGACGAGGGGCTAAATAGCCTTGCAAATGCGGAGGTCTAGAGCGCTAACCGCTCGACTCTCCGTGTGGCCCGTCTCTGCCCCGCCCTCCACACACCGCGATTGGCTGCAGTGCCGGTTCAGGTGTCAGGAGGCAGAGAAACCAGTCCCACTCTGGTAGCCTAGATGTATGCAAGTAAGTGAATATTTATAAACAGCGTGCCTCTAAATATCTGTCCAGGAGCACATTTTATACTTTTAAAATCAGTATTCAGGAATTGTAACAAAGTGCAAAATTTTTAAAATGAAGTGCAAAATTTTAAAACGAACTCGAGCTCCCTCGATAAATTTCTAAATTAGCCCAGCGTGGCTGCTCTGTGTGCGAGGTCGGCGCCAAGCGGGTGAGAGTAGCTGCCACCAACTCCTTACCGCAAGTGCGCCTGCCTCCTCGCTGCCTAAATAGCCTTGCAAATGCGGAGGTCTAGAGCGCTAACCGCTCGACTCTCCGTGTGGCCCGTCTCTGCCCCGCCCTCCACACACCGCGATTGGCTGCAGTGCCGGTTCAGGGGTCAGGAGGCAGAGAAACCAGTCCCACTCTAGTAGCCTAGATGTATGCAAGTAAGTCAATATTTATAAACAGCGTGCCTCTAAATATCTGTCCAGGAGCACATTTTATACTTTTAAAATCAGTATTCAGGAATTGTAACAAAGTGCAAAATTTTTTAAATGAAGTGCAAAATTTTAAAACGAACTCCAGCTCCCTCGATAAATTTCTAAATTAGCCCAGCGTGGCTGCTCTGTGTGCGAGGTCGGCGCCAAGCGGGGTGAGAGTAGCTGCCACCAACTCCTTACCGCAAGTGCGCCTGCCTCCTCGCTGCCTAAATAGCCTTGCAAATGCGGAGGTCTAGAGCGCTAACTGCTCGACTCTCCGTGTGGCCCGTCTCTGCCCCGCCCTCCACACACCGCGATTGGCTGCAGTGCCGGTTCAGGGGTCAGGAGGCAGAGAAACCAGTCCCACTCTGGTAGCCTAGATGTATGCAAGTAAGTCAATATTTATAAACAGCGTGCCTCTAAATATCTGTCCAGGAGCACATTTTATACTTTTAAAATCAGTATTCAGGAATTGTAACAAAGTGCAACATTTTTAAAACGAAGTGCAAAATTTTAAAACGAACTCGAGCTCCCTCGATAAATTTCTAAATTAGCCCAGCGTGGCTGCTCTGTGTGCGAGGTCGGCGCCAAGCGGGGTGAGAGTAGCTGCCACCAACTCCTTACCGCCAAGGAGACAATTTCAATCCATCCTATGAAGGGCAGCACTTGTACATACCACCACGGACCTGCTGTGAGAAGCAGTGGGCGCCTTCCACGACCTGGGTCAGGCCGTTAACCATATCCAAAACTTGCAGAACCCAAATTCGTAAGGAGCCACATGGAAGGCAATTCATGCTCTGAACGTGATTTATTGACAGCATGCCAGCAGAGAATGTTTCAGGAAAGCAGTCCTTCTTTCATCATGCCAGACGCGTTTCAGGAGATTCCTCCTTTCTTCAGTGGCTTCAGGATTGTCAAGGGGAAAGCGTTTTTTGGCGCAGACTGTTCATAAATAATCACTCCCGCCCCATGGGCGTGGCCTCACGGCATTCTGGGCGATGTACTGCGCACCATTAGTGACCTCAGTGGGTGCATATCCCCAAGTCAAAAATGTCCATATTTAAATTAGCAAACATTCTTGAAAGTCTCTGCCCCGCTTTGTTTGCTACCAATTGAGCTTTAAACGGACTCCCATCTGCAAAGGAGCCAATTTCATTCTGTCCTATGAAGGGCAGCACTTGTACATACCACCACGGACCTGCTGTGAGAAGCAGTGGGCGCTTTCCATGACCTGGGTCAGGTCGTTAACCATATCCAAAACTTGCAGAACCCAAATTCGGAAGGAGCCACACGGAAGGCAAATCATGCTCTGTACGTGATTTATTGACAGCATGCCAGCAGAGAATGTTTCAGGAAAGCAGTCCTTCTTTCATCATGCCAGACGCGTTTCAGGAGATTCCTCCTTTCTTCAGTGGCTTCGGAATTGTCAAGGGGAAAGCGTTTTTTGGCGCAGACTGTTCATAAATAATCACTCCCGCCCCATGGGCGTGGCCTCACGGCATTCTGGGCGATGTAGTGCGCACCATTAGTGACCTCAGTGGGTGCATATCCCCAAGTCAAAAATGTCCATATTTAAATTAGCAAACATTCTTGAAAGTCTCTGCCCCGCTTTGTTTGCTGCCAATTGAGCTTTAAACGGACTCCCATCTGCAAAGGAGCCAATTTCAATCCGTCCTACGAAGGGCAGCACTTGTACATACCACCACGAACCTGCTGTGAGAAGCAGTGGGCGCCTTCCACGACCTGGGTCAGGCCGTTAACCATATCCAAAACTTGCAGAACCCAAATTCGGAAGGAGCCACATGGAAGGCAATTCATGCTCTGAACTTTCCTGGTAAGGAACACTTCGGACCCGCCCTTCTTGGTGAGGCGATCGGAGCGGTAGAGGTATTTCACCTCTCATTGTGGCAGTTTGCCCCTGCTCTATATTGGCTTAACCTCTGGGGGGCTGTGACGGTATTAAGGAGACCGGAGGAGCGGTTTTTGAAAAGGAGTACGGGTATGTTGACAACGAGCCCCGCTGACTTTGGCTAGCCTCTCCACTACACCGGCCCTCTTTTGCCTGAACATATGGCATTGTGGGAGTTGTGGTGCAACGATGTCCGTGAGCACTGCAACAGGTGGCTTAAACATCAAGGGGTAGGAGCAGAGCAACAGCATCACGATAAAGCAGCAGGAAGCTCAGACCGGGACATTTGGTCGGGTGTAGGGCGCTGAGGAAGGCGGAAAGTGCCGAAATGCACCGGACCTTGATCTCCATTAAATAAAGCCTCTCCGAAGTACTTTGTAGTGTAGTTCCTATTATCCCAATAGGCTCTGCGCATTGGAATAATATCTTCAATAGTATAGATCTAGGGCAGAGGTTAACTAGGTCTTCTACTGACGATATTAGACTTAAAGTTTTTGGTTTTGCCAGCTAGCTCAGAGTTCACTAGAAACTTTCTTGAATAGACAAGGAGGAGTTTAACTTCCCTGGATAGACAAGAAGGGATTTAGTTTCTGACAACCATAGAACATGACAACTTTGCTCTCCCCCAATCAAGAGTGTATCTCTAGAGTCGTGTGAAAACAAAAGACAACCTATTTTACTCAGTCAGTACGTGCATTCTTAGTTTCACCAGTTTGTAGAGAAAAGGAAGAGACGGGCGTGTTCAATAAAAGATGTTATTTATTGATCAGTCTCTTTTCTCGTACAAGAGAAATGAATCGATATTATTGCGATACTTATGGTTAAGAAAAGTGCATACGATAAAAGCAGAAGTATAAAATAATACTGCAGAAGCATTGATATGGTTTCTAAGCCATATGATAGTTAAAATTGATAAAATAGATACATACATATATACATTTGACTAACCGTACTCAACTGGTGCTTCTAACCACGCCTACCCCAGTGTACCTGACCTAAGCCTAATACGTGGGCGGGAGTAGATAAGTAGCAGTTTAAGTTAAGTTTGTTTTGCCAAGTGACTGACTCAAGAATTCTCTGCAAGGGGTTGTTCAGTTCTGTACCTGAGATCTAGAATGGTTGAGGGCTGGTATCTCTCGTCTCTGGTCTTGATATTCCAGCTGCCTGCGAGGGCTGCTTGGAAGCGCCGGAGCTGGATTTCTCGGCAGGAGAAAAACAGCTTCTCGTTCTCAGCACGTCAGGAAGGCGGGGCAGCGCGTGTGGGCTTCGCTCTCTGCTGGGCTCCTCAGCGCGTCTCGCTGCTCCGATCTCGTCACCACCGCGTGTGTTTGCTTAAGGCAATGTCGGTAATATTTATACCTGTAAGGTGTCGAGATTGACGTAAGGATGGACATGGATACGTCAATAAGGATGTCATACGAACTGGCTTGTTTGCACATTCTTTTGCTGAAGTTCTCGGTGAAATCAAAACAATGGCCGCAGGCATTTTCCCAGGTTGTCATAGGTTTGATTTGTTTTGAGAACTCCGTATGCCTTATCAGGGGCTGGAGGAATAGTGCTAGGAATAGAAACTTTTTTGCGAGCCATTTACCGAGAACGCAGTCAAATATCTGCTCTCTGGTGCTATATTTTGACAAAAGAATCCATTAGAGATGTCTAATGTTGTTTTGTATTTTTTGCGTACTATGTTATTCATTAGTGCAGCACTATGTGAGTTTTGCACTGCAAAAGTTTTGCAACATGAGTTAAGGTGTCTGTAATCCAAAACTAGACGATATGAGTTGTCTGGTTTGGAGACAGGAAACAAAGGATTGTTCATTTGTGAGGTGCAAGTTTCAATCACCCCCTGGTATTCAAGTTGATCTAGGAACTCTTTTACCTGTTTTTCAGCTTCTTGCTTAATTGGGTACTGCCTCTGTGCAGTAGGTTGTGATTTTAACTGGATTTTGTGAGGAGGAGAGTCCTCATCCCATCCTACATGATTTTTATATAAAGCAGGAGCTTGAGCTACTGCCCACTTTCTAGCAAGTGTATATTTTTTATGAATTGGAATGTGATTTGAGAAGGCAGGCATAATTATTTCTTCGCCATGAGGGCACTCTCTGACGAACTCGGGTGGCCAGTCTTTTTCAGCTAGAAGGATGTCATAGCCCTGGGAGAGATTATCCCAAAATAGTCCCCTTATTTTTCTAGTCTTATCCCCCTCTATACGCAATGTAATTTCATATATTTTGTGAGGTTTGCTAACTCTGGTGTCGGCAGTTTCCACTTGAATATATTCATTACTGTCCACTGTCTCCAGATGATTCATAAGGACTTTGCGAGCTATGCTCACTTCTGCTGCGCTGTCTAGCATTGTCTGAGCCCATTCTCCGTTTTTCAGCTGTGTCCTCAGTATTCTCGGCATCTTTGATTACTTTAATACTGGCTACCTTCTTTTTTGGAAATTGTAACTTTTTATTCGGATGAGCAGGTTCCTTGTCTTTGGACTTGACGTGCTCTTCCCTGTGTTCTGATCGTCCTCTTCTTTCCGATTTCTGCGAGGAAGCCTGAAAAGATTGAGAGGGACGTGTATCATTATCTTGATATCTATCAGGTTTCTTTATATTATCCCTATTTCTAAGGTTGTATTTTTTCCCAGAGGGCTCACTTTGGGGAGACCTGCGTCCTTGGTTCGGAGATCTTTCTCTCCGCCGAGGAGACCTTCCTCTGGACTGGAATCTTTTTTCTTTAGGATTGGATTGTTTGTTTCCATCCCAGCTCTTTTTTTGAGTGTTTAAATTATTTTTAATAAATATCTTTTCAGGACTTTCAATCAGTTGAGGTTTTACCGGTATTCCACCCAGACTATCTCTTCCTAGTTCTTCATAGGATTTCTCTATGATTCTGGCAATTTCAGTTGGTTGGTCTGCTATATCTGTCTCTTTTAACCTTTGGCGGATTGCCACGTTTGCTGCTTCTCCCTTTATGTTGGCTAATAATATAGCCGAGACCTGCTTGAAGTCCTTCAGTAATTTCATACCGAGAGTTAAAGCGGGTTCTGGACCATATTCATCTTGAATTTGTTTTAGCACATCTGGTATTACTGACATGGATGGTACACCATGTGCTTTTGTGTATATGGAAGCAAAGACTGTACCCCAAGTGTCACAGTCCTCCACGTGTGGTGCGATTCGCATTGGAAGACAGATAGTCAGAATCCTGTGTTTTTCTACCGGGGTGGTGTCTGGAAACACCGCCTCTATTTGAGTGATTTTTTGTGCTAGCCATAAGGGTATTTGTTCCCGTTTTGCGGGTACTTTACCCAGACAGGACTGTATGTTCTGTGGTGTAATTTTATTTGTGTTACCCTGATGAGGGGTCAGCTGTGGAATTTTATTTGCTGGTTGGATTGTTGAAGTCCGCATTACATATTGGACTAATTGTCTATGTATTTTGATTAGTTGTTTTAGCTGTGCTAAAAGATCTGGTGCAGACATTTCTTCAATGTCTGGATGTGGTGTATATCCGGCTAGGACCGGCCACGTTGCTCCTGGTCTACCTAGTGGACCGAGCCTGGTGATGTGATTATTATGTTTTAGGGCGCCATTAAACAAGAGCAGGTGCTCTTGGAATTTGAGTGGTACTTCCACCTCCTCGAAAGGAGTGTAGGTATCCGGTGGTTCCTCTATTTTATAATAGTGGAACTCTTTTGTTACAGCGTTTGCTGCTGGAAAGTTTATCCATGAATAGAATACCTCTGTCTGCCGATATTCGTGTGCCTCAATTACGAATATGACTGTACCACCTCTCGATGTCAGTCCATTTTCTATAAGTTTTAAAGTTATAGATTTTCTTATGTTGACCGGGATGAGTTTTGCATCCGGGTCATTTTCCAGCAGAGTATTGTCTGCTACTAGGAGTTCAGCTGCTATTCTAGCTGTCTCCCTTTCTTCATCACTGTCTATCATTTTACCGACAGGAAGGTTATTCTGTTTGTTTGCAGATCAGGTTTCTATGGAAACAAAGATTAGATGCACAATATTTTGGAACAGTGTATCCTTCAACGTTGAATAAACCAAGAACCATACATAGGAGTCTCCTCCTGCGAGGTTTGGCGGATATGACCTTTTACCCACTCCAGACGTCTTTGGAGTATTATGGGAAAAAGGGGTTCTGTGTGAAAAAGCACGACTGAGTTACTCTAATGTCTTGCGTTAGTTTTATCGCCTATCCAAACGTTTGGGCGCCATGTAGTGTAGTTCCTATTATCCCAATAGGCTCTGTGCATTGGAATAATATCTTCAATAGTATAGATCTAGGGCAGAGGTTAACTAGGTCTTCTACTGACGATATTAGACTTAAAGTTTTTGGTTTTGCCAGCTAGCTCAGAGTTCACTAGAAACTTTCTCGAATAGATAAGGAGGAGTTTAACTTCCCTGGATAGACAAGAAGGGATTTAGTTTCTGACAACCATAGAACATGACAACTTTGCTCTCCCCCAATCAAGAGTATATCTCTAGAGTCGTGTGAAAACAAAAGACAACCTATTTTACTCAGTCAGTACGTGCATTCTTAGTTTCACCAGTTTGTAGAGAAAAGGAAGAGACGGGCGTGTTCAATAAAAGATGTTATTTATTGATCAGTCTCTTTTCTCGTACAAGAGAAATGAATCGATATTATTGCGATACTTATGGTTAAGAAAAGTGCATACGATAAAAGCAGAAGTATAAAATAATACTGCAGAAGCATTGATATGGTTTCTAAGCCATATGATAGTTAAAATTGATAAAATAGATACATACATATATACATTTGACTAACCGTACTCAACTGGTGCTTCTAACCACGCCTACCCCAGTGTACTTGACCTAAGCCTACTACGTGGGCGGGAGTAGATAAGTAGCAGTTTAAGTTAAGTTTGTTTTGCCAAGTGACTGACTCAAGAATTCTCTGCAAGGGGTTGTTCAGTTCTGTACCTGAGATCTAGAATGGTTGAGGGCTGGTATCTCTTGTCTCTGGTCTTGATATTCCAGCTGCCTGCGAGGGCTGCTTGGAAGCGCCGGAGCTGGATTTCTCGGCAGGAGAAAAGCAGCTTCTCGTTCTCAGCGCGTCAGGAAGGCGGGGCAGCGCGTGTGGGCTTCGCTCTCTGCTGGGCTCCTCAGCGCGTCTCGCTGCTCCGATCTCGTCACCACCGCGTGTGTTTGCTTAAGGCAATGTCGGTAATATTTATACCTGTAAGGTGTCGAGATTGACGTAAGGATGGACATGGATACGTCAATAAGGATGTCATACGAACGGGCTTGTTCGCACATTCTTTTGCTGAAGTTCTCGGTGAAATCAAAACAATGGCCGCAGGGATTTTCCCAGGTTGTCATAGGTTTGATTTGTTTTGAGAACTCCGTATGCCTTATCAGGGGCTGGAGGAATAGTGCTTGTCTAATTAGATGGCATGCGTTATTACCTAATCAGATAACACGTTTCTGTGCCGTGGTGTGGCTTAATCAGATAACGTTTTTTTGCACCGTGGGTCGGCTGCTAGTTAAGTATTAACCAGAACAGGGCCGGGAATAGGGGAATCGATACAGAACCTATAGGAATACATCACAACTTCTCCTTTGTGGTTGTTGCCTTCTTCCGTGTGTGGAGGGCGTTTGTGGACATTGTTATGCGCTAGCCAATTGCGCATATTAACAACCCCGTCACGCTTTGGGAAAGAAGGAAAATTGGCGCTGCCTCACAGCTCTTTAACTTTCCTGGTAAGGAACACTTCGGACCCGCCCTTCTTGGTGAGGCGATCGGAGCGGTAGAGGTATTTCACCTCTCATTGTGGCAGATTGCCCCTGCTCTATATTGGCTTCACCTCTGGGGGCTTTGACGGTATTAAGGAGACCGGAGGAGCGGTTTTTGAAAAGGAGTACGGGTATGTTGACAACGAGCCCCGCTGACTTTGGCTAGCCTCTCCACTACACCGGCCCTCTTTTGCCTGAACATATGGCATTGTGGGAGTTGTGGTGCAACGATGTCCGTGAGCACTGCAACAGGTGGCTTAAACATTAGGGGGAGGAGCGGAGCAACAGCATCACCATAAAGCAGCAGGAAGCTCAGACCGGGACATTTGGTCGGGTGTAGGGCGCTGAGGAAGGCGGAAAGTGCCGAAATGCATTCGCCGCCACCAGACCTTGATCTCCATTAAATAAAGCTTCTCCGAAGTACTTCTCCTTTGTGGTTGTTGCCTTCTTCCGTGTGTGGAGGGCGTTTGTGGACATTGTTATGCGCTAGCCAATTGCGCTTATTAACAACCCCCGTCACGCTTTGGGAAAGAAGGAAAATTGGCGCTGCCTCACGGCTCTTTAACTTTCCTGGTAAGGAACACTTCGGACCCGCCCTTCTTGGTGAGGCGATCGGAGCGGTAGAGGTATTTCACCTCTCATTGTGGCAGTTTGCCCCTGCTCTATATTGGCTTCACCTCTGGGGGGCTGTGACGGTATTAAGGAGACTGGAGGAGCGGTTTTTGAAAAGGAGTACGGGTATGTTGACAACGAGCCCCGCTGATTTTGGCTAGCCTCTCCACTACACCGGCCCTCTTTTGCCTGAACATATGGCATTGTGGGAGTTGTGGTGCAACAATGTCCGTGAGCACTGCAACAGGTGGCTTAAACATCAAGGGGGAGGAGCGGAGCAACAGCATCACCATAAAGCAGCAGGAAGCTCAGACCGGGACATTTCGTCGGGTGTAGGCGCTGAGGAAGGCGGAAAGTGCCGAAATGCATTCCTACTCGAGGGAACCATTCGTTTGAATCATCTGTTTCAACCGAGGAGAAGGACGGATGCCTTTCACCTTAATCGCAAAGGAGCGGCCGCTCCCGAATAAAGAAGGATAGAACAAGCGAGTCTAAAGCTGTTCACTAGCGGTCCCTGTGATCACTCCTTTGGGGAAATACAAATCAGACTCGACTTTGGGAATCACCCGCCCGTCATTTTTGGCGATTATTGAGTATCAGATAAAGAACCTACCCGGTCCTGAGGAGAACCCCACCAAGGTCAAGGGGTTTGAAACGCGTCGACCAGTCTTGTCCCGTATTTGGTCACCACTAGTGTTTTGGAACAGTCCTTTCATTAATGTGGTCACATGAGTGACTTTGGTAAAACTGCGACTAAAACAGACTCTAAGAATTACAAAACTACGAAAAGAATTATTTCCCATCAAATAATTTACTGATACGTGGACTCATTGTTTTCTCACTTTCAGTTGTTTGAATGGTTTGTGTATGACTGTATGGCCAAGTGTGTATGACATTTGTATAATATTGTTTATAAATTTGCACGAAAAATAGTGTGCTCAAAAAAGAAAAGAATTCTACTAAAAGAGAATAAATCCCGTATGGTGTTAAATCAAAAACAGGCCGTTTTTGTTTAATTCAAAGCAGCTTATATTGAAGAATATTGTTTGGAGAATAGGCAGTCCCAGCATTGGCTTTTGTTTTGTTTGATGATATTGGTTGGACTCAGCCTTGCTGAGTAAGGAGTCAAGACCCTTTTTTGATTCTTAGAAATGCATTTGCCGCCACCGGACCTTGATCTCCATTAAATAAAGCCTCTCCGAAGTACTTCTCCTTTGTGGTTGTTGCCTTCTTCCGTGTGTGGAGGGCGTTTGTGGATATATATATATATATATATATTTTTTTTTTTTGTTGGGTTTTTTTTGTTGGTTTTTTTCACAGCACTTTCTTTACCAGAAAGAAATGGGTCACACCTCAGCAACAGTATTCAAAGTTCCCAAGAACAATTTATTTCTCCAAGATTCCAACATTTACAAACAAAACCAGCGCGTTTCGAGCTCTTGCTGAGATATTGTTCACTGTAATGCCCCCATGGTTACTCCTACATTTACATGTTGATGTCATTAACTGTAACCAACGAAGCAGGGCATTATAGTTAGTGTAGTGACTCTTTAAATGTGAAATAAATAAAATTACATTGCACTTTCATTCCGTCATGATTCTAATGTGCATTTTAAATCAATGAATATGCAACATTTTATGCTAGCATTTGCTACTAATAAATGAATGAATCAGTTACTGTTACTACTCATTCTTACTTTTGTCAACACTTTTGGTTTCTCAAGCCTCCAGTGGCTAACTATTTTCCCTTGATGTTAAACATTTGTTTCTGTTTTATGCCTCTAGTGGCTTAACAATATCATCATTATTTTTCCAGACCTGTTTCTCTGACCATTTTCTTAAATGCTAGCATGTGCACCGTTGCATGATCTAACAAATGTGAAAAAAGGAATAGGAAAAATGTGTATGTGATTTAAAACCAGAGATTATTCCATGATTTAAAAGACAAACTGCACTACTTTACATTTCCCTCCTATATGGAAAATTAGAACATTCCTGTAATTTCACTCTCGTCCAAATTAATCACAAAGGTATGTACAATTCTTCACTCTGATTAAGTCCATGCAGAGTCATTGATCGGAGACTAAGAATGTATCTTGACTCTTTCATTCTCAGTTATTTCTCTCTGTCTCCTCCTCGCATTTGTTTTTTCACTGTGTCTATTCCATAGAAGATTAGACTTTTCCAGTTGCTGTCATGATGCGTTTCCATGTGCTTAGCCACAGCGTTACTTCTGTCCTGATGTATGGTTGCCCATACGTGTTCTAGGATTCGCTTCTTTAGTTCACATTTCGTGCTGCCCACGTATTTCAGATGACATGGACATTCGATTACATAAATTACATATTGTGTCTTACAAGTGATGAAATCTTGTATGTCCCAGATTTTTCCATCTGCCAGCATTACATTTTGTGTATTTTTGGCGATTTTACAAACCTTGCAGTGTAGCATTTTTTAAAACCCCTGCTCTGCAGCCATGATGTCTTTTTTTCCTTACAAAAATGACTGTGTGTTAGTCGATCTTTCAAATTAGGAGCCCGACGGTTATCTGCGGTGCCTTTCCCACTATTGGTCCAATAGTTGCATCTAATTTCAAGATTTTCCAATTTTTCTTCAAAATGTTTCTGATCTGTGATGATTCTTTTGAGAAGGTTGTTATGAATCTTATTGGTTCATTTTCACATTCTTTGATGGTGTCATCTTTAGTTGATTGTAAAAGATCATCCCTATTTTTTGATTTGCTCCTTCCCATCCTTTTTTGATGTGATTTTTGGAATAACCCCTTCTCACAAATCCTCTTGCAGTAGATGCACTTTGCTTTTCCCATTGCGATTCTTCTGAACTGATTCTCTGAACTCTCAAAACTCTCCATAGGGAATGTTTTGAAATAAACATTGCTGATGGAAACTGCTGGCGTGTAATGTTGAGTTTGTCGCTGTTTTTTTACGATGTATGGTAGTGTGTATGTGGTTTTATTCTATGTAAATTTCTGTATCGAAAAAGATTACTTTTTTTTCACTTAGTTCATATGTGAATTTAAAGTTTGCCGGTGTGTTGTTTAGAATGTCAAAATATTCCTTAAATTCATCTTCCGATCCATACTACGAGGAGGTCATCGATGAATCGCAACCACAGTATGGTTTTATTCAAGAAAAAATCATTATCAGCTTGCCAAGCCCATTAATGCTCCCACCATCCCATGGTGAGGTAGGCAAAACTTGGGCTAAAGGAAAAACCCATAGCTCTTCCTTTGATTTGGGCAAAGATGTCTTCTCCAAAATAAAAAACATTTTGATTTAAACACATTCTCATCATTTCCTTCAGCATGTTGTTATGGCGAGAGTAGTGAATGTTTCTTTCCTGCAAGAAAAAACTGCAGGCTGAGATGCCAATTTCATGATCTACATTTGTATATAACGATATTACGTCCATCGTTATTAACTTATATGTGGACATCCAGGGTATTCCATTAAGATGTTTTAGCATATCTGTAGTGTCCTTAATGAATGAACTCAACTTTGAAACATAAGGTAATAGAAAGTGGTCAAGATAATTGGCAATTGGTTCAAACAAAGATCCTTTCACGTAGATAATTGGGCGTCCCGGTGGTCTGGTTCGGTTCTTATGAACTTTTGGCAGAAAGTACATGGTCGCGGTCACTGGTTGTTCAACTGTTAAATATTTCAATTCATCATGATCAATTAATCCTAAATGAAACCATTCATTTAGCTTTTTATCTAGTTCCAATGTTATTCTGTTGTGGGATCTGATGTTAGCTTCTTGTAATAGATTGCATCCTTTAGTTGGTCATGAGCTACTTTGACATATTCCAATTTATCCCAGATGATAACATTGGTGCCTTTATCGGCCATCTTTATTTCAATGCTTTCATCTTGACACAATGTTATTAAAGCATTCCGTTCTTCTGGTTTTAAATTATCCACATAGCGTTGTTTTTTTATTTTGTAGATGTCTTGTATCAATGCTTCGTGAAATGTATCGATTTTATTACCTGGTGGTAATTGTGGATAGAAACGTGATTTGGGCTTCTTTTGACTCATTCCTGCCCCTCGCTGGATGCATGCTTCATCTAGTGTTATGTGTTTCGTTTCTTTTTCTTCATCCAGATTCAGGAATGTCAAGTAACTCTCAGAGTCTTTTGCCAATAAGGAAGAGCTTGAAGCGCCTGTTGTTGTTGGTGCTTTTTTGTTCTTCCTTATATCTTTTTCTTTCTCTTTGAACACTTTTGCCAATTTGATTTTGCGGATGTATTTGTATAAATCGATCCGTGTCTGCACTATATCCATATGTGCGCTCGGACAGAAGTTTAAACCTTTCTTTAGCAATGAATTTTCTGATTCTGTGATTTGTCTGCATGACAAATTTATGACCGTCAATTCTTGTACATCTTCTAGAAATTTTTCTTCATTCTCATACTGCGGGTCATTGTACCCACTCTTTCCCTGCTGGTTGCCTCTACTTCCTCTTCTTGTCTGTTTGGTCTTGATTTTCCCCTGCCTCTTCCTCGGTTCCTCTGGTTTTGCAGCTGAAATCCCCTCGCCTGTTCTCATTGGCGTTGTTGCAGGACCAGCAGCATGTTCCCTAAAAAAGACTGTTTCCTTGATGGGTTTTCTCCATCACTCTGATCCGTGGATGCGAGTGAGGACATACTGTCTGAGGTGCTAACATTGCTTCCAGTGTATTCTTGTGGTTTCAAGTAATCAAATTTCTTTCCATTAGTGAAGATCCTCCCTTTACTATAATCTATTTTATCTTGTTGGAATTTGATGTGCTTTCGATTTAGTACTGATTCTTCACGCAAATCTTTTTGTTTTTCTATTTCCATCTTTCATTTTTCCATATCTGGGGTCAGGTCAAATATTGATATTTCTTTCTCAATCTCAGAGACCTGAATCTTGATTTTCTGTAAAGCAATTTCTATGTGCTTTATTAAAATGTTCATTAACCCCAGTGATGAATTTAGGAGGTACTCCCCCATTCCTGCAGCAATTCATTGCTCGAATCTTGGTGACTGGGCATCAAGTGAATTCTGAGACCTCTTGGTAATCTCTGTACCTCCATGTATTTTTTCACTGTAGTCACCTCCCACCATTTGTTTATTTCTTTTTTAGACATTTTCTCACACATTTTCAATTTTGTCTTTGCGTCTGATTCCTTATTAGTATACATATATGGAAGAAATCGTCACCACCACTTGCTTTCTTCCTGTAGCGCAAAATGATGAGGAGTAGACCCAAAATTTGCTGGTGCAAAGCTTTAAAGTGACTTTATTGTGCCCTGCGCGACCGCCATGACACGTTTCGCTTCCCTCTGAAGCTTGATCACATGACGTGTTACGAGAAGCCCGGAAGGCCATTTAATGTGCCAGTACAAAAGAAGGACTAAACAAATTCTGTGCAAATAATAAGAAGGCATAGATATGGAAAAAACACTGTGCAAATTTCGCATGTTCACTCAGTGCAATGCAGTAATGTTAATATGTAAAAACATTAAACGCTATGGGGCATTTAAAATAGATAAAATCAAAGGTTATTCATTTAAAAAAAAAAAACAGTCAATCCTCTGATTATCAAAATTAAATACCTCAAAAAATAATATCAATAACTACAGCCCTCCATTACATAGCATAATAAATCTGTTGCAAAATGCAAATTGTTCATGTTTTGTCCTTTTAACTGTTAATACTACAGTTGATACCTTTTGAGTAAATAAAGCCCACAGTGGGCCAAATAAAACAAGACACTGTTATTCGAATCCATTCTCTACTTATTAAACCAGCCTTCCTAATGGATCTAATGTGCAAAATACCCTAAATGTGCAAATAACCGCTGTAAGTGCAAAATATTTTAAATTATACATAAAATCTATTGTTACACATTGGGAATCCTTAAAACAAATAGAGATAGAGGCTGCCTTATAACTTATTTTCGGGAAAAAGCAAATTCCCTAGATGATACATCCTTTTATCCATAATCAGCTCAGTTAAGTCCCTATAATTTAATAATAAAGCAGCATGTTCCTAAAAAACCCGGACAGGCATTTCGAAAAAACTAAAAAATGTATGTTTTGAAAATATTGAATTTATAAACAGGTATGCAGGTCCTCCCTGTCATTAAGCCCATTAAGATTTTTGCTGTCAAGCTCCAGTATATATCTAGTTCAGAGGAGACGTAGCTTGGCTTCAGGATCTCCTCCTCGCTTTGATGGAAGAACAGTGTCTATTACATATTACTGGAGGTGGGCTGGGTTGCCTGTATGTTTATTTTCAAAATGCCTGGCAACCGGGTATGCCTGATCCAGGCCTGTGATTGCCCTAATGTGCTGGAGTATCCGTTTGTGGGCGGGTAGATTGGTACTCCCAACATACCTCAACCCACACGGACACTCCAGCACATAGACTACAAAGTCAGTTCTACATGACAATCTTTTGGAAATGGCAATAGGTTCCTGTTTAAAAGGGCTTGAGTTTTGTTGTTACCAAATTGACATGCTTTACATTAGGGACACTTTCTGAAAACCTTTACTTAAAGACATCCACGTACTGGAAACTTGTGTTTCCAGGTTATTGCTAACTAAAGCTTTGGCCATAGATGGAGACCTTCTAAAGGTAAGTACTGGTTTGCTCGCTACACTGTGACCAAATGATAGGGTCACTCTTAACCAAGTTCCCGTTTTTATAGAAGATCTTTCTTAGTTCCGTGTGTTGTCGATTATAAGTAAGGATGACACGAGATGGTATACTGGGTTCTTTGTTATTCTCAGGATTTTGCTTGACTCTGGGATTTAGTGCTTCCTTCCTCGTCATATTCTGTGTACGTCTGATAGCACTATTCAAGATTTGATGAGAATAGCCCCTAGATTGGAAACGAAGCCGACTGGTCTCCTGTGCCATTGCACACTCACAGTCAGAACTGCAAATCCTTCTGATCCACAGCATTTTCCCATAGGGGATGCCGTGGAACAGATGGTGCGGGTGATGGCTGGCCGCATGCAGAACAGTGTTTCCGGCCGTTGTTTTCCTATAGAGTTTTGTGGCCAAATTGTTATTCTCTACATATACTTCTACATCCAAAAAACAAATTGAATTAGCATTAATATTGGATGTGAATTTCAAATTAAGGTTATTGCTATTTAACTCATCAATAAAAGCCCTGGCGCTGTTCTCTGAACCCCTCCAAATGAAAAACAGGCAATCTATATATCTCAGGAATAGAATTATGTTGTGTTCAGCAATTTCTTGGTTTTGCCCAAAGAGGACCTGCTCCTCCCACAGCCCCATGTCCAAGCACGCGTAGCTGGGGGAGAAGCAGGCCCCCATCGCCACACCTCTAAATTGTTGACAGGTTTGGTTATTAAAAAGGAAGACATTTTGCTCTAGACACATCTGTACCATAGAGAGTAACATCCTGTTATTCACCTAACTATATTGTTTTTTACCCTTTGCTTTTTCAGTGAATATATATATATATATATATATATATATATATATATATATATATATATATATATATATATATATATATATATTAACGCTTCACAATCTTTTTACTCTCACCTTTACCCTGGCGAAAGGAAACATCAACCTTCCTTTCCCCATGCACAGTCATCCTGACTAAGTGCATCCTGGGACCTGTGGTTAACATCTATCACTACAGTGGGCGTGCTCAAAGTTGATTGTGGGGGCGAGCTCTCAAACCAATGGGAGCACAACAGGACACTTAAAGGTGTGGGCGGAGAAGTACCGTGAACAATAGAGGCATCTGAAGAAGGCGAAAGCGCCGAAATGCATCATGCCTGTCAGTCCTATTTAACGGCTTCACATCTGAACTCCCCAAGTAGCCTTTTACCTTTCGTTATTGGAGGGGTGTTTTTGGATTAGCAGGCTGCTGACCCTGTGGCAGGGGGTCCACGCCTGTAGCTAAGGTAAGCTGCATTACTTGACTTTCAGGAAGAGACGCTGATTTTAGATAGCGCTCCTGCACAAAGCGCAGAGGTGCGCTTTTAAACCTATCTGCTTATTTCTTCTCCCACGGAATCCTGACGCTTACCTTCTCACTCCTCCTGAGTGCACCGGCACGGCTCAGCGCTGATCACAGCGGCGGCTCGCAGCGGCTGGGGCCGACATCTTGGATCGGGCTGCTCGGGTGAGGCGAGGCCACGGTCTTCTTCGCCACACCCCCACGAGTACCGCCCCTACTTAGGAGCATAGCTGTTTGCAAACCGTTGGCATTAGCAGGCTGCTGACCCTGTGGCAGGGGGTCCACGCCTGTAGCTAAGGGAAGCTGCATTACTTGACTTTCAGGAAGAGACGCTGATTTTAGATAGCGCTCCTGCACAAAGCGCAGAGGCGCGCTTTTAAACCTATCTGCTTATTTCTTCTCCCACGGAATCCTGACGCTTACCTTCTCACTCCTCCTGAGTGCACCGGCACGGCTCAGCGCTGATCACAGCGGCGGCTCGCAGCGGCTGGGGCCGACATCTTGGATCGGGCTGCTCGGGTGAGGCGAGGCCACGGTCATCTTCGCCACACCCCCACGAGTACCGCCCCTACTTAGGAGCATAGCTGTTTGCAAACCGTTGGCATTAGCAGGCTGCTGACCCTGTGGCAGGGGGTCCACGCCTGTAGCTAAGGGAAGCTGCATTACTTGACTTTCAGGAAGAGACGCTGATTTTAGATAGCGCTCCTGCACAAAGCGCAGAGGCGCGCTTTTAAACCTATCTGCTTATTTCTTCTCCCACGGAATCCTGACGCTTACCTTCTCACTCCTCCTGAGTGCACCGGCACGGCTCAGCGCTGATCACAGCGGCGGCTCGCAGCGGCTGGGGCCGACATCTTGGATCAGGCTGCTCGGGTGAGGCGAGGCCACGGTCATCTTCGCCACACCCCCACGAGTACCGCCCCTACTTAAACGGGCCACCATGTGTCAGCGCAGCGGACGAGCGCAGCGGGCGCGACGGAGGCGCGCCGGAGTTGCGCCTGAGTTAAGCCCGTCTGCGCCCGTCCGCGGCCGACCGGGACCCGGGCCTACTCCCCCTGGCCATTTGTTTAAATATTCGTCGCTGGAACTTTTAAATCTACGTCCTCATACTCCCCATGGTTCCTGCAACCACTCTCTTGCCCCACGTACATTGACTTGCATTCAACGCTTAGGTCTTTCCTCTTTCCCCAATTCTGTGCCTCATGCCCAGATTTTAACTCAACCCCCTTTTGAGCTTCAAACTGCATCTACTGTAAAGCACAGTTTACGCTGCTACTACCTCAACACTCGGTCCCTGGTTAAAACCCAGATAGACATTTTTCTTTTTTTGAAGGAGGTAAAACCTGACATTTTCCTACTAGCTGAAACCTGGCTAACCTCTCACTCCCTCCCCGATGTGCTTGTAGCACTTCCCGCAGAATATTATATCTTGACAGCCAATCGTACACCCGGGAAGGCGGGAGGTGGAGTAGCAGCTATAATTTTGAAATCCCTTCATGTCAGAGAATTACCTTCTTTGATTCTTCCGGACACCGAGAACCTGGTGATCAACCTTGACACTGAAAGTGGGTCCCTCATTTTGGTCCTTATCTACCGGCCTCCCCAATACATGGCCAATTATCCATCTCTTCTGGCGGAGCAGCTGGCTTCACACGTAGTCAGCCACTCCAAAATCATCCTTATTGGGGACCTAAATTACTGGTTCGACAGCACAGACATAGATACTCAAGCTGCTGAACTGAAAGACCTGCTTACAGATCTCAATCTAAACCAGCAAATTCATGCACCTACTCACCAGAAAGGCCACAGCTTGGACCAGATCTGGACGCATAATCTATCTCTATCTAACCCTGTTATTAGTCCATGCATATGGTCGGACCATTTTACTATCTATTTCACACTAGAAATACGAGGAAATGTCAAGTCCAAGCCATGCAAGAGCAAAGAATTCCGCAAGTGGAAATCTATGGACCTCCCGGGATTTATTGACGTTTTAAGTAAAACCGTACCACCACCGCATGATGACCTGGACACCGGCGAGAGAGCGCTGTCTAATTGGCTACTCAACGCAGCTGACCTCTCAGCCCCCCTGGTACTGGTCCCTAATATTAGAGGGAATGAAGCTCACAAATGGTTCTCCCAAGAACTGAAAGAACTTAAATTGGGGGTTCGACAGAAGGAACGGAAATGGAGACAAGGTTACTCCTCTCAAGCCAGGATAGTGTACTGTACCGCAAGAAAGGAGTACCAGAAAATCTTGCTCAAACATAAATCCAATTCTTTCTCCCATAAAATTTTAACTTCTTCAAACAAAACTAAAGTTGTTTTTAACATAGTCAATGAACTCTGTGACGATGATAGGACAGCTTCTTCAATAGCCCCCACCCAGAAGTTGTGTAACTCTCTGAATGAATTCTTCAGAGAAAAAATTGTAACTATAAAACGCAACATTGCTAGCTCTCCTAAATCGTCTCCTTTGGATGATATTTTTAATAACTCGATTACATTAGATACCCTTCCTGCTATAGACCTTAAAACCTTTTCCACTCTCCTGGCACGGGTCAAGTCTGGTTCACCCGATGACATCTGCCCACCCCACATCTTTACAGAGATTGGGCACTCCATCCCTCATGGGATCCTTTCTCTGCTTAACGACTCTCTTGACCAGGGAAAGGTACCTGCAGGGTTTAAACATGCTCTATTGATTCCCCTGATCAAAAAACCCGGTCTTGATCCTCATGATCCTTCCAACTATCGCCCGATATCCTTGCTGCCATTCCTGTCAAAAATTCTGGAGGCACACGTTGCTAGTTGTCTTTCTAGCTTCATTGAAACCACTGGATACCTGGAGCTCAATCAAGCCGGGTTTCGACCGGGGCATTCAACCGAGATGGTGACACTGGCGGTCCAGAATGTACTAAGATGCAATGCAGACAAGGACATTCACCAAGCACTGGTACTTCTTGACCTGTCGGCCGCATTCGACACGGTCGACCATACCATCTTGGTCGACCGTGTCGAACAGGCTGGCCTGAGAGGCTCGGCACTTAGATGGCTGAAGTCATTTATCTCGGAACGCACTCAGGCAGTGAGATTAGGAACCTTTACAGCCCCAAAAATCAAAAACGAATGTGGAGTCCCTCAGGGCTCGTCTCTGTCCCCACTTTTATTTAATTTGTATTTACAACCCTTGCTATTTTCATTAAAAAAGTTCAGAGCCTTAATTTTTAATTATGCAGATGATCTGCAACTGATCTTCTGTTTGGACTCTCCTGGCGCGGCCACCGAATTTCGGGAGGCCATGGTCCACATTCAGAGATGGATGGGCCTAAATCACCTAAAACTCAACCCAGGCAAAACTGAATTGATTTTGCCTGGGAAGAGTGAACTGTACTGGGGACCACACTTTTGGCCTCCAGAAATGGGAGACCCCCCGGCTAAGTCCCAAACAGTTAAGAGCCTTGGAATCACTTTTAACGAAGATCTATCGCTCAAAAATCAGGTAGGGACTGTGGTATCTGCAAGTTTCTTTCAACTTCGCAAGATTAAGAAGATCGCCCACCTTTTAACCCACCCTGCTCTGATTCAGGTCATTATCGCTCTTGTGCTGTCCCGTCTGGACTACTCCAACAGTTTGTATTTGGGTCTTCCAGCGGGGCAGCTCAAGAGACTTCAACTGGTCCAGAACCAAGCGGCCAGGTTGATCTGCAAGATTCCTAAGTGGCAGTCCATCAGACCGGGACTGGCCAGTCTCCACTGGTTGCCAGTAGCGCAGAGAGCAGCATTTAAAGCGGGATGCATTATCTTCAGGGCTCTACAAGGTAAGGGCCCTGGATTCATTAGCAGCCTGCTTGTTAGTTACACTCCCTCTTGTGCTCTCCGCTCTGGGCAAAAGAATTTGTTAGTGGTGCCGCGGATCAGGAAACAATGCCAGGGAGGTGGATCTTTTCACTTCCTGGCCCCCTCCCTGTGGAACTCTCTGCCATTGCCGCTAAGGCTTCACGAAGATCTGTTAGCCTTTAGACAGGCTTTTAAAACTTGGCTCTTTAAGCAAGCTTATCCTTAGTTAACTCCGTTTTTTCTCTGTCACATGTTATGTTTTGCCAGTCTTCCACAGCGCCATGAAGCCTACGGGCGTACGCGCGCTTAATAAATTTAATTTAACATAACATTTAACATAACATAACATATACATATATATATATATATATATATTATCGCTTCACAATCTTCCTATTTCAAAAAAGGAAGACGGCACTCACGGGGCTTTGTTTCAGCGGTGGTATAATTTTACACAACAATTTGTGTTATCGTATAACGAGCTGCAAGGCATCTTTTAAGCATCATGCATATCGTCATAGAAACAAACAAGGGCTAGCGAGAACGCTGCATAGCCCGCGTCATTCTGAGAAGGTGATCATCTCAGGTTGTTCCCATATAGACCACAGTTAAAATACAGTACAAGTTGAATTTAAATTAAAACCTGACATTGGTTCTATAAATTCATAAATTTTTACGTGTTTGGCCAACCTAAAAATCATTATCTTGCCGTGTCTCTGCATTTGCAACCTCTTTCGTTAGGTTGCAAACATAGCACTGCGTTCTATATCACATATTGCCGTGGATCGCCCCTTAATATCATATGTCATGTTTAAGAAAAACTGGCATAGACCCATTCACACAGTTAAATCTATTCTTGAAGATGAATCTTAAAAAAAACCTGTAAACCTATAGATGTTAATTTCCCAAATGTACTGTCAATTCTTCCCCACTATTTAATCCGTTTGGAGACTTTGTCTGCAAGCCCACGATGTACCAGGACTCTAATCTTCTTAGCTTTAACACTCTATCGCCTCCTCTAATACTCAAAGGTACGCAATCAATGGTGAAATACTGTAACAGATCCCTGTCACTTTTGTGTTTAATAGC
Source organism: Lissotriton helveticus (assembly GCF_964261635.1). Taxonomy (NCBI): domain Eukaryota; kingdom Metazoa; phylum Chordata; class Amphibia; order Caudata; family Salamandridae; genus Lissotriton; species Lissotriton helveticus. The sequence goes on along the minus strand of NC_136057.1, from coordinate 1,097,705,992 downwards.
AAAATGATGTGCCACTGGATAATTGAAATCCTTCTTCAGAATGGCACGCATATGCTCCAGCACTCTCAGTTTAACACAATGTATAGTGCCCATTATGTATCTAAGTCCACGAGGGCACTTTAAACAGTAGACAGCGTGTGTCGTTTGGCAGGTCATGAAATTGTTTATCCTTTTGCCTGCTTTCAGGCCGTTTACTTCATAGGTTAGTACCCTTCTGCTGAAGGCGCAGGTCTTGCACCTCCCGCAAGGATAAAACCCTTTCATTTCATTCAAGGTTCCCTGTCTTGGTGAAATTACTTCCAGATGACTATGTACCAAGCTGTCTTTTAGTGAGGGTGCTTTTCTAAAAGTGATCAGAGGTGCTGCTGGAATATCGGCACCAATGATGGTATCAGTTTTCAGCACATGCCAATTCTTTCTCATTATGTTTTTCAATGTGTCAGTATCTTCAAAAAAGGTGGTTATCATTCAAAAATTTCCATTTTCTTCTCTACATTTTTTCAACAGATCCACTCTGGGTAACAGTTCTAATCTCCTGAGAGTGCTCTCTTAGAGGCCTGAGTCATAACCCCTTGCTAAAAAACGGTTGCAACTGCCTTTGGCTGCTAGATCAAAGTCACACTTTCTAGAGCAGTTACTCTTTAATCTAAGAAATTTCAATGGTCGTTTCTGCAAAAAGTATTTAACTGCATTCAAACCCTGCAAATGATTAATGTATTTATACAGGCTTGTAATGTCTAATACTATTAGACAATAAGATGGCTGCCACTCCAAAGCCTCTATATGCCCAATGAAATCAGTTGTGTCCTTGACATATGATTTCAATTCAAGTACAGCCCTAAACAGAAAGTGATCTAAAAACTTAGAGAGGTTTTCTGTTAAGCTGCCCATTGAAGAGACTATCGGCCACCCCGGTGGTCGTCCTTATCTTTGTGCACCTTCGGTAGATGGTAAAAGCTGGGTAAAATTGGATTGGTAATTCTTAAAAATCAATATACATCCAAATCCAACATCTGTTTTTCATGCCATTTCTGTATTAGAGTATGAAGTTGTGGAATGCTCTCCTGGTATTTTTTCATTGTTGTCAATTCATAACATTCTTGATTCCTCAATTGTCGCAGTGCTTCTTCTACATACTGCTCACGCGGCAGTAGAACGATATTTCCCCCCTTGTCCGAGGGTTTGCAGATAATGGATTTATCTTGCTCAAGGTTCCTTATTGCAGTTCTCTGCATTTTCGTCAAGTTATCCTGAGTTTTAGAGGATTTCTTATTTTCTCTGAATTTAATCAGATCCTTGATGACTGTATCTGAAAAAGTGTCTATGGCGTCGAACGGCATCTGTGGTAGGAACTGGGAAGGCAGTTGTTCTTGTTGATCTTTATCAGAATCCTGCCGCAGTTCTTCCTCCAAAGCTTCAACTTCCTTGAGAGCTTTGTCTCTGTCGCTCCAGACGAACTGTACAAGTATTTCCAACATGCCTTTGCATGATAGGGCTGTGTGTGCTGCCCATGCCTCCAAGAGCATTAGATCTGGGTTTTCGTACGCCGGGACAGTATATATACATAGGCCCCTGGGAACTCTTTCAACCTCTATGTAATTTTGTAGCAAGGTGGCCTCCCACCACTTGCGTACTTCCCTTTCATAAAGTTTTTCCAATTTGATATATTGCGTTGACAGTAAATTGGGGGTATTGCTGACTGTTTTTGTTTCAGCATACTTCATGTCAGGTCTTTTTTTCTTAAACATGTCAGCTGCCGCCTCATTGCGCTCTATTACGCTAAACTTGTTGATTTCTCGTTTAGCGTGGAGCTCCGGTCCCGGGCTCCACCTCAAGCAATCACCACTGTTGTCAAAAAGCCCCTCGCCCTGTCCTGGACACAATTCAAAAAGCGCATACACTTTGCAGGGCTTACCGGAATGTCCATGGTACGCCCTATGCGCTGCCAGATAGCTGTGTCTATCGCGTTGTGAATTCCTCCACAATTTTTAAGTAGTCCAGGACGGTGCCCTCGCCATTAACATCTTGCTCCGGTTGCACCAAATGTGAGTCACTTATAAGACGAGTGCCTTGCTGCGGGGACAAAGCGTAATATGTCATTTATTACCATTGTTGTGGGAGGGAAGGGGCATTTTGATACTCTTGAGGTTGCAACTTTCATGGGTCATGGCCCCTCTCCACACTCAACAATGGTTATAAATAGCATACTATACTCTGAACCCCTCCATGTGTGTAGCAAACCTCAAACCGTAATGAAAAAAGGGGTATGTATGCACATGAATAAAATAATGTCTGTATTAACAGGTCCAGCACTTACAAACCACTTGCAGTGAGTATGACGATCCACAGATAAATAATCCAATCATTATAAGGTTTGCATTATTTACTTGGATTCAGCTTATGTCTAAAAATATCTACCCGTCACTAGCCTTTTGAGTGCTAGACACGTGAGATAGATAATGTCTGTTAATGGTTTCAAATCAAAAAATCCAGAAGGGAGAAGCGTGTGCACTATGGAAACACACCATGCTACCTGTATGAAAGAGCCTCAGAAGCCATTTATGGCACACTGAGTACAAGCGAAATGATTACATCTATACTAAAGCGGTTCCTAGTTTTCTACAGATTAAAGTGATATGATGCCTGGCGTACTATGTCTTTCAGAGGCTATTACATTGCATGGTTTCCACATAACACTGCATGGAAAAGCATTATTAAATTGTCATTTAGCACCCACCTGTATTTATGTTGATGGCAATTATTTGAAGCCATCCATTGCATACCTGGCAATGGAGAAAGGGTTACAACAGAACTGCAAACTATGGGGCTCATTTACAACCCCATTGCATCACAGATACATCACTCTTTTAAGTGCACGGATGGCACAGATTTCAGACTCGTATCTACAAGGCCACGCAAAGCCACTTTGCGTGCCTTTTCGTGGCTTCGTAGATATGGGGGAAGGCAAAGCAGCACATGTAGCTGTGTTGCCCTACTCTACATCAAAGAAGTGTTCCATGGGCATTGTAGTGGATGTTCCCACCAACACCCATGAATTTTCAAGCATACAAAGAATTACAAGGACTTGTACACCTGGCAGCAAAATGCCTCCATTGATTGTTTTTGAGCAGGAAAGTGGCTGTTCCTGCACCATAGCAATCATTCCTAAAATGCAGACTGCGAAAAGGGGGCCTACATGGGAGCCCACAAAGTAGCTCATTTTCTGCCAGTGCGGTGGAGGAGGATAGGCATGCACTGTATCTCATAGATATGGCGTATTCTTGCCCTTTTCCTTTGACGCAGAGCAGTGCTGCCCTGCGACATAAACTATTAAATAAGGCCCAATATTTTGTTACGCCCTCAGAAGAAAATAAGTAGCTGTTGACGGCTGAAGGTGGGGCAAAGGGCCAACCAATTCTGTGACATTATTAACTTGAGGTGCCTGAAGTTGTGAAACGTTTGTAGTAAGAACAATGCGGACCACTAAAGTAAGTTTTACATTTATTAGAGAGCAATCTGGTGGCAACCTTTTACCACCGGTAACTCCTCTAACTGCCACACCCCACTCCCTTCCATCCCACCACATTCCAGAACATGTGGCATGCTGTTACCTAGAAACAGATGACCTGGATACCATATCTCCCCTCTTTACACAACTTTCAAAACATACTTTATAAAACAATATATACTCTGAATAATTTAGCACTAATAAATTGACTTTGTGCTAGGACATTATTGTATAACAAACACAAAGTATACTCTAACTTAGCACTAATAAATTAACATTGTGGTAGGTCATTGTTGTATAGGCTGGAAAGATGAAATACACAACCTCAATTATTACCCGAGATGTGAACCAGAAGATATTACAAGGTACGATAAACATGCAAATGTGGCACACCTGCTAACCTGCATTATCAGGAAACAATACTCCATACGGTATAGAGATCACACCCTGAGCATACGGCCTGCATCATCAAAGAACAACCACATACTCACTTTTTTCTTGAAATATAATTACATTATCAAATTATCAATTTGTTTAGGCAGTATTACAGGTCTACCAATGCATGTTGCTGTCATACCACTATTCTAAACCAAGGACTCAGTCATGGAATTATAGGCTTCACTTCTACTACTTCCACCTCCTTCTCTCGAAGTGGAAGCCGTTACTTTTTCATTTGAATTTATCTCCTCCCACATCCAACCCATGGATAGTGGAGTTTTGTCTTTCTCAGTAAATTGCCAATCAAGAATCCTATTGCACTGGGCCCGCCTGCTAAAATGCCACTCATTTTTATAATTCAACCGGGCTGACTTTGAATAGACTTGAAATTTTCCTCAAATTTGATCTCACTACTGCAGGAGACCATTTACTTCATATTTTCATATTACTCCAAGCTAAATTGTGCCTTGTAAATAGTCTCTTTCCTCTCAGAATCCTAAACAGACTGTATACTGTGTGGATGTTATTCTGAATGCCCAAATGGCACTGTGCAATTCCATCACACAGTCTTTTCGTGCACTAATGCATGCTTGAATACTCCCTATCGCTATCATTTACAACGCCATTCCCAGTTGTATGGTAGAGTGGGGCTTTCACTCCAAGGATATTATTCCGGCTTAAGCAGCTCTCATACCTTCCTGAGATAAACTGTGGCCCGTTATCACTCAGTATAGTCTCCGGAATGCCTTAATTTTAAAATATTTTTTCCATAAAGGCAATTATGGTCTCGGTGTCAACAGTATCAGTAACTTTGATTTCAAGCCATTTGGAGTAATCATCAATAGCAACAATGACATGTTTGGGATCTCCCCAGTCATCAAGGATAAAGCCCAAAATATCTATACTCAGGATCCTCCGGACACCACCTATCTCCCAGCAATGGTCTTAACATGGACTGAGATTTGTCAGAATTAGGCAATTTTTTTACAAATCTGTCTATGTCTCCCGGCCTGCCTGGCCACCAATACATAGCTTTCCCTCTTTTCTTTAGTTTGACAATACCCAGATGTCCTTCATTGTTTATGTCAATAACTCTAGGTCTCAGCACATTTGGGGGTAGTGCTCTGTCTCCTCTAAAAATGTAACTTGTCTCAATGAGAGACAGCTCACATGTCATCTCTCACAAGTTTCTGCATTCCTCCTGTAAATATTTCTTATTTGCCCACCCATGGTAATTACATTTTTCACCCTGCTTAGTATTACATATTTTTCATACTCTGCTTCCCATTATTCCTTCATTATGACATTTTTGCTATCAATAATCACAGCTGTGCTGAAATACTCCCATCCATCATCTGTCCCCTCAATGAAGGGCAAAGGGGACAGGCTCAAGTAATCAGCTACTTTATTAATTTTGACTCCATGTCATACATGAAATCCAATGATCTCAAGGTCATCCTTGCTATCCTTGGAGGAGCTCTGATAATACCACCAAAAGTCAGAACTTTCACTAAAGGTTTATGGTCTGTGCGTAGGGTGAAACATGATCCCCAAATCTACTGTCCGAATTTTTCCATGACTCAGACTGCAGCTAACATCTCTTTTTCAATACCTGTATATTTAACCTCTGGCGGAGAAAATGGATGAGAGGCAACAGCTACCATAAATTCTTCCTGAGTGTCAACCAATTGTGTTAAAACTGTCCCCAACCCCCTTCCACTAGCATCCGTAGTTATTATGCTGTGTGCTCCTGCATCAAAACCCTGCAAAGGAACAGCTGTGCGTAACTCGCGATTTATCTTTTCAAATTCCCCTTCAGCTTCATCATTTCATACGAATTCCTGCCTCAATTTTGACAACTGCCTAAGGCCATGTGTCTTCATCACAACGTTCTGAGTGAATTTAGAATAGAATTCTGCAAGCCTTAGGAAGGACCTAAATCTCTCTTTCTAGGTTGGAGCTGGGTAGTTACTAACTGCCTCAATTATCTCTCTTTTGTGCATACACCATCACCAACCCCCTCATGGCCTAAATATGTAATCAAATTTGCTGTAAGTCTGCAAGTCTGCATTTTTTTCAACTCTTCAGTCAAGCCTTTCTCCGCTAACTTTTCCAGAACTGACTTCTATCTCGAATCATGTCTTATTTGTCTCAGCCCTTCAACAGGATGTGTCTTCCTGAAAATATGTCACTCCTTTGACGTCTTTGAAGATTTTGCACATTAAGTGCTAAAATAATGCAGCCATTGATGCAAGGCCAAACGTCATCTATGGAAATCTATAACATCCAAAAGGGGTGATGAATGCTGTAAGGTCCCTGCTTGGAGGATCCAGTTGAGCCTAGTGATAGGGCAACTTTAAATCTTTGGTCGAAAACCATTTTATCCTTTAAGACTGTGAAAGAAGTTTGTCTATTCTAGGCAAGGGAAATTTATTGTTTACAATGTTTTTTGTTTAAATCCCTAAGGTCATTGCACAAACCCAAACGGCCATCCAACTTTCGTGCAAGTGAGCCAACCAATCTTCACTTTCCATGCGTTCTATTATGCCTTTACTCTCTAACTCATCTAATTCCACCAACACACCATCCCTCACACCAATAGGAATATTCCTTTCCTTATGACATGTGCATATCGCTCCTTCCTTTGGTACAATCTTGTGGACAAATCTGCATAATTTCCCCACTTGGCCCTTAACTTCATTTTTCATGCACTTTGTATGTTCACTAAGTAGCATTACCTGGCCTCTCCTGTTGGGATCAAGGGTGATACCCAATGCTCACTGAGCAACCCACTGAGTACAGATGGTCCCTTTTGTGCTACGTGCAACTTTCTCTAGACTGACTTGTTCTTAAACTCAAATTTTTCTTCCACAAACGCAACCATGGGAATTTCCTCCCCAGTAAACCTGACCCGGTGTGCATCCGTCGGCTTCAAGCAGTTACCTAACACCCTCTTTCAAACTTTTCTTCCCACACTGTGCACTGTATTGTGTTATAAGGAGAGCCTGAGTCAGGAACAATTTGTAATTGTACCCCGCCAATGGTTATGTCACATAAGGGCTTTTTCCTAAAGTTGGCACTCGCACCCAGAGAAGACTCTCATAAACAGACAGCACCTTCAATGCATAGAACCCCCTCATCGCTCAAGGATTCGTTCTCGCCATCCCCGTCATCATTATTCTCCATTACAAACTTCACAGTTTTCTTACACCCCTTGTTACAAATAGGGGGTTTAGTTAGCAGTGCTTGCACCCTGTGCAAGTAGAACCCCTCCCTTCTGGTCACGGTAAGGGGATTACATTGCTAAAATAATCCCCGCTCACACCCTTGTTAGCTTGGCATGAGCAGTCAGGCCTATTCCAGAAGCAATATGTAAAGAATTTGTACATAAGAAATTCAGTAACACAGTGAAAACAATACAAATGGACATCACACCAGTTTAGAAAAACAAACAATCTTTTCCTAAGCAAAACAAGACAAAAAGTAAAAAAATGCAACATACATAACTCAAAATATCACTTTGTAAAAGGTTCAAGCAATTCTGTTCCTAGAACTCTGTGGATGTATTGGTTTTACAAAACGTACCTCAGATGCATCAAAATCGACAAGTAAAAACAGCTGCAGAGGAGGAAAGCATTGGAAAACACAGCGATGTGTTGGTTCCTGAGTCCCTGGGGAAGTGATGCGTCAGTTGTGCTTCATGCAAGAGAAGTGAAATTCCGGTTCCGAACTATAAGGGCAAGCATTGCATCAAAATCCAAAGACGAGTCTGGTTGGTGGCTGATGCGGTCGAAACCTTGCAGCAAAGGTGAGATGCATGGAAATTCTGGATGCGCTGGAGGTCAAGACGGTGGCGGCAAACATCGATCCTTTCAGCTGGGTATTGGTGACGGATACCTAACAGAGTGGAACACGCACATGTTCGTTCCTGAAACAGTGCCTTTTCTACAGGAGCGTTTAGCTCCCGTCCTACACCACCGTCCCAGACAAACCTCATTTGGGATCTCTCTCACTCCGGCTTATTTCCAAACAGAGCGTCTGCAGAGAAGTGATCTGCTCTCTGACACATTTTCTTCTAGCTTCGGAAACGACCGGCGCTTATCTTTTCACTGTGCTCGTTCTTTAGCATTCGCTTTACGGTGATTCCCACTTTAACCTTGACGAGTCCGAATACCCTACAGGAACTACTGATTATTGATCATACTTTTTTCTGATCCTTTCCTTCAGCAAAGTTACAGTTCCATACGAGTCCCGGGCCCTGCCGGGTCGGAATTATCACCGGCAGAGCGACTTCCCTAGAGACATTTTTATTCTTACATAGCCTTGAGGAGTCGCGGGAATACAATCCCACTTGCGACAAAACACGTGTCGGTTTGCCTAAAAGAACATTAAAACACCAAATCGCTAACGTACCACTTGAAGAATTGTTTGTTCATTTATCCCTAGGCTTTGTTGTTCTTTGCTAATGTTTATGTGTCTACCTTGACACACTGTGTTACATGTAATTGTTGTGTGCAAGGGAACCCTGTTGCGGGTATTGGTGATGCGTCGATTCCTTCACTGCACAGCAGGGAATGTGTTGGAGTAATTGCGGTGGTCTCGGATGTTAGAGACTTGGTATGGTGGACTTGAGCTATGGCAGTTCTTCAGGTTGCAAACAGGCGGTGCATCGATTTCTTCACATGCACTGTGGCGGTGTGTGTAAACCTCTCCCGCAGGGCAGTACTGCATCGGAAAAACCGGCGCTGGAAGGGCAATGCGTTGATTTTGCAGTCTTTTGTAGCATGAACAACCTCCAAGGGACCAGAAATAGAATTGGCATCCCAGTAGTGGAGTTCAGGCATGCTGCAGGTGAAGTCTTTGATGGGCCTGAAACTTTCAATAGGAGGCAAGCACACACAAGCCCTTGGAGAACCTCACAAAAGCAATGTGCAGCCATATACAGAAGCAGCAACTACAGGACAACCCAGCAAAGCAATACACAGCAAAGGGGCAGTACTACTCCTGAGAGCTCTTCAGCTTTTGTACTTGACAAAATCCTCAGTCAGAAGTGTTCTAAAATGGTGGGGTTAACAGGTCTAATACTTAAACTCCCTTTGGCCTTTGAAGTAGGCATACTCCAAAGAAAAGTATTTGTTGTCCACAAGATCCTGCCTTGGCTCCAGACACACTACAGGGGGGTGGAGACAGCATTGTGAGAGGCCAGGCACAGCCCTATTCAGGTGTTAGTGTCAATTCCTCCCACCACTCTAACGCAGGAAGGTCCATCAGCCTGGTAATGGGCCATTAGGATATGCACGGCACGCCTCAGCTTCCTCTGTGTGACTGTTTAAAGTGATTGCACAAACAACCCAGCTGTCAGTCTAAACCAGACGTTGTTTCCCCATGCAGGCAGAGGCACAGGATAGGATGCAAGAAAATGCAAAAAGTAATTAAAGGAACAGTGGTCCCTAAGCATTACATTTGAAAACAGTACTTTCAGAAAAAAATATAATTCCAATGAAATATTCCAATGATCATGCAATTTCATCATGATCCCATGTTGGTGCTCACCTTGAGTGTAGCAAGATGGCGGCTGCTCAGAACGCTGCTCTGCTCACCCGTGTCTTGCTCCAGTGATATGGTACTCTTTTTGATGGCAGGAGAGGATTGATCGTGAGTGCCTTTGTATATGCCACGGATCCCCTGGGGTAGATTGTGCTTGTTGGTGGGGCTCTGCGGATTCAAGGAGGCAGACGCAGGAGGGAAAGTGAAAGCTGGTGCCTCCACTTCTAAGCCGGCAGAGACCTCTAGGACAGCACAAGATTTGCAGGTCACCGATGGCAGACACAAGCAGGTCCATCCGAAGTAACCTATGATTCCCTCTATTTTCATTTCCTCCACCCAGCGCACAGCTCACGCTGAAGAAGGGGTAGGAGAAGGAGGAGGTTGTCAGATCCTGCATACGGCTGACTGCCTGTCTGTGAGTGCCGGGGCAATTGACAATACTGCTGATAATGGGCTTGAGGAGGGGTCCATTCCTAATTGTACTGCAGTGGAAAGGGCTTATGAACAGGCTGGGGGCGGGGTAAATGACAAAAGTGGTCTTAGGAGCAGAAGGGGAGAGATTGCCGGGGCTCATTTGACTACAGACAATATTATCACCTCTACCCCCCAAGACCCCCCCCGGCCCCGCCTGGCGACACAGCACTCACGTTAAAAACATCCGCACCTGCAGAGTTTTTGCCACAATACAGCTTGGATTTGAGGAACTTGGGCTCCCCAGTTCAGTGGGATACGTTTATTTTACTCACTGACAAGTCAGATGGCTCGATCGTCATTGAGGATCTCTCTGAAGAAGGTGCTGACTCTGGAGGCTCTAACAGTAGCACACCTGATGGCATTTTTCCTCCAAGTACTCAAAGGTGCTTTACAGAAAGGAGGAAGACCAGGAGTAACCTCCCCAGCCAAAGTCCTTCATAGACCGACACCGATTACACAGCCACAGCTGTTCCTTGTCAATCGACGTGGGATTATTCCGTGACCCAACAGTTTTATGAAGACACAGGAGCCCAAGCAGCTCTGGCTCTTACCTTCCTAGAAACACCCACTATAGGTTTAATATATTCCATGTTAAAACAGCTACACGGTGAAGCTAAGGCAGAGACTCGTAAGACCCACATAGCTGCAAAGAAATTCAAAGGGCTATTAGTAAAGTAAAGAAATGCTGCTCAGATATGGCAGAGAGTTTGGCAACCTTGCAAAACCAGACAGTAGCCGTCGAGGAGACTACATGTACATTTCAAGCTCAAGTAGATAGCCAGGACTGACAGCTGGTCAATATTCTTTGGAAGTTGGAGGACTTCGAGAACGACCAGAGGCAGAATAATTTACGTTTTTTGGGCATAGGGCAATGTTGAAGGTGACAATGCCAGGGCCTTTATCATCAATTTACTTAGAGGTGCGTTCCCCGATTTGCGACTCGCAAAATAGGATTAGCAACTCTGTATTAGGAAGGGGCATTTAAATGACGTCCCTTCCTAATAGCAACTTCTGAAGCTATGTAAGAATATTTTGCGACCGCAATTGCGGTCGCAAAACACTTGCAGTTTACCACCCTGCTCAGAAGGGTGGTAAAGCACTTGCAAACAGGTAGGGGTCCCCAGGGGACCCCTTTCCCTTTGGGAATGCATCTGCACACAGTTTGTTAAGGGCAGGCAGTGGTCCCAGGGACCACTGCCTGTCCTTAAAAAATGAAAATTAAAAGTTACATTTCTATTTTTATAATGGATCTCATTTTCCTTTAAGGAAAACGGGCTGCATTAAAAAAAAAAGCTTTATTTTAAAGCAGTCCAAGACATGGAGGTCAGCTGACCCCAGCAGGCCACCCCTCGGAGCGCCAGCCATTCCCAAGGGGGTCGCAAATTGCAACAGCCTCATTAATATGCATGAGGCATTCTATTTGCGACCCCATTGGGAATCACAAACAGTGTCTCAGACACTGTTGTGCATCCCAGTTAGCGAATCGCAAATGCGACACAAATTGCGACTCTATTTGGTGGGTCGTACTTCTGGCGTCTTGTATCTAAGAATAGTTTCTCAGGGCTGGACAACTTCTAAACTATCATTTCTTGGAATCGTCTCCAACCTAGATCTCAACGGAAGTAACGTGGACGACTTTGAGCGCATTCATATCTTCTACATAAATAGAAAAACAAACATAATATGTAGATTTCCTATTAACTAGTGGTTTAAAGGGTGATTAATCAATTGTAATGTACAGAACAGATTGGCATGCAGAACATGAACAATGATTTATTTAATCTTTCTTTAATTATTAACTTTCAAGTTTTGTAAAAGGATAGCAGTGATTGCCATTCTGTGGAATTATTAAAGTAATGACTATTCCAAATCCTTAAAATAAGGGCATCTTTCCAACTAAAACCAATGAGGTACAGGAGCCATATAAAAATGTTAACTTGAACGAGATATAAATTTTGTAATTAACTCCGGCATCGAATGATGCCTTACTGCCTAGAATGTTAGAATTACATTATGAGTAGTCTATAAAATATAAAAGAAATCCTTTACGATTGTGTCAAGCTTTAAATCAACACAGCACTGTTTTATTAACTTACATTATAAACTAGTTTTCAGTACCAAGACCTTTTTTTCTGCAATTTGTTTTAGCATTTTTTTTTCATACTTTTTCCCCTCTGAACCTCATGATGGCTGCTCCCTTTAGTTACCATCTCTTACTTGTCCTTTGAGACTTTTAAAATTCGCAATGCTTTCTGCTTGGCTCTGTATCCCACAGGTTCTCTGAAAGCGAAGGCATTGTTTTGGCACACAACGTTAACTAATACGACAATGAGGAACAATAAAGCTCTAACTATATTCCACAGTGTGTTAGTAATAAGTCTCCAGTGTCTGAAACGACTCATTTGATTTGTAATGTCTGAGGCCCAGTGGATAATTTGCCAGTCGTTTTTCACACACTCTATTTTGCATCGCAACATATTTTATTTTGTAACTAGGCAGTATGTTCTCTTACAACACGCCAATGATTTAGTGAGATTCTCTATATTTTGAGAAGTTGATGTATCCTTGCTGTATTGTTTCAGATGTTTAAATTGCCCGCAATTATTCTCTATTCACATGGAATTGTATACCACAGTACTTGAAAAGATGGTTCAGCCTTTCGCATGTTTGTTATTTTGTGTTCTTGTTTTCTACCTTATTTATTGCATCCAGGTAGTAGGCATACGTGTGGACGTATGTAAGTACTTCTGAGGTTGTGTGATAAGCAACAGCTTTCACAGAAATGCACCTTTGTCACTTGATTAATACACAAGGACCCCCTTGGCACCTAAAGGGTCCGTTATAAGAAACCATCAAGAATAATCGTTTTCTTATGTTGCCTCCATCAGTTTTCTCTCACTAGTAATGTGACACCACCATGTGTGTCCTTCACCAGAAGATCTGCCCTTGAAAGTATATTTGTGTGCAATGTATGTTTATCTGCAACAGCTGCCTGAAATTTGAGAGTTCTGCTATGAGAAATAAACAAAATTTGTTGTTTTTTTAAAAAAAAAATGCTTTTCTGCCACAACATGAGGACCCATCTTATATCCAGCCATTGTGTGTCTGCTCACGTTGGCCCTTTAATTGCCTCTTCTCCCTTTTAGCAAGACCCTTCAGAATGTGGAGCATTAGAATCAATTTCTAAGGGCAGACACAAATGTGGAAGAGTCCTGTGGTGAACACTGTCTTTAATGCTGGGACATGAAACTGACCTCCGTCGACGCATCCTAGACCACAGGTCCAGTTAAGTCCATTGCACTATTCTTTGATAAAACAAACATTGGCAGAGCCAATCATTCAGGTTTGAATGTGCTAGTGTACACATACTGCATTTGTACATGTCTGTGTTTGCAAGCATTAGAATACTAAAGCCAGACCTATTTCTTACTTATGCCTACTACCCCTCCTGTGGTATAGGCCATCAAACAGGACTCTCCAGCCACCTTTGTCTTGGGCTTTTGTTTCGATCTGACCGCAGATGTAACCCATCTCCTTGCAGTCAGCCTCGAGGCTTCAGTGCAGGGTGTTTCTTGGCCTTCCTCTTTTCCCTTGAGGGTTCTAGATCAGGGCTCGCCTGAAGTGGAGAAGCGTGGCTCAGTGGTTAGAGGCGGCAGACCCGGATGCTGAGATCGGCTGTGGACCAGGGTTCGATTCCCCGCCTCGGCGGGTCTCGGGCTCAAAAATTCCACGGACTCGACAATTCTCGCTCCGGTGCCTACTCGACTCACGGGGTCACACTCTGCGACTCTGGGCAATAGCTTGCTTAATCTCCACTACAGCCCCTCGCGGCGGGATGCCTGGCTTTCACCTTGTGGATACCCTGCCGGGGTATCTCACAGGGGAATACCAGGACGGGTTCCCTAAGCAAGCGCCTTGATACCTTCGGGTGATACGTGCTCTATATAAGTCGCAATACATACATGTCTGATACGGGCTTGTGGAGAGTGTGACATATCCAGCCCGACAGCCTTTTATCAATTTCCTCATGAGAAGGGAGTTGGAAAGTCTGCTACCATGGGTCACAGTTGCTGATGATGTTTGACCAGCAAGTCTGGAGGATGTTCCTCAGGCAGGAGTTGATGAAGGTACAGACTTTGTTAGTGGTGGTCTCTGTTCTCCTAGTTTCTGCTCCATACAGAAAGACCGATTTTACATTGGTGTTAAAAAGCTTGGTCTTGGTTTGCAACATTAGGTCTTTAGAGCACCAGATCTTCTTTAGCTGAATGAAGTCAGCCCTTGCTTTGCTGATTCTTGCGCTGATGTAGGCATCTGTGTCACCCTGCTTGTCTATGACACTGCCCAGGTAAACTAAGGCCTCAACCTTTTTCAGTGCATCTCCAAAAAGATTGACTGCAGTTGTGCTGGACGTGTTAGCTTCAGGATCTTGGTTTTTCCCCTGTGAATGCTTAAAACAAGTCGTGCTGACGTAACTGCCACCTTGTCGGTTTACTCTTGCATCTCCTGATTGGTATGGGAGAGTAGGGTCAGGTCATCTACAAATACCAGGTCCTTGAGCTGCATCCACGTTTCTACTGGATCACATTTCTTCTCCTTGCTGTGAATGCATTCATGACCCAGTCTTTGGCCAGCAGGAAGAGAAGAGCAAACAACCCTGGCGTACTCCAATCCTAACTTGGAAGGCTTCAATCTTGCAGGACATTCCCTCATGATAGTTGCTGATGATTCTTACTCACTTATCTGGCACACCATAGTGTTGAAGGGATTTCCAAAGAGTCTCACTATGCACGCAGTCAAATTCTTTCTCATAGTCATGGAATTTGACATAGAAGGGGAAGTTCCATTCCATTGACTGCTCAATAATGATGCGCAGTGTTGCAATCTGGTCTGTACAGGTTACCTTACCCAAAGCCAGCTTGCTAATCTTGCAACTGAGCATCAACTTGCTTCTTCATTCTGTTAAGGATGACTCTGTTGAACACTTTGCCTGGGGGTTGATAGAAGAGTTATTTCTCTGTAGTTTGCACAGTTACTCACATCACCTCTCTTGGGGATCTTGATGAGATAGCCCTCCTTCCAGTCTGATGGCACAATATCCTCTTCCCAGATCCTTCCAAACATGGGGTGGAACCAGTCTACTGATGTTTCAAAGTCTGCCTTCGGTGCCTCTGCAGGAATATTTTTGAGTCCTGCTGATTTTCTATTTCTCAGATGTTGCGTGCTGTATTTCTTCCTTGGTTGATCTGCTGTAGTGGATTGGCAAGTCCTTGTCAGTTGGCTATATGTCTGGTGGACACTTTGGAATGGGCTGGTCCAGCAGTTCTTCAAAGTGCTCCACCCATCTTCATTGTTGGCCTTCGTTAGTCATGATTGTCTTCCCAGCTTTGTCTTTTAGCAAGTCTTTCTAGCTTGATATATCTGCTGGAGATATGTTATGCTGTAGAATTATTTCAAGCGTCCATGGCTTGCTGCTTCTTGGGCTTCTGTGGCAAGACCATCGATGAATCTTCGCTTGCCTGCTCTTAACCTTCTCTTTGCTTCCTTGTTGGCTTGGTGTATTCACCTCAAGCTTTTGTTTTTTCTGCTTTTATTTTGCTAGTGTTGACTGTAGCTTTATTTTTCTTTCTCTCTAGGATTTTGTGGAGATCCTTGGTGGTGATCCATTATTTGTGCTGGTGTTTCATGGGACCCAGTACCTCCTGGCAGGTCGAGGTCACAGTTTGATCTTTCTCCCACTGACTTTCTGCTGGTACTCTTTCATCCTCTAGTTCTTGCAGGACTTGAAACTTGTTACTGAGGATGACTGAGTATTCACTCTGTTTCTGTGCATCTTTGAGGAGGGTTGTTCTATATCACTGGCATTGGTTTGTCAGTTCCATTCATGCCTTTGTTTAGCTTTAGTCTGACAAAGTGATGGTCCAATGCCAAGTCTTCTCCTCTCATCACTCTCACATACTGCAGGGGCCGCAGGAACTTCTTGGCAATGCAGACATGGTCCATCTGATTCTCTGTTGAATGGTCTGGTGACATACATGTTAACTTGTGTATTCATTTATGTGGGAATACACTACCGCCTATCACCAGACTGTTCACGGCACAAACATCCGCCCAGCCATTCACCATTCTGATTCATGTCACCAAGGCCATGGTAGCCCATGACTTTTTCATACCCAGTGTTGCTGCTTTCATTCTTGGCATTGAGGTCCCCCATCAGTATGGTGATTCCTTTCTCAAGGCATTTCTCTAGGATAGACTGGAGTCTGTTGTAAAAGTGTTCTTTTTTTCCTTCTCTTTGCTGTTATTTGCAGGTGCATAGCACTGGATAACATTCATGTTGAACCTCTTTTTTTAGTGCGGAAGGTGGCGGTGATGATTTGGGAGAGTGGGCTTCAAATACAATCAGCTCTGTTGACTGCTGCCGTTCGCATCAGTGCTACTCCCTGAGTATGTGGGGTGTTCTCTTCTTCATGCAAAGAATACAACAGCTTTCCTCCTTGAGACAGTCTTTTCTGTCCGGACTGTGTCCATCTGGTCTCGCTGATGTCAAGCAGGACAAGGCTGTATTTTTATCCTCTCTGCTGCCATTAGAGATATCTTGCCTGTCTTGTACATAGTTCTTACATTCCATGTCGCAAATGCAATTGTCTTGGCTGAAAGCAGGTAGATTTGTTTTGTGGCGTTCAGGGATCTCTGGTTTTCACCACAAGGCTTCATAGTTCTCCGTGAAAGAGATTCCTCTTTCCCGATGGGCTGGATGTCTTTTGGTCTTTTGATTGATAAATCTGTAGCTAGGATTTTATATACAGGGTGGGGTAGCAAGTACCATGCAAACGTAGCTCTGTAAATGTTTGTTGTTTGTTGCATTGACATGAGTTCCCAGAGAATCCAGGTATACAGAGGGAACTGTATTACATTGGTTGAGAACTAATTAGCCCAGTTACATAAGAAGCATGTTCCAAAAGGAGAAAATGCAAACTTAAGATTTTATCACCAGGGGCCTGTGACAGGCACAGAACAACGGGCACTGGGGAAATCACCAACACTTCAAACAGGCATTAGCAAAGGCAGTAGGTCTCACTTATGGGAAAGCTATTGGGTTTGTCAATTTCTTTTCACTGTGTTGTACAACAGTGTGGCTGCTGTGTAGCAAGGCTGAAATTTAGAAAAAAAAGCACTATGACATGGCTATACTGACTGTCATGGGCACCAATCCCTTCTCTTAGCATGTGATTATTGTGTGCCTTCACAAAAACATTTTTTTATTATCTTATGTCCAAGCTGAAGTTTGCAGTTTTGGCTCACTTGAAGACACCACCTAAAAGGCCATGCAGAGCAGGGAACACTGTGCTTTTGTCATCTTTGTGGCATCTTGACACATGTTGGTGTCACCTTTGGGCACTTTTTTTCTGGTGGAACGAGTGGGGGCAAGGTGAGAAGAGAAAGTGGGTGAACGGGGAAAGCAACAACAAGGAGGGGGTTGGATTGGACAAGCAACAATGCAACAGGAGAGCAGGAAAAGCAACTGTGCGGTGGGCAGAGTGAGGGAGGGGTAGCAAGTAAAAGGAAAAAGGTGGTGAGAGTGATTTGTAAGCTCAGGGATGCATAGAGGTAAAGGGACGTGAGAGTGACTTGAGGATTCTGGGTGGGCAGATGTAAATGGAGATGAGGGTGACTTGACTTGATGTTATGTGGCGTAGCATGGTCTTCCATTTTATAGTATGGTATGGGCTGTTATTTTATGGTACGTTATGGTATGGTTTTTTATTGTTTAATATAGTATGATATGGTTTGGATTGTGTAAGAAATTGGGTTTCCAGTTTCTAAGGGTAAAACCCTACTGAAGCAGGAACCACTAATCTTGTCAAGATGAGGCACATGTAAACCCCAATTTAACCTGTGCTCAGTCCACTGGTAGCTTGGCACAGAGCAGTCAGACTTAATTTGGAGACAATGTGCAATATGTTGAGGCAGCAGTTCAAACAGTCCTTCCAACACCCATCTTCTCTATTTCTCACTGTCTGAGAGCAATACACAAGAATAAGCTGCCAGCTATACCTAGTTGTGTGATGAGAAAGAGTCCTGGTGCTGAAAGACTCGATCAGATCTGTTGCTGCCCCACAGGGCGGGAGACCAGGGGTTAGTTCAGGAAAAGACAAGTTTTGAGCATTTTCCTGAATATGGTGTCATCGGTCAACTGCCTGAGTGTCGAAGGTAAGAGGTTCCAAGCACATGTACCCAGCGCTTAGAAGGAGCGACCTCATGGTTCTAGGAGGCACATAGTGTGTGACTCTCTTCTGATGTACTGCACTCTGGTTCCATGCAGTGCCTTAAAGAAGAGAACCAAGGCCTTAAAATAAATTCTCTCTTTTATGGGGAGCCAATGTAAGGCCTTCAGGTGAGGAGAAATATAAGTACTCGTTTTGAGCAGGAGAACCGCCTGAGTGGCCACGTTCTGGACCACCTGTAAGCGTTTAAATAGATATTCGGGAAGGCTTAGGTACAAGACGTTAACATAGTCCAGTCTGGAGACAATCAGAGCCTGAACAACGGTTTTCCTGTGAGCAAAAGGCAAGAGCGGGAGGAATTTCCTAAGCATCCGTAAAAGCCCCTAGCAGGAGCAAGCAACTGACTGGACCTGCGCTCTCATTGACAGGGCGCTATCCATCTTGATGTCTAGATTTTTGACCGTGCTAACAGTGGAGAAGGGAGGTGACATATCTGATGGCCCCCACAGTTTCCCCTCATCCGCGGGCGGAGAGCTGAAAAAGATAACCTCAGATTTCTCAGGGTTACATTTAAGCTTGTTCAACCTCAGCCAGGAAAATACCTTTGAAAGACATACGTTAATCTTTTCACCTTCAAAGTTGTCCCTTGTCACAGGTGAACAGAAGCTGCGTATCATCTGCGTAAGAGATAATTTTAGTGCCACACGCTTCTGCCAGATAAGCCAGGGGAGGCATGTAAAGGTTTTTTTTTCTTTTTTCAAACCTTTATTTTTGTTTTTTCAGAACGATACACAGCGGTACATTACTCATTTTAGTTCTTATACATGTTGACGAGAATCGCCACACAGCATACTGTCTTTTAATCCTATGTATCTGCATATTCTTGTTCTAGATTTAACAATGATTTGATCTCTATTTTTATTCTGATTGACAGTGGTACATTACATTTTCCACAGCAACAGAGCACAATATCACATGTATGCATCCTGTTTTCTTTGTTTTTTGTTATACCTCTTCCCATCAGTATTTGTGTATATTTCTTTTGTATAGTTACTGCATTATGAAGTGCATTCTCCCCCATTTATACATATTATCAGTAATAAGCAGGAGGATCAAAGGCGATTGTCTACAATCATCATCAGGCGGTTATTTTATTTCTCATTATTCGCGTGTACGCAGGTACTCAAGCAGTGAAACCCATATGTCCCAGGGGCGGGAAGAAGGCGGCAATAGCTCAGCGTAAGTAGTAAGCTGTTCCTTACTATATATTAGATCATTGAGCTATTCTTTAAATTTGGGGGCGCACCCTTGTCCCCATGGACAAGCCACTCGCCTCTTTGCCAGCAGCAAGCTTAATGCTATGAACTTTCTGTGCAGTGGGGGAAGCTCCTCTGTATACCCCAATATCTCAACAATGGGCGACATAGGGACTGGACTTCTCACCATTTCTGATAATGCCTCCACCACCTCCCACCAATATTTCTGTATTGATTCACACTGCCATGATAAGTGCAGGAATCCAGCGCCCTCTTGGCCACATCTATCACAGACATGTAAAGGTTTAAAAGAGTGGGACTCAATATTGAGCCCTGAGGAACTTCCTCTTTCAGGGCAGGGATGGAAGCAGTGAAAGGGGGAGTACAAGCTTCCTGGCGTCTGTCCTCCAGGGAGGAGGAAATCCACTTCAGAGCCGTGCTGCCGAGACCACAGTCCTGTAACCTGTTCAGAAGTCTGTCATGTGGTCATGTGGTACGGTATCAAAAGCTGCAGAGAGGTCCAGTAAAATAAGCATGGCTCCTCCCCCACCCGGTCGAGCTTCTCCTTCCATGAAACACTCAAGATTTCAAGAAGAGCTGGCTCCATACTATAACTGGATCTAAAACCCGACTGGCTCTGATGAAGGAGATAATTTTTTTCAGCATAGTCGGAGATCACCGAGTTGACGTATTTCTCCAAGGTCTTGGAGAAAAAGGCAAAAGTGATATAGGTCTATAATTAGCTGACACCAACGGGTCAGCTGAGGGTTTTTTAGCAGCTGGAGAATGTTAGCGCATTTCCACATGCCAGGCATGTGGCCGGTCGTCATAAAAGAGTTATGGACTTTATTCACTGTAGGGTTGATAGACTTGGCCAAAGAGGCCTGCAAATTGGCTGGGCGGGGGTCCGAGGGGGAGCTGGACTTCAGGTGTTTTATGATCTTCAAGGACACTTCTGGTAGGATTGGAGGAAACTGTACTAGTGTTGGGCCATCTATAGGGGCCACAGGTGCTAAAATATCGGCATGGGCGGAGTTCGTAAGGAGCCCCCTGGCAAAGGAGTCCTGAATGATCCTGATCTTATCGTGGAAGAAAGAGGCAAGTTGGTTAGCCCATTACAAAGAAGGTGGAAGTTCCCTGGTGACAGAAGACGGAGAGGAAAAGGCTTTCACAATTTTAGAAAATGTCCTTGCCCTTATTGCACGATGTCTCAATTTTGGCCGCAAAATAACTTTTTTAGCATCCCTTATTTTAGTGTGGTGGGATGTCAAGGCCTGTTTTTATTCAATGTTATCCTCCAAATTAGATTGTTTGTACCAAAACCTTTCCAAGCATTTACAGGAGGTTTTAGTCTCAGTGCCTCATTAAACTAGGGAGCCGAGAGTCTGGCTATCTGGGGTGTGTGGGTGGACATAGGGGCAAGCGCATGAGTGAAGTGCTGCACCCAGTTCTCGAAATAGAGACCATCACACTCAGGGTCACCACATAGTGACAGACGGTGGTTTTCCAAGGCATCACTAAAAGGAGATGGATTGATCCAATGGAAAGGTCTTTGCATGTTTCCCCATTTCGTGACCGAGGACTGTTGATCCCTTGCAAACATGTAGACATTGAAACCACACTAAAGGAAGGGGTGGATCCACCTCGATCTCAGAATTTGAAAAAATGTGGTTGAGGGTATGGCCCTTAATATGCGTGGGATGGGAAACATAAGGGGATTGGTTGAAAATAGCAAGGGTCTCGGTCGAGGAAATAGCCTCGGGCTCTGTGGGTTTGTCCAAGTGGATGTTAAAGTCTCCCAATACCAAGAAGTGATTATTTCTAAGAACCAAGGGCGAGATTGCCTCATTGATGGATTTCAGGAAATTGCTGGTTAGACCAGGAGGCCTGTATATTAGGTCTACGGCCAAGGATTGGTGTACTGCTAGAGCACAATGAAAACCGAGGCATTCTGCACCATCCACTTCCCCAATGGGGATAGTGTTGCAGGAGTATTCCTGTTAAAATATTATCGCTACACCATCTCCTTTGCCGACTGGGAAATCCCTCCAGAGAATCTTATAACTGGGAAGGATAGTGGTGCCAATGGTATGATTGGAAGTTCCAATAATCTGTAACTTCCAATTGGGAACAGGTATACAGTTCGAGTTTGGTGTCTAAAGAGTTGCAATTTATAGTCCTCCTTAATGGTAAAATTAGATTTTTTGTCACAATTGTGAAAATGCCACTTTTAAAAAGTCACCATTTTCTTGTCCAAAACATTTGGTTAGCAGTGGTAAAGTACAGAGTCCTAAGAGTCAACATAAATGAGTTCAGTAAACACGAATGTGAAGGCAAAAAGTTTGAGGATGACGCTGCAGAAAGGGCCAAGTCCAACAGACTGTTATTGTATAATATGTGATGGTATGGTTTGTTACAGTATAATATGGTAGGCCATGTTCTGCATTGTATATAATATAATGGAATGAGTATGTTATGGTGTGGCATTTAGATGTACAACCTATGACCTTCTAACAGCATAGATAAACATGTGTTTAGACAAGTGGTTGTGTAACCAGATGGTACAATTTAAAAACATGTAAATTATGTTTGTTTTCCCAATTTGGGTAGGAAGACAGCATTACACAGAATGCGATCAAAATGTCATAAACAAGCTCAACCGTAGTAAATTCTTCTACTAAAATTTAATAAACTGTGTTGCCATGCAGCTTGGAACAAATTGGCCAGGGAAAGGCTATTTACTGGAAAGTGAAGTTTTGAAAAAATATGGAAAGCAAACAACGATTCAAGGGAGCAGCTGGTACAATACGAAAAAGCGAAAAGGAAGGGTAGGGGTGTGGAATTCCTATATCCTGACTCAGGAATATATTGTTTGGAGTCAATGGCAACGCGTTTTCATGTTTGTTTTGGCCTTTGGACAAGTAGGACCAACCCCCTGCAGCACAAACCCTTTGGATGCCAGTATACAGTACCACGTTATAAATCAGAGAAGGGTATTGTCTTCAGTTAAGGAAATATGTATGTCCCTATGTTAATGCTGTTTGAAGTTGTATTTATGATTCATTAATACAAAGCCTTTCTTCAGGTGAGCGCTACATGGTAATGGTGTAGCTTGGACTGCACATCTGAGAGTTATTGCCTTGTAAAAATGTGTATACATGTTTGCAGAGTTTAACAATATGAGGCAACATACACTGCACCCAGAATTCTCTCTTATTAGATGCAAAAATCTGCAGAACCTTGAAAGCAATATTAATGATCCTTTACTTTCAAAATAAAATGTTCACACAAAAATGCAACTAGGAAGAAAAAATACTGTGAAATAATGGGTTTTGTTTTTTTGAAGCATCATTTAGTAAAATGTGTTGATGCATGCTAGTATTTCCCAAAAATATGTATAATGGAAAATCAGTGCAAACAAGATAATGGTCAACCTGAAAATAAATAAGCATTGGCAAAATCAGTAGGCCTGATATTGGCGTTCAGCCTTTTGGTTTTCTCAATGCGTGTCTTGTTTTGATATGGTTTTTGTAAAACATTTTGTGAGCTTCCAGGCCCTCACCATTCTAAAATCATTGCCAAAAAAGCAATAGTATTGTTTGGTCTTTAATGGCAAACATTGCCAAAGTAGTCCCTGGCACTGATGAAAGCTACTTTGTGTGCTCCTTGTGAAACAGCAGAAGCCAGTGGATGGATGGATGGACAGCTGGACAGATGGAGAATGTGAACAAAAATAGAATGTCTTAGTTAACTCTATACCTAGTTAGAGGCCCAATTTTTAAAGAAAGTCACAAAATTGCTCCAATGGTATTTGTCGTTACATTAGTGAAGATTTACGGCATTCATGAATTCTCAAGAATTTACAGAAGTAGGATAGGAAATCATAGTCCTGGAAAAATTTGGGAACAGCTTTTTAGCATGAGCAAATATGTAGGTGTAGCTTTGCTACTGTGAAATCTGTTGAATGTTTACAGGTTCACTTTCCCTCCAACCACCTTTTCGCAGCCCCGCAAGAAGTTTTACTTCTGCCATTGTCAGGACAACATTTCCAACCTTTCCCAGTATGGGGAAAGATTAGAGAACAGCTGGTGAAAAACCTTAAAACATTCAATTTAGTAGGTTTGCACAGACTTAAGAGGGCATTCCAACCCTGGAACTATTGCTTTAACGCTACCAGCGCCAGTATGTTGATCTGTGGAAAGGTGGCAAAATAAGGAAATTGCTAGAATTCAAACTGTACTATATTATGAGCCCAAGCATAACCAGAAAGTCTAATATCAGAGCTTTTATATAATGAGATTGCTGTAATAATTTGTTGCTGCATTACGTGGCATCGAAGGGACACATGGAAATATCTTTACAGGACAAGTAAATTAATGAAGCAACCTGTCCCTTGGATAAGTAGATATTTTATTTAATTCCACACTCCTGAAGGGGCATACAATCAGATAAAATGAGATAGGAGGGGGTATAGGATTGTGTATAAAGAACTGCAAACAAACAATACACACTCACACCAAGAAAGCACCACAATCCAAGCGCAAGCAGTACAGCAGAACACTAATCAAGCAGCTAATCAGTACCTGGCCCATGCAGTGAGACTAAACAAATCTGACATGCTCAAACACACGCTCACAAATGTAATAGAAGAACATAAGAATGACAAAGAATCCAACCAATGGTAAAAAATGGGTGAGCTAAAAGCCCCTTTATAGGTATTTTTTTTAGGAATGATAGATTGTCACAAGCGACAACACATGTGCCTGTCTCATGCACAACCTACAAACTGTGGGTGGGGCATGAGGGAGGGAGTAGGGGAAGCAAGGGAGGGAAGGGAAAAGTATTCTCTGTCAGAAAAATAAAAAAGAATGAGTCTTAGCCACAACTGCAGCCAAACTCTCCTGCAATTTTTCTGGCAGGTTTTAGTGGCTGGAAAAATTCAGTCAGCTTTCTGCCACCCAAAATTGGGGTGTGAAAAAACATAGCTACTCAGAAGAGATGGTCTGAAATTGCATGAGGATATAACCTGAGACAAAACACAGAGAGACTCTCTGTGTGTCTTTCTTATGCTGACATTTGACCATGACTATGATTATGACCAGATCCAAAGGTCTCTCAATTTTGTCATTAGGCACGAATCACCGTGCCCATTTTGTTAAATTAAAGAAGCTACTCACATTTCTTTGCTCAGACCATCTGTATGTCTCACTATGTCAAGAAATGCATCATTCATCCAATGAAAGTGGCAAGTTGTGGCAAGATTATGTGGGTAGGGCATTTCATGCCCATAAGTGCTGACTATCTCCATTGGATAGGCCCTCAAAAGCAGCCTTGCAGAAAGAAAAAAACTTGCCAGAACAGAATTGTCATTCTGTATGTGTTAGACTAGCACTACAAGGTATAACCTTTGTCACTGGCCAATTTTATGCCCCAACTGGTGATAAGTCAGCTTCTTCTCTGATATTTCTAGGATCTTGCTTGCATCGGGAAAAAGAAGGTGTTGATAGGAGTGACTGGAACTTAGTTCTTGTCCCACTTTTAGATAAATGAGGACAGGACAAGAGACAGGTTAGGGCCAGGAATATTCGTGTGGTCTATTATGACTAATCATGCTTCGGGTGAATCGTGGAGACTAGTCCACCCAGTAGAAAGTGAGTAAATATTCTTCTTTTGAGAAAATGGGACACAGTCATGCATACATTTTGTTTTTCTTAGCATTGGTGCCCCTTCTGACAGGATCTTTGCTAATACAATTGTCATGAGAAATGTGGCTGATCATGAGACAGTTCGGCTGCAGCTGGATGTTGGTTTCAGTATGCCCTCTACAGGCATGAGGTGATTGAATTAACCCTGGGTGTAGGACTACACTACGCTTGCGTAGTTTGCATAGTTTGCACAACTACGTGCTACGTGAACTGCACGTAGCACATTGCAAAAACGCGTAGCGGACATTTTTTGCTTGCTCGCGGTCCTCAACGTCAAGTTGGCAACCGCAAGCGAGCAAAATGACATCCCGGCGAGACTTTTTCCTCGTTCGCGATCAGCAACATAAAGTTGCCGATCGCGAGCGTGGAAAATAAACCTCCCAGCGAGATTCTCAACGCGGGGAGGTCAGGTTTCTTATTGCAACTGGTCGAGTATGCTCGCGACCGCTCGCGATGAGAAACTACCAGTCCGCGTTGGGAAAACTGCAGCCCGAGTACAAATCTACTCGAGCGGCAGAAAACGGATGCTTGCACTGTGCAAGATGCCGTTTGCAATGAATGCACAGTGGGGACAAGCATCCGGCACTGTGCAATCAGTGCGAACAGCATATTCCCTACCACACTATGCAGTTCGCGTAGAGAAAAGAACTGCTTCTTTTAGGCTCATGTGATTGAGAATGACTGGTTGTGACTTCAGTGTGGATATTATGGGTGACCAGTGTCGCATATGAGAGGGGAAAGATGATGAGGCATGGTGTGATTCCCAAGATAAAGATTAGGGGTTTCCAACTACAAATTGAGGCTGCCATTACTAGGCTAACCTCCCAATATTTGTCAAAGTTAAGATAGGATACCCTGAAATCACTGATTAAGCCTAAACATGCCCTCAACACTCTCTACACCCCCTACACAAATGCGGACTGCTCTGCATTAAAAAGAGGCTCTAGGAGCTGGATAGAAAAGCTGGCAGGCTGCTGGCAATACTGCTGAAATCGGTGGATTTTAAATGTATCATCCCTGCAGGCAAAGATACTGGGGTTGCTTATTGATAAGCCATGTTGAGATAAACTATGCATTTGCCTCATTCTTTTATGTGGTGGTCTTGGAACACTTAGATGCTATAGAGGAGTCAGCAGGTCTTGCCGAGACTATCAGAGGAATGGAGCATTGTGAAATGGGGCAGATGGGGTCGGGTTGATTCCCCAGCAAATTATGGTTCCCAGGACGAGTGGATAAATTATTTTAAACCTCAATATGCGTGCAACCTTAATGATATTCCTGTGGAAGTTGTAAAGTATGTTATATATTTGTATGCCCCATTTGATGACAATGATGCTATGATTGCTCTTAATTCTCTGTCGGGGGGAGAGCACCAGGCCCCGACAGGGTTCCTTCGGATGTCTTATTGCAGGATAAAGAACGTTGGGCCATGTACATTACATTGTTGGCCAATGCGGTGGCCCAGGGAGCTCCAGTTCCGAAATCATGGGGGGGGGGGCTGTAATAATTCCTGTCTACAAAAAAGGGGACAGAACGCAGCCTGGCAATTACACGCCCATCAGCCTCATAGACACAATCCAAAAGGTGGTTGAGAGGATGACCCTAAATAAAATATTGGATTGGGTGGAAGAAAGCAATATATTGTCCACCTTCCAAGCGGGCTTCCGTAAATTCACCAACACAATTGACCAGGTATTCCGATTTACGCTACTCCATTGGAAGACAGTGCTTTTGGGCAAGGGCAGTATTTATGCGGCATTCATGGACTTACGTGCCGCTTTAGATCTTGTCCCACGTTCCAAGTTATGGGCTGTCTTAAAACTGGGTATGCCAGATGAAATCCTGACCCTGGTCATGAGGCTCCACAAGGCCAATTATGCTAAAATCCAGTGGGGTGGCCAGGGGAATGTCACTTCTGAATTTCCGGTCGAACGTGGAGAGCGCCAAGGCTGCGCAATGGCCCCTACACGCTTCTCGTTGTATGTCAATGGAGTGGTGAGCCGCATGACATCAGTAAACACAGATGCACCTAAGTTGGCAGGGGTCAGGACGCCAATGCTATTGTTTGCGGACGACACGCTCATTGTATCCAAAACTCAAAGTGGTCTACAACGCGCTCTGGCAGTGTTCGAGGAATTCTGTTTTGACCACGGCTTGGAGGTTAATGTGGCTAAATCCAAGCTCATGGCATTCAACCCACACTCAAACTTTAGAGGGAAGTTCTATATGAGTGGGCAAGCTCTGGAAAGGGTCAACGATTTTGTGTACCTGGGTATGCACATAGAAAAAGGTAGCAAATGGGACAAACACATAAGAATGGCTGCCCTAAAACACCGCCAAGTCTCGGGGGTCTTGAACCTGGAACACAGTAAGTCGTTAACCAAGCCAATTAAGGCAGTGCTCCAGGTCTGTGAAGCAAAAGCTCTGAGCTCAGCGCTTTACGGCGCTGAGCTGTGGGGCTTTGAAAAACTGACTCCGCTATCTCTCTGAAAATAGATTTCTGAGGAATGTCACTGGTCTTCCACAGAGTACCCCATTGAACCCATTAAGGTACAATTTGGGAAGAAGGGCTGTTGCAGATATAGCGAGGCTACGCCCTGTTCTGTACTGGAGAAGAATTCGGACTACGCCGGATATCTCACATTATGCTGAAGGCCTCATGGACGTCATTAATCTGGACGTCTTCCATAAGACTGGCTGGCTAAAAAAACATTGTGAGACCCTGACGGGAATGGGCATGCGAGAGCTCTGGGAAGACCCGATGGCAGCTTTGTTTCCATCAAAACAGATATTAAAAGAGATCTATTGGGAACGGGTGGCGTTCCGTGTTTGGAGTAACGCAGATTCCTCTGGAATCACGGGGTGTTTTTTAGAGGCAAAAGTTACTCCCAAATTGGAACCATACTGGGATTCCATCACTAAACCCAGTGATAGGAAGCTTTACTTCCAGCTTAGAACTGGATATTTGCCACTAAAATCCTTTACTGGAAGGTGGACTGGAGCAAGTGTGGACACTTGCCCGGCTTGCCAGAAACACTCAGAAACAGTTGCCCATTTTATGTTCATTTGCCCTGCCTATGAAGGTCCCAGACGAGTTTGGCTAACCCCAATGTGTAGAACCATGGGTACAAAAAGAAGTGCAGTAGCACTAAGAATAATATGCACCAGCACTTTGCCATTAATTTCGACGGCGGTAGCCAAATATCTGGGGTGGGCTTGGGCTATAAGGCTGAAGCCCTTGCTGTGATCTTTTTGTTTTTTTAGGCTGAGCACGAATCTGGAAATAGGTTTCAAGGGTGAATTTTACACTAATGCTTTTTAATTGTACCTTGACGGTTTTTACATTTCTTATTGTGTATAATGTATTTTTATCATGATCTTTTAGAATGTTTACATTAATCAGTTTTAACATGTTTTAACGTGCAGTCCAGGAGACAATTATTCTTTTCTACTGTGTGCTTTTATGAGTGTAACTCGAATAAAGCTGAAATTGAATTGAACTGAATTGCATAGAGTGAGGTGTTGGAGGATGACATCTTTGAATAAGAAATAGCGGACGCCATTGCATTGATACCATGTCTGTGGGAAAAGCTCCATGGGTGATAGTTTCCCTGTAGAGCTTTACAAAATTAACAAACAAAATAGGTACTCTTGTTATGGAGAGTTTTCATAAGGCTGCTCAAAGTGGGGGAGTTCCCTCTGTTTTCAGTAGGACCAGGATCTCTTTGGTTTTAAAACAAAACAAAGATATTCTGATCTGTGCCTGAACTTATCATTGCTTCTGGTTTGACTGTCTGTAGATTTCCTTGCGTGATGCAATTTTTGTTATGTGTTTTTACATTTACAATTATTACAGTGAACAAAGTTCACCTATCACAAATGTCTGTCTGTAGGGATACCGCAAAGCGATCAATGGATTAGTTTCAATCCCTAGAAAGGAAAATAAAAACAGTTATATGAGAGGGTGCTAGAACAAGATTGAAGGTTTCAAAGGTTCATGCCTCTACAGAATCGTGTGGGTTGTGACTACAGCATATGGCGAAATATTGGTTTACAGATCAGCTATCGCAGGCAAAGTATATGCTACAGACTTGCAGAGATGTCCTGAGCTTGATTTATATAAGCAAGGCCTTTGCCCCCTCCGAAAACAGGCTGGGTCCCTTTTATGTGAAAAACCCAAGGCTTACAGATTGTTCGAACCGTAGAACCATTCTTAGTTATCTGCTTGGTGCAAGACCCGTTCAAAGTTAGGTGTGTTTGTAGACTGCATGAAGGTACACCCATATGTATCAATGGGGATATATTTATAGACGGGCGAGCGTATCCAGGACGATCTGGCAAGACAGAGGCATACTCACACTTGAAAACTAACAGTCACACAGGCTTTTTTTAGTAATTTGCCAACCTACAACATGAATATGGTCACTCAGACTCTCAATTCTGAGATATAAGCAGCTGATCCTCTGCATGGAAAAATTATTTGATCCAGCTCCTGATGATCTACCACACTCCACCATCTCCAAATACCTGTGCACTTGAGGAGGATGAAAAGTAGTGAAGTTGGGCCTCTATTGGGTTCAGGGCTGGCTTTAGGGCAGTGCGACTGGTGCGGCCACACTGGGTGCTGACCTGTAGAGGGGGTGCTGACCTCAGGTGGGGGCGCTCTGTTTAGCAATAACTTATTATTGGAGAGGTGAGGGGCACTTATGCCTGGTGGTAGTGAGAGAATCCAAGGAAGCGGTCATGGTTGTCGGAGTGCCAAAAATGATTTTTGCACTGGGCGCCACCAGCGCTAAAGCCGATTGGCTTTTGGCTTTTTGGCTGTTTGGCTTTTCATTGAATATTTCATTAATGAAAATCTCAAGGTCTAGTGGGCACAGCGACTGGCGATTGAGTTTTAGATTTACTTTTTACTTTGAGTGACAGTAAACAGGGAAGGTTATACCTCTGTAGAGAATTTATTTTAAACAAATGACAATTCATTCTTCTCTTGATACTTTCCCCTTCCCAGTTACTGCCTTTGCTCATCATAAAAGCTTAGAACACTTGAGTCATCATACTAGATGCTCTTTTTCTCTGATAATTACAACACTTTTGAACCAGTAAGATTATAAACCCATGTTGTTTGGAAAAAGGTGAGATTTCAATTGTTCTAAAACCTGGTACACAGTCCTTTCATATTCTCCTTTACAAAAGGACTGACCCCATTGTTAGAGCAAGAACATGCTCTTAGAATTGGACAACCGTACCGCGGCGTGCCTGCCACTTTGTGCATGCCAAAGCAGGGGGGTACCATAGGTACCATCCATGTGCACCCCCCACCCCCCAACACCATGGGGGCTTGCAACAGGCCCCCAAACACAAAAGACCACATGCTTTTCCATGGCGGAAAAGCCGCCGTGGAAAAGCATGTTTCCTCCTGCATCATAATATGGCTGGCGGTGTCTTGCAGACACCGTTACCATATTTGGGTACACACACCGCAGATCAGCGGCGGACCGACTTGCCATCCGCCGCTGATCCCACCACCATCCTAATGTGGCTGGTGGTGTTTTCGCAGTCCAAGGCGGTGAATCCGCATCCTCCAGGCCGGCGGTGGCTTCCGCCGGCCCGGAAGATGCGGATTCAACGCCATCCTAATCGGCCCCTTGCTTTGGTGCCTGTCTGAATGAGCCTGGGAAGGTATCATCTGCCAACTGCTTGTGACAGAGAAGGCCCCTTTGAAGTAAATTATGATTCTAGGCACTGACCAACTGGTCTTCATTCCAGAGGAAAAATATACGCCCCATACTCAGGCCTTTGTCGCTGCTCTGGGAACCGTTTCCACATTTAATCAGGGCAGTTCATGAGCTGGTGGACAGTTGGAGGCGGATGCAAATTAGCCTCCAGGAGCAATAGGCAGGGAAAAGGTAAAGTGATAAATGTTTTTAAAAATATATATTTTTTAAAAGTCCATCTACACCATTGAATTGGTCCTTTAATAAATATTAAAGACAGTCCTTGAATTATGTTTTTAGCTGGTCCGTAGCATGTGATAGCAGAATTAATACATAATAAAGCTTCCCAGTGTTTCTCTGAGGGGCAGTTAACCTTCCTACAGTGAAAACACCTTTTTTGGTTCTAGTCACTGTAAGAACAACTTACCTTTAAATTATACACACCTGTTGGTAAAATAGCATGCACCATGTCATGTGGCCTAAAAGGCGTACACTGGGCTGATTTGTTATTATTTGAAAAGAAGATTTTCTCCTCTTAAAAATGGTTTATTTTGACAGGTTGAGCTGCAGGGTTAAGATGCAGATGCCAGGCCACACTGGTCACACTAGTGGATGGCACAGTAATGCTGTAGTGCATAGGTGACATTTAACATTCCATGCCATGGGTATGTTTGGGGCAACATATAGAAAGGACTCTTAGCAAAGTTAGGCAAATTAGGGGTTAGACAATTCCACATTTTTATGGCTTAGAGCAAATTCACCGAAGCCTGATTAAAGCATTCCAGTGAACAGGGTCATAAAAACAGCAACATCAGTCCACAAAAAAAATGAAAGTGACCACAGAAAAAGAGGAATGTGCTAGGAACATTTTGCACCAAATGACAAAAGCTTGGCAACAACATACAGATTGATCTAGGATTTTGAGTCCCAAGCTGCAAAAGCGACAGTTATTGTTTTGTTTTATTTGTTTACATGATTGCGTGACCTCTCCTAGGTTGAAAATGCCAAATCTATTTATGTTCAAGTTTCAACATAGGTCTAAATGTTGATATTCCTGAGGCTAAATGATTCTATTGCTTGATAGAAACAGGCTGCTGTGCCACCTTTTCCCAAAAAAGGCAGTATTATTTGAAGTTTAGATAGATGACCTGTAACTGACCTGTTTTTGATGCTGGGCCTTTTACCACCACTAATCCATGATAAATTGCATATGTTCTCTGTGTAAATTGTAATTATGATTGGTTAACCTTGATTGGCATATTTGATTTACTGATAAGTCCCTACTAAAGTACACTGAGGTTGCCAGTGCCTGTAAATCAAATGCTACTGGTGGGCGTGCAGCACTTGTTGTCCTACCCACATGAGTTGCCCTGTAAATATGTCTCAGACCTGCCACTGTAGTGTTGGTGCCCACAGTTCTAAACTGCCATGTTGACCTGGGAAGTGCACCCACTTGCTAGGCCCTAACCATTCCTTGTCTTACATGTAAGGCACCTCTCAGGTAGGTCCACAGTACCCCCATGGGCAGGATGCAGTGTTTGTTAAAGGTAGGACTTGTACTGGTGTGTTTTACATGTCCTGATAGTGAAATACAGTGTATTTCATTTTCACTATGGAAAGGGTGTCCTGTCCCATAAGTTAACATGGGAACTGCACTGTAACATCTTACAAGTGTAAATGTCCATTGGAGAAAGATAGACAATTAAGTTTACACTCTCTGAACTCAGAATTTAATAACACATATTTTAGTAAAGGTGGTTTTTAAATTGTATGTTTGAAATTGCCACTTTTAGTAAATGGGCATTTTCTTGTTTAACCACTCTATGCGCCTCTGACTGGTTGTGTATTCAGCGTCTGGTTTTGGAGTGACAGGAGCTGGGGATGTGCATTCACCCTAGACAGCCACAAAGGGTATTGAGATGTGCCCTGCCTTTCCTGGTTGACTCATAGCTGGGCTGAATGGACCTGGTCTGCATTTAGAGTATTGGGAGGAGTTTCACTAGCATTTGAATAGTTTGGGTCTCCATGCACAATGCTGTTTCCACCTCTTGGAAGGAAGTTGGGTCAAAGAGGACAGAACAGGTTTGGACTGAGCTCATAGACCCTTGCCACAAAGAGAAAGGGAAAACGGGGTATAAGTGGTGGACGTTAAACCTCAGAGAATTAGATCACTTCTGGACTGAAGAAGAGCCTCTGCCAGGTAAAAGAGCTGGAGAGCTGTAAGGAGGAGTGCTGCCCATTTGCTGTGTGTGCTCTGCTGGGTTGGCCTGCAGCTGCTGCTTCTGCCAAGGAGAGGACAAAGACTGAAACTTTGCTGTGAACCTGCTTGAAGAAGAAACTCCAAGGGCTTGTGTGTGCTTGCCTCCCGTTCTGACGTCTCAGGGTCACAAATACTTCACCTGCAACCCACTGACCAGCACCTGGACTCCTCTGTGGACTCCTGTATTCAACGCCATTAGTGCAGTGCCAGTGACGCCGCAACCTGCACTGAGGTATGACACACCACCTGCCTGCCTATGTCTACAGTTATTGGCCTTCTTGATGCCAGCACATACACCGACGCTGTCAGCATCAGCATCACATTACAGCAGGGCCGATAACCGACAAGGGTGACTTCCCAAACTCTTCAACAACTGTGGAGGAAATGCGAAGGTACTGTTGAATCCACAGATGGATTGGCAGAGCACCTTCAGGCCCAGTTCCAGGGGTACAGGACTGAAATGGCAAAACCTGGGAGGGCAGGACTCACAGATGGCAGAGTCCAGGTGCTTGGTTCAAGGTTATTGGAAGTCTGTTCTGTCCCTAAGTCTTCTGATCAAGAGGTCACTCTAGGGTACTGGGCCTAGAGATGTAGGTCCAGTCCTTCTCACCTAGGCAAGAGGCCAGCAGGGCAGCAGGGCAGCAGGTTAACACAGCATAGCAGCGGTCATTCTGGGCAGCAGTCCAGCAGAGTTGCAGACCTTTCAGCAGCATAACGGTCCTTCTTCCTGGCAGAGTCCACAGGCAGGTTCAGAAGTGTACTGAAGAGTTTGGGTCTGAGGTCCAATATTTATACTTGGGTCTCACTTTGAAGTAGGAGAAGCGTCTATAGGATTTCACCCTCCTGTGGTGTCAGATATCCTCTTCCTCCATACCCTGCCCCAGCTTATCTGGGTCACAAAAGGCTAGTGGCAATTCCTTTGTGAGAGTGCTCAGGCAGAGCATTTGTGATGTTCTCCACCGTCTTTTTTTAGTGGCCTGTCCTGTCAACATCTACCTTCCTTTTGTCTCACTGTCTCAGAATAATCCCAAAAGACCAAGGGGCTCATTAGGATGACAGGCGGACTTTGCCCGCCTGCCATCCTCGTGCAAAATGGGACCGCCCACCATAGGAGTGACGGTCCCGCCTTGAGCATTAGGATGCGCCCGCCACACAGGCGGGCGCATCCTTATTTTTACCATTGCGGCAGGCGGTGCAGAAAGCGCCGCCCGCCGCAATGGTAATAATGCATGTTGTGCATTTCAAAGCACAACATGACAGGCACCGCGCGGTGCCTGCCATGTTGCACTTTGAAATGCGGGGGGTACCATAGATACCCCCCATGTGCACCCCCCACCCCCTGGACTCCCAGGGGGCCCGCAACGGGCCCCCGCACGGAGACTTCGCATGCCTTATTATTCGGAAAAGCGGCAGACGGTCTTTCCGTCCGCCGAGGTCCCCCCCCGCTATCCTAATATGGCGGGGGTCTTTAGTGCAACGATGTCGGGTGGATTGCCCCCGCCACCTGGTGGGGGCAATCCACCCGACATCGAAATGGGCCCCCAAGTGTTAGCTACACCTAGTCATGTGATCCAGGATCAGGCTGCAGGCACTAAATGGTTAGGATAAGAAAATGCCAACTTTTTAACCCCTTCGGTGCTGATGACGAGCTCAGCTCGTCATGCAGCATGGTTGCGATGTGCTGATGATGAGCTGAGCTCGTCATGGCCTCCGCGGAACGCCCATGAGGGGATAATTTCCCTGCTGTGCTGGGCATTCCATTGAGCGGGTGGGGCCATAACGAGCTCAGCTCGTCATCAGCAAAGCGCCACCGAGCTACATGACGAGCCGAGCTCGTCATCAGCACAGCAGTGCTGCGCGCGCCCCCCCGCACAGCAGGGCAATTAGCCCCGCGGCGATGGGATTAAAAGGTTCTAACTAACAAAATATCTAGTTGCCCAAATTGTTTGCCCACTCAAAACAGAGGGACCAGCGTTCTTATTTCATTAGCCCCTATGATTTATTTCAGTTTTCTTTTTTTGTTTTTCTCAAAGTTTTTGTTGCAATATTACATGTCTCGGCGAAGGGCAACACTTTGTTTTAAATCAAGAAATTCAAATGTACACACCAAAACACATTTGATATTACAACAATACAAAAAATCATATAATGACAACACAACACATTCTTCTCTGTTAAGAAAAACATTGTGGATAACCTTTCTTTGATCAGTCCTTCATTCAAAACATGTTAACGCTTGATGGAGTATTCTATTATTATTACTATGCATGCTATGTCCTGTCAGTGTAATGGGCCCTGTGGCCACTAGCTCTAAATGTTATCAATCAGAAAGTTAATGTGTTGTACATTTCCCTCAAACACTTTTTATTTGATTGTGAGTGTCTTTTCTATGCTTCTGGGGAAAAAACACTCGCAATCAAAATGGAAAACTCTGCTAAGTGTTAACATGTTTTGAGATGGTAAAAAATTGTGGCAACTAGATATTTTGTTAGTTTGAAAGTTAAAGGAGGTCCAATCTAGTTTACGCCAAGGACTCAAGCCTTCCTTTATTATCAACTTTCTAAACATAGCATTTTCAGAATTGAGAAAAAATAATCAAACTTTACTATAAAGAGGGCTTTTAAGTACAATTGTTTAGACACCAAACTTAATCTCTCTACTTTTTCCCAGTTGAAAGTTATCACTTTTTTAATGTAAAAAGGTAACACAATGCTATCATATGGGAGAGGTAGGACTCACAGTAGTGAAATAAAATAGTAGCTTTTCAGTATTAGAACATGTCACACTTGAAATTACATGACCAACTTTCAAAATACACTGCAACCTGCCCTCTGGGCTCCCCATAGTCTATGATATGGGTGACATATGTATTACAGAGGAAGGTTTGGGCTTTGTGAAATGTTTATTTTTCCAGGTCAAAATGACTGTTTACAACTGCACACACAGGTGCATTGGCAGGGCTACTTAAGTGGGTGGCGCATTGAGTGCTGCATGCCCACTAGTAGCATTTAATTGACAGGCCCTGGGTACATGTAGTACTCCTTCTCTCCAGCGAAGAACTTAGGGGTCTGGTTCGGAGAACATCTCCGGTTTTCAGATCACATAAAAAAACTCACTGGTGTCTGCTTCGGCACCCTTAAGACCCTTAGAAGGTTCTTCCCTTTGCTACCGAGGTCGGTTAAGGAAATGGTTGCTCGGGCCCTTATCCTTTCCCGGCTAGATTATGCCAATGCTCTGTTCATTGACATCCCCGGTTATCTGATGAATAAACTACAAATTATACAGAATGCGGTGGCTAGACTTTTATTTAATAGCTCTAAGAGATCTAGTATGAGACTGCACTTGCACGATTTGCACTGGCTCCCTGTGGCACAGCGGGTGCAGTTCAAAGCTCTCACCCTTGCCCATAGAGCCCTTCATGACCTGGGGCCCTCGTATATCAGGAAGTGCTTTGCTTTCTGTAATTGTAGCCGCTCTCTGCAATCGGCTTCTCTACGCCAGATGGCTACACCCCAGTTTTGCCGAACTAGGCTGGGGGGCAAGTCTCTCTCGGTGAAAGCATCTATTCTTTGGAACAATCTTCCTGACGAACTGCTGCAAACTTAGGACTTCCGTATTTTTAAGAAAGTACTTAAAACTCACCTCTTCAATCAACCCAGTTAATTAATCTTTGCTCTCTCTGCCAAAAGTCTGCTCACGTGCCAGGACACTCTAGAGTATTAGTGCGTGCTAAAAATCATTTATAACATAACATAACATAAAATAACATATACAGGTAGATTAGGTGTGCCAACTGGGTGGAATCCAATCTCACCACGTTTTAAGGATAGAGCACAAGCACTTTAGCACTGCATAGCAGTGGTAAAGACTGCAGATTCCAAAAGCGAAGTCAGCAAAACAGGTTGGTTGAAGGCAAAGAGTTAGGGGGGAACCATGCCAAGGATGCCAATTCTAACACATGGGGTTGCTCATATTGGACAAACCAAGGAAATTACTGTCGTGTGTCTTAGCTTTGTTCTCAGCAATACATACACCAACTTGTAGATATGTGGAGTTAATGTATGGTAAAAAGATGTTAAAAAGAAACACATAGATCCCTTCTGTGCTGGTGCACTGGAACAAAAAGGATCATGATACTGCCCCTGATGCTCTTGAGTTGACCCTGATCTGACCAAACCTTTCCTGAACACTGAAACGCGGACAGCCTTATGCTTGCATCAACAAAATATAAGCTTTTATGTAAAGAATCCACAACACAAAAACATTTCACACATAAGCTACAATGCACTCACAGACTCTCAACCAGCCATATCCCCAACTTTAATATTTAAGCCTGCTACCTCTCGCTCCCTTGATGCCTAAACACCACAAAAAAAACACACTAAGAGAAGCACTCAGTTCCTTGAAACACTGCACATGTTGGCCAAATGGCATGCACACATTCTTCAATCCACTGCACTTCCAGGGATTAGCATGCTACCCATATGTGAAAACGCTTCCTGGTATGAAGTGCTACAAAATGCAACTACAATTCAATAAGTGATCACTTTTAATTTGCAGCTCTCTATTTAAAATGTATGGTACTTTGAGACCAAAATTGTAGATGCAGAATTACCACCATTACATAGAATGAATTCAGTGTCTCATATTGTCTACTGGTTAACCATATAACAGTCGCACAGCTACATAACATTAAATTCTTTGCACTTGCAAATGAT
This sequence comes from Lissotriton helveticus, assembly GCF_964261635.1. Classification (NCBI taxonomy): domain Eukaryota; kingdom Metazoa; phylum Chordata; class Amphibia; order Caudata; family Salamandridae; genus Lissotriton; species Lissotriton helveticus. Next base: position 1,097,668,144 of record NC_136057.1, on the reverse strand, counting down.
CATACTTAGCCTGCACACACAGCACTTTATTTGAGAAGAGTGTTTTGTACTCAATGGTGTTTCCTTTGGAGGTTTTGCTGCGATATTTGTTGATGTAGAACAATCTGTTATCATGGTTTGTCAAGAACAAAGGGGGATGAGAGCAATGCGTGTAGATGTATGTCCTCGAAGATAGCTAGGAATCTGAAGTGTGCCATTGTGTGAGGAGAAAACCTCTGAGGGATAGCTACAGAGGGCCTCATTTATGAGAAGTGGAACATAGCTGCATGAAAGCATCAATGCAACACTTCTCAGTGTGTTCCCCTTGTAACACTTTAAAGTACTTAAAGTATGGCGGATCATGTCGCAAGGAGTTACAGATACGTTAGTTTAACTGATGTATCTGTAGTCGCCAACAGACGCAACTCCAGCAATGTGTCCTTTCACATGGGGCTTAACCCATGTGAAAGGGCCTGCGCCACCCTTACTCTGCCATGAGGCAGGCGTACAGTTTTGACACATTGGCGTCCTAGAAGTGGTGCAGTGAAATCTTATATATTTCACTGCGCCACTGTTACGACCCTTTCTAGCAGGGGAACGCCCATCATGCATATATTATACCAGAGGAAGTGACGCATCTGCCTGGACACGTCACTTCATAAATATGGTGCAAGGGGGAGCATATTTAACTCCGCTGCTGCATCACCAAATGTGATGCAACAGCGGCGCAAAAGTGATGCAGTGGCTCATAAATAAGCCCCTGTATACTTCACATTGTGTATGCCATTTGTTGCAAACCAGCCTTTGTTAATGAAGCATCACAAAAAGGAATTTTTTACTGCTGAAAGTAGAGTAATTAATTTAAATGTATGCCCATAACTGGCCTATGTGTTCAAGCTATAGCTAAATAAACTTTATGTGAAAACTCTGCTTACTTTTACAATGTAAGTGGAAAAATACATTGATTTTGTGATGTCTTCTGTCACTGCACCGCACAAATACTTTGATTGCAATTGAGAAAAGTGCATTAACAGCCTTGCTTCATTATTTTGTGATGTGATTTAAAAAAATAGTCTTCTTTGAAATGTGAGGCAGGTTACACACATTCTAGCAATTAGTGCTCTGGAAGTTGCATCTTCCTTTAACAGTGAAATATGACAAGGCAGGATACTCATTAGCTCAGGGGACACACTCCTATTTTAAATTCAATTTAGCTACAGGTCAGAATAGTACATCTAACTGCTTGTTATCCAAGAGCGTGAGCAATAACCTCCCAGCTTCATTCACATAATCATTCTGAAAAAAACATAGTGTCAAATTAATACAAAAACGGTAAGCTTCAGATTGATCTGTAAGGCAAAAACTTCTGCGGTTTACATTAATTATATGTTATTTGATGAAACGACAGTGAAAAGGGACAACCGGGTTCTGTAAACGTTGCCCTTCCATGGAATTAAATTAGAAAAACTGTTACTACAATGCAGTCATTACAGCGGAGTGCCTTTACAGCGCAGTCAGCGCCACAACTGTGTTGTTCTTACAAGTTCCATTACAATGCAAGTCATTACAACGACTTGCTTTAGGGAGTGCATGTTGGACTGGTGTTGAATTTTAAGTTCAACACATTCCCTACTGATACACCTACTGGAGTTTGAACGGTAATTTAAACTGTTCCAAAGTCCAGCACTTCCCTAAACAAATCGTTGTAATGACTTGCGGTGTAATGGAACTTGTGGTATTGACTGCGTTGTTAATTCATTGTTGTTTTGGCATGTGGGGTAACAGATGCTATTTGTTAAATGTCTCGGTGCCTATGTACTACAGATAATTTCACAGGTGGACTCTATGGATTGTTTGGCATTTACTAGTATCTAAGGTGTAATGTAAGCCTCATGTTGTTTGATTCTGTAAAGAGGTGGTCATATCTGAAACAGGGGAGGAACGTCATACTTTGCTCTCATATATTGTTTGTCCCACGATAAGCCCTTTGATCTACATACTGGGTTTGAATAGTGATTGATGAATTAAGGTACAATCACTGCTATTTGGGCCTATTAAGGGACAGATCATCCCTTGCACGTTAATGTTTTAGCCAAATACCTTTTTGAAGGGATATGTAGAACTGTGGGTCATCAGGACTTACTCCATATGTGTCTGTTTACAAGAAACATACTTGAAAAAGGTGATGTTTTGACGTCTGCTCCTCACTTAATTTCCCCTCTTTGATATTGATCAAATAATTCACTTTTTCCCTATATGTAAATGTAATATAATTAGGCTGGGCCTGGTATTCCATGTGCAGCTTTAAAGGCAGGCAAGCTCCATGCTTCTAAACCCAAAGAATATTTTCAAAATACATGGTTAAACCCAGTTTCTTGTTTAATGATATTGATTTTATGCTTATTTGCGCAAAAATCTTCTTCGTCAAGTTTCTGGCGTAGACTGGCCACATTCCAGGAACAGATGTTGAGTGAGGCTCCTGATCCCGTTGTTCTATGAGATGATACTGATGGCCCCACTGGGACCCATAATCAGGTTTAGGTGGCAGAAACCAAGACAACGGAAAGCCAAGCCCAGTCTTGTGTTTTATCACAGCGAACAGCACACCATGCACTCTTGATTGCCTATAATTCGACACCAATAGGGTTAGGTAGGTTGGAATACAGGTTCTCACTTGGTCTCGTGGCATGGCCTTTGAATCTGGGACTGCCTTGGAGCGGAATTGCTCTTTGTGCTTATGGGTCAGCATTTGCCTCGTTTATGCAGTAGACTGTGTATTACTCTGGGAGCTACTTTGACAGTCAGACACTTCTCTGTCCTTAGTATTTAATGCCAGGGGATATGCATATCCGCAAAATGTTACGACCTGAATTCCCCAATCTCTAAGTTTGTCTTTCAGTTGGTGGACTGTCTGCACAAGGATGCTAGAAACTAAGGGGACAAGAGTAGGCTCCTCCATGCATTGAGAGCCACTGGGGGGACAGATTCAATACAATTGGTGTCCGATGAAACAATCCTGCAAGGTAATGCAGGCCTCTTAATATTTCCCAAATGTTGCCCCGATTTAAAATACTGTGCCTTCCTCTAGATTTTATTTTGGCTAGAAAAGGATCTTGGCAATGCAGGTTTTATGTTAGTTAGGTTGAGAACTGTCCAGGCATTGCCTAGAACGACCTAGGGTGCCCAAAGAGATTGGAGTTTGGTTGTCACCTCAAAATTCCCCCTTCCTGTAGTTCCATGAAGACTATCTGCATCAACTTGCTATTTGTTGATGTACAACTTGAGTGCACGTTATATTGATGAATTATAGCCCGTGGGTAGTCCTTATTATTATTATCCAGCAGTGAGACGTTAGTGTCTTTGTTTATGCACGACTATGGAGGATTCAGCAGATTTGAACTCCCATTTGCATTCTGTCCTACCCCGTATGGAACTACGGGTTGTCCAGTTTGGATGGAAACAGTTGCTGCAAACTCTATTTGGAAAGCAGATGATCTACCTGTCTTTGGCTAATTAGCTCATTGACAAACTCCTTATCAGTTCATTGTACCTTGATGTACTCATGTTGCCCAATTGGTTATCCCACTTCTAAGGCCCTTTGGATTTCATTGCAGACCACAAAGTAACAATGCCTGACCTTGATGATCCAATGAATGACCTTATTAATTAATGAGTTTACAGCATCTGGGAAGTTTTGGTATCACAACCAGAAAGACACTGAGGAACTGGTATTAGAGACACCCTTATCTGCGTGAAAATATTCATGGGGGATACAAAGTTATTGGTGTTACAGGATGCTACTTTATTGATTCTCCTTGTAGCATTGTGTAGTGTTGTATGAACAGTACGCGCTTTAACGCACAGGATACTCATAGGTCCTAATATTAATTACATCCATGAACCTTACAACACCTGCATTTGAATCCAGATTACTATTTGTGCCAGGAACATTTGACACAGTTAATACTATTTTACCCTGTTATTGCCCCCTGTATTTCAACCCTTTTTGCTATTCTTATATTATACATTTTCCCCAACATGTCCTCCAGGTTTTTTACTGTCAGTCAAGTTGTTAATCAGTGAGAATACACTGCTCATGGGATGGCAATTCTTGTTCTTGCTGTGGGGCTATACATCTGTTGCTGTGAACTTTACCTGAATTGTGACTGAAGCATGGTTAAAAATAGAGATCGGGAGACACCATTACTTTATTTACAAAATAAAATGGGTAGGACGTGAGTGTAGCATTGAACGAAAGGGTGACTATCATCAGTGAGTGTAATTCTGGATGTAGACTGAGTATGAAGCTGGGTTAGAATAGGTTGTTACATGGTACAGGTTATGTCAGGGAGTTTCCCTCTCGTATGGCTGAAAGTTATGAAAACCCTTCAAGCACACCGGGGAGTTTAAAGATACATCAAGGCTGCCATGGTGTGGGATTTGTTTGGTATTAGATCAAAGAAGCTCAAAGTGCTAGCTGCGGTCCTGCAAACCATGGTCATTATAAACCGATAAAGATGCAATTATTTGTAACTAAGGGGTTTGTTCACAAACTGCAGATTTTAGTATATAAATGAGTACTACAGTAGTGCTAATCCCATGCTGAAAAATGCTATTCTCAAACCTACAGGCAGACACCTCCTCAACAGCCTCTCCTATGTTTTCTTTGCAGAGATCTCTGCCAACTTGACAGAGAGCTCCATACACTTAGATATATGTTTCAGTAATAAATGTAGGAGGGTCAAGGGGGAGTGGATGAAAAATGAAAAAGATTCCCTGCTAAATGGGAGTGGTTTAGGCAAATGTAAGGGTGGGTTTAAGAAGGGACATGCTAACACAAGCATGCATACACACAAGAGTAAGACCATTGCTACTCACAAACTACATTTATAAAGTTACCAAAGTCCTGAATATGTCAAAACGGGTGTGTATGTACTGAGCCCAGTCTCGAAGTAAGTCCAGCACCAGGCAACAGGACCAGTACTGTAATACTCCCATAGAAAAACAACAGAAGTAGGGAAATAAAATAGTGCCCCAAATGAACTTATATTAAAACAAAGAAATAATGTTGACATTAGATATAGGTAAAGATATGAAATAATTTATTATTTTTGTATTTAAAAGTTGATTAACTTAATGAAAACAATGAAATCAACTTTTATTAAAAAATATTGACAATAAACAGTTTATATATTTTACATAAGATGTATTTGATATTAAGTTTAAATACAAATGTTAATGTTGTTGGTAAAGTTTTATCATTGTTTAGTATGTTGCATAAATGTAATTAAATTTAGAACATATCAATCAAATTATAATATGTTTAAATTATTTAACACATTTCATTAGATGAATTAACATGCTGGAAAATTTAGCATTTTAGTAGTTCTAGGTTAAAAATACAGATTTAAAATTGTTTTACAATAAAATATTACATTTTCTTTAAAAAAACAACTTTAATAAATCTCCTTATACTTTCCTTAGTGAGATTTCTGTCTTAGTGACAGAGCTCTCCACCTATGTGTGCAAAGTTACAAGTAGTAACTTTATACTGGTAAATCATGTGGTAGGGGGCTTCACCCTGACTGATGGGATATAAACATGTAAGTCTTCACTTTGGTGTTCACTGGCACTCTGAAATTTCAGAAAAGTGTAGAGTTATACCTAGGTGTAATAGTAAATATGCACAAGTAAACAAATGCTCAAATTACTTACCATTAATTGCATTACTCTGAGTCCTCTTCTCTCACTTCTATTCATTACATCATTGACACAGCCAACAAATAAAAAAGACACAACCCCATTATTGGTTGGCATGGACTACCTGGAAGGGAGGGCAACTAATGAATAGAAACGAGGGAAGAGGGCACAGAGTAAGGTAATTACAGGTAAGTAATTGAAGCATTACCTTATCGTCCCCTCCCTCACTTCCCTTCATTACAGCATTGAGATTTACAAAGCCAAACAGGATAATCAAAAAGGTAATGCATAAACTTAGGTTTATTAACCAACAAAGAAAAAGTAATGAACCACTATTTAGAAGCCATAGCGGACACCACTTTAGACCCAAACACTTCAGACAGTTCAACCTCCCGAACAATCCTTTGATGAGCAGCAAAAGTTGATGGAAATGCCCAGGTAGCTGCCCTGCAGATCTCAACAATGGAAGCCCCTTGAATCTCAGCCCAGGAAGTAGGCATAGACCTCATAGCTCTACCTTGAACTACCAAAGGAGAAACCTAACCTGAAGCCTACAAAGGCCAGAGAAATCAATGTGTGAACACTCTGACTTAAAGAGGAAGGGGAAGGCTTCAACCTCTTATTCACAGAACCAAAATTAACAACCAGGGATTCAGAAATCCTAAGAGAAGCCACCCTCTCCAAATATATCAGATGAGCCCTCCTGACATCCACCTAACTCAATTGTATTTCATCCTCAGAAGTAGGCGACTCAAAAATGGAGGGCAGAATCAACTCCTGGTTCCAATGAAATTGGGAATCCACTTTAGGATGAAAGGAGAGGATGGGCCTTAAAATAATTCTGTCATCAAAATCCGAAAAAAGGATGCTTGAAAGGCAAAGCGTCCAGTTCACCCAAATGCCTAGAGGAAGAAAAAGACAACAAAAAGAACATCTTAAGGGGCAGTGGCCTGAGATCAATAGAGACCAGTGGCTCAAATGGAGGAGCCATCAATACCTCCAAAACCAATGAGAGATCCTAAGAAGGGAAGTGTCTATTGGGAGAAGGAAGAACATTCTTCAAGCCTTTGAACAGACTAACCACTAAACCATCTGGATCAGACAGATTGTTCCAAGTACTATGACATTTTAATTGCAGCCAATTGAAGTTTATGGGTGGCAGCCTTCAAACCCAAAGAAGTCCCATCCTGTAGAAATATCATCATCTCAAATAAGTCAGATGAAGTTGGGTCCAAACCCATACTCTGACACAACTTACTGTAAGAACACATTTTCCTCTAGAAGTGGCTGGAAGATCCACCTCTGAAACTCCCTAGCCCTACTAGAGCCTTTGACCTTGGGCTTAGCCTTGTCCTCTAGTACCCCGGCCACTGCAGCTTGAATCATTGCTTGGATCTCCGCTGGAGAGAGCAGAGCTGTAGGTTCACCTGAACCCCTTGGCCTGCTCGGCTGAGCAGGAATAGGCTCATTCTTCTAAGAAGAAGATAAAACATGACTTTGCTTGGTTGCTTGCTTCCCCATCATCATAACAATAATGGTAAAGAAACAGGCTACCTCCATTAAATAGAGAGAAATAATCACACAAGAAACTAATCCTGATCAATGTAATATTATCACATGTCATCTGCACCAATAAGATTGGCTGTATACACAACCAATCCCCAAAGCATACAATTGCAACAAAAACTATGAAAATTTACCTCCTATGATGCCCTTACTTTAAGGTGAGCAAACCACAGCAGAGGAGACTTGCCTTCCCCATGTCACTGCTGTTTGTTCCAGCTGGCCTCCAACCCAGAAGCCAAGCTCCAGCCACTGCAAACTGGAAAAACTCATACCCCCAGCTCGCATAACAACGCACCAGCTAGGAGCACACCACGTCTCCCAACAGAGCGTCCAGACTGAAAAGCTAATCGGGCCAGCACCACAGTGTCTGATCAGATGAACACAACAGAAATCCTGAAAAATGCCCAATAAAAACAAGAAAACCATCCACCACGTCTATCCAGTAAGACAAAATAAAAACAAAGGGAGGGAGGGGTATTTTTTAATTGGTGATTCTAATGAAAAGGTATGGGTTTCTGGTGAGGAAGGACTGCCTCAATGCTGTAATGAAGGGAAGCAAGGGACGGAATTTTGAGGTAATATACATATGCAAATTTACCCCTTTGTACCCTGTCCCTTCAGGGCACTAAGGCAGCAAGATGGAATATTCTGTGAATTTTATTTCAAACTTTGGTATTCTTGGTTCTGAATCAATAGGGGCCATATTACAGATAAGGTGAGCTGTCCTACTCTGTGCTGCAGTTCATGCAGTTCACACTTAATTGTGCGCACCGAACACAGACAGTAACATTTGTGCCATTTTATAGAAGAGGCCCTGTTCCCAGTGCAGGTACAAACTCGCACCTGCTCCTGGCATAGCACATTAGTGAAATGTGTGTGAAGCCTCTGGTCCCCCTTTTTACATTGTTGATAATGATCTAGCCAGCAGGTCTAGTAAAACCCCAAGCCAATGAGGAAAGATTGTGCCATTGCACATTTAGTGCTGGCGAGATCTGTATTACAGATAGGGGCTGCTCAAGCATCTGTGGCCTCTCCTGTTATAAAAGCCATGACTCTCCCTACAAGGCCAATGGAAGCCTCCGCTCTGATGAGTTGTATCCAGCATTGGTACCAAGGATCAAGAAGGCCAAAAGCGGCGGCCGCCGTTTCTCATATAGTGCCTCAAAACTATGGAACAGCTTGCCGCTGCATCTGCGGAGGGAATCGAACCATTTAGCATTCCGGAAACAACTAAAGATGAGGCTCTTTACTTAGACATCCGAGCCTACTCTAGTCCCCGCTACAGGCTGGGATGCTCCAGAGTAGCCATGGGCTGTACAAAAACCATTTTCATTTAATTTCATTTCAGGAATATCGCAGTGCACCAAGGGAGCTATACGTGGGAGAGCACACTCAATACACCCATTGGGCACTTCCTATAATACAATGCACAAGTGTTGTCCCAAAAAACTGATATATATTGCTACAGTATATTTCTTTAGGGAGTGGCCTGATAGGTTGAAGACAAAAATAATAGCTCTCATATGATCTGTTGGTCACTTTTTTACCCAATTGCATCACAAGGAGCATCATTGTAGGGAATTATACGTGCATTACTAATGAAAGAGGGTACCTTTCAATACTTCATTATCAATCTATCTTTTCCAAGGTTATCTTGTGTCTCACCTTTCGAACCGGCTCTTATACGATAATTATGTTCAAACACCACCTTTGTGTGCTACCATCACACCGTAGTCTTGCATACAGATCACGTGATGCTCTCGGACCCCTGTCTCCCCAGTCACTCTGCACCCCTTACGTCTGTAATTGTTGCACCTGTCTACAGCACCGGAATGCCGTATGGGCATCGTTTGACGCTCTATGTAACCTCACGTATACATTGTTTGTTAAAGTATTACATATTTTTATTTTTCAATGTACATGCAGCTGTCAGCCAGGGAATTAAATTATTGTTTTACTGATTTCGCAACACACGAGGGAGTGTTTTGAACGTAACCAAATCACTAGTAAATGCGAATACTAGATATTGGGTTGTCCTGTCTCTTAGACACCTGTAGAATGATCTGTAATTTGCATGCTACTCTAAAAGGGGATTCAAATTTGTGGAACACTAACATGGTATTTCTGTACAGTTTGAGTGACATACTGCATACATTTCAATGTTAAGTATATTGCAATACGTTTCACCTTACAGAAAGCAAAAAGACAAAAATACAAAAGGTTAAAGGGTTGATAATGGTTTTCATTAATGGTTGAAAGTCAATATGAAATAACATATGACTTGCAACTAACATTTTATAGAAATTAGCGGTCCTTCTAAGAATAATCTTTCAAGGGAGGCAATATGTATATGCTCTGGCAACGAGGGTTGTTATTAAAGACAGCAAACATAAAAGAACAAGCTAGCACCTGCTGCTCGCATGCAGCAACATTCTGTTTCCGGTTACCCTTTTATGTCGATCTTGCAAAGGTTTTTCTTCTGAATCTTTCCTACGTGTTTTGAACGCTTTGGGATCACTGTGAACTTCACGAAGGTTTCCAAAGTTTGTTGAAGCCAAATTCTAGAAACATTTTTTTATAGAGAGAGAACTAAGGAAATCCAATATAAGAAACGTTTTTCTTTATTCAAATTGTCTCAGTGTTGGGTGAAATTTGGGAAAGAAGACAAAATCTGCACCCTTTGCAAACTGTGAAGTCTGCTAATTTTTAGCAAATTTGAGAGCAACTTTTGAACTTTGCCCACTTGTAATATACATTGTTTTTCTGGAGAAGAGATATGGAAAGCTTAATACTTTCTAAATGTTGTGTTTTTTTCCTCTTTAGATTTACTTGCTGTGCCAAAACATCCATATGCTGCTATGGAAAACTGGGGCTTGAGCGTGTTTGTGGAGCAAAGGATCCTGCTTGATCCTAGTGTTTCTTCCATTTCTTACTTGCTTGACGTCACGATGGTCATTGTGCATGAAATTTGTCACCAGGTAAGAAACCCACTATTTCTGACTATTGCGCTCACCTCTCTCTGGCTATTGTCCTAAAATAGTACGTGAAATTGCAACTGTATGAAAGTATGAGAAATTAGCTGTTTCATAATACCTGTAAAACAACACATCTAAGGCGTCATATGCCCTGTGCAGCTAGAGTGACACAATACGGCAGTTCATTAAACAGTGTGCAGGTGCATACATGCGTAAATCAATACACAGTACAAACCAAAAAGCAAACCTTGGAGGAGCAGAGTTCCCCGCTGCGAGCTTAGCCCAGGCCATGATTGAATGACCACCCGCCAACACCCAAGGGGTACTGGGCAGTCAATACTCCTCAAGCCTGCTTTCCTTTCATCCAATTATAAAGGCTCTGGCTGCAGACAAAGTAGAGTGATAGCACTGGAAAATGATTTATTGCAACCCTGGCAGACCCTGCCTAGCCTTCGTGTACTTGTCACATTTTCCTTTGGCTGAAATAATCTTGACATCCCCCTGTTCCAAAACACAACACATAAGGTTTTATGTTCACATTGTTTTTTATTTTCCATCTGTCACTTCTCGGGGGCGATATAATTCTCTTTTGCATGGTTTTAAAGTTGATAAAACTTGTATTTGATGAGCTTGCTGACGATATTAAAATGCACGCATTTCGCTGTCCTTGTATTAATCAGCTCAAAGTAATGCAGCTTAAATCTTACTTGTTCCTAAGCCGTCAGCGTAAACACTATTTCATCAACTTGACAATTACACTAGCCCCTGGCGAAATTTCAATGTTGCAGTGTAATTTTGGAAATTTTGCATTATGCTTGTTATACGAATTTCCTGATATTATGCCATTAGGCCACATTGCGTAAAAATGCTAAATTATAATGCAGGAACATGGGAACAGTACAAATAACCAGAATATGGACTGCTCTTGAACGTGACACTTGTGTTTTTGGTGATAAGTTTTTTAGTACCAAATGCGTCCTTACATCAAAAATAGATTCCAGGATGCATGCTGTGCTAAAATAGAGTGAGGAATGCTGGATTTGCATTTCGTGCAATCACGTGTAATTTTGCATAATTTCCCCAAAATTTTGTGCAATTATGCAAAAGTAAATTACACTAATTTCACACACTCCTGACTATATAGGATTGTACTTCACGGTACTTCATGAGCATTACAGAAGTCTAATCAAATACATTTACTCTCTCAATTCTTACTCTGTCACATTAGGTTATTAAACTCTGTATTATCTATGGATGAATGAAAAACTAAAAAACTGTTGAACAGTACCATTGGCATGAACAGATCTCTGGTCACTTGAAACAAGCATTGGCAAAGGCAATAGTTTTGACATTGGTGTTTGCAAAACTTTACTGCTGGGAAAACTGCTAGGCCCACGTCAGTCCCAAAAAAACAACATTGACTACAAGCAAAATATATTTTTGGATCACAGTAATCATTGCAGTATCCCCTGGCAGTAAAGAGAACCGCTTTGTGTGTAAATGTACTCCTTGTGGAAGGGCAGATTGCTGTCACAGTGAAACTAGCCAATGGTTGAACTCGGCTACCCACTGTCCCTTGATATTTGCTTCAATAGATGGAAGAAGAATGTGAGTGACATTATAACAGACCAATGAAGAGGGCTGGCTGACTGAAAGATCCTTTATATGAATATATTATAATAATAATTTAAGTAAAATCAAAAAAAGTCTTTAATAACATGCTAACTACAGACCTAAAATAGTTTTAAAAAATGACTAATTGAAAGATCGTACAGAAATGGTGGTCAATGACCACCCAACACAAATGACTATCAGCCTGGTACTAGTTTTGCACAAATGTCGGCTAGAAGATTTGGAACGTGTAACTTTCTTTTGGTGATTTGTTTCTTCCCAATGCCTCTTAAGCACCTAGTTTTTTCCACTGTCTAACCACTTGCAATTAATAAAGCTCTCTCAAATTCAGTCCACACACCCGCTCACATACCCTTAGAGCCACTCATACACCCACACCAACTCCCAAAACCACACAGCCAGTCACATGCGTACTGACACACGCCCCACATACTCAATTACACGCCTGCTTACACAACCATTCACACACCCAGCTTACAGGGACATCATACATGGGAAATAGCATTAGACACCCGCAGAAATCTACTGCAAAAACCATAAGTTACAGGGGCATTATAATTAGGAAATAGCATTAAAAAATCATAGAAATAAACTGAGAAAACCAAAGGTTACAGGGACATTATAGTTAGGTTCAGATTTTACACACACAAAACCACAAATGTGACAGATATCCCATCCGCCGTTTTACAAGAGCCATAGGATATAATTGACTTGTAATATGGTGGACGGGATATTTGTCACGTTTGTGATGGAGTAATCTGGTCTGCCAAACTTTAAATCAGGCCCTTAGGGATCTCATTATTGAGTGCTTAGTTGTACACGTAACTGTGGACCCTGGCAAAACATCTTAACACCAACCATCTTAGATATTGAAGGGTTTTTTCTTCAGTGACATAGAGAACAGTATCTATAGCAAAGGTTTTAGGCACATCTGCAATTCAGTGTTGTATTATATGAATCATCTAGAATTTCTGCAATTTTTAGGTCATAAATCTAATGAATGAAGCTTGTTTATTTTAGCCCCTGCATTGCAAGGCTATTACCTTCTCTAGGTTTCTTAATCGTCATAGGATTTATTGTCCATTGCTTTATAACTGAATAGTTTTGAGGCATGACGTCTCAAATAACAGCTTGAATCAACAAAGTGTTGTAATAACAGAGAATACAGGCTTGACTAGTAGTGCTAAAATGACAGTGCTGCACCCCAAATTAGTAATTGTGAATTGGAGTATGGGGAAAAGGAGTTAGATAGTGACGATCTAGTGTTTGTTCAGGAATGCACAAAATGGATCAGAGAGGTTCACATGCCGAGCGAGAAAGCTTTGGACTGATGTTTCTATGTAGAGTGAAACACACCAGAAATAAAGTCCTAGCTACACCACAAACTGAGGAGGACCTGTGGTTTAAGGAAACAAAGTATTATAGTTTTGCACCGGAGGCAATAAGGAGGAGGTGAAGCCTACATGTGTTTAAGAAGTTCCTTTCTTGTGAATAAGAGCAAACTTTCTTCTAATGGTGAAGAAACAAGTTACCTATGTTAAAATCTGGATTGTGGCGTAAACATTATCGGCGCCATCTTGTCCTTTTTCAGATCCATACGTGCGCGTAAGCAGCAACCATTTTGATTGCCATGGCCTCTCTGCCCACTCCCGATAGCCAGCGTGTCTCTCTCCCCCTCACTCCCCAGCCTCGCAAGCATCCCCGACAGCCCCCGGTCTCTCCTGCTTGGGTCATAAACGCACCTCCAGCGCGACCCTGTCTCCGAGCCACATCCCGTGCTGAACCCCCCTCACTCTTTCATCTCATTCATAGAACAGGCCCTTTTGATAACCTCTTCCTCCCTGCCCGATTGTCCGGCCTGACCCCAGGCCATCAACTAGCTCAACAGATGCAGTTTATTGCCCCCTACAGTAGGACCTCGCCCCACATCAAAGGAGCGGGGATTAATCAATGCCTTCACACCCCTAGATCCGACCGATCGCCCACATTCCTGTTCCCAGCGGAATGTCCAGCTGCGCGATAGCCATCATGCTGAGATTTGGGTGGGGACCTCTACTGTAGAGATGTGTGAGAACGGGCCTGAACCGGGGATTCCAAAGATGCCTTTGTGAACTTCAAAGCAATACCACGGATGTCATAAATGTAATAAAACCATAAACCTGTGTATAAGAGGCCAGGCCTCAGAGATGCGGTTAGAGCACCTCGAGAAGATACTCTGTTGTCTGATTTGACGTGTTCTGCTCCGTCGGAATAAACTCCTGTTTCCTGCCTTCCAGTCTCCAGCGCCTGCCTCTTTATTTGGTAACCGTGAGTTGGGTGAGAGGCGGCTAACGCCGGGCAAACCTTGAAAAGGGGTAATCGACCTGATCTGCCTGACCCTTTTTCCTCAATTGGCGTCCCAAACATGGGGCCCATCAGCGACACGTGGATCCAGTGGGAGAGGTCCTGACGACGGAGTGAACGACTGCAACGATCGGGAAGTGCACCTGCCCGATAGACCCTCGTCTGGCAGCCGATCATCCGAACTTCACGGGTACCGAGCAGACCTCTCTCGAGTGATCTACGGTCCTGACTGGGAACCATCAGGAGTGCCACGACAGAAGATAGAGGACGATCGGGCGCTGGAATCGGAAGACAGGAAACTGTCCATGCGGTCCGGGTAAGGTCGTGTAACACGACAAACTGTGAAATATTTGATTGATTGATTGGAAAATACTAGTATTACTCTCCGAATTGTTGGTTCTCTTGGAGATTCTCTGTCTGCAAACGGAGAGGAATAGAAAGTATTCTCTCTTCCTTTGCAGCTAGTGAAGGGTAGGTAACGCAGGCTTTTGCCCCCGTTGTAATCCGTCGTGCCTATCTTTCTCCCCCACTGATTGATTGTTTGCCCGAACATTGTTTGTTCGAGGATTGTTTTCTCGAGAATTCTCTGTCTGTAAACGGGGAAGGATAAAAGTATCCTGTCCTCCTTTGCAGATAGTGAAGAATAGGTAACGCAGGCCTTTGCCCCCGTTGTAACCCGTCGTGCCTATTTCTTTCTCGCCACTGATTGTTTGATTGAACGGACATTAATTGTTCGATATTGGTTCTTTGGAGGTATTCTCTGCTTACAAATAACATGGAATAGAGATATTCTGTCTAGTCTTTGTAAGCAGTGAAAGGATAGGTAGTGCAGACTTTTGTCCCCATTGTAACCCGTCATGCCTATCTTCTCCCCATTGTTCAGTAGTTGGTTCAGCCCGGACCGCTTATTGGAGGTGGATCATCCGGCTCCTCTGGAGGGCACCCCTAATAAGGATATGTTTTTAAAGTATGGACTAGTCACCGTAGCTTATAGTAAGTTATGGCATAAATATACTAAAAAGGATCGAGAAAGTCAGTGGCCACTGATAGGATCCTTCGATGATGCAAAAATAAGCGTGCTGGAAACAGCCCTTTGTAACAATAAAACAACGCCCACTATGCTTGATAGTTTCGGCATGTGGCGCAAGGAGACGGAACAACGAAAGAAAAGAAACGAAGTCAGACTAGAGAAAGAATTGCGAAAAGCAGCTCATTTAGCCGCGAGCAAGTTGAAAGAAGAGATAAAGGAAAGAGAGGGAGCTAGACTGAAGCAAGAATCCGAGACATCGAGCCAATGTCCCGTTAGAACACCCTCTACGCTTTACCCTGAGCTACCTTCGAAGCAGCGAGCGAACGATGATCTACTGCTAGGTCCCCCGATCATCTACATGCCCCCTCCATACGCCCCTTCCCAACCTCTAGTGCAACGCACGCAACCCCCTAGCACAGATGAGAGCAGTGCCAGAGCCTCGGTCCTCAAGGCCTCCGCGCCGGCCGAGCCCCTTGTACTCAGCGCAGCGCAAGCAGCAGCATTAGATGAGCCCGAAACTGAGAAGAAAGACTCTGCTAGGCTCCATCGATTGAGTAAGGATGAACGAGCAGGGATTGATAAGATCGCAAAGACGCTAGTAGAACGGAAAGAAAACGAAGATTACGTGACAGATATATGCAATACATATGCTGATAACCACAAACGACACTTTGTTGCACGTTTCTGTTACCACACCCTTAACGCCTATGAAGACCGGTATCGTAACAAAGGTCCTGAAAGCCTAACGGCTCTGTATAGAAAAGTCGACATTGGAGAGCAGGGCGAGGGTGATGTGACGGACCTCTTCTCTCGCACGCTTGAAGTCTTTCGCCACCTCACTGAACAAAGATTAGAGGCCGACACCACGACCCCTGTAGCGACTGAACCTCAACCCGAGAGAACTGACACCATGATGCCAATAAGAGAAGCGGCACCTTATTGGGTCCCCTCACGAGGACAGGGAACACAACACGATATTAACCACCAAGATGCGAAAGGGAGGGTAGTGTACAACTGGGTCTACCAACCCTGGGATCGGCAAGACATCCTGACTTTTCCGAAAGTCCTTGCCTGATCTATGAAAGAACCCCACTGCCTTCTACACAGAATTAGGTACCGCCTTGGGTTCGACGATTATGACCCTAGCGGACATACTACGAACGGCAAAAGAACGAGAACGATAGGGCGACTGAGAAAAAGAAAAAGGACTTGAAAGAACGAGTGATGATTGCTCAATTGCAAGGAGTGACGACAGGAAGGGAACAGTATAGAGGAAACTACCAGTCGAATGCTCCTAGAAATCCACCCCCTAGAGACCGCACACCCGCACCCGGCGCTCCACGAACAGACCTCGATGAGAACCAGTGTGCGTTTTGCAAAGGATATGGGCATTGGAAGTCCCAGTGCCCGGTCCTGCTAGAAATGTACAAAAATAGGGACGCAAAAGACGTAGCGGGTGGGCTGAAAAATAGAGGACAGGGACGAGGGCACGCAAACGACGCCAGCAATAACAGATCAGGCAGACCGAACACTTTTGACCACCCCCGACAGAACCAATGCCAGCAGACTGACTGTGACGATGCCCGCGACTTCGCATAGGATTGCCTAGGGCAAGGGAGGGATCCAGTCGAGCTCTATGTTGACCAGCAAGGTCCTTATGTCACCGCTAAGGTCCTAGGTACGAAGTCTCCATTTCTGGTAGACACTGGCGTGACACGTAGTGCGTTATCTAAACGACTGGTTCCAAGGGCACCCTTGTCTGGCTCACGCATAACATCAATAGGCTTTGATGGAACGCCCTCCACTAACCCCTTATCCGCACCGGTTTCCTTCGACTTGGACAGTAACCCCACTGACACGACGTTTCTGCTTTCCTCCAACACCCCCGATGCCATTATGGGACTTGACTTACTGAAGCATTTCCGAGCTACTATCAGGTGTTCACAGGACGGAGTTCGAGTCATTCTGTATGATAACCCGACTTTGCTCAGACCTCATCCCGCTCGACACATGTTCTCCATCTCTGACGCTGACGCATCCTTACTTGACTCTCTACCTCTGTATCTGTGGGCTAAAACTGACGCTGACGTAGGACGAATGATGATCGACCCCGTGCACATAACTGCTCGCCAAGACGCGATACTCCCAAAACTCCCACAGTATCGGATATCGCCCGAAGGTGAGAAGGCGTTGGTAATGATAATCCAGTCCCT
The DNA here is from genome assembly GCF_964261635.1 of Lissotriton helveticus. Classification (NCBI taxonomy): domain Eukaryota; kingdom Metazoa; phylum Chordata; class Amphibia; order Caudata; family Salamandridae; genus Lissotriton; species Lissotriton helveticus. The sequence goes on along the minus strand of NC_136057.1, from coordinate 1,097,650,706 downwards.
GGTAGAGGAAGTAGTCAGCAATATTTGCAACAGCCCTATCCTACCCATTGTGAAGAAGCAGGGCGAGGGAGATGAGAAAGCGTACCGCTTCATCATCGACCTTCGAGAGGTCAACAAGGTAGTTGTACCTCAGTACCCCGTAGTCTCAGATATCGCCACCATTCTGACCCTGATTCCATCCACAGCCACCACCTTCACTGTAATAGACCTCAAGAACGCTTTCTTCTCCATCCCCATCCACCCAGACAGCCGCTACATTTTCGGCTTCACGTTAAAATCCCGCTCATATAGATTTTGTAGAGCTCCCCAAGGTTACACAGAAAGTCCCAGCATCTATAGCCAGGACCTCAAGAGACAGCTGGACGCCGTTCAGCTACCGGAGGGAGTGGTGTTGATACAGTCCGTCGATGACATCCTTTTGGCGGCCGACACCACTCCACTTGCAGTCACAGCCACCATCCAACTCTTGCACTTCCTTGCGGAAAATGGACACAAGGTCTCCAAGAGAAAGTTGCAATTCTGCCAACCCCAGGTCACCTACCTAGGCCACCTCTTGTCCAAAGACGGGAGAAAGCTTACACCCGATCGAATTCAGGCCATTCTAGAAACCCCTGTCCCAAAGACCCAGAAACAAGTCCGCTCCCTGGTAGGCCTCACCTCCTTCTGCCGGCAGTGGTTGCCAAATGTCAGCCTCATTGTAAAGCCACTACTTTCCCTGCTAGCCAAAGATGTCCCCTTCCCACTCCCTTGGACCCCCGAATGCCAATCTTCCTTCAAAGAACTTCGAGACGCCCTTTGTTCTGCACCAGTCCTAGGAACCCCTGATTACACCAAGCCCTTCTCTCTCTACACTCACGAAAGGGAGGGGTGCGCTTTGTCTGTCCTGACTCAAACTATTGGCCCCAAGCAACGACCCTGTGCCTATTTCTCTGCCACCCTTGACCCCGTAGCGAGAGCCTTGCCTGCCTGCCTTCGAGCTGTAGCTGCCGCTGCTGTCTCTATCCGACAAAGTGAGGGGATCGTACTATCGAATTCCCTCACGGTATTAGTGCCCCATGCTGTTGACACCCTCCTGAACCAGACTAAGACGCAACACCTGACTAGCGCACGACTGACTGGATACGAACTGACTCTGCTTGCACCCCACATCACGCTGAAAAGATGCACCACACTGAACCCAGCCACCTTGTTGCCTCTGCCCGAAAACGACCCAAATGTCCCCCCTATACATGACTGTGTGACCCTCACAGACGAACAGACTAGGAGTAGAGTTGACCTCCGAGACACCGCCTTCACAGACCCTGATGGAGAGCTATGGGTAGACGGCTCTTGCATCAAACTCTCCGACGGCACCACCTCAGCTGCCTATGCAGTAACGACAGCCCGAACAGTAATTGAGACAGCCCGCATCACACAACGATCCGCACAGGCGGCAGAACTGATTGCCCTCACACGAGCATTTATTATAGCGACAGGGACCACGGCAAACATTTACACGGACAGCCAGTACGCCTTCGGAGTGGTTCACCATTTTGGACTCTTGTGGAGAGAAAGGGGATTCCTGACGTCCCACGGCACGCCCATCCTCCACGGAGATCTAGTCTCCGCCCTGATTGAAGCAGTTCTCCTCCCCAAACGATTAGCCGTAATCAAATGCCAGGCACACAGGAAGGTGACAGACTTAGTCGGACAGGGAAACGCACTGGCCGACATCACTGCCCGAACCACAGCTGAGAATAGGACGACGACACGCATGTATGTGACCAGGTCACAAGCAGAAAAATTGACTGACGCTAGGGAAACGATTAGGGACATCCAGTTGGCCAGCACACCTCACGAACTGACTGAGTGGGCACGGGTAGGCTTAAAAGACGATGAAGGCAGCTGGCGGACAAAAGACACAAACAAATGGTTGCTGCCTGACTCGTGCCTGATTCCCATACTGACTATGGCACACTCCCCCGCACACATAGGATCTGCCCCCATGATCGAACTCATCTCCAAGGTCTGGCACAATGACAAAATCCCCGACTCAGCCAGACGCCTGGTCCAGCAATGCCTTATCTGCCAGCAACACAACCCTGGGAAAGGAACTGTGGTACCCCGGGGAGGGTTTGGGGTCCCCGACCATCCCTTTGAGGTCCTCCAGATGGACTACATCCAACTAGAAAGATGCCAAAGCCTGAAGTATGTATTAGTCATTGTGTGTGCCTTCAGCAAATGGGTAGAAGCCTATCCAACCCGTGATAACACTGCCATGACCACTGCCAAGGTACTACTGAAAGAGTTTTTCCCTCGCTACGGTCTTTGTCGAATTCTATGGAGCGACAACGGCCCCCACTTCATAGCTGAAGTTATCCAACTAATCTTGAAAGGGTTCGGTGTAAAACAGAGGTTTCATGCAGTCTTTTACCCCCAATCTGCTGGCTTAGTTGAGCGACACAACGCCACACTGAAACTAAAACTGTCGAAGATAGTGGCCACCACAGGACTTAAATGGCCATATGCCCTCCCACTGGCATTGCTATCGATGCGCTCCACTCCCACTAAGCACCATTTGACCCCCTACGAGGTTGTATTTGGGAGACCGATGAACCTCTGGACCGCCCCTAAACCGACCTCCATTCACGACGTCCCGGATGTCCTACTGTCTGATTACTTGTGCAAATTGACTAAAACGTTGTCTGTCATTCATCAGCAGGTGCAGCAGGCCATCCCCGATGCTTCCAGGGGTCCGGGTCACGATATCCAACCGGGGGATTATGTGCTGATCCGAAATTTCCAACGGGCGAAGAGTCTGGTACCCCGGTGGACGGGCCCCTGGCAAGTACTGATCACCACCCGGACAGCTCTTCGAGTGGAGGGGAAACGACACTGGCTGCACGCACACCACTGTAAGAAGGTCTCCTCGACCCTGGCCACGACAGAAAACGTCAGCACCCAAGAAGAGCTCCTGAACAAAGACCGGCCATCACTGAACTGTTATCCTGATACCGAGGCACTCGAACTTGCAAAATTCTCTGATCCCACTGTGCCATCCAGGGAAGGGTATTTCCTGCGTCGAAAGGAGGGAGCTTCGGCTAAGTAGCCACGGACTAAGTTGAATCTCAGAATGGTAGCCTAAACACAACCAAGGGTTACCCGGAGAGAAGCAAAACGAAGTCTGCGGTTCTGCCCACTACCGAGCACCTCGAAGATGATGGAAGCGCCAGATAAGAAGATGATGGAAGCGCCAGATAAGAAGATGATGGAAGCAACCGGAAATACCCACTACAGGAACCCAAAGACTGACAATATGCACAAATCAAAGACAATTGCCCTTTTCATTGTCCTCCTCTTTTGCCTCCTCCTCATGACTTCCTTCTGGATCGTGGAAGAGAGCGCACCCGCTCATCAGATATTGCTGACCACTGCACAGCCAACCACTATAAAAGAGCATCACCTGATCTCCCTTTCACCTCAGCTCCGAGAAAGGCGTAAGGAGTTCTGGAACAATTCCTTCGTGCAACTGTTGCACCAACACAACCTTGCCGCCAACGCCACCAACTGCTGGATCTGCGGGTTGCTCCCACATGCCACCGGACACTCCATCCCTTTCATCCCTTCCCCTTTCTCAGTTCATGGCTCCTGCCTTGCCTGGTTGATCCTCTTGCAAGAGAGCTACAAGGACAACGCCACTTCTGGTCAAATAGTGTCACACTTTTACCATGGGTTCTGGCTGAACAAAACCGGGAGGACATCTGCTCCCTTTTGTCCTTTGACCTCTGGTTCCTCCTTCCATATGGACATCCCTGCCAAGGAACGAGTTGAAATGCAGGTGTTCCATAATCCAGCCAGACCCACCTTCTCCTACCTATGGAAACGAACTGCTGCCACTCTGACTGTGGCTCTGTCTGTTATCAATGTCATGGGCCTCGTATGCCTCGAAGGCCTGGGAACACAGCTAGTGGGTCACAGTTCCTGCCACATCACCAGAACATTGGACTCAATTGATCCCCCCTCATTTGTTGCTTCTCCGAATATGTACTTTGTTTGTGGCACCAAAGCTTACACTTGGCTTCCAAAAAGTTGGGGGGGTACTTGCTACATCGCCTTCGTTCTCCCTCCAACGTACGTGGCCCCAGCAAACCATCACCGGCAGAAGCGCGCAAGAGACATTGAACAAGCCGACTCCACCGGAGCACAGTTCCTCGATGCAGTGAAGGGACTTGTTCCTCTGTGGGGCCCAATGGCAAACAGCCGCGCCATCCGACACCTGACCCAGGCAGTAGAAACGACCATGAACATCACGGCTGGCATCCTCACTAACAATATGGCCGAGCTTCAGGCAGTCCGCCTGGTGGCTCTTCAGAACCGCCTTGTTCTAGATGTGGTTCTAGCTGACCGTGGAGGAGCATGCCGCATCATCGGATCCAGCTGTTGCACCTACGTGCCAGATAACTCGCCCTCAGTCTACAAAGCAATCGAGCACCTCCACAGACTTTCCTCAGAGGTTCACCAGGAGCAAGAAGGATGGTCGCTTGGGAGCTGGTTTTGGGGTACTTTGAAGGACTGGGGATGGAGGTTGTTTACATTTATATTGATACCGGTCGTGGTACTATGTGGGTGTTGCTTAGGTATTCAATGCTTGCCACCTTTGTGTTCACTCATTGCTAACTGCATGTGCCCTAAGACTCCGAATTTCGAAGATGAACGTATGAACGCTTTGTATGATATCGAAATACGTAATATAATGGGGATAGACATAAATTGACAAGCTGGCTAGATATGTTGAAAAGGGAGGACTGTTAAAATCTGGATTGTGGCGTAAACATTATCGGCGCCATCTTGTCCTTTTTCAGATCCATACGTGCGCGTAAGCAGCAACCATTTTGATTGCCATGGCCTCTCTGCCCACTCCCGATAGCCAGCGTGTCTCTCTCCCCCTCACTCCCCAGCCTCGCAAGCATCCCCGACAGCCCCCAGTCTCTCCTGCTTGGGTCATAAACGCACCTCCAGCGCGACCCTGTCTCCGAGCCACATCCCGTGCTGAACCCCCCTCACTCTTTCATCTCATTCATAGAACAGGCCCTTTTGATAACCTCTTCCTCCCTGCCCGATTGTCCGGCCTGACCCCAGGCCATCAACTAGCTCAACAGATGCAGTTTATTGCCCCCTACAGTAGGACCTCGCCCCACATCAAAGGAGCGGGGATTAATCAATGCCTTCACACCCCTAGATCCGACCGATCGCCCACATTCCTGTTCCCAGCGGAATGTCCAGCTGCGCGATAGCCATCATGCTGAGATTTGGGTGGGGACCTCTACTGTAGAGATGTGTGAGAACGGGCCTGAACCGGGGATTCCAAAGATGCCTTTGTGAACTTCAAAGCAATACCACGGATGTCATAAATGTAATAAAACCATAAACCTGTGTATAAGAGGCCAGGCCTCAGAGATGCGGTTAGAGCACCTCGAGAAGATACTCTGTTGTCTGATTTGACGTGTTCTGCTCCGTCGGAATAAACTCCTGTTTCCTGCCTTCCAGTCTCCAGCGCCTGCCTCTTTATTTGGTAACCGTGAGTTGGGTGAGAGGCGGCTAACGCCGGGCAAACCTTGAAAAGGGGTAATCGACCTGATCTGCCTGACCCTTTTTCCTCACCTATAAAAGAAACATAATACATTTTCTGATATCGCATTAAGGTGGAGTTCCAGCATAATAGGGGAATTTGAGAAAGATGCTTAATGAGGGATGATGGAGAGTGGGCATAAAAGAAGTAACTCTGTTTGCCTCTGTGTACAATATGCCTACAATTGCTTGATACTTTTCTATATCAAGCAGAAACCGTCTATTTAATATACGTTAAATGACTCTATGGTCTAATATGTGTGACTGAAAAGAGTTTTTTATGGCAGTAATACATACCTGTGGACATGCTTAAAGTGATCTAATTTTTATTATTACAATACGCCACAACCTGGGGTTTGGGGCCAAGAACAATTGCACCTATCCTTAGTGACTCCTTTATCTATGAGTTGGGTGCAACGGACCAGAGATTCAAAAACCCCTAAATCTCCTAAGACACTTGCATCTTATTTATACAAACACCATATATTGGTCCAGCACTCCTAAAAATCGTTATGGATCAAATAACAAAAATCATTTCATACATTTACACAATATATTCAATAAGAATTCAGTGGAGTTGTTCGTTGAGTATTCTTTTATTTATTCCATGACATTTTCTTCCAATAAGACAGATAGTAGCCAACGCGTTTCGTCCTTCACAAACTTCTTCAGGGCGAAAGATATAGTTTGCAGTGTTCTTTGACAAATTTATTTAGAGTCCTCTTGGTTGGATCCAATTTGATACCAGGCTATCATTAATATTCTTTTATATTTCTTATTTGTCAGTCACAAAGAAGGTGGTATCAAACTATATTTTTCGCCTTGAAGAAGTCCGTGAAGGACGAAACGCGTTGGCTACGATCTGTCTTATTGGAAGAAAATTTCATGGAATAAATAAAAGAATACTCAACGAACAACTCCACTGAATTCTTATTGAATATATTGTGTAAATGTCAGAAATGATTTTTGTTATTTGAGCCATAATGATTTTTAGGAGTGCTGGACCAATATATGTTGTTTGATCTAATTTTTATGCTCTGCTTTCTAAATAAGCTGCAGCTTCCCTTAAATGTTGTATTAGGTGGACTCGCAGTGAGACTTGAGCATTTTGACTGACTCTGCCTTTCATTTTATGCTTCGATTTAGCATCTGGGGCTGATGCATCAAAGGGTTTTTCCCTATTCTGTGTCTGTATCTTTGGAGCAATGCGTTTGTACATAAGGCATTTTAAATATTTGGCAACATTATTTATTGAGGCTCAAATTTGATATTGCTTCCATGTCTAATGCCTGAAAACACTAGGTATCCCATATGCCATATTCATCAACAAATGCTTGAGCGATGTCTAAAGTCAACAAACCCTTCTACCTAGTGACCTGAGATTTTCGTGGGCCAAGATGCATTTTAAATGACAGTAAATTCAAATTCCCTTCAACTAACATGGAGGGGGCACAGGTGGGGGGTGAATTCTGGTAATGTCGGCCATGAATCAAGCATGCAAAAAGTGTGAGGAAGAATGCCTGCAATACATTTAACCACTGCCAATCGCTCTTGGCAACATTTCAACCCATTGTTGTTTTGCACCTAGGCCACCTCAATTTGGACCCAGCCATATGTAAATCAGTTGTGATCCTGCTAAAGTGGGAACAGTCCTAAACCAAATTTCCAGGCCAGGTCCTTCTTGACTGGGGATCTTCAGTTGGGTGTAGCCTGTCTCCTTTGGCAAAGTGAGCCTGGGGCCCATGGTTGGACATACCCTAGGCACTTAAGACATTACATCAAACACACAAAAGATGGTGGGAAGAATGCTAGCAATAAGTCTAACCTCTGGCGATCGCTCTGGGTAGCATTCTACCCATTGTTCTTTTGCTCACCATGTCACCTCAGTTAGGATCCAGTCATATGCAAATCAGTCTTGAGTCTTGCTCCAATAGTCCAACATGAGCTGCCAAGCTAAGTCCTCCTGAAAGCTGAACACAACCAACCCAAGACTGGTTTTGTCCTGATTTCACCATGTAAACCATAACTCACACCCAGAAGTATCTTGACAGAGGAAAATGTGATTTTTATTTTCCTTTAAATTTAGCACTGAATGTCAGAGGCTTGGGTCTCAAGTTAAGTGAGCGGACCCAAAGACTCTGAATAATTGGTAGCAAAAGAAATTTGTCTTTTGCAAATGCCATTTCAGGACACTGGGCTCAAATAAATTGAGAATAAACCAAAAGCAAAGGAAAAGCACCATGATGGCTCACTTTCCCTACTGTTGCACTCTCTGGAGTTGGAATAGTAATTTTTATCCCTACGCTATACAACGCTTTCCCTACTGTGTCACTCTCTGGAGTGCGAATAGTAATTTTTACCCCTATGCTATCCAACACTTTCCCTACTGCTGCACTCTCTGGAGTGGGAATAGTAATTTTTGCCCCTACGCTATCCAACGCTTTCCCTACTGCTGCACTCTCTGGAGTGGGAATAATAATTTTTATCCCTACGCTATCCAACGCTTTCCCTACTGTTGCACTCTCTGGAGTGGGAATAGTAATTTTTACCCCTAAGCTATCCAGTGCTTTCCCTAATGTTGCACTCTCTGGAGTGGGAATAGTAATTTTTACCCCTACGGTATCCAACGCTTTCCCTACTGTTGCACTCACTGGAGTGGTAGCGTAGGGGTAAAAATGACTATTCCCACTCCAGAGAGTGCAACAGTAGGGAAAGCGTTGGATAGCGTAGGGGTAAAAATTACTATTCCCACTCCAGAGAGTGCAACAGTAGGGAAAGCATTGGATAGTGTAGGAGTAAAAATTACTATTCCCACTCCAAAGAGTGCAACAGTAGGGAAAGCGTTGGATAGCGTAGGGGTAAAAATTACTATTCCAACTCCAGAGAGTGCAACAGTAGGGAAAGCGCTGGATAGCGTAGGGGTAAAAATTACTATTCCCACTCCAGAGAGTGCAACAGTAGGGAAAGCGTTGGATAGCGTAGGGGTAAAAATTACTATTCCCACTCCAGAGAGTGCAACAGTAGGGAAAGTGTTGGATAGCGTAGGTGTAAAAATTACTATTCCCACTCCAGAGAGTGCAACAGTAGGGAAAGCGTTGGATAGCGTAGGGGTAAAAATTACTATTCCCACTCCAGAGAGTGCAACAGTAGGGAAAGCGTTGGATAGCGTAGGGGTAAAAATTACTATTTCAACTCCAGAGAGTGCAACAGTAGGGAAAGCGCTGGATAATTGGTAGCAAAAGAAATGTTTCTTTTGCAAATGCCATTTCAGGACACTGGGCTCAAATAAATTGAGAATAGACCAAAAGCAAAGGAAAAGCACCATGATGGCTCACATGGGGGTTCAATAAAAAAAAAAGTAAGGCCATGCTGCCATGGGGTTTAAGGCCCCTGTCTATGGTTTGTAAACCTCTCAGGGAGACTATATAGTTTCCAAACTATTTTCCTGGGTCCTCTGATTCTAATCAAAGGCTTCTGGACCATTGTTGTTGGTTCCAGTATCTGGCCTACCGGAACTCTCGTCAGCTACAGTTTCCAGCTTTGCCCCACAGGAAATTTCTGGCATCAAAATGAGACTAAGTCAAAACGTAGAAATCTTCACCACAACTTCGTCCAGTGGCTCTCCAACAACCACTCCTCGGACACCACCTGCAGCCTTGCCCCACTGAACTTTACCTTCTCAGAAGATTCTTTTAAAAAAACAAAATCTTCTAAGTCCCAAGTTAAGCGCTGACTGGGCCCAATCCACTTAATGTATCCGACTCGCACTGTGTCACAGTCGGCCACTTTTTTTTACTTTTACCCAGTCTAGATGTTCCATGGGGATCACTGACATAATATAGAATGCCAAAATATCGACCTACCAATATATCGAGGTAAAAATATAGAATACCAAAATATCAACCTCCTATCTACAAACAGGTAAGTACAAAAATATCGATGTTAAGAAAAAAAGTTAGTCAAAATAGCGAATTTTTTAAAATGCTTTAAATTAATTACAAATTTATGAAATAATAAATATAATTAACTTAAACATACTTAAAATACTTAAATAACCTTAAAATTAATAAATAATTAATGTAAGTAAAAAAAAAAACATACAAATTGATTTGTTAATACATATATATATATAAACGTAATATTAATTAAAAATTTACAATATTTTTACCGTAGGATAGCGGAAAGGGTAAAAATTACTATTCCCACTCCAGAGAGTGCAACAGTAGTGAAAGCGTTGGATAGCGTAGGGGTAAAAATTACTATTCCCACTCCAGAGAGTGCAACAGTAGGGAAAGCGTTGGATAGCGTAGGGGTAAAAATTACTATTCCCACTCCAGAGAGTGCAACAGTAGGGAAAGCGTTGGATAGCGTAGGGGTAAAAATTACTATTCCCACTCCAGAGAGTGCAACAGTAGGGAAAGCGTTGGATAGCGTAGGGGTAAAAATTACTATTCCAACTCCAGAGAGTGCAACAGTAGGGAAAGCGCTGGATAGCGTAGGGGTAAAAACTTACTATTCCCACTCCAGAGAGTGCAGCAGTAGGGAAAGCGTTGGACAGCGTAGGGGTAAAAATGACTATTCCCACTCCAGAGAGTGCAGCAGTAGGGACAGCGTTGGATAGTGTAGGGGTAAAAATTACTATTCCCACTCCAGAGAGTGCAGCAGTAGGGACAGCATTGGATAGTGTAGGGGTAAAAATTACTATTCCCACTCCAGAGAGTGACACAGTAGGGAAAGCGTTGGATAGCGTAGGGATAAAAATTACTATTCCAACTCCAGAGAGTGCAACAGTAGGGAAAGCGCTGGATAGCGTAGGGGTAAAAATTACTATTCCCACTCCAGAGAGTGCAACAGTAGGGAAAGCGTTGGATAGCGTAGGGGTAAAAATGACTATTCCCACTCCAGAGAGTGCAACAGTAGGGAAAGCGTTGGATAGTGTAGGGGTAAAAATTACTATTCCCACTCCAGAGAGTGCAACAGTAGGGAAAGCGTTGGATAGCGTAGGGGTAAAAATTACTATTCCCACTCCAGAGAGTGCAACAGTAGGGAAAGCGTTGGATAGCGTAGGGGTAAAAATTACTATTCCAACTCCAGAGAGTGCAACAGTAGGGAAAGCGCTGGATAGCGTAGGGGTAAAAATTACTATTCCCACTCCAGAGAGTGCAACAGTAGGGAAAGCGTTGGATAGCGTAGGGGTAAAAATGACTATTCCCACTCCAGAGAGTGCAACAGTAGGGAAAGCGTTGGATAGTGTAGGGGTAAAAATTACTATCCCACTCCAGAGAGTGCAACAGTAGGGAAAGCGTTGGATAGCGTAGGGGTAAAAATTACTATTCCCACTCCAGAGAGTGCAACAGTAGGGAAAGCGTTGGATAGCGTAGGGGTAAAAATTACTATTCCAACTCCAGAGAGTGCAACAGTAGGGAAAGCGCTGGATAGCGTAGGGGTAAAAACTTACTATTCCCACTCCAGAGAGTGCAGCAGTAGGGAAAGCGTTGGATAGCGTAGGGGTAAAAATGACTTTTCCCACTCCAGAGAGTGCAACAGTAGGGAAAGTAAATACTTCATATATAAATAAAAATAAAATAAACATTAATACCAATTACAAATTAATTAAAATAATTAACACTTTTATATAATATATTAAGTAATCAATTAAAAATACAAATACAAATTACTTATTAAAATTAATTACCTACTAATACAAATTATTTACCAATTAACAATAAATTCATTAACAATTAAAAAATAATTAGAAATTAGATAAAAAAAGAATTTAAAAATAGAATTACTTACAATTAAATTACTCCCCACCCTATTCCCCTATAAACCCACAACCCGCTACAGAAAATAAATTACTAAAATTAACATATTTATCAATTAATCTATTAATTAAAATTAATTACCAATTATATTTTAATTAATTACCAATTAATATTTAATTAACAATTAATTCAAAATGCATACCAATAAATACATTAACATATTTAATTAATTATAATTAAATTACTTCCCACCCTATTCTCCTATAAACACACAACCCGCTACAGAATTATATTACGCAAAAATTAAATACCATAAAAATAAGTAATTCATATAAATAATAAAATAAATATACACTTTTCAAACATATACTAACATAAAAAACACTTTAAAAATTGATATTAACTTACTTACCTCATTTTCGATAGTTTTGTAGTCTATATTCTGTCCATTCTATATTTTTGTACTCTATATTCCGTCCATTCGATATTATGTCCATTCTATATTTTTTGATTCGATATTAATGCTATCCTATTCGATATTTTTGTAGTCTATATTCTGTACAGTCGATATTGTGTCCATTCTATATTTTTTAATCGATATTAATGCTAATCGATATTAAAAACTCAATATTTTGACTATACCGTTCCATGGTTGGCACATTGTTCTACTAGGTGCTAGATTTTATCTTAAAATGTGTCAAATAATTTAATAAAATGCAGTCCCTTTTTCTAAATTGGTGTGTTATATTTTCATTTTATTGCTGTTTGTGTGCTGCATACCTACTTTACACAGTGCCTCTAAGTTAAGCCTGACTGCTTTTGTGCCAAGCTACCAGAGGGTTAAGCGCAGGTTAATTTAGTGACTTTTGTGGTTCATATTGACAGGGATTTTGCCTGTTGGGGCCACACCCCAGTGAACCAGTGACCCAATTTCTCAGACGTGCTTAACTATGCTGAAATACTATGCAAAACCAGCATCAGGATGTCTAATGTGTTGATGCTTGGTTTAACACCACTGTTTTTCCAGCATGGGAAAATGGAAAATTAAAATTGTGATGCACATCCAAAGGAAAAGAATGACCAAATCCAAACCTAAATTAAGCAAACTGTAGAGATTATCAAAGTTGAATAACTCCTAGAGGAGGCCTCACCAAAATCTTACCTACAAAGCTATATCTGTTCAGAAGCCCTCCACTTACTTCTCTTAAAAATTAGACTGAGCCGTAACAATTGATAGGCCAAGTGCAAATTTGAAGACCAAAGCATTCGGGGCTTCTTGCCTAATTGAAAGTCAAATAGCTACTGTGCTGACATAGTGGGAAATAGTCCAAATTAGCACAAGTCAATAGTGAAATGAGACAACCGGTGGATGTTAAACAGCTTGAGCTCTTACTTTCTATAGACACTGTGTCAGACGTACAAGGTTATGTATGAGACCATGATCAGGACTACTCCAGCTCCCCAAGGAGTAGACTCTTAGCCACAAATGTTGTGTCACAATCCCTTGCTGAAATTCTTCCAGCCTGCTAGTGGTGTTCCCCACCGATAAAATATGTTTTGAGGACAGTCACATCAAAATTAGAGACCGAAGCAGGAATCCCGCTGAAGGGTCTCCTCCACACTTTCTCTTGGTCCTGAGAATTCCCACCAAAATTATTGCTTCAGTCAAACCTCAGGAAAGGTTCACAGCAACAGCTGTGTTGCCCCACAGTACTTAACAGGAACAGCAATTCCATAAGCAGTTCTTTTTTACTGGTTAACAACTGGACTGACAAAGTAAAAAAAACGGGAAAACGTGTTGGGGCAATTTGTAAATACATGGATAGCAGAAAGGGTTGAAATACAGGGGGCAGCAGCAGGGTAAAAAAGTATTAACTGTGTCAAAGGCTACTGGCACAAATCTTAATCTGGATTAAAATGCAGGTTGTGTGAGGATCATGGATGTAATTAATATGAACGACAAATTACATTAGGACCAACAAGCCTCTTGTGGGTTAAATCGTGCACTGTTCATACAACACTATAGAATGTTACAAGGAGAACTAATAAAGTAGCACCCTGTAACACCCCAAAATTCCTTATAACTTTGTATCCCCCATGAAAGGTTTTATGCAGAAAAGGCTGTCACTAAAACCAGTTCTACAGCATCTTTCCGATTGTGGTACAAAAACTTCCCTGGGGCTGCAGTCTCATTGATTAATTAGGACATTCATTGAATCATCGAGGTCAGGTATTGTTATTCCGTGGTCTGCAATGATATCCAAAAGACCTTGGGAGTGGGATAACCAATTGGGCAACATGACTATATCAAGGTTCAATTGACTGATAAACAGTTTGGTGAGGAGCTATCTAGAGAGCTATTGTGGAAATCATAGCACCAAAGACGGGTAGATCATCTGCTTCACACATAGAGCCTACAGCAACTGTTTACACTCTCACTGGCCAAACCGTAGTTCCAGACGGGATAGGATCGAACACAAATGGCAGTTCAAATCTGCAGACTCCTCCATAGTCGAGCATTAACAGAGACACTAATGTTGTTTCCCTACGGGATACTAATAATAGGGACTCACCGTGGGCTATAACTCTTTAACATAACGTGCTCTCAAGTTGTACTGTAACAAATAGCAAGGTGGTGCAGAGTCAACATGGAACTGCAGGAGTGGGGATTTTCGAGGGAACAACCATGCACCAATATCTCTTTGGGCACACAAAGTCGATCTAGACAGTGCCTGGACAGTTTCCAACCTAGGAAAGATGAAACCACCAGTACAAAGCTCCTTTTCTATCCAGAATAAAAATCGAGAAGGCACAGCATTTTAAACCAAGGCAATATTTTGAAAATCCTAAGAGGCCTGCATTACCTTGCAGCACTTGATTCATTAGACATCAATTGCATTGGATTTTTGCCCCCAGGGGCTCTCAGTGCATCTACTCTTGTCGCCTTCGTCTCTAGCCCCCTAGCGCAGACAGTTCCCCAACTGAAAGACAAACTCAGTGATTGTGGAATTAAGGACACACCATTTTGCAAATTTGCATTTACCCTGGTGTTGATCGCAAAGCCCAGTGAAGCATCCTGCCATTGAAGTAGCTTCCAGCCTACTACCTAACAAGGCAAGTGGTTACCCCAAGCATGGGGAGGTGTCCTGCTCTCCAGGCAGTCTGCAGATTCAAAGCCTATGCCACAAGACCAATGGAGAACCCGTATTCTGTCCTACCTAACCCAATTTATGCCCAATTACCGGCCATAAAGAGTGCATTGTGTGTTGTTAGCTGTGATAAAACACAAGACTAGGCTTGGATTTCCGTTGCTATGGTTTCTGACTCCTGAGACTGACTAGACGGCCCAGTTGCGCCATCACAATCACCCTGCATTACAATGGGACCAGTAGCACATCTGTTCCTTGAATGTGGCAGATCTTTGACAGAAATTTGCCAAAGAAGATTTTTGCCCATTTCTATGTTAATTCCATATGATTATTCTTCAAGAATCCTGGTTAATAGCATCGCCTCCTCTAACCAGCTTCATAGAAAGTTTCACACCTGCTAGTAACACAACCTAGAAACTGGCCCAAGAGTGGGTTAACCATGTATGTCAGCACTGTGGTTCCATTGTATGCAAGTCCTAGACACAAGTGAACACTGGCTACAGCCTGTCAAAATTGTAGGGTGGACTGAGAACCACAAGTTTCCTCTTATTATATTAAATGTCTATAATAAACCAAGCCATGGGTAGAAGGAAACATCATTCGATAAAATGCATGGTATTGTGTCGGGTTCAAAAATGCATTACATCGATTCTCGATTGTTAGTAGCTGGGGCCTTTAATTCAAATCTTGTTCAAATGGAAACCAATGATGAGCACATTAACATGCAAGATTATATCCCCACCCAAGTACACATAGCAAAGACGCACAGAGATAAACAATCACTGCATTACTAGCAGCTGGTCTGAGAGTTCTTAATGCAGGCTTTTGCAAGGATATTCCCTCTTCGTGGACACACGTATCAGAAAAATCCAACTCTATTACTGATTATACGTTAGCCAGTCTTGCGCTGTTTAATCAGATAAACAACTTCTCTATTGATCATCGACCTGAGAGTGACCATCATTCACAGATTATAAACCTTGCCCCACATCAAAATACCAACGTTTTGTACACAGACACACCCTCAAAGAATCTAAAGAGACTCAGGTGGGGGGTTCGAGCTAGTACCTGAAATGATGGCAAAATGTGCATAACTTCAGAAGTAATTACATCATGACAATAGTAATCTCATCGCCATTTGGAATGATTTTACAAATAAGATCATCGCAACACACCCCAAATCAATATACAGACCATCATCTGAGCAGAAAGTCTTGTTCACCATGGTTCACACCTATGCTAAGGAACGTAAAATCTCTCTAAACAACTTTGGCGCTAACTTGGTACCTCAAGATCAAAATCAAAAAGCTAGACAGATCTGGCACCAGTATGAAAAGGATATCTTGAGAGTCAAAAAATTCACCTAGATTGTTTCCGGGCCAAAATGCTTTGTGCCAGCAAAAACAGGCTTGGGTGTTATATCTGCAAACCTTTTGCACTTTACCTAGCACCAGTATCCCCCACACTTTGTAACTAATCAATTAAGGTTGCTACTTCTGTAACATTGTTCCAATCTAACCTGAAGGCAAACAGCATGGCACAGAAGGTTGTGCAACGTGATTTTAAGGAGTTAATCACCCGGCAAAGCTGTTCCATAGATCAGTTGCTGAAAGCAAAAAGGAAAACTAAGCAGACGCTGTTGCTGGGCGAATGCTTTACCTCAGGTCTTCTTCAAAGCCAATGCAGAGTTCTGGTCAGCCATGCTGTGCTCCCTGTATGACCCGGTTGTGAACCAGGGGATAGTTTCAGACTCTTGGAAGGGGTCAATTATACACCTACAAGGGAAAAGACAAGAGCAACTCTGGTAATGATCGTCTTATCTCGTTTCTGGACAATGAGGCAAAATATTTTGCTAGTCTATTCCTTCAAAACTTTCAAAAGGGGCAATTGATATCGACTTGGTTCCATGGAACTAGACAGATTTCCATATAAAATCTTGGATGTTATCAAATCTCATGGCATTAGTCATGTGAGTGGAAAAAGCTGTTGTGGCTAAAACCACATTATAGAACAAGTGGTGTGGTAGAGGATAACCTCCCCACTGGAGATGTGCGCTCTGTTTCTATTGAAACACCTGGTTTCTTCACATTCTTAGGTGCGTAGATCAAAAAACGTATTTAAACTTCTTTTCACATGAATCAAATGTCCATTTATTGATCAAATGTCAAATGTACTCATAATTAATTTCTTATGTTGCACTTTTTTATATATTCCAATCTTTCGTAGTCACCCAATGCATTTCGGGTCTAGCAAAAGAGACCCTTCGTCAGGGGTCTAAATAAATGGAAATGATACAGGACCAGAGTTAGAACTCCACATTCTAATATACATCATACAATAAATCAAGCAATAAATCAAATGTCCTAGGTGCCCAATGTTACTCATTAAAGAAAACAAAAGTGCCATAATAGGTTTAGCAGCAAAAAATATGGAAATAGGTTTGAGAACGTGGAACGAGTGAAGTAAACTCCCAAACTACCACCGTAATCAAAATGATAAAACTGATATCGTGACTGTCATCAAGTTAACAATGGCTCGGTGTGCCTATTATGGCACTTTTGTTTTCTTTAATGAGTAACATTGGGCACCTAGGACATTTGATTTATTGCTTGATTTATTGTATGATGTATATTAGAATGTGGAGTTCTAACTCTGGTCCTGTATCATTTCCATTTATTTAGTCCCCTGACGAAGGGTCTCTTTTGCTAGACCCGAAATGCATTGGGTGACTAGGAAAGATTGGAATATATAAAAAAGTGCAACATAAGAAATGAATTATGAGTACATTTGACATTTGATCAATAAACGGACATTTGATTCATGTGAAAAGAAGTTTAAATAAGTTTTTTGATCTACGCACCTAAGAATGTGAAGAAACCAGGTGTTTCAATAGAAACAGAGCGCGCATCTCCAGTGGGGAGGCTATCCTCTACCACACCACTTGTTCGATATTGAAGGCAAGGTCAGACTACGTTTGACAGATGTGGCGCCAACCCTAGCTCTGTAAATTTCATTAAAAACAGCGGTTGAATTGTGTGCTCGAGGATAAAACAGTATTCAGTTAAAACCACATTATATACATGTTTTGTTGATTTTAATGCCAAATTCAAAAGTGTGCCAAGAGATATCTTGTGGCAGAATCTAGACAATGTTGGCATTCTGATCAAAATCTACTTAGGGGTATACTGATGTTGTACACCGATATGTGGCTACAGGTAAAGCCTGGTATCAAACATAAGCTATCGAGGAGAGTATACACAACTCCAGGCTTGAACTAGGGTTGCATCTTGACACATCTCCTTTTTTGCAGATCTTTCGAGAAAACTGGACCGAGTAAATGCACAACTGCCAAAGTGGGTAGTAAATTGATTTTCAACCTCCTATATGCTGACGATCTCCTCTTGATGAGTAAGACCAGGATATATCTATAAAGGTTGCTAAATGAACTGTACTCCTTCAACACCTAAAAAAGGATGCTTTAAACCTAAAAATAACCAAAGTGAGTACAATTGTTTAAAATAAATGAATAAACCTAGCCCATCAATGGGAAACCCCTTGCCAATGAAGCATCTACAGATATCTTGAGGTTATTGTTGACATAAGAGGCACTTTTAATCAGCAAAAGCTCCAGCTGAAAGCCAAAGTATGGTATTACATTTTGCGTTTTGGCCTCCTCTCAAAGAAAAAATTCTTAATGCCAAGTTGGTAGCCACTATAACTTATGGATGTGAAAGAAAGAGAGAAGGATTCTGATCGCCGTCACAGGCTTATAACCAACACATATTAATCCACCTTTTGCTTACCAAATATACCTATTAATAGCAAGTATGCCTGGAGTTTTGTCTTACTGAATAAAGGGGCATATTAGCAAGGAACCTCGTTAAAATTATCGCTGTTTTATCGGCAGGAAACTGCCGATAAAACGGCGATAATGGGCTTGCTAATATGCGTTATAGAATTCCTATAGAATCCCAGGTTAGATGTCCCGCACTGCCGCTCAACAAGGTAGACTGACTTAAGGGTGGATGGGGGGAGTGTGGTGTCAGCTAGAATCCCTCGGTTGCAACAACTACATGATTAGAAACAATTCACTTAGGGTTAACACTGTTCTTTCCAGATTGAATCAGTGGAAAATGCTCTGATTGTAAATAAGCTATCCATACTATCTTGGGATTTGGCATGGCTTTGTCTAAATGTGGTGACCTGGAGTACTGGAGTAGTGCAGTAAATATCTAATTAGCAAATATACCTGTTGGAGTCAACCTGGTGTCTAGATCCTTTACAAATGCAAAGATATATAAATATAATCATTCTTATGGTCCCTTCGTAGAGAGGAAAGCCATCAGGTGGTGTCTCTCTTTGTGCGGATATGAGTCTGACGTTGTAATTTGAAGATAATTGATATTGGTGCATCACTAAAACCGAAATGCAAATACTTGACACACAAAATGAATGTGCACTTTGAACATGAGTCCTATCTATCAGAATGATTCATGCAAACGCTGCACTGGGCACTCCTGTTTCAGGAGAGACTTTACTGTAGATTTTACAGTTCTTAGTTAGAATGGTTACTAATTTCTAAAGAAATACTTTTGAACATTTAAATTAGGAACCATCTTCACTTATTAAGAGATGCATTTGATAAACTACTCTAAAAATAATCATTTGATGTTGATGAATAAAGTGACTGACATGCAATAATACAACGTACATGCTACATTGCAAATTAATGGACTTACTGTTTATTGTGTGCTAAAATGCAAAGATGAAAATTAGCAATGTGTAATTGTTCCAAAAACTTTATGTCACTCTTTATGTCACTGCTGAATCATTACTTACGATTCCTAAATGTGTATTGTCTGTGTAACTGTAAGGGATGTCGTTCTTAGCTCTCAATGATCCCTTTACGTGTAGGATCCTAACGTAAGCTAACCGACAAAAATGTATTCAATGTATGCGTTAACTTTACATGTATGTACTTTCAATGTAGTTCTAGTCTACACAGGAACAGTATGGACTTGAAGGGTGCACAATATAATGAATTGACTCTGCATTTGCGAGGTTGTCTAGCCTTTTTAAATATTTACAGTTGGCTCTGTGTCCAAGTTGGCACAGAGGACAATTCACAACTTTCAGACTTGATAGAAATTAGTCTCATGAAGACGGAGGGTAATAGTGCTTCTCACCTTTTCTCCACACCCATACTGGCAGGTAATTTCAACACCCAATTTGAGCCCATAATTTCACTGACCTTTTAAAAGAAGAGGACAATACGTTGGGCATCCCTTCATCACAGTTATCTATCATTAAACTCCCACAGCATCAGCATAACAACTAACCCTGTTGACTACCAGATTTGATCTGAGAGCCGTAAATGAAAGACCGCAGTCTGATTGTTCTTGAAATTTACTTTTGATTCAGAAAGTCCCTACACTATTATTGACTACACACTGCTGAAGCAGTCGGAATGGAACATTATTATCAACATGAATATAGGCACTAGTGCTAAAAGTGATCATAACAGCCTGGTTGTAAATTTAGGATTGAATATTGACTACATATGTAAACTACAACTAAAGGGCAGGGGTTACTGTGATAAGGTAGAGGCCTAACATATAAGACCTGTACATAACCAATTTATCTATATTAGAGAGGTGATTTAATAACATAAAATGAAGATCTATCAATGATCCACTCCACGAAGAACTGGCTGAGAAGCTAAGTTTGTTTTTTTAAATACAAGTCATAAATGACCTAATACTACTCCATAGTATACCCATACCTAGCATGACTGACTGTAGAATAGGGGGAAAGTTACTTTGTGATGCATTAAATGCCAAAGCCACTTGTAAAATTTTGATTAAGCAGAAATTTTACAAGAACATAATACAAAGTAAAAAAAAAGCCTGTATATTAGATAAATGGGCCCAGCTTCTTAGGGCATCCAGGCTTAAAGACAGTTGGGCCATCTGGCAAACGTTAACACATGCGGCTAGAGAGATTTGGATACCCCTAAAATACACAACACAGAAAATTGTTGGTGTAGCCAATTTCTACTCTTAATTTGTGTAGGCTTCTTGATATATTAGTAAGTCAAGAATTCTCCTCTGAATTTATATTCTAACATTTGGTGGTGTGGTAGTAACATAGATAACTATTCTGATTAGCCATTTTCTGTCAGTGAAACATTGAGGAACGTTAACTCCCAAAACTGACGTCAAGCACCTGGGCTCAACCAAATCCCCGGGGATATTTTTAAGACAGAACCTAGTATTTGGACTCCCTTCATAACAGTCTTGGAAAATAATACTGCCCGAAAAGAGGTGGTCCATGTAACATGGATGGGGCAGATAAAGTTCCAATATTTAAGAAGAGTTCCTGGGACTAACCTTCTAATTATAGGCCAATAATTCTAATAGACAACTCATAGAAGATCTTTTAGCCATTTGGTACTACATTGCCTAGCGGAATGCCTTAAAGCAGATGTGTTATCTCCCTGCCAAGCACTATTCCGTAAAGACATTAGCCCAGTTGTTCAAATGTTTAGATTACATCTCCTGATTGAGAAATATACAGTGCTTAAAACAATCCCTTTACATGGCACTTGCTATGGCAGGGAGATATGGGCCTCTGCAAGTCACAATTGCTAGCCAAAATTAAAAAGATATTTTCGTTTTTTAAAGCAATATTAGGTTTACCACAGAGCATAACATATATTCACATTAATTTTGAACTCTATTTGTTTCTAAATTATATTGCATTACATCTAAAGCCTCTACTCTGTTGAATGTGTCTATGGAACATTGTTGATGCCACTCTTTATAGGGCAGCCTTACAAGATATACGCTAATGCACAGGCAGCTCAGACCTTGGCTGGCTAAAATATATTCAATTGATAACCAAAAGGAGACGTGCAGGAGCAATCGCTGTCTGACGTGTGTAGTATATTAGCACCTCAAAGGTTTGTTAATAAAACGCTCATACACCAACCTGGTTGGTGTCATGCTTCATCATTGGGTCCCAGCCAGGTAGCCGAATGCTACCTGGCTGTGCTGCGACACCTGGTTACAGTGGAGCGGGTTTTTGAGGTAATGTGATGTGTGATTAAGTGAGTGAGTTTACTATTAGAAATACCTCCAGAATACTGCCTTGGTACTTTATTCTTGGAGCTCTGGGGTATGGTAAAAAATCTTTAGAGAGTGGATAATATATTCCAGATACTATGTGTAGCTGTATGTATCATCAGTTGGTCGACATGTTTCAGCCTAGAGTAAAAATATGGTGGGCTTTCTTCAGAACCTCTCCAAAACAGTGAGTTTAAGTGAGAAAATGTGAGTGGTAAAAAGTTACCACGTGAATAGCATTTTTAACACTCGCGCTAAGGAGTGTTTAGGCCAGCCTTTGCCCCGGGGGCCTAGGTCATGCGGCGAAAAACTCTGCTACACCAAATTGTGAATTTAAGAGGCCAATAGTTTTTCTCCCATATCCCCGTGACAAGATTAGACAACCTAACTCTGAACAAATGTATTCTACATTTTTACGAGGACCTAGAAACGGTTAGTCCTCTATGCATGCAAAACACTCCTTAGCGCGAGTATTTTTAATAGTAATCTCACTCACTTAATCACACATCATTTTACCTCAAAAACCCGCTCCACTGTAACCAGGTGTCGCAGCACAGCCAGGTAGCATTCGGCTCTATTCGGCTCCCTCTATCTATCGCCCTCCCTCTATCTATCGCACTCACTTTATCTATCTATCGCATCACCACAGAATCACTCAGCACCAACAGAGCATCCCTCAGGGGCACCACCACAGCATCCCTCAGGGGCACCACCACAGCATCCCTCAGGGGCACCACCACAGCATCACTCAGCACCACCACAGCATCACTCAGCAGCACTCAGGGGCACCAAAGCATCACTCAGGGGCACCACAGCACCACTCAGGGGCACCACAGCATCACTCTGCGCTACCACAGCATCACTCTGCGCTACCACAGCATCACTCTGCGCTACCACAGCATCACTCTGCGCCACCACAGCAACACTCGTCGCCACCACAGCAACACTCGTCACCACCACAGAAACACTCGTCGCCACCACAGCAACACTCGTCGGCACCACAGCATCACTCGTCGCCACCACAGCAACACTCGTCGCCACCACAGCATCACGCTGCGCCACCACAGCAACACTCGTCGCCACCACAGCAACACTTGTCGCCACCACAGCATCAATCTGTGCAACCATTCAACAACAACTGGTTCAAATATGTTCTCTTTTCTCAATGTTTCAAGCTTTATTACAAATGTCTCAAAAAGATGTTAATATTTCACTTCTTTTCATGGATTTTCATCACAATAAAATAAGAGCCATTGTTATTTGTAATATCAATACATCTAAGTCACGTAAATACAACACATATTGCATTACAAATGCTATAGTTGTCACATTTGCAAAAGTTAGAACTATTGGCATTGTAAATGACTAAGCTATTAATTTCGCTATTTACAAAGCCAACACATAAAAAAAAATGTGTCATTTACAATACCAATAGCTCAAACTTTCCTAATGCAAGACCTATTGTAAATGCTTGTTTTGTCTGGCCAGGGGGTGAGTAGGTTGGGTTGTGTGTGTGTGTGCATTTTGCATGATGGTTTCACACATTACCTCTTTAGATTAGCCTGACTGCACACTGTACCAAGCTACCAGAGGACTTACCCTGACTAGAGTGGTGGGCCCTACCTGGACAGGATGCCTTACCTCTGCCAACTACAGACCCCATTTCGAACACGGCTCTTTGGTGCCTGCGGGGGTAATTCCCCCATGGTGCGGGGGAGTGCGGGGGTGGGGTTAGCGCAGGGCTTGTGACCTACACATTTTAAGGCACAGGGAGATTAAGAAATGTGCTGATCATCACAGAATGGTGGGCTAAGAAGGAGACTCAAACCTGATGCCCCAGTTCCATTGTCAGTAGCTTTGGTCAATAGTTCTCGTCCCCTTCCCTAACTCTGCCATCTTTCGGATACAGGGTTCAAGCACTGATTGAATAGGCCAATTCAATGGGATATGGGTTTGAAGGAAACTCATAATTTTTGTCATGTCTCTTAAACGAAACTGTCACAAGTTGTAAAGCTACTATGGCAACATCGTACTAACAAGGGGCACCAACATACATTCAAATTGTAATAGAAATTCAAACTAAGAGAACTCTCGTAGAATTAAGTTCCCTTTCCTACTGTTTTTCCATCCGCATAGTATAACTGCAGAGGCACACCGCATAGAATACAAAAGTGCTTGCCCTCTGACTATAAAACTATTGTAGATGCCTTATATCCTGCTAGGGCACACTTGGGAGCTTTTGAAGAGTGATTGGGATGAAATCCTCCCAGTACGTTTGTAAAACCCCAGACCGAGAACCAGTTTTAGTATTTCTCAAGCCATGCACGACATGTCTACATGTCACAGAGTAAATGTTTGTTTGTTTGTACAATTTGTTGCGTATGGTTAGCGAGGGAATGTAGTGGTAATTTTTTGTTACTATCATTAAAGGCTTTCACACACTGAATTATATTAAAATTTATTAAAATATTTCCCTGTACGTTTCTATTTTATTCCCATTTCTGACGTTTTGGGGGCATGTAAGAATACATGAGAGTATTGTAGGACTACTACTTTAAGTATGCCCAAAAAAAATTGTGTCTAGAGGCCCCTTAACCTTTTTGTTTATGTGGTAAATGTGGCCTTTTCCAGCCATCTGGAGTACATTTATTACACCGGCCCTGCCCTTTTGCTTTACCTGTCAGTGTATTAGTCTCCCCCAGAGCTCGACCTGCTGTTGATCCAATAATATTTGTGTACCGCACTTTTTAAAATGTGCATCTCTCGACAATTACTTGGTAATGCCACCTCTTGGAGGCGTGGAAACACTTGAGCCCTCATAACAGAATCCGCCCTAATACCACATAACTAAAAGGGGGTGGGCGGCGCGTGACCTAAGTTGTGCATTCAACGATTGAAGTAGCTAGCGTACAGCAGTAAGGCTGGGGAGGAAAGAAATTTCTGGTGGCAGTTTGGAGGTTGAAAAGCTAGGAGGTTACTTGTGGATTTTTTCGAGTTGAGAATGTGCTTTTTGGAGAGTTGAGGCCATTCTGAACGCACAATGCCTTTGATTGACTTGCTATGCTTTTGCAGGTTTCGATTTCCAACAATCTCTTCTGCACAATTGTGACTTGAAACACAGCATGCTCTCCGGGGGCCTTAAGGCTTCTGTGCTGTGTTGAGCCACATGCATTCCCAAATAATCAGCTAACAAAAAAGTATCCCGTTCGGTATGCAGAAAGCATATGCTTGGGTGAAATGTAAAAAAAACAACAAGCATTGAAAATGCAATAGGTCTCGCAATAGAAGAGTTTGACCTTTTGGTGTTGCAAATGTACATTTTTTTTGGTTTATATTTTTTCAAATTATAAAAGTATTAATTTTGTTTTTTGTAAAGTGAATAGTTATACATCTACCAAATGTTAAATTTATAGCATTAGTAAAGTTACATGTTTAGTTTTGTCCTTGTTTACATGTATTGATGTGCAAAATAATAAATATAAATAAAGGATAGTGACCTAATGTTGTTTCTAATTTTTATGCTAAAACTTTTTACATGTAAAAAAGTACAAAACTAAACATGTAAATTACCTAAAGCTATAAAGTTAACATTTGGTTGAATTATAACTATTAATTTTACAAAAAACAAAAGTAATACTTTTATAATTTTAAAAATTAAAAAAAATGTATAAAAAAAATTACATTTGCAACACCAAAAGCTCAAAATTTTCTATTGCGAGACCTATTGCATTTTGAATATCACTCAGCTAAAGTGCCCTGGTGATTGGATCACGTGGTGTGGGCTATCACAACAGTAATTGTGTCTGTTCCTGCATTGTTCATTTTCCTGCTCTGCAGCCTTCTGAGATTGTGTGACTGGGTGTTTTTGGAAGTCCTTTACTGTAGCCTTTATTCAAATAAATAAAAAACCAGCGGTAGGAGCTTTGGCAGGAGCGAATTCAGAAGCGAGCAGGGCGGCGCTACACGAATGTCCGGTGAGTATGTTTGTTTACACATCAGCGCGCGGCAGGGAGGGGTTTCTTCCCCTGAGTGACTGTGCAGGGATTAGTGACAGACTGAGTAATTTGCATTGAGCTGACAGAACTAGGGAGCTGTGCAGCATCATCAAAATATAAACAAAATGTGCGATGGTAGTCGTGTTATTCCACTGTTGCACATACATTAGAACGCTTGTGCATGCCAGCGGAATGACGCATGTGCCAAATTCTTTACTTTTTCATTTGTCGATCCTATCTGGCGGCCACGGCTTGTGTTGGTAAATAAAATGTCGATTTTCTGGTGCCAAACCGTCAGTTACATTTAAAAACAAGATAAGAAGAAACAATGGCAGAAATGATGGGGAGAAAGGAAAGTAAGGGAGAGAAAGGAGGAAAATAAGGAAAATAAGGAAAAGGAGAAAGCAGCTAAGAAGAATTGTGAGGGAGTTATATCAGCACGAGAAACAAGAGGTGGTGAGGGAAAAATGGAATGAGATGGGATGGGAGCGGAAGAAGGAAGAGGAGACATGGTGTTGAGATAGAGAGGCGGAAAAGAGACACCAATATGAAGAAGGGATGAGGCGGGGATAAGGGAGGGATAGAAGTTGGAAGGAGAGCATCGGGGGAAGGGTAATTTATGGTGGAAAAAAGGAAATGAGTGATGGAGAGGTGGAGAAGAGAATACGAGGGGCTTAGATAAAGAAATAGGAGAGGCGAGGAGGAAGGGAAACTGGGGTAAGGAACAGCCAACGGAGGAGAAAAACCCATCAGGGGCAGAGGAAGGAAGAGAGATGAAAGTGACTGCAGAGGAAAGAGAGGGATGAAAGTGCGACAGGGGAGCAGCGCCGCCAGGCTGAAGGGATTAGGGGAGATGCGCTCCAGTGATGGAAGTAGCACAGACAGCTGTGAATGTCAGAGCCGCAGATATGGGCCCGGTATCTCCGCCGCCATCAGGCGCCATCAAAGACCCAGGTGTCCTTCTAGTCGAGCCTGGCGCTAGCGGGCACGAGACGGAGCTTGGAGACCCGTGACGGGGCGGAGAGAGGGGGGTGACGAACATTGAGAGACAGAGGCTGACAGAAGCAAAGATACCCAGGCAGGGCCGCACACTAAAAGAACTAAGAGACAGAGGCAAGCGGAGACAGGAAGGCTGTAACAGAGGAAGACAGAGTGAGAGAGTGACAAACATGCAGAAACGGAGGCAAAGACAGAGAGGGAGACAGGGAATGGTTGGCAGAGAGATGGCGACAGACAGAGGCAAAGAAAGAGCCAGACAAATGCCGAATGAGATAAGCAGAGTCAGACAAGTACAACAGAGACAGAAACTAACGAACAGCCATAGAAAGATCTCAACAGCAACAGACTGAGGCAAAGACAGAGACAGGTTGTAACAGATTGGCAGATACAGAGTTGGCAGAGACCTACAGAGTCAGAGAAAGAAAGAGACTGGCAGGGGCATGGAGGCAGAGTTTAGAAGGAGGTAGATAACAAGACGGAGGGCATTGCTGTGGGGAGGGGGGAGGAGAAATGCGACACGGCCGCAGCATTGGGCGGAGCGGGGAGAGCGGCGATGAGGGAGAGACACGTCCTGGCGGCCGTGAATAGTGTGAAGCAGCAGGGGCCTTTGAAGTGAAGCTAAGCTTCACTTCAGAGGTGTGGGAGGAGTGCGCCCGTCAAAGTGAAAGCCGTGGGGAGTGAATGGAGAAATGCCTGAGGCACAGCGCACGCTGGGGATAGCCGTGGGAGGGAGCCTTGTCGCTTTCATGTGCACGCGCTTTTAATGTCAATGCGCTTGCTCATTGAGCTTAAATTTCACAGGCACTGCAAGGAATCGCCATGGAATCGCAAGTTGGTTAAAGTCTGTTTAAGCCCCTATAGTCTCGCAAGCTCAATGCGCATGCGCATTGACAGGCGAGACCTAAAAATCACATGTGAAGATTACACTATTTATATTAATAAAACGGCAGTGGTGCAACTATTTTACCTATACTTGCAGAGGCAGCACAGTACAACTGCACGCACCTCATGCAGTTGGCCACCGTCCATGACCGGGTGAAGGTGGCCCTCGTGAAAGCCTTGTATTTATGGTAAGGAAAAACTAACCTGCAGGGAGCAAAATGCAAAGACTACAAAAACAGGGCAGGATCTGGTACACTTCTTCTCCAATGTAGCTTTAATCACAGTCTCATTGAGAAAAAAATGTCAGGTTGCAGTCTTGTGTTTAAAAAAGACGCGCCCTCATAACCACACGCCATCTGCGATTCATCTGCTCCTGTAAATTACCGTGATCTCCAAACTTCTCCTTACTGTCTGAAGATTGCCGGGGCAACCAAGATGAAAGAGAGAAATGCAGTCAGAGGAATTGTCTTTCACGCAACGTTGTGGCTGTAAACAGGGCGCTTGGTGTGCGCAGGCATTTTTTGGCACACAAATGCACGTTTGCGCATATGTACAGATTTGAAAATGCACACTTGCTTTGGGCTCCAAGAGGTGCCATTTTTATTTGTATAAAAAAATGTGTGTGAGTGTGTGTATACAGGACTGCGTTTCCCCTCCAAGCCACGGGAACAGGTCTCTCTCCTGTTTCTTTTTATGGTGGAAATTAAGCCAACGAAGTTGACGGAACCCCCAGCCGTTTCCTTATTAAATAGTGATTGTCGGAGGCCGCGTCTGTTTGAGAATGTGTAGTGTGCCTTCTATTATGTGAAAGGATACGTAAACCACTGGGAAGCGGCGAGTGCATGCCTGTAGGCGGAGGCATAGAATAGTGCTGTGAAGGCAGTTCTGTTACAGCTGAAGCGCTGTAAAAGAGCGTGCCTTCCATTTTCCAAAGCTGTGTGGATGTTATCTATAAATACTGGGGCCTATAGTGCTGTATGCGCCAAAGAAGCAGTAAAAGGGACTTAGAGTGAATTTACTAGTCTGTACCGTAGCTTAGTCGGTAATGTGCACCACACTTAGGCCAGCAAGCTCACCACCCCAACCTTCCTGCGTGAACATCCGCTACCTTCGACTGGTGCCAGTGGATCAGGGGGGGTTAGTCTTAAAGGGGCATTTCTGGTGATGCACACAGCAAGTTACATGCTCACCCTCCACCAAGTTTACCGGTCCTCATTTTCAATTCAAAACACTGCGCAGGCGCAGCAGAGCAAAGGAAACTTTGCAGCCCAAGTTGGACCAAATGAAGCCCAAAAAGAGCCCAACTCAACTCTGCTCGACAGAACAAGCCCAACGCCCATCAACAGAAGACCAAAAGAAGAAAGACGAAAGCCTGAAAGAACTGGAGTTCTACATAATGACGAAAATATGTTACAAAAGTGAACAAGCACATCGAGGAGAAACATTTATTATCCATTGTAAAGCAAACAGCTTTATATGTAGTTCAATTAATAACGTGTTGCAGCAACAAAATAAAAATATGAATGTAAAATATTTAAATTAAATTATCTGAAAAACACGGAAACAACTTTTAAAGCTCAAACCATTTACAGTAGTAATGTCAAAAGGTGACTAGGTTTCACAAGTTAGTTTGCATTTTTTTTAGCTCCTAATTAAAATTGAAGTGCATTTTGGGGGTTGTAGTTCTAATTCACTTAACCAATTATTAAGCTAACCCACTCTTATCCAGGTCACTGTCATAGCTGCCAATGTTTTACATTGCTATGTGTGACATTTTTATAATTTTAGTGTAATTATGAGTGACATTCAACGATTATGAGTGACACTTTCGCACAAGCAAAATCAAACAATTAAGACAAGGGAAACATATACATATCACAAATTAACCCTATTCAAGCAATAAGAAACTCTAGGAAGACCTTAAAACTGCTGAAAAGTACCAGAAGTAGAAGGGTGGTAACTTCGCAGAAGGGTCTCATAGTGATAATATTTAAGAAAAAGAGATTGAGAGGAAGTTTACCACAGCTGCATACCTCCGACCGCTGCACACTGGCACTGCAGGGATGGCCTTGCAGCTGAGTAGTAACTCTCACACTACAGCTCTCGGCCCCTCTCAGGCCAGCTGTGCTCTCTGAGGTTCTTTCAGGGCTATTGGCACCATGACAGGCAGCCTCTTTGCTGTGTTGTCTCTCTCCCAACTCAGGTTAGGGATGCAGTCACAGCCCACCTCTTCTCCAGAGAGGGACAAACGATGTGGCTAAAGGGATTCACTGGTAAGGGTGAAATTCAAATCCCTCCGCCTCTGCCAGCCGATTAAGTCCAGATGGGCTGAAGGGGGCAGGTGCTGGTAGGGAAAACATCCTGTGCCGAGCCAGCGTTGCCAGCACAAACTCGAAGTACAGACCTCGTAAATATTGTGCACGGCGGGCCTATGGGCAGGTGACAAGGTGAAAATGCAAAGTAATGGTTTTGTATAATACAGTGCCTCAACCTATAGTGAAAAGTGACGATGACCTGGCAAACCCATCTCTGCATAACGATTGCACAGGCCCAGTATCATAAGGATGAGGCATTCTTTAATCATCAATCAGCGCTCCTTAAGGTAATGGCCCAGATTGGAAACGTGGCTAAACTGAATTTTGTGCATAATGCAGTGTGACTGCTGCGCATCGCTCAGGTGTAACTTTTACTCTAAGGAGCTGAATTAAATTTGGAAGCCAAGGAGAAGATTAATACAGTGACACTTACTTTGTGTTAGCGAATGCCTTGACGTTACGGGCGAAGACAGCCTCAACGACTCCCCCTGGCACTGTCCTTCCTGGTCTGGGGCAGGCAGCACTGTGGTCCAGGACACTGACCACCACATCCAGCATTGCTCTTCATCACAGCTGCACTGGTACAGTGCAAGATGACCAGGCTGCTGACTACCGCACCACCACTCTCCTGCAGCCGCCGCAGTCCAGATCAGTGTGCAGCATGATTATGCCTTAGTGCGCGGGGCATGCTGCAGTGGGTGGTTACCCTCTCAAATTGCACAGTCAAAGAACTTAAACTGGGGTCCTCTCGCTCCGCAGGCGGCCAGGCCCACCTATTGTCGACTAGGAGAGCAAAATCAACACTGAAGACTCATGAGGTGATGTCATTACTGAAACTTAAATTGCTGTGGCATTGGGTGAAAAATTGTAGCAACTGCTGCTAGCCAAGAGCTGAGCCAGCCCCCAATCTTGCCTCAAGCGGCATGCGGAGCGCATTCTGTCAGCTAAAGCTTTGCCTACTAGTGGAAGCGCAACATAGCAGCACTCAGGCCGGCAGCTGAGGTGCTATAAATGTGTGACAATGCATTTCAGTGCAGTGATGCAGAGCACCACACTGAAATGCGTTAGTCTAATGCCTAATGCGTGGTACTTGGCAGTACTGCACGTAACTTCACATCCCAATACTGAGTTTAAGCCGTATTGAAATAAGTGTGTTTTGCTATCATTGCTGAGTTTTTTTCAAGTGTTCTGTGGCAGTGGTGCCTATGTGTCTGATATGAGCGCACTGTAATTTTTCCCAGTTAGCTCACATTTATTTAACTACTACTGAGCGAAGAGGGAGCTCGATCTGTCAGGGGTTCTTGCCTTGTTTTAGCACGCCACAATCACATTGTCACCATCGCTCTCCCTTTTAGCTGTATTAATGTACTAGTCCTTTCCCTTATCATGTTGTTTTTCCTTATAAACCATGTTTGTCACCTGCTGTGCATGAAAGGCTGAACAAGCAAAAATGTTTGAATAAACTAAGCTAAAATATAAACTCTCTGAGCACTCTACAACGGTTTTCAGAAGCTTAGAGCAGCCAAACTAATAGGCCAACTGGATGGTCTACCTATAGTTCAACTAAACACACACACTGTACATATTACACCTTTCAGATCATGTACTTAATTTATAGAGATACACAGTAAATATTGTTTGGGTTACTATTCTTAATGCCTACATAAATATATCATGCATACATAAATACATTATACACAAATACCTAATCTATATGTAAATGCATACAACTCATTTGACAATCTTCAGAAACAATATTGATGCCAGTGAAGTCATCAGATACTCATTTTCAAATCATTCTCAAGTCATCAGAAATAGTCACACCTTGTGAAGTAATCAGATACTTTCAAATCTTCCTTGAGTCATCAGGAATATTCACATCTTGTGAAGTCATCAGATGCTCATTTTCAAGTCATCCTCCAATCATCATCTCCCAAGTTTCTAAACTTTGCTGATGACTTCAAGAGGTTGATGATGTCTGATGACATGAACATTACTGCTACAGTAGTTCGATGGTCATTCAATGATTCTAGGATGGCTTCCAAAGTAATCATGTTCGACCTGGAAAATAAAACAACCAATGTCAGAATTTAAGTCACGTGCTCCCGTCTTTCACACAAAGCACCGCTCTAACTTCCTGCCTCTCCCTCCTTTCCACCCTCCCCCAAAAAATACAGAACTGAATGGGAGAATGCTGTCTCCGTCCACTCTCTAGTGAGCAGGGCACTGGATCC
Source organism: Lissotriton helveticus (assembly GCF_964261635.1). Taxonomy (NCBI): domain Eukaryota; kingdom Metazoa; phylum Chordata; class Amphibia; order Caudata; family Salamandridae; genus Lissotriton; species Lissotriton helveticus. The sequence continues at coordinate 1,097,618,636 of NC_136057.1, read as the reverse complement.
ACGACCTGCTCAGCACAACAGCTCTACCTCCCTTGATCTCGGTCACACTGGCACTTTGCTTCCACTTCCTCTCCGATACAATGCAAGTAGATAAAAGAAACAGAAAAGGCACCAGGTGCACAGTGCAAGAATTAACTTGGAAGCCATCAAACATTTGCAAAGACAACCTGTCCCAACTTATACTTACAACCTCTCTGCAGATGTGCACACCATCTTTAGAAGCCTTTATTTTTTTTGGTTTGAGCCAACTATTGTAGAAGCAGGTGAGACACAGAACGCATTTTAATTTGTGTTGAAAGTAAAACATTTAATTGGAGTTTTATATAGCGCAAACTTGGCCGAAAGACATCAGCGCACGTTTTATGTGAGAACAAGATATTTTTACCCTAAGAGCCAGATGTTGCAAATTTTTTTTAGGAACAGGGAGAGTAAGTGTACTAATCAGGGGATGTTGAACAGAGTTCGGGATTCGAAACACAAAGTTGTTGCAACACTTCACTTATTCTTTTACTATAACTGTCACAATATTATTGTGGAACTGTGTATTCCTTTTCTATAACAGCCACATACATTAGTTTTTTTTAAGAGTACCTAAAATAATTAGAGAAAAAAAAACACAAAAAGTTTGTAAACTTTATTACTAGTTAGATTGTACACCTTTTTCAGAATAGCATTACATTTAAGTCTCTAATAATTAAAATTGATCCTAATAATAATGAAAGTATATACACAAACATGCATGTTTGTTTGTTAGTATTGTGATAGAATATTATTAGCCTAGCCATACCATTCAGTTAAGCCTTCAAAGTTTGGAAAAAATGCTTTGCACATACATCTTTTAATATGTTAGTAGTAAGCACACAATAGCTCATATTCATACAAATCTCTGCATACACAATCATTCAATTCAGCATGCAACACTTGAAAAGAAGAATGTGATCAGTAGTCTGGTAATATTCATTACAGACCTGTAGTATTCATATTCACTGATTTTTCTGCATTGTAAATGAAGACTATTTGATTAGCAAATAAGTATTCGAGAAGTATTCTGTTAGTGTTCAAGTAGTATCACTCAATTTCCAGTAGTCTTCTTGCACTAGGCTTCATAAAAAGAATTCTACTGAGTATTAAAATTGACGTAAAATAGTCTTCGAATGCTATAAAAAGACAGGTTAACCACTAAATATAGTATTCAACTTCGGTAAGGGTTATAAGCAGTGCACAGCGAGCCACATAAAATGGTAAGTACAGTAAAGAATAACTAGTGAGTTTCAGAGGTTTTTGGTTTTTAAACTTCAGTTTTCACCTTATTTCAAATGTTAGTTTTACCTTATATATATTTTATTGTACCCAAATCTTGAGTTAAGAACAGAAGACTAGTAAATCTTTGTTTACCTAGATATACTTCCCTTAACAATAATGTTGTAATCAAAGCTCCATTTTTGTAGAACACAATTTTCTAACACAGTAGTCTTGTAGAATACATGATAGGGGCTGCTATTAGTGGGTGTGTCTGATCTGTTGGTACCGTCTGCACAGTGCATTGATGGATCTTTAAAACTGCTACTCAGCAGGATTTACTTCCTGATCATTGCATAGTAAACTACACTATCTGACAAATGTGAGCCAGCAGCATGCATTTTAAAAAGAATGAAAAAGAAGAGGATCAGTAAATCACCCTTTTCTCGTTAATTAGAGAGTTGTTTGTGTTTATTGGCAATCCAGTGCAATAGTGCTTGATAAATGTCAGGCTCCAGAAGTATCACACTGCCACTTTCTACTGGTGAAGACATAATCTTAAAACGCAGAGGAGTTGGAAAGGTCTCATACTTTTTCTAACCTCCTGCATCAGAAAAAATATTTGGGCACATTTGTATGAAACGGTGGCAGTAGTCACTCTGGCCTATTATCCACATTGAAAATTCACCTTTGTAACAAGTTTGATGTTTAATTATGGTTTACAGTATGTAAAACATCACTATTATATGGCTGTTTATGTCAGTCAGACAAATATGGGTTATCTGGAGATCGACCCCATCAGACAACCTGTTTTAAACAGATACAATCATTTCAGTCCTATATAAACCTCAATAAATACCTAAATAACAATAAGAAAAAAATATGCAAAAGCTTTAAAATCCACGGAACTTGATATTTCAATTCACTATACATCAACCATCCTGCAATACTTCCTGCTCAAATACCATACAGCTGTAAGGAACCTGGCTAAGCTAAAATCGGTTGTTTCTCTGGTATCCAGATTGCGCAGTACAATGCTCTAATCTGAGGACAGATGGGAATAATCATTTTCCTGTGGGATTGGATATAAGCTTAACAAAAGAACAGCTAATTGGTTTCCTCTTTACAAAATGAACATTTATATGTAGTAAGACTATAATATGACCATTTGATACAGAAGCTATTTAACCGGATGAAGCTATGCCTACATTAGCATAGAGTTGTTTAGTGAATGGTGGTGCGATGTCATCTAAAAAAGGGTCGGAATGGCATGTACTTTTAAAGTCTAGTACGAAGTCTGTAAGACATCCATGTTTAGGGTTGGCATACACCCGTTCTTCTGAATACGACCAATAGTTATTTTTTAAAAGTTCCTTGGTAATAGATCAAGCCTCTCTCAGGTTATTCAACAACTCTTCTAGACCAAGGGAGTACAGCAATGATCTAATGTAGTCAGACCAAGGGGTTCTACAGTGCTCATCTAAGCTGAGTAAATCTTTCTGTATGCCAGGTTCGACACCAAGAAAGGAAAGGCCAAATGCCCACTTTCAAGGCTATGGGTTTCACTGTCAAATCCAAAGGCAAATGTGGGACCTTAGTCCATTAAATCAAAGTCTATTCCTACATACAGCTTTGTATATTCAATAAAGCTATGCTAAACTACAAATGCCAAAATCACAATTAAAATACAAATGAAACTTGCATAAAATACAAGATTATTAAGGTTAATAAAATCTAAATGACCCTAAAGATAAAAATTGAAGAAACTTGCAAATAAATGTCAACATTAAAATTCACCATCTTGGAGAGGATCTTTTCGTCCCCCACTTATTCCACTTGCTCACAGCCACTAACAACCAGCCTATTGCGCTGGCAACATCTAAAAATCGCATATCATTCAATATTTTTACAGCATCCTACCTCATTCCTATGCCATATTTAATAAAAAATAGGCCGTATATATTGTTGCCTGAGTCCAACAAAATATAAACAGTCAATTAAAGTGTGCATACTGGAGCTTTTTGTATCCAACCTGCACTTGCAGAAACAGTCTATGCCCATCATTCTCCCACTGACTTGAAAAAGGGAGAACCCAGGTATTAACCATATCTGGAATTTTAAAAACTCTGTGTGCCAATTTAGAACTGGAAGTTCTGAGAGATATGAGAAGTTGGTCATTTCTTGCCAGGAATTTAGTAAAAACAGGGCTGAACTCTAAGGGGCAGATTTATGTTAACTGGCGCATCCCCAGGGATGCGCCAGTTAACATGCGCCACAGTGCGCCACTGCTCCGCCACCCATGATGCGCCGCATTTATGATGCGGCGCACCATGGGGCAAAAACGGCACAGATGCGTGACGCATCTGTGCCGTAAAGGTGGCGCATTGCTGGAGTTGCGTCGCAAGCGCGACGCAGCTCCAGCAAGGCTCGGGGGTGCCCATCTTAACAATGCTGCGTCAAGACCTACGCCTGCTTCAAGCAGGCGCAGGCTTTTGACGCAGCATTGGCCTGAAAGTGACTGAGTGAAATCTCATAGATTTCACTCAGCCACTTTTGCGAGGCGCACCTGCCCCGGAACGCCCCCCCCTGCGCCGGAACGCCCACAAGCGGCGCAGGGCTTTACAACGTGACGCATCTGCCTAGATGCGTCACGTTGTAAATCGTTCGTAGGGATGCGCCACGTTTACGCCGCCTTGCGTGACGCAACAGCGGCGTAGACGTGGCGCAAGGGCCTCATAAATCTGCCCCTAAGTGTAGAGGTAGCTTAGGGCAAAGTACTCAGCTATTTTCACGTCCCAAATGGCCCGATTCACTGCATCAAGCCTTTTGTGACTCGAAAATGTCTTTTTCACATGTACCAAACCCTATTTTGTGATTCTGTAACCTTTTACCGAATCATAAAATGGGTTAGCAATTCAATATTCGGAACTGGCGTGTGAAGGGCACCCTTTCCTAATAGTGGCTCGCAGTGGTATGTGTGAATGTTTTACAACTGAAATGCGGTTGCAAACCATTGGCATTTAACCACCTACTGCAAGTAGGTGGTAACCCATACACAAACGGGAAGGGCATCCCAGGGGACCCCTTCTTCTTTGTGAATATATGCAAAACGTTTTTTAAGAGCAGGCAGTGGTCCCACGGACCATTGCCCCCTCTTAAAAAATGACAAGAAACCTTTTTATTTTTGTTTTTAACATGCATCCGGGTTTCCTTTAAAAAAAAAATGGGCTGAATTTTTTTTACAAACATTGCTTTATTTAAAAGCAAGCACAGACATAGTGGTCTGCTGACCCCAGCAGGCCACCATCCCTGTGATTTTAGCAATTCCCAATGGATTGCAAATTTCAATCTACCTCATGAAAATTAATGAGGTAGGTAAATTAGGAATCCCAAACAGTGTAAAAACACACTGTTGTGCATAGCTGTTTGTGATTTCCTAATAGCAAATTGCAAAAATTCGCTATTATGTAATCACAAACCTCAGTCTATGTACATCTTGGCCTTACATCCTTATCTCTATATTTCAGTGCAGCCTTTTCGTTTAGCTGCTTTTTTGCTATACTTTATTAAACCCTCAAAGTTAATGTAGTCAAAATGTGAACAATGTTGTGTCCTCACACTTCAGCATCTATAATGTCAACCCTAGAGCTTTGAGTAATATATTTCTAGTGCTGGTAACATTGATCTCGAGACAGTAGATTTATGTACTTTTGGTTGTAAGCATGCTCCCCGGCAAATTTCTTGTCATTTCTGCATCTGTATATTTAAAAAATATGACTCGCTCAAGATTTGTTCCTCCCATCATTACTAAGCTCTGGTAACTCATGCGTGGCTTGAATGCCAAATATTTCATTTTATCTGGGTTTACTTCCAGCCATTGCTGTTTGCAGAACTTCGCCAGTCTAATAGGGCTTGCAGGCACCTTGCTGAGCACATTTTTGTCTGTAAACAGGAGGGCTGCTACCCTGCGGAACGACGCCTACTCGGGGTCATTTTTACATGTTTCCAAAGATTTTAAAACATCATTTATGTAAAAGGAAAACGTGTTGGGGCAAGGACAAATCCCTGGCATACCCCGTTGTTTATTTGGATGTGTACTGTAAGCTCCCACTGAGCCACCAAACTCACTTGTATATAGGTTTTACTTGCAGGCAGATAATTGGTATTTAGGTTTCCCATTTCTGCATAGCTTATGTGTGAAGACTGTTGGTTTAGATATCTTGTGTGTATGTTAGCCTGGATGTCGAAGGTGTAGTCTCTGTTAGCCTGTATGTGTTATGTTTGTAGTTCCTGTTCACCTGTATGTCTTTCATCTGTAGTCTATTCCCTGAATGCCTTCAATGTGTTCTCTCACTTATAGTTTTTTAGTGTCAGTAATTCCTGTTAGTCTGGCTGTCTACGGTATGTAGTCCGAAAGGCTGATTCTGTGTCTGTGTAGCATTAGCGTGGATGTCTTGTGTGTAGTGTTGGTTAGTTTGGATGCCTTGTGTGTGCTTTGTAGTCTCTGTTAACTTGGGTGCCTTGTCTGTGTAGCTTCGGCTAGGCTGCAGAGCCTGCCTTTGAATCATCCTTGTGCTGTGCGGGTGCTCCTTCTGGGTATTGTTCTGACCCCTTGCATGCTTTTATGCCCTCAAGAGGTTACTTTCAATCAATCACATGGTACTTTGTGTTTGCCCCGATGTTTTCTACTGCAATTGAAGTATTTTGAAATTGTACATTTTTATATCTTGCACACTTTTTCTTTACATTTTGGTATCCTATGTCTGGCCCACGAATTTAAAAAATCTATGCATCTAAGCACCTAGTACCAGCAGTATGCCACCCTTTCAATTCCGAGACAAAACAAACACACACACACACAACCCCCTCCCCATAGTTGCTACGTTTTCAGTTTGCTTATGTGCGACATTGCCATGATTTCAGTGTAGCAGGGAGTGACATTCTACAGACACACGTGACACTTTGAGTGACACTCATCATTCACTGTGGTGTCGATTCCGATCCGGTAAAATGCGCTCCGAATGGTCGTACGGAGAGTTTTTTCCCCGTACGAATCGTATCCGTAGACGTCCCGTACGTACGATGAAGTACGATCCGTACTAGGTGCCGAACTCCGTACGAGTCGTACAGGACTCCGTACGACTCAAATCTCCATACGAATCTCACTCGGAACCCGCTGTACGCGACATCGCGGCACGTTTTTACGACCCAGCAAGTACGATTCGTGTCTGGTACGCGCCGTACGACCCTTTTCCTATGGGAGCCGAAAACAGTCGTAAACGCAGAGTTCGCGCCGAAACAGGTACGGAACGCCCCCCCCCCGGGTACGGCACGTACCCCCCATGATCGCAGGGGTATGCGGCGTACCCCTCTGGTCATGCGGGGTACGTGCCGTACACCCAGCGTACATGGGGTACGCACCGTACCCCATGTACAGTGGGTGTACGGCACGTACCCCATGTACGCTGGGTGTACGGCACGTACCCCGCATGACCAGAGGGGTACGCCGCGTACCCCTGCGATCATGGGGGGTACGCGCTGTACGGTGTGTAGGTGATCGTGCGCTTTTCCGTACGAATCGACGTGTACCGTACGATTCGCGTACGGGTCGGCCGATCGGGATCGGAATCGTCCGGTCGTACGGCGTCTGTACGAGTCGTACGGAAACGGCTCCGGATACGATTCGTACGCCGGATTATTTTACCGGATCGGAATCGACCCCTGTGTGTATTACAGTTAATGGCTTGAATAGGCAAAGTGCTTTCTCAGTCAGTGTGGGGCCTCGTGGCACTATAAATAGACAAGTCACTATTCCCTACTATACCCGCCACGATTCGATTCTGTTTCTGGTTACACACAGGGTTGAGCTGGGGAGGAGGGGAGGGGGTAATCCTGTCTGCGGTTCAAGGTGTGACCTGTGTCCCTTTCGTCAGGACAAGATTACTTATACTGTTATGATTTAGTGTATTTTTGCTATGCTGCGCCACTGCCTACCTGTTCCTTTCAGTTTCTTTGCACTTCCACCTGTCCTTTTTGGTGTGACCTGGGATTAATGCGCCATGTACCTCATTGGTTGCGTCCCTGATCACTTGAGCTCCATGTTGGTGTTCTACTTGTTAAAAGAGGTCTCCAGCCCACTATGGATGCCCATTCTGTTGTCGGTCTATTCCTTTTGGACAATCTTTGTTGCTTTTAAAGGGGTTGTGTAATTTGCTAAATGAGATTAAAGGGTGGTTTTTTGTGGCTCTTGGTTCATTGGGCAGTTGTTTGTCTAAGTGAGTTTTTTAAATCGTTTTTCTGTAACTTGTGAATTCACGGGGCATTATCAAAAGCCTAACTCTGCTTGGTGCATTGTTTCAGTGTAAATATCAGAATAAAGATGAGAAACAACGTGTTAATACTGTCACTTTGTACCAGTAATACTTGTTCGCTGATCTTCCTTCCCCCTTTGGAGTCTCTGTACACTATGGGGCAGATGTATCATCCGTTTTTTTGTCGTAAACGCTTGGATTCGCAAAATAGCAGCGTTTGCGACAAAAAAACGGGATTTGGAATGTATCATGCAAAAAGCCTCGCAATATTAAGGAATCGCAAATTTTGAGATTCCTTAATATTGCGAGGCTTTTAAGAAATGGCAAATTGCGATTTATTAATTGAAATGTATTAAGCATTTCAGTGTTGCGATTATTGACTAAGAATTCGCAAATTACCACCAACTTGTAGTTGGTGGTAATTGGCGAATTCTTCTCAAAATGCACTTTTTTCAAATTCTAAAGGTGCCATATGACGCTCATACATGCCCTTAGGGCATGTATGTGCGCCATATGCGCACAAATGTCAAATTCAGGGGTGCAGCAGGGTGTCCTTAAGACACCCTTGCACCCTTGAAATTATTATCAATTTGCGATTAGCAAATTGCTAATCGCAAATTGACAATAATTTCACATTCATTCCTATGGGCCTCCTGGCCCATAGAAATGAATCGGAAAATATTCCTTAATTGCGATTAGCAATTTGCTAATCGCAATTAAGGAATTTTAAGAAATCGCTAACAAATAGCTATTTTCTACATACATACCATTTTGCACTTCTGAAATAGCGATTCCTTAAAAATCGCTATTTGAGAATCGCAAAATGGTATCTTGATACATCTGGCCCTATAGTACTAGGGTCTTGTAAACAGGAGTTTAGCATCAACAGCCAAGTATTTAAGTCCTCTTTACATTGTCACAATATGAGTTAATTTTTAGGGGCAAAAAAGGTTGCTTGTTTTCCAGACACAACTCGCCTGCGTAATAAAAGGACTGTAATCATTAGAGAAACACCCTCATTAAGAGTGTCCCAGAAAATGGGCTATTCTTCACATGAGCATCCGTTACATTATACGAAGCCACATCCATTCTTTGAGGCACGGGGAGATTAAATGATTTCCCTGGAACATAGGATGTTGAGCCCACGCCGAGACTCAATTGGGTTCCCCGCAGTTCGGAAGCCGTCAGCTCTAACAATTGTTAGATTCTGAATTGTACCTTGGAGAGCGCGACGAAGCCTCTACATATTGCATTTGCGGCAGCAGGAGCTTGGACGCGCATGTAACAAGTCACGTTTTAGGAAGGTATCACTAAAAGGAGTGCAGAGTGGAAAACGGACTAGCCCTGCTCTCCTCAGTGTACCCTTCATATTTAACCTATTATCAGACATAGGTAGCCAGCCATGAAATAAACTCTGAAAACATCTGACGACCCCAATAGCCCTGGCAATATTTATTAACCACTACAGGTCCCTTACTTCTGCCAGTTTTTTCTTGGGATGGTGCCAGCCACCTCCCCCCCCCCCCCCCCCGCGCAGAGCATCTTTCACCGAACTCGAGCGAAACTGAATCTCTCTCCACACAGTGCTCTCATTGCCAGGGCAATGGTTGTTTTACTGCAGTTTCTCATAGAGCTCACTCATGGGGTGGTTGGGGCACTATAATTGTGTACTAATGCATTTTAGTGCAGTGATGTGTATGCTAACCTCTTATGATTGGTACTTGGCAGGGATGTCTAACCGTCCTTTCCCTCCCCAAGAAAGTTTGAAGGAGTTCACAGGTTATAAACCATGCACGACTAACTAAGCCCTTGAACTTTTCAAGATCTAAAAAAATATACACTGATCTAAGTTTTAGATCACATGCTACCTTATGGCCAGTTCATTGTGCAAGAACTACTGATTTGGTAGTAACCATAAGTTTTATATGTGCAATGGGCATGCAGTTTGCTACCTGAACTGGAGAAAGTAATTACTTTCTCCATCTCATACTCTAGTGTACTCATGCTTCCAAGGTTTTACATTTTTGCATTTTTAGCCTTCTAGTGCTCTTTTCTATTTTTTCCCATCTCGTAGTCCCATAGACTGTACGAAAAATGATTATTTCTTGGGGTGAATGGAAGTCCACCACAGCTAATAAAGTCACAGCCATGTTAGGTTCTGTTTTGGATTTCAGTAGTCTAAAGCTGAGCTCAACGCCTAGTAGCTACGGTGCAGAGCAGACAGGCTTAAATGAATGTAAATATGTACAGCATTTAGAAGTACCAACACAGTTAAAAAGTCAAAGATACACTACAATTAAAAAACACTAACATTTATGAGAATATAGAAAAATATAATAAGCAAAATGCCCACAAGATGACAAAAAACCAATAAGGGGAACCGGAGAAATGAATTTTTAAAGATTTAAGTGAAAGAACACAAAGAGTCAATTGTAGTCAATGATCATGGTAGACCGTGCTCTAGGCACAATTTGAGGCTGACTGCAATGGAGCCCTGGTTGGATACATTAAGTGCATTTGTCCTGCTGAAGCCTAGAAGTAGACGAGAAAAATAAATTCAAAGTCCCACTACACAAAAAGACTTTGTTATTTTTCTGAAGAATTTGATCTTTTCCATGTGGGACAAAGCTGAATTTGTGGCTGCCACCATAGAGCTGAAGGTCAGGTATGCAAAGCAGGTTGGTCCTGCTGAGGCTTTTAAGGTTTTGGTTGAGAAGTTCAACGTGGAAAGAGACTTAGTTGTATTTTTTTGGTGGTGCATCAATATCCATGCAGGACAAGCTGAAATGCAATCACATGCTGCGGAACTGCAGGTTGGATACATTTTGTGTAAAGTCTGGAGATCTGGAGGAAACGTTTTTCAAACGTTTCCAAACTTCATTTTGGGCCCAGACAACCATAGGTGAACACTTCTAAGGCCCTCAAGGGATACTTAAAGACCCTCAGGGTAGAAGCTGCTATAAAAGTCCAGGTCAAATTCCAGTTGCCACTGGTCAACTGGCAGTTTCCAGGAAAAGGCCTCATGCAGCTTGTTGTGTCCCAGTAGGCACACAGGAGGTCAGCCCTTGGAATAAACTTGGAGTCCATGGACCACTTGGAGTTCACGTCTTACTTCTGAGCACCGGGGGTAGTAGGTGCAGTAGTTTAGGGATTTTCCCAAGTCACAGACAGCATATCCAGTCCTTTTCTATCTTACAGCAGTTCCAGAAAATGTTCTCAGGAATGCCGTGTGAGGGTCCTAAATTAGTAAACCATATATCATTTAAAAGTTGATCTTCACACTTTTGTGGAACACATTTCCAATTGTAAACCAACATCTTTCAAAAGCTAATTCCAATTACCTTTGTCAAACACCTATATTAAGAAGTGTATTTACTTTGAATGGCACCAGTATCTTCCCTGCATTTTTAATGACTGACTAAGCTGCTTACCCGATTTTTGGCCATCAAGTACATCAATTTTTGCGGAGCTGGTGTTAGAAGATTTGCATTTCCAATTTGCTTCTCCTCCCAACACACTCATTAAATAGAGAGGGTATAGAGGTTGATCTCTAACATTAGCATCTGGAATTAGAATACTCACAAATTTGGAAAATGGTATATGGTTGTATCTTTTGGATCTTAATTTGATTAAGGTGTAATCAGTCATATTGTTGTTAAATTTTGAATTTAAGACAATCCTGCCCTGATTATTTTTTTAATTTTTTAAAATTTGTTATTGAATAGAGCAATAGGTAAACCAAAGGTACAAAACATGTTACACTTTAGATTTCAATAACAACACGTTTTCAATAGATTTCTTAAATAACAGACAAGAGATAAAAAGATAAAACGATGTACAAAGATAAAAAGGGAGGTTCATCGAGATGAGAAAAAAACAGTCTACTACATCATTAAGATTTCCAAGACATGTGCAAAATATGCAATTTTATAAAGTGCATCTGCAAGAGCTTGCAAAACTGCAATAAAGTGCTGGTGCAAAAGTGCAAAGAGTAAAGTGCAAAGAGTACAAAAAAGTACCATCTTAAAAAGTGCATAGTGCAAGCTGATGTAAGAAGAAAGTGCTAATAAGTGCAGATGTCCTAGAATATTAAAAATCATCTACTCTCGATTTTCTTCACAAATCATCCTCCCTTCATTTCTTCTAGATTCTCAAAATATTTCCAGTTCCTCTCAAATCTCCCAATGGCTCCCACTCTGCCAGCATAAGCCTTTTAAAAAAAACATGTTCTCCTCATTTTATTAAACCAGTTTATATGTGATGGGATCTCGCGGGACTTCCAATTTTGAAGTATGAAGGAACGAGCAACTGCACAAGATATAAATATAAATACTTCTTCTGCTTTATTAAGCCCGCTCCTATCTCTGCATATACCGAACAGGGCTACTTCTGCTGCTGGTAAAAAAGATTTCCCAATAGCCAGTTCGATATCGGCAAATATTCCCTTCCAGAAAGTTTCTAACTGCCGGCAAGTAAAAAAAATATGATTCCATCCACCCTGGCTACTAGCCATACATCTGAAGCATTTATTCTCAACTTCAGGGTACATTTTTTCCAAAGCCTCCGGTGTATAATACGCTAACCAGCGAGATAGAAAAGACATCCTTTTATAGTTGGCAGCACGTAAAGATCTATTCCCCAACTGACAAATGACCTCCCAATCCTTTGTGGAAAAATTGCATTGTGTAGAGATATTTATTTTCTAAAGATGTCTATCTACTAATACATTTTGATTTGAGCAATGAAGCATCTTGTACCAATATCCGATACCTTTGCTCTTTCCACCATAGAGGGCTGTTAGTATAGCATTAGGAGCATTAAGCAGGCCACTTGTCACATTTCCAATAAAATAGAAAATCTGCATATATTCAAACTAAGGTCGGGCGCAATGGACCATTAGTTCTAGCAACTACCTCCTGCCAGCTAATTACCCTGTTTAGGACTATCATATGTCTCAACTCATGGAGCCCACAACGTTCCCAGATTTTAATATGATTCAAACTTAGTGGGAGGCCTATTTGAGTACATTTAAATAAACAAATAATGAGAGCCATCAGTACCATGTTTTTTAAAAAGGAGTGACATTCTTGAGGCATATTCTCTTAACGTCTTATATCTTGACCTCTTTGGGAGCTTTGCAATTTTTAAAAAAACTGGAATTTGGGAACCTGCCTCTTGTAACATTCTTGTAAGAAAAAAATTGTCTCTTGTCTGATTACTCCTCAATAATCCTGCCAATATATAAAAAAATGCAGCTTCATAATAGGTCCTTAAATGGGGTAGGGCTAAACCTCCTTGTTCAACTGGAAGTTGTAATACTGGAAGTTTGACTCTCGAAGCTTTATTGCCCCATATAAAACCTCTCAACATTGTTTCGAGTTCTTTAAAAAAAAGCGAAATTAATTTTAATGGGAACATTACTGAACAGAAATATGAGCAATGGAAGCACCGACATCTTAATCAATGATACCCTACCTATAACTGATAATGGGAGAAGGAGCCATTGATCTAAAAGATTCCGAATTTTGTTCTTCATTCTAATGTAATTCATAGAACAAAGCATATCGTATTCGGTGGTCACAAATATGCCCAGGTATCTAATTGGGTCGCTCCTTGCAGCTTGGGCCTGCAGATCAATAGGGAGAAAATGGAGATCAGTGTTTAATGTAAGGACCTCAGTTTTTTTAGTATTTACTTTATAACCCCCTATCTTTTCGTAGTTATTAAACTCTCTCATTAGGTTTTCAATATTTTCTTTTTTAGGTATTAAATATAAAATAATATCATCGGCAAACAACTTTAATTTGGACATACCGATGATAGGGGGCAGAATAGCAACGTTGTCCCTAATCTTTACTACTAGAGGCTCAATAAAAAAAGTAAAGAGCAACAGGGACAACGGGCAGCTGAACCCTTCTCTGTCTGGGGCGGATTTAAAGCAACAGCATGCGCCCAGATTATCGCATATACTAGCGCTAAGGCAAACGAAAGAAAGTTAAAAATAGCCAAGCTTCAGTCAGACATAGAGAGGAAATATACCTTGCAGCTCCAACATCATTCGAGCAAACTAGAGCAGGCTAAAACTCTTCTTCGGGATTTTTTTATTGCGGAAGAGATTAATAGTTCAAAAGCCTTCCAACAAAAGGTCTATGAAGACAGCCAGTTGGTGGGAAAATTACTAGCTAACTCTACAAGAAAAAGGCAGGAGTCATCACTGATAGTGAAAATTCGTGATCCTCAGAGTGGGTTGGAGGAGGAGGATAGAGACAAGATCTCTAGGATTTTTCTGGATCATTTTGAAAAAATCTACTCTACGGAATATCAGGTAGAGGAAGTAATGATCCAGGACTATTTTGCAAATATAGAAATCCCCAAAATCTCCAGAAACCGGGTCAACCAAATCACTCTTGAAATAAATACCCCAGAAATACAAGATTGTATAAAGGCAACCTCAGGGGGAAAGGCTTTCGGCCAGGACGGATTCCCAATTGAGTTTTATACGTTTTTTTTTAAAGAATTAGCAACTCCCTTGAAAATTTTATATAATTATGTTAGATTAGGTGGCCACGTCCCTGCTGAGTTTAAGGAATCTACAATTATATGTTTTATCAAAAAAGATAAAAATCAATACGATGTTAATTCATACAGGCCAATTAGCCTATTAAATTCGGATTATAAAATCCTTATGAAAATATGGGCCAAAAGATTTGTCCTCGCTGCCCAGGAGGTCATCCCCTAAGACCAGTCAGGGTTTATCGCAGGACGTTATATGGTAGCAAACACCGAATTCTTAATCCAGGCATTGGACTATTTTAATACAAATTTGACCCCAGCCTGTATATTAATGATGGACGCAGAAAAAGTGTTTGACTTGGTGAATTGGGCAGCACTATTCTACTCTCTCTGTCAATTTGGTTTTCCAGCCTCAATTATCAAGATGCTTCATAACATCTATGAGGGAGCATCGGCCCAAGTAATAATCAATGCCAAACAAGCTGGTAAAATCAAGGTAAATAGGGGTACAAGGCAGGGCTGCCCTGATTATTTGATGATTCTACTTAGACAGAATCTACCGGAGTGATCTATATATTATTGTGAATTACCCATTACCGTGCATGCCAATGGACCGTGCATTATTGCTAGTGAGAATGGTTCACTTGTTAGGCGCATAGTGTAAGAAAGTATTGATTTAAGTCTTTTTAGTGTGAGGTAACAGATCAACTAAAAAAGGAGCAACAACCAAGAATAAAACATGAAACAATATGCATTGTATGACTTACCACATTATGATAGGTTAATTCTAAATTGACTCACTCATAAAGGTACTAAGATTCAATGAGCAAACTGTTTGGTCTTCCGTAGTTAGCAAACATATTTCAGTATTGTTTTTAGATTTTGAGTATTAATTGCAAGATTTTACTGACTTCGGCTATCTGGCAATTTGACCTGAGAAATATTTTATTAGTTTCAAGTTCAGCTACCAAATGTATTAACACTCTTTGCAATGAAATGTCTCCACCACGACAATATGTAAAATAACTGGGTTTTGTTTTTTTAGTGGTTTGGAGATCTCGTGACTCCGGTTTGGTGGGAAGATGTTTGGCTGAAAGAAGGATTTGCTCACTATTTTGAGTTTGTTGGCACAGACTACCTGTATCCAGGCTGGCATATGGTAAGAAATATTTGAGATATTACTATGCAGATGCACTGGTGATGTTATTAGTGTTTGCCTATTATCACCTTTACGTCACAAATGTTAATTGATTCCAGTAGCAAATGAAATGTGGCTTTCATAAAACAGGATACATTAATATTTTATTAAAAAGTAGGTAGAAGCAATTATAACAAAATCTCACCATACAAAATCTTAATTTATTCTTTCAAGGAAAAATGTTTCTATGGATACTCCTCGTTAGCCCTGGGGCTTTAACTTTCCAACCTAATGTTTGGAAAACATTCCTTAGTCATAAATTCAACTAACAATATCAATTTACTAGCCTTTAGCAACGAGTCTTACATATTTATATCAAAAATATCCATATATCTTCCTCTCATCCTCATATTTCAAACTATTGTCCCACAATATTCTCTCACTTTAGAATAACATTTTAGTAAATATCAGTGCTTGACATTTGAATTCGTTACTATCATGTAACCCACAAGAAAACCTTGCTGGAGTGAATAATTTAACATATGGAATCACTAAAATTCAGCATTTAAGACTGCATAAACCCTTGTTTGGATATGCACTAAACCCATATTATGATTTTGAAAAGATTCTCAGAATCAAAATATAGGGTTACAAATGGTTACCTATTCAGTATTGAGACGGGGCCAGTTTAGGGTGTCATTTCCATATACTGAATCATGATCCTATTTACTAATTGTTAGTGAACGGAATTTCAGTCACAAACCATTAATACGTTTTCAACTCCCAAGTTGGGTTTTGACTCATTTCGCAAAAGGCAAGGGTTGTGTCTATCAGGGGGAAAGGTGATGGGACCTCCCACCAATCGTGCGGCGGTCCCACCAGCCCAATTAGGATGCGCCCGCCACACTGGCGGGCGAATCCTGGACTTTTACCATTGCGGATGGTGCGGCTGGCTGCAGCACCGTCCGCAATGATAAAAGAGCATGCACTGCATTACACTGCACTACGTGGCAGGCACCACGCGGTGCCTGCCACTTGGTGCATGAAACTGCTGTGGGGTACCATGGGTACCCCCCTAGTACACCCCCCAAACACCTCCAAAGAGGGGGCCCGCAACAGGCCCCCAAAGCCAATCCCTGCCGGCATCTACAATACCAACACTAACATCCTAATATGGCGGACGGTGCCTGCTAGGCACCACCACCATATTAGTGGCCCAGTTCTGCCCAGTAGGCAAACCTAACGATTGCCACAGGCAGAAAAGCGGCAGACGGACTTTGTATCTGCCGCGATACCCACCGCCATCCTAATATAGAGGTGGGTAATTCTCATTATGACGGCCCGGCGGTGGCAATCGTTCCACCATCGTAATGAGCCCCTTTTATCATATTTTAAGAGTCTCTATTTTGATCCCATGTTACCATCTCTGAAGTAATATTGTTTGAAGATACTAGTAGCTGTACAATTCCCAAATCTACCAAGAAACTACAAAAAATGAAAATTTGCAAAATAGTTCCTTTTCCAGAGCACAGAGACATCTCATTTTTTCTGATTTAATGCACTCCAGATTTCAGCAATATCGAGAAAGGAAGGTGACCCTAAAAAAGATAACATAGGTAGTGGCTGTTTAGAGCTATTTTATACTGATTGAATTATAGGCTATCAAGACACCCAGGTGAGCCAACCAATTTCCCTATATTGTCTGAGATTCAAGATCATTTTAAAATACAATATGTTAAAGCTAATAGTCACCTTATTATACATTTCTCAATCTGATTCTTTAACATTTTTTAATAGAATTGACGTTTAAGAAGGTCCTTAGGGATTTCCAATATGATACCTGCTCCTCAGCAGCACAGATTGCATTGCAGTGCCACCATATTTACTGGTTTCTTAGTAAACCCTAGATTTGAACTCATATTGCTTTGTGAGCCATAATGTCTTCTTCCTTACCTTTTCGGTGTGTTCTGCCTTGATCATTTTGCCTTTTTTGAGTTGATTTTCCTAGTATGTTGGCTCGGTTTACTGTGACTCTGTGACTCTGACATTCATTCTCACAGTGTATGTGGTCTATTCCAATAATATGAAATAAAACTGCCAAGATAGGTTGTCCTGTACCTTTACGTCATGCACATGCATTAATACAAAATCATGACATCAGGCTCATTATTGTGGCTTGGCAGACTGGCTCCTTTACGGAGGAAATTTATTGGTCACGTAGAAAAAAAACGACTTATATACAAGTGATAAGTCTCCTGTAATATTTAAAAGTGGAACATGCTAAAAGTTAAAGAAAAGTATCTCCCTAAATTGAAAAGCTAAACAATGAGGTTTTAGCTGTATTCATAAAAGTGATATTTCACTCCTTAGTTGTTTAAGTGTTATTTTACAATTTGGCTGGTAAATAGCTAAAACATGACACAGCATTCCTTTTAAATTATCTATCAAAAATCAGTTCCAAACGTAAAGGTAGATTTTTGATACCAATATCAGAAAGATTTCTTTTAAAAGCATACTTTGTCTTGCTTGAATGTGTCAGTCGTAAATTAATCAGTGCTGCTAGTTCCCTTCCCTCCAGTGCATTAAATAGTACCCTTGTGTGGCGAGAAAAAAACGGTTTGTCTGCTAGAGATCAATAGAAAGAGCTCACCTAGCTGAGTGTCTAAAAGAATAATTACTGCCCGCTTAATTTACGATGGGGTATTTGGGAATAGACATGAACAGATAGGGTTAAAAAGGACCAAACTTATATCTGGCTTTTCACACCTCAATGCAAAGTTGAATTTTAGTTGACAGAAGCCTTTCAAAAGAGCGGCCTCTGTTAGACATCTCTTTATATTCGCAATAGGAGAGAAACCTGTTCCCAGATGAGGAAGAGGGGGTCATTCAGGATTTGCATAGGGAAATCTCTGGGCTGAGAATAGGAGCTCTCACTCCTGCAATTGTGGATAAAGGTTTCTTTGATAGTTTGCACGTAAGCAAGAACAGGTAGTGCTATGAAACTGGGTGGCTTTTGGTGGAAATTCTGTAGAGTTATGAATGGTGAATGTCACTGATTTGAACATGCCTTAAAATGGTCCCACAACATCAGCACACCATAGCAGTTTCAGACCTTGAAAAAAGAGAGGAAACGTCTGCTTTCTGTCTTCCTGTGAAGAAGGTGGAGTTGTGATCTGCTCTCTAATTGCTCCCAGGGACAAGAAGTGCCCACTTCGGGACAGTTGGATTGCCTCCTCCACTGACTCAGGAACACAAAGGGCTGAACAAGGTGTCCATCATTTGTATGAGATACCTGTTCCAGTATTACTTCCACATACAGCTGACTGTGCTTTAGGGCCTTCAATGTGTCCCAAAGTAACTTCTCCAACCCTGCTTTAAAAGAAGACTTAACATCTGCAAATGTATAATAAAGAGAGGGGTGGTTCCTTTTATGACACTCTTTTGTACATTGCCGCTAATAATACACAATTATACTAGGTAGAATTCCTTATTCTAAAACTGGGTGGACCTCAACAATATGCCATTTGTTGACATTTGATAAAAGCTTTGTTGTGATACTTTGTTGAGCAGTATACACTGAACCTATTGTGCATTCTTAGGTCGCGCCTAGCCCAGCGCACATGCGCTGCACTAGGAGATGACCTTTTGGAATCGGACGGCACTTTCCTAACACTCGTGCGTGTGGCAGCACCCACCTTGCGAGAGCGAGCAGCGGCGCGCAGGGGCCATCTGTTTCTAATAAACATGGCAGCGCGTGCTTGTTGACATTTCTCTACTCTCGCTCCCCTGCCTGTCTCACCCTCGCCTCCCTTGTTTAAATTGTTGCTTTCCACTCAAATTGGGCCAGTTGCAGACTTCTATCGGCCCCTTTGAACTCGTCTGTTTTTTTTAAATTGTTACTTTTCACTCGAATCTGGCCCATCGCTGACTTTATCAGCTCCTCCCTCCACTTCGTCCGATATTTAGGTCGAGCATCAGGCTTGGATAGTAATAAATAAGTACATTTTACAATTAGGGAAAAAAGTATCGAGCGCAGCAGTTTTAATTGTTGCTTTCCACATCGCAGACTCCTGTCGTCCCCTCCCTCCACCTCGTCTGATTTTTAGGCCGAGCATAAGGCTTGGAGAGTAATTAACAAGTAATCTTTCAATTAGGGAAATTAGTAGCTGAGCGCAGCGGAATCGCTGGGTTCACAGATTACTTAACAGGAGGCACGGCACGTAAAGACAGCTTCTGCTTTGCCAATGTCCTCAACCTTGTATAGCTGGGAACATGAGTGTAGGTGGCCACCCGCCACCACTAACAGCAAAAATTAAGCATAGGTAAATGGGTGTGCATACACAAGAATAGCTGGCTTGAATCGGGCCATTCGCAGACTACATTCAGCCCCTCCCACATTGTCTGTTTTTTAAAATTGTTACTTTCCACTCGAATCGGGCCCATCACAGACTTTATTAGCCCCTCCCTCCACCTCGTCTAATATTTAGGTTGAGCATCAGGCTCGGAGAGTAATAAATAAGTAAATCTTACAAGTAGGGAAACAAGTATCAAGCACAGCGGTTTTAATTGTTGTTTTCCACATCGTCCCCTCCCTCCACCTCATCTGGTTTTTAGGTCGAGAATCAGGCTCGGAGAGTGATTTACAAGTAATCTTTCAATTAGGGAAACAGGAAGCTGAGCCCAGCGGAATCGCAGGATTTACAGAGCGCTTAACCGGAGTCACAGCACGTAAAGAAAGCTTCTGCTTTGCCAATGTACTCACTCTTGTATAGCCGGGAACATGAGTGCAGGTGGCCACCTGCCGCCGCCACCAGCACAAATTAAGCATGGGCAAAGGGGTGTGCATACACAAGCATAGCTGGCTAGAGATGCCTGTACTCCTAGGGCGTCACAAAACTGCTCTTCTTCACTCCCTGTGAGGCCTGACTCCTTCGCAGACAACTATGTGTTCTCCCTTACTCCCTGGGAGGCCCTGCTCCTCCACAGACAACCATGTGCTCCCATGACTCTCTATGAGGCCCAGCTCCTCCTAATACAGCTGTGTGCTCTCCTTCACTCCCTGTGAGGCCTAGCTGCTCCTCAAACAACCATGTGCTCTTCCTTACACACGTGAGTCCCGCCTCTTCCTGACACAACTTGTGGAATGTGTCTCACATCTACCTACCTTGGACTCTGCAAGTACAAGCATTTGCAATGCAACAGGTCTGCCTACTTGTTAACAGCAGTCCACTCATAAGGTGCCAAAGGCGAGACCTATTGTCTATGCAAATGCTTGTTTAGATAGACATCTGTCATTGAATTGCCTTATGGAAATTAGATAGATGCTAATATTACAGAGAATTATTTTCAATGCCCATTAATTTATTTCTTCTCAGATATACCAGTTTATATTTAATCCAATTTTGCCTAAAGATTAAACAGTGTGTATACAGGTATAAAAACCCAGTTATGACTAATTGTGTTCTAAAATATTTACGTCTATCTGATGTATAATTTGAAGGAAATTAATTTCATGCTTAGAACTTTATCTTAAATAATCTTTCATGTGATTAAATTACCTTCCTCTCAAATACCCCAAATTATTTTTACTTAGTAGTGATCCAACAGTCAGTTGAGTACCTCTATACTAATATACTATTAGTGTCTGAATTCAGTTTTGCTGTAGGAGGTAGTAGTTCTTAAATTAATCTAATCCATGTCTGTGAGAAGAATTTGGAGGTTGTGGAAGGGGTCAATCTTTAATATGACAACTTGTATGTTTAATTTTGCATAATTATGCCTTTTTTGTACATTTTAGGATAATTGTTTTTTTCTGTTGAATTATGTATGATTTGCACTGTATATAAGAACACAAAAAGTTTATGGTTTTCATATTCTCAAAAAATTTAAATAAAACAATGGTTTATAATTAAATTAGCTCAATAAAATTATAAAAGACTAAAAACAAAAATAAAATATATGAACTAATGAACTGATTTTGTATTTAGTCATATCTATAACAAAGGGACAGTCCGCATGAGCTACTTCTAGCCATTGAGAAAATAATTGTTGGTCGAGTGGGAGGCTCTTTATATATATTTGCAGCTGCAATTCTATCCTCAACTAGTGACGCTTTGCAATTATATGTTTATATGGAGGCAAGGGCAATATTTAACCTGTATTTTCTACTTTCTTATTTTAATACTGTCTGCATCATCCTAAATAAATCTAATTTAAGGCAGATTCAATACAGATCTGATCTCTACATCAGAAATGAAGTACCACCACATATTGGTTGAGCCCACCCCAGCAGTTATTATCCTGGTGTGAGATAAATCTTCCTATGCTGAAACATGCCACAAAATGTGGGTGAGTTTTTTTTTATCTTGAGAGAAAAGGGACCCCTCTTTGTAAGAACCAGGCAGTGTCCTTGGTTCTTTCATAAAATCCTATGTCTTATATTTATATCTGCCCTCTCATGTGGTAAAGTGTTTGTTTAGGCCAGGGAGAAAAACAGATACAACTTCTCCTTCACTTTTTGTGTGTTAAAGAGAACACTAGCTTTACTCTGCACGTGTTATGAGGGTCATGACCATTATTGCTACGACCATGCCCATAATGTTCACAAATATTCACATTCATTTAGGAACTAAATATTAAGGAAACACTTTTTTTCCTCAAGTCAGAAAAATTATGTGTAGAGGGCGGACAGAAGGCATCTCTAAATGTAGCTACTACGTGTCAAAAACTATAAAATGTTGGCACCGGTCAGAGTCTCTCCTAATATTAGAGAAGGCAAGAATGTCACTAAGAAGCCCAGAACTGCAGTTTGGGGGAGAGTGTAGGATGATACATCTCTCAAACTTCGGGAACAATACAGAGAATTTTTTTTGCAGGACAAAATAAGTATGTTTTGCATGAAACAGCGGCACAGATGCTCAGGGACTTTCATCCCTACATGTGTGCACATCGAGTGATGCAGATTTGTTTATCTGCATAAATGTGTGCTCATATGCTTGCAGGATTTTGTGAATATGGTTTATTAGTAGTATTGAGTTCTACAATGCTCAATTAACCTCTACTTTTAATGTCTTTGTTCCAGTGCCTTGCGGGTGCTATAAGAAGCCTAAACCTTTCAACAGCTGGTTTAATGACGATTTAGCTTAAACGCATTTCACCCTGCGTCCACTGCAACATACTTGGCATCTGGGCTACTTTCTACAGCCAAACTTAAACAGCAAATATTTCATCACAATTTTCAATGAGTCATTTAAACTACTAACTGCGCATATTTTGCCCAGAATGTTTTTTCAGCGCCTGTGACAGCGGTTCCAGTCAATGAGTAAAAATGTTGATGGACGCTAGTCGAATTGCCGGGCCTGTAGTAAAAATGTAACACATTTTTATTTCTAAACAAACAAAATCCCAAACCAGGATTTTTTTGTTTGGAAAAAAGAAAAGCGAATGGTCCCCACACCATTAGAGTTATCTCTCATCATGTTGGTGTAATTTAAATGTTTTTACTGTACCTTAGTCCCACGTTGTGTCATGGTAAGGGAGAGTAAAAGTTAGCCATTCGATCACCCACTATAAATCGGGTGGGTAGTCTAATGCCCAAACCTCTATTGGCCACTAACTCCATTGGGCCATCATAGAAGTTTGTCATTGATGGAGATGTAGAAGTCCTCCACAATGTAAATCAGGCAGACACAACTTCAGTTTGGCAGAGAGGGTACTCTTTTGCCATGGAGTACCCTCTCTGGCAAACTCTAAGCCAGCCACCAAGTTATTAGATGCTTAATAAACTTTGCAAGTCTGTAAAAATACTAAAACTTCTAAGAACGCAAACAGGCCAATGTGTGTGCAGGCTGTAGCACTGAGTCTGTGGTAGGGTCATACTTGGATGAGCTGCATTGTTGTACGGACGAAGATGTCTCAGTCACATTGATTTTATTGGACCTTTTGCATTTGTTTGACACCGTAGACACCAGACACTGCTAATGCATTTGGAAGATTTCGGGGTCAAGAAAATAGCCTTTCTTTGGCGCCAGGACTTTCTCTCCTATAGAACACATCTTTTTTTTCTTAAGCTAGACGTCTGACCCGAGGAGGTTCACAAGGCTTTGGCCCCATTGCTTTTTAAAACTCTATAGGCTTCATAGTGTGTACGTTATATGCAGTATTTTGGCTTCTCCCTCTTTACCTATGCCAACAATACTCAAATTGTCTTGAAGATTTCTGGATATCCAGACAAAGGACATTAACGTACATGATTGCTTATACTACGGTGAGTCATGGAGGGATGAAATCCATACTTCTCTCATGTAGACTGGCTCCTTTCTGGGAGCTTCCTATTGGCCTTCTGTCTGACTCATTATTAACACCATCAAACCAAAGTAACACTTTAGCGCGTTCTTACCTGTTCCAACTTAGCACTTTGAAAGGGAGGGAGCGCTGATGATATCTCTCGTACTTTGCCTTCGGTGCACCGTCTCTTTGAGTGTTATTTAAATCCCTCTGTTGGTTCATAAAACTCTTTTTTTTCTGTTTTAATTGCTTTAAACTGAAATGTTGCCTTTGATCTGAGAGTTATTTTGTTCTGCTTGTGCCCAAGTTCTGCCACTTCACCATTGAAAGACAAGCATTTTTGGTTTTAACATCTGTTCATTGGAACTCTCTCCTGTTGTCCCTGCAGTTCCAATCCCCGCTTTTAGGGAAGCCTTGCATACTTTGTTTTTTCCCATCTTTCTCTCTAAATAGGCAATGTGGTGAGAGCACCTCTTGAAGCCAGCTCTAGTCTTGATTTCGTTGCCACGCTACCTCTTGGTGCTTTACAAATGATCAAATAATAATAGTAGTAATAGATTTGTAAAAATACACCGGTGCCCAATCACATCCAGCCTCAATCGGTAGTGTAGCCGCTGTGTCTTGGGACTCAGTACAAGGAAAGAAATGAGACCCCTGGCGGCTG
The DNA here is from genome assembly GCF_964261635.1 of Lissotriton helveticus. NCBI lineage: Eukaryota > Metazoa > Chordata > Amphibia > Caudata > Salamandridae > Lissotriton > Lissotriton helveticus. The sequence goes on along the minus strand of NC_136057.1, from coordinate 1,097,594,485 downwards.
TTTGAATGATAAAATACAGCAATAATCAGGGTTCTATGGGCCCTTAAGGATTCTGCGCCCCAGTGGCACTGCACTTGCTGCAGCAATGGAATCGACTCTCCTGGCCTCAAGGCTTGCAAAAAGAATACAACACATATGAAGCACTGATTACACTAAAAAAACGTTCTATTAGGTGGGCGGGGCTCCGTCGGCCGACGTCAGCACTAGGGAGGTAGTGCTCGCCGACGGGAGCACGCAAGGGGTTAAAACTTACTGAAAAACGGAACAGAATGCACAAAAATACAAATAGAGCATTCTTATCAGGTCTGAATATTTAGTGTTTTCTGTGTGCTCTGTGCATATTTAGTGCTTCTTTGAGACTCACTATAGAAAACTCAAACCAACTGGCTTTGCTAACATTGGTTGGAGGTAGTCAGAGAGGTGTGTGCACGATAGTGTCTCACTTCAGAGAGAATTGTTATTTCATACCCCGTGCGGTGCGATCGGTGTGACTGCACCAGGCGGTGACTTGGGGTGGGGGGCGTCATTTTTGAAAATGTATACTATAACTTTAAAAGCCCCTTCTGCTGCGTTCTTGGCATCCAGCAATTTTCCGAAATCAATTAAATGTCAAGATAAATCCGATGATTAATGGTCTTACTGGAAAGAGACTGGAGGTTTGTCTAGTGGAAATTTTGACTTATCCTAAGGTAGTGCAGAGGGTTAAGATGCCTGCTGCTAAGAACGTGTACCATGCAGATAACGAAGTGCATATAATGTAAATAGGTCAGTCAGTTACTGCTTCAGTAAGAGAGCTCCTTTTGTTACTTGTAGTTTCTAAGTAAAAATCCTAATATAGAACATTGAGCAAAAAATACTATTTGGAATTTTTTTTCAGCAAATCGGTTTATACTTGTGAATAATAACGTCAAAGTAAACAAATATTTGGAAAACGTTGTTGCAAATAAACAGTAAAGTACGATCTTGCCAATTTCAGAGAGAGGATAATGAAATTGAACGCAGTCCAGCAATTAGCACACAGTCAGATCAAACTCCAGCAGAAATGCTTGTGCTGGACTGGGCGATTTGCTGTTAGAGGGAAGCTAATCCCAGTGTAAAAGCCAGAAGCCTGGAGGCATATGGTCTCCTACACAGTAACCAGGTGCCCTTCTGGTGTATTAAATTATCCCTTGGAATTAGCGATGTTGCATTCTGCGATCTACACGATTAAGTGTTGTGAGTGCTGTTACATTTATCCACCGCAGACATGTTTTATTCTCAATAGACCATGCCTAATTACAGAGGGTCCCAATGGTTTCTGCTTCAGACAGCTGAGTAGCAGTTGCAAGTCATCTTTGCGATTGTGCACGTGGGAGGCATGGGTTGTGAGGATTGACAACAAAAAGTTAAAGTTGGACACAGTTCAACCTCTTACAAATGTAAGTAAAAACTCAAAACATGCCACTCGTGTGTACATTTTCTGTGTTATTCTCCTCTGATATTGAACGTACAGGCAATGTAACAATAATAGAGAGAAGCGAGAAAGCATCCTGGGGTTCAACATTCCTGAAAAGAAACATACCAAAAAAGGGACCTTGGGACAAGAAAAACCTATTAAAAAAATTACATTTTATAAAGTATGTGCAAGGTCAAGTGTTTATATCAGTGCACTTGGACTAGATTTTATTCTGGAACTCTTATTTCAAGAATGCTGAAATGTCACCCACCCTCAGGTGGCATGCTTCATCATAGGACCCACTCCTCGCTTGTGTCTGATTATGATGACATGAGTTATAAGTAAGGCAGAACTTGCAATAGAGAAAATACACTTTAATAGGTAAAAACACTGTCACTTAATTGTTGCTACATTTGGAGAGTCTGAGGGAAGTAGAATAAGTCAGCTAAAACTATCTAGTGGATAAACACCATTTTTATTTAGGTCGTCACTTGTTTGAGTTAAAATGACCTAGGTGGAATAATCCAACCCCTGGACAAGATTGACATATTTCAGCCACTGTAATAAGTCCAATTTGGTTCTAAGACATTTGCCAAGATCAAGGGCTTGAATATTACATTGCCCACATGGACTATAATGGGTTCTGAGAGGTCAGCGTGTAAACAACTAAAATAAAATGTAAATAAACCAAACCTCTTAATTGTAAGGTTACGAGCCACGACGAGACACATGAGAAGGCAAACATAGAAGAGACGGAACAAAGGACAATGTAAATGTCACTGTTTAACTCTGAAAACTAAATTTCTCAGAACCAGTGTTGCTCCATCAGCCACTAGCAGACAAACAGGCTTACACACAGTTCCAGGTTCATAGTGGAAAACTGAGTGCCGGATTCACAAAGATAAATGACCCTTTTGAGTAATTTACACTTTTGAGTCTACTACTTTTTGTTTATTCACAACATCCTAGTGTAAGTTTCTACTGAAAGCAAAATAAAAACAGTAGCAAGACCAGCACCACACATGGCTAACCACTGGCACTGTTGTGCCCTTCATAGAAAGTAATAGATGTAGGGAATTAAGAAATACCCATAGAAAATATTATTACATTATTTAAAAATAGAAATAAATGTATTTTAACGTTAGAAAATAGTACATATTTATCATTTAATGTACAAATATTTGAATACCCAATTATGAATTTAAAAATGAATGACTATAAATAATACCATATAACTACATGTATTTAAATTAATTATATACACCACTTACAGTTATTAATAATGCATAAAAAATATGTTTCTTTAGGTGGGAATTTCTTTTTTATGTGTAAAAAATGAAGGTATAGTAATATTTAACATCCAAATATTTTTTATATTTAATTCCAAGTTAAATAAACTTTCAGAAGAGCAACTCACAATGATAATCCCACTAATCAAATCGGGTGCACCTCAAGACCCCTGTCCTCCTCAAATAATGCATATGATCCCTGCACAAGTGGCACAATATCTGGGCCATATTCTGAACAACATGTTTGCAGGGAGAACCAGCCTTACTCATTGGAAACTTGCCTCTATTATGCCCCTGTTAAAAAACAGACAATCTGAATGCTCTGGATCCCTTTGCTGCCAAGCTTGGCGGAGAAAGTAATAAATCAACAACCCAGAGTACCTAGAGGAAAACTCTTTACTGGATGATACACAACAGGGGTACGGAAAAAAACATAGTACTGAGTCTGCTCTAGTGGTAGCTACGGAGGATATTCAGGAACTGCTGGACAGGAGAGGAACAGCGACCCTGATTTTGTTGGATCTCTCCGCAGCGTTTGATACGGTCAGCCATGAGATCTTGGCTGACCATATGCAAAGTCTGGGGGTAGAGGATACAGCACTGGATCTCCTCCAATCCTTCTTGGCTAATAGACAAATAATGTGATGAAGGGCAAGTTTACATATAGGCCTTTCTCTCCGCCTTGTGGCGTTCCCCAGGGCTCGGCACTGAGCCAACACTATTTAACCTTTATGTAATGCCACTCACAACAATTATTAAAAATGCCGGTTTTCTCTTGGCGTCTTATGCCGATGACACCCAAATCGTGGTGTCACTAGGAAAACCTGAAAATAACTCTGGTATGGCATTCAGATCATGCATGAGCAATGTGAGCAAGTGGATGGACCACAACTGCCTTAAATTAAATGCCGCTAAAACTGAGGTCATCCTCTTTGGCAACAACCCCTCATTTTGGATGCTGGATTGGTGGCCACCTGAGTTGGACTCAGTTCCTGACCCCTCAAACAAAGTAAAAAACTTAGACTTCTTGGTAGATAAAGACCTGAAGTTTAAGGACCAAGTAAATAAAATGACATCTGTCTCATTTTGCTCCTTAAGGCTCATAAAAAAGATCAAAACATTTTTGCCTCCAGAACTTCTGAAAACTGTAACCATTGCACTGGTACTTACACAAATCGATTACTGAAATACTTTCTATCTTAATCTTGTATCAGGTCTCTTGAAGAAGCTTCAGACCTTGCAAAATGCTGCTGCCCGATTCCTTTTTAAAATTCCCAAATATGAATCGGCTAGAGAAGACATCAGGAAACTACACTGGCTGCCAGTCAGACAACGATGTAGGTTCAAGGCTCTTTGTCTAGCTTATAAATCATTGCATGGACTTGGGCCAGTCCACTTCAAGGAGAAACTCTAATGGTACATCCCAATGAGGATGCTTCAGTCAGGTTCTGCCATGAACCTGACTGTCCCCTCATTTAGGAGGACCAACTGGATGGGGAGAGCTTTTCAGGACCTCAGCTGTGCTCTGACATTAAAAGCTTCTCCCTCTTTACTTACATTCAGAAAGGCCCTAAAGACCTGGCTTTTCTTGCAGGATTAGAAGACCTGATCATCTGCTTGTCTCGCTTCTGACATCTGCTGTAGCTATATTCATTTTCTATAGTGCCAAGAAGGCCAAGGGCGGGAGTTTGCGCGTTATAAATTACATTCATTCATTCATATAGCGCCAGCGCAGGAACACTGCTGCCATGTTGCAAGGGTGCCTGTGTTGCAGGGGTGATTGTTTATGTGCAGGAAAGAACACCTTCCTTCCCATAAACAATCAATAATGGTGATTTGTTCTTTTTTAAGTGTGATGCAGAATGCAGCACACATAGAAAGAGCAAAAAATTAGCCATGCTTATACCAGGTATTCCCTGGTGTTAGTTTTTGGCTCTGTCCTTGTAAATATGAGGCAGAGTCAAAAAGCACGCCCCTTTGTTCCAGCTTGTAAATATGGGAAATGCCGCTATGCCACTGGGGTGCCTCAAAAAGTGATGCTCCGATGGCGAAACGGGGCTTGTAAATATGCCTGAGAGTCTCTGATGGCAATCCTAGCGTAGGAGTTTAATGGTGGTGGCGGCCAAATGGGTTATCCTGTAGTCCTGATGGCCCTAGAATAACCATGACAGTGACTACTCACTAAGTTGAACCAACTTGGATAATGGTTGCTGGGCAATGCAGAGATTGGCCTACAGAATTGTGTAAGTTCACAGCCACAAAGTGCTTTGCTTAGATCACACAGATCTTGTTCTAAAGCTGTTGTAGATGGAGATTCTGCTCACCGGGCAATGTCACCCCTCAGACGACCTTCAATTGCAGTATTATTTTGTTGGAAATCTATCATGTAGTCTCTCGTTATTGCAGAGAGTTTTTCAGGTCTCCAGACCCAAGTGGCAATTGGTGATGGGCAAAATGGTGGGATGAGATAAGCAGAATACAAACAAATAAACATCAAAACATTTTTTTTTTACCTTAGCCTGCAGCACATCCGGTTACAGGCTCCAGACTCCCCCAGGCACATGGTCCCACAGCTCTCACAGGTCATTATCCAGTCCAGACGCTGCTCTCATGCTGTTAACCAGCATGAGTGAAGCATCTAGATTGGCTGGAGCAGGCTGCCGTAAGATCTCAAAAGAGCACTGTAGACCTATGCCTGCTTACCAACCCAGCTGTCGATGAACGTTGGGTTGGATACTTTGAATAGCCTGCCAAATCAACGTACGCAATTCATACTGAAGGGTCACTTGTCATTGCTGCCATTCAACAGCAATTACACACTCACCCCACCCTGCCCTCTCCATTTGGCAGAAAGTGGGGGCATCATTGTGGGAGGGGGGCGGCGCTCCTCTGCTCATAAGGAGGAACCGCTGCTGCTGGACTCTTTGGGATGGCTGGAATATTAAGCAGATGCCAGGTTAGCAATACCAGCATGGCAGGCCAGCAGAGCTCCAGCCAGGACCTTTAGTCTTGAAGGAGACAGCAGGGTGTAGAGACAAAATAAGAGTCTCTCGTCTCAGGATACACTTTAGGGGTGTCCTTAAGGAGCACCAATTTGCTATCAGAGGAGTCTCTCAATACCAGGGCACCTTCAAATTGTTTTCAAAATCAAATAGAGAAGGTACGCCTTTCAAAAACTGCAAAAAGTGGAAGTGGCACAGGCAGCACAGTTGCATAGGTTGTTGAGTAATTTGGTACTTACAACCTTATAATAGTGTTGCCACTTTCTTTTACCAGTATCTTGTTGTTAAGGTTAATGGAGAGCTGTCAATATTATGCATAATCTAACTGTGACTATACTATGAACTGTAGTAATGGATCCTGTCACTAGCTTCATCATTCATTGCCAAATGTATCTCTTTATCCTGCAGTCTTTTTCATCGCAGGGAATCACAACGCGGTTGTTACAACGATCGCGTTGTAATTCCGCATACCATTACTCGGCAAATCGGAACGACTTGCGGAGGGGGGCGCTGGATGTTGGAATAGTATAATTTACTATTCCAACTCCAGTCTGTGCGGACACTAGGGAATGTGTTGGATTTGAAATCCAACCCCTCCACCCCCCTCCGGAAGTCGTTGTTCCGACTTGCGGAGTAATGGTATGTGGAATCACAACGCGGTCGGCGTATTGACCGCGTTGTGATTCCCTGCGGGGAAAAAGTTTTGTGGTAAACGTTGTTTACCTTCATTGCCAGATGATGGGAGGCATTCTTTATAACATGTAACAATTAGGCCTTCTGGGCTCACTGAAATATTTCATTACTTCACTGCTTTCAGCTTTAGTTATTGGAAAATTAAACATGTCTTTGGTTTCTTCCAATTCATGTCATTCCTGTTAGCTAAATATATTCAGTAATACCGGTCAGAGGAAGTGGAAGCACGAGGGAGATGTGAGGGCCCTATCGGGGCATCAGCCATCCTTAGTCTTTCAGCTGTCATTCTTTAAAAAAATAAACGTCTAGGAATAACCCTACAAAAAGTCCACAGGGGTGTTCCATGTAAGTGTGATATAGTCATTTATAATACTGGCCAAACGTCTTAGTCATCTCCATAGCATACCTACATCCCCTTAGTGTAATACCTGCCTCAATTGCAACACTTTTAGGTACTCATTTGACCACACAAACTAACAATATGCATAAGTAACTAGCCTTCGCTACAGTATCCCACTGTAGAAACTCTGCCAATAACAGTTCTTGGCTGACCCCATCACTATTGATCAGCCTTACTTGATGTTGGCAGAGAGATTTGTCTACTCTCATGCCAAAGAGCCCCATCACTTTTATGCATGTCCTTGCTCATCTATTGTGATAGTAAATATTTTGAGCTCTCACACACTTGTGAAATACACATACTTCTTATAAAGACTTTAAATGTATACATGCCACAGAAAGGCTGTTGACTATCTCACGCTAGTCTAAAAAATACTTGAGTCTGATCATCCTTGTCTAGCAAACACACACACATTGATAGTGAGCGTAGTTATTAAGTCAAGTCTTGGTTTCTAATGAAAATGTACATTTATTGCATCATTTCTTTCTTGGTAGCATTTTTGTTATCAGTCAGAAACTGATAATCCAAGTAAAGAAATTGTACACTGATAAAAGATTCAGAGAACAACAGATAAACCAGCAAGATAAAGAAACTGTTAACACTGTTATTACCATTGCAAAAGGATCTACAAAGTCAAATATACAAACAGTTTACTCGCGCATAACAAACTCGATATTCTTTGGGTGGAGGTGATCATAAGGGAACTGAGAGTGGATAGAAAGCAATTGGAATTAGTGCTCGTCTCGCATATAAAGTGAAGAGGACTGGGTTGGTGCTGGCATAAAAGAGGACAAAATTCCCTCAAAAACAGGAGTTTGCTCCAAGAGACGATAAATGATTTGCTTGAGAGATGTTGCCACTACCATGCCATGCATCCAGTCTCTGTGGGAAGGTGATATCATGTGTTTCCATCCTCTTAGAATACGCCATTGTAGCCATCCGAAGCGCTGCAACTTTCCACTGCTTTGTGTGGTGGTCAAGATCTGGTGCCTCCAGTGTATTGTGAAGGAAAATCTGTTTGCAATTATTGCTGTTCTTCATAGTACCATGACCTGCTGGCAAAATGTTTTTTTAATGAGATGCAGGACCATACCAAATGGAGAATGTCACCAGCATGGTAGCCACATCTCCAATAGGCTGCTGTGGGGACAAGATTGGCTGCCTGAAATATCCTTGGAGACCAGTGCCAGTAATGTAGCAATCTGAATAAACTAAGTTTAAGCTTCGCCTCTCAAAGGCCCATGTCATGCAAGTACAAGCTCTCAAACCATTTTGCATCAGATTTTTGTTTTGTTAGCCATTTATTTTGCAAGACTTTTTCTAAGGCAAAGTGAAGTTTCTCCGTTTGTTCTTTATATAATCCAGAGACCACTCCTGTGAAGGATCTCAATTTTTGTAGATAATATCCTACATCTGAATCATGTAGAGAGGCTTCTAATGAGTTTTGTTCGTTGCAGACAGTATTTCCTTGGAGATATTTCCATGCTTGTGTCTCCATATAAAATTCCTCACAAATGGCCTAATAGGGCTTTAGGCCATCTTCCTGCCAAAACTGTCCCACCATGCAGATTCCTCGGTCCACCCAGTCTTTCCAGTACAATGTTTGCCCGTCGATTTGAATAGACTTGGTATTTAAGATTAGGTCACTCATGAAGGGTAGAATGAACTTTTCATTGCCGGTGTGTTGCTGCCCAAGATGAAAAAATTAATTAAGATTTGGGTTCTCATTTGTATTGCACTTGTAGAGTTGATCACAGGTGTTTGCCCATTTAAGGAGGTATTGCTCTATCAACACCCTGTCAGTACATTGCAGATCTTTGGAAAAGTAATAGGCCAGGCATGCTTAATGGTGCGCCTTGTAATAAAGTGTCAAGCCCGGATGTTTTGGCCGCTCAGACAGTGCGTAGAATCTTGGGACTATTATCCACCCGTCTGTGAAACTCAGCCAGGTGGAGAAATGCTAAGTGCCCATGACTGTAAACTTATGGTGCACAAACCACTCCTCCTCCCTGTGGCCCCACCCACCCTAACTTAGTAGCCAGTATAAAAAATAAAATGTTAATAACCTTATTAGAATCATTTTATTTTTCCACTGCTCAGTGGAGTGATGCTCCTCCACCTTAGCAGAGGAGCTGCTGCTGCCCAAAATAAGTACTATAGATACTACCGCATTCCAGGTAAGCACTGATGCATGTTGGGTGAGTCTGTCAAATTTGATATTAAGAATGTAATTGTAACAATTGACAGCATAATGCCAGTTGTCTTGTATTTTAGCACACCAGCAATGCAGCACATATAGAAAGAGGAAAAAACAAGGAGAAATAAAAATATTTCTCCTCGTTACGCCTCACCAGGATGCATTCCAGGTTTACGAGCCATTGTAAATCTGTGAATGCATTAAAAACCATGGAAGTTGCGTGGCAACACCCACCACAATACCCGTGGAATGCCCCCTCTGGGTAGAGCAAGGCAATAAAGTGATTTGCTCTGCGCTGCGTTGCATCACTCCATATGTGTAAAGCCATTCAAAGCCACGCAATGTGGCTTTGCATAGCTTCATAAATATGACTGAGAGGTTTACGTCTTGCATGTACCACGTTGCGTGGGGCAATCATGGCACACAGCGGTCATAAATATGCCCCTCAGATGGCAGAGAAACAGTGCATTATCCCAGTAGTTGTCAGGTACACAGCCTAACCATTGTGTTAGTGTACCTGGTAATCTCTGGAAATCCCAACCATGCCATGTCGGAGCATGGGGTCCTACATATGGCCCTAACAGACAGTACTTCCGTTGTAAGAGCAGAATTTATTCCCCTGGAGGCCCATCCGTCCGTCTCACACATTCTTAAGAATAGGTGTGCGTTCTTTTTTCTGACATTACTTGTAGTTTTGATACAAAATAATTTTAGTGATTGAAGATTTATGCAATGAGAATATCCCTACATCATCGCTGGCTCTCAAGCTCTTAGCATACATTGCTATGGACCTGTAGAAATTTAGTAGTGATAAAACTGAGCAAAATATTTTGATATTTGATTTAAGAGTGATTATTTAAGCAGTAACTGCTGCTTCTAATGAAGTATTTATTATCATCAATGGCATTTTCATAGTCTAAATTGCAAAGTCTCTGCCCCAGTGATAGAGCTGTTCAATACAGGCAGAATGTATTTCTGTTAAGGTAGAATCTACGCTGTTTGCCTTTTGTTATATTATTGTCCTTTTTCTGAGGCGATTTCCGAATATATGAATCAATACATTATTTTGGAGTGTTGTGTAAGAAACTGCAACATTTATACGTGGATGAATATAACTTCCCATTGTAATGCCCTCTGAAAGCTTAAGTAGTACAATGAGAAAACATGTTCACAATACTTAGAAGGTGCCGCTCATTTGTAGCCCAGGGGTATCCTAAAATGTAATGTGTAATAGAAATGAATAATCATGTCCAGGCGCAATGATGTAGACACACTTTTTGGGACCCTTTGTAGTTGTATGGTGTCGTTGTATGTATAGTTGTTTCTCGCACTAGATCCCATATGGAGGTAGTGCTGTTTCAAAATCATGCATGCAGAGAGCTCTGTGGTCAACTACCCACCTCTATAATGGGGACGTAACCACCTCTATAATGGGGACGTAATATGTATGTGGTTTCAGCCAAATTCCAAAGACAGGAGAGAATGCTTTATTTTGGAGCATTATTTTTGGGGAAAATAAATAGCTTACTATTGTACCTTGGTTTTGCGAAAGGAACTGGTGACTGTACGGTCATATATTATTGCAATTTTAAAAACATTTGAACTATAGTAGATCAACATTGTGAGTCAAAACGTACAATTACTTCGTAAATAACATTCTTTCGTAGCCCAGTGGTGCCCTACATTTTAACCCAACATGAAAAAGAAAAATCATGCCCACACGCATCAGGGGTTAGATGATGTGTTTTCGTCTTGGGCACCTTTGTAAAAGCCATGGTTGTTGACGTCACTAGAACCCACATGTGGATATGAGCGAGTGAGAATCATGTTTAGGTTCTGTTCTCTGCAGGCAGAGAGCGCTTTGATCAATCGCCCACCTCCTCCATGACGGGACACCACATCCTGCCTTCTATTTTCTGCGAGATAAGGACGTCTGGGTTTTAGCTGAATTGAAATTGACATACGGCTTTATCTCCTAATCAATTTCTGTCCATCCTCAATCTTGTTAGTGAATAAGCAGCAAGCCTTCTGGGATTTTCTCGGAACACTTTGAATTATCACCATTTTTGTGCAGTGCTAAAGTATCTGGTGAAAGTTTAGAAATGGGATCTAGCAGATAAGCACATGCTTTTAGGGGGCGATAGAAAGTGGATAGATCCTTTAAACATGCATTGGCTAGCTTTGCCTGCCAGCCTTCTGATTTTTTATTGTTTTGCTATGGGTTTTGTACAATTTTATTACAAAAGCCATCATTGCAATAAATAGTCTTGCCCATTTCTTTTTCATCCAAAAGCACACCTTAGGCTGGTCATGTGTGGTAGTAAAGTGTGCCACTTTTTCTATGTATGCACAATGTGCAAGAGAAGAATGCCGTCACTAATAGTAAAGTTAGCCAAGCTTTGAAGTGGGCTGACACACTGCAATGTGATGGATGGTGTAGTGGGCGCAAAAAAATAGCAATGGCACAACAATAGACCAAAGAATTAAGAGAGCTGGTGCAAACCCCCTATGAATTAAATATCTATCTACATAGCTGTATCTCTAGCTATAACATTATTATATAGTTTCCATAGGAAAATCATTTTTTTACTTGCCTATAACTTTGGAGTCATTTGATCACTCTCCGTGAAATTTTCCAAAGTGTCAACATAGGTTCTGTGCGTCATGTAAAGCTTGGGGGTTATCAGTGCTGTGGGGACTGGGAATTAGGGGTGCAAAAAAGGGTATGTTTGTCATGGTATTTTCCACAGGAACGTGTTGTCAGACCTACAGCCCGAATCTCTGGATGGAATTCCACCAAATTTGGCAGAAAGGAAAATGTTGTTATGCCGATTGTGCTTTTTTTGTTATCTGGTGCAAATCCATCTAATAGTTTTTGAGAAATTTAAACCAAAAATTATAGTGGTAGTTTCAATGCGTATGTGTGCCTCTTTGGGAATGCTGTAATCGGCTGGACGCAAGCTGAACAGAAAGTTGCGCCCACCATTTTATTATTTGGGAATGGTTACTGGGGCTAAAATTTGTGTGAAAGCTAACATAAGGGGTAAGGGTGAAAATACTCTGACCCCATGTTTGAGAAATGGGTGTGTTAGTGACAAGAGCTGTTTTCAAAATAGATTTTTTTAATTGCGCACATTATTCACAACAATGCTGTCACAGACCCGCTCAAACAGTCGTGCATGCAACCATTCACTCACCCATGCAGAGAGTTATGCTCTCGCTCACAGACCCATTGAGACACTCGTACACCCATTCATAGTCACTCAGATGCTCATAAATCCACTCAAGGCCCTACTAAGACAATCACACACCCATATATTCACTCATACAGCCACTCATTGACCCATTCAGCAACTCATGTACCCACTCAGTCACACTCTGAGACTCATGCACCCACTAACAACACCACTCAGATCCTCACTCTGGCAGTCATAGACCCACTGAGAGACTCATGCACTCACTCACACATCTACTCAGACACTCATGCATGCACAAACTCACCTACTTAGACACTCATGTATCCACTCACAGATCCAGTCAGAGAGTTATATACACTTACTTATAAATGGACAATGGCACTCATGCACCTACTCATAGATTGAGTGAGACATACACAACCAATCACAGACCTTTTGAGACACTGATGCACCTACATATAGATGCACTGATGCAGTCACGCATTTTATTACAGAGGTATTGAAAGACTGATGCAACGTCTCACAGATCCTCTCAAATACGTAAACAGTGAATGAGAGGCTTAGTGATACAGTGATGCATGCAGTCATAGATTACACTGAAAAAGTTATGCACTGTGTTATAGGGATATTAAAGGAGTTGTACATGCTGTTATGTAGCCATTTAGATAGTAATGCATTTAGTGTGTTGGTTATAATCCATTTTGCAGTTATAAGTTTGGAATGTGGTGGTCGCAATTGAATAACCCATTTTTTTGTCATTTTGTGACATTTTTGTGGCCATCGCAGCTACCGATATCATTGCGACGTCCGGCGTCACTGCGAAAACAGAAAATCAGTTTAAATGTTTGCTTTAAAAAAAAAAACTCCCTACAAAAATATGATTTTTAAATAGTGCAGTAATAGACTCCTAGGGGCCCATTAGAATGGTGGGCGGATTGCCCCCGCCAGGCTGGCGGTAGCCACAGCCGGCCTGGCGGGGGCAATCCGCCCGCCATCCGCACCTAAATGACCCCCGCCATATTACTATGGCGGGGGGACCGCGGCGGACGGAAAGACCGTCCTCCGCTTTTCCGCCCCGGTCGCCTTGCGACCGTGGCTGAAAAGGGTTTCTATGTTGGCGGTGTCTATCAGACACCGCCAGCCATATTAGGATGGGCTGTTTCAGATGCCTTTCCTTGGTTGACCATGCGGTATTCACTTTGGGGGCCCCCTGCGGGCCCCCAGAGTGAAGGAGAGGTGGGGGTTCACACGGGGGTACCTGTGATACCCCCCAGCATTTGCATAAACAAAGTGGCAGGCACCGCGTGGTGCCTGCCGCTTTGTTGATGCAAATGAGTCACATGCATTTTTAGCATTGTGGCGGGCGGTGCTGAGAGCACCGCCCGCCACAATGCTACAAATGTAGGATGCACCCGCCACAGTGGCGGGCGCATCCTAATACCCCCCACAGGACCCCCGCCTTTATGGCGGGCGGTCCCCATCACCGATAGGATGGCGGGTGGACTAAGTCCACCTGCCATCCTAATGACCCCCCTAGTGTCTAAAATACTCTAAAATGTGTGCATATATGTGTTTTGTAACCAGTAAAAAAGGCACGATAGTCACACTTACCGGCGTCATCGCAACTCTTGGTGTAATTGTGAAAATGGTAGGAAGGGTTTAAAGAGTTTATTAAAAACCTTACTTTAAAAATATCTGTACATATATGTTTCTAAAGCATTGATGTGTTTTGTAATGTGTGTATTGTAATAGGATGATTTTTTGAATGTGGTGGTGGTCATTGAATGTCTGCTTTTGTTTTGCGAGTTTGTAACATGATCGCCATCATCAAGACGTCACCGCAAATTGCACAAATTAAAAAAAAATATTTAACAAGAAAATGAACAACATTTTGGGACAGCCGCGGCCCGTGGAGTGAGTTACGGTGGAGCAGGGAAGGGAGGCGGGGAGGGGGAGGGGCAGGGTGGAGGTGCTAAAAAACCACATATGGATAATTGCAGGTAAGTACACAATTTAATAAATAAAACAAATTTCGTAGCGCACACTGCATCGCAAAATGCGATGCTGTGCGCGCTACGAATTTTGTTTTATTAATTAAATTGTGTACTTACCTGCAATTATCCATATGCCGGTTTTAGCACCCTCCACCCTGCCCCTCCCCCTCCCCGCCCCACCGTAACTCCCTCCTCGGGCTGCGGCTGTTTTGGGATCAAGGTGGCTCTGACAAGAGTCTTTGGGGGTCATTAGGATGGCGGGCGGACTTAGTCCTCCCGCCATCCCATCGGTGACTGGGACCGTCCACCATAAGGGCTGGGGGTCCCGTGGGGGGTATTAGGTTGCGCCCACCACTATGGCGGGTGCATCCTGCATTTTTAGCATTGTGGCGGGCGGTGCTCTCAGGTACCCCACGTGTGCACCCCCACCTCTCCTTCCCTCTGGGGTCCCGCAGGGGGCCCCCAAAGTGAAGACCGCATGCATTTCCGTGGCTCGATGCCGCCACGGAAAGGCATCTCAAACAGCCCATGCTAATATGGCTGGCGGTGTCTATTAGACACCGCCACCATATTGGACCTTTTCCACCCCGGTCACAAAGCGGCGGATGGTATTTCCGTCCGCTACAGGCCCCCCGCCATACTAATATGGCGGGGGGTCATTAAGCTGAGGATGGCGGGCAGATTGCCCCCGCCAGGCCGGCGGTGGCTACCGTCAGCCTGGAGGGGGCAATCCGCCCGACATCCTAATGGGCCCCTTTGTGTTGAGAGGGTGCATAAGACAGCTACACATAAGACTACATGCCAAGTTTCAGGGTGCCTAGAAACCCCCTTTTTCCCTTTGTAAAGTGAACTCCATCACTTTGATATATTCCATGCATGTCAAAATGCAGATTGTTGTTATAGCTAGAGCCCATATTATGGTCTCTGAAGAACAGTTTTATTAACCTGTTTCCTGGCTTTGTCAATCTGTGGACAGAATTGATTTGACCACTTACGTTTCTGTATTTGGCACTAAGAAAGTTCTGCAAAAGTATTCTTCATTAGTATTCTCAGTTCTACCCCAGACAATGTGCCTAGGTCATTGCCACCACAGTGCACAATCATGAGGTGAGGAGTTTGGTAATCCACAATGGTTTTAACCATTGTCAATAGCTGCTGAAACTGTAACCCTCCCTGGCCAAACCAACAAATCTCCACAAGTCCCAGTCAATACCTTTGTTTTTTGCAGCCTCTTCAGCTCAATAGACATAGCTGTGGAATACAGTCCACACTCTAAACATTTTGTAGGAAGGAGGAGTAGCACACAGAACAGGTCTGCAGCTCTTTATCACAGTTGGTACTATGAAAGATGGTGAAAATGCATGTGGGCTGCTGCTTTGAAAAAAACTTGAAATTTGATTGAATGAAGGGAATATGCAGGTGAATAAAAGTAGGTTGCATTTGGAAATGATTAGTAAATAGTTGGAGATGCTTTACAGCATGTGCAGTAAACTACACCTGCTGTAGTTCATTTTTTAACTAGTATGGTCCGTTCACAAGGTTGCCATTTATATTTGCTTTGTATGAGAGTGGTGTGCTGTTCTTGTGCTAAGTTTTTACAAACCCTGAGAATATTGCACCTACCTAATAAGAGAAAAAATCGATTTTATCAAGGTACTCAATCTTCTGGTATGTTAATTATATTGGTATGTAAGTTAAAAAAAATCAATGAGGTATATACTTATGTTATTTTGTAATAAAAATATTTTAAAATAGATAACATCATTTAAAAAAAGAAAGGATGATATATAAACTAAATTGTAAGTTTTTTTCCAATATCTATCAATAGGTAAGTAAAACATAGTTTGTCTTATGTGCAGGTTAGATGTCTGAGAAGTTAGTTTAGAATAAGTTTCCATTGAGGTCAATCTTGCACTTGTACTGCTTTACTGCATTCTGGAAGGGGTAGGAGATTTAACTGCACACTAATGGTTATAACTATATGTAATCTTGTAGTGTATTATGTTAGAGGTTTATATGTGTATATTTGATGTGCTGCTTAGGACTAATGTTTTTATTTGAATTCTGGGAGTTGTAGTCGCATTTGTTCCATTATAAAGGATGAATACAACACTTAGTTTTAAAAGTGGAACTTCTGCACTATAGCTGTATATGAATAATTAATCTGAATTGATCTGTGCATGGAGGTTTATTGGTAGGGCTGTCTTATCACTTAAAACTGCCACAGAAGGTTTAAATTTTTCTGAAACCATATGTGACTGAATAATGAGGTAGACTGTAGCTAGGCCATATTGCAGGGAGCTATTTGTTTAAAATGAAAAAGATGCCCTTTGACGTTTCAGTGAGCTATATGCACTTATAGAATCCTATTAGCCCAATTATACCAGCCTACAACCAAAATTAAATCTGAGATAGCTAAGTAGAAATACACTGAAACACCTAGTGTGGTAGTTAGAGAAGGATGCAAAGATTCACTCACACAGACAGACCCAACTGATATGTATTTTGTGGTAAAGAAGGCAGTTACGGAAGCACTTAAATAACCCAATAGTCATTAGTTCACCTATGAGGCAATCTATGCAGGCCCTTACAGACTCATTCAGGCAATTGCATATCACATAAAGAGAGGCAGTGATTTAGTAAAAGATTTACATACACATGAGATCACAGCCCCATATAGGAACTCAAACACTCACTGAGATGTCTCCTAAACATTTGACACTTTCAAGTTTAGTATGCAGAGAAATAGTCCTTGCAGTATGTCTCAAAGGGTACAGGGACATTGTAGTTAGGCTGATATTTCACTCTTACAAAACCTGAGAAATTCAGTAGTTAAGGCTGAGCTAACTGCAACTTGCATCCCCGCAATGCACTGCATATGATCTCATATACCACATCACTCATGACATGGTCAGTGAAATTACTGATGACATCTCAAATGACATCACTGATGACAACCTCCACAGAATCTCTGATGCAACCACTCACACCCATATGTAACCTTTCATATAATGACTTAAGCTTCCACATTACCATTCTCAAAACCATTGGCACACCCATGCTAGTACTTACACATGTACTCACTTATTCATATGTATTCACACACATCCACTCAGTTACCCATACAGCCACTCATACACCACCTCACTCACTAATATAGCCACAGAAATATCCACTCATACAGCCACTCACACACTGCCGTTCACTCATAGAGCTATTAACAGACCTTCTTGCTCAAGTTGGGAGACTTTCAGCGCAGGGACTGGGTTCTCTATGATAAGCTTGTGGATGCACACAGGATGTCAAAGGAAAGGTTTTCTGGTTCTGAGCACCAGACAAAATATTGTCACGGTAAGGACTGTGGGCTCTTATTGCTTTTATGGAAAGACCTTCCTTGACCTTTCAGTTATTAACCATTGTGCTGACCTTGGGATTTCATCTCATCATGTACACCGAAAACGGACTTCTAATTGCAAAGTGACATTTTTTATACAAGCTGCATTATGCTGGAATGTGTCATTTAAAGACATGGCATTTGCCTGGTCATCCTGTTTTTTGGTAACATAACCTATTGGGCAAAATTGAAGTGTGGCACAGATGGTTTTGGATATTTTCAATTTTGCTGATTTCAAAAGTGAAAATGCTACGTTTTAGCTTGGATTGTTGTTTTGGCAGTGAGGTTGCATGTATTCAAGGCACAATGGTGTCACATTGCAAGGAAGCCAGAGTCCGTGAAAAAACATTCCCAGTGTGTATTCAGCAAAATTATAAAGATTTGTGTTTGTTGGCAGCAGCAACGCCAGATGTTACTAAAATCAATTGTTGATGCTTAAAGCAGTGTCATAAATTTGCTGCCTTACATGCATATGAAATAATTCATGCAATGTGTTTGGGTAAATATGATATCTTTTCATGCCGCAATGTTAATTGTACTCATGCATCTCATGTTAGTTTCTGCCAACGCTCAGTATTTCCTTTATGTTTACTAATCAGTGAAATTTTAAAATCACCTCCCTACCAATCTCTGAAGGCTCTTTTAACTTGCCGGGTCGAGGAAGGTCAATGTATTAAAGACTAATGAACACTTTCACTTTTCGTGTGCACGCTCTTCTGTTTAAACACGGGAGTCGATTTTATATTTAGAGAGAAACAAGGGGATAATAAACTGTGAGAAACAAGGGGATAATAAACTGAACCATTTGTACTGGACGAGATGTGTGGTGGTCCTTGTGTTCTGCGTGCCGTGCGAGCAGCGTGGAGAAGCAGGAGGAGAAATATATATATATATATAGTTTCTACTCAAGGGTGCTTCCAGGCACCGGAAAGATAAAAATGGACAACTCCTGTTCGATGATTTCGCTTGCCGTGATGGCGTTTATTTTTTCGTTTGAAGGTGCAAATCGGGCATGACGCGTGTTGGCCAAAGCAGTGGCCTTGATCACATTTATGGCAAAAGACTTTGTCCTTTTCTATCTCAGGGTGGATAGCACTGTGCTAATCCTATGCTTAAAGACTTTGATAGAAAAACAGATATTTGAGGTGAGCTGATCTAGAGTGTCGCTGGTGTTGAGATTGCTCTAACAGGAGCTGCTTTCCACCTAAACTTGAGAACTACCCAGAGTTCTCTCCTTCTTTTTAGCATATATATGTATATATATATATATATATATATATATATATATATATATCTATCACAAAACCTTCCCCGACAGGAGAAATTTGAGTCGCACAACTTCACGGTACATTCTGGTATTTATTCAAGGTTTGCATGATTATTCATTTGTCCCAATGCATTTCGGCACTTCACTCGGCCTTCTTCGGGGGAAGAAATCTGCAGACATCAGCACACTTTGCCTCTCGATCACAGGTGAATGCTTTTTCCTTTAAATTTACTTGCCTCTGGTGGGCGTTCCAATAATTAATTTGCAAGGTTCCCTGGTATTCGTAGGCTGGATGTCTGTGAGTTCAACCTTGAATTGTTGCCGTGACTTCCCCACACACTTCTTTTGTGCGCGATGGGGACTCTGACCAGGCTCCAGTGCCTGGTGGCAGCCGCTGCCCTAAAGCTTCACGCTGGTTTGTCAAAGACGTCCTTTTGCAGGCAGGTATGGCGCTCTTGACGAGGTGCGTAACTCCGCGGCTGGACAACGCCGTGTTTAACATCAAAAAACCTTCCCCAACAGGAGAAATTTGAGTTGCACAACTTCACGGTACATTCTGGTATTTATTCAAGGTTTGCATGATTATTCATTTGTCCCAATGCATTTCGGCACTTCACTCGGCCTTCTTCGGGGGAAAGAAATCTGCAGACATCAGCACACTTTGCCTCTCGATCACAGGTGAATGCTTTTTCCTTTAAATTTACTTGCCTCTGGTGGGCGTTCCAATAATTAATTCGCAAGGTTCCCTGGTATTCGTAGGCTGGATGTCTGTGAATTCAACCTTGAATTGTTGCCGTGACTTCCCCACACGCTTCTTTTGTGCGCGATGGGGACTCTGACCAGGCTCCAGTGCCTGGTGGCAGCCAATGCCCTAAAGCTTCGTGCTGGTTTGTCAAAGACTTCCTTTTGCGGGCAGGTATGGCGCTCTTGACCTACCCCAGTCAAAGTGCCTCGGTCATTGCCACCACAGTGCCCAATCATGAGGTCAGGGGGTTGGAGATGCAAAAAGGTTTTAACCAGAGGCATTAATTGGTGCCACTTTAATCCTCTCTGTGCAATCCATTTAATATACACATTTCGCAAAGCTAGGTGTTTGTCAATACCTCTGCGTTCTGCATACCTTTTGCATGAGAAAACATAGCTGTATCCCACAATCCACTCTGTAAGCATCTTGAAGGGATGTCTGGAAGTAATGAAAATGTCTGTAGCTGAGGTAATCAGTTGGTAGAATGAGAGGTATGTAAAATGGTGGACAATATGCTGTTTTTAAAAGGTAGAGAATGTATTGCCTGTTTAAGAACATTGTACATTTAAAAATAGGGTGCATTTTATTTTTTTAAAAGAAGCATGTTTTCATATTGGTTAGTAAAAAAAAATTTGAAAGGTACAATAGAAAGTATAAGGTCATATGTTGCAAAATCAACCACACCTGCTGTTTGCATTTGCAACATTGTGTGGTGAACTTGACAATATGGTTAACTTGTGACTTGTCAGTTAAGTTGAGTGTTCCATGACTTGTTACTATGGAAACTGGCATGAAGCAGAATGGGGGTATGGTTGAAACTTAACTGTGGACTTAAAATTTGAATTTGTAATTTATATATAAGTAATATATTATTACAGTGACAATGCCCAAGTCTGTACTATCTTTAGAAGGGGTGTGTTATTAAAAGATAGTGGTCAATTTATTTGCAATATATTTTTGAACTCCTGTATGAATTCGCGTCGCAGTGGTGCGCGGTGGAGTTGCAACTTCCAAAAAGAATGTAGAAACAGTTTGGGCACTTTTAGAAGTCAGTTGCTAAGGGTTAATATGTGTAACCAATAGAAATGTTTTTTTACAATTTGAAATAATCTAGGAAGCAATGCGATTTGTTACTTCCATGTATTTGTGTGGGAAAGAGAGGGAAACTTTGCCATTACTGATTTTACCTTGCTGAGACTGGTGCATTATATTGATTGTGTGCAAATAAAATCCTTTAAGAGTTTGTGATATTTTAAATTCAACAAATCTATTTGGAAGGTGAGTAATACATTTGTGAGGTTTATTTATAAACTTTTAAAATTATTCAAAAACTGTATTGTTTGAAATATATTATTAAATGTAGAGTTGTGTATTGTAGTTTATTTTTTTGTACTTAAATGTTGTTTAAAAAAGAATCTGTATAGTAATATGTGTATTTTGCAAGATGGATTACTGATTATGGTAGTTTGTTTTACTATCTGGATATGTATATTTGTAGTATTCCGCATAATTTTAGTTGTTGGTTTAAATTTGGAGGTGGAGTCTGTCGAGTTTCTAAGATGTGCATGGACTTCTGTCTCTAGTATGTTTCTTCTTGTATATGTATTTTCATATGGCTTATATATTTTAAGGTGCATGATGTATAACAAAGAGCTGTTGTTGCTTTTTATGTGGTAGGGTCAAGAGTGTGAGTACTATTAGAATGGTGAACATGCAGCTCAAAAGTGTGGTTTCAAAGATGCTCATATAAGGAATTATTATTTAGGCTTCTTTTTTCTAATCTGTAGAAAGGTATAGTTGAATGATGCTGCATAATTTAAGATAGAATGGTGAAGGTGCAGCACAAAAGTGTGGTTTTAAAGATGCTCATCTAAGGTGTTATTAATTAGGCTTTTTTCTAGTCTGTAAAAAGGCATAGTTGAATAATGCTGCATAATTTTAGAAAGAATGGTGAAGATGCAGCACAAAAGTGTGCTTTGAAAGTTGCTCATATACAGTGTTATTCATTAGGCTTCTTTTTTTTGGTATGTACAATGATATAGTTGAATGAATGATGCCATATAATTTTGGATAGAAAGGTGAAGATGCAGCACAAAAGTGTGGTTTGAAAGATGCTCATATAAGGTGTTATTAATCAGGCTTCTTTTTTCTAGTCTGTAGAAAGGTATAGTTGAATGATGCCGCCTAATATTAAATAGAATGGTGAAGATGTAGCACAATAGTGTGGTTTGAAAGATGCCCATATAATTTGTTATTCATTAGGCTTATTTTTTTCTATTCTGTAGAAAGGTCTGGTTGAATGATGCCGCATAATTTTAGATGTTTGGTTGAAATTGTAAGTTTGTTAGTTGAATTTTTAAGGTTTGGATAGTGTTATAATACAAATATATTTATGTATGCTTTTAGTAATATTGTGAGACTTTTCCTAAAGACATGTGAAGAACTACTTACTTGTGTTTGGCTAGATTGTACCTAAGAAGTCCTGTAATCAGCCAAGAAGTACCCATGCACTTATAAAATCACCCAGTCAGTTGCTATCTAGTCATGTAAATCCCTAGACATTATGCCTGCAGTCATGCAATCGCCAACGTGTTACCCATGTAGTCCTTTAACCCCCTTGTACTCTTACAATCCCATACGTACTTATCTTGCACTTATGTAATGATTCAGCCAGTACTCATGTACTTTTAAAATCACCCAGTTACTACCTTTGCGCTCCTGTAATCACTCAGGCAGTATCTTAGTAGTTCAGTAATCACCCAGGCGGTATTCATGAACTTATAAAATCACCCACTCACTTGCTATGTACTTCAGTAATCCACCAGATATTTCTCTTGCAGGCATGTAATCATCCAGGGTCTAGTTATGTACTTTTCCCACAGTCATGCGACCACTCAGGCTCTACCTACACAGTCATATAATAACCTACACAATACCCTTGCAGTCGTAGAATCACCCATGTCCTTTTGTTGCATTCATCTATTTACCTAGACAGTACTCAATGACTCATTGATTCCTTCTGGCGCTATGTATACACTTATCCATGCTATCAATGTGTATGTTTGAACCCATGCAATAAGTTAGTCACTAACCATGTTTTCGAGCAACTATCCATTGACTACCCTTGCACTCATACAATTTTTTTTTCAAATTGTTTTTATTAACCTTTTCGTCAATGAAAAGCTGTCACAGTACATCATTTGCTGTTAGAGGTGTTACAACAGTATAATCATGCCAATGGGATGTATACAATAATCTGTGAATACGTGGATTGGGGGCATAGATTCGCTAATAACTGATGCCATGTGAGAGCGGGGGGACACTTGGGGGAAAAAGGAGCGGGGAACCATATGAGGGAAGAAGGAGATTGAGAACATAGCTCGTGTGGCTGCAGGGGAGAGGGGAGAATATACCCCAATGAGGGGAGAAAAAACTGGGGGAGAAGGGGGGAGGAGGTACAGAGGCGAAGACTGAGGCATGGGAGCAGGATTAGACAGGTTGTACAGGGCACATCTGTTGAGAAGGCGATGGGGGCGGTGGAGGGGGGGAGGGGGTACGCAGGGCGAGAGCCGGGGAGGCGGAATGTGATGGGGAGGGGAGACTAGGTCATGTGCTGTCGGGGTCGTGGCAGCGCGTTGAGAGGTGTTCGGGGTGTCACGTTTGTGGGCTAGCAGAAATTGGTGGAATAGTGTGGCCCATTCCAAAGATATAGGGCGCTTACGCTGGCCTTTTGCCTCCTCCTCCCGCAGTGTGTCTTCCTCTGCCGCTCCCACCCACGTCTCATATGAAGGTCCGGCAGCCGCTCGCCATTGCATGGCTATGTTCCTTTTGGCTAAAAGCAGGGATAGAGCAACATATCTGACCTGTACCTTGTGTGTCTTTCGCCTGCGAAAGATTCCCAATACAACTGCCTCCCAGGAACGCAAGGCTGTGAGGCCTTTGAGGGTGCAAATTGAGTCTAGTATGGCCGACCAGTAGGACTGAAGAGTCGGGCAACTCCAGAACATGTGTAGGAAGTGTGCGTCCGGGGATTGACATCGGGGGCATAAGAACTGAGTGTCAGGGTAGAACCGCTGTAGGCGTGCAGGGGACTGGTAGGCCCAGTGTAAAATATAGTATTATATCTTTTTGAACCTTGCGTTTCTCGAGACTTTCTTTGGGAATTCTAGCGCTCTGTCCCACTCCCGGTCATGCAGTTGTCGTCTGAACTCGTCCTCCCAAGTTCCCCTCAGAGTGAGCAAAGGTTTGTGTGTGAGTTCCCTGATTGACTTATACAGCCAGGTAACAAGGTTTTCTGCCGCAGCCCATGTAAAGGATGGTGTGATTTACAGGGTGTGTCGCGGGTTCGCCTGCTGTGAGGTCGCTGTGTGGGCGAAAGCAGTCAATGAGTTGATGATGTGCCAGAAACTGTCCAGGCAGGAGGTCGTGGTCCTAAATGAGTCGGTCGTACGGGCGAAGCTGGCCCTCTGCAAACAGTGTCTCCGCCTCCGTGACCTCAGATTCTGTCCATATGTGTACCATGGCGCTTGTGAAGTATGAGTCCCCTCTAGGCCAACCCACTAGTGGTAGTCGTAGGGAATAGCAAGGAGTCCTTGGTGCCATACTGTGAATTTGCAACATACATTGGCGGGCCACAGACACCTGTAAGGGATAGGTTCGGCGGGGCTTGGTGCTGGGAAGCAGCAGATGACAGAGTTCTGGTATGGGAATAGGGCCGTGTGATGTGTGGGTTTCCCCGGAGTGTCTGCCAGCCGTCCAGTACCACAGCTACTGGAGTTGCGCTGACAGGAAGTACGACTCGAAGGCGGGGGCGCCCAGGCCCCCCTGTGTGGTGGGTAGCTGGAGCTTGGCGAGGGCTATTCTATGTCGGCCATTTCCCCACATGAGTGTGCGCAGTACCGTGTCCAACTCGCGGAAGAAGCCGCTGGGTGGCACGACCGGAAGGTTGGTGAAGTAATACAATAGTCAGGGGACGATGACCATTTTAGCGAGTGCTACACGACCAATAGGGGCCAGTGGGAGGGTTTTCCAGAAGCCCACCGAGGCGCGGATTCTGGCGAGAACTCTACGATGATTGCCCTCGTAAATGTCAGCGGGCGATCGATAGAAGCGGACCCCCAGATAACAAGGGGCGCCCGTGGTCCAAGAGAGGCTCTGCGTACCGATCCGGACTTCCCGAGGATCAAGGGAATGGTGCAGAGGGTACACCACCGACTTCTCCCAGTTCACTCAGAGGCCAGATGCCTCCGCAAACTCGGAAAGGATCGTCCATATGGGGGTTAGGTCCTCGGTGATGTCCCGAACATACAGTAGAAGATCGTCCACGTACATATAGACGCAGTGGATCGTATCGGCTATGGGAATGCCCCAAGCTGCGCACTCCCGGCGCAGGCGGATCGCCAATGGCTCTACGGCTAAGGCAAAGATCAGTGGCGAAAGGGGGGAGCCCTGTCTGGTACCCCTTTCGACATGCAGCGGGCCGAGATGTATCTGCCAAGCCTGACCCGAGACGTTAGATTAGTGTAGAGAAGCGAGTGTATTGTATTAGGGTGGGATCTATTCCCGTCTGGCGGAAAACTGCAAAGAGGTATGGCCAGATCACTGTATCGAAAGATTTTTCGAGATCTAAGATAATGCAGGCCGCGCGTGGAAAGGCGTCACTCACCTGATCCTGAATAGGAAAGACTCGTCTGATATTCTGGGATGTGTTCCTGCCGGGGACAAAACCTTTTTGGTCTGGGTGTACTAGGGGGCGAAGTATCTGTTCAAATCGGGTGGCCAGAATTTTCCCCAGGGGTTTGCAGTCAGCTGAGAGAAGTGTGATGGGGCGGTAGGAAGACAGCTGTTGCGGGTCTCTGTGTTGTTTGAGAAAGGACACAATTACCGATTCCCGGAGAGAACGTGGGAGTTCCCTCTGACTGAGAGCGTCCGCGAACATGGCAGTCAACCGGAAAGTCTACAATGTGGAGAAGGTACTGTAGTACTCGAGAGGTAGCCCATCAAGGCCTGGAGCCTTGTTTCGAGCCAGGGAGCGTATCGCACTGGAGACGTCGGCCGCTGTAAGTTTTGCATCCAGGGTATCCCTGGTTGCCTCCATGATATGGGGAAGTGGCAGTGGGTCCAGGAACTGGGAGACCGCTTCCTACCGATAGTGTGCCTGGGTAGTGTACATGTCAGTGTTGGAAGGCATCGAGTATGTCTTGTTGAGAGCGTACCAGAGTGCACGCAAGACTTCGAATTTCGGTAATGGGTGTCGCGTCCGAGTCTTGACGTGCCAACCATGCCAGTAGTGTACCTGTTTTGTCACGCTCCTTGTGTACACGAGCAGCATAAGCTCGGAAATTGAATTTTCGCATGTCTGCTAGATAAGTGGTGTACTTCATTTTTGCCTCGGCGACCAGGGCCAACGTAGCCGACTGGGCATCCTCCTTCTTGGTGAGTGTCGCTAGTGTACGTTCTGAGTCGGCAAATGTGTGTTCAAGTGTGCGGCGGGCCCCCGTTATCTGTTTAATACAGGCGCCCCGTGCAACTACTTTGAATGCGTCCCATTCCACGAGTCTGGAGGTGGCGGTCACGGTGTTGTAAGTAAAATATTCTTGGATCGTCTGCGCATGATTGTGTCTAAATACCTGGTCTGTGAGACAGTCTTTCGGGAGGCGCCAAGTGGGTATCGGAGGGTGGAGTGGTCTCCAACGGATACCTAGGATGTGTGCGTCGTGGTCTGGGATCACGCGGTCTAGGTAGTCAGTGTGCCGGACCTTGGGTATTAGCGACGGGGTGCATAAAAACCTGTCGAGTCTGGTCCGCAGATTATGTGGGATGGAGTGGAACGAATACAACCGGCTGTGGGGATAGTGCGCTCTCCAAGCATCTACTAGTGACCAGTGTGCGACCCAGCGGCGGAACCTTCCGGAACATGTGTGGTCCCGGGGAATGTGAAGGTGGTGGGTGGGACCTGTCGAGTGTAACGTCGAGCTCACAGTTATAGTCGCCCCCCAGTATCCATGGGAGCATGGCGAATTGGGCCAGAACACCTGAGAGGGAATCCCAGTACCTATCCTGCTCAGTATTGGGTGCATAGATGCTACCTAATAGGACTGGCTGTCCGTCCAGTAGGACATACCGTCCCTCCTTATCTACTACCCTGCGTGTCTCCTGAAAGGGGGTGCCTGGGCAAACCCAGATGAGCGCGCCACGCGCGAATGCCGAGTATGATGTGGCACATATGATTCCACGCCAGAGGGATTTTAGTTTGTCTGTCTCTGTCGCTGTAAGATGTGTTTCTTGTAGAAACACGATTTGGGCTTGTTGGCGCTTAATGTATGTGAAGGCCGCGTATCTCTTACGTGGCGTGTGTAAGCCGCGCACATTCAGGGTGAGTATATTAACGTCTGCGTGCTGCATGGGTCGGGATGTGAGCGGCGACCTGCGCTTCGATGCGGTTGCTCGAACTCGGGACATATGGGCATGTCTGTGAGCGTGGAGATAGCCCCTGTTTGCCCCCCTCCGTGTGTGTCACCTGCCCTAATGCTCATGTCATCTGTGGGGTGTAGGGGATGAGAGAACAGGTTAAACAGAACCAACAACTGGATGGGAAAACTGTCCCAATACATGGGGCGCATCGGCAAGCTCGATCCGTCCCAACTAGCTCTTCTAGAATCAGGGAGAGAACAGTCAACTCTTAGGGGTGGCAGGCCAAGCCTGCGAGGCGAGTTCCTTTTCGGGCGTTTGCAGGAGAAATGGTAGTCTATTCGGGGTATACTGCGTCCATCATGTCCTGACAGAGAGTGTGGGTGGTCCCCAGGCGGGGTGCCCACCCGCATTGATCCTCCAGCTGAGCATGTTGTCGGTTAGCAGCCATTGATATCACTATTGGGCAGAGTCAGCGATAGAGGGTGGGACGGAATCAGCTGTGGGGTGGAGTGAATTACTGTCCTCTTCACTGCCTGATGAGAAAAGATGAGGGATCCCCTCAACGTCTTCCTCCAATTGGGGATCCCCAAGGCCTGAAGGGCCCTGCGACGCTCCTGCACAAGCTGCTCCAGGTCCGGGGATTCAACGTCTTGGCGTTTGGTAGGATCTCTCCAGTTCTGTTGTCCCTGCTGTTGCGGTTGTTGTGTGGCTCTCCTCCTGTTGCGGGGTGCCCTGTGGTTGCGTTTCTGTGACTGGGGCGCAGTCGATCCGCGCGTGCAGTGGAGATCAGCCCAGTCGCATGCTACCTCGGCCGTGGAAAAAAAGTGCCTGGAGCCAGCATGGATTACTTTCAGGCGGGCAGGGAAGAGTAGAGAGTACTGTACATCATTCTCCCGTATGCGCCGTTTCACCTCCAGAAAGGACGCCCTGAGTTTTTGCACCGCCTTGGCATAGTCTGGGAAGATCATGACGTGTTGGTTTTCGACATGCAGAGGACCTGCTCGTCTGGCTGCCCGCAACACTGCGTCCCGGTCTTGAAAATGGAGGAATTTCGCCAGTAGTGGGCGAGGGGCATTGCCGAGTATCTGTCTTCCGGTTGGGACCCGGTGGGCCCGTTCCAATGAGAAGAAGGCGGTGCGGTCCTTAGTCGGTGTGAAGGATTTTACCCAGACCTCAACATATGCGATGGGGTGTGTTCCCTCGACCCCCTCTGGCAATCCGATCACTCGTATGTTGCAGTGCCAAGAGCGTCCTTCCAAATCGTCCACCCGATCCTCACTGTGGCCAGACGGTCCATGGCCATTCGGAGTGTTAGTTGCTGGGTCTTTAAAGTGGGTTGTACGTCTGCCAGGATCTTCTCCCTCTCCCGGACCCTATCCCCCAGTTTCCTCTGGTCGTCGTGGATTAGGTTGATGTCTGTGGTAAGAGTGCCCAGGCGTTCTTCCATGGAGGCCCTGGAGAGTTCAATGGCTGCTAGGACTCGGTCTAGTTTGTCGGATATGGTAGGGTCCGGTTGTGGCGAAGGCGTTTTTGAGAGGGTCCTAGTGCGGGGTTGGTTTTCCGGCGCGGTTTCAGGGACCGCCGTCTGCTGTGTGGCCCTTGGCTTCCCCATGGCGATGATCCGGGGTGTGGTGCCCGTGTTTGCCTTCTTCGAGCACGGGAATGGGGCCGGGTTATCAGTTTCTTGCGTGATGGTCGTGTGACTCGCCGCCTTCTTGTGGGAGGGGGCGTAATGTGCTCTAAGGTCTCCAGCGCCCCAATGGGGGCTGCCTCGCCCCATCAACTTGTCCTGTGCCGTCCCTTTCAGCGCACCCGCGCTTACAAGTAGGGTGGAGGATCACCACTCAACAGTATACTGGTTCCAGCCCAGCAGTGATGGACTTGTTTGTACCCGGGGGTTCCGCCCTCTGTGAAGTCACCAGGGATGGGGCCTAATCTCTGT
Organism: Lissotriton helveticus; assembly: GCF_964261635.1. Classification (NCBI taxonomy): domain Eukaryota; kingdom Metazoa; phylum Chordata; class Amphibia; order Caudata; family Salamandridae; genus Lissotriton; species Lissotriton helveticus. The sequence continues at coordinate 1,097,565,517 of NC_136057.1, read as the reverse complement.
CCAAATCAATCGACTTTGGCCGCCATCTTAAGGTCAGGCATAGGCGATTTGGTGGCCGGCTCACCAGTAGAGTGTCCAGGTTGTCGGGGGATCCTGCAGGGGGGGGGGCGCGAGGACGCTAGCTGGGTATGGCACTCACCCCCAAGAGTCAGCTCACAGGGCCTCTGGGAAAGTATTCAACTTCGAGGTTGTCCCATCGTGGCCGCCATGTTGGAATCAGGCAGGTGTCATTGTGGAAGGCCCCCACCAATTATCCGGCTTCCCGGGGAGGGAAACTGAACCTCCGGTTCTCCCCGGGGTCGCTGCATGTGTCGGGGGGTTAGGGCCTCTCCAGCCTCCCGCAGCGGTCGGTAGTGTGGTGGCGACGTCCCTCGTCGACTGGCCATCTCCGCCACTCTGGGGATTGACACCAGCAGTCTGCCAGCATCAGGTGACAGTGTCGGGCACAACGGCCGGGGGTATATAGGGCCGCCGCGTCTTTGAAGCTGCTCATATGCACCCTCTGGACAGTGCAGGTACGGGTGGATCGCGGTTTTCAGCCCCGTCCCGTTCAGCGCCGAGACGCTGCCATCTTGGGCCCGGGTCCACGGGACTGATTCGGCGTCGCTTTCTGCTCTTCTGGTGCGGGGCAGCCGGGTTTCTTTGTTGCCCCCGGCGCCACTAGTGATCCGGCATCTGGAGGGGTGCTTTTAACCCCAAAAGGACGGGAATCCACGGACTATTGGGCCGCCCGACTGCGGAGCCTCTCAGTCAGCAGCTGCCATCGTGGCCCGCTAAGCCACGCCCGCTTGCAATCATACAATAACCCAAGCAGTACTCATTGAGTGTTGGAATCACTCAGGCAGATCTATTACATGTCTCAGTTTCTAGGTTTCACTATATTTCAGAAATGTTGTATACATATTTGTTTTAGATATCCTGATGATTTGAAAACGTAGAGATATATGTATGCGTGCTTTTAACAATATGGAGAAAATCACTTAGGAGCACTTGTGAACCTAGTCAAGGTATGAGCAGGGCCAACGGAATTATGTCACTGTTTGGCTGCACTGAATTTCGCACAATTATACATTGTCTGTATTAGCCACATAATTCATCATATGCATTGTAATCTGCAGATTTGAACAACAAAGCCTTGTTTCTAGCTGAAACAGCTCAAACGTTAATAAAAAAGCAGCAACGAGTGTTACAGTATGGTGGAAGGCCGTTTGCAAACCTAGAATGGTCACCTGTTACTTATTGCTAGATGTGGGTGTTAAATGGGTACTAATGGTGTGCAAGTCACTCGTGCTTCCCTCTCCAACTCTCTTGCCTCTTGCCTCTTGCCTCTTGCCTCTTTCTGCATTTCTGTTGCTTCTTTGTGCACGTTTATTTCTTTTTCTGCTCTTCTGTTGCCTCATTCTGCAAATATCTTGCACTTTCTGCACCTCACTTGCCTCTTTCTTCACCTCTATTGCCTCTTTCTGCAGTTCTTTTCTCTCCTTCTGCACTTCACTTGCCTTTTCCTGTAACTCTCTTGCCTCTTTGTGCACCTCTCTTACCTCTTTCTGCACCTCAGTTGCTTCTTTCTGTACCCCTTTTGCCTGTTTCTGCATCCATGTCCCCTCTTTGTGGAACTCTCTTGCATCTTTCTATACCCCTCTTCCTTCTTTCTGCACCACTCTTGCCTCTTTCTGTACCCCTGTTCTTTCTTTCTTCACCTGTCTTGTCTGTTTCTGCACCCTTTGTGCCTCTTTCACCACCTCTGTTGCTTCTTACTGCAGTTCTGTTCCTCTTTCTGTACTCTCCTGCCTCATTCTACACCTCTCTTCCTTCTTTCTGCACCACTCTTGCCTCTTTCTGTACCTCTGTTCTTCCTTTTTTACCTGTCTTGTCTGTTTATGCACCCTTTGTGCCTCTTTCACCACCTCTGTTGCTTCTTTCTGCAGTTCTGTTCCTCTTTCTGCACCCCTCCTGCCTCATTCTACACCTCTCTTCCTTCTTTCTGCACCACTCTTGCCTCTTTTTGTGCATATGTTCTTTCTTTCTTCACCTGTCTTGTCTGTTTCTGCACCCTTTGTGCCTCTTTCACCACCTCTGTTGCTTCTTTCTGCAGTTCTGTTCCTCTTTCTGCACCCCTCCTGCCTCATTCTGCACCTCTCTTACCCCTTTCTGAACTCATCTTACCTCTTTTTCCACCTCTGTTGGTTCTTTCTCCACCTCTTTTGCTTTGTTCTGCATTTCACTTGCCTTTTTCTATACCCTTCTTGCCTCTTTGTGCACCTCTGTTGGTTCTTTCTGCACTGCGCTGGCTTCTTCCTGCACCTCTGTTCCAAATTTCTGCATTCCTCTTCTCTTTTTCTGCACCCCTCTTCCTTCTTTCTGCCAACCTGTTCCCTCTTTCTGTACCTCGTTTGCCTGTTTCTGCAACTCTCTTGCCTCTTTCTGCAGTTCTTTGGCCTCCTTCTATACCTCACTTGCCTCTTTTTGCACCTCTGCTCTTCTTTCTGCACATCTCTTGCAAATTTCTGTACTCCTCTTGCCTCTTTCTGCACACCTTTTACCTGTTTTTGCACCTCTCTTGCCTGTGTCTGCACCTCTGTTTCCTGTAATATTGTGCAGCTTTATATTTGACTAGGCCCAACTTACTTCAGTAATCTACCACATAATACCCCTGTAGTCATGCAATCACCCAAGCACTAGTTATGTACTATACCTGCAGTCATTTAATCATGCAGTCTGTATCTATACACTCATGTATGCATTTAGCTGGTATTTACTTATACGTGAACTCAACACCCATGTCTGCACTCATGCAATTAGCCCTCTGTCTGTACCTCTTTTGCCTGTTTCTGCAATTCTCTTGCCTCTTTCTGCAGTTCTCTTGCCTCCTTCTGCACCTGTGTTGCTTCTTTCAGCACCTCTGTTGCCTCTTTCTGCACTTCACTTGCTTCTTTCTGCACCTCTTTAGTAATAGATAAGAATATGTGTACATAAATATTTTAATAATATTACATTATTTTTAAAATTCTTTTTTTTAGATATTCTCCATTATTATTAAGAAAGATTCAAAATGATAAAAAAGTGCAAAAGAAAAAAGAACAAAGAAAACAGTACTATTTAAAGTAGAGACAAAACCAGGAATTAGATGAACAACAATATGTGGCAATAAAGAACAAGTCTTGTGGTAAGAGAACAAAAGACTTTGTTAAAAGACTTTTAAGGACTGGAAATAATTTTGAAAATACAGAAAATAGAAAGAAAAGTTATAGAACAAAGAAGAATGAGATGAATAAAGGACAAATTAATGGAAAATCGCGTTCTGAGAAAACAATCTGTGTTAAAAGAAGGATGAAACAATATCACAATTTTAGGAAATGTATGTATAAAAGTAGAGTACTGCAAAATATATTGAAAGATTGCAAGAAATATGAAAAAAGATCTGTATTTCATAAAACGAAACAAGAGATTGAAAGTACAGTCGAAAAAGCTTTTGAATTGAAAATAAGATTTTTATATTAGTTTTGAAAAGAATGCGAACAATGGATAAACCAATGCATTATATGAAGGACCTGATTAAAAGGAAAAGACTAATTAACAGAACTAACTTTTGTAAAAAGAATTTGGGTGAATGGAAGCATACTTCTAGTTCAGAAGCTTTTCTTTATGAAGAGAGCTATATTAAAAACAATACATTAGTTCACACAGTTGATAACAGTGGTCATGCTTATGATGTGAAGAACGGTGTTGCAATTGAAAAAGAAAAGATGGTTCCTAGAAATGTGGAAGAAGTGATAACTGAAGAAGTTCAAGGGAGACGTTCGCAATCTCCTGTGTTTCCATGGGATTGTAGAAGTATTTGTAGTATACGGCAGGAGTCTATCGATATTTTACGAAATGTATTATGTCAGTATACTAAAAAAGTATTAAACAAAAGATTAAGATGTTGCAAGGACTAGATCCTTGTAAAGTGAGAATAAATACCGGCTTGCAAGGTCATTCTCTGGTTTGTCTTTCTAGAAAAGTGTGTCAAAGTGTTTTTCATCATTTGAGAATGTTAGCAGTACATCACTCTACAATGCGGAAGTTAGTAAAAAGATTGTACTATGTAAAAGGTCCTGCATTATTTTTAGGTCAAATAAACACTGCTCCTTTGCATTGGTCAATACCGGATGTAAAAAAAAGTTTGTGACGATATAGGGTTTTGTTCCTTTAGTACTGAAGAAGAGTGTAGACAAAGTGAGAGTTTGATAAGTCTATGTGTTGAAGAAGAGGTAAAGATAGTACTACTGAGAAGTTTGTAGAAGAAATTACAAAGTTTAAGGTAATTTGTTCTAAAAAAACAAACTGTGTTTGTATTTGTGTAGATGTACTCACTATAGAAATCAAACTAGGAATGTTAACTTGTATTTAAAAAGTAAAATGGAAAACAATGATAAGTGGCAGGAATTCGGTGCTTATTTGTTGGTGGAAGGTCTTTTTGAGTTGGGTAGGGATCAACTTATTTGTAAACATTGTTACTGCAAATTAGAAGAGAACAAAATGCCAGCTAGAGTTGAACATAGTACCTAGAGTTGGTAGCTATTCCTCCAGAACTGATAGATTTTGTTACGTATGAGTCCATTCTGATTTATCTGTGAATCAGTTTCAAGCTATTGTTTGTATACAGTCTAAAATGGGTAAGCTGCCTCCATCAGATTTACAAAGAGGATTAAAGGGAAGAGTTGTGTATTAACCTTTAGATTTAAAGAAAAATATTGAAACTATTGGTGGAGAGAGAGAGGAAAGTGAACCTGTAATTATTCTAGTTAACGGTGTTTCAACAAAGAGTCGGAAAATATGGCAAGAGTTAGTAGATGTCACCAAAGTTCAAAAGGCTACGTTATATCTCATAGAAAACAATCTTTATGACAACAATGTATAGCTAGAAGAACAAGAAATAGTTTTAGGAGATGATAGCGAAATTTCAACTGGCCAAATCAAAAAAGTGGACATCTCCAGGAGTGAAGACATTTATGAACATTATAGTGTACATTCTTTACATTCAAAAGAAGTGATTGGAAATACTATTGAATTATTCTGTATGAAGAAAGTGAAGGGAAATCCTATGAGTGTTTGGCAAAGAAGTTTAGAAGCCCGTTTTTTTCGACAGCTCTTCTTCACTGGAAAAGGTGAACGATATGATGAATGACCCGTGCAGATTCCAGCTTTAGAATATCATACAAACAGATTGTACTCAGAAGATCCAAGATTTCGACAATGTATCCCGTATATATTTCATCTGTTATTTGAAAGTGGCTTGTCTGGATTTTGAAATGCAGTGAACCACATATTAAAAACAGGAGTTCATCTTCAACATGTTTCAGCAAAGGAACTCATGGACAAAGTACAACAAAGTGATGATCAGTTAGAATCTCAATTGATTAATTTGATGGCGTGTCAACTTAGTACTAATGAGTATTGATATCGTCGTCACTGAGAACCTAAATGTATGTTAAGTAACTTAGGAACCCCTACATGGTTTGTTACGCTAAGCTGTGCTGGATACGCATGGGACGATTTACTTGAATTTCTACGAGAAGCAAATTCAAATATTAAAAACATGGAATTCAAAACAGCTGGAGAACTGTGTTCCTTGGATCCTGTATATGTGTGCAGATATTTTAATCATAGGTTTCAAGCTATGATGCACTTTATCTGCAATAAAAATAACCCACCTCTTGGAGAAGTTATTGATTTCTTTTAGAGAAAGGAATACCAAGACAGAGGTGCTCCTTATATACATATGCTATTATGGATCAAGGATGCACCTAAATTTGGAACTGATTCTGATGAGACTGTTTTATTTTTCATTGAAGACCATGTTACAAAAAACAGCATAAGAAAATACCTTTAAAACAACAAGTTTTCATGGTTTCAAACTTATTGATGTGGGAAATATTGTCGACGGAAATACAAGTCAAAGGAAAAAATGTATACAAAATGTCGTTTTGGATTCCCACACAGTAATTTCCAAAGGAAGAGTCAATAGTTTCATGTAAGCAGTGAGGCATACCATAACTTGAAAATCTCCAAAGAATACTTACCATGTAAAAAGAAGTGAAGATTCAAAGTATATTAATGATTACAATCCAGTGATTTTGACGATGTGGAATGCAAATATGGATATCCAGTATGTTGCAGATAATTCAATTGCTGTTGCTCGCTATGTTACATCATATATAACAAAATCTGAAAAGACAGAGTTGATGGAAATGTAGGAAGACATTTCACAAGAGAAGACTCTAAGGGCCTCATTAGGACCGCCCGCCACCCTATCGGAGAACGGGACCGCCCGCCTTAAGGGCGGGGGTCCCGGAGGTGCCATTAGGATGTGCCCGCCACAGTGGCGGGCACATCCTGTATTCTCTGCATTGTGGTGGACGGTGCTCTCTGCAACGCCCGCCACAATGCTGACAATACATCACAGCATTTTCATTTCCAAAGCGGCAGGCACCGCACGGTGCCTGACGCTTTGGAAATGAAAATGAAGGGGGGTACCCGCAGGGGGCTCCCAGAGTGAAGACCGCCTGCCTTTCCGCCACGGAAAGGCATTGCACTCTTGCCATTGTAATATGGCTGGCGGTGTCTCATAAACACCGCCAACATATTCAACATTATCCGCCCTGGCCGCAAGGCGACCGGGGCGGAAAAGTGGCGGGCAGTGTTTTCTTCCGCCGTGGTCCCTCCCGCCATACTAATATGGCGGGGGGAATTCAGGGAAGGATGTCGGGCGGATTGCCCCCGCCAGGCTGGCGGTGGCTACCGCCATCCTGGCGGGGGCAATCCGCCCGACATTGTAATGGGCCCCTTAGTATCAAAATGTACAGCTTCAGTTTGGAGATGCTTTTCCATTGAGAGATTGGATCCTACGAATGTTAGGATTGTTTGACATCTGCACGTTTATATTCAAAGTGAAGAGGAATCATTTGAGTAAGTCTAGGTCTTGCTGCAACATGAAATAGAGTATTGAAATCTGTACAAGAAATTGAATACTTAGAATTAAATAAACCGGAAAGTACTGATATTGTTAAAACAAACATGTTGGATACGTAATATCCTAAAAGAAGTGCATATCTGGAAAACATATGTCACTATGAAGTGCTGCAATATTACAGCTTTAAGAGAAATGTTACAGAAAATATAAATGAAGAGGAATATGCAGTATTTGGATGTGATGGATGTTTGGTAAAACATACCAAAGGAAATCTTATTAATCACAGGAACCTCAGTTGTGATACTCCATATAAAAACGAGAATTTTTCTATTTAGCACTTCTGCAACTCTTCAAGATTTGGCATAGTGAAATGGAATTACTTGGAGATTTTGACTGCTATGAAGATTCTTTTAAGGCATGTAAAGATATTATTTAATGCAAAGTTTTTCCCAATTATCTACAAATGTTGAATGAAGAGATTGAACAAGAAACTACTATTGCAGCTAAAATTACTAGAGACAGTTCTCAAGATAGTCACAGTTCTGCTCCACTGTGTCAAGATCCACTAGGACAACCAATTCTTGAAAATGAAGCAGCAATAGCCATGAATGAAGTAGAAATGGCAATGCAACAAGCACAACAGCATATTATGGAGTTGGGAAACGTAATAGAACAACGAAATATTCAACAGAAATAAATAAATCAGCAAGTTACACAGCAGATAGAGCATAGTTTACATCATGAAAAAAAGAATGCCTTTGCACATCATTTAAACCTATTTGAATGTATATCAGTGGTCAAGCTGATACTGGAAAAACTTTCTTAATTACATTTTTACCAGTTATCTACAGAAAACCACTGAATCACATTTATCTTGTGTTGTAACCACTCCAATTCGGATAGCAGCACACAAAATTAAAGGAAATACATTACATTCTGTACTGATGCTACCAGTTGAACATGAAAATAGGTTTGAATATCACAAGCTATCTGTAGAAGCTTGTTATGAAGTTTCAAGAGTACTAAAGACAATCTAACTTCTGATCATTGATGAGGTTAGCATGGTCTCAAACTCAATGCTTGCCTTTGTACATTTAAGAATGCAGCAGATTTTAAAAACAGATTATGATGTTTTATTTGGAGAAAAACATGCAATTGTATTTAGCGACCTACTACAACTTACTCCTGTAAAAGGGCAACCAGTTTTTAAAACACTTGTCCATGAAGGCACTAGGAAATCTTTGGGAAGTATTGGAATTGTCAACATTTGGTCTCAGTTAGAATATAAAGAACTTATTAAGAATATGCGACAAGCAAGAGATGAACATTATGGAAACATTCTTCAAGATATAAGAATTGGTGTTTTGACAAAACGTGGTAAAGAAGCTTTACAAAGTTGGCTATTTACAAACTTGTTTCCAAATGAAAATATTGGTCATGAAATAATGTACAAAAGAATTGGAGAAAAGAAGTCTATAATTTGCCTAATGCCAACACCTCAAGAGTGTTCTACATTCAATCAAGAATTTTCAAAGCTTGAAAAACAACAAATGATGAAAATGAAAGCAATTGATAAAATAGAGCACAAAGGAATTACTATTATTCTCTCAAAAAAAATTAAATCAAAATTGGATTCTTTGGAAAAGTCTATATCTAAGGCTGTTGGTTTAGAAAAGACTTTATATGTATGTGAAAACTGTCGGGTAATTTTACGGCGTAATTTGGATGTAGAAAAAGGTTTAGTAAATGGAGCAATGGTAAAAGTTACTGATTTTGTTAATTATCCACACAGAGATGGAATTGAATTCTTGAAGATTACATTTGATCAGATTGAAGAGGTAAAACAGATTGGACGTTTTATTGTTAGTTTTTTGCTTGTTAAAGACTTGTATATTCGTAGAAAACAGTTTTCTCTTTCTTTAGCATATGCAGTGCAGTGACCATTCATAAATCTCAAGGTTTAAGTGTAGACAGTGCTTTGGTAAACATTGGAAGTACAGTTTTTAAAGAGGGCATGGCATATGTTGCATTACCTTGAGTAAGAACAATATGTAGATTGTATTTGATTGATTTTGATGAGAAAAAGGGTTAGTGCATACTCAAATTATGTAAGAGAGTATAATTGGTTAAGAAGACTTTATATTCCTAACTTTGGTAAATATCCCATATATAAAAAGCATGTAGTATGTCCAAAAAAACCATATGAGAAATACTCTAGTGAGGTTGGAAAGAAGAAAACAATCAAGAGAATGTTGAGGCTGCAAAGAAAATGAAAATGGACACTGTTGATGATATTGTAGGATACCAGTTAGAAAATAGTTAAGGTATCAACTGCTATGCTAATATAATTGTGAACATTGTGTTTTTTCTAGAAGATCTTCATCATCAAATTATGGAATATCGAGAAAAGAAATTCTGTTCCTTGTTACAATATATTTTTGAAAAGTTGATAACTGATATATAACTGACAGCATGGCTTTAGAAAGCTTTACGGCACGGAATCTGCCTTGACTAAGGTCACGGATAACATACGCCGGAAAGTAGATCTGGGCCAAACCACCGTGCAAGTACTGCTAGACCTCACAGCAGCATTCGACACCCTGTCTCCCTTTACTTTAACATCTAGGTTAAGGGAGGCAGGGGTAACAGGACCGGCCCTCAGTATCCTGAGCTCTTTCCTACAACAAAGAGAGCAGCGTGTGATGCTTGGAGATCTCCTCTCCCCTGCTAAGTCTTTGCAATGTGGGGTGCCACAGGGGTCGGCATTGAGTCCGACCCTGTTTAATATCTATGTGGCCCCCCTTGCTAGACTAGTAAGATCTCAGGGGATGGAGGTAGTGTCGTACGCTGATGACACGCAGATTATGGTGTCCCTGACCCACTCTGTGAGTGTCACCGCTTCCAACTTTAGGTCCTGCATGCAACTTGTTGCAGAGTGGATGATCCTCAATTCTCTAAAGTTGAACGGTGACAAAACAGAGGTCCTGGTCTTTGGTAAAGACCAGGACATGTGGTCAGGTGAATGGTGGCCTCCATCTTTAGGCAACTGCCCCACTCCTACACAATCTGCCAGGAATCTGGGTGTCATTTTTGACACTCGGCTATCCATAGAACTCCAGGTCAATAAGACTGTGGCCACCTGCTGGGGTGTTATTAGGACTCTGAAAAGAATCCTTCACTATCTTTCCCCTCAGGCACGTAAGCAGGTTGTGATCGCTCTTGTTGGCTCAAGGCTTGATTACTGTAACTCACTGTATGCCGGGGCCAACAAGGGCTTTCTACATCGCTTACAGGTCGTACAGAATGCGGCGGCACGATTTGTTTTGGCCCTGCCTTGGCTTTCTTCAGTAACCATGGCAAGGAAGAGCCTTCATTGGCTCCCCATCATTTCGAGAGTTTCTTTTAAACTCCTCTGCCTTACATACCGCGCCCTCATGGCTGGCCCAGCTGATGCGCTTGGATCTTTGCTTACTCGATATGTTCCGAGGAGATGTCTACGCTCCTCGGAGCTTAACCAACTGGTAGTTCCACGCTCCAGGAAGGTTAGATGGGGTAGTAAGGCCTTTTCCATCTTGGCACGCCAACTATGGAACTTACTTCCCCTGGAGATTAAATCACAACCTACACTGGATCTTTTTAGGAAAGCCCTGAAAACTTGGTGCTTTATTAAAGCGTATCAGTAAGCTCTACCCACCTGGTGTTTCAGCTAGTTTTGAGCTAGGCGCCTTGACGCCCATTGGGCTAAGTCGCGCATGTGTAAATCCCACTTCATTCATTCATTCATTCATAAAACTAAAATCCATACTGCTACTGGCATTCAGCATCTTTTGGATGTATGTACTAGTTCTTCACAATTTACACTTAATATACAATAAGATGCTCAAGAATTTCTTATGTTTATGGTTGCAGTATTGGAAGATGAAGGAATACAAATTGAAAATCTGTTTGGACTATGTTACAGATGGGATCATAAATGTGAAGACTGTTAATTTTCTTCTACCACGGAAATAGACTCTGAACAATTCATATATTGGACAGATTGCAAAACAGTGACTTTTAACTTATTAGTAAAATCAGCTAATCTAGATATTAAATGTACTAACTGCAAATCAGAAATGTTGTAAACATTATTTATAGAAAGAATTGGTCAATGTGTCATTTTAATGCTACAACATTGAAGAGCAGATGGCAGAAAATTTGAAACCAAAATTAAATGTATTGCGGCAAGTCAAGTGTCAATTTCAGGAAGAACTTATAAAGCAGTGGCTATTAATTTCCATGATGGACCTAGTACAACATCAGGACACTATACTGTGTATTTAAGATGCAATAAAGGAAGGACACATTGTAATGATGACCATTTGGAATTCAAATGTTGGCTACCTTACGAATTACTAAATTCATATCTGATATTTTTGTTGCCAAAGTTTTGAAAATATCATTAGGCCTATTGGGAAGATGTAAACATGAATTAACAAGTTTATTTTGGATATGTTCAATGTAAATGATTTCAGAAACATCATTCGGTCTCTTGGAAAGATGTCCACAATCAGTGTTTGAATTATCGTTTCTGTTCTTTGATATTGCATTTGGAAAATTGTGTTTCAAAGAAGTAGTTCATATATTTGTTCTTTGTATTATATGCAATGTAAATGAGAGTGTTTATTTTTGAAAATGTAAACAGATAGTTGAGTTTGTTGTAAATATTTTGAACACAGAATTTTTTTTACAATGTTATTGATTGTACTTTTTTGCCTGCTGTTATATGATGATCAACATTGAAATCACTGTGTATGGTGACAATCAATAGAATCTGAAAACAGCAAGAAAAAAAACCTAAATAAGTTATGTAATTCTAAAATTATGTTGTATTCTTAAACCTATAATATTATTTGCAATAATGGTATTTTTTCTTTTCTTATACAGAAAGTAAAAGTAAACTTTGAAATATTTTTAATTTACTTTTCAGTGGAACATCTGTAAAATAGTTTCAATAAGATTGATATCTACTTCAATACAGAAGGTAAGATGAAATAATGGAATAAGCAAAATAATAGGAATACATGTGTACAATCACTTTTATTGCAGTTATTCATTTCTTCACACTCAATCATCTAATTTCTCAAATCCCCTCAGCAGTACTCATGCACTCCTTCAATCGCTGATGCATAACCTATGTACTTATAAAATCACCCATTACTAATCCACATCTTTAATCAGTCTGGCAGTACCCATACACTCCTGCATGTATCCAGACATTACTTCTAGAGTCTTGCAATCACCCAAGTATTACCTATGCACTCCTTCAAATGTCTTCACATTAGTCTTGCAGTGATGGAATCACCCAAGCAGTAACCATGCACTCATGCAATCACCCAGGCAATACCTATGCGCTTACAAAATCATCCAAACAATACCTATCCACTAAAAAAATCACCCAGGCAGTACCAATGCACTTCTGCGATCATTCAGGCAGTACTCATCCACTCATGGAATAACCCAGATACTACCCATGCACTCCTCTAATCACCTAGACACTAATAATTCATTCTTTCGGGTACTCAGGCACTACCCATGCACTCCAGCAATCACCAAGTCACTACTCGTGCACTTATAAAATCACCATACACTATTTTTACACTCCTCCAAACACTCAGGCAGTACCCATAAAATTATGCAATCACCAAGACACTAACCATGCATTCATGCAATCACCCAGGCATTACCAATAAACTCATGTAATTATCCAGGCATTAACCATGCACTTACAAAATCACCTAAACAATACTCCTGCAGTTACAAAATCATCCAGGCAGTACCCATGTAGTCTTGCAAACATCTAGGCACTACTCCTCCACTCATGCAGTAACCCAGGCACTACACATTTCCTACTCCAATCACCTGTCTACTACCCATGCACTCCTCTAATCACCCACACAGTGCTCATTTACTCCTTCAATTACCCAGCCAGTATCCATGCACTCCTCCAATCACTCAGTCACTACTCATATACGTATAAAATCACCATACACTATCTTTACACTCCTCCAAACACCCAGGCTGTACCCATACACATATACTATCACCAAGATACAAACCATGCATTCCTGCAATCACTCAGGCATTACCAATAAACTCATGTAATTACCCAGGCATTACCCAGGCACTTACACAGTCTCCCAATCAATATCCATGCATTTATAAAATCATCTAGGCACTAGCCTTGTACTCCAGCAATCACCCAGGCACTACTCATGCAGTCATGCAGTAACCCAGGCAGTACCCATGCACTGCTCTAATCACCTACCTATTACGCATGCACTCCTCTAATCACCAACACAGTACTGATTTACTCCTTCAATTACCCAGCCAGTAGCCATGCACTCCTCCAATCACCCAGTCACTACTCATGCACTTATAAAATCACCATACACTATCTTTACACTTCTCCAAACACTGAGGCAGAACCCATGCACTTATGCAATCACCAATACACTAACCATGCATTTATGCAATCACCCAGGCATTACCAATAAACTCATCTAATTACCCAGGCATTACCCATACACTAACAATACGGAGGGGTGGGGGGTCTAAGCGAATTTTAAGACCATGCCCAGGCTATTATCCCCTAATAATCAAATGTAAAACACAAAGAAGCCTGGGGGTCTAAGGTAGGAGTCAAATAAGTACTCTAAACTAATAAGACTGGAAGCCACAGTAGTGTGCAAAGAAACCCTATAGTCTTATACCAAGTAGGTAACTCAGCGCATCAGACCACTTGCAGAGGTAGGTGAAACCCAAGGTCCAGAGATGGATTCCCATCAAAGTCTTGTAGGTGATCAAATGATATCATCTGGTCATCCAATGGTTGGGCTAGTGTGTCTCTTGATCACTGAGACTATCTCTAGACCCACTGTTATAGGACTGGGATCAAAGCCCACGATTGCTTGTAGACCATGCGTATGATCACCCAATGGGATAGGTGCAGTGCCAAGCAAAAAAGAAGTGAGTGTATAGAAAAGGTTAAAAATAGAATAAAGAACAAACAGCGAAATGACTTTAATAGCTGTAAGCCTTTTTCTGATTACAAACACAGAACAGCGCAAAAAAAGCAGTGTCAACAAATAACTGCTTGTGGGGCCGACATGTTTCTGCCAAAACGGGTGGAACCCTCCCAAGGCTTTCTTCAGGGCCTCTGTTCTTATAAGGATTTGTGCTACTGCTAATGCGTGCTACACAAAAAAGTAACCATATAAACTGTGATTTGAACAAAACATAAAGGATACGTGTTTCTATTCCTCCATGCCAAATGGTGTCTCATTCACCTATAAAAAAATGCAAAATGGTGTAAATGCAAAGGGTCACACTACTTGTAAATATTAAGAGACATTAATAACAAGGAACAAATTCCTTACTCGCCCATAGTGGCAGGGGATAATACCTCACCTCGCCTGGACCAAGCTCAGGATGAAGGAGGCCACGCTCTACAAGGGTAAGGAAAGAAAGAATACTCACTTTGGGGGAGAAGGAATGGAGCTACTCCTCTCCATAGCCAAAGGGAACCTCTAGTGTCCTACCCTCAGAGCTCTTAAAAAACAATTACTCAACAAAAGGCTCAGCTAAAGGCTCACCCACAGCTCTCTGTTTAAGCAAACTAGTGGATTCAGTGAACTAAAAAATAGTAAAGGTAATACCCACAAAACCACAGCTCCTTACCTCTCCGTTGTTACCTCAGGCAGTTCCTAAGGTTGGGGGAGGCAACGATTGAGAGGCAGAGGTTGTCTTATCAAGGGCTGGACAGGAGACTCAGTTGCCTGATTATCCAATCGGCTCGAGTTAACCACAAAACTATAGCCTGTCAGATGCTAGAATTTTGAGAGCCCCTTCTTTAATGTCTTTATCCCGAGGGATAATATAAATTTGTAAAGATGTGACAGCCATCACCCTCTGATGTAAAGTTATATAGAAACAATAACGCTGGCTAGGGAAGAGGAACCCTTTGTTATAAAGTTCGTGTTCGCCCTGTTTCGAAAGAACTACAAACATGGCGCTGTTTGTAAACATCAAGTGATTGTGTCTCGCGAGTGGTCCTCACAATAGTCACATCACGAGAGGAAACAGAGTCCCCTACGATATTGGCAAGTGTTGAAGATGTGTGGTAGAATAGTACTGGAACTTACTGTGCCATACGACATAAAACCTCAGATGGCAGAAGGAAGAAAGAAACGGCGAAACCAGCCGCAACTCCAATGATGGCGTGATCTCGCGAGATCCCATCGAACTACAAAATGACCTCTTAATTGAAAAGGCTGTAGTTCTCATTGAAAATGTGCAAAAAACAGTGAGGATGAGCTGTGCTCACTGGGTGAATATGAAGCATTTCTCTAAGGAAATATGTGGGGCAAGTAGCACAGCTGTACGAAGATCTCTTCTATATAAACCCAAAATACTGAAGGACCTACTAAGACGGGATCACGAAAGTAGCGTGATCTCGCGGGAACATGTAGGACTACAGAATGACATCAGAAATGAGAAATCTGTAGTTCGCAATCGGAGTACGGGGATTGACGAAGTGCCACATCTTAATGTATAGAGATTCATGGTTCCCTCGACCAATGTGATATAGGGCTAAGAAAAGGAATGGATTCTAACGCCCTAAGAAAGTTTATAAATATTATTTCTTCCAAGAAGCATGGATAATTAAAAATTACCTCTTGCAAGAAGCATAGATGGAATATAGATCAATCCTAAGATGGTTTCTCGAGTAGGGATTAATACCAGAATGGCAATGTTGGGAAAGAGCAACCACAGTGTATAAACCCTCAGTCCCACAAATGCTGATCGTGAGAACAGGAACTTCGAGGATCAGCAATAGCAAGATATTAGTAAGCACTCTGAAGTGAGGGATATGTGTAAGCATAGCTTGTATCCCCAAAGAGAGTGCACAGTTTAGATGTCCAAGAGAGTAAATCAAGTAGGAGATATAAACTCGAAATTCTGTCCAATATCTGAGGATTGTGTTAATCATAGCATAGTCTAGGGTATCTCATCATTCAAACCCCGGGTGTCTGAGGATAATCTAAAAATCCATTTTTGTTCCCTGAAAAATAGGTACTTAGAAACGTCAGTAATGTAAGAAGGTATGAAAGGCTTTTCCAAAATCGTCCAGGTGAAATCAGTTTCACTGTGGTTCTGTTCAATGAAGTGTTGAGGTGAGTTTGGAGATGCTCTTTTTGCATCTAAACGCACTTTTGTGCTCCAACATCCTCGTCCGAACCTTCCTCGTGGTCATGCCTACATATTTTGCTAGGCAGGGGCAAGTAATTAAATAGATCAGCTGTGAGCTGTTGCAGTTCGAAAAACTCTTCAGAACCCAGGGGCGATTTGTTCCTATATCAATCTGGGTAGTCTTAGATGTCTGTGGACACACCGAACAGTTCCCACAGGGATAATGTCCGACTACTGCCGCTGACTCCCACAGTGTCCCTATCGTTCTCTTGGGGATTTCTCTAGGTCGAGTATGTATCAACCGGTCTCTCAGACTGCTGGACCTCTTGAAGGCAAACAGGGGTTGTTCGATCTTATCATTTGCACAGTTGAGAATTTTCCAATGATGTCTCACAATACGTTGGAGCTGGTTAGACTTGGTGTTAAACGTGGTCACTAGTGTTAACCGGTCCTGAGGGGGCTTCGCTGTTGGTATCTCTAAGAGTGCTTCTCGGTGGTTATTCGCCGCCCTTTTCCAAGATCGCCTGACCAATTTCTTAGGATAGTGTCTTGCTAATAACTGATTCGAGAGACTGCCAGCGTGTTTGTTGAAGCTCACAGATGTAGAACAGTTACGCCGCACTCGTAGAAATTGCCCGTAAGGCAAATTGTCCCTCAGGGCTTTTGGATGTTGGCGTCCATAAAGTAGCAAGGAGTTTATGGCCATAGGTTTTCTGTATAGCTCAGTTTCTAGTCCGGTGGGTGTTACGTAAATGGAGAGATCTAAAAAAGACAATCTCTCCTTGCTGCTTTCAACTGTAAATCTCAGGAACTGATTGCGTGTATTTAGCCATAGGGGGAACGATACAATTAACTCGTAGTCACCTCTCCATACTACTAAGATGTCATCTATGTAGCATTTCCACCATTGGATGTGTGGTCTGAAGGGATTCGTGATGGTAAGCACCTGTTCCTGTTCAAAAACATGAACATACAAGTTCGCCAAGCTGGGAGAGAAAATACTTCCCATGCTAGTCCCTGAGACCTGCAAGTATATGGTGTTTTCATACTTGAAGAAGTTCTCTTTTATTTTTTCTTTGCACACTACTGTGGCTTCCAGTCTTATTAGTTTAGAGTACTTATTTGACTCCTACCTTAGACCCCCCAGGCTTCTTTGTGTTTTACATTACCCATACACTTACACAATCACCCAACCAATACCCATGTAGTTACAAAATCATCCAGGCAGTAGCCATTTACTCCTGCAATCACCCAGGCACTACTCATCCACTCATGCAGTAACCCAGGCAATACCCATGCACTCCTCCAATCATCCAGGCACTACTCATCGACTCATGCAATAAGGCAGGCATTATACATTCACAGTTTCAACACTACCCATGCACTTCTCCAATCACCCAGTCACTACCCATGCACTTATAAAATCACCATGTACTATCCTTGTACTCCTCCAATTATCCAGGCACTACCCGCGCACTCATGCAATCATCCTAGCATTACCCATAAACTAATGCAATCAGTCAAGCATTACCCAAGCACACTTCCAATAACTCATGCATTACCTTTGCACTCACGCAATCACTCAGCCATTAACAAAGCACCTAAAAAAACACCCAGGCACTACCCATGCACTGCTCCAATCACCCAAGCACTACCTGTACACTCCTCTAATCACCCAGACACTACTCATTCACTTCTTCATTTATCCATCCAGTGGCCATGTACTCCTCCAATCACCCAGGTACTATACATGCTCATGCATTCACCCGGGCATTATCCATGCACTCATGCAAGCACCTACATACTACCCATGCACTCATGCAACCACTCAGGCACTACCCATGCACTGCTCCAATCACAATGCACTACCCATTCACTCATCTAATCACTCAGATACTACTCATTTACTCCTTCAATTATCCAGCTAGTAGCCATGCACTCCTTCAATCATCTAGGCACTATGCATGCACTCATGCAATAACCCAGGCATTGCTAATCCACTCATGCAATCACCCAGACACTACTCATACACTGCTCCAATCACCCATGCACTACCCATGCACTCCTCCAATTGCCCAGTCAGTACCAATGCACTCATCTAATCATTCCTCCACTACCCAAGCACTTCTAAATCACTGAGCACTACCCTTGCACTCCTCGAATCACAGAGGCACTACCCATGCACTCATGCAATCATCCAGACATCAACCATAAATCCGTGCAAACACTCAGTCATTACCCTTTTCACTCTTCCAATCACCCATATATTACCTCTAAAGCCATGCAATCTCACAGCCATTATCCATGGACTTACAAAACCACCCAAGCAATACTCGTGCACTTACAAAATCACCCAGGGATTATCAGTGCACTCCTCCAACCAACCAGGCATACCCCATCCACTCTTGCAATAACACAGACACCACTCATACACTGCTCCAATCACCCATGCAGTACCCATGCACTCCTCTAATCACCCAGCCAGTATCCTTCCCTCATCCAGTCACTCTGCCACTACCCAAGCACTAGTAAATCACCACGCACTACCCTTGCACTCCTTGAATCACGCAGGCACTACCCATGCACTAATGCAATCATCCAGACATTGATCTTAAACTCATGCAAGCACTCAGACATTACCCATGCACTCTTCCAATCACCCATGCACTTACAAAATCACCCAAGCAATACCCATGTACTCAATAAATCACCCAGGGATTACAAATGTAATCCTCCAGTCACCCATGTATTATCCATGTACTCATTGAATAAACCAAGCACTACCCTTGCAGTCCTCCAATCACCCAGGCACTGCTCATGCACTCATGCAATCACCCAGGCATTACCTGTGCATTCATGCAAAAACTCAGCCACTACTTTTGCAGTCTTCAACTTATCCAGGCACAATCCATGCAATTCAACTATCACTCATAAAATTATCCAGGCATTACCCCTGCACTCATGCAATTACCCAGTAATTACCCATGCACTCTTTCAACCACTCAGGCAGTACCCATGCAGTCTTCCAATCACCCAGGCATTACCCCTGCACTCATGCAATCAGCCAAGAATCACCCATGCACTCCTTCTATCACCCAACTACTAATCATGCACTTATAAAATCACAGATACACTAGCCTTGCACTCCTCCAATCACCCAGGCCCTGCCCCTACACTCATGCAATAACACAGACACTACTCATGTACTGCTCCAATCAACCATGCACTACCCAAGCACTTCTAAAATCACCAAGCACGTCTGTTGCACTCCTCAAATCACCCAGGCACTACCCATGTACTCATGCAATCATCCAGACATTAACCATAAACTCATGAAAACACTCAGACATTATCCATGCACTCTTATAATCACCCATAGATTACCTCTATAGTCATGCAATCTTACAGTCATTACCCATGCACTTACAAAATCAAATCACCCAAGCAGTATTCATGTACTTACAAAATCAACCGAGCATTACCAATACACTTCTACCATCAGCCAAGCACAATTTATCCACTCATGCAGTAACCCACACACTACTCATACACTCCTCCAATCAACCACACACAACTCATCCACTCATGCAATAATACACACTACTCATACACTGATCCAATCACCCATGCAGTACCCATGCACTCCTCCAATGACCCAGCCAGTACCCATGCACTCATCCAATCACTCCGCCACTACCCAAGCACTTCTAAAATCACCACACACTACCCTTGCACTCCTTGAATCACTGAGGCACTACCCATGCACTCATGCAATCATCCAGACATTAACCATAAACTCATGCTAACACTCAGACATTACGCATGCAATCTTCCAATCACCCATGGATTACCTCTATACTGATGCAATCTCACAGCCATTACCCATGCACTTACAAAATCACCCAAGCAAAAGCTATGCACTTACAAAATCACCCAGGCACTACCCATGCACTGCTCCATTCACCCATACAGTACTCATGCAGTCCTCCAATCACCCAGCCACTACCCATGCACTCATTCAATCACTCCGCCACTACCCAAACATTCATAAAATCACCATGCAGTACCCTTGCAGTCCTCCATTCACCCACACAGTACCCTTGCTCTTATGCAATCACTCAGGTAAATTTTCTTTTTTAACCATTAGATGTGGTTCCATAAGAACCGTTTTTTTAACAATTAAAAAAAATTGTATTGTTTTAACCTTTTTTTGTTTTTGATTATTTTTTAAACAAAAGAAAATTGAAAACAGCAAATGAGCTGTTTAACAAAAAGTAAAGAAAAGGACATTTTTTAGCACAATATGTGCTTCGATGGCACTCATAACAACATCCATGCACTGGTCCGCGATGCACAGTTTGGTATCACACTTTTTGTAGACTATGGCCACTTCAAAGAGCTCTGGAACAATATGGGGCCTTGGTGCTGGAGGATCTTGTTGAGAAGAGGTAGAAGGGGCATTCAGGTCTTGCTCTGCCACTTCATTCAGTTGTCTTCTCCTCTCTTCTTTGGCCAAGTGTACAGGATGGATAGTTTCAAGGTGTTTCTTCATGCTGGATGTCCCGCATGAGTATTTCTTTTCTGAGCCCCTTGACAAAAACTGCTTGCAGATGGTGCATGTTACTTTGCAAGCATTTACTTTCTTCACGCCCTCTGGCACCGTACAAAAGGCCCACACAACACTTGCCTTCCTTTTCTTAACAGACTCCACGATCTCATCCTCCTCAAGATCCAATGGATCGATATCTGCATGACTGGATGCCACATTGTATCAAAAAAATTAAAAAACACACAAAACAAAAAACTACAGAGCAACAAGAAGCAGGTCTTGTCAGCAAGACAGCCAAATAATAATAGGAGTATAACAAGGATGGATCCTCCCTCTTACTGAATGAAAATGATTTAAACCAATCCGATTCTTTCTTTTTCTGCTGACATGAAATCACATAGGGTGCGCGCACCGGTCGCTTATGCGTCGCACACCTGTAAAATATTGTATACATAATTATAAACTATAAATAAATGTTTATACACTATTTCAAAAAGGATGTTAGTGAATGTGTTTATTCCAATATGCTATTCTAACTTTCTATAGTGATATTTCAAACTTTGAAAATACGCTGAAGTCGCGAACCCGGCGCGATCATAGTGCGACCCCGGAAATATGTGCAGAGATGGTTTGTGCAGTGTACATGCATACGTCGCGGAGTCGTGAAATTTCGTATCGTTAATAGTACACTCAAAAAAATAGTTTTCTAAATTAAATTAGTGAAACACTTTAACCAAAACTTTTAGTGATAATTTCTTTACTGATATTTCATACTTTTGAAATTACGCCGAAGTCACGACTCCAACGTGACTTCAGAAAGGTGCGCTAGCAGGGTGCGCGCACCCATCGAGTAGGTTCTCTTAGAGTGCTCCTTTGTAATGATTTTTTTTAAAAAGGAAAAAAAGAAAGTATTATAATACAATAAAACAACTTTACAGTATAATAAAAATTATTCACAAAAAATATGATAGCTTGTACATATTAAAAAACAGTGTTATGTTTGAGGTTGATATTATATATTGCGTAGACATATCATTTTGAGAACTCAATGAAAATTTTAATTTCAAGAGAAAAGTGAGATTTAAGACATTTTCAGAGATAGATTACTGATTAGGCTACTTTGTATGACTGTGTCGTAAGATATAGTCAAAGTAGACCTATTTCTGCAGCTCTGTTGGTTCATTTTGCACATTGGTTGCTTGTATTTTGCACTTTTTTCATCTTTCTGATCTTCTGTTATTTGTTTGTGCATTTCTTTTTATTCTTTCAGGGACATTATAGTTAGTAATTATCATCTAAAAAAAACTTTGAGATTCACTTAAAAAACCATAGGTTTCAGCGACATTATAGTTAGAAATTAGCATTTAATAAACCTTTGAAATTCACTGAAAAAAACATAGGTTTCAGAGACGTTGTAGTTAGTTGGACATTTCACTCGTACAAAACTGAAATGGCATTGATAACAACTATGTATGGAGAGGGAGTGAGGGATGGTTACTGTATGGAATGATATAATTTTACTAAAATCAAAAGCTCTTGGCTACCACCGTACCTAAAAAGGTGTTGGGAGGACATTAAGCGTGGTGTAGTTTAACAGCAAATAGCAAAGAAGCAAGAAAAAGGATAATGAGAATTCAATTCAATTTAAAATAGCTTTATTTTGACAGTACTTGTCATACAAATAATTGCAACATAAATTAAAATAGTAACAATAAAAGATTTTCCATTTAACATGAATGTGCATTATAAAAAAATATCAATTAATCGGAAAAGCAGTTTAAAAGTTGAATCATATGGTTAAAAGACCGGGGGTCAGCGAGGGTCTGAGAATTGTATCTTGCTCCTTGTTGGTTATGAGACTTAAAATTACATGTAATCTGAGTAATTTTCTCTATTATAGCTGATCAAAACCCATTGAAACATAATCCCATAAAATAATTAAAATATATAAAAATTGCACATTCATTTAAAATATGCTTTAACATTTCTCCCTAATAATCTATGCTCTACAATTTTTATGAAAAAGTCATCCATGATATATGTATTCATAAACCAATTTCATTTGATGTTCCTGCAATTAATTGAGAAAGGGAGCAATCTTCTGTCAAGTTAGCCCTGTATCTAAAAAGTAGAAACAACCATCTCAGAAAGGGAATATTCTATTGCACTGAAGTTACATGGTGTTGGCTATTTTATTGTTTCATTTAGGCTGTGATGAAGCATGCATGGAGAACGGGGATAGTGCGCATGACTGGTTTGGGCAGCCCGAGAAGTCTGACCAAACACTCATTGCGCACTTAGGAGTGGGCAAACCACGCCTCCCCTGTTCCGAGAGCAGAGCAGCACCACCCACCCACCCTCAGCATATCAGCAGGACACAAAGCATAAAATGATAATACCTCTAAGTTGTTATCATTTTATGTTTCTCACTGCTTAATAGCAGTGGGGTGACGCTCCTCCTCCATAGCGGAGGAGCCGTCCCTACTCATATGAACGAGGATCCACTTGGAAGGGGCAGTTTGGGGAAATTCATAATTAAATACTTTTCACAATCTCATGCTGTACACAGCCGAAGGCTAACTCTGGTAGATGTATCCAAAAGAGTCATAAATGATATCTAGAATGAAGGTTTTGAGGCATTAAGGGTGCAGATAGCAGACAGATACCCAATGTTAATCAACCTCAAAGTCTCAGCCCTCAGACAATCATAGTGATGATGGTGCCATACCAAGCTATATGATTAAAGACAATGAAATGTCTTCAAATGAGTCATGAAATAGGAGCATGCCACCCTTCTCTGACACAAAGAAATTAAGAGATGTATCCAGTGTTCCAGATTCAGCATGGATTCGCACTTAAATATACATTTTTAAATGAAAGAATTCTTCACTTAACTTTAATTTGGATGTTAGGCCTTGACTACAAAGACCTTTAGCTGTCCGTTGGCAATTTTGGGTTTTTGATGTAGGGGGTGAAGACCCTTCTTATGCAACAACCACAATCCATGTCAGGGTGAACCAGACAAAGCCACTAAATTACCATGCACTTAACCCTCAGGTAGCTTGGCACAAAAGAAGTCTGGCTTAACTTTGCAATGTGTAATGTATTTATGCAGCACTCAAACAGTAATACAATGAAAACACAGCACAAGAACAATCCAATACCAATTTAGAAGAATAGAGAAAACATGTAAGACATAATTTGACACCAAAGTGACAAAAATCATAGATTTTACATGTGTTTGTAGTGAAAAACTCCTACATTGATTTTTCATTATGGCAAGGCCTGTCTCTCCCATGGGATAACATTGGGTTACCTTATTACATTTGATAAGTGATTACTGATGATTGGGAGTTGTAGGTTAAGTCACGTTTGGTGCCCTAGAAGGTAAAATTTAAAACCCTCTTTAATGGTAAATTTGGATTTTAAGTCACAATTTGGAAAATGCTGCATTGAGAAAGTTGGCATTTATTTGTCCTAATCATTTGGTGCCTGCAACCTCTTCCTGGGTCACATGACTAGGTGTAGTTGGCAGTTGGCCGTTGTGTGCCTCTTAGAAAACCTCACAAAAGAGTGTCTAGTGTTGGCAGAATTGGCCATCTCTGGCAGGATGAGGGGATGGGGCTGTCACCTGCTACAGTTGCAATTCAATGAGGCTGCCTCAGCACTCACACAAGGTACTTCACACTAGCTTATTGTGTCCCCAAACAGACTGGCCTGTGGATAATGCAGAAGGATGATGCCCTGCTGCTTTGCTACTTGAGGCCTGCCCTGCTTGTTGAGAAGGAAGACTGGACCTGTGCCTTTCATCCCAGGCTGAAGTTGTTCCTAGGGTCAGTTGCAGAGAGCATCAGAGGCCTCTCTACAAATGTCCAGCTGACATGCTGAAACACTCTGATTGCATTAAGAATGTTCGGCTTTCAGAAATATGAGCCTGTGAGTGGGTGGATGAGTGTCAGAGTGGGTCTGTGAGAGCATGCAAGAGTCTCTGAGTTGGTCTGTGAGTGGTTGCATGAGTGTCTGAGAGGATCTGCGATATTGTGCGTGAGCCTCTGAGTGGGTCTGTGAGTGTGTGCATGAGTGCGTGAATGGAACTGTGAATGGGTGCAGGAGTGCCCACCCTCCCATATTTAAATAAGGCCCCAGGAAGGTGGTGGTTCCCAGAGCTAAAAAGACCCTCTGAAGGGGGTTCCATATGCCATCATCCTTCTTTAGGTATAACCTTCACGTGTGCACTTGTGCGCAGTTCTTGGGAAATCTTTTGTCAATAAAAAAAGTCTTAAAAGGGGCTTATAACCAACCCCTTAGTTAACTGAACTTGCCATCAGTTTATTCCAACATCGCTCTAAATTCCATTCTTCTGATTAGCAAGCACATTGTCTACCTTCACTTCCTGCTCTCTGCTTTGCCATCCATGCAGTCGTGTGGAGCCTGGAACAAGTACAGCTTCCGGTCACTGGCTACCGGCAAGCTGTTCTTCCCCTGACCACATAATTCCCAAGATACTTTTTTATAAACATTTTCAACTGCACTCTCTAGGAATGAACATGTCTACAGTCCATCTGATCAAGCACACTGTACTTGTTTTACAGAATTCCTTATTCTACCCATGTTTACCCAAATCTCCCTCCCCACCCCCTCGTATTACTTTCCTTGCTTGCCCTACTTTCCCATCCCGCTGTACACCACACCCTCATTTCTTTGTTCCACCAGCTCACCATATCTCCTAGAATCCTGCATAGAGTTCTATGTGGGGGCATTTTAAAGATAGTCTTTCGGTACTAAGGTGCTCTTAACAGGCATTAGGGCAAACATATGCAAAAAAAGGATTACATGTAGATGCATATACATTTGAAATGTGGACACTCACGTACACTGTACAATATATTAAGTAATCATATCCTCCGTTACCTACAGAGCTTAGAGGTGACACTTGCGACATGAAGCACAACAATAACAATTTATTATCCTACAAACGGAAGACGTGATGAGATGGAAGCTCTTCCAGTTTGTAAGGATGACATTAGTGTGTTGGTGCAGGATCCTATTGCAAATTTCATTTGGAAACCTGGAGGCTGAAAGCAGAATTATAATTGTGATATTAAATTGTCTGGGGTTGATGAATTCAATAGCAGTGAGTATTCAATTGTGTGCCTTTTACTCCACTGTTGTCCCACTTGCAATGACATTGTAGGTTAGTTTTCGAAATGACAATATTCTTCTTTATGTGAAAACATCTTTAGGCACTATGCACACATGGCCAATGTCACGATGCATACATGCAGAGACAATTAAATATTGCCTAAGTTTATTGACCACTGGGTACCTTTTTCTGAGAACTGCGCAGCATTTTCGTCTTTATTTATTCTCCACCACTGTATTTGCTCTCTCATTGGCATTGCCTTATGCCTAAGTGGACAGAATGAGGAGATACATTTATATGAAGCTTGAAATAAGGACCCCGACCTGATCCAGTCTGCCCATTTACCAGTCACTATTTGCAATGTCATAAGCTCTCCTTCATCACCAGATTGTCTTTGCTCTGACCTCATCGTTCACGCGTATGGCTGGAAGACAAAATGTACAAATTGTATATGTTTGTTGGGTTTCTTTTGATTAGAGATGAGGTGTGCAGTATGTTTTTCCTTTTTAGTTTTCCATGCAACTTTTTGTTGGTTCACGAGGTGAATGAGGCTGTCAAGGCAAAGCCGGATATGTGTTACATAAAGCAAACTTATAGGACTGAAGGTGAATTTGAGCACACTCAGGAGCATACCATGGACCCTGGTGCAAGCAGACTATGCTCGTTAAATACTGGTTTACTGGTTCTCAGTGCCAGTACACCTATTGCACTGTTCACGGCTATGCCCCTGACCATGCCTCCGAATTCTCAGCCGCTGCTGGAATATGAAGGGGCAGTTAGTTGGCACAAAAGGAGAGCTGGGGAGCTCCTGTTTTTCTGCAGTGCCTTTTGCTGGGTTTAGGACACATACACGCATCATCCTATTCAATCATGGACAACCATTCAAGACAGAATCAATGCCAACACACACAACAGCAAAGAATTCTTTGTCTTCGTCAAGGAGTTTGTCAGACCCAACAGCGAGACCACAGACGTCCCATCTCCCCAGACCTCTGCAACAAACTCAGCACCTTTTTCTACCACAAGATCAGGCAAATCTATGACAGCTTTGACACCCAAGACCCTCCTACCACGCCTGTCATAACCACATCCAACGACGATGCCCACCAACAGATTCTGCTCAACTGGACCCCACTCACCACAAACAACACCATGAAGACCATCTACTCCGGAGCCTCCTCGCATCCCTGCCCACATCATATCTTCCACAAAGCCACCCCTCTATTGCCCCCCCAGCTACGCCACACCATCAACTGCTCCATCAAGACCACCCCCTCCCCCAATACCTAGAAATATGCTGAGGTCAACCCCCTGCTGAAGAAGCCATCTGCTGAGGCAATAGAGCACAAGAACTTTTCAGACCCATCTCCCTGCTCTCCTTCCCAGGCAAGGTCATTGAGAAGGTCATCTATGCCCAACTCATACATTATCAAACAAGATAAAAAAAATTCAAGCAATACAATCAATAACATAATTCAAAATATCCTCTCAAAATACATCACATAGCATAAATAGACAAGCAATCAATAAATCAATCAGGGTTTTGTAGAGCTAACTACTCACCCGTTAGGGTCTCAAGATGCTGAGGGATAGGTGTGAGCAGCTCCTCCGTTGGGGTCAGTAAAAGAGCCAGGTCTTGAGGTCTTTCCTGAAGTGTCAGGCTTCATCAGAGGTGGTTGTGAGGTAGGAGAAGGACCTTCTGCCCACTATAGCCCTGTAGAAGCATGGAACGGTGGCTAGGGAGAGGTTGTCTGAGTGGGTTTTTTTTCTTAGGGGCAAAGAAGGAGAGGCAGTCGTTGAGGTATTGAGGTCCGATGTTGTGGAGGGCCTTGTAGGCGTGGGTGAGCAGCTTGAAAGATTTTCTTCTTTCAATGTGGACCAAGTGGAGGTCATGGAGCTATTAGGTGATGTGGTTGTGCCTGTGGATTTCGAAGATTAGTCTGGCTACGGCGTTTTGGACAATCTGGAATTTTCAGAGGAGTTTTTTGTTGATTCCAGTATAGAGGGTGTTGCTGTAGTCGAGTCTGCTGGTGACGAGTGCCTGAGTGACCATTTTCCTGGAGTCGGGGGGGGGGGGACCACTTGAATGTCTTAAGTAGCTTGCAGAGGCTGCATGCGGAGGAGATGGTGTTGATCTGGCAATTCATAGTGAGCGACAAGTCCAGTATGATGCAGAGGGTATGTGCATGGTCCGTCGGCGTGGGTGGGTTTCTGAGGGCAGAGGACCACGAGGTGTTGTCCCAAGTGCAGGGAGTGGAGCTGAGGATGAGGACTTCCGTTTTCTCCGATTTGAGTTTCACATAGTCCCTACGTAGAATCTTACATGATACATTTTCTTAAATAAATAGCTTTCAGGATAAAAAGGGCAACACTAAGATATGCAAATTAATCATTCAGTGCAAGCAAAAAGTTTAGTGTGCCCTTGTAGTTTCTTATATTCTGGGTAATAAAAAGTGGTTTCAGGTATTGATATTGCAACTCCTTATAGACCTACAAAATAAAATAAAGTGCTCTGTACTCTGCTACCTAAGGACAGGGGATATTTTCAATGGGAAAGAATTTCATTTCCGGAAATGAAACCAAATTATGAACCATACCACATTTAAATCTTGTTAAAACATACTGATGTTGATTATGGTTAACATACTTCAGATACTCCTGACACCCCTCCCTTAGCCCCAAGGACATATACATAGCAATTGTCATTTTTTTTAACTCTACACTTGGGGGTCCATTACGATGTCGGGCGGATTTCCTCCGCCAGGCTGGCGGTGGCTACCGCCAGCCTGGCAGAGGAAATCCGCCCGACATCATCAGCCCAATTCCCCCTGGCAGATTTGGATGGCGGGAGGGACCGCGGCGGTGTGAAACACCGCCCGCCTGTTTTCCGCCCAGGTCGGCTAGCGGCCGGGGCCAAAACCAGTAACCTGGTGACACCGCCCGCCATATTACAATGGGCTTTGCACAATGCATTTAGCCACGGAAAGGCATGCGGAGACTCCCTACGGGAGTCCGTGGCTTGGGGGGGTGCACATGAGGGGTACCTATGGTACCCCCCCAACATGGCAGGCACCGCGCGGTGCCTGTCATGTTGCGCTTTGAAAAGCACAGCGTGC
This sequence comes from Lissotriton helveticus, assembly GCF_964261635.1. Classification (NCBI taxonomy): domain Eukaryota; kingdom Metazoa; phylum Chordata; class Amphibia; order Caudata; family Salamandridae; genus Lissotriton; species Lissotriton helveticus. The sequence continues at coordinate 1,097,536,523 of NC_136057.1, read as the reverse complement.
ACGTTTACCGTTGCGGCGGGCGGAGATTCCTGCTCCGCCTGCCGCAATGGTAAATGTACAGGATGCGCCCGCCTGTGTGGCGGGCGCATCCTAATGCCATTGTCGGGACCCCTGCACTGTTAGCGGGCGGTCCACTTCTCCGTTAGGGTGGCGGGCCTAATGGACCCCTTGGTCTGGACTCGGACCTATATTGAAGAAAGATAGCCTTAATATAGCTTTTACTTAGTGGTAGGGCCTGAGAAGGCTCCTGCCCCACTAGCAGATTGAATATAGACATAAATGGAAAAACTATATATACAAAGCATGGTATGCGAGAATAATAATCCAGTTTTAAACAGTTAATTATTATCGATTTGGTAAAGCTGGTTTCCTCTTTCGGCCATATAGAGAGCCTCAACGGCAATGGTTTCAATAACAGATGTTTCTCCAAATAGAGCAAGCCCACCTATTTATGCATAATCATAGATGGGGTTGAGACAGGCAGACACAGCAACAATTTAAAAAAAGTATTTTCTTAAACTTGAAGTGGCTTACCCTACAGGCCAGCCCCAAATATAGCGGCAGGCAATACTTTGGCCCTATATATCTCAGTCATTTCCTTAATGGGGTGCTGCCCTAGTTTAGTTGAGAACTTAAAAAGCCCCTCTCAACTCCTACTCATTTTGAGTTCAGCATTTTCAATCTGTTGCACCCATAGGTCGTTGCTTAAGAACTGGACTCCCAAATAGCAGAAGGTATTCACTTTCTTAATTGGGGAACCTTCAAAATAGAAGAACCTACATTTGTTCAATAAACCATGGTGAAAGTCTTGGTCTTATTAAGTGTCATGTTCTTAGATGCCATATACTCCCCAAAAGTTTCCATCAGCCTCTGCAGTCCATTAGGGGTCCTAGATCATCGATATAGCAACACCGGAATAGGGCACCCAGGGATAAGGGCTACATCTGCCTATATTGCCTGTAGAGCTTCATCAACCCCATTCATAAAAAGGTAGAACAATAAAGGGGCTAAAACACACCCCTGTCTAATTCCTCTTCCTACACTAAAACCAGGTGAACATTCACCCGGTGGGCCACTGCAAACTGTACTCGATAGGTTCTCATAGAGCTTATTAATGATTACTATATTATATTAACAAAATCGTTATGAAAAGATTGGTGACGAAAAAGCTTTCTTTGATGCAAATAACACACATTATTAATATGAAGCAGTATATATATGTAACAATGAGACTTACATACAAGTGTGCAGATAAAATTGATGAAACTTAACATATGTATTGCCTTCATTGTCATGGCCGATAACAAAGGAAAAAGTGGTGCAAATTTTTATGCAATGTTATTTGAATGAAACTTTCAGTATAAATGCTTAATATTATTAGAGTCGATGATTTCTTAAAATGATTTTAGTTTGATGATTTTTAATTTAAGAATAGCTTGCACAACGGTACTTTTAAAATGTTGGTAGTAGGTCATTATTAAGATGTTACAATGATTTCTATATATGAAATGCTCAGTTCATTTCATTATGCTTGAATCTAATTATGCTTGAATCTAATTATGAGTTTATTCTACTAAATAGGAAGTTCTGACTTTAAAGACATAAAATTGCCTTTTTTCCTTAGGCTGCATTATTTCATATGCCGAATGACAAGTATCGTATTGTGCAGTATTTGAGAAAGGTGATGTAATAGGTGCTCCACATATGGTCCTGTAGCACCGAATCCAGCTGTGATATTGTTTCTGATTCCTTGCGTGACTGAATGTTTTTCAGTCATTACTTGTGCCAGGCTTTCATTTCTTTCCCTTTACATGAGGAGAATCAGTTTCTATTTGCTTTCCATTTCGAAAATCATATTTTGGCATGTTGCTTTGTCCCACAAAGGTATACGGAAAGCCCCTCAATATTCAATCAGATTCTCAAGAATCTAGGGTTTCTGGTAATGGAAATCATTCAGTGCCAATGACACTTATTGACAACCTGTTGGTGGTGTCACATAAAAGAAAGCATGCAGGACTGATTCTCTTGCCCTATTAAATTATCTGGCTGAAAAAGGACATTAAGTATCCCCAACTCACATGCAGTTTTGCCAAACTGAAGTCCTGTACGTAGGACACCACATTGAGAAAGGAGCAAGGAAAGTGTCACAAGAAAGAATCTCTGTGATTCCTAACATGAGTCCTTCAACTACCCAAAAGGAACTCCACGTTTCTAGAAATGGTGGGCTACTGTTAATAATGGATTCTAACCTTTTCCTTAACAGCAAAACCTCTACAGAGGTTGTTGCACAATGACATATCTGATCCTGTACCTTGGGGTGACGATTGTATGACTGCCATCACTGAGCTGCAAGAATGACTTTGTAGGGCACTAGCTCTGGGAATACCTGATCATAACTAGTGCTTTGTGTTGTTGTGTAGTGAAAGAGAAGGCTGCGCTCTTTCAGTACTGACATAAATGAATGGACTTAGTCACAGGCCTATTGGCTGTTTTTCAGTGAATCTGGACCCTGTTACTGCAGAGTTGCCTGGATGTTTGAAAGTTGTTACATATGCATGTGCGAGTCTTGAACAGTTTGAAGCATAGCCATGGGACATCACTGACTGTATCCGTACCCCATTCAGTGGAAATATTGTTGACCCTATTCGGACACAATATCTGACTAATAGTTGACTACCAAATATGAGCAAATACATTTGGGGCCTTAGAATGTTGCGCTTAAATGGTGCACTATTCTGAATCCATCCACCCTGTTGTCACTGCCTGGAAAGGAAACTGTTACTATTGAAGATGAACATGATTGCTTGGATGTGACTGAGTTATGCACAAAGCCCTACCTCTTATGCAGAATGAACCTATTCCCTGAATCTGATCTTGTGCGTTTGTTGATGGTTGCTGTTTGCAAGACAATGTGGAAATCTGAAAACTGCTTGTACCATTTGTACAGTTCTATTGGTTGTTGAAGCGTCATGGCTGCAATCAGTGTATTCAGCACTGGTTGGTGAATTGATTACATTGACATGGGCTTGCAGTGTTGCAGAACAACTCAGGGTGATAAATTGCTCCAAGAAGTGACAGAAGCTGAACAGAAAAGTTGGGTGCAAGTTGGATGCACCAACAGGGAAGATGAAGTTTGATTTCACACTGATGGTACACCTGTATTACCTGATAGTTTGTTAGCACCTATGGATAGACATTATCATGGCCCTGCACATGTAGGAAGAGATGCACTGATGCGCTCAATCACAGATTCAGATTGATTGTTGAGAATTTGTGCCATCACTTTGCAGTGTGTCAACAACAAAATGCTGGAAGAAAAACACAAGTTACAATGAATCATGCAGAGAGATCTGCAGGTTCTGTTAACCTAATGAAAATGGACTTCATTGAGATGCCCCTTTTCAATGGTATAAGACATATTTTAGTAATTGTTTGCATTTTCTCAAAATAGGTGTAAACTTATCCAACACAAAGAAACTACAGTCTCACAGTAGCTAAATTGTTGTTGAGGGAGTTGATTCCAAGGTTTAGATTTCCAACTTCTCTGGAGTCAGACCGAATAACTAATTTTAACAAACAGGTCCTGAAGATGTAATGTGCAGTATTACATTTGAGCAGAAGCTCCTTTGCAATTACCGTCCAAAGGCTTCTGGACTTGTGAAGCAGATTAATGGCACTTCGAAATGCAGATTGGTGAAGGTATGACCTTCAACGTTTTTGAAGTGGCCAGATGCATTTCCTCTTGTGTTGATGAGTCTGAGAAGTACACCAGAGAGGAGGACAGGATTGGTGGGCCAAGTGATGAGACAGCCAGCTCTTCCTGCAAACACTCTCACTAATATTACATTTGACTTAATATTGGACTACTGCAAGGGTTTTGCTGATGTGGTACATTTTGTGTCTCCCCTGTTCAGAGAAGTTGCCCTTGCAACTCAGCAGGACTAGTACTATGACCTCAGTCCTAGTGACTAGGTAATGGTGAAGAAACACATGCGGAAGATGTGTATGGAATCCCATTGGAGACAGCCCAATCAGGTGATCCTGGTCACCATTACCGCTGGGAAGTTTGTAGGTTTTCTGAATTGGGTACATGCTGCCCACACTCACAGAGTCCCTTATCTCCTTGATGACACAACAGCACCTGTTCCCAAGCTCCCGGTGGTTACAGTAAGACAGAGGGAGCAGGTTAGTCAAGCTGTTTAAGACCAGCAAGCAACTGGGACAGCATTCAATTGACCTGAGGGGGCTATGGCAGATTCAAATACTGCTGGTACTGAAGGGATCAAGACAGTAGAGTTCACTATGAAAGATACAGATCCTAATGAAGGGCTTAGGGCAAATGAAAGCGAGATGTGCTCAGAGATCGTTGGCCCAGAAGAGGTGAGATCCTGAGAAACTGCTTGACTGAAGGACGAATACCACAAACTATTCCTGAAAGTTCGGAGCAGACCAATCAGAGTGACAGTAAAGATGATTGAACAGCTGTGAGGAGATCAAAAACAGCGAGAGTACGTAGCCAAAAGTAACCATCTCCTAAATAGACTGGCAGCAAGTGATTGGGAACAAGAATTGTCTAACTTTTGCTTTAACAATACAAGCCCACCTGAACCTCCTTGAAATGAACTTTGTTGTGGATTTGAATTTCAATCTTGGTGTACCACTTGAAGGACTGACACAATTTATCCTAAAGATAAACATCAATGTAGCTGATCTGGGTATTTTTCCATTATGTTGCTCCAGCTCCTCCCATCCGCCGCTCGTCCGGGTAGGTTGACAATTGCGACGCACGACGAGACGAGGCTACCACTGTTGTACTAGCAAGTCATGATTGGAGGAGACTGTTGAAGCTTCATATTACTGACATTAGGGTTTCACTAAGAAGCGGTAGGACCCACAGCCTACCAACCTCGTGTGGAGTAGGTAATTGTAACGCCGTCCACCCTGTGTAGATAGTATTTTGAATACATTATAGGTCCTGATGAATTGCACTGTATCCCTAAGAACTACTGCATGAAACATGTCGACCAACCACTAACTGACCTCTTGGTAGAGTATACTCCCCTGGATCCTTGAACCAGGAAGTATACCTCACCATATTTCTTTTAATAAGGTAGACTGCCACGCTAATAAACTACTTAGTGGATTGCCTAACCTTTTTTAATTTTTATCACTATCACTCACACACATCTACACCCTCTCACACTAGGCCCTCTTACCCCCTCGCACCGATTGGCAGAAGATCTCAGATAAAGAGCCCCATCTGGGTGCCCGTCATGCATTGCACCGCCAGCTTGACGAGGAGCAAAAACCCATATGATGAAGCATGACACCTAGCTTGCTGGGTGTGTGAGGGTTTTAAGTCCTGAAAGGGAGGATCCCCATCCCCCTTTCCTTTGTTCCTTCTTATTTTGTCATCTGGGTTCATCTCTCCTTCCCCCTCCCTTCAGTTCAGTAACTCAGAGTAACCCTTCCCTTGGGAACTGCGTACCCTTCTTTGTTGTTAATTTTTCCATTATGAACAGAACCATTGAACTGTGTCTTGGTATATTTGTGACAAACTTTGAGTTGCTTAAACCCTTGGCTGCTATTTTAAATTTTTTAGACAAACAGTTTGAATTGGGAGAAGCCATGAAGCCTAAAACTGAAATCTCTTTTCGATGCAAACATGTATGCGTGGGAATCTTTTCTGTTATTGCCCGGATATTAGTTGCATTGCTTATTATCTCAAACGTACCACATTATGTACCCATTGAAGGCCCTAAGCTTACAATTTCTTTCAAAACTACCAAAACTAGTAACACTGATTCTCATGCTTTGAATGACAACCCTTTACATCTTGATTTTCCAAAAACTGATCATTCATAAAATATCTACACTAGCTTACTAAAAGAGTACATTGACACAATGGATGCTAGTGATTGCTACATATGTACACATTTACCTGCATCAGTTGCGAAAGGTGCTACCTACCAAAGTTAACATAAGGATTTTCTTACAGTGCATTAAGTAGTTTATTTTATGGTACTGATCACTTGCAGTAATACTATTCTAATGAAGATCTGATCTTTTCTGAACTTCCAGTACCAAAAACCATAAATCCACATCCTTAAGCTTCACTAGCTGAAACTATGCCCGTCTATTTAGACCAACTAAGTCCTTGGATGTGGCTTATGCACATAGAAATAGCCTAAAATGTAAACTAAGGAGAGTTGAAAACAAATTCATAGATTTAGTAGAAAGTGTATGAGGTAATATGACAATTAAATCTACTACACCTCGTGAACTAACTCTTTGAATTTACTAAAATTTGAACATAGAATTGTAGAAGGAATGGGTACTTTAGCTTTACACCTGCAACATAAACAAACACTTTGTATATATAGAGAAAGATCAAATATTAATACACAATTTGGTAATGGGGAGTAATTCCGCACACAAAGTTATCGATTCCAGAAATATTGCTTATTCTGGGGGTTGGAATTGCTAGAAGGACTTCCAGACGGTTGTCACTTGGCCTCTTTGGTAAATTGTCATGCAGTAATGTTACCCTCTTAAACTGGACAAGTGGGAAATAATGTGGATTATTTAAAGGCTGGGGACTCTCTGAGGTTTGAGAGTGTGACGTCAACAGGCATAAGGAACGAACGGCAGGGAAACCTCTACCTGCACGAGGGGGCTGCTGACTTTCACGAGCCACTCCTGCCTTCACCAAACTTCGTGGGAACTTCCTCGTTGCTCCTGGACCCTGTGTGTTGGCCACAGCTGCATGGACTCACTCTGGTGGGACTCCAAGTCCCAGAGGGCAAAGCGTGCTCTCTGCCCTCTGTAGTGGACTGGGCATCCTCACCTGTCCCCAATAAAGTTCCGCTCACAACCCGCGGTATGGGGCACAGAAAAGAACGGCAGGGAAACCTCTACCTGCATGAGGGGAATGCTGACTTTTACTAGCCCCTCCTGCCTTCACCAAACATCGTGGGAACTTCCTCGCTGCTCCAGGACCCTGTATTTTGGCCACCGCGGCACGGACTCATTCTGGTGGGACTCCAAGTCCCAGAGTGCAAATCGTCCTGACTGGCATTATAGAAGTACCAGCTGGTAAGACTTTTATGAGGCTATTTCCCCTCCCGCTATTACAAGCTCCCAGCTCACTTTCATTGGGATATCATTGCCACAGGCGGCCTACGTGCGTAATCCGAGATGCACTGAGGACCTTCAGACTATAGTGACTTTTTTTTACATTGATTAAACGGGCTGATTGTGTTATAGCGGCGGTGTTCAGATCCAGCTGTACATTCCCATGCCCACACTCGTGGATTCCCCCCCCCCCCCCCCCCGGCATTAGAGGTCCACAGGCCCTGGAGCTGGACTAGTGGCGCTGCAATCCAGAACAGAGTGGGACTGGGAATCAATCTGCCACCAGCCAACAAAATGGGGAGGAGGGTAGGCCCCACTCGAGCCAAACCAACATGTTCCCCCCCAATCCCCCCAACATCTATAGATAAAATGCTGCAGAGGGCAATAGGGATGGTGGATTCTGAGATCGAGATGACAGAAATGCGGTTATCACTTACTCCCAATCTGTTTAACCCCCCTTCCATCCAGAACATTCAGTCAAACCTGGTCCAAATCCAGGCAGATGTCCACCCCCAGCCACCTAATGAGGTAGTATCCCACAAAAAAGCGACGTGTAAAAGCAAAAACGCTCAGATTATCCCCAAGTACGGAAAGCGTAAACTAACATCAGAGGTTGGATCACGAAAAAAGAAATACTGTGAGGAAAAGCATTGAGGGGGATGAAGAGTCAGAACTTGGAGCAGGCAGGCTGACCCCAGCCAGTGTAGACAAGACATACCCACCTTGGGCTCTGAACTTACTGACAGACTTGCAGAATAACCTGAGGGCTATTATTAAAGAAGAATTAGCACCCCTTGTTAGCCGTCTAGATATTCTGGAGAAAATATTAGTGCCAGTGGAGGCCAGTTAATCCAAACATCCCAATGGCCAGCCCACAAGAGGAAACGATGCATGTTGTCAGGTTGAGAGTAAGGATCTAACATCACCTCTGGGGCTGGAGGGGAAAGAACGCAAGGGCTCTAAGCCATTTAATGAGTCAGGGAACCAAGGTGACCCGAGGCTGCAGAGAGATAGGAGCATTGGCTCAGAGTATAGAAATAACATCAAGTCACCACGCACAAGAAACCGAGAACCATCTAACCCCCAGCCCTAGCTACCAACAGCAAAGAGAGCAGACAAATAGCACAAGGACCAAGTGAAGGTGGAAGTGCTTGCCCAAGCATAAATCTCCCAGATATAAACCTTCCACCTGCCTGTGCCCCGTATGTAGCTATTTTGACAGGTGTCCCGCCCATTGAACCTAGTACCAAAGAATCCCACCTTGAGCTGAGGAGCAAATGCCTGTTCTGGCTTGCAAAACATAAACACTTTGATTATGCCAGAGCTGGAGAAATCATAATGTTTCGCAGAGTGGGTGGGTGGGTGGGAAACCGGAAAATACGTGATAGGGGTGAGTGTGTAGTTATACATTTTAAAAATCCCCACACTGTGACCAATTTATTCAATACTCCCACCAGTTGCTATAATTCTAGAACCGCCATGAGTCTTTGCCCTCTGAACTTCTTTTACCCACAACCCGAGCCTTCTCTAAGAACCCGCGTTTCACCCCCAATGTTAGAAGCTGGCGTAGGGCCTTGTTCAGGAGATAGCTGGGATGCTCAAAATAGGTTTCCTCCTTTTAACATCCCGGTGAATAATAGATATGATGCACTGGAGGAGGTTGATTGACTGAGAGAGGGATCACAGGTAGCTGGGCTCACTCCAATGGTAGGACACGATGTCAAGGACATAGATAGGCGGGGTTCGGATTGGACTAAGATGGACAGCAGTTTACATCTCCCCCATTTGACCAACCAGAAAGGAGACAGAATTAAACCTTCCGTGGTCCCTGATGCCCATATTGATGCCCCGTTGAGAGAACAAAGCAGCGAAAGTATAGCAGGGGGGCACTAGGCAAGAGCTGTGTGGTTGTCTCTGGCGACTCTTGCAAACAAGATGATGTAGCCTCTGGGGACGTGAATGGGGTGAGCGTGCATGCTAATGGGCTGAAGATACTCTCATGGAATGTGACAGGCCTTAGAAATAAACTGCCCTGCTTGGAATGGGGCAGCTTTGTTGATAAATTCAACATTTGTATATTCCAAGAGACTTGGGTGAGGGAAGATCTCCAACGGGTGCGTTATGCCTCTTATAACATCTTGGCATCCTTGGGGGGGAGGGGGTGACCATCTGGTGGCCTTTCTATCTGGGTAGGCACTCACCTTGGTTGTAGGGCAGAGCAGCTGTCTACTCCTACAAATGACATCCAGTGTGTGCTGCTCTCCTTCCCAACAAAGGTGAAAATTGCCCAAATAAATGTGTATTGGCACCCAGTCAACAACAGCCAGGAATCGTACACCATCGCCCTTCTGGCTGATTGTGGGGGGTGATTTTAACTGCCACTTCGAAAACCTCTTCGATCCCTTACATTCTCCCCCAACGGAAGAGGACCTTTATTGGTCGATTCCCAACCCCTCTATCACCCCCATTAAAGCATGGTCCCCTCTGGCCATGCAGCTAAACTCACTCACCCTAACGTTCTCCTTAAGGGCATGCAAGGGTCGGACAAAATCCGACCAACCAGGGCAGACCACATTTAACAGAGCAGGACAGGCTTCTCACATTGATTACATCCTGGTAGAAACAAGATGTTCGGGAAAGGTCCTCGATTTTTATATTGAACAAAGGCATGATAGCGATCACAACACCCTGACTTTGACTTTCAGTACAATGGGATCTAGGCATTGCCAAATCTTCCACTACACTTGTCAACTGCCATAGCGCTCTAGTAGCGACTAATAACAGAAGAAACATTAGATGGGGCCATATCCAACAGTCTCCAGAAAAGATAGCTAAAATTTACCAGCTAGCAATGCCATCTTTAGTCAAAATGTAAGAGGCAGTTCATGTGGAGGGTCACAATACGGATCTTGACAAGGTAGGGGAAATACATTCTGAGCTCGCCCTGAATCTGGGGGAGGTTTTCTACCCGCTGGTCCCTGTCAGAGAAAATAGCCACAACAAATGCCCTTGGTTTAATGACCAATGTCGCAAGGCTAAGCATGATCTATTGGATGCAGTCAAGGCAAATGATAGGCTGTTATTCAAACTTGCCAGGGCTAGATATAAATAGTCCATCCGGCTGGGGAAGAAGAACGGGGAACAAGAAAGGTGGGAAATGCTCAGGAGCGTCCTGGATGACAAAGATTTGAAAACCTTTTGGGCAATAGTGAGCATGGGTGATAGTAAAAGGGAGATCGGCTATCGAGCCCAATCTAGCCGCTGAAGCCTGGGAGACCCACTTTGGGTCACTATATTCCCATAGGGATGCTGGCTCTGTTAATATTATCACTACCAGCACGGCAATCGAGTCCCAAGCAGAAGGGGAAATGGAGATTACCAGCTCGGAAGTGAGGAACGCCATTAACAAGTTACACTGCAACAAAGCCTCAGGTTTAGATAAACTGCCGGGGGATCTATTCCGCAAAGAACCAACAATATGGGTTCCGTACTTGTGTGCTTTATTTAATGCAGTTCTGAAGGGCTCCAATCACCCCAATACCTGGTGCAGGTCTGAGATTGTCCCCATATTTAAAAAAGGTTGCCCCCTCACTCCCTCCAACTATAGGCCAATTAGTTTAATCGACATCTCCCAAAATCTCTTTGGCCGGGTGCTCCTGGACCACCTCCAGGGTTGGCTCGAACAAGAGCAAGTATTAAGTCCTTACCAGGCTGGCTTCAGATCACAAATGTCAACCGTTGACCAGATATTTAGACTACAACTACACTTCTGGAAAACGGTGAGTTTAGAGGGTGGCAGCCTCTATCTAATATTTGTTGATCTGAAGTCAGCCTTTGATCTTGTACCCAGAGAAATACTCTGGAGGGTGTTGAGCGACCTAGGGATGCCTCCATACCTCCTAAATGCCATAAAAGAGGCTACACCTTGACAATTTTGCACAAGTGCGCTGTGGAAGGCACGGGGAACTCACCTCCCGTTTCCCTGTCCAAAAGGGGGTTCGGCAGGAATGTGTTCTAGCCCCTACTTTATTTTGTCTTTTTATCAATGATCTAATCAACCACCTCAAATTAATCAAGGACAACGATGCTCCAAAGTTAGCTTCAGGGAAGGTCCCTGCGCTGATGTTCGCAGACGATACTCTGCTTCTCTCAAAATCGCCTATAGGCATCCAGCGCATTTTAGATGGTTTTGAATTTTTTTGCAAGGCAAGAGGGCTTGAGATCAACTAAGCTAAAACAAAATATATGGTCTTCAACCCTCCCCACTCAACCCGCCCTAATCCTTCCCTACAAGGCATTACCCTAGAAAGAGTCAAGATATTCGATTACCTGGGAGTTACCTTGGCAGAGAATTTCGAATGGGGTCCACAGTTGGACCAAGCAAGGCTTAGATTAACACAGACAGTGGGTGGTATAATGAAGTTGTATAGATCTTCAGTTTTTAAACCAGCCGCTTCGGTGGTAGAAATCTATGAAGCCCAGGCAAGGGGTGCTACACTCTATGGGGTGGAGCTGTGGGGCATTCTCCCTCTAGTAATTTGACAAAGGTGGAGAATAACTTCATGCGCCAGTTATTAGGCCTACCCCGCAGCACCTCCCTACTCCCCCTTCGCATGGACCTCAGATTGCGTCTGCTTGACAAAAAGATTTCTCTGAGACCCTTAACTTTTTGCTGGAGGATGTGGGTGACCCCAGAGTTGTCGGTCTTTAGGGCTGATTTATCTGAGATCTTATCTATTTGTTCCACAAAGAAAATCCCATGGCTCTGCCACATAAGGGACCTTGCCCTCAAGCTGGGCAAACCAGATCTCCGAAGTACGCCTGAGACATCGTGTGCTAAGCTTTCCAGGTTGGACCTACTTAATTCCTAAAGAGTAGCCAAGCTAGTGTGCATCCGAGAAAGCTCCTCAAGTGGTTGTTTAACTGCAGAATTCCTAGTGGTTAAAGATGTATACAGCAGGGAAACCTTTCTAGATTTTGTCAACCCCCACTGGTTAGGAAACTATATATGCAACTGAGATTGGGGACTTTCCCAGTGGCGGCATATACCAGTAAATGGGCGAGTGACAACACGGGTGAATGCCCTGCATGTAACTACAAGGCGGAGTCTGAATTACATGTTTTGCTCCTCTGCCCTGCCTATCGGTTGCCGTGCAAGGGTTGGTTAATCCAACTATGCAAGAACTTAGAGTTTGTGCGCTCCATAGAGGTTTACAGAGTTTTAAAGTATGACACTCATCCATCAATTGTCTTCGCTGTATCGCGTTTCTTAAACTGCATGTGGCATACTCATCGGGCATACCTGAAGTAGATCCCTGGGGGTTGAAGACTTGTATGAACTGGCGTAGGGCGAGCATGTCCATATCCAGGCATTACGCCTGGCACCGTTGTCTCATAGTCCTTCTTTTAGTATAAGATTTTAGCATTTGTATATTTTTTTAATGGTTGGTTGTTTTTAACTTGTTGTACATGGCTTGTTGGATTTTAATTGTTCCATGTTATAATATATATCTTTGCATCGCTGCTGTACTCATGTACTGTGCGCTTTATGTCTTGCCAACTGCGGGTTAACCATTACACTTCAAGAGCGTTGTTAATAGTCAGTGTTTTTTAAACCAGATGTGTATATGGCTTGTTTTATCTGACACACTTTAATGGCCCTAGAGGCCGAAATAAAGTACTTTTGAATTTAATACAAAATTTGTAGCTTTTTGTGAATGTGAACATACATTTGCTGTATGAGAACTGGGTAAGATATTTAGAAGGAGTGAATTCTATCTTTCCTGGAGTGTATTATATTTGTGGAAATAATGCTTTTTATACATTTCCAAAAGGATGGAATGGAAGTTGTAACGTGGGAATTGTTTTTCCACAAATGTATCATGTGAAACAAATTTAAGGATAATGAAAAGAAGAGAATGGGAGAATGAACAGAGGCATTAGTGCAAGTGAAATAGTGAGTGATATTTTTGGAGCTTTAATACCTTCTGTAGGAGTAGCATTAAACTGAACTTAAAATTAGAAAACTTTTTACAATAGTTGATCAATTAGAGGCCAGTACAGCTGGAGGATTTTCTGTTGTAGATATTGAAATGATTTCAATAAGATCGATGATGATGCAAAATCGACTTACCCTTGACTTCCTTCTTGCGATGGAAGGCGGAATCTATCAGTTGTTAAAGGCCCAACGATGCTGAACCTACATACCAGATAACAACAGAGATTTTAAAAACTACATTAAAACATTACTGACTTAAAAAAAGACTTGCAATGGTTAAGATCTGATGGTGCCTGGAAAATTGTGGGAAAGGAATTGTCAACTGTTAGCAACTTGTTGGGTAACATAGGTAATAGACTAGTGATTTCTGTCTTGTGACCTTAAGTTGTGATCACTTTGTGCATAATGCTGAGGATATTATCTATCAAATTCTGTAGGTATAAAAGAATGTACAGAAAGTGAAAGGAATAAGAATTGATCTTGCTCTAGATCACAAACTATGTAAATACTTTGACAAAATGAAAATTCTGGAAGAGTCCAGAAGAAAAAGGCTGAGGATAAAAAATCTGTAATTTGTGATGATCTGAGGTGGATCAGTGTGATGGCTTAATAAAATTTTAATGTGCAATTTGCACACGTTTAGAGAAACAACACTGAAACTGCGTGGATGTGTAGAAATAGAAGAATCTTGATGCAATGAGTTTGACTTGCTTATTAATTACTATATATATATTTTAAATCGTTATGAAAATATTGTTGATGAAAAAGCTATCTATGATGCAAATAACACACAATAATATGAAGATGTATATCTATTTAACAAATGATTCTTACAGACAAGTGTACGAATATTAATGCTGAAACTGAGTATCACTATTGCCTTCATTGCAATGCCCCATAACAAATGAAAAAGTAGTGCACACTCTTTATACAACATGTTATATGAACAAAACATTCAGTATAAATGCTTGACATTATTAAAGTCTTCGAATTTCCTAAAATGATTTTATTTGAATGATTTTTAAGAATAGCTTGCAAATAGGTACCTTTAAAATCTAGACCATAATTAGAGTTGAACATTTTTATGCAATAATCAATGACAAATGTTTCATTTACTAAATAAGAAGTGCTGACTTTAAATGCATTACATTGCCTTTTTTTCTTTAGGCTTCAGTATTTCATAGCCTGGTGTAATGGACCTTAGTCACGTTTCCTCAAATGTTGCTTATCTGTTCTGTTTATGCAACATTCTTTAATGAATAAGACACTTTTTCCACTACTTTGTTGTGTATGAATTTGTGGGAACTTGACCTCTCTATTTAATCCCATGAATAGCAACAAAGTAAATAAACTATTTGTCAACTAACCTGTGAAGATGGAACGGACAATTGTTTCTCAGGACCAGTATGGGAACATATTTTGGAGTATCAATTTTTGAACAGACTGAACAGAAGAATGGTCACATGAGGGTCAGTGAAATATCCAAAGTGGCTTGTAGGAAACGCACACCAGTGTAAACTGTTGCCTTAATGTCCATTCAGTTGGGTGGTGCCCGTGGAGTGTCGCCCCCTGTACTTGGGGTGTGAAATACGTATAATAGCACAATTTTCCTCGAGAAAAGTGTCCCTCCAGGGCACTCCAGGAATAGTTCCTTAATTTGTTCGATGAAAAAGTTAATCAAAGTTCTCTTGTTATGTGATTAAGCATGTCCTTCTTTCTTTTAGATAGTTGCTAATTCATCACATTATTGATTCCATAATGTTAATGCCAGTGGCCCAATGCATTTCGGGCGTAGTCCTTCCTCAGGGGCCATATAGTATCTGAAAGTGACCAAGTACAATATTCATTTAAATTCTGATTCAAAATACATGTGGTATAAGAACAAAATTATTCAGTTAATCAGGTATGGTTCATTAGTCTTCATGCACAAAGAACAATAGGGGATTACAATGTAGATCAAAAAAGGTGACTGAGTGCATTAACGGATTGTGCATGGAATGGTTCAGACGAATAGAGTTCTACTACGAATAACGGTTCTAAAGTGCACGTGGTGCGTTACGGGTCTAGTCAATCGGTCTGCTCCCGATTTGAGTAAAAAAGGGTGAAGGTGAATGGCATGCGGTGCTTTAAGTTTCGCAAATCTGACCTGATTACGTGGTATGGGTCTGTTTCTTATAACGATATCACAAAAGTGAAATCAACCTGTTAGAGAAAAACTGAAAATATCATATGAGCGTTCTATTGCTGTTGCTTGTACGCTGTCATATGCGATAGGACATGGAATGTCCGTTTTAAGAATAGTGGCTTACCGCAAAGTAATCGTCAAAAGTCTTTCGGTGCTCAGTACTCCGATGTTAGTCCCGGTGATAGCCGGACGCTGTTTACTGAACTCTAAATGGATCTGCGTAATCATGTGATCTGGCGAATGTTAACCAGTCGGACATTGGTTGGATTATAGTCACGTGTTGTCATATAAGTTCGCGACTTTAAGTAAACATGACGTACCGAGTGATATTCATAGTGAATAACTCAAGAAAATACTGTATGGTAGCAGCGTTGTGAATTCAGATTTAAAAGTACGCGACCTTATCACTCGGCGAAATATTTTCTCAACCGTGATGGGTTGAGAAGTAGTCACGTGTTATCGCGATGGTGTGAAAGATTGTGAAACTTTATGTGTTCTAAAAAAGAACACTCGGTAATTGCTGATGGTAATGTGGAATCTGAATGGGTGGAATGTGAATGTAAACATGTACATTGCTACGTTCATGATGGGTCACAGACGTGAAGGTGAACAAAAAATTGTAATAAAAATAATAAAAGTAAATACAGAACATTCAAATTAGATGCATGCTATTTCATAGATTAGTTCTAGTTCCAAAGATGTTGTTCCTGGGCTGTTATAGATAACAGCTAAATTCAAGCCGTTCTTTCAATCCTCTTGGCGTGGTTGGTGATAGTCTGTGTATCCAATAAAGTTCTCTTCTCAGAAGGTGTTGGTCATTGTCTCTTCCTGGCAATATGGGTACCAACTCCAGTATGCAATATCTTAATTGACTAGGATTGTGCTGGTGTTCATTGAAATGTACTGCGACTGTTGATTTGACTGATTTCAATCTGATATTACTTCTATGTTCTATCAGTCGAGTTTTAATTTTTCTTGAGGTTTTACCCACATATGGCAGTCCACATGGGCATTTCAACATGTAAATCAAATTTGTGCTGTCAAACGTACCATTCACTTGTAATTTGATTTTGATTCCACTTGATGGATGGGTGATTTCATTCCCTTTGATAATTGAATTACAGTTCCCACAATTGAGGCATGGTAGGGTACCTTTGTATGTTTTTGAGAATGAGGTTGGTTTGTGTTTCAACAGTTCTTTCAGATTTTACTTTTATTATTTTTATTACAATTTTTTGTTCACCTTCACATCTGTGACCCATCATGAACGTAGCAATGTACATGTTTACATTCACATTCCACCCATTCAGATTCCACATTACCATCAGCAGTTACCGCGTGTTTTTTTTTAGAACACATAAAGTTTCACAATCTTTCACACCATCGCGGTAACACGTGACTACTTCTCAACCCATCACGGTCGAGAAAATATTTCGCCGAGTTATAAGGTCGCGTACTTTTGAATCTGAATTCACAACGCTGCTACCATACAGTATTTTCTTGAGTTATTCACTATGAATATCACTCGGTACGTCATGTTTACTTAAAGTCGCGAACTTATATGACAACACGTGACTATAATCCAGCCAATGTCCGTTTGGATAACATTCGCCAAATCACATGATTACGCAGATCCATTTAGAGTTCAGTAAACAGCGTCCGGCCATCGCCGGGACTAACATCGGAGTACTGAGCACCGAAAGACTTTTGACAATTACTTTGCGGTAAGCCACTATTCTTAAAACGGACATTCTATGTCCTATCGCATATGACAGCGTACAAGCAACAGCAATAGAACGCTCATATGATATTTTCTGTTTTTCTCTAACAGGTTGATTTCACTTTTGTGATATTGTTATAAGAAACAGACCCATACCACGTAATCAGGTCAGATTTGCGAAACTTAAAGCACCGCATGCCATTCACCTTCACCCTTTTTTACTCAAATCGCGAGCAGACCTATTGACTAGACCCGTCACGCACCACGTGCACTTTAGAACCGTTACTCGTAGTAGAACTCTATTCGTCTGAACCATTCCATGCACAATCCGTTAATGCACTCAGTCACCTTTTTTGATCTACATTGTAATCCCCTATTGTTCTTTGTGAATGAAGACTAATGAACCATACCTGATTAACTGAATAATTTTGTTCTTATACCACATGTATTTTGAATCAGAATTTAAATGAATATTGTACTTGGTCACTTTCAGATACTATATGGCCCCTGAGGAAGGGCTACGCCGGAAATACATTGGGCCACTGGCATTAACATTATGGAATCAATAATGTGATGAATTTGCAACTATCTAAAATAAAGAAGAACATGCTTAACCACATAACAAGAGAACTTTGATTAACTTTTTCATCGAACAAATTAAGGAACTATTCCTGGAGTGCCCTGGAGGGACACTTTTTTTGAGGGAAATTGTGCTATTATACACATGAGGGTCAGACCATTGCATGGTGACAACTGATGTCACAAATGGACAATTTTGAGTGTAAAAAGTTACTTTCCTAGCAGGAGGGTGCAGCTGCGGCCCGTGGAAGGAGTGGGCCGAAAGGGGGGTGGGGGAGGGGCAGGGTGGGGGGTGAAAAACGAATTTCGTAGCGTGCGCTGCATCGCAATTTGCGATGCAGGGCGCGCTACAAAATTTGTTTTATTTATTAAATTGTTTACTTACCTCCAATTATCCATATTCCAGTTTTTAGCACCCCCCACCCTGCCCCTCTCCCGCCTGCCTTTCTGCCCCACCGGTACTGCCTCCACGGGCTGTAGCTGGGAGGGTGCCTTCCATTTGCCTCCATACTCTCTAGCCTCCATTGCCGACTGCCTGCCTGTTCACCTTTTCATGATTTGCCACGTTTTCCCTATGCTGATGAACTTACTTACTGAACAATTTGCAGCTGTCTGATGAAAGACCGGACCTGAACTTTCCTGATTATTGCTCCACTCTCATTGCCCATGCCCATGGCTGTTTCATTAATGAATTTTAACTAAGTCTGGTTGGTGAACTCCACTCCGCTCGTGGAGTTTGTGGAGTTTTCTGCACTCTGCGTTCAATCAATCAATCAATCACGCATTTATATAGCGCGCTACTCACCCGGAGGGTATCAAGGCGCTACTGCTCGAACAGCTTCCTGAAGGCGAGGTGGTCTAGGGTCAGGCGGAGGTGGGTCAGGAGGGAGTTCCAAGTCTTGGCGGCCAGGTAGGAGAAGGCCCTTCCTCCTGTGTTGACTCTTCGGATGCGGGGGACGGCGGCGAGGGCATGGCTGGTCGATCGAAGCTGACGTGTGGGAGTGTAGAAGTTGAGGCGGCTATTGAGGTATCTTGGGCCCTGGTTGTGTAGGGCTTTGTGTGCGTGGGTGAGGCGACGGAAGGTGATTCTTTTGTTGACCGGGAGCCAGTGCAGGTCTCTCAGGTGACCAGAGATGTGGCTGTGTCGGGGGATGTCGAGGATGAGTCTTGCTGAGGTTTTCTGGATCCGCTGGAGTCTCTTATGGAGTTTCGCAGTGGTTCCGGCGTAGAGGGAGTTACCATAGTCCAGTCGGCTGGTGACGAGGGCCTGGGTAACCGTCTTTCTGGTCTCGGTGGGGATCCACCGGAAGATCTTACATAGCATGCGCAGGATGTTGAAGCACGACGAGGAGACGGCGTTGACTTGTCTGGTCATGGAGAGGGAGGAGTCCAAGATGAAGCCCAGGTGGCGTGCGTGGTCTGTCGGTTTGGGTGCGCTGCCCAGGGCAGGGGGCCACCAGGAGTCGTCCCAGGCGGAGGGCGAGGAGCCCAGGATGAGGACCTCCGTCTTGTCCGAGTTCAGCTTCAGGCGGCTGTTCATCATCCACTTGGCTATGTCTGTCATCCCTTCGTGTAGGTTGACTCTGGCGGTGGAGGGGTCGTTGGTGAGGGAGAGGATCAGCTGGGTGTCGTCGGCGTAAGAGATGATGTTGAGGTTGTGTTGGCGTGCGATGGCCGCAAGGGGGCTCATGTAGACATTGGAGAGGGTGGGGCTGAGCGAGGAGCCTTGAGGAACACCGCAGATGACTTCGGTGGCTTCTGATCTGAACGGGGGGAGGCGGACTCTCTGTGTTCTTCCGGCGAGGAAGGAGATGATCCATTGTAGTGCCTTCTCCTGGATTCCGACGTTGCAGAGGCGCTGTACTAGGGTTCGGTGGCAGACAGTGTCGAATGCCGCGGAGAGGTCCAGGAGGATGAGGGCCGCTGTTTCCCCGTTGTCGAGCAGGGTTCAGATGTCATCAGTGGTGGCGATGAGGGCGGTCTCGGTGCTGTGGTTGGCCCGGAAGCCAGACTGCGAGTGGTCGAGGGATCCGTTCGTCTTGAGGAAGGCGGCCAGCTGCTTGTTGACGGTCTTCTCGATGACTTTGGCCGGGAACGGGAGGAGCGAGATAGGGCGGTAGTTTTTGAGTTCGGTGGGGTCCGCTGAAGGTTTCTTCAGTAGAGCGCTGAGTTCGGCGTGCTTCCAACTCTCCGGGAAGGTGGGGGTGTCGAAGGAGGTGTTGATGATGTCCCGCAGGTGGGGTGCGATGATGGTGTCGGCCTTGTTGAAGACGTGGTGCGGGCAGGGGTCGGTTAGGGATCCGGAGTGGATGGAGTTCATCGTGGGACGGGTTTCTTCGGTGTTGATCGGAGTCCAGGCGCGGAGGGTGGTGGCGGGGGGTGCCGGTGCGGTCGTGGGGTGTGTTGGCTGTGAGATGAAGCTGTTGTGTATATCTGCGATGTTGTCGTGGAAGTAGGAGGCGAGGGAGTTGCAGAGGTGTTGTGATGGGGTGATGTCGTTGTTTCCGGCGTTGGGGTTGGAGAGCTCTTTGACGATGTTGAAGAGTTCCTTGCTGTTGTGTGCGTTGTTGTCCAGTGGTTCCTTGAATACGGTTTTCTTGGTGGTGTGGATCAGTTGGTGGTGTTTTCGAGTGGCGAGCTTGAGGGTGGTCATGTTGTCTGGTGTTGGATCTCTGCGCCAGGCTCTCTCGAGGGCTCTGCAGTTTTTCTTGGAGCTTTTGAGTTCGTCGGTGAACCATGGTGCTTTCTTACTGCCGGGTCTGCTGGGCGGGGTCCTCAGGGGGGCGAGGTCGTCTGCGCAGTTGCTGATCCACTTCGTGAGGTTGTTGGCGGCTTGGCTGGGGTTCGCTGAGCTGGCGGGGGGGGTCCTGGCTCAGGGATGCGGCGAGCTGGTTGGCTGTGATCCTGTTCCAGCTTCTGCGTGCAACCTGTTGCTGGTAGTGGTGGATCGTGTTCTTTTTGAAGCTGAAGTGGATGCAGCTGTGGTCCGTCCAGTGGAGTCCGGTGGCGTGGCTGAAGGCGATGTCCTTGCTGGATGAAAAGACGGGGTCGAGTGTGTGTCCGGCGTAGTGGGTGGGGGTGGTCACCAGTTGCTTGAGACCGAGGTTGGCGAGGTTGTCCAGCAGGGTGGTGGTGTTGCGGTCGTTGTTGTTCTCCAGGTGGAAGTTGAGGTCCCCTAGGAGGATGTAGTCAGTGGAGGGGAGGGCGTGCGGGCTGATGAAGTCGGCGATGTCTTCGCTGAATTGTGTGCGTGGTCCCGGGGGTCTGTAGATGAGGGTGCCTCTGAGGGTGGTCTTGGGGTCGGTGTGGATCTGGAAGTGAAGGTGTTCGGCGGTTGTGAGGGTGTCGTCGCAGTTGGTCGTGATGCGGATGGTGTTCCTGTGGATGATGGCGATGCCTCCTCCGGTCTGATTGCCGCGGTCCCTCCGGGTGATCTTGTATCCGTCCGGGATGGCGATGGCGATGTCGGGTGCTGAGGAGGCGTTCATCCATGTTTCCGTGAGGAAGGCGACGTCTGGTGATGTAGAGTCGAGCAGGTTCCAGAGCTCTACGGCATGTCTGTGGACGGAGCGGGTGTTGAGCAGGATGCACTTCAGGTGGTTGCTGCTGGTGCTCGGCTTGGTGGGTGCGGATGCAGTGCAGGACCGGATGCAGGAGAACTTGCAGGAGTGGCAGCTGAAGGGTCCGTGGGTGCGTCTCGGGGTGGCTCGGTAGCATTCTGGGATTCGACCGACGTTGAGGGCGTAGAGTTCGGTGGCGGTTTAGGTCCGGCGGGTGGGCTGGTGTCTGCGGGGGCCAGAGGTCCGGGCGCTGGTCACGGTTCAGGCGCGGATGGGCGCAGACGGGCTTACCTTTGGCGCGCCTTCGGCACACAATCGGCGCGCCCACTGCGCGTCAACCCTGCGCGTGCGCACAGTCGCCATTTATGGCGAAGTGCGAGGGAGGGAGGAGCAGCTGGGAGGCGGGGAGGGCACAAAAGGAAAAGGGGGCATGTCCGTTCTCACGGCGGCGGGAAGCGGGGAGCGGGGCGAGAGGGCACAGGGGGCAACTACGGCTAAAAACAGCACAGGGGGGCACAGAAACACAGAGAAAAGGGGCAAAATGCCTAAATTAGGCAACAAGGCAACAGATAACAACTAAGAGAACACAGTAAACGCAGGAGACCACACCGAGCGACGGCGGGGGGGCGTGGTCAGCAGGCAGGCTCAGCGAGGCTGAGGGCAGCGGCAGGTGGGCGGGGAGCACACGCTACAGCTGGTGGCCGTGCGGCGCGGGGGTGTCCTACGAATAGGTCACACTCACCTGTGCCGCACGGTCGCCATTTATGGCCAAGTGCGAGGGAGGGAGGAGCAGCTGGGAGGCGGGAGCAGGGAGGGCACAGAAGGAAAAGGGGGCGTGTCCGTTCTCACGGCGGCAGGAAGCGGGGAGCGGGCAGGAGGGCACAGGGGGCAACTACGGCTAAAAACAGCACAGGGGGGCACAGAAACACAGAGAAAAGGGGCAAACTGCCTAAATTAGGCAACAAGGCAACAGATAATAACTAAGAGAACACAGTAAACGCAGGAGACCACACCGAGCGACGGCGGGGGGCGTGGTCAGCAGGCAGGCTCAGCAAGGCTGAGGGCAGCGGCAGGCGGGCGGGGAGCACACGCTACAGCTGGTGGCCGTGCGGCGCGGGGGTGTCCTACGAATAGGTCACGAGGAGCTTGCGAAGTTCAAAAAAACACCACTCTCTGTAGCAGAGTGGAGTCAAGTTTGCAAGCGTGAGCGAGGAAAATCTACCCGCCGGTGAGATGTTTCCTCATTTGCGATCGTCATCATCAAGTTGGTGAGCGCAAGCATGGAAAATCAACCTCCCGGCGAGATTTCTCAATGCGGGCGGTCAGATTTCTCATTGCAAGTGGTTGCATATGCTCGCGACCGCTCATGTTGAGAAACCACTCACTCGCGTTGAGAAAGCTGCTGCTCGAGTACAAATCTACTTGAGTGGCAGAAAGGAAGCAGCGCCCGATTGCACTGTGCATGATACCGTTTGCGATGATTGCACAGTGCTGACAAGCACCTGGTTCTGAAAATCACCGCAAACTGCATGTATCTAAAGAAACTCTGCCGCTCGCGGAGCTCCGCAGAGTACTGCAGAATTTTTTTTGCACTTCGCAGAGTTCCAGGTAGCGGAACTCCGCGAACTCCACCCAGGCTTAATTTTAACTTGATCCCTTTGCCTATGTCAAGAAAACTCTTATGAACCATCGTGCTGTCGTTGGTGGTAAGAGTCTCTAACCTTAACCATCCTCTTTATTGATTCATTTATTTAACAATACATTTATTTTGACTAAATGGGTGATTTTATACTACGTGTTGTAAGACTCATGGATCTTCAATACAATAACCAAATTATCTAAATATGTTTTTTATTGTGTCTTGATGTTTTTTCCATATAAACTGTGCTTACAATCATTAGATTTCTAATGCATGATAGAGAGTGTTATAGTCTAAGAACCATATACTGAAACGTAATCACTAATTTGTGAATTAGCTACCAATTATTGGTCCTCATTGGGTGGCCAAGCGTTAGACACCCTGATTTCTCATCACTCACTGCGACGATGAAAGGCCCATCAGAGGACCAATGCCTCTGTGGGTGAAGTATATTAATCTGAGAGAAAGGAAGCTTCTGCTGCAACACTACGAAGACTAAAAACCTTTCCAGTTACTATTGTTATATAGATGGATCCTGTACATAGCCGGATGACTGAAGAGAACATATTCTATAATAGACACTGTGAGAGGCTGCATCAGTGTATGATGTACACTTATGTAAGTGGACATCTTGCACTAATCCAGGTAACCCTTATTGTGATTTTAGTGGTCTAAGACAACAGTAGAAAGGTCTCTAAGTGGTAGTTGTGGAGAGCAGACTTTAGGCTTGGTCCAGAAAGAGTGTAAAGCAGCTTATTTTACCAGAACATAATCTCATTGGTATAGCACAAGTGAAAAATAACCACACAGTGTATTTAGAAAAATATGTATTTATTATAAGACGCTCACTAACACATTTAAATTTCTCCCTAGCCGTATATATATATATTTTTTGCAGAGTTTTATATAGCGCGAACTTGACCCGAAACGGGTATCAGAGCACTTTACATAGCACCAGTTATGTTACATGAGGACACACATTCATTTTTGTTAGGCACGGGGAGATTTAATGATTTGCCCAGAATCACAGGCGTCGTTACTGAGACTCCAACCCAGATCCCCAGGTCCGAGGCCGAGTGCCCTAGCCGTTAGGGGAGACCAAACCATATACTAAAATAGTGATATGTGAACCACGACTTGAGTCAAGACAATGGTCAGAGGATGTAGAAGTGTCGAGGACCCAAGGACCCACCCAAGGTGAGTATCTTGGAGCCCCCCGCAGGTCGTGGGCAGTTTAGGAACAAGGCCACGTTCTTCGTACAAATCAACATGTAAGTAGCAGTTGCTCTTTTAAAGAAGAAGGACCCTTCCCAGTGGACCCCGAAGAAACCCCATGAAAGGTAGAAGGTTGGAGAGGCACCAGCCCATGAATACCTTTGGAACCAGGATACCTGCCCCACTGGAGCCGGGTGCATAGGTGTGAAATGGCATCGGAAACCGCTGTCGAACCCAATGGAGGACTTAAGGAAGATGCTGCTGCTGGAAAAGGTGAAAGTGTCAGATGGAACCTAAAGTTGGATTCAAGTTGAGAAGTACCTAAAAGCAGAGGACACAGAGTTTATGCCACTTGGAAGTGACTGGGAGTCAAAGAAGACAAATACCCACCAATGTCAGGTGTTGTAAAAGAGTTGACGGTGTCCTTGGAACTGCAGCTGTGAGGACCAGGAGATGCTGTGGAAGACCAATATCCATTCATGAGCTGTTCCACATCGAATGTCGAGAGTTGAGGGGTCGGTGTCCGGCGGAAGCATCAACAAGCCTTGCCAACTGCAAACAGCGCAGAAGTAGAAGTAGGTATAGTGGTGGGACAAGCAAGGTCCAGGAGACTCACCACAATCAGGGGAGCCTAAAAGAATTAAAAAGTGACCCTCAGGAGAACCCACAGGCAAAAGGCACTGGAGTCGCAGAGGACCTCAAGCAGCTCACCAAAGATGCAGGCACACGGAGCAAGTGATGCGGTGAGGATAAAGATCTTGGTTGCTGGAGATGCTTTTAGTTGGGGCTACTTTGAGTCTGGAGGTCTTGGCAGAAGGAAGCCCACAAGCCTTTGCATCTGCAAGTTGATGCGGTGCACAGTGGTTCAGTTCCTGCAGCTCCAACGAGGGATACTGGCCTCAAAATTGGTGAGAGGACATGGCAGGCCTTAAGGGATGTGAAGAACCACCACGTGTGATTCTGAGCCTTCCGGGGGTCCATAGGAACCCAGGATCAGAAGACCAGTCAGCTTAGTTGCGGTGCCTGCAGATGCAGGGAAGTGTCCCCTTCACTTCAAGGGAGATTCCTTGCGGTGTCTTGGATGTCCACAGGCCCTGGACGGGTTCCTGTATGAGTACAGGCACGGACATTGCAGCAGACAAGAAGGGCAAAGAGGTCAGGAGCAGAAGGAGTCTTCCTGGTTGCAGCCTTGATGCCCAGAGCAAAGTCCAGCGAAGTCCAGTGTGTCCAGAAGGTCGAAGTTGAAGTGGTGTCTGAATTGTATCGTGTACCACGATGAATCTAGCGACCCACCCTCAGGTAAGCCCTTAAGTACCCTAAGGAAAGCGCTGGGACGATACAGGGGTGCCTCCCTAGGGAGATCTGGACCAGGTGGAGGATACTCCCCTGTACTTTGTACAGTTTCACACCAAAGTGGGAGCCAATGGCTCCCTGAACTGGTTTGAGCTGGACAAAGCATGGAGGGCACCAAATGTGCCCTGCACGCAGACTATGTGGCACAGGCAAGTACTCTCACCTTGCCCCAATACACTAAACCCTGTCTGGGAGGTGGTCACACCTCCCTGTAACAGGATGCCTGTTGTTCTGCCTTTCTCTGCTCGAGCTTGGCTCAGCAGCAGGAGGGCAGAATCGTGTCTCTGGTCTGCAGCAGCCATAGGTTGCTGTCTGGGTCTAGTAGACTGGTACCGGGAGCACTGAGGACCTAACGGAAGGCCTTTACAGTGCTTTGAATCATACCCCCACACCGTTTATGGTGTGGGGATATGAATCCAACATGTTTAATACCAAACACAACAGGGTTTGTTACAGTCAATTTCGAGACGATCATTGCATAATGATGCGGTGCCCATCTATATATTATATGGCTGTCTCACTTACAACCCGGGAGAATTGACTCTGAAGGTTCTAGGGGTGTCCTGCTCATGCAGGGGCACCCTCACACTTAGAACTGAGCACCCTGCCTTCAGGATTGAAAAGGCCAGCTGTAGGGGTGAAATATAGGTTTTAAGTGCAGTGACCTTAGATATAGGGAGACCTATATCTTTCGAAAGTGGATCTAGCGTGAGCTTACAAAGGCTGCAATGGCAGGCCTGTAGAGATAACTTGAATGGTCTCCCTTAGGTGGCATAATCCATGTGTTAGCCTATGGGGGACCTCAGGGGTACCTATGCCCTGGTTTATTACCATATACTAGGGACTGCCAAGGGAACCTCAGTTTCCAATCTGGGATACACCTAAGTATTTACCATAACAATTTAGTGGAGAAAGCACAGAGACTGGGGTCCTGATTAGCAGGATCCCAGTCAGACTACTTAGAAACAGTATATCACCAGGCAAAAAGTGGGGGGTAACCATGAAGTAGGATCCTACCTTCCTACAGACACATATTTGCTCCTTGATCCTTGGACCTTTTATTTTCATCCTTTCACTTTCTGCTAGAATAACTGGGATGCAGATCGAATTGCCATATGTTGCTGCCCGTCTCCTCGATAAAGAAGACCACATTGGTATAGCTTAAGATTGGGTACAATGTTCAATTTTCTCCCTTAAACCGCGAACATGTGTTTGTACTAGCAATTCAAGACTTTGTCCTTCAGACAGCTGCCATATCTAAAGGATGTACAGGCAAAGTATGCCTAACAATGCGAGATGAAGAATGACACAAACGTGTGTATTGCAGCGGGATGAAAAAAGGACATTATATTATAGCAATGCAATGACATCATACACATGTTAGAAAATGGAACAACTGTGGTAGTAACTCTGTATCTATATATATAAATATAAATAGCAAGCAATGGTAGCACTGACGAATATACATTTTTAAGCAACATTTACAATTTAAAACAATATATGTATTGAAATCAATAGTGACTTTTCAACATTTTGCTATTGAGCCTCATTTAGAATTCTACATATGTGGCTTTTTTTTTTAACTCTTTATGACATGGAATACACTGATATTGAGCAAGTGTTAATTTTTCACAACATATTTAGGTCTTGGCTAGACAGAGCATGCACTATCTCAAAGAGATGTGTTGTGTTCTATTTGTGGCCTTACAGGCCGTCCATCTTCTACTACTGGTAAACTTCAGCATCGCTCTCATTTTTTGTTATGCCATTCATCTTGGCATTCGGGTGTAATGCCCTCTTCTTGCATTTGGCCTCCCATAGCGCATGGACAAAGAACACATCTTTTTACTCTGCTCCCCGTTCGTTGAACTGTTTTTCATATGTTTTCAAGCACTCCATAGGAGTACTTGTGTTATCAGGCCGTCTCCCTTGTACACATACACACATACCACTAAAATGAATATGGGTGTACATAAATAAATGCATTTCTTTAAAAATTGTTAAAACACGAACAGCACTTGTTTCTTTTTTTTTGCACAATATGATGGTATTGGAGTGTTTGCTCCATCATCTGTCTTGCCATAGCATGAGCACAAGCCAATGGTATTGAAGTCCTTCCTCCCGCCCTCTCCTGTCAGTACTTGCCAATCACTCCATCCTCTCCTGCTTCTCTGCTTGCCTTGTCCCCCCACTACCTTCCTCATCGCTGCTGCTTTTATTTATTTTTTGCGCAATCTGATGGTATTGAAGTGCTTGTTCCATCCTCCATCTTGCCATAGTGTGAACTCCAGCCAGTGGTATTGGAGCGCTTTAAATGCTCACCAGTTACATAACAGAATGACACATTCATTGTCGTAGGCAGAAGGAAGAGTAAGGGATTTGCCCAGAATCACAAAATGTTCAACTGACCCAGAGATTTGAACCTGGGTCCCCAGTTCCCCTGCTGGCAGCTCTGGCCACTGTGCCACATCCTTGGTTTAGTTCAAAGTTCCTCAAATGTTTCTCACTATCACTTCCACATCTGTTCAGCAAGACCCTGTCAACACCAAACATGCACTGACAACGCCAATAGATCTCAGCAATGCCCACACTATTGGCCTTGTCAATGTGAATGTCTTTTAGCCATGTTGGCTAGCAGCACATCTGCTGTTCAACATGGCTGAAAGTCACCTAAAGAAGTGCTATGTTGCGGCCAGCGCAGGTCACGTCATAGCGCTGTTTTGTATTAGGAGGGTAAGGACAAAACACTCAACATGGGGTGCGAAGAGACTCGGCGTTGGATTAAGATCCTGTGATTCTGGCTTTCAGTAACTTTCTGGCCATGCTGAACAGCAGATGTGCTGCTAGGCAACATGGCTAAAAGATATTTGCATTGACAAGGTCAATACCTCAACCACTGCCTCTCCAGCTACACGCCTTCCAGACATCTCTGCTCTGCCGAGCTGGCCCTGGCCAGGATCCCACTGATCCACAAGACCTCGGCTGGAGGAAGATCCTTCTCCTACCTCACTGTGAAGACCTGGAACTCTCTACCTCTACATCTCAGGCCATCACCTTCACTACCTCAATTCAAGAAGGACCTCAAGACCTGGCTCTTCGGCTGAACTGCAAGCCCCTCCCCCCAGTACCTTGAGACCCTAATGGGTGATTAGCCGCACTCTATAAGAACCCCGATTAATTGATTAATTGATTGATTGATTGATTGAATAGGTCATGCATTGCATAGACCTGTTGGCTTTGCTAATGCTTGTTTTGGTGAGTGTTCTGCTTCGCTTGTCTGCCCTTAACCCTGAAAATGTGAATCTGTTGTCCTGTGTGCATGGCGGCAAGCACAGTAGGTGCTTTGGAATGTGGGCAAGTATGTTGGGGGTCTATGTGTTCATATTCTGTGCTTCGCTCTGTGCATGCATTATATAAAAGCCAAATATATTGACTTTTCCAGTGTTACTTATTGTTTGTTAGGGAGAGGTGTGGCGCCGCGGCCAGGGCGACTGACGCTGGAATCTGGGGATCAGGGTTCGATCCCCGGCTCCGGCGGCAGGTTAGCCCAGCACCATGTGACTCTGGGCAATAGCTTGCTTAATCTTTCCGACGGCCCCCAGTGCTGTCACGCCTATGCCCGCCCAAATGAGACACAGCACACAGAGCTCGGCTACAGGTAACTTGCTTTATTCCCTGCCAGGAAGCTACTGGCTTACAGGCTACTCGCTCCTCCTTTTCCTGTCTTGTCCATTTCCTGTTCCTTGCTGCCTGACCTGTCTGGAAGGTCAGGCATAACGACATGACATCTCCCCCTTTTGTGCAAAAGAACTGATGTTACATTTCTTCGACGAGCCGCCGTGGTTTCCTCACCAGGCGTCTGGGGCGAGTCTCTCTCTCTGGTGTTTGGCTGCGTCGCTCGGGACTGATAGTCATTCTTGGACGGTGATGGTGTTGAATCTCGGCGTGATCTCTTGGACTAGCAGAGTCACTCGAGGTGTGTCCGGAGGAGGATTCCTGCCTGTTCACCGAATGATGTCTTTTGAAGTGAGATATATTTCTCGTTATCTGCTTGTGATCAGCTTTGGCAGTAATCATGGTTCCTTTCCTCTTGTGAACTTGTAAAGGAAGATTCAGGTATCGGCTGTCCGCTTTCGTTCGCCGGTCTCCTCTCACTATGACCCAGTCACCTTCACGGATATCATTGTCTTTTGCGTGTCGGCGATTGTCTGCATATGTTTTCATTTTCTGTTTCTTTCTTCTGTCAATATCAACAAGTGTTTCGTGGTCAACGGTCACGGTCTTTGAGTGAGGCGTGGTGCTTGTCATGGGCACTCTTGTCCTCGGTGTCCTTCCCAGCATTAGTGTGGCCGGGCACTGGTTTGTGGTGTTGTGAGGAGTGGTCCGGTAGGCTCTCAGTACTTCGTTCAAGGTTTGTTGGACATCTCGACATGTTATTTCGGCTTGTTGGATGGCTCTCTTTAGTGTACCCATGAACCGCTCCACCATGCCATTGGCTTGTGGCCACAGTGGAGTTATCTTGTGATGTTTGAAGTCAAAATGCTTCGCGAATTCTGCGAACTCATGGCCGTTGAACGGAGGCCCGTTATCGGATTTGACTCTTGCTGGAACACCCCATGCTGCAAAGATGTCGTCCAGTACTGGGATGACGGCTGTTGCTCTGGTGGACGCTATCATGTGTGCAAACGGGAATCTGGAATATTCATCCATGACAACCATGATGTACTGTCCTGATTGGAGTGGTCCAAAGAAGTCAACTGCTACCTGCTTCCACACCTCATCTGGCAGTTCAGACATTTGGAGAGGTGCTGGGGGTTCTTCACGGCTCACTAGTTGGCACGTCATACAGTCTTTTAGCGTTGTTTCCACCATGGAGTCGAGAGAGGGGAACCAAACTCGTTCTCTCAGAGTCTTCTTTGTGGCGTTCAGGCCCCTGTGGCCTTCATGTGCTAGGTTGATGATGCCTTGGCGCAGGCTGTGAGGAATCACGATCCTTCCCCCTCGCAAAAGGAGTCCATTGTCGCTGATGGATAATTCTTCATGAACACGATGAAATGCGGTGAGGTCGTGCAAAGGAGGATCTGAACCAGGTGCAGTGTTCAATGCTTGCCGCCAGGAGTTGTTGCGAACGTGGGTCATGACTGTTTGAATCAGCGGATCAGAGGCGGATGCATTCTGGATGGACTCCACGGGGACTGCCGGTGGACACGCAGCGTCAATGACGAAGTGAATGTAGTCATCCGCCAGAGAGTCAGGTTTCGTAACAATCGGCAAAGGGTGCCGAGACATATAGTCCGCAGGGTTTTCAGCTTTGCCAGGTTTGTGGACAATTGTGTACACATAGTCTTGGAGTCTCAGACCCCATCGTTCGATGCGAGGTGGCATCTTTGCGTTTGGATTGCCAAAGATTGTGAGCAGGGCTTGATGATCAGTAATGATGGTAAAATGTTTTCCATACACAAACAGGTGAAAGTGTTCGCACGCCCACACTACAGCTAGGCTTTCCTTCTCCGGCTGGGAATACGCCCTTTCCGTGTCCGTGAGGCTACGGCTCGCGTAGGCGACTATGTGTCGCTGGTCAGAGTGTTCACGGTATTGGGCTAGAATGGCGCCTAAACCCACCGGACTGGCGTCGACAGTGATTTCAGTTCTTTTACTTGTATCAAAGTATGCCAGGTTGATGGCAGACCCAACGGCTTGCTTGATTTCTGTGAAGGCTTTGGAGCACGCTCGTGACCACTCAAAGGGTTGTCCTTGACGAGTCAGTTCTCGGAGTGGGTAGCTGATGGTGGCGTAGTCACGAATGTATCGTGAGCAGTAACTTGCCATCCCCAGGAATGAGCGGAGATCGCTGACGTCCTGTGGCGTTGGAGTGTCAGCTAGCGCGGCTGCCTTGTCGGGGTCAGGCGTCATGCCTTCACTGGAGAAAGTATGTCCATAGAATTTGAGAGTGTTTTTGTGAAATTCGCACTTGTTCGCGTTTAGGGTCAGGTTGGCCTGCAGCAGTGCGTGGCACACTCTGTCCAGTGCGGTGTCATGTTCGACTTGATCTTTCCCGAAGACTAGCAAGTCGTCGCTGTAGTTGAAGGAATTTGGGATCCCTTGTATGACCTTCCTGATGGTCTCTTGGAAAATTTCAGCAGCAGATGAAATGCCGAAATTCAGGCGCTTGTATCGGAATAGGCCTTGGTGCGTGGTGAAAGTCGTGATGTAACGTGACTGTTCATGGAGCTCTAGTTGGTGGTAACCTTTATTCAGGTCAAGTTTGGAGAATATCGTGGCTCCGTTCAGTTTTGTGATCATATCACTGATGTGTGGCCCTGGGTGGCGCTCGCGTTCGATGGCGGTGTTGGGCGCTCTCATGTCCACACATAGCCGGACTTTGTTGTCCTGTCCTTTCTTCCGGACCACCACCACCGGTGATACCCATGGGGTGGGTCCAGACGTGCGTTCTATTATGTCAGATTGTAGCAGGTCTTGTAGTTCATCATCAACGGCTTGTTGCAGGTGGAACGGCACTTTCCTGTGATGCTGGGCAACGGGTGTGATGTTCTCATTGATGTGAAGCTTTACTTTGAAGTGAGTCAGTTTGCCCAGTCCTTTGAACAGTTTCGGGAACTTTGCCACGATGTCAGGGGCATCTTCCGTCATGTACAGCAGTTCCACCAGCTTCAGTCGTTCTGCCGTTGGCAGACTGAGCAAACAGTCCGCGAAGTCGGGCCCTTCCACGACGTGAACATATGCTGGAATTTTTCTGTTCTTGAAGGTCAGCGTGGTATGGAATCGGCCAAGGCACGGCAACGGTTTTCGACACATCCACGTGAAGATGCGAACTGCCGCTGGCTCTAATTTGGGTCGATTCTTCATTTTCTGGTACTCCAGTGCACATATATAATTCAACGAGGCACCTGAATCCAGGACAAATTTCGCTGGATGCTCTCCTATCAGGATGTCTAGCTTCGGGTATCGTTTGAGTCTGTCCGGGTCGGCCACCATGCATATATATTCGTCACTGTCCTGCATCGTTGTAGATGAGGCAAACACCCTGCAGACATATTCATCACTGTCTTGTGACACCGTGGTGAGTGCCGATGAGCTGTTGGATGAAGAACGGTGGGTCTGACGTGATCTCGTTGAGTGATGACGAGAGCGAGGCGTGCTTGTGGATCGGCTGTGTCGTTGGTGGGAGTATGTCGAGCGGGTGCTGGAGCCTGAGGAGTCTGATGAGTGACTTCCTTGTCTTGTCACGGCTCGGGCATGGTGCCGAGTGCTAGCTCGTGGAGTGGGTGACCTTCGGGTAGATTGTCTGGCTTGGCAGGCTATTTCAAAATGATTGTCCTTACCGCACCGGTGACATCGTTGACCAATGGCCGGGCACTGCCCTGAGTGGGGGTAATCTTGGCCACATCGGTAGCAGGCTGGTGCCGGCTTAGTATGTTTTGTTTGTCGTGAATCACGTGAGTCTCGCCGGGGTGATGATCTCCTGGGGCTGCGGTGATGCTTGCTTGTTCTATGTGCACTTGACCTTGGGCGGATACTTGTGCGCGATTGTAATCGAAAGGCTTGCTCTTTGTGGTCTTTGTCTTTGTGTTCAGGCTTGTGTGTTTCCATCCTCTTTGCGTGCTCTTCTGCCTGGTCATTAATCCTTGTAAGTTCTTCGATTTGTTCTAGGGTGTAGGGTTTCTTGAGAAGGCGTCTGCGTAGTGATTCTGAACGGCATCCATCTATGATGCGGAGCCGTAGCGCGTCTTCCGTCTTGAAATTTTCGAAATCACAGTGGCGCGTCATCCTCTTGATGCGTGTGATGAAGTCGCCCATGCACTCCCCCTTTTCTTGAGACGCTAAATTGAACACATAGCGCTCGTAATCAACATTGCGTTTGTGGAGGAATCGCCGATCAAGGGCCGTCTTCACTTCATCATACGTGGCCGTGGCGATATTGGGCATTTCTTTGATTATTTGTGGTATTTCTTGGCCAGCAAGGTTCCGCAGCGCAACCAGTTTGCGCTTGGAGTCCTGTACAAGGGACCCCTCCATGTAATCTTCAAAGTCCTCACTCCAGGTTTTCCAGGCAGGTCCCATGGTGTTTCCGGGCGTCAGCACCAGTGGTTGCGGTTGTCGCATGAATGGTGCTCCTATGGACGCAACTTGAGGCACCGTCGTCATGTTGGTTTGCGAGGGTGCGCCTCCAGTTGAGGACGTGCTTTGAGCATCAGTGTCCGACATGGTTAGCCTGTGTTCTGTTACAGTAGCTTGTAATCCCTTTGCTGAGTGAGGGTAGTCTTTGCTTGTTTCTGCTCTCTTTGTGGCACCTTGTATGTATTATAGTCTTCTTTTATTGTTAGTGGCAGTCTTTGAGCTGGTTATAGTTCTTATTAGGCCTGAGCGTGAGGTTAAAAGCGAGGTTTATACTTATTTTCTCATTTATAGTCCTTGCCTGACTCTAAGATGGCCGCCGTAATGGACGCGTGGGTTTACTGGGGGCTGGCGCCTGACTTAAAGATGGCCGCCATTGTTCTCCGGCCCCGGCAGCCTCTAACACGTGTGCAGGCCGCGCTTGCACTTCTGGAGCGGCCGCAGACGCTGCGGGACTCACCCTCGTGGTCCTCCGGCCTCGCGGTGATGGAGCGCTCGCGCTCACCTTGCTTCCGCTCTGCAGGCTCTTCGCGTCCCTTGGCGGGGGTGGAGCATTCGCGTCTGCTTCTGTTGCTCTGCTGGGCTCCTCTTGCCTCCGGTTACTCTGCTGGGCTCCTCGCTTCTCCTGCGGTGGATCGCCGTCGCGCGAGCACTTTCTTGTGTGCTCTCCTTCACTCCGCTCTAGTGGTGAGCCAGGATGGCGCTGTCGGCGTCGGTCCGTTTCGCGCCTTTTCTCGTGGCGCTTCTGGAGCTGCCGGCTGGTCGTTTGGGGCCGTTTCTTGGCTGGGCTGCGCGACGTTGTGTGTGGGGATCGACTTATCCCACCCTCGTCGCCATTGTCACGCCTATGCCCGCCCAAATGAGACACAGCACACAGAGCTCGGCTACAGGTAACTTGCTTTATTCCCTGCCAGGAAGCTACTGGCTTACAGGCTACTCGCTCCTCCTTTTCCTGTCTTGTCCATTTCCTGTTCCTTGCTGCCTGACCTGTCTGGAAGGTCAGGCATAACGACATGACAAGTGCCTAGAGACCCTTACGGGTGATTGTGCGCTTTACAAATGTGGATTATTATTATTATTTGTTCTTTTCTAGTTAGGTGCATTGAGCGTGATTCTGTCTCATTAAAATGTTCCTTTGTTTGCTTTATATACAGCAGAAATAATGACATTTCCTTTCTCTTTTTTATTTTTAACTGTTCTTCGACACCAACTTTCTGTTCTCCGGTCACCTGTCTCTTAGAACTACTCCTTTAACTTGGATCACATGTGACACTGTAATTTAGTGCTAGGTACTCTTTCCTAGAGCTGCATCGTGTAAACATCCGCCCCTGCACAAATGACTCACTAATATGTGAGAAATAGAGTTTGGTCATAAATAGGGGCGTAAAACAAGCCCCTGTGGCAAATGGGGGGCTCCTATCCTTCAGAAGGCTTACTATCCTTTCAGTCCAAATCATGATAATATTTGTAAGATATTGGAGACTCAGGGACCCTTCATCACATTCTGAAGTATGGTCCAATCATTTTGTGGTACGTCACTGTAGAAACAATTTACAAGCTGTTCGGCACCTCGTGTGCCAAATAGATACTAAAAAAAAATTGCATGCGAGGGTCCCGATGCAAAACATGCATGGTATTGCTGTTATGAAATCAGGTGGTGCATTATGGGGCGTGACCTCAGCCTGTTCGAGGTCAAGTTAGGTTCCCTGGTGTTCAGTGAGGATATGCATTTGCAGCCAATCTCTTTCTGCACAAGGGAGGTATGCACCCATCTGTTGAGGGTTTAGGCTGGTACACGTGGTGAGGATGGATGTAGTGCCTACCATCATCGGTATAGGCCTAACCCTTCTGTATTGCATACGATATATCGAATAACAGTATTATCATATCCCCTACATTAACTTACCACTACACTGTATGATAAATATACATTTACTACTTTCAATTGCACTCATGCTTACCATAAAGGCATATTTTGTGTGGAGTTAAGAATAGGAAATGTATACTTCCCTTAAGTAGTGATAGGTCGATGTAGTAGATGCATTATTATTATAGGGCAATAATGACCTTCATATAGTGCCAGATAAACTACACAGAGAGCCTACACCCACGGGTGTTACTGATGACGGCAGGATTCCATAATAGTGACTAAAGCATCTCGGATTGTGTCAGTACTTTCCAAAATGAAATAGATACTCTCAATATAAATTGCCTACATCCGACCATGGTAAACATAATTTAGCTTTTTTGGTTCTCCAGCGACCCATTTCACAATTAAAATCCTGGCAGAGTTTAGTGAACTTCTTTTCCAGTACAGGCATTTTCTGCAAATAAAATTATCTTTTAAAAAAAGAATGTGCTGCTTCTTGCAAAATCTCTAGTGATAATTACCATTTTGTGTGCTCGAACATGGCCAGTTGTCTTACTTAAAATAAATGAGGTAAAACGTCTAGTCATTCTTTATGATCTAGGTATACATATCACCAGTTCCTATCCAAACTCACATTCATTAATCCTCTTGCCGTGTAATAGCCTTACTCCTGGCCTAGAGCTTCATCATGTCTCATTTAGAAGGTTAAAAAATGACAGATTTGTGCCAAAAAGTATATTTGTCTTCTAAAATGTCACAAGAAATTATTGAATGACCCTGACAAAAAGAGTTGCCTTCTGGGTTTTTTGGAAAAGAATAGATACAAATAAATGTTAAATATTTTCCATTTAACCCAAAGAATATGTATTTTAACTTCTAGTGTTCACTCCATTATTGCAAATTCCACATTTTTTTAACGGTATTTTGTTGGATTCTAAAATGGGGGGCAATGCAAAATAAACTGTTTTAGGCAAACTGGATAAATACATTTCTAGATCAGTTGTGTAAGTGGCCACTCCTTCAGTCCTCCAAAATGGCTATTTTCAGACAAGCAGAGGGATTCAAATTATGTCCATATTTTAAAAATGAGTCATATTGTTTCCTCGATAATAGGACGTGCTGTTCTTTCATGTATATTCCTGTGCCACTGTTTATATTACTGCGAAGTTTGACACATTTACTGCCCAGATGTTGTCCCGTTTCATTGTCAGTACCTTCTTGTGATGTGCCCTGAGTGAGTTTTGTGTATGTGGACACAGTCCAACTAGGGAGTGCATTTGTATGAAAGCTCAGAATATATATGCATGCATTGACTATTTATGTGCAAATATATATTGCTCAAATTCTTTACGCCATTTGCAGCACTGCACAGGCGCTATTTGCTTGATGGAAGTTATAGAGTTGAAAGAAAGGCAAAACAAAAAACTGAGTTCGTAATCAATATTCATAAAAGGTGCAATGCAAAGTAAAAGGACCGGATCCACATGCATCAATTAGCAGCACAAACTGACAATTAAAACTGTGATTTACTCCTAGCGTGTCTTCAGAATGAAGACAAAATATTGTATTTTACAATCCTAAAAAAACAGCTTGGGTATGGTTGCAGGGTATGGTACAGTAGGTTGATTTGTTTGCTAGATATGATAGTTTAGATTTGGTAAGTTAAGTGTGATAAATAGATATGACAGGTTGCCACCTACGGCTACAAGGTTTGGTATGTATAGTAGGTAGGTATGGTAAGTTGGGTATCAGAGGTAGGTATGCTCGATAGTTTTGGTGTGTAAGTTAGGTATATTAGGTATTCATGATAGGTAGGGGCTGCTTTGAAACTCTCTGAGTTGCTCTTCTGCCACACATCGCTGCTGGGTACCCACACCGCATCCCTGTTGGGGGCCCACGTGCTCTTGCTGGCCATCACTGTTGGGGACACTCTCCTTCGCCTATTTAAAAGCTACTGGAAGAGGTGTGGCGCAGCGGCCAGGGCAACTGACGACAGACGCTGAGGATCACGGTTCGATCCCGGCACCGGCGGCAGGGGTCTGCCCAGCACCATGTGACTCTGGGCAATGGCTCACCCCTTCCATCACTGGAAGGGGTGAGCCATTACGGACTACGACTCAGGAGACTACATGTCCCAGAAACCCTTCCTGCAGCCTCTCCTTCGCCTATTTAAAAGCTACTGGAAGAGGTGTGGCGCAGCGGCCAGGGCAACTGACGACAGACGCTGAGGATCACGGTTCGATCCCGGCACCGGCGGCAGGGGTCTGCCCAGCACCATGTGACTCTGGGCAATGGCTCACCCCTTCCATCACTGGAAGGGGTGAGCCATTACGGACTACGACTCAGGAGACTACATGTCCCAGAAACCCTTCCTGCAGCCTCTTTAAAAGCTACT
Organism: Lissotriton helveticus; assembly: GCF_964261635.1. Taxonomy (NCBI): domain Eukaryota; kingdom Metazoa; phylum Chordata; class Amphibia; order Caudata; family Salamandridae; genus Lissotriton; species Lissotriton helveticus. The sequence continues at coordinate 1,097,498,739 of NC_136057.1, read as the reverse complement.
GGAAGAGGTGTGGCGCAGCGGCCAGGGCAACTGACGACAGACGCTGAGGATCACGGTTCGATCCCGGCACCGGCGGCAGGGGTCTGCCCAGCACCATGTGACTCTGGGCAATAGCTTGCTTAATCTTCCCGACGGCCCCCAGCACCGGGAAACCTACGGGTAGCTGTGCGCTTTACAAATACAGGATTACATTTTTACTTAAGTGCGCAGTGCGCAGCTCTGCTGCGCGGAACACACGCGGACCATGCCCGGGCATAGCCCGGGCCAAGGACGGCCAGTCCATATCAGGATGACCAGAGGAGGCTTGGCTGGACCACCTCTCTTGGCTCCACCTTCTGGCCTTGACGTTTTAAGGTACTTTTTCCTTAAAACGTGCTGTCTTCATGGAACCTTTTATTGCCAAACGACCCGGAGGATTTTGAATGGAGGCTGCTTAGTTCGCATCTCATTTCTTGCTTGTTACTTACACTTCTGTTGACAAAACCCCAATCCTGGCTGTCAAATGCTTTTATGTTGTATTGTTTTTTTTATTCGTTTTAACAACACTGTGGTTTGTTCTTTGTAGTTTTTAAATTAACTTATTACGTTTCTAGTGAGATGGGCAAACGTAAGGCTTCAGATTTAACACATGGCACTGCAGAACATCCCAAAAGCTCTAACAAACCTGATAATTGCAAGTGTACAGAGATTGATTTGCTAAGCGAAGAAGTAGAGACATTTTTCAGCTCTGACGCACTTTCCACAGGGGAAGACAGACTCGACATAAACAATATTAATGCTGTAGCTCCCCATTCTAACTCAAAAGAGAAGGAGAAGTAGGGAGACCTTAGAACTGTATCCGAAGGAGCGCTCTACTCGATCCACCTGCATTCCATCTGAACACAGACATGCTGCAGTTCGTAATCAGCAATTCATTCCACATCCCTGAATGGTAAGCCACAGAAGGTCACATCAGTCTCACATTGTAGATGGTCAATATTCGTGATCAATGTGCCTAAACTTGGCCAGTCCTGTATTAAAGAAGGCAAGGACTCACTTATAAATAAATCCCTACATTGTATTTGCAAAGTGAGAGGTTGTTGTTCCATAGTAAGAGAGGACATTCTGAGTGTCGCTAGGCAGCCGCAAAATGGCTCCAACTATGATACCATTATGTTAAAGCTCCCAAACAGTGTGCCAGAAGCATTCGACATAAGGACATCTACTTTCACAGACAAAAATAGTAATTTTAAGTATAAACGTCTGGACCAGAGCCACTTCATAAATGGGTGAATTTCTTCTACCTTCCACGCAAGCAAATCTTCCTTGCAGGAAGATGATTGACAGCTAAATCATGCCACCAATCTTTTCTAATAGCTGAATTTTGACCCTGGATGATAGTGTCAAGCATGTGATTTACTCATCTCCTTGCTCCCCACTATCCCTGCAGGACACTTGTCCTACTGTCACCACCATTGGACACCCTGACAAACTGACCATTTTGTAACCCTCCATTTGTGAGGTTAGGAAAACAGCACATCCTCAACTCCTCACCACTGCTCCACAGCCCCTGGAGCCGGTCTCCATTATATCAGCTTAAATTCGAAAATTATCTCTCCGGACTGGAATGGTTATATAGAGTCAAACGATGTCTGTTTGATCCAGGAAACCTGGGACCTGGAACCACTTTTTAAATTAGGGTACCTTAATTTTTCAATCCCTGCCACACATGGATCTATGGGGCCGCCTGCTTGTGGTCTAATGACATGGATCAGATTAGATCTGGAAATTACTTCCAGACAACTTCAAAAAGATTGCCCTGACATTCTCACTGTTCGCATTAGACTAGGTAATTCAAATTATTTTGACACGTATAATGTTTATGCTAGATGGGGCAAAGGAGGTCGGAAACTATCTTCATCCTAGAGAAACATTATGGGGAAGCGTACTTGATTATAGCAGGTGATCTTACCCCACATGCAAACCTCTTGATATTTGACAATATTCACTTTGGGGCGGAAAAGGATGAGTTTTGGAGTGTACCGCATCTCCATCTTACTCCGATTCGTAAATGGACACAAACAGCCCTCCGGTTTAGGTTTAGGGATTTGTAGAGCACATGACTACCCTTGGGCATCTCAGCACTGATGTGAAACAGGACAGAAAGATATTAGCGCAAGTAATTAGGGAAACAGCCATGTTTTGAGTTTCTTTTTGAAGGACATTTCGTTTTCAATCAGTCGAAGCTCTGGGTCCATACTGTTCCACAGTTTGGGTACAAGGTGTGTGAATGACCTTCCACCACACCTAGATCTTTTGATCATGGTTGTATTCATCAGAAAGTTAGATCCTGACCTGATATGGCGACGGGGTGAATAGTGTGAGACCAACTTTTGTACCAGAGTGGGGCCTCTCCCATACATGTCTCTATGGGCAAGGCATGGGACTTGAATTTGATCCTGGCCTGGACCGGGAGCCAGTGAAGCTCCTTCAAGGAGGATCTAGCTGATTGGTGTCTGGGTATATTCAGAAGCATTCGTGCAGCTTCATTCTGTACTACTTGTAATCTGTCTGTGACGTATTTAGGGGAACCCAAATAAAAAGAGTTGCCGTAGTCGTGCCTCGATACTACCAAAGCCTGCACTCCGTCTTCCTGGAATTTTCTGGGAGCAGGCTCATTATTTTCCTAATCATATGAAGTATCCCAAAACAGGTACTCAACAGTTTTTTTGGCTTGGACCGCCATTGTTAGCTTCTGGTCCAGCCACATTCCTAAATTTTTTATAGATATTTTAGGAGGGGGGGGGGAACGGCCCCCAATTAGCTGGCCAGGATATCTCCGATCGTGGGCTAAAGTTGCTGCCCAGAATCATTAGCTCGGTTTTGTCACCATTCACCTTGACACTACAGTCAGCCATCCAAGATTTGATTTTTTCCAGGCAAGGGGCAAGTTGCCTATGGTCCGAGTTAAGGGAATCTGAGATTGAGACCACTAGTTGTGTGTCATCGGCATATGACACAATGGAGAGGCCAAACTCCTGTACTGTGTGGTTCAGTGGGCTGAGGTATGTGTTAAAAAGTGTTGTACTTAGGGAAGATCCCTGAGGGTCTCCCCAAGGTGCTGAGAATGAGTCTGACATGATTCCGGCCTCCACGCATTGAAAGGATCTCCTACTCAGGAATAAGGCCGCCCATTGATTAGCGGTACCTCTGATTCCAATTTCTTCAAGTCTTTGGATCAGTACAGCGTGGTCTACCGTATCAAAAGGTGCGCTTAAATCCAATAATACAAGCGCCGTGGCTCAACCCTGGTTAAGAATGTTTTTTAGTTTTCCAGTGACCATAAGTAGTGCAACCAGCACTAGAGAGATACATCCCACTAATGAGACACATCGTCTTAAATGGTCAAAACTAATAGAGACCCCACACCACCTAACTGCAATTGGTGCTGACCTACAGTTAACCTTGGCTTGAAAGTACTACAAGTGTCAAAGAGATAGAGTCTATAGCTAAGTTTCATAACAAATTGTTTAAAACATTTTAAACTTATTTTATTATCTCAGCCAGCAATCCACGGAAATGCCAAATTAACACTAAAATCTGGTATAATAGTGAGTGTAGTCATTCACGTTGCAAGCTAGGGGAAACATTGATATCTATGGATATTACCCATATTCACTCAGTCAGGAAAGCGTACAGAATGGCGCAATTCCATGCAAAGAGTGAATGGGATGATGGAAGACGGCAAGATCTGAAAGCGGCCTGTTCTGTCAAAGACTTCATTAACTTCTGGACCTCAGTCAAATGGGGCAGAGAAGGCCACACGTCTAACCTATCCAACTTTGTAGCTCCTTTTGGGTGGGTAGAATACTTTTCAGCTTTGTATGCACTAACCAAGATTTTTCTCCCAATAAACGATCTAGCAGCTATCCTCTCCTTAGATGATCTCACTGCACCGACAGAGCTCACCTTTGAAATGGAAGAAGTCACCCATGCCTTGGAGGCAGGGCCCCTGGCACAGATGGCATACCGGCAGACTTGTTTTCTGTGGGATAGAGAGAACTGGTCCAGGTGTCTTCTTTTTCTGGCCAATGCAATTCCAGCGGGAGACCGCTTCCTGGAACCCTGGAAGGAAGCTGAAGTCACCCGATACACAAGAAAGGTGATAAAACCCTGCAATGTAACTGAGAGCCAATTAGCTTAATTGATGGTGTACAGCATATGTAAGTGCACCTTTTATTGGGAAGAGTACAGATGACAATGATATCCTGTCTCCTTTTCAGGCCAGATTTTGTAGGAGGGTAAGCACTACAGACCAAGTCTTCTGCTTTCTCTGTCTATACTGAAAGACTGTTGTGATCAACAGAGGCAGGTTGTACGTTGCCTTTGTTGATCTAAAATCAGAAATTGTCACATGTCCTCTCTAGTGTGGGCATGCCTCTAGCTCGCCTGACAATTCTTATTCATATTCATGAGGATAATTACGCGCAGGTATGCTGGGGGCAACTGGGAGAATTAACTGAATGTTTTCACATTCTCAAAGAGTTTCGCCAAGGCTGTGTACTGGCCTCCACTGTTTTTAAACACTATTGTATAACATCATTTGAGTCTTCCTACTGATGCTCCAACTCTGTCTGGCACAAAAACACTGATTATATTGTTTGCTGATTACACTTTGTTGATATCTAAAACCCCTAGTTGTCTTCAGTGAGCATTACTTCTCTGTGAAGACTTTTGTGACTCCCGAGGATTTGAGAATAACTCAGCATAAATTAAGTTTTTGATTCTCCAAAAATGATCTATTAAACATAAGCAGACTGTAGGTGTCATTCTGAAAGAGCACAGAAACTCTTACTCAAAATCTATTGCCCCTGCTTTACACATATATGATGCAAAAGCTCTAAGTTCCATGCTTTATGGTTCCGAATTGTGGGGCTTTTCTGATTTAACCTCTCTTGCCAGCTCTGAGAATAAGTTCCAAAGGCCTCCCAGCTAACACTCCTCTAGATGTTCAATTTGGGCAGGAGCTCTGTCATAGAGAAGGCCAGACTTCAACCATTACTGTTTTAGAGAAGGATTTGGTCTCAACCTGATTTGGCGCCATACAGTTTGGCACTGAAGGATGTCATAGAGGTAGACACATGTCATAAAATCGCATGAGTTTGCCAGATCAACAAATCGTTGACATCCACCGGCAATGGGACAATCTGCCATATCCATCACAGCGGTTTCCTTAAAAAACACTACTGGCAGTGGGTTAGATAATCCGCTTTTACTTCGGTTGTCAACTCATCCCTAACTGGGAATTTTCTTGACAGTAAATCAAATAGCTTCCTGGAGCCATACTGGGAAGCTCATACTGTCCCCCTGAACAGAAAGCTTTATTTCCACTTCCGGGTCGGCATTCCACCTCTAAAAACATTTGCCAGTAAATGGACCCTAAATGGCAACCTATTGTGCCATGCCTGTAAGATCTTTAAAGAAACCATCAGCCAGGTGTTATTTGCTTGCCCAGGATATATTGCACCTTGTCAGAAACGGAGTAAACCCCTTTGTAGGCTTTTTGGGACTCAAAGCAGCTGCTCTGCACTGAGGATACTGAGATCAGACTCAAACTGTGCAATCTGGAAGTTTCTGGTGTGGATGTGAGTGATTAGAGCAAGATCGGCATGAATAAATTGGCTTATCCTTATGTTGCATTATATTATACAGGTTTTGAATTGTGAACGTGTATGTACTCCATATCCTAAGTTGACCTGCCCCAAATTAATTTGTCCTTCATTAGAATTTGTCCTTTCACTGTTGAGTTCTCTTCCATTCCCACCAATTTTGCCTGCTTTATTTCCCTCACGTTGAACATCATTTAATGTACCTTATTCTTCATGCACATTTTTGTGATGCCTTAGATACTTTATAAGTTGATCACTTGTATTTTACCTTTTTATTGTGGCTATATGTATTTTTTATTTTGTTTTCTTCTTTATGTGCTTTTATGACTAATTTGTTGAATAAAGCTTATCAAACTGAACTGATAGGTAGATTGATATGGTGGGTTGGGTAGTTGATGGCTGTCGGAACACAATAATCTGGACATCTGAATGTGACCGTAATTTTCACACTTAACCAAATCCACTGTCAATCCCACTATTCTATGGTGGAGTATTATGCGCTAGGTCCCAGAGAAGGGGACTTTCACAAGTGAGAGAAAAAGATACACTGGATACCGCGATCTGCGTGGTTGTAGAGCTGTGCTTAATCCTAAACTTGTTTACCAATAACAGCTATTTTCAATATTAGGAAATAATGTGTCATGCTTGAATTGCATTCAAGGTGGCGGTGAATGATTAAAGAAGACGAGTGGACAATTGTAATATGAAAACATTTGTTATGTGTGTTGTATCTATTCCTGGTCATTCATGTATTCACTACCTTTTATTTCTTTTGTGCTAATATACTTCCATTGAAGTTTTCAATGCTTCATAACCCACGCGGGTGATTCCGTGCTGAGTAAATAGTGCAATACAGTTCATAGTCTTATGGATAACTCTACAGACAAGGGCTCTAGAATACGTATGGAGGACTAATTTTGAAGCAAGCAAGTGCTGTGGACTGTGTAATCCCATTGGTGACAACTTGTGAAACAAAAGGTTGCAATTCTATTCATTGCAAAATACTTCTCTGGTCTATTTATCACTTCATAGAAGAACATATGACAAGATTGCAACAATGTGTCGCACCTGACGAAATTAGAAATCATGATTGCCTACGTAACAAATACTCTGCTTCACTACGGTTGACACCTTTAGCAGGTCATGTGAGAGTCTTGTTAGCTCATAGGAGATTTAGGATGTCTTATTTTATTCAGGTGCTTAACGGCATGGATTCTGCCTGGAATCTGTACAGGTAGTGGCAACAGGCTGTGCACCCTTTTATCCTACTCCCCTCCTGAAAATATTTACACTCCTGAGCCTTGGAGGATCATGGCACTCGGAACCAATGCACAGTGATGAGCACATCCTATTCTGTGTCTCGATGATGAGTATGGCAGGTCAGGTACAGGGCCGGATTGGGAAGGCGGGCAATCAGGCATTGGTTGATGGGTCGGTGCCTCAGAGTCACCCAGGGTCCAGTTTTGGGACCTCTGTTAGCTGGACCATGAGACTTTCTCACTCCCCGCCAGACCACTTTAATGTGGCACCAACATCATAGAGCAGTCCCCGGCCATGCTGTACACTGAGGCTAGGGTCCAGGTGTGCTTTAGCCTTCTGGGCATTCTCACCTTGGTGCACTGCCTCGCGTGCTCAGCCAGAAAAAGTGCTATCCCCATCAGGCCATCACTTTTAGACCATGTGGGGTGCAAGGAGAGTGTGTTGGATGCAGGGGCCTTGTAGGGGGGCAGGTGATATTTGGCCATTCTCACCTAAACCCCCTCACCCCCACCCCACCTGAGCAGCAGCAATGTCCTTTTTGATACCTCCTTTGTCAGTTAAATGCCCTGAGGCTATAATGGGCTAAGGAGGGGTAACCAAAGTGACCTCCACTGCAGCCAGGTGCTGTCACCTCAGCCCCATTGTCCTTTAGGGCTTGTGGGGAGAGAAGAGGGTTGCGTATAATTGAATGTAGCGCCATGGAAAGAGCTGCAGACATTAAACTGGGTTTGAGTCCCAGTGTCGGCTCAACATCCTGTGATTCTGGGCACATCACTTAATATTCATACTGAAAATTAAAATGAATTTGATCTTGTGTAATGTAAATGGTGCTCATGTCTCCAATGAATTTGGGCCGAGTTAACACTATCGAAAACTATGACAAAAAATAACCAGCCAGATTCCAGTGGGACTAACTAACCAGATTGTGATCCATGAAAGAGCTGATCAGGGAATGTGGGCCACTTTTTTGGGAGTACCCGGGCCTAAAAGTGATCTCAATCCGTCCCTAGTCAGGTATGGTAAATAGAGATATGTACATATGATAGTTGTGGTAAGTAGGAAGGTATGATGAAGAGATGGGTTGGTATTGTAGGCTAAGATAACATACGTGGTTTCTTATTTATGGAATAGGATGTTAGGACATAACATTTGTGCCTACTATTTAAACGTTTGCAGTATTAAATCGTTGTCTAGACTCCACGCTTAAAAAGCATAGCATTTTTTATGAGATGTTCAAACATACTGGTTTTAATAAATCAATCATTCTTGCATATAGATGAGTAGTTCTTGTGCAGATATCTGTCCTGATGGTGATTTTAAAATCAAGATAGAAGATGAAGTTGGCGTTGTTGGTATGTGGTGATCGTAAGACATACAAGCAAATTATAACATAGTAGACTTTTGGCAGTGGCCCAGCATGTTTCTTGCTCTGTAAGAAAGCGTTTGTGTCTGAACATCTTATTTTGTGAACGAAAAAACAGTATAACCTACAAATTACGATTGCAGCAAACTAAATAAAACAAGTCCATTTGTGAAGATTATTAGTGAATGAAGCTGCAACTCCATTATATGTCCGACTTTGGCATTCAAAGAGCAAGCAGTTAAGACATAAATTGGCAGCTAGAATGTTTGTTGAGAGAGACAAATAATGGTCAACTTATTCAAGTGAATGGCAAACTGTGAAAAACACGTGAAAACCAATTGCTGAGAAGGGCTTTCCCAAGTCCATCATCTAAATACTTTTATACTTTTTTAATTAATTATGACAAAAGTTCTTGCAACAGACTGTAAAACCAGCAGTTAAAGCTGTCTGATGCAAGCCCTAAACATTTTCATAAGAGGTTTTTAGGTGTGCACTTGAGACGTCTTTAACTGTCATACCAGACATTTGGTTTTCAGAAAACTCATAATAAAATACATACACTTTTTATGTCAGTCAGACTCCTTTATGTTTGGTCTGGTCAGGTGTCACTCATATTTTGCTTCCCTCCACCACAGCCTTCAATATGGTGCAACGTGTCAGCTCACTTCGTCTATTGGCTATCTTGCACAGTGAGTTGAGGCTTTTTGCCTCATTACATATGCACAAACGCCTGAAAAGAAGTTCAAAGGAGTAGCCTTCACCGTAAGAGCTAATACACTTGGGCTTCTGGGTCACTCCTTTATTTTTATATTTTTTTTGTATTCATGTTTGACTGCCAATCAAGGTCTGGCAGAGGGAAATGACCTTGGAGCACCTGACAAGGGAGGAGGTGATGTTAGAGTGTGCTAGTCACGTGACACCAAATATAGAGAGGGTTGAGGATGATGTGTTGTGGCCAACTGTGACGAAAGTGCAAATGAGATCAAGACAGTAGCACCTGGAAGACTGTAGACTAGGGGCAGATATGAGGAAGTATTTGCCCTGTGAGAAAATGCATTTTCTTTTGCTTTAAGATATCCCATTAGTCGTATGTAATGTGTTTGTGTGTCATAGAACGGTGTCTGAAACATGTGTGTATCTATGTGAACATTTTTCCATGTTGTCTATGTTGGTTGCTGTTTACAAATGCTTGATTTTCTCATTGCGCAAACACCACAGTGTCTGGTTCTGTGTTTCTTACGTTTTTGGATTTTGCACCAAGTTAACTGCTATGAAGTGCTACATTTTATACTGGTTTTGGTGATGACTTACTTTCGAGGTGGAGTCTTTTTCATACTCTGGAACTGCTGAAGGGGTCACTTGGAGTTAACCGTCAAGGATAGTATGTTGTGCTTTATTTGAATATTGGTTAGGTGAAGTTTGAATATTTGTTTATCACAAATACTGCCCTATAAACTATCTGCTAGTGTTATTCAGCTGTGGGAATGTGCTATTAAATGGCTTTAAGATGTCTGCGGGTTTGTTAATTTCATTTTATTGGATGTCAGTTAACCAAAATGCCAGAGGTGTTGTGAGTGACATCACAACCCCTCTGTGCCTGAAGGAAGGAAAGATATGCACTGCAGCGGTGGTAAGGTAAGTGCAATGTATGGGAATTACAGGAAAGAATGGTTGCTGATATGGCTCCATTTCATTCCTGTTTCTGCTACTGCTTTCGTGACAGTCAAGTCAGGGCAAGAGCACTTTCAGCTGTACCAAGGAGCAAACCAGGCTTCCAACTACTGGTGTCCATGTTCAGTCTATGAGTTTTTGTTATCTATGAACTTTGTAGGTTTGTGGTGTTTAAATGAATTTTACCTCTTATAAAGGTCATGTTGTCTCTAGTCAGTTTATTGGCCACTGTGTATGCTTATCAATGCATAACATTTGCATATACTTCGTGTAGCAAATGTACCTTTTCAGCATGATCATCCTGGATTTTTGGGAGTCTGTGACACTGCTTTCGGTGACATACTGAGTCTACCTTGGCTCTAACATTGTATTTGGAATATTGGATTCACTCAAGTGGTCTATTTAACTTTCTCTTTAAGGCCATGGTAGAAGGTGCGGAAAATGCACTAATGGTTGGTAGTTAAAGGCCATGTGCAGGCTGCAGCGTGCATTCACATCACTTGAATATATATTACAAAATACGTGACTGCCAGGAGCACCTCTATGCTTCAGCTGAGGTTCAGTTTAAAGGCACTGCAGTAACAAATGATAAGGAAAAGTGCTTTCTTATATGAAAAAACATATGTCTAAAAATTAAGAAGCTACCCCTAAAGAAACACTCAAGTCAGGGTGCCTAATATATACAAAATGGCACTCTAGCTATTCAAATTGTGTGCCTTCACAATGACTGAAGGATTAAAATCTAGTTCCCTGAGTAGTATCTGCTACATGTTCCACAAGACAGACATAGGTGTGATTAAAATGTTTAATTTTTTCATCCCTGCCTGTGAATATGCAAGAAAAGTAATTCTAAATGTATTTCCTATTTAACTTGCAAACAATGATTTGATGATGAAATCAGATGTTTGTTAATTTGGGTGGAAAAGTAACTTTTTAAAAATGTAGTTCAGGTTCCTGTGATAGAACTGGCCTTTAAACTATTTTTACCACTCATCAAGTCTTCCAAGATGGATACATATCCTTGACTATCACCAACTCTGCCCTCCATACATTCAGCCAGGCCCCCAAATGGCAGAGGTCGGCTATCTCAGTTGCATGCCCAATGGTTTAGGGTTGTCTCTGGGGAATGCACAGATGTGCTTGCCTGGCCTCTGATGTTGAGCAGCAACAAACACCATAGCACACAAAGAGTTTGTTGCCTAGCAATGTCCACTTTCCATATGTGGCATTTCTATGCAAGATACGCCAAGCCCACTGTTACAATTGAAATTGGTTTGGCCTAGCTGATCCATTGCTAGGACACATAATGAGGCTGCACCACTGCAATCCATTGTTACAGCTTGAAATACAGGAGACCCCCTCCCCATGCTAGCTTATGGGAATAGCAAACCTCTTCTGTAGGGGAACACTTGTGGGTCTCCCATACAACCTGGACTGTGAACATCTGTGGTTGCCTGCCCAGCCCTTCACCATCCATCCAAGGGATGGTGAAAGGCGCCCCTTAAGGCTGGACCATGTTAGTTAGAGGCCAGCTGGAGTACACATGCCAGGTTGCTCTTGCTGACCTATTGTGCCAGATCAGACACATTTTAAAATGCACAGCAGCGTGCAATAGTGTGCAAAAGCAGGTTGGACACATAGGTAAACCACACGCAGACAACAATAGCAGGCCTGACCTACGTTTACAAACATCATGTACGCACTACTTCCAAGCATGTGTCGGAAGGGTCCGCTCACTTTGACACTGCAGTACAGTGGGAAAGGGCCCAGAGCCTCGAGGCTCTACGCAAGAAGCAGTATGAATACCAACTTAAAGTGGGAGGCCGGCGGTCCAGGTCTCCAGGATACCTGTGGTGTCCGTGTACTATCCAGCTGACAATGGTGGTCCAGAATCACCGTAAGCACTTACTTAGTACCAATGCGCACTCCAACCTGGTTTGCAAGGCTGGTTGTGGGGGCCTAGAAACATCTGGCGCACAAGGGGTCTGGCTGACCGGCAGGTGCTAATTCACCGACCGCTTGTCATGATGGGCAGATGCTCTGTTTCAACCCCTCAGCTAAGCTCCGCTTCCTACAAGAGGTAAGAAGGGTGCTCGCATGTTCATACTGCACCAAATGGGGAAGGCTCCGGCACTACAGCCGCAAAGGGACCTTGACAGACTCGAAGGTGTCCCATGGAGGAGAACTGACCCTCGAGGTAGGGGGACCTCACCTAGGGGCTCTCCAATGTTCAGGCAGCGCTAATGCTTTGGCTCCCACATAGCTATTTACCTACCCCAAGCTCCAGCCCTCGGGACATACCCTAGGGCCTCTCTAACCATAGGGGCAGCGCCCTATGGGTTGGCTCCCCAGGGGAGATGCCAACCTGAGTAGGAAACATATTGGGCAGGCAAGTCCCACGGGCATGATCAGTGCCCCGTCCCCCTACTAGCCAATGCTGTACCCGCGTGGGGTAAGTGGTGTAACTTTTCATAGGGCACTCCCGGCTCCAAAACTTAACCCAATTGCGCAAGCTCCCTGCTCCTAACTGATGTAAGGAGGGTGCTCATATCTTCTCGCTGCAGTACAATGGGAACTTGTCCCAAGTTCTAGGGTCACAAACAGAGAGTAGACGAAGGCTAGGAGGAACAAAAAAGCTAAAACCTTTGGGGATGTTCCCCTAAGAAGGCCATGTCCTGCAGTTTTGGAGTGTCATATGGAAATCACCAGTGTCCTCCGACACCCAACACTAAAATACAGTTAAAAGAAGTCACTGTACCCACAACAAACTAGGGGACAGATGTCTGGTAAGACAAAAGGAGGGTACCTCAGCTACTAGACGGGATACACAAGAATTGTCTTGGCACCCTGTACTCTCTCTTTCAAGTGTGCCCCAAGTTGTTCATTTGGTTCTATAGACCTGTGAAGCAGAATTTGGTAGTGTGGTATCACAAGATGGCCACAGCCCCCAATGTGAATACTTTGCGGAGTTCGAAAGAGTAATCACTGCCCATTCAGGCCACCATGTTGTTTGTTCATGTGAGGCCTTTCATACCTCATTCACACTCATTCTAAACTGATCACAGGTTGTGAGTTGATGTAGAGTTAAGGCAAATTAGTATCCAGGAACCCAGGTAGGGAGAATATAACTTTCTAAAAGGTAATTTTCCTTAATATATTTTAAAACTGAACGGTATTTTTAACAACTATTAAACATGGTTTTTGAATAATTTTTCTAGGTGGTCCCTTTCCCTAGTCAGCAGTATTAACTTTTTAGTCTGTGCTCTGGTTTTCCAGAGTGAAACCAGCTTTTTGGGCCTTGTTGCTGTAGAAACATGGTAATATTAATTTACTATGTCACACTTTTACATACCATATACGCTATCTTGTGTCCTAACGAGGTTTACATAGGGGTAACTTACTAATATTTAAAAGGAAGATTTTCTACTGTCAAAAAGGGATATTTTAACAGGGATCATTGCAGGTTTTACACAGCAGCGGCCAGGCTACAATGGAAGGCATGAATCCATGTTTTCTTTTGTCACACTAATGGATGGCACAATAAGTGCTGCAATCCATTGGTGATCGGTAACTTTCCATACTATGGTGTAGTTCGGCACCAAATACTATGGCCTTATATCAGAGTTAAATAAGCTAATCAGAGATTTGTCAATTTCTCCATATTCTAGGAGCCCGAGCACATACATTAGGCACTAGAATGCAATTCCCCAGTGCACACAGTCTAAAATCCAAAGTTAAAATGGGGTCCAGCAAAAGGCGAAAAATCGGGAGTAACCAAGCAGAAAACTTGATTTCCCTACACTGGCCAACTGCAATTTATAATTTTTCAATTGTGCTTTTCTAGTGTTTTTTTGCCCTAAAATTCCAAAATGCATATCTATGGTTCTCCTAAATTATTTTTTTAGGATCTTGGTGACTTTATGCTCATTGGTGTATTGGTATGATAATGTTATTTTATTCTGTTCTTTACTTTAAACTCAACGCACTCTTCCCTAGGGCTTGCCAGCTTCTTGTGCTGTAACTACCTGGAGATCAGCAGATATTCTCTCAGATAAGATGTATTAACTTCGTGGTGGTCACCCCCTCACAAATGAACAAACCAATTTCTGGCACCGGTGTGGTCGCTGTAATATTCACTTCTTTAGGAGAAAGCTGCCAGAAGACTGTGCCACTGAGAACATATGTGACTGTGGTCATGTTGCTATGTTTGTTGAAGTGTAATGCTGGAATAAGCTACGGTACCGTTGATGCTTATCATTTCATCTGGATCTTCATTCTCGGCGCACCATTAATATACGGGGGCTGTACCATCGGGAGAAATACTGATAGTGCACGCCGTAGTATTTCCCCAGAGTGGTATTAACTCCCTATGTTGAGTTTCAGAAGTCAGATTGGGATAACACGTTTTCCCTGGCACTAATTTTGAAGAACTTTTACCTGGTGAGATTCGTGATGAAAACATATGTCAGAGTGAACTTTGTCTGCTGCACGTAATATTTACTTGGTCTCAGAATCGGGACTACTAGGCCACTCGGAATGTGGACGCTTGTTATTTAGGGCCCGATGTAGGTCGGTCGGTAACGGCCGAAAATCGGTATTTTCGGCCGTTACTGACCGGTATTCAGTAAATGGTATGTAGGGCCCAGAATTTTACAGATTCGGTAAATTTACCGATCGGTAAATTTACCGAATCTGTAAAATACCGAATCGGTATTTATACCTATTCGGTATTTTTGATATGTAGGTGGGACTCTTCTGAGTCCCACAAGCCTTACAGAATCGGTATTTTACCATGAAATCCAACTTCATGGTAAAAAACCGATTCCGGTGTGCATGCACATGTGTGCATGCACACCTGTGCCATATGACAGGCAGACCTGCCCTTAGGGCAGGTATGCCTGCCACATGGCCCCCGAACCTTTTTTGGGGGTGCTAGAGGGTGTCAAAGTGACACCCCCTGCACCCTTGTCAAAATCGGTATTTACCGATTCGGTAAATACCGACCGGTAATGCCCCATTCATTCCTATGGGCTTCAAAGCCCATAGGAATGAATGGGGCATTACCGGTCGGTATTTACCGAATCGGTAAATACCGATTTTTACCGATTCGGTAAAAGGAACATCTGGATGTTCCTACATCTCCACCCCTTAGATTTACCGATTTTTAATTACCGAATCGGTAGGATTCGGTAATTAAAAATCGGTAAATCTATTTTACCTACATCTGGGCCTTAGTGCTTTATTCTGTTTGACTTCATATGGTATGAAAACTGATTATTCCGAAACTACTTTGGGCAATTCTTTAATCTTTTCCTGTGGTTTAACGCATATGCATCCCTTCTCAGTGGGACCCTAATTGTTTAAACTTGTTCATGGCGAATAAGGGTTAATTGCCGACTAACAATATCTAATCTAATGTTAAAATGACCCACATGTTTTGTTTTCTCACGCTAGAGGTAGCTTACCAATTAATGCTACAGGAATTAAACTTGTAGAATGCTGGCTGGGAACAGGGTTGCTAATTAGATCCAAGCTAAGATTAATTACATTTCGTATATTCGTTGATTGCTTTCACATGTGAAAGATTAGAACTGTAAATGAAGAATGAGCGTATACAAACTGAGCAAGTTTTGCATTGATTATATATCCCCTGGCAAAAGACTGAAGCAGCTGCTGGTCTATTCGTTGTCCTTTATGTTTTTCCAGCTCATCTGTAAGTGGGTGTCGCAATTGTATCTGATTTTTTATATCGAAAATAAGGAATTAGGGTTTTACAGGCACCGAGACAGCTCTTGTTATGAAAAAATGTAGGGACCGATTCTAAAGCCCAATGCATCGTGCGGCAGACATGAAAACAGAATGAAACAATAGAAACCAGATATGATGAAGTATTTGACTACCCGACTTCTTACAACTTGGTACAAAAAAATTGCATTTAGAATATTAATAATTGAAACAAAACGTAGATACACTAGAACGTGCGTATTTGTTTCAGTTCCCAGTCGAAATCTCAAGGAGAATAGGAGTTATAATAAATTAAATAGGTTGAGAGAGATTAAAGATGGGTAGCAGGAGGCTGGTGAAATAAGAAATATCCTAAATGAGCGTGCACTAGCTTTCTGAATAGTAAGATTCAGTGGCAAGGCCACACTCATAGAGTCCTAAATTCCAAAGAAACGAAAATCGCTCATGACATTTCAAGAAGGTCAGACTAGAAATGACCATTGGGTTAAAAGTTTACAGTGCTACATGTGAGCTACGAGAATTGCCTAAATGGCGAGAATTCAAATTCATGGAAAAGATCATCTCATTTAATGGAAAATTAGGAGTTTATCGAAAACCCTTAGCACCACGGACTGTTTGTGACAGGCAGAGAGGCTCCTTAATTGTGGTTTGCTTGCACACTTGAGGGAACTGTGTCATGCAATCACAGAAATGTTGGACTTAGACTATTGCGTACAGATTACCACATTTGTCTCCTTCTTTGTGTTACAAAGCGGGATGTGCCCCACAGTCTGCTTCTTAGTCTGGGGGCTTTGAACTTCCTGTTCCAGACCTAAACCCAGACAGGGAGAAGGAGAAGTTGGGGCTTGACTTCCTGTCGCCATATCAGGCACAGGGCCAGACTGGGAACAGAAATAGGCCCTGGCAAACTGCTCAACCGTCCTCCCTTTGGTGAGGGGGAGTGCCACTGAGCAGTTTGCAATGGCTGGTTTCGGCCGATTTTGTTACATGGGGCCGATATTGAGAGCCACTGGTAACAAAAACGCCTCCCCCCCCAGGGTCCCAAAACCGGCCCCCGCCCTAGCGGCCTACTGGGGAAACGCCCGGTGCCCGCTATGGCCAGTCCGGCACTGATCTAGCACTTTCCTCTCCAACAGCACAGGATACACTTCATGGTCTGGGAGTTTAGAACTTGCCTTTTCAGACTACATCAACCTGCAACACCAAGGAGGATGCGGGGCTTAGATTCCTGGTGCTATAGCTCGTGCCTTCCTGCCTTGAGGTACAGAACGTCCCTGGCTATGCCCTGCCCAAGATGGGCCCATCTTAGCCAGTCAGAGACTGAGAGAGGCTTGGCTGGGCCACACCTCTTGGATTTTCCATCCTTTGCACAGTGTTATTAACGACGGAGAAGAGAAAAACTGTTCTGAAATCAATGGTTAAGGAAAATCCCACAACTACCAGTATTGTGACTTATCTCGCTAATGCAATCAGGGAGTTAAAACAAGACATAAGTAATGTGAACATAAAGTTGGCCACTAGTTGGCCATGGGTAGTGTCAGATATGGCTACTCTCCACAGTCGTGCGGTAGAATCTAATGGAAGCAGTGTCCACACCATGGTGTCTGAAGCACCCTTCACTGTAACAAGAGGTTTATCCATCTCCTTCATTGTGAATGATTAATTGACTATCAAAATGGATTCAGCACCTGACCATATAGCATTGCCCTCTGTCAAGAAAAGCAATCTCACCCCACGCAGCAAAGTGGTAAAATGGAATTAACCATACAAGTGTCATCTAGGGGAGCATTTGTGAGGCTTAGCAGGCACAGTAATAAAGATATTGGAGTATGAAAACCTACAGAAGAAGATACAGAAGAGTATGGCCGGTAGTATGCAGTCATTGGAACACTTGGTGAATGAATGTGTTCTTGCTAAAGACTTGATACACTTTAACTAGCTGTAAGTAATTCTACAGCTTCAGTGAAACCGACTCAACTATATCAGGTTAACCAAGCAGCAAGATTACAGCTGATGTAGATAAACATAATGAAGGGCAATTATGGGAGATGCACTCAGAGGACAAAGGCCGAAACGAGGTAACCCGTCTCTTTCCTGGGCCAAAAAAAGTGAACAACACACATCCTCGGGCCCCAAAAAGTGAACAACAAACAGACTCTGTTTATTTAGGAAAAAATATTATCACCAGTCATAGCTCCCACAGGTACCATAAGAAATTAGAGAACCTGACAGCCAAGAAAATAAATTACTTTCATCACAGCAACACCTAAAGTCCTAGCTTTAAAGGACATTCCTTCTTGAAGCAACGATAATGAAAAGTGCTGGCGATAGCTGTGGTATAAGGTCAGACATTGGCTAGGTGTCAGCCTGGGCAGAGATTCAGAACTATTGGATGGTCTCAACATTGTACGGCTTGTTCCGTGGATCAGCAGAAGTCCAAAATGCGCGAAAGATGATTGCTTGTTGGTGAACCATAGGTCTTCGTACTACGTTCAAAGAATACTGTTAGAAAGTCGCCCTTTTGCCCTGTTCACCCCCATTTGTTTGCTGAATGATATTGGTGTTAACTGACTCTGAGATTTTGGAACTTTATCCTCTGAAAACCAAAATCCAGCTTTCTAGTTGCCCCTGTTGATTGGTCAGCATTAACAGGCTTAGACAGGCTGCTTTGGTCAGGTGATAAGTGGCCTGGAAGACTAGAAATGGCCATAAAGGAGGATAGGTCCTGCAGAGTGGCTGGGTAAATCAAACTGAGCTCAAAGAGAGAGCAGATCGGTAAGAAATGCCTAGCTAACCTACCCTCACATCCTGGGCTCCAGCCAGATAGCAGGTTTAGAACTGGAATTTGCAGAGGTCAGGGGAAGAGAGCTAATGGAAATGAGCCATGCAGTGGGTTGGTTTAACTAGCCTTGGTAGAGAAATCATCCATGTTGGTTTTCGGAAGTATAGTGTTTTGTGGAACAAGAAGATGCCACACTTTGGAAGAAGTTGTTGTGCTTTTGGGTGGCACCCAGCGTCACATTGGACAGAGGTGCCCCTTGCTTGTCACCACGGAACACTGAATACATATCTGAGAGCTGCACAATATCTCAGATCCGCTGCTTGAAACTACAAGGAAAAGAAGGTCTGCCTTGCTAGAATCTGGATTTGCACCCAAAGGCCTGCACTCTGAATAACTACAACTGCTGCACAATTTTGTACTACAGCTCTGGGGACTGTGTTTCAGGAGTGGACTCCCTGAAAGCTATAAGTTAATAAAGCCCACCTGCATCCTCTCCACCAACAGTCCCCACCCTGGAGTGTGTCCAGTAAACGTTTAAGGATTTGGTCTGGTGCATTGTGGGAAATGGGGCCCAGACATCCCAGAGACCACCTAGGACATTCCAGACCGCTGGATTTGTGTTTTAGACACCATGAACATACAAGGATACCTTTAGGAAGCACCTCCTGGAGTTTGGAGAACTCTTGCAAAAAATCTCCCTAATGTGACCAAACCAACTACAAGAGTAAAACAAACTACCTTCCACTGCGACCCAGCCAGGATTTCTGGTTTGTCCCTCCAGAATTTCACTGGGTTTTGGGAGTGCCCCCTCTCGTCGCCTTTTCAGCATCGTGGACACCAAGATCCACCAAGAGGTGTTCTGCATTGTCCTCCCCATGGTTGAGACCTGTGCTTCAGATGCTGGTCAGCCTCCTACACCAAGGTTCACCGGACCACCTTGTTTGTTGTGCGACCCGGGTCTGGCGCTCAATCCGATGACTCACTCAATTCATAGCTCTAATTTCGTGCCGAAAAGGAATTCAGTTTTGGAACATCGTATCGGCTCCAAAATGTCCGACACTCCCGACCTCAGCACCTTGAGGCTCTGCTTCACTCTTCACGGAACGTCTATTTCTCGCTGGAGAAACCTATTTGTGACCCTCCAGTCAAGGTACCCTCACTTTATTTGGTTTTACCTTTGTTGCGCTGCTCTCGGGACGATCGCTTCTCAGACAATTCCTGTACCTGCCTGACCTTAAAATGGTGACTGAGATTGTTCTTCGATTCGCGTCTACCCGCAACTCACAGCAATATTCTGTCTCCTGTGTACTTGGGGATATCCTAGTCTGCATGCACTCTATTCACTCTGTGGCCCCTGTCCTCCTATAATTCTGCTCTCTGACTGAATTCAGTCAAAAGCAGATACTACAGATAAAGCTATGATCTAAATGGTCCCCTACACTTGTTAATTGACTGTTTAGAACTTTTAATATTACTACCACCCTCTTTTCCTCTATTTGGGGCAGCAATCTCCCAGGCGACTGAACCTGGGGCTCAACTTTCAAATCCTCCTACTGCAATGACTGTCCCCAAGATGGCCGCCTTGAGTGGGCCTTTCTCCAAAACACTCCTTCTCCCTTTGTTGGGGAGGGTTCCTGCATCTGTTCCTGGAAGTTTCAGAGTCCCCTTCTTGATGAGACCACAGTGGCAAGGGAGACACACTCAGGAGAAGATTGGGAATGGTTCCACTACCATTGGGAGCACAGCATCGTACACCATGACCGGCGCTCTCGATGAAACATTTTATTGATGATATCCCCTAGGCGGAATCCAGTACCTTTCTGTATGCATTGCAGTGCCCGAGCTACCATTGGCCGATGAAAGGTGGAGCTGTCATCTGCAGCTATTTAGGAGTCTGGTTCTGGTTTACCCCTCAGCCGCCACCTACCCAGCCGGACATCAGACACTGTTTTCCTCCTCTCCCTGTTGTATTTTCTATCCCCTCCTCTTCCTTCTATCATTCTTTGTTTACCTCCCCTGTTTCTTTCCTGTCCTCCCCCAAATTTCTCTCCCCTTGCCTGTTCTTCTTCTTTCTAATAGTTATACTATTCTTAGGTAACTCATGTAACTTTGTAACTTGCAACTGATGTAACTTCATTACTTGCAATTATGTAACTATATTCTGAAACAATGCTCTTTCTCATGTAAAGCGCTCTGATACCTCCAGGTCTAGCCAGCGCTATATAAAACTTTTCCAACAAATAAAAAAAATGAATGTCAAGCCAGCAAATCTTCCCCAAATCTGGCGTCCGTGGGGGATCGAGGGACGTCAGAAGAAAAAGCTCCATAAGTTTGTAAGTGTGAAGGAAAAAGTTTGACCGGGGACTCCTGCTTAGTGTATACAACCCGGACTCCATCGCGACTCCTTCGTGGTCAGCCTAAAACTTTGACTTGTCCCTGTCAAGTGCGACCATATGTTCCAGGGTGGCGCTGATCCAGCGGGCTATAGAAAATATATCATAAACTACGCTACCCAATTTCATAACCTATAAACAAAATTCTAAACTATACATGGACCCATTTATGAACCTGATATATTTTTGGGCCTACTGAATCAGGTGGTCAAATAAATCTATATACACATTATTTACAAACTATAAACATTTTATACATTTGCAGAAAGAATATTGTCATTAGAATAAAACCCAATCATTTAAATGACCACTATAGGCGACGTGATCTAGCTAAAGGTAACCTATACTTCTAAATAACCAAGACCAGCTTGTTTGTCAAAAGTAAGATTTTATTTTCTAAATTATGGTATATAAGTTGTAAGTTTTATAAATGAATTTTATTAGCAATAAAGCAAGCATGATGGTAAGAAATATGAGAAAAATATAATTTAAGCAATGGAATCAATTTTAAAGAAATTATATAAAGTTTAGCATTTCTAAAACCTATTTCCCTAACTGAGCTAAATAGACAGAAATTAAAGTAAAGTTCTTTGAGGATTCTTACGTGCTCCACGCAAAGTCCAGCAGCACATCACCCTCATCGGAAAGTCAGAAAGCAGCAGCCAGCCCAACCCTAAGGGCATGACTTTTTATACCTTTCTACGCTAACTAAACTAGCAAAGGAAAGTTTTCAGAAATACTCGACGTCCCATTGGCTGAGAGTGACAAGTGACATGTCACCCGATTCTTAAAAAGTTCCACAAAATCATGTCTTACAAAGACCATTGTCTCTTCCACGTGAAGCCAGAGGCTTCCTGCGATTTGCAACTTTGTTTTAAGTCATCCTCGCAGCTTCCATAGTCTTACAGTGCAACTTCCGCGGATGCCAAGTTAAGGACTGACAAAAAGTTCACTTTCGACCTTGGCCATGTCCGACAGAATGATGTCAGCTCATCAGTTTTTGCTTTGTGAATGCAGCTTCAATAAACGTTTTAATTCAGAATGGGCGTCTCGTGACTTTCTGCAGAAATATGAATTAGCTCTTTTTGTGCGGTTCAAATAGTTAGGCCTCAAAAGCAGGCAACTTATGATTTCTAGTATAAAACAAACACAAGAAAGTATTAATGTAAGAAATAAAGTATATTCTGTATCCACCCCATGGTTTACTAAATAATTAACCCACCCGATTAATCAAAATGTTACCTAGCCATTGCAAACAAATAAAGCAGCGTTTATATTTACCAGTCTCCGTTTTTCAATGAGACCCATATGCACCTAGAATAGTAGAAATGACATCACACAGACAAGAAAAAGCAAAACAAGCACATGCTTATTTTAAATATGCAGCAGTTAGTAATGACAAAAACGAAAACAATAAATTATTTTATTATTTTGCACGAACAAAAAGATGCAACATTTATGCACGTTTATGAGCACACATGTTAGTCCCCCCACGTGTAAAGTTTAATCTAGGTTGTATTAGCACGACATATCACAAATCATTAATAATTTTATTCATGTTATGGAAATGTGACTTTGCGAGTTTAAACAAAATTTTGTTTTCTATCTCGCTCCATCAACTCCCTCATCTGGTGATTAACAAATCACCACACCAGCACTCAAAATTTTGGTAAATTTATTTTATAAGAAATCGATTCAAATTCATTGTATTAGTAAACCTAAAAGTCTGTTTCAGCATAATCCTTGCAATTAACATGACGCTCTCTATGTAACTCCTGCAACTCAATCTCCCTTTCCTCTTCTTTTCTGAGTTTATAAATTCTCTTCTTTTCTCTTAAATGCTTCTTTCTTTTATGCAACAGACAACCTACTTTAGTCAAAATAAAAATGAATATAATTATAATCAAAGGTGCCAGAATCTTGCCAAGAATTGAACTTCCGATATTATGAAACCAGTTTTTAATTGCTTGAAACCTATTTGAAAGTTTCCCAGTAAAATCTTCTTCTTCTAAAGGAATTATTTCAGAATGCATTTGTGTAATATTCTTAATATACATTTCAATATTTTTACTTTCATCCGGTATATATGTACAGCAATGTTGGACATGTAAAATGCCACAGACTCCTCCCTCCTTTGCTAGGAGTATGTCTAAAGCAAGACGGTCTTGAATTACCATGGATCTAATTGCAATAACTTCAACATTCACTAATTGAAACCCATCAGCAGTGTCAGTTGATAATCTATCAACTATAGTGGACAATTTTCTGATTCTCCCTGCATTTAGGGTTATACCAACAAAAGGTATTACAGCTTGGAAAATATCTCCCAGAACTTCAGTAAAAGTTTCTCTTTTAGCTCTATTTACATAATTATGAATTTTAAATAATCCTTCTGAATCTCTGTCAACATGAAACACTTTAGGAAAAACAATTCCCACATAACAAGTTCCATACCAATGGTCTGGAAGGTTGTAGTAGGCTTTGTCACCACAAACAAAATAAATTCCAGGAAAGATAGGATCTTTTCCACCTTTAAATCCCCAACCTCCCAAAATCTGATAAGTATCTTCACAGTTGCTTGCACCTACAAAATAATTATCAAAAAGTGTGTTATCTCTTCTAATGCAAAGCTTTCCACTAACAGGTTTGTCTATGTGAATTGCAATATTTTCAAGCATTTTGCCATTTAGTTTCTCATCCTCTTTTTGCCAGAATGATGACTTAGTCTGCTTGACTAATTCATTTCTCTTATAAATTGCTCTTCTCTCCTCAACCATATTCAAAAATTTCTTCCCTTCAGCACTTAATTTACATGTTAGATTATTCTTGTAAGCATACTCATAAGTGAGTTCGTTAGTAACAAGGAAATATTCTCTCATTTGTTTAGCTTTCTTATGCTTATTTAAAGCATTATCAATCTTGACATTAGCAAAAATCTCATCATAATTTGAATAGTAATATTCTAAACGACCAGTTTGATAAAATAAACTAGTTAATACACTACATGTAACAGCATAAGTGAGGGGAAGCATATTATATGTTACTCCCTCAGAAACAGAAGCGGGTAACTTAACGCATACATAACAATCTTTTGCATCCATTACCTTTACATATTCACTCAAAAGCTTTGTGAAAGTATTGCTTGAAAAATCACCTATTGATTTATCTTGATGAATGTTAGGCTGATGATCAATTACTTTTGCAGATGCACTATGTTTAGTTTGGCTAACCAGAGCTTTGCTTGTTATGTTAACTTTGTGTAATTCTCTATTCATTTCTAAAGGTATAATCACAGCTAGTACCAACCAGAGCAGAACTAAAATGAGCAGACACACCAGAGTCATCTTACAGCATCTTTTAAAAACAGAGCATTTTGAAGTGCTCTCCTTAATGTAAGGCATTTTTAGGTTAGTTTTAGCCTCAAAAATAAAATAAAAATAAATTTTAAAATTTATATACACCCCCCTTTTAAAATATATTTTTCTTTTATAACCCTAAACAAGATTTCTTCGACCTTATGTCATACATAAGTTTTTCTTCTACTAGACAGTTTTTCTTCGACCTTGTGTCAACTAACAGGATTTCTTCAGCCTTATGCCAATTTAATAAATTTGTACTTCAATCATTGTCACTAATTTCTTGGATTTCGTTTTCTTCTTCACTACTATCATATATGTCAATAACAGGTGGAATCACTAAGTAAGTCCACTCAGGAGACTTGTATTTCTGGTTTGGTCTAATTATTCTCTTCCCTTTTCTTGATATCACTTCTATTTTCCTTCCAACTCCAACCTCTTTTCCAGGACTCTTTTGACTACTGATTTCTTCAACTTGTTCTATTGGCTTTTTAATCAATCTGACTCTCAATCTTCCACCAGGCCAGTAGTCTGCTTTTCTCACGTACTTTTTCTTTGGTTCAGAATTATTTGATTCTGATTTCCAAGTTCTTTTCTTTCTGCTTTCACTTCCACCTTCCACGTCACTTTCCTCAGTTTCGTAGTCTGAAATTTCAATTGACTCAGGAACTTCTCTATTCGGCAATTTTACTCCTTCAGGAACTTCACTTTGTCTTCCATCACTGGTACTCGGTAATTCGTTCTCCTCCTCTTCCTCAATTACCTCTAGCTTCCCAGATTTCGGATTTTTGTTCCTTACTTCAGAGCTTGTTCTCTGCCTTTCGATACTCTCCTGGTCTGAAACTTCTTTTGGTTCAGCTTCTTTGTCTTCAACATAGACAACCGAATCCTCAGTTATCTTTCCTTTTAACAGATTCTCTTCACCTTCAGAATCTATTTCAATTATTTCTAAGTCTTTTCTTGTCAGATTTCCATTCACTGGCACAGTTTCCAGATGTCGACTTTCTTGTCGATCTTCAGAATCTGGAATTATTTTACCTTCTGTTCTGTCTTCTGCTTCAGAATCAGAGTCATCTGTGGTATCACTTTCAACATCAGAACTCTCAGGAGTTGGTATTGGAATAGTATGACTTGGATGAATCCAACGCTTCAATCCTCTGCACTTTACAGCATTAGTAGTGATCAAGATTACCTGCCTAGGTTTCTGCCATCTAGGAGATAGACAATTCCTCCTCCGATGTACTTTCGTTCTGACCCAGTCTCCAGGTCTCAGATCATGTGTCAAAACTTTGTCATTTGATTGTGCTTCAGTTCCCACCTGATTAGACACAGAAGTTACCATATCAGATAACCTTTTACAGTAATCCAAAATTGCACTGTCATTTATGCTCAACAGTTTACCTACAGGTACAAAAGCTTGCCTCATAACTCTTCCCATCAAAATTTCATGAGGACTCAAACCTGTCTTTTTATCTGGTGTACTTCTTATTGACATCAAAACAAGTGGAAGAGCATCAGTCCACTTAACTCCTGTCTCTAGACACATTTTTCCAATTCTGTTTTTGATAGTTCCATTTATTTGTTCAACTACACCTGATGCCTCTGGTCTGTATGCACAGTGTATTTTCTGCTCAATACTCATAGCTTCGCAAATTAATTTCAACAGTTTGTTATCAAAATGACTTCCTCCATCACTCTCAATAGTGACTGGAAAACCGTACCTTGGGATGATTTCTCTGAGCATTAGTTTTGCTACTGTAATTGAATCACAATGTCTTGTAGGAAAAGCCTCTACCCACCTTGAGAACAAGCATACAATTACAAGTACATATTTCAAACAGTTGTGTAAGGGCATTTCAATGAAATCTATTTGTAACCTGGTGAAGGGACCACCCTCTCGACCAATTATTCCTGTCCCCACCACTGATTTTCTGTTTGGATTCATTTGTTGGCATGATAAACACCTTTGACAAAAAGATTCTGCAATGGTTCTAAATTTGGTATTGAACCATGTTTCTTTAAACAGTCTGACCATAGAATCTCTTCCTAAATGTGCAGGACCATGATATAATCTGGCCATGTCAGAAATCATGCAATTTGGTAAAACTACTCTGCCATCTTTGTAAACCCACACTCCATCTTCATCACGTTGTCTACAATCTGATCTTAACCACTGGTCTTTTTCTTCATCATCTGCTTCGTTTTGTAAATCTCTAATCTCATTCCATGTTTCTACAATAGTTGTTAGCATTAATGAATTTGAATCAGTTTCTGTACTTCTATTCCGATTGTAAGAATAATTTTTCCTTGCGCAGTACTTTGCTGTTTCATCTGCGAAGGCATTTCCTTTGGAAATATAATCAGTTCCTCTAGTGTGCGCTGCACACTTGACTATGGCAATTTCTTTTGGCAATTGTATTGCTTCAATTAATCTTCTAATGAAAACTGCATTTTTAATTGGTGACCCTGTTGATGTCATGTATCCTCTCTGTGACCAGAGTTGTCCATAATCATGCACAACTCCGTACCCATACTGACTATCAGTAATGATGGTAACTCTTATATCCTTTGATACTTCACATGCACGAATTAAAGCAATCAATTCAGCTACTTGAGCTGAACGAACTCCTTCAAGACATGATGCTTCTTTAATGTTTTCGACTGTACAAACTGAGTATGAAGCTTTCAAGACACCACCTTCGGATCTTAAGCATGAGCCATCTACAAAGTAGACAAAATCCGATTCAGGCAAAGGTCTGTCTTTGATGTCTTTTCTTGGTTTTGTGCAGAATTCCATGACATCTAAACATTCATGTTCTGTCTCAATGTCATTAACGATTTCTGAATCAGGCAGTAATGTAGAAGGATTTAGATTCAAACATCTTGAAATCGAAACATTATCTGCTCCTAGTATGATTTTCTCATACTTTGTCAATCTGCTACTTGTTAAATGTTGAGTCTTACCTCTTGTCAGTAATATTTCAACTGAATGAGGCACAAAAACTTTCACAGGAAATCCCATAATGATTCCTTCACTTTGTTCAAGACTGATACTTGTAGCTGCAACTGCTTTTAAACAACCTGGTAATGCTTTTGCAATTGGATCAAGAACTGCAGAGAAATATGCAATAGGTTTCTTTAGGTTTCCATGTCTCTGAATTAACACAGATAATGCACATCCTTCTCTCTCACTGCAATACAGTTCAAAATCTTTCTCATAATTTGGCATACCCAAAGCAGGAGCTTGGCATAAGCTCTTTTTCAAGTTTTCAAAAGATTCCATCTCAACATCACTGAGAATAATTGGATCCTTTACATCTGATTTGGTCAGTCTTTGTAGTGGTTTCGCAATTACTGAAAATCCACTTATCCATTGTCGACAGTAACCCACCATTCCCAGGAACATTCTGACCTGTCTTTGTGTTCTTGGCGGTAACATTGCTTGAATCATTTTTATTCTCTCTATTGTTACTTGTCTTTTTCCCTTTGCAATTCTGTGACCAAGATATTTCACTTCTTGTTTGCAAAACTGTAATTTTGCTGGGGACACTTTATGTCCTTCTTCTGCAAGGCGATTTAACAGAATTATTGTGTCTGTTACACAATTTTCTCTTGTCTTTGCAGCAATTAACAAATCATCAATATACTGCACCAACGTAGACCTACCTGGTAAGTCTAAATCTTCTAATGATCTTTTTAACAGTTCGTTAAAGATTGAAGGACTTTCTGTATAGCCCTGAGGGATTCTTGTCCATCCAAGGGTCTTACCTTGGAATCTGAAAGCAAAGATTTCATAACTGTCTGGGTGTAGAGGAACAGTAAAGAATGCATTGCAAAGGTCAATGACTGTGTACCATTCAGCATCATATGGAATCTGAAATAGAATCACTGCTGGATTTGGAACCACAGGACAACATGGAATAACAATTTGATTAACCTTTCTCAGATCTTGTACGATCCTAAATGTTCCGTTAGCCTTTTTAACTCCCATAATTGGTGAATTACAAGAGCTACTCTTCATTTCTTCCAATACACCTTGCTTGATTAATTTTTTAATTACAGGTGTAATACCCTCAATTGTCTCTGTTTTCATTTTATATTGTGGAGTGTTTGGAAATTCTATTCCCTGCTTCAATGCAATTTTAACAGGATCTACGTTTTTCATCAGACCCATCTCATTCCCAGTAAAATCCCATATTTCAGATTTCACTGTTTCTTTTAGCTCTTCAGGTAAATCTTTTTCTTCAAATTCAGGAAACAATTTTGTTTCTTCTGCTTCCATCATCATCATTGTCATTCTGTACAAACCATCTTCCTCCATTGTTTGTAATTCAACTCCTTCAGGAGAACAATATATTCTGCAATTCATTTTACATAGTATGTCTCTACCTAATAGATTTACTGGACTACTATTACAAACCACAAATCTGTGTTTGTCTCTGTAATTTCCAATTTCAACTGGTACTGGATCAGTTAAGTCTGTTTTAATTTGCTGATTACTTACTCCGACAACTTGGATGGTATCCCCAGAGAGAGGTAGGTTTTCAATTTCCACTGATCTAACAGTAGAACGGGTAGCACCAGTGTCCACTAGAAAAGTGATGTCTACATCATTAACTTTCCCGTTTACATAAGGACCAGACTGGTCAACCTCAAGAGTGGCTCCAACAACACACTCTTCCTCCTCTCTCGGGCACCGTCAGCAATAATCATCAGAATCACTGTCTTGGCTTTCTGTCAATAAAAATTGTTGTGAAGCATTTTGCATTTGAACCCTTTGCTGCTTTTGCTGTTTTTGTGGTTTTATTACCTGTTCACATCCCTGAAATCCCACGTTTGGATTATATTTTTGAACTCCCCCACAATTCGGAAAAGGTGGTTGTGGCAACTGGTCCTGTCGATTATTCACCTGTTGTTGTTGCTGTTGTTGTAATTGTCGCTGAATATTAAATTCATTTAACCCCTGTTGCGTCTGTAGCTGTTGCTGCACGTTAACACCATTCTGCATCTGTGGATTCAATAAGGGATTCTTTAAGTTTCTAGGAGGATGAGGACACTCGTCCCTCCAATGTCCAATTTCGCCACAATTAAAACAAGGTAATCTTTGTTTCAGCTCTTCTATTTTTGGGCTAAATTTCTTTTGGAAATTATTACCTTTAAACTTTCCTTGTATCTGGTTCGTATTTCCAGTTTGAACAAAATTAGTGTTCTTATTTCCCATGCTGGCAATCTGTTGCTCAGCCACCTTTACCTGTGCCCACATGGCTTTCTCCTTTAGCTTTTTCTGTTTTACTTCTAATTCATCGCTACAATATTTGGCCTTTCTCAGAATATCATCAATAGATAGTGCTTGCCATCCGACAATACTAGTTCTGATCATTTCTCCAATTTCAGGCTTTAGTCCATAAACAAATCTATAGATAAAATGACTCATGTCTTTCTCATCTAATTTTTCATAACCACTGTATTGTTTAAAGATTAACAGTAGTCTTTCATAAAAAGAATGAACTGATTCTTTTGTTTCCTGCTCTGTTCTTTCTATTTTAACCCAATCAACTTCTTTGGGTGGAATTTTGTTTTTCATCCAAACAATTACTTTCTCATAAAAATCCATTACAAGTGGATTTGGGGCACCTGTTTCTTTAATTCGCTCAGGTTCTGTTTTTGGCCAACTAATAGATATTTTA
Organism: Lissotriton helveticus; assembly: GCF_964261635.1. Taxonomy (NCBI): domain Eukaryota; kingdom Metazoa; phylum Chordata; class Amphibia; order Caudata; family Salamandridae; genus Lissotriton; species Lissotriton helveticus. The sequence goes on along the minus strand of NC_136057.1, from coordinate 1,097,468,834 downwards.
CATTCTGTCCAAAGATCAGATGGAACAACAATGTCAAAAAATCCATCCAAATCAATCCACAGAACTTTTGACACTTTGATAAATCTATCGACTTGCCTGTACCACTCAACAGGTTTCTCTCTTAATTTTGGAAAGTCATTTGTGAATAACAGAATGTCCTGTCTCGACCATGGGACATGAACATATCCTCCACCTGCAACTTCTCTCATTGGAAATTGTTTTGACATTCTTTCTAATCTTTCATCTTCCTTCCTTTTAGTCCATTTCACTCTCCATTTGTTCAGTTCTCCTAGCTTTTTGATATAGACAATTAAATCTTTAATGTGAACTATTCTTCCCATTGAGTTCAAACTCTCAATGTCACTTTCTGAGAAATCTAATCTGTAATGTTTTGCAAAATTCTTTTGTTTACTCACATCGATTTCAAGTTCTGCAGCTAGATCCTCTAATTGATCATATTTATTTTTCGTTTTCCATTGAATACTTTTGCAAATGAATAATAATTCATCATCCCGATAGTAATTTAAACTATCTGGGCCAATTGTTCCAATTATTAATTCTTCAATATTTGCTTTTAATTTGGCCACATCAAGCTTTGGTGTAGTTACCCTGACTTCAGGACTTCCTACATCTGACATAGCACCCATTGGTGTTTTTGGAGATAAATCCTCATTAAGGTTAAATCAGGCATTCTCGATCTAGAAGTGTTTAATTCAGTCAAGTCTGAATAAAATTTTTCAGCAGGCTTTTGAATTTCTGTATTTAAAGGAATAGTTAATCCAGTTTTGTTTGTGTTTCTTTGATCAAATACAGGTTGAACAGGACCTATTGTTACTGGAACTGTGACAGCTTCCATGCCTTTTGTCATTCTTTTAATTAATTCTTCTTTAGACCTTAAGTATTCATTATAATCATCATCCTCAACATTTCTTGTCTCTCTTGTATAATCTTTTGGAGGTTCCCTTGCTCTTGGAGTCATTGAAAAATGTCTACCCTCATTTCGAGCATTCTCAAATTCTGGTCTTCTAGGAGTTTCAGTGATTTCACAATTATTTGGATAAAGTTTAGGAGCTTCATTAATTGGAGGAGCACTCGGTGAAGTTTCAGTAGAAACCACCGGAGTAGACCATGATCTAGAAGGTCTCAAAGGCTGATTAGGCTGTTTATTTTTTGCAGTTGTATATATTTCTTCCATAATTGCATCCTCAGATTCACTTTCCATAGATTTTCCTGTAGGAGAACCCATTACCATTTCATGAATTAAATACAATCCTTCACTCATGTTTCCCTGTCTCCACATTCGTAATCTATCTTCATGAGTTTCTCTTTTCCATGATGGATTTTTAGAAGGTCTTTTAATTCCACTAGCTTCTCTTTGTAACTGATACATTTCATCTTCCCACTCAACTAAAGCTTCAAATTGAGTTGGTCTCGGTTTTGGAACAAGAGCATTCATTTTTTCTCGTAAGTTTCTCAAAACTCTTACATTAAATGAACCATCATCAGGCCAAGCCAAAACACCATCGTTTTTAGTATAACGTTTCCAACTGTCGAACCATAAGACAGTATGATATCCGTATTCACCTTCCATGTACGCTGCAGGTGTTTTATACTTATGAAGTAGTTTACCACCTCGCGTTTCGATTTTCTTGTCAGGTGAAAATAAATTCTTAAATTTCTGAAATAATGTTGTCTTTTTCTCAACATGTTTAAAATGATAACTCATTTTTAAAAGTAAAATTTAATTCACAAAATCGTTCGTAAAATATTTCCGGGATGTTCCGCAAACAACCAATCCGTGCGCGAAACACACCAACAAGCCAATGGCAGTTGAGCTGCGTCACTTTTCAGCTCGACCAATAATTTTGGAGATTTTCCTAAGGACCAATCAGCTCACAGGCCGTCAGAGACTCAGGAGCCAATCAGAATACAGCTTGTGACGTAGGTCACCCAATCCCAGCGCGGCTCTGTGACGTACACAGCAGCTGCGGTTTCTCGTTTCTCACTCCTGGCGCTTACCCCTCCTTCACAAAATCTTTTCACAGCGCCATTTTAAGAACACTTTTCAGTGTAAATTAATTCTTAACAATGACTTATAAAGACAACATCTGTTCGTTTCACTAATTAGGATAGTTTACATACATTCAAGTATCCACACTTCGGAATAGACGGCGCTATTCACACTAAGGATAATATTCAATTGTCAGTAGAGTAACCTTACCCCACCCTTCAAGCAAGTATAATTATGGACTCGCTTTGCTCTGAACCCACCGCGAAGTGAAAGTTCTAAGAGTTCCACTTGAACATAAAATACAATTCAAACTCGCACTTTTACACGGAAAATTCCCTAATTTCAAACACACACGAAATCCGTACAGGACTCTCACCTGTTTATAGAAATCATGCACCGTTAGCAAAATAACGACGTTATCCGTACAGGGCTCTCACCTGTTTATAGATATGAAACATGTACCCGTACAGGACTCTAACCTGTTTATAGATAATCATGCACCGACGTTAAATTTTACTCTTCACTCAAGCTTGGATATAACTAATACTCTCATCACAGTGAGTTTTATGGAAGGCGCTTTGTCCCTATTCTCATGCTGCTTTGATTTCTTAGAAATTCCTCACTATACAAGATTCAGACCTAGCCCTAAAACTGTGCTGCTCGGCGACAACACTATGGTACACGGCGATACCTCTTGTGATACTCGGCGATATCACTACAAACGAACAGATGGCTTGCGTGACTAATTTCTCGCCACACAATCTATACCGGTATAGCTTACAGATAGGCACGAAAAACGAACTTAACGAGTGTTAAAACATTGATCCTATTTGCATACCATGACGCAATCCTTAGCAACCAACATGTTACCTTGGTTACCCCTTAGCAACCATCAATTTCTGCTACCAGATAATTGATCCAGCGGGCTATAGAAAATATATCATAAACTACGCTACCCAATTTCATAACCTATAAACAAAATTCTAAACTATACATGGACCCATTTATGAACCTGATATATTTTTGGGCCTACTGAATCAGGTGGTCAAATAAATCTATATACACATTATTTACAAACTATAAACATTTTATACATTTGCAGAAAGAATATTGTCATTAGAATAAAACCCAATCATTTAAATGACCACTATAGGCGACGTGATCTAGCTAAAGGTAACCTATACTTCTAAATAACCAAGACCAGCTTGTTTGTCAAAAGTAAGATTTTATTTTCTAAATTATGGTATATAAGTTGTAAGTTTTATAAATGAATTTTATTAGCAATAAAGCAAGCATGATGGTAAGAAATATGAGAAAAATATAATTTAAGCAATGGAATCAATTTTAAAGAAATTATATAAAGTTTAGCATTTCTAAAACCTATTTCCCTAACTGAGCTAAATAGACAGAAATTAAAGTAAAGTTCTTTGAGGATTCTTACGTGCTCCACGCAAAGTCCAGCAGCACATCACCCTCATCGGAAAGTCAGAAAGCAGCAGCCAGCCCAACCCTAAGGGCATGACTTTTTATACCTTTCTACGCTAACTAAACTAGCAAAGGAAAGTTTTCAGAAATACTCGACGTCCCATTGGCTGAGAGTGACAAGTGACATGTCACCCGATTCTTAAAAAGTTCCACAAAATCATGTCTTACAAAGACCATTGTCTCTTCCACGTGAAGCCAGAGGCTTCCTGCGATTTGCAACTTTGTTTTAAGTCATCCTCGCAGCTTCCATAGTCTTACAGTGCAACTTCCGCGGATGCCAAGTTAAGGACTGACAAAAAGTTCACTTTCGACCTTGGCCATGTCCGACAGAATGATGTCAGCTCATCAGTTTTTGCTTTGTGAATGCAGCTTCAATAAACGTTTTAATTCAGAATGGGCGTCTCGTGACTTTCTGCAGAAATATGAATTAGCTCTTTTTGTGCGGTTCAAATAGTTAGGCCTCAAAAGCAGGCAACTTATGATTTCTAGTATAAAACAAACACAAGAAAGTATTAATGTAAGAAATAAAGTATATTCTGTATCCACCCCATGGTTTACTAAATAATTAACCCACCCGATTAATCAAAATGTTACCTAGCCATTGCAAACAAATAAAGCAGCGTTTATATTTACCAGTCTCCGTTTTTCAATGAGACCCATATGCACCTAGAATAGTAGAAATGACATCACACAGACAAGAAAAAGCAAAACAAGCACATGCTTATTTTAAATATGCAGCAGTTAGTAATGACAAAAACGAAAACAATAAATTATTTTATTATTTTGCACGAACAAAAAGATGCAACATTTATGCACGTTTATGAGCACACATGTTAGTCCCCCCACGTGTAAAGTTTAATCTAGGTTGTATTAGCACGACATATCACAAATCATTAATAATTTTATTCATGTTATGGAAATGTGACTTTGCGAGTTTAAACAAAATTTTGTTTTCTATCTCGCTCCATCAGCGCTACAGGCTTTCAAGCACTACAGAGTGGTTAATATTAGAAAATGAATATCTACGGCTCACTACATTGGATTTTTGACATTTTGGTGTCTATTTGTTCATAAAAATATTTTCTTTTAAAAAATTTTTTTTTTTTTTTGGTCCTCATACACCATGTTGGGCACTCTTGATGGGATTCCTCCATCCCTTCTCATCTGGCCAACCTGTACCGACCCTGGCATTAGGCCTACAAAGATAGGGAGATGACATTCTCCCAAGCCAAAACTGTTTCCTTTATCCACTCCTGTTTACACCATCTGCAAGACCATATGTTACTTAGGAGAAAAGGACCGACAGTTCCCAGACAAAATCATAGGACCACCTTTAAAAATATTTCCTTTTCTTAAAAATTGGTGTGGGATTTTTATTGTGTCATTTATTTGATGTATTTTTGTTTTTAAATGCTTTACACTCCTGTCTCCTATGTTAGGCCTGACTGTAAGTTGTCAGATACCAAGGTTTGAGCAAGGAGCTAATTTTGAGACCTTTACTAGACCCAATGACAAATTAGTGGATTTATTTCTAGTGGTGGGTGCATACTTACCCCTGCCAATAACCCACTTTCCAACAAATACTATGTAAAAAGAATTCTTCTATCCCAGTGCTCAGTAAAGTCTCTCCTGCTCCATTGGGGTATTTCAGCAACCTTATAACTTTTAGGTATGAGACTGGGAGTCATGCCAGCTAATGTGTGCAAAAAGTCCACTTTGTTCCAATTCTGACATCCCAGCCTCTGCACACAAGCAACAGAATTGCCCCCACTGAGTTCCTTAAAAGACCAGGATTTACAAGTGCTTATACATACATCTGTATCATCCACCCCCAAAGGTGACTATTTTACTTCGTGTTTCACTGCCTGTATAATTAGGAAGGACAGCGGTGTTGGGGTATTGAACTATAATATTGAGCAGTGGCTGCCACAAGATACAACGAGAGGAGGGGCGGGGGAGGGGTGCAGGGGGGTGAGGGAGCGCCAGGGAGCATTTGAGAGGGCACGGGGGAGTGTTAAAATAATATATTTTTTTATAGTTACGCTTACCTGCTGCCAGCCGCCTCCCACTAACGCCTCAGTGCTGGGACTGTCTTGTCCCAGCAAGACACACTGTGACTACGTCACAGCCTGCCTGTCCAATCCCAGCACTGCAAAGCAGCGCAAGGATTGGACTGAGCAGACTAGAAAGATGCCCTGCTCAGACCAGGGAATCTGTGGGGTTTCTCCAGCCTGAAACCTAATGGCACATGTGAGTTTTGGTCGGCCCAAGATGGCCGGCCAAACACACATGAGCACTCTGCGAGTGCACTTAGCACTACTCCTCCCCCTCCCATGCCTTGGCCCGCCCCTCCCTGTACACACTGGCAGAAACAGTGGCTTAAAAATAAAACAATATTGAAATATCGTTTCATTTTTTTGCTGCTGGCTCTGAGCCACTGGGATGACGCTCCTTTGCCTTTGCAGAGGGGGCCATCCTTGCATGTTAGACATTAGGGATAATCATGAGTGAAAACAGCATTACACTAAATAATAGATGCTCCAGTATGGAAGAGTATAAGTGGGTCATTCCTTTGATTGCTTATTTCTTGGTATCCAAGTATATTTCTTGATTTTTTTCCTCATTGCTTTGGGGTGATTTTTCTTTACCATTCACTTTGAGACAAGTATTCTCTCAATCCTCACCCTTTTAAAAACAGAGCGCCTGAGTCACTCACCTCTCCATCCACTTTGCGTGTGGTGAAGGATAATGCCCCCTCCCCATTTCTCAAAAAAACCAAAGGATACTTACTGCCGTTTTCTTCTCTTTTCGAGCCTCCTGGGGACATCTTCCTCGAGAAGACCACCCTGAAAGGAAAAAGAAAAGAGAAGATGTAACCAAGGAGAGAATACGCGAACTCGGAATACCAATTCTAAAATGTACACCCAATCTATCTAATTAAAATATGCAAAAATTGGATTATTCGAAGAGTCAGGACTTCAGCTTCTTGCAAAAATCCAGAAGCATTAAGTAAGCTATATTGTGATGCGGGAGGTCATTCCACGCTTTGGGGGAGATGTACAATATTGCGAGGACTCCGACTTTTGTTTTGTGAATGCGGGGTATGTGTGCCAGAGAGAGCCCGGCTAAGCAGAAGTGCCTGAGAGGGGAGTGGAAGTGTACACAGCTGTTGAGGTAAGTAGCACCAGTGTTTTGAAGTACCTTGTTTGTGTGTGTGATATCTTTTAACTTGGTGTGTTTGTGTATGGAGAGCCAGTGAAGTTTCCTGAGGTGTGGCATGAAGTGGGTGCAGTGAGATAGGTTTAGGATGAATCTTGCTTTGCAGTTTTGGATGGTATGGAGACCTGTTCAGGAGCTTTTTTGTGATTCCTGCTTAGAGTGCATTTCAGTTGTCAAGCCTGCTGGTGATCAGTGCCTGTGTGACAGTTTCCTAGTGTTCTGTGGTAGCCACTTAAAGATCTTTCGTAGCATCTCCAGGATGTTGAAGCATGAGGAGATCGCTATGTTGTTGTCGAAGAGCCACTCTTGTGGTTGAGCACCCTATGATGACAGTTGACTACCACCATCTTAAACTGATTTTAGCGTATTATTTTACCCATGCCTTAATGTAGGACGGCCCTGCATATGCCTGGTCAGTGGGAGCCGTCACGGAGTAGAACAGTACATTTATATTATGAGTTCTTACTATTTGCTTTGACATGGCCTCATATTATCTTGCTTTCTGACTTTACCTTGCTTTAAGCTTTTCTATGTGCATGGCAGCGCTTGTATAACTGACTCCATTTTCATAACTGACGCCATGTTCTGTGCTCGCACATAGCAGCAAAGCAGGAAGGGCATGTTTTTCGCTCCCCACTTGTTTTTTGCTCCTCACTGACCAGAGTGAACTGGATATTATCTGTGGAATGTACAACTCTGTTTCAGAGTCAAAATACGGGGGCTTGGCCAGCCACTGTCTTGGCCTTGATGCAGACTGGTACCAGCCACCTTAGTTTTTTCCAATGAGAAAGGGGCAGGGTTTTCTAGAAGCTTCGTCCCACATTGAATAATGGTATTACAGCTTGGAGCTTTTGTGGGCAAGGTTGAAGTTCACCATAGAATAGACATATTGCTGTGGAAAGGTGACGGAACTTGGGTGCTGACTCACCTCCTTCCTGAGCCGTTGAAAGGACTTCCCCACCTAGAGTTGGCAAGGATGTTGCAGAATCAGTCTGTGAGGTGTTCCTAGCTATTTCTATTCGATTCCATTCTTTGCTATTCTATTCTTTGCTATTTGTACATATTGCATTCTTTTTTGACCGTTTATTTCAATTGGCCTTCTGATATTTGGGAGTCTGCCATGACTGATATATTCGGCCTGCCTTTTTGGAATATTGCAGTAATAAACTTGTGTGTGTTATATTCCATGATTTTCTTATCTCGCCTTAAAGGAGTGCTGGGTATTGCCTCGTCTTTTGGGAATGTTGGGTTTAGGGTGTGTCCTTTTTGCGAAAAGCACATTCCTTACATATGTTTACTTAGGCTGAAAAGACCAGCTTGTCATCCAGGATGATTCCTATGTTTCTGGCAGGGGTCGTGGGGGTCAGTGTGAGGCCAAGGGCTGCTGGTCACCAGGTGGAGTCCCAGGTAGAGGTTTTCCTTCCGAAGATCACCACTTCCATTATGCCTGTTGAGGGTTTCAGGTAGATGGATATCTTCCAGAAGGCTACAGCGGTCATGCAAGTGGTGAAGTTGATGTGTTTTTGGGACTTTGTCTAACAGGAGAAGAGAGTATTAATTGGACATCCTCAGCACAGAAATGTTTGTTGATGCGTTTTGATCTGATGAGGTCTGCCCGTGGGGTCATGTAGATGTTATATATGGTTGCGGAGAGAGTTGAGCCCTTGGTGACTTCACAGATGAGATTTTTGGCTTTTGATGTGTAAGCTGGCAGGATGACTTTTTGTGTTCTTCCTGTGAGGAAGGAGCAGAGACAGGTTGGAGTTAGTGACCGTGTCAAATGCTGCGGAGAGATCAACCAATAACAGGGCTGCTGTTTCTCTGCGGTGGAGGATCAACCTGATACTTAAAGCGTAACATTTTGATTAATAAATATTTAATGGCTAAAAAAGCTTCCATATATTTGACTTCATGGACCTTGATGTGTGTTTGATCACGTAAGCCATGCTAAGCTTTGGCCAATAATGAACAAAATGGAGGGGCAGGTCATTTTGAGGTAGCTGTATGAAGAACCACAGGCAAGAGTTCAGTGTGGAAAGAATGGGGAATGCACAGAACATTTTGAGAGATGTAGAGGAGTAAGGCAGGGCTGTGTCTTGGCCCCCTTTCTTTATATATTAACAGTATTGATACATTTATTTTGAAAAATGCCAGAGATTATGTTGAGATAGGTTTGCATCCCTTGCCCATTCTGCTTTGCGTTGATAACGTGGTCACAATACCATGAACAGGGATTGGTTTGCAATGTCGGTTCGGATAACTTTGTGACCATTATGGACATTTTAGGCTTAAGCATTAACTGCAGCAAAACATATACCATTATTTTATGCCTGGCCAAAAATAAATCTTGGTTCCATTTCCCAAGTGATTGAAAAAAAGATAACTACTATTGATACGGTTTCTTACTTTGGTCTACCTTTTGACCACTGGAATAATTGGTGCCACTTGAGGAATATTAGAAGGTCCTATTTTGAGAAATCAATTTTGGATATGCAGCAAGGCTGGGTGGCAAATCTGTAAACAAGTTGACAGATATCTACTTAGCAAAATGAGTGCCAATAGCCTGCTAAGTATCAGGTATTTGGAGGTCATGCAAACTTAAGTGTCTTACAGATGGTGGAGAATCAATGCCTCCACATTTTTTTAACTGTCCTGGCAAGTTGTTTCTCTACTATCTGTCATCAGGAAGAAGGTGTGCTATATAAAGAAGACCATATTCCATTATTGCCTCTGCTTCTATGGTACTCTATCTAGTCAGAGCCACCTGCTATCTTGATTAGAGATATTGTTAAGGATTGCCTAAGGCTAGACACAGCAGAAGACATGCTGTGGCTAGCCTATATTAGAAACACATGCAAGGAGAAGGGAATAATAAAATATTTCCCAAAACATGAAACCCTACAGGGAGTCACAGAAGGGATTTTAAAACATTACTTTCCATTAACAGAGCGAGTGTCAGGGCGGAAATTGACCGGAAGAAAGTGACCATTGTGAGACAAACTCCCCTGTTGACCCAGTGAGACATTCAGCCATACAACACTATGGCGACTAATCCCCAGCATAGACTTCTCCAAACAAGATTCTGTTTAAACACCATACACCTTTTAGTGTCCTTTCCTATAAAGTGTGATCTGAAGGACACTTTGTCCACCTGTCCTTGCAATGACAGATCAAAACAAAGGAAAAGATAACTCATTCCACTGCTGAAACAGCATCACTTTACCCATTGTAGGCCTGCTTTCAAGTATCTGCAACAACTCCATACCTATTTTTCCTATATCTCGATAGCCACATTTTTATGGCAAGTTAGATAGAGCAAGTGTTCTTTTTCATAATTATGATCAGTTTGTAGGCATTGTATCCTATTTTGGCTGACATAAATTAGTTTTATAAAGTGATGTGTTGTCATCAAATGTTTACAATTGTTAAAGTCTGTTAGCTGGTTTTTATGAAAGTTATAAATTAATTAGCTCTTTGAAATGACAATTAACAGAGGACATTTTTAGAACGCAATGTATTTGTCTCAATAATTTGTGTTTTTTGACTTAATGATCATTGCATATATTTTCTTGTCTTTTATGGTTCAGATTTTGATGGAATAAAAGCATTTTGACCGAGTTGCAAATCTTTAGAGTTTCGACACAAGTTACTTCTGTAGGTGCCTACTTCATCAAAAACTCAGCTCATACCTCGGAGATATTGATTTCCATATGTCGTCTTTGTTTGACTAAGTGTCTGTTTGGAAAGTTGCTTCTGCATCTGTTTTCTCCATGTGTACCACTAAGACCCCTTTTGAGCTGGGCGTTTCATTCTAACACTTCTAAAAGGGAAAGCATATTTAGGGATCATCATATACATTTCATCAATTGAAATGACTCAGACTCACAAGCTCCTAGGGCCCGATTCACAATGGCAATCTGTGACAAAAGTCTAACTTTACGACTTTTGGTATTCACATAGGTCATATGCAAGTGGTATCTTTACATCCGCAGCTGGGCTGGCATTTCTGGCTTGGGCTGTACTCTCCGCCCCCGAGCTGTACTCTCCGGCTTGGGCTGGATGAAGTGTAAACAATAGAACGTAATGCAATTTTTATAAAAAGTAACATTAGCAACGTGTAATAAATGTTAGAGGAGGTTATGAAAATCAGTTTGGGCAGGGATAAGGGTGTGGTCGGACATTTCATTATATCCCAGACAAGTTTGCTCCTTTGCATCATGGCACATGCAGTCCACAATTTTCATTCGCTTAGTGTTGACTGTAGTCCCCTTAGTGTTGACACTACCGTGAACATTAAAGGGAGCGCACATTGTGGACTACATGTACCATGATGCTAAAGAGCAACCTTTTCTGTGATATGAGGTAGCTTCTGTGGAATTCTAATGGCCCTAAGACAGCTCAAACTTATAAAGATTCATTAACCTGAATCTTTAAGATCTAAAGGTAGAGCTATATTTAGAGTTTGGCAGGTGGCACACTCCATCAAAATGTGACAGATATAATGTCTACCATATTACAAATGCTCTAGGTTATAAATCACTATTAATACAGTGGGTGGGACATCTGCCATGTTTATCCTATCCACCAAGCCCTAAATAAAACCCTTAAGATTTATTTTAGGAAGCTTGATTTACATGTGTTGTGTGTCGATTGATAGTAACAAATTTAGCTTAAAAAATAAAAACATGTCAGGCTGCTAATATTAATCAAGCACTGATTATTATTTATAGAAGACTACTGCTGCCCCATCTTAGATTGAATGCATTTTCTAATTGTCTCATAAAACTTGCCAGTTTATCAAATCTGAAGATGCCACTCTCTTATGTGTGTTGTTTCAAATGTAAAAATGTAGCTATGTGAATTTATTTTAGAGTTCTGGTTAGTGAACAAACCTTGAAATTAGTGATTTTAATTTACCCCCTTCTTTTTCTAATGAAGTTTAGGTAGAGTTTCTGTACAGAATGGATACTTTCCAAAACAAAAAGTTGCATTGCAAATGTATTTATATCATAGATTATGAGCATATATATCTTTGTCATGAGGTTTTTTCTTAAGATATATTGCTGAAACAACATTTGCGCTGAACATAGAATAGATACCTCTAGTGCTCTTAAAATGAAGTCAAAAAATATTTTTGGGTTATCTCTTCCTACAGTTTTGCTTCAGAAACAATTGCACAATAGTACTACTGTTTTTCAAAATTGTACTTTTGATTCAATTTGATTAAGGTCTGATTTAGAGTTTGGTGGGCAGAATATTTAATCAGAAATGAGCTGGATCTCATGTACGCTGTACTACAAGAGCATTGGAGCCTTTTGGCAGTTGTAATACGTGGATGGGATATCTGTCACATTTTGATGGAGTATCCCATCTGTCAAACTCTAAATCAGACCCTAAATATTTTACTAGTGTTAGATCTGGCATTGTTTGTGTGGTTTCCCCAGACTTTTTGCTTCTGATCTCCTGTTTTTGACTGAACTTAGTTGTTACTGGTTTTAGGACTCTGGGCATTTACCACAGCTGACCAGTGCTAAAGTGCATGTGCTCTGTGTCTAAAATGTAGTGGCATTTGGTTTCTTCATGATTGACACATTTGGTTTACTTGGTAGTCCCTGGTACAGTAGACTACATGTGCCCAAGGCCTGTAAACCAAATGATATTAGTGGGCCTGCAGCACTAATTGTAACACCCACATGTCTCAGGCCTGCCTCTGCAGAGCTTGTGAGGCAGTTTTAAACTGCCCTTTTGACCGGGCAAGTTCACTCACTTGCCAGGTCCAAACCTTCCATTTGATTACATGTAGGTCACCCCTAAGGTAGGCTGCAGGTAGCCCCATGGCCAGCGTGCACTGTATCTAAAAGGAAGGACATGGCTTCTGAATTTTACATGTCCTGGTAGTGAAAGACTGCTTAATTAGTCTCTCAGTACTGCAAGGCCTGTCTCTCTCATAGGTCAGTATTGGAGCTGCCTTGTAACACTTTACAAGTGTAAATTCCAATTGAGAGCAGACAGAAAATTGGAGTTTGCCTGTCCCAAAACACGTCTTGGTAAAGGTGACAGCCGGGCTTTGTAAATTTACTCTAGACTGTCACACACAAAGGGAGCTGAGGTATATCCTGGTGGTCCTTCACCTGGCTGATGGGTCTGCCTGAGCTAGAGTGGTTGGAGGAGTTGTCACTTGCACCTGTTTAGGGCTGTTTAGGGCTGTACCTGTCCCCACACAAAGAACTAAATACCCCCTGTAGTTTATCTGGAGCCAGGGCCAGGAAGGGCAGGGTATTGTGCACTACAAAAAACTTTCTTTGAAGAATTTCTATTTCAAAGGCTAAAATGGGTATAGGTATACTCAGAACACTTCTGGACTTGGATATTCTGGCAGGAAGAAGAGCTGTTATGCTTCCAGGAGGGACTGCCACTTTGATGCTTGTTTTGCTATGTTGGCCTGCTCCTTCTTGCCTGGGAGTGAGAGGATTGGGCTTTACTTTCTACATCCTGCTCTCTAAGGCTCTCCAAGGGCTTGACTGAGCTTCCCTCTTTTTGCTGAAGTCTCAAGGACGTCACCTGCATATTGCTACCAGCACCTGGATTCCTCTGCTGTCCTGACAAGTGGTGCCAAATCCAGTGCTGGGCCCTTGGAGGTGAATTTTGTGCCGCAACAAGAAACTGACGCATCGACTCCAAAGCGTCAGTTCAGAACTGGCACATCCCAGCAAAATCTACGCACCACTGCTGCCTGCACTGAGGCCGTGGACACCGTTTTCCAAGTGTGCAATGCAACAACCTCAACTTTTAATGCAGCCCCAACTTTGCTGCAGCACCTCCGAAGAACTGCCACTGTGTGAGTCTCGAGCACTACCGTACCAAAGTCTGTGATGTACTGCTTGTACTCTGATGCAGCCACAGCCCTGAGTGTCTTGTGACCAATAAATCACCTTCAGCCCAGTGGTTCGATGCCAAAGACTTGGCGCACCGCTCGCTCAACACCAATGCATCGTCGATGCTGTGCCGCCTTCAGGATCCGAGGACTTGCACAAGCAAATGATGCATCACCTCCTCTCCACAACGCATCTTTCCCGGGTGTTAAAGCTTCAATCACCTTGCACTGCCTTAAGGAACCAACGCATCACCTGCATCCATCACCTGCATCCATGATTCCTCACCTCCTCTGCGCTATGCATTGTCTCAAATTTTTTACGCATCTAAGGAACTGTAAGAGGGTCTACGGTATTCCTGTATGCGGCCCGCACTCCATCGAGGTTGGGCTGAACATTTCGATTTGTCCTGGTCAAGTGGGACCAGATAGTCCCAGTTGGAGCTATTTACTTCTAAGTACTGCACTTTTATGTAATCTTAAAAATTCATATCTTGACTTGTGCATGTTGGATTTTTGTCATGTTGGTCTTGTTTTACTCAGATAACTGATGGCTATTTTTCTGAACAGATGTGGACTACTTTGTGGAATTTTCACTGTGTTACTGTGTGTGTGCACAGATCTTTTACACATTGCCTCTTTAGTTTAGCATGACTGCCCTGTGCCAAACTACCGAGGGTGATCACAGGTAAACTTTTAGTGTGTACTACACTTACCCTGACTAGAGTGTGGGTCCCTACTTGGACAGGGTGCATACATCTGCCAACTAGAGACCTCATTTCTAACAACTAGTTAGTACGTTTGTCTGTGTAACTAGTAATATTATGATTATTTACAACTTTATAATATTCGTATCTCATATTTTAGAACCAATGTTTTGTTGTACATACATGTATGCCTCTATAATCTGTCTCATATCTTTTTTCATTCTTCTTCAATAGTTTAGTTCATTTTCTTTGATTATTTTTATTTGTAAGTCTAAATTGTATATATATGTTTTACTTTAAGTATGAAACTGGGTCCCTGGTTAAGGGGGTGATACCCTTCTCAAGCAGCAACAGCAATTCTTCTGAGGGTGATGTTACAAGCAAACACTAAATTAACCTTGCTCAACCCTCAGGTAGATTGGCACAGATCAGTCAGGCTTTACTCAGAATGAATGTGTAAAGTATTTATGCAATACTTCAAATATTAACACAGTGACAACACACCACAAAAGGAGCCCAGAACAGAGTTAGAAAAGTAGAATATTTTTTAATGAATACAATATGAACAAAAAGGTAAACATCAAATAAGTAGAACTAGAAATATTCACTTTTAAAGATTTTAGTAAGGAAAGCACCAAAATCTGTAAAGCACCAACTGTGGATGTATCGTCGTGCTGGCCCTAGACATAGTCACAATTTTAGGCCAACTGTGATGGAGCCCGGCCGGTTACAGAGAGACAGTTAGGCCCGCTGAACAAAGCACATTCAATCCTGATTTGCGGCGCATTGGTAGGATCAGCATTGAAGATGCATTGTGCAGCCAAAGCAATTTATTGGTTCTGAGATGTAGGGAGGTTGTAGTATGAGGTCCTGTTACATCACCATCAAAGATCCCGTCAACTAGTCCAAAGTCAGCTATGTGTTGCATAGTTGGGGTGATGCTTCAGTTCCAAGTAACAGCGAGACTGCGATGTGAAGTCTGACGTCATCATCGAGGCTGCCATCAACGAGAGATGCAAGAGCCTGCACTGAGGATGTGTTGCACAGCAGTGGTACCAAATGCAATGTGGGCTGCAGTGGAGATGCAGGTCTTTACGATGGGTCCAATCCACGCAGCAGCGGAGATGCATCAGCTCTGTTTGGGGTTGCACTGCACACAACCTAGGAGATGTATCACTTCCACTGGATCAACAGAGACTAGCAAATCATGTTAAGCCCACTTCCAAGGGTCTTGGACTGAGATAGCATCACTTGAAAGGGTAGACTCACAGATGCAAGTGCAAGCTTTTTAGAGCCTCTGTCCCTCAGGCTCAACCCAGGAGGCCCTGGTAGTCACTCTGGGTTTTGGGGTTCAAGAGATGTAGGTCCACTCATTCTCATGTAGGTAGGAGGGCAGCAGGTCAGCAACACAGCAAGGTTGTAGTCCAACAGAGTGCATTCCAGCAGAGTTGCAGCTCTTCTGCAGCCCTGTAATCCCTCTTCCTGGTAAAGTATCCAAAGGTCTAGCTGTGTACTGAAGTGGTAGTGTCTGGGGTCCAGCTGTGCCACTGAAGTGGGGGCGAAGCTTCCAGAAGTTCCCTTTGATGTCCCCAGGCACCCTGCCTTCTCTGTCTCCAGACTAAGTTCAGGGGGTTTGCAGCCCTTTGTGTGGAGGCAGAACACGGCCTATTCAGGTGTAAGTGGGACTGTGCTCCGCTCCTTCCACCCATCCTACCAGTGATACACACCTAAGCTGCCTATTGTGTGTGGCTGTCTAGAAGAAATACATACAGCCCAACTGCCTGCTACACCCAGTCATGTGGCCAGAGAAAGGCCAGCTTTCTAAAAGGTAGTTGCTTGATTGGCGCTCTAAAGTAAAAGAGCATAAGCTGTGAAGGAGTCAGGTTCCCCCTTTTTGTGTATTTGATCATTATTATGGCCCTACCTGACCCTTGTCCTTTAGGCCTAGCCCCTCCAGTGTTGGTAGCTTTCTAAAAGTGGCATTTTCAGAAATTTAATTTAAAATTTGACTTCACCATAAGCTAGGATTTTAACTCTAGAAACACCTAACAAGAAATGTTTACCTATTCCCATTTTAAAATTATACTTATAAAATGTAATGAGGTAACTTCAATGGTATTCTATGGGTGAGATAGGCCCTGCACTGGGGAAAACCACATTTAGGAGTTGTTCACTACCAGGACATAAAAAAGTACATATCCTACTCTTTGAATACATTGCACTCTGCCCTCTGGGCAGTCCAAGTCAGAATGGCAGTTTAAAACTGCACTCACATGCTGCAATGGCAGCCAAGAGACATGTTTTAAAGGGATGCTTAAGTGGATGGCACAATCAATGTTGCAGGCCCATTAGTAGCAATGAATGTACAGGCCCTGAGTACATGTAGTACCTCTTTACTAGGGACTTATAAGTATTTTGAATATACCAATGCGGGATGAGCCAATGTTACCATGTTCTAAGGAGGGAACCCATGATCTTTAACAGTAGTTAGCAGTGGCAACGGGTGCAGAGTCATAAGGCCAGCAAAAGCGAGCTCTGCAAAAAAAAATGGAAGAGGAAGGCAAAAGGTTTTGGGGAAGACCACCCTGAGGCTGACAGGTCTAACACCTGGTTAAACCTTTTATGGATGATTTCACATAATTTTCATGCAAATATATACATTATTGTATTCCTATTCCTTTATTATACAATAGTTATGTGTTGTTTAACCTTCTGCTACATAAAAGTGCTAATTTATTGTTGATTTCTTAATTTTGCAGTTCAAGCGTGGGCATTAAAAAAAATACAATAATTAAAGTAGAAGAACATCTGTTCCCATTACTGGGGTGTGGTGAAATCCCAGTGGTTAACACAATTCTGGCATGAGAGTCAGGACCTGCAGTATTCTTGTATTTGGACTGTAATATGTGGACTGGCCACAAATCCAGCAGCAGCAAAAATATTCTGAGACGCAAAGGCTCCATTGGAATTCAAGCTGCTTTAGTCTCAGAATCTGTGGTCTCAATATACCGTAGACTGTGTTATTATGTTGTAAACAGTTCATAAACTAGAGCATATACCTAAACGTTTATTGACACTATAGAGAGGAGTGAAGGACATGAGAATCTGTAGGCATGAGTGGATGTGTGCGCAAAATTAAATAGTTACTTCATTAGCTTTTTAGAATGTCCTGTGGTGTTTAATACACCTTTTAGTAACAGAGTTCCCTAAATTCACAAATCTGGCTTTTAAATCCATGCCAACTACTATAACCAATTCCAAAGGTATAGTATATTTGCGCCTAGTGCAACCATATCATTCAGAGAAATTGCTGGCCTATGCCATTAAAAGTTGTGCTGAGCAACTCAAAGTGCCTTAAATACTATTGAGTATGGCACTGGGAGCTGAAAATAGTTAGCTGGTTGTATACGGATAAATTCCCTGAAGGCTTATCGTAGTTGGTTAGCACCATTCTGAATACACTGCCAATGTTGTATTGTGAAAGCA
Organism: Lissotriton helveticus; assembly: GCF_964261635.1. NCBI lineage: Eukaryota > Metazoa > Chordata > Amphibia > Caudata > Salamandridae > Lissotriton > Lissotriton helveticus. Next base: position 1,097,451,055 of record NC_136057.1, on the reverse strand, counting down.
GTTTGACTGAAATATACTGTCCCTGCAATGCAGTTGGAGGACACCAGGATAGGTACTATCCCGATGCAGTATAAATTAAGCTCTTCATGCAACAACATTTAAAGAATCACTTACTAGAAACTAGACTAATAATGACGTGTACAATAGGACCCATCATGCAATGATGCAGTTGCATCTTACTATTGTTCAGCCTAGATAATTATTGTTAGACAAACCGAAGTAGCATTTTTCTTTTAATCCTTCCCACAATATTTAAGTTTCTGTTTGTTTTTAAAAACTGCTTATCCTCTATTGACAATTGTTCGATTCCCTTCACTTTTACCCTTCTCATTGTATATCCTGTGCCAACGGAATCAAGTTAGACCCAACTGAGGAGCTCCAATCAGGGTGAAACCAATCTTGGGTTGCTTGTGTTCCAGTTCAGAGAGGACCTGCCTTTGTAGTTCGGGTTGGACTGTTCCTACTGGAACGGAGTCAAGACTGGTTTGCATATAGCTGGGTCCAACCTGAGGTCTCATACTGGGCAAAAGACGATGGGTTAGTATGCTATTCTAATCAATAGCCAGTGGTTAGACTTATTGCAAGCAGCCTCCAAACACCTTTTGTGTATTATAGTTTATATCCTAGTTGCCAGGTTGTATAGTTATTTCAATTGAATTGTTTTAAGTATTCAATACGGTTTTAAATAATTGATGTTTCCTGGTGGGATATCAGTAGCGGCTCGTGGAGGGAGTGCTGCGGGGTGGTGGGCGGGATGGGGGAGGAGCAGGGTAGGGGGTAGTAAACTACAGAATTCAGCCAAACGGAGGTAAGTAAACAAATAAATAAATCAAACGGATTTCATTGCGCGCGCTGCATTGCCAAATGCGATGCAGCGCGCACAACGAAATTCATTGCAGCACACATAGAAAGAGGAAACAAACGTAGAGAAATAAACATATTTCTCCTCGTTATGCCTGACCTGGGGAGGCATAGCGGTTTTGGTGCATTCCTACGTCTACCACTTAAGTTAAATCTGGGAATGCGTCAAAATCTATGGGTTTTGTGTGTGAACACCCATGGACCACCCATGGAACATCTCTCTGGGGCAGAGTAACGAAATGCAGTGATTTGTGCTGCGTTGCTTTACTCTGGATTTATTAAGTCACTCCGGGCCACAATTGAGGGCCTTGCATAGCTTGATAAATTGCATCGTAAGTGCTGCATCGCTTTGCTCCCCGTTGCGTGGGGCAGAAGTGATGCACCCCTTTGATAAATATGGCCCTTACTCCTGGATGACACCCAGTGTGGAAAGAGTCAAAAGTAGAAACCAAAGGCCTAAAACTGAGCAGAGACTGCTTTCTCAAGCACCTTAGCTGCAAAAAGTGATCTGAGAAATAGATCTCAAGTTATTAAGATCCAGTGATTTTAGGTAAGTGTTTTTGAGTAATCATCAAATCAAACAGGATTTGTAAACCGCTGCTTATCACCCGTGAGGGTATCCAGGTGTTGGGGGGTGTATTTCAACTGCTGAGGGATGCCAGTCGAATAGCCAGGATTTGAGTTCTCTCCTGAATTACTGAAGGGTGGGGAGCCATTCGGAGAGGAGGTGAAGGCCGTTCCTGGAGTTAGTGGCCAGGTAGGAGAAGGCTCAGTCGCTGCTCCTGCTCCTGTGTGGGCTACTGAGCGGGATGCCTAGGGCAGTTGTCTCACAGGTTGGTGAAAATTCATCCTGTAGTTGAGATAGGCTGGTTCTTTATTGTGCGGGGTCTTGTAGTCGTGGGTCAGGAGTTAGGACCGTGGGTTAGGAGTTTGAACTGGCACGTGTGCTGATGGGGAGCCAATGTAGGGTTCTGGGGTGAGTGGTGATGTGGGTCCTCCTAGATAGGTCAAGGACAAGTCAGACTCCTGGGTTCTGAATGATCTGTAGTCTGTTTAGTAGTTGTGAGTTCAACATCACTTAGAGGGAGTTGCTGTAGTGCAGGTGACTGGTGATGTGGGCTTGGGTGACGGTTCAGTTGGGGCTGATGGGGAGCCACTTGAAGATCTTCCAGAGCATGCATAGAGTGAGGAAGCAGGAAGGTGAGACAGCATTTATCTGATTATTCATGGTGAGGTTGCTGTCAAGTTTGATGTCAAGGTTCCTTGCGTACTCTTTGGATGTGGGTGTGGGTGAGGTGCCAAGTTCACCTGGCCATCAGGAGTCGCCCCATGGGGAGGATTTGCTCTAGACGATGAGTATCTCAGTTTTGTCGGTGTTGAGTTTGTGGCACCTGTACTGCATCCATGCACCTCTGGGACCTGGATTTGGTGGTGTAGGGGTCAGAGGCTAGGTAGAGGATGAGCTGAGTGTCGTCAATGTACGAAATGATGTTCATACCATGGGATGTGACCAAGGTGGCCAGTGGGGTCATGTACGTGTTGAACAAGGTTGGTTTCAGGAATGAACCTTGGGGAACGCCACAGATGATATTCTTTGGCCTTGAGGTGTAGGGTGAGAGATGGATGCTCTGAGTTATTCCGGAAAGGATGGATGGGATACATTTGAGGGCTTTTCCTTGGATTTCTATCTGGTGGAGGCCGTTTAGGAGGGTGTAGTGGGACATGGTGTCAAAGGATGCAGAGAGATCAAGGAGGATCAGGGCAGCAGTTTCTCCCCTGTCTAGAAGAGCCCTGATGTAATCAGTGGCTGTTATTTGGGCAGAGAAGAGGAGTAATAGCATGTTTTAGTTCAGCAAACACCGATACCGAAGTCAAAGATGTATTAACACATCGGCAAAGAACTGGTGACCGCATAGGTGAAGAGAGTAAGATTTGGATATAGGGCTGTGGAAGAGCATTTCTCAGAGAACCTGAACAACCACTGGGTGAAAGTAGATCATTAAATCAATGTACAAAGAGAGGATGAACTTTCTTCATATCAGTATTAAAGAATCAAAAAGAAAAGACTTTAGCTAAGTTTCCAGTCCATATTCTAGTGGTGCACCTTATATTACTCGTGTGTCTCCTTTAGCTTGGGCTGATGTTTGCCTTTACAGTAGTTCACAGCTAGCATACTCTGTCCATCCATATAATAATCTATCTTCTGCCTGCATATTCCTCCTGCTTAAGTTCCTATCTTACCATTTGGAACTGTGCACAACAGACCTTGGTAGCAAGTATGGGTTTCTGCAGTAGGAAGGGCAGCCTGCTTTCCCAACTCCGCCAACACCTGTGCTCTCCAACAGAAGTGATTGCACCATTAAACTGAATTGTGAGTTATACGGAGCAGACAATAGGAACCTCCTATGCCAGGAATGCCAAAAGCTCCCCTCCAATGCGTAGAGAGATTGGGCAACTGCGTGAATGAAGGTGGTGACCATAGGAACATAGAAACATATGCTATTAGCAGTGCTTGACATGAATTCAATCATTCCGTCTGATACTTTGCTGTTTGTTGCAAGATTGTAGGTGTGTTGTGCATGTTGATAACCTAAGCTCCCATTTGAGGTGGGTGATGGAAGGGCATGAGGCCCAAATGAGCTGCTCAATTTATTTATAAAATGAATACAATACAAAGGTCACCTGAATAAATATCTAGAGGTATCAAATTTCACATTTCAAGATAAGATATATTGTTAGTTTGCTAAACATCTGGCGATACGAAGGTAGGAGGTTGCATTTTAACATTCCTCCAATTAGGCACCATTACACAGTAGGAAAGTGAGTGAGTAGAGGCTGGCGGTTGGACAGCAGAGCATATGCATGTGGAGAGTTATTCAAAATGGCGTAATGTTCTGCTGAGAAGATGAAGACTAGATAGCAAGTATAACATTGAGAAAGAAATGGATGGAAAGGCAGTTCAAAGCAAAATAGGGGAGAACACAAGTTTGCACTGTTTCTTTCATAAAGTTACATAGAAAAAGCCACACAATGTATCATAAAAAAACACACTGTTGCGCATTCAAACTGGATGTTGGAGTAAGTATGGGTTCTGAAATACCCCAATATCCTTCCCAGCCCCATAGCCAGCTGGAAAGAACTCCTATTCAGAAAACAGTGACTGCAAAAAGATCCTTCACCCACGCCCAACAGCATTGTAAATGAAACAACAGTAGCCCCTATTACAAGGCACAGATGAAAATCTGACAATTTCCAACATATAAAAAAGACAGAAGCTAAAACGATGGGAACTAGGGCCTCAAAAACCTTTGGTTATCGCAGCGCTTATCAGCCCCAGGGATTATCAGCCCCTGGGCAAAAGACAGACTGCTGTCTGGCTATGGTAGTCCCGAGCCCGGATAAGGGGCTGTCAGCACTTTCCAGACTACATATTGTGGGAGGCTCGTTCAATATATAATGTACACTTATGTAAGTGGACACCTTGCACTGATCCAGGCAACCTTTATGGTGATTTAGTGGTCTTAAACAACCTTAGAAAACTGTAGCTGTGGAGAGCAGCCTTCAGGCTTAGTCCATAAGGAGGGTAAAGCAGTTTGTTTTAGCAGAACATAATCCTATATGAATAGATTAGGTGAAAAAGAACCACACAGTGTATTTATAAAAATATGTATTTATTATAAGATACTCACTAACACGTGCAGATATCTCCTAGCCGGAGATATACACAATGCACACACTACTTTAAGATGGAAAGAGGTAAGTAACACAGGATACACAGTGGTAAGTCACCAGGGGGGACCAAACCATACACCAAAATAGTGATATGTGAACCATGACTTGAGTCCAGACTATACCCACAAAACGTAGAAGTGTCGGGGACCAAAGGAACCACCCAAGGTAAGTAACCAGGAGCCCCACGAAGGCAGAGTGGGAACTCGACTGCTGGATCATTGCAAGTCAATCGGTAAGTCTGAGTTTCAATTTTAAAGGAAGTGGACCCTTCCCAGAGGACCCTGAAGAAACCCAGTGGTAGACAAGAGGTTAGAGAGCCACCCCACCTGGGGATACCTTAGGAACCAGGATACCTGACCAGGGAAGTTGAATGCATAGGTGTGAAGTGGCGTCGAAAACTGTTGTTGAACTCAGTGGGAAGCTTCAGAAAGATGCCGCTGCTGGAGAAGGTGACTCTGTCAGGTGGAGCCCAAAGGTGTATTCAAGATGTGAAGAACCTGCAAGCAGAGGGGACAGAGTCTATGCCACTCAAGGGTGACCAGGAGGCATGGAAGACAAATGCTCACTGAGGTCGTGTGTTGCTGGAGAGCTGACGGTGACCTTAAAACTGTAGCTGTGTGTACCAGGCGATGCTGTGGAAGACAAGGAGCAGTACACGAGCTGTCCCACATCGGATATCAAAAGTTGGAGGTTGGTGACCGACGGGAGCACCACCAAGCCTTCGCAAGTGCAATCAAAGAAGGAGAAGGAGAAGCTGTAATGTTGGGACCAGCAAGGTCCAGGAGACTCACCACAAGCAGGGGAGTCAGGGCAGGCCTCGAGCAATATGGGGAGCTCAAAATAATTGAAATGTGACCCTCAACAGGACCCACAGCCCTGAGGCGCTGGAGTCGCAAGAGAACCTCGAGCAGCTACCAAAGAAGCAGGCACATGGTGCAAGCAATGTGGTGCGGTCAAAGATTCTGGTCACTGGAGATGCTTGAGGTTGGGGCTACTTGGAGCCCAAAGATCTTGGTGGAAGGAAGTCAACAAACCTTTGCACCTGCAAGTTGACACAGTGCACAGGAGTTTGGTTCCTGCGGCTCCGACGAGGGATACTGGCCTCAAACTTGGTGAGAAGACTGGGCAGGCCTTGAGAGATGTGAAAAACTATCGCCTGTGTTTCTGAGCCTTTCAGAGTCTGTAAAAGCCAAGGATTGGCAGACTGGTCATCTTAGTTGCGGTGCCTGCAGATGCAGGGAAGTGACTCCTTCACTTCAAAGGAAATTCCTTCAGGTGTCTTGGATTCCCAGAGACCCTGAACGGGTTCCTGTATGGAGCACAGGCATGGATGTTGCAGCAGACAAGCAGGGCGAAGAGATCATTCGCAGTAGGAGTCTTCCTGGTTTCAGCTTTGATACCCAGAGCTCAATCCAGCGAAGTCCAGAGTCCACAGATGGTCGAAGTTGAAGTGTTTTCTGAATTGTATTGTGTTCCACGAAGAATCTAGGGGCTCACCCACAGTTAAGCCCTTAAATACCCTAAGAAAAGGGTTGGGACGATACAGGGGTCCCTCCCTAAGGAGGGGTTGGACAAGGGGAGGATACTTCCCTGTCCTTTGTCCAGCTTCGTGCCAGAGCAGGAGCCAATGGCTCCCTGAACTGGTTTGAGCAGGTCTATCCATGGAAGGCACCAAATGTGCCCTGCATACAGACCATGTGGCACTGGCAAGTACTCCCACCCTGCCCCAATACAATTAATCCGGTCTGGGAGGTGTTCACACCTCCCTGTGACAGAATGCCTATTGTTCTACCTTCCACTGCTTGAACTTGGATTAGCAGCAGGAGGGCAGAATCATGTCTCTGGTCGACAGCAGCCATGTTGTGCTGTCTGGGTCTAGAAGACTGGTACTGGGAGTACTGAGGGCCTTTACAGTGCTTGGAATCATACCTCCCACACCTTTTACTGTGGGGGTATGATTCCAAATTGTTTGATACCAAACACGACATGATTCGTTACAGCCAATTTCGAGATGGCCATCGCGTAATGACGTCATGTCCCTCTATATGTTATATGGCTGTCTCAGTTACAACCCGGGAGAATGGACTCCAAAGGATGTAGGGGTGTCCTGTTCATGCAGGAGCATCCTCACACTTAGAACCAAGCACTCTGCCTTCAGGATTGAAAAGGCCTGCTATAGGAGTGACTTATAGGTTTTAAGTGCTGTGACCTTAGTTATAGTGAAACCTATATCTTTCATAAGTGGTGCTAGCACCAACCTACACAGGCTGCAATGGCAGGCCTGCAGAGATAGTTTGAATGACCTCCCATAGGTGGCATAATACATGCTTCAGCCTATGGGGGACCTCTGGGGTACTTATGCCCTGGGTACCTTAGTACCATATACTAGGGACTTATAAGGGTACTCCAGTACCCAATCTGAGATGTGCCTAAGTACTTACCATAACAGTTTAGGGGAGAAAGCAGAGAGAGTGGGGTCCTGATTAGCAGAACCCCAGTCAGACTGGTCAGAAACAGCATTACATCAAGCAAAAAGTGGGGGTAACCATAGAAGCAGATCCTACTTTCCTACACATATAACATATATTGGAGTATTTGTCAACCTTTCTGGAGTGCAACTAAGTATAGTAGTCTGCTGCTTTAGTGTATTGCAAATATGTGGTGATCAATATTCAAGCTACCTGAGGTGCAGCTCTGGCTGTAAATGAAAAGCAGTACCGCAATATTTTCTACCTATCCCTCACTATATGATACAGTTTGCCTTGCCACTTTACAGACTGTATGCACCCCTCCTCCCCTGGCTCAAAGTTATCCCACGTTCATGACACCCAAACTCATTGGCGCGTTCCTCTACAACAGTAGGCGGTGGATGTTCGACTTGGACTTTTTGCTTGCATACAATTTGATGCTATCAGTCAGCATCATGCTGGCATTTTACACATCAGCACCTGTCTTGGGAGGGTGGGCAACCCATTCTCATTGGCACTCCCACTGTTTGTCGATGACGCACTTCACCAGCTGAGTAAAAAACAGCATACATGTGTGCACATCGCCACATGAGCTGTTGAAGGCTCAACACGTTTCGACAACTAGCTTACTATTTGGTTCACTGTGAAACTGTGCAGCTTTTTTCAGGAGCAATGACATGGGAAGCAGGAAGACTGCTCACCCCGAAGACAGTGAAAGTGGCTGGAATGGTCACCTTGAACGCTAAATATCAGCCACATCCGCCATGAAACCAGACATCAGCATTCATTCACCCTGACCACTGTGTCCTCTTTAGCTTCACCCTCATCTACACACCATCCTTCCATCATGTGTTTCTTCTTCCATTGTAGGCTCACCTACCACATGTGCATAAATACCATTCAGGCCTCTCTTTAGTGGCATATCAAAACTTGAGGGGTTCCCTCTTCAAAGTACATAGGGGGGGCCTCCATGCTCTTGACCCAGGCAGGAGCTCTCAGCTACCGCCCATGCACAGTGCCGGAGGGGGTCCCCTGGAGCTTGAGGCCCGCAGGTGCTGGAGGGGCTATTGTTACAGCACTGCCTCTCTTAGCTCTTAGCTCTCAGCACAAGCTACTTCTGCTCTGCAGGATAGTCTCTTTCTCCTTCTAACTATCTGTCACGTTTTGAAGAAATCTGGGGTTTTCATGAACTAATTTAGATTGAGTTAGGATGGTGTACCTTTGCAGAATGACACTAAAAGGCGGGGCCTCCTCATAATGCTATGGCGGAATCCATATGTCAAGCTTAGTTAGCCTAAGATCATCTGCTGTGTATGTGTCTGGCAATAGGGTTGTAGTGCCAATACAAGAGCCTGTGAAACAAGCATATGAATGAATTAGGGACTAAATGCACTAACATTGGAGTTGGTAACATTTGTCGCAGATAATGGAGACTGTAAAAGTGGTCGCAAATTGTGCACCGACTTTTACCCAATCCATTCTGAGGGGCGATTATGATGGCGGACGGACCTGAGTCCGTCCGCCACCATAGAGAAGGAGGGACCGTCCGCAGGGGCAGCGGCGGTCCCTCCATGCAAATTAGGATGTGACCGCCACCCTGGCGGTCACATCCTGTATTTTTATCATTGCGGCGGGTGCTGCTTGAAGCAGCACCCGCCGCAATGATAAAAAAAGTAAGTTGTGCATTTGCATGCACAAAGCGGCAGGCACCTCGCGGTGCCTGCCGCTTTGTGCAGGCAAATGCAGGGGGGTACCATAGGTACCCCCCATGTGCACCCCCCACCCCCCCATCACCCCTGGGGGCCCGCAACGGGCCCCCAAACACAAATCCGTATGCCTTTACACGGCGGAAATGCCGCCGTGTAAAGGCATCTTTCCGCACTCATCCTAATATGGCTGGCGGTGTCTGATAGACACCGCCAGCCATGTTAATGCTTTTCCGCCGCGGGCGGAATCCGCCCGCGGCGGAAAAGCGGCGGACAGATAGTGAGACCCACCAGCCATCCTAATGTGGCGGTGGGTCTTGCAAGGCTCCCCGGGGGATTTCCCGCATCCTCCGGGCCGGCGGTGGCTTCCGCCGGCCCAGTGGATGCGGGAAATCCGCCATCATAATCGGCCCCTAAGTTTGTGAACCGACCTAGGTATTAATAGAATAGGTCAGTTTACAAAAAAACAGAATTGAAGTGGGTCACAATTCGACCTACCTCATCAATGTTAATTAATGAGGTAGGTCGCAAAACACAACTACACTTCACTGCCACCACAGGCATGGTGGCCTAAAATGACCAGCAGACCACCAAGTCTGCGATTACTTTTAAATAAAGCAACCATTTTTTTTTTAAACCCAGTCCATTTTTCTGAAAGGAAAACGGGATGTGTAAAAAGGCAAGGTTTAACTTACTTTTTTTCTCAAGAGTAAGCAGTGGACCACTACTTACTCTTAAAAAATGTTTTTGTCAACATTCACAAAGGGGAATAGTCCGTTGGGTACCCATCCCCTTTGTGAATGCCTTACTACTACCTTTCAGTTGTCGGTAAACATCAACTCCTTCCATGTGTCGGAGGGCCCCTGGCCGTCCGACGTCATGGTGGGCGTGTGCTTCAGCACTGCGACGGACATTCCGCGAAGGCGTTATAAAATGCCACAGAAAATTGGTATTTGTAAGGGATGGCCAAAGCATGTCCCTTAAAATTCCGATTCGGTAGATTGTCACAAATCTAATTTGCAAATTGCGATGTTACCAAATCCCAATTTGGGTTTCACACATACTAAAAGGCCTTTTTTGCGGTCACAAACGGCCGGAGTTTGCAAATCAGACCTTTTGCCATAGCAAAAGGCCTTCGTACATATGGCCCTATGTTTATGTTCTTCTTTGAGTGTCAAATAGCACTATGTTCTGAATGCACGGATGTCAGAGGCAGCTGGATGTTCAAAGAGGCCAAAATGGCGACTGTAATATCTGTGCCCTGCTGCTTTCAATAGACAGTTATTAGATGAGGAGGTGAGATGAGCTGTGAGGTGTTTGATCTGAGAGGAAAGGCAAGTCCGGAGATCAAGGGGGCTGAATGTCTATGCAGCTCAGTATAAGAAGATGTTTTGTGTCACATAATTTTGATATGCCTTTAGAACACCACTTCTGGAGGGCTGGGCTGCCTATCGTGGGAAATCAAGCCTGCCTTTGACACAGAAGAACTGCATCGCTAATGAAAGCAGATAGAATTATCCATCCTGGGCAACTAGGATGAGTGTGGATGTGGCACAGGCAGGTCTCAGAGATAATAGGTAAAGCACATTGCTACCCACAAGCCATCTTCCACTGTCATTAAAACACTACTCATTCCCAGTGCCATTGAAGTGTTTACATATACAACTATTTTAAGAAGTTCTACTGCTACTCTAATCCTCCAAACATTTTCCATAAAATTACTAATGCTGTTTTTCTTGATAATATTGTTCCTTAAAATATCTCACCAATATCAATTAATCTATTCTCCCTCGCCACTCCCTGAATAAAAAAAAGATGAATCCTGATTTCATCCATTCGAAACATGCTCACAAAAAGCGGTCAGATCTGTTTTTCTTTCACCCATAAAACAGTGGTCTTCGAACTCTGGGGCGAGCTCCCCTTTCCAGGGTGATGATGTTATTGGATAATAAAGTGAGGTGAGGCTTTGTCAAGGAAGAGCCCTGTTGGAACTGGCCCTTCTTGCAGGGTCATCCTCAAACTTTTTGCTTCTTCCTCCCTTATTTTTCCTGACCCGTGGCTGTTGGCAATAGGACTCTGCGCACTTTACCACTGCTGATCAGTTCTAAAGTGCATATGCTCTCTGTGTAAATTATTATTCTGATTGAATATACATGTTTGGCATATTTGTATCACCATGAAGTCCCTAGTAAAGTGCACTGGGTGTGCCAGGGCTGGTGATGACAAATGCTACTGGTGGGCCTGCAGCACTGATTGTGCCACCCACAGGAGTAGCTCTAAAATGGTGTCTCAGGCCTGCCACTGCAGTGCCTATGGGCAGTTTAGAACTGCCATGTCCTACTGGTCAGTGTCCCCACTGACCAGGCCTAACCCTTCCCTTTTTGTGCACATCAGTCACCCCTATGGAAGGCCCAAGGTACCCCCCTGGGCAGGGTGCAGTGTATGTGAAAGGTAGAGCATGTACTAGTGCAGGTAACATGTTCTGGTAGTGAATTACAGCCATTTTCGTTTTTCACTACTGTAAGGCTATCTTGCTCCATAGGTTAACATGGGGGATGCTGGCTACAGTGGTTAACAGCATTTCTTCCCATAGGAACAAGATAGGACATAAGTATCAAGTATCCCTGAACTCAGAATTTAATAACACATCTTTTAGGAAAGGTTGTTTTTAAATCCTGTGTTTGAGAACAGCACTTTTAGAAAGTTGCTGTTCTCTTGTCTGACCCTTTTGTGTGCCTGGGCCTGTTTGTGTATTGACTGTCTGGTTTGAGAGTGACAGGGGCTGGGGGATTCCCCAGGGGGCTGGATGAGTCAGCACTAGGCTGAATGACTGCAATTGCAACTGGAGTGGTGGGAGGAGTTAGCACCTGGGCTGAATAGGGCTGTGCCTGCCTTCCACAATGCTGGCTCCACCCCCCTGCTGGGCGGCTGAGGACCCTGCCCCTCACTCTGAAAGGAAAGATGCAGCCAGCAAAACAAAGTGCTCAGGATCCACCCAGAACTGGTTCAGACCAGGCTCAGGGCCCACATGCACCAAGAGAACAAAGACTTTGGGGGTATAAGTACAGGACCCCTGACAACAGAAAATTAGATCATCCTGGAAATCAAGAAGGAACCTCTGCCAAGGAGAAAGCTGAAACTGAAGAAGGAAGATTGTCCTGCTGTTGCTCTGCTGGACTGACCTGTTGCTTTGCTGCCAAGGAGAGGGGAAGGACTTTGCTGCTGAGCTGTGTCCCCTGTCTTGAAGGAATCTCCAAGGGCCTGAGAAGAGCTGGCTCCCTGTTTTGAAGTCCCAGGAACAAAAGGACTTCACCCCCAGCTTCCCTGAACTCTGCTGAGAGAGTTCTGTCCTTCCTAGAGTGCTTGATCCAGTTGTGCGGCCTCTGGAAGTTGTACCTGAGCTGGGAAGCTTGAAACTGAGCTTGAGTGACTTTTGAACTTGAAAAGTGTTGCATCGCTCGCTTGCGGAGCGCATCCCCGACAGTGCGAGAAGTTTCCCGCAGCTACGGAGGTCGAGATCGTCGCAGCACCTGACGCCGCTGCCAGAGACGTCGCATCCTTCGTTTGCGGGACGCTCCAGACCGGTGCGGGAGAATCGAACATCGCTGCGAGTATCGTCGCAGAGCCTGTCGTCGCTGGGTGAGAACGCCGCACCGCTTGCTTGCGGACCGCATCACGTTGCTGCGAGCATCATCGCAGAACCAAGGAGCTGCGAGAGAGAGGATCCCCACTGGACCGCGCATCGTCGCCCCGGAGATCTTCGCAGCCCCTACGAGATCGTCGCATCGTGCCTTTGCGAGAACAGACTTCCTACGGAACCTACGCATCGGAATCCATACAAGTGGCCTTCCTCCCCATACAGACCGGATTCGTCGCAACACGCCCGCTGCTGCAGCGGGGCTGTCGCATCGCCTCCCCGGGGTCTCAGGAGCAACGCATCGCTTGTTTTCCACCGTACCAGCTTCTGCTTTTGGAACTTTGTTGCAACTAAAAGGTACTGTGAGTAAACGTGACGCAACTGTGAACTTTTCACGCATCAGTAGAGAATTCTATCGCAACGTAGAGAATTCTAACGCAACCTTAAGAACTCGTTTTGAAACCATATTCTTGAACTGTGTATGTTGGATTTTTGTCGTTTTGGTCTTGTGTAGTTTAGATTAAAAATACCTTTATTTTTCTAAACTGTTGTGGAGTCAGTTTGTGGTGTTTTCACTGTGTTACTGTGAGTGTTGGTACAAATACTTTACACATTACCTCTGGTTAGCCTAGACTGCTCGTGCCAAGCTACCTAGAGGGTGAGCAGGGGTTATCTCAGAGGGTTATCTCCTTGCCCTGACTAGAAGCAAGGGTCCCTATTTGGACAGTGGTACCTACCTCTGCCAACTAGAGACCCCCAGATCTAACATTGGTGATCAGGCGGTGGGATTTGAACTTGTATTTGTACTTGACCCACAGTAATTGGTGTACATCACTAGTGAGTGCAGACCACTACGCCACCACATACTGGGTTTTTTTCCCGGTGTCCTCCTGGAAGTATCTTTGGATATTGAGACTCTGGCTAGTGTTGCACCTGTAAAATCCTGCCAAAATTGAAGTCAACTTTTTCCACCTGTGCATCTACTCAGAAGAGGAGATAAAAGCCTTTTGCAAGAAGAGGGGGCTGCCCGTGGAGAAAGGTTCCACAAGGAGGGATCTTGAGGCATGCCTGTATTCCCATGAGGCCAGAATTTGGGAAGCAACATTAGCAGATGATTCTGAGGAGGAGGACTTCTCTGACAGTGAGGAAGAGAAAGATGAGTGGCTCCTTGCTGCTGAGCAAAGGTGCAGAGAATTAGACCGGCTAAACAAGGAAGGTATGATCCGGTGGGCCTTAGCCCAGAAAGAAAAATGGGATGCTCAAGGAAGGAGCTTTGCTGAGTTGGAGGTGGAGTCCAGCTCAGATGGTGGCAGCATGTTTATGAAATCTAGTGCTGAGAGAAAGGTACAAACACCCAGAGATGTGGCGCCTGACTTGAGGGAGGGGGTCGACATACACCAGGGGGTTCAGGTTTATGATGTAGTTCCAGTGGAGTGCAGTGTCCCTGAAGTAGATTGGGAGACTGGCACAGGGGACCATATTCCTAGTGGTGAGAGGGACACTCTACTGACTCTAGAGGAGAGGTACAGTTAGAGGGGTTCCCCCATGGTAGAAACCTTGGTGTGTGTGTGTGAAGACCAGCCAGAAGAGTGTGGGTTGTGTGACAGAGACAGTCAGATACTGTCTTGCCAGTCTCAGAAGAGTGGTGTGGGGTACTTGTGTGAGGCACTGGAGGGTGAGGCAAAGGGTAGCGTGGTTAACAACTGTGGGGGGCTGTGCGATTCATTTGTTGGAGAGCATATTTTAAGTCCCTGTTTTCCAGAGCTATGCCAACACCCGGTGGAGTGTGAGTTCTCTGATCCCAGAGAGCTTGCGTTGGAGGCAGACTTCTTGGTGGATTCCAGAGAGTCTGAGGAGGCATTGGGGAGTGATCCCAAAAGGAGTGGCTTAGATATCTTCCAGACCTGTGAGGTGGAAGAGGTTCAGTGTAGCCCAGTTAGGTCCCAGTGTAGTGGGAGGGGTGTAGGGGCTCATGTCCGGTCTCAGTGGAGAAGGAGTGAGTGTGGGACGGTGTGTCTCACAGTGCCCGAAACCCAGTCTCAGGGCCTGGGGGGTTCCTTAGGGGAACACCAGGTTGAGGACCTAGACTGTACTTGTAGGCCATTTGAGGAGGATCTCCTAGTATCTGGTGAACGGGGAGTGCCTGTAACCAGGCCTCCATCAGTTCTGGTGTCTGGCAGTGCCGCTCCATTTGGGAGGGTACAGAAGTCCAGACTGAAGGGTGAGAGGGGGAAGGAGTCCCCAGTGGGAGAACCAGTGGGTCAGGAACCAGTCAGAAGGGCTGAGTCCCCAGTAAGTGACCATGGTGACCTCACTTCTGTCCTGGGGGATCTGTCCGCACTGTCAGGTGGACAGGGGTCGAGAGATCTGCACCAGGCAGACTGTCACAGGACACATGAGTTGTGTGTCACCCTCAAGGGGGTACCATGTGAGTCCCCAGAAGTCCTGGCGTGCCAGGCAAATGCACAACCGCAGGTTTTGGTCCCTGGGTTGGGAGACCAGGTTCAGGATTTGCCTGACCTGGAAGGAAGGACATCTGTAACCAGTGTCCTGACCAATATGGTTCCCAGGGGTACCCCTCCAGTAGGGAGGGTGCAGCGCTCTGGAAGGGGGTGCAGAGGGAGGGAGTCCTCGCCCCTGACCCCGGTACAACCGGAGGGGTTAAACCCTAGGTTGGGAGACCAGTTGCTGGAGGGAGGTCCTGAACTGGTAGGAGAGTTGTGTTCTTGGTTGTCTTAGTGGACAGGGTTGCCCCTGGAAGGAGGGCAGGAGTCTCACCCTGGGGGTGGACTGGGCCACACCGTTGTGTTGGCCAGGTGGGTACTGTCTACCAGTAGAGGCACCTCAGTGAGTGAAGTCCTGGTGCGCCAGGCAAGTGTTCCACTGCAGGGGTTAGTCCCTGGGTGGGGAAGCCAGGTTCAGGTGCTGTCTGACCTGGAGGCTTTGGAGCATAGGTTTGAGGGCCAGGTCTGGGGTGTCCCCCTGACCTGGAATACCAGTTGCAGGATAGCACCCCTGAACTGGTGGATGAATGGTGCGGGACACCTGCCACAGGTGTCCTGGCTATTCTAGAAGGGGGTACCGCTCCAGGTGGGAGGGTACAGAGCCCCAAGGAAGAGGAGGCCCGGGTGTGGGGAAGCCCACCTCAGCCTCCTGTCCAGCCGCTGGATACAGGTCCAGGACTGGTGGGTCAGGGCCAGAGTGTCAGACCTGACCTGATAAGAGAGGGGGTGGACAAAGGGTGCCAAGCACCTGGGGCTACTGCCCCCACCCTCTGACGCCACAGAGGTGTGAGCGCCCTGAGAGGCCTGAGGCCTGGGTCTCATCCCTGATCACTGTGGGTGGTCACTGTGGCTTGCTGTCGGTCTGTTGGGACACACATGTGAGGAAATTAAAGTTAGGTGCTGCACAGGTGGTGTCCACAGGTGAGGAGAAGGGTTCCACATGGATTGGCATGTTGGACCCTGAGAGTATGGATAGAGTGATCCAACTGGGTTTAGGACGGCGTAGAACAGGACTGCCCTGCTGGGTGGGCCAGTTTCCGTGTTCTATCGCCTTAAGCAGGGAATCCCATCGAGGTATCGTTTGGCCTACCCTGGCTTTAGGCTGGAAGGGGGTTGTGTTGGAACTGGCCCTTCTTGCAGTGTCATCCTCAAACTTTTTGCTTCTTCCTCCCTTATTTTTCCTGACCCGTGGCTGTTGGCAATAGGACTCTGCGCACTTTACCACTGCTGATCAGTGCTAAAGTGCATATGCTCTCTGTGTAAATTATTATTTTGATTGAATATACATGTTTGGCATATTTGTATCACCATGAAGTCCCTAGTAAAGTGCACTGGGTGTGCCAGGGCTGGTGATGACAAATGCTACTGGTGGGCCTGCAGCACTGATTGTGCCACCCACAGGAGTAGCTCTAAAATGGTGTCTCAGGCCTGCCACTGCAGTGCCTATGGGCAGTTTAGAACTGCCATGTCCTCCTGGTCAGTGTCCCCACTGACCAGGCCTAACCCTTCCCTTTTTGTGCACATCAGTCACCCCTATGGAAGGCCCAAGGTACCCCCCTGGGCAGGGTGCACTGTATGTGAAAGGTAGAGCATGTACTAGTGCAGGTAACATGTTCTGGTAGTGAATTACAGCCATTTTCGTTTTTTCACTACTGTAAGGCTATCTTGCTACATAGGTTAACATGGGGGATGCTGGCTACAGTGGTTAACAGCATTTCTTCCCATAGGAACAAGATAGGACATAAGTATCTAGTATCCCTGAACTCAGAATTTAATAACACATCTTTTAGGAAAGGTTGTTTTTAAATCCTGTGTTTGTGAACAGCACTTTTAGAAAGTTGCTGTTCTCTTGTCTGACCCTTCTGTGTGCCTGGGCCTGTTTGTGTATTGACTGTCTGGTTTCAGAGTGACAGGGGCTGGGGGATTCCCCAGGGGGCTGGATGAGTCAGCACTAGGCTGAATGACTGCAATTGCAACTGGAGTGGTGGGAGGAGTTAGCACCTAGGCTGAATAGGGCTGTGCCTGCCTTCCACAATGCTGGCTCCACCCCCCTGCTGGGCGGCTGAGGACCCTGCCCCTCACTCTGAAAGGAAAGATGCAGCCAGCAAAACAAAGTGCTCAGGATCCACCCAGAACTGGTTCAGACCGGGCTCAGGGCCCACATGCACCAAGAGAACAAAGACTTTAGGAGTATAAGCACAGGACCCCTGAAAACAGAAAATTAGATCATCCTGGAAATCAAGAAGGAACCTCTGCCAAGGAGAAAGCTGAAACTGAAGAAGGAAGATTGTCCTGCTGTTGCTCTGCTGGACTGACCTGTTGCTTTGCTGCCAAGGAGAGGGGAAGTACTTTGCTGCTGAGCTGTGTCCCCTGTCTTGAAGGAATCTCCAAAGGCCTGAGAAGAGCTGGCTCCCTGTTTTGAAGTCCCAGGAACAAAAGGACTTCACCCCCAGCTTCCCTGAACTCTGCTGAGAGAGTTCTGTCCTTCCTAGAGTGTTTGATCCAGTTGTGGGGCCTCTGGAAGTTGTACCTGAGCTGGGAAGCTTGAAACTGAGCTTGAGTGACTTTTGAACTTGAAAAGTGTCGCATCGCTCGCTTGCGGAGCGCATCCCCGACAGTGCGAGAAGTTTCCCGCCGCTACGGAGGTCGAGATTGTCGCAGCGCCTGACGCCGCTGCCAGAGACGTCGCATCCTTCGTTTGTGGGACGCACCAGACCGGTGCGGGAGAATCGAACATCGCTGTGAGTATCATCGCAGAGCCTGTCGTCGCTGGGTGAGAACGCCGCACCGCTTGCTTGCGGACCGCATCACGTCGCTGCGAGCATCGTCGCAGAACCAAGGAGCTGCGAGAGAGAGGATCCCCGCTGGACCGCACATCGTCGCCCCGGAGATCGTCGCAGCCCCTACGAGATCGTCGCATCGTGCCTTTGCGAGAACAAACTTCCTACGGAACCAACGCATCGGAATCCATACAAGTGGCCTTCCTCCCCACACAGACCGGATTCGTCGCAACACGCCCGCTGCTGCAGCGGGGCTGTCGCATCGCCTCCCCAGGGTCTCAGGAGCAACGCATCGCTTGTTTTCCACCGCACCAGCTTCTGCTTTTGGAACTTTGTTGCAACTAAAAGGTACTGTGAGTAAACGTGACGCAACTGTGAACTTTTCACGCATCAGTAGAGAATTCTATCGCAACGTAGAGAATTCTAACGCAACCTTAAGAACTCGTTTTGAAACCATATTCTTGAACTGTGTATGTTGGATTTTTGTCGTTTTGGTCTTGTGTAGTTTAGATTAAAAATACCTTTATTTTTCTAAACTGTTGTGGAGTCAGTTTGTGGTGTTTTCACTGTGTTACTGTGAGTGTTGGTACAAATACTTTACGCATTACCTCTGGTTAGCCTAGACTGCTCGTGCCAAGCTACCTAGAGGTTGAGCAGGGGTTATCTCAGAGGGTTATCTCCTTGCCCTGACTAGAAGCAAGGGTCCCTATTTGGACAGTGGTACCTACCTCTGCCAACTAGAGACCCCCAGATCTAACAAGCCCTTAGTCTGATCAGGAAGAATGCAGACAAAGATTACACTGAAAAATAGTGAGATATGGTGAAAGGAATTGAGAGAGATCATGAGACACTCTGTAATGAGCAATCAATATTGGCTTTTGTCATGCACGTTGTGGCTGAGAGGAGGTGTAAAACGGAGAAACTCCAAATTAACTCTAAGCTCTCATCCACTCATTTCTGATTATGAATCGTACAGTGAACTTTTAGCATGTTGGCAAAGATGTCTTGTGAAACACTTGCAACCAATCCTGGCATGTTAGCCAACCGGGCACTGCTTTTTGGGACTTGTAGTTTCATGTTTAAATTGTAAGTATAAGTTTGAAAAAAAACAGCATGCAAAGTGTATTTGGAATAAAGACAGGTTTGGCAGAAGGTGCCACATATGACACGGCGCCTGTTGCTAGATAGGTAGGCTTATGGGAATAATACTGTGACATCAATTAAACGGTGGTCGAGCATGCAGCGTGAAAAGCTATTTGGTACTGCATTATCACATTCCTGCACACATTTGTTCAGAAGCCTGTACACAGTCGTCCAGTTCTTCCAGTAGAAACCTGCATATTCCTACTACAACACAATGCATGGATCAAAACTGCCCTGCGGCCCTCCCTGAAATCGACTGCTGGCCCATCGGAAGGTGGATAGAGATGTGTGGCTCTGCCACCCCATCGAGCATTTCCTGGCCTGGGATAGCCATGGGTGTGACATCACTCAACTGGGCTCTAGCTTCAAGTGGCTAACAGACCACACCCTCCCATGGAACACTGTCAGGTGGAAGGAAGGGCGGCAGTGCCAGCGGATGGTTCAATGGCAGCTAAGCTGTTGGCTGGTGCCAGCAGGGAGGACATGCAGTGTGTCACTGGCCAGGTAAACATTTAGTCATATTGGGTGGGCCATCCAGGAATGATAGACTGCGGTCCGGTAAGAAGCCCAAAGCTGGGGGGTGGCTCTTAAGCTAACCTTGTGCTGCATTCCCCAGTTAACGCCCTCTTGGGGTAAATTGATCAAAGGCTTGCACTGCTTTTGCCCCATGCAACGAGGCACTAGAATGACGAAAGTCCTAAATTTGATTTATCAAGCCACGCAAGACCCCCTTACATGGCCCTGCACAGCATGATAAATCTAGAGGAACGCAACACAGCGCAACTCACTGTGTTACGTTACTCTGCCCCAGGGAGGTGTTCCATGGTTGGAGCGTCAGTGTTCCCACGCATCCACTCATGGATTTTGGCACATTCCCGATTTACCATTACTTGTAAATCTGGGAATGCGTCTAAATTCTAGGCCTCTTCAAGGGGAGGCCTTACGAAGAGAAATATCTTTATTTCTCCTCGTTACTTCCTCTTTATGGGTGTGCTGCATTCTGAAAGAGGAATATGCCTCAAGGGATTGTATTTTGTGCAGGAAGGTGTTCCTTCCTGCACACCAACAATCCTACTTTCAACCCAGGCCCCCTTGTACTATAGCGCAAAGGTGCCTGCCTTGGGGCTAGACAGCCCATTCATCACCAGCATTTGGAAATTAAAGGAATGTCCGTATATTGTTAAGTGGAGCACATTCCTATTATTTACCTATCACGCAGCGCAGTAACATAACTTGCAACACTGCGCTCTGCTGTGTGATTATTTGACAAATATTCCTATGAGAGTCCATCAATTCATGTGCCTCTTTTCTCAGATTTTTTTAGATGTCACAGCTAACAACTTTGAATTAAATAAATTTAGTAGTTGAATTCATTCCTTATTGTTGATTAGTGTGCTAAATATTGGATTTTAAATATAAATTCTACATTTTGATTCGCTGTCTTCTCTATTTCAGGAAAATCAGAGATTTTTAACCGATGTGTTGCATGAGGTAATGCTTCTGGATGGTTTGGCCAGTTCACATCCAGTCTCTCAAGAAGTAGTGAAGGCGACAGACATTGATCGAGTGTTTGATTGGATTGCATATAAAAAGGTAGGCTGGAGATACTGATGAAATATTGAACATATACCGCATTGGTTATTTTGGTCAATTACAATTATTTGCTTATTATGCACTTATTTACATTTGGAGATTGAAAGGAAGGTACATGCTGCTCTTAGGCCACTTCGGATGGTAGGTATTGTGAATACGTTACAGACAGCAAGTGTGATACTAGAATGATTGCTCCAATTGAGAGGGGGTGAGTGTGTGGTGGAATAAAGAGGGGTAATAGGTGTGCTGAAATAAAAATGTTTTGAGTTTATTTTTTAAAGAAAGGCAGCTGTGATGCACTAAATAAACTAACTTAGTACACTATACAATAATATTGTAGAAATACTCTTAGTCAACTACTAGCGTGCACCAGGCGAATGACCCTGCAAGCCTTTATACATGAAATAGGGAAATCTCCAGATAACTATCTGAAAAACCCAGTGCACTGCATACTGGGTGTTTCAGATCGTTATCTGGAGATTTCCCTATTTGAGTTTATTTTTGGCATTTTAGGCAGAGTTGATGAGTGCCCTTAAATCTGGAATGAGAGTGTTCCAGACATGTTGATCTTTATTTCAATTTATTTTCACTATTTAAATTTTAAGGTGGTGCTTGCCATGAGCAGCGTCAGAAAGAAGGAGGGGAAACAACTTCTTGAAGAAAGGCTTCTGAATTGATCTTTATGTGAAGGCCTTCCCCAGTACACCTGCAACACTCCAACATTTTTTAGATATGTCATATATATTTTTTACTAGTTAGTATAAGATGAACTGAAATGTAATAATATCTCTGATATGTACATATATTTACAGTAAAAAAAAAGAAACCAAAATGGAAAATATACTGGTACAATAGTCATGAAGGTTGATCTCCCTTCCCTTCCTCTTGAAAGCCTTAAAGGACAGATGAAGACATACAAAGGTGGAATCTCTATTATTTTATTATTCAAGGACCATTGATCTACAAATGCTGCATGTTTTCAGCCATTTTTAATTATTGTCATTTTATTTCAATATAAAAATCATTTACAGCATGCCGTCCCATAAAATACACCAGTAAATACCAAGCAGACATATTACTCAAATTTCTTCAGACATTTTGGCTTCTATTTTTCGAAATGGGTATGGTTAGCTCTTTATGGCCTGTATGACTTGACTGTAAATACAAAACAATTAATGAAATTCTATTCTGCCCTCCCCCCTCACCCTAGATGGATCTTACCACCAAAGTCTAGCTACACTTTATTTTGATTGTCTTGATGGTTTTACCCATCTAAATAATCTTTACACTAGACAATGTAAATGGTACTGAGTAAGAGGGTTTAGCTGTTTTGTCTGTTATCGCTATTTTTTCAATTTGTCTAGCAACTTCTATATGTTTCATGTCTTGACGTCAACTAGTCTGCAGCAACCCAGTTAGTCTCTACATTTTATCTATTTTCCCCCTACATATCCTTCAGGTGCCTCAGAGTGTCTTATTATTACCTTTAATATTCACCTTATAACCCAGCTATTTACAGAAAGTCCCCTTTCCCTTTTGCATGTTATTCACTGAACTTCGACTTCTCCTCGTATGTTACTGTTCTTCTTCAGGTGGCCAGAAGTGGAGATGAGGTGATCTCCAGCTCATAGTTATAGCTCTTTTGGCTAACAGCTAACACCAGATCTTGTCATAACGTTATGCTTCTTGGGTCTCGACAATTGACAGTATGTGGACATTTTTGGACCTCACCTTGGCTATAGTATTGAGATAACAATTGCTTCTTTAGTTGTTGGGAGATCCCACTCCCCTTACTGTTTTGTAGAGCTTGGTTAAACTAGGAGAGCAAACCTTCATCAAATCCTGTCATTTTACTCCTTGCTAGTACATGAATGGCATACCTCATCCTTTATTCTTAGATTGGAGATTCCTTCACCTCAAGTTGCTCTGCAGGCACTTGAGAGAGCTCCATTCCATCCAGGAAGCTGTCTAGGGCCTCATCACTGGAGTTATGTTTGCCGAAATATAACAGCACATTATTCCCTCTAAAGGCTCTATTAATCTCACCTTGTGTGTACACACCAGGTTACATGTTTCATATTTTTGGGCGAATATGGGGGTGTCCAGGTGATACAGCTTCATCAGCCAATCAAGTATAATACCGGACTTATCACTTTCCATTATCTATGTGCCGCAAAATCAATAGACTGCAACCGATCTAGCAGCTTGCAGTGTCGCTCTCTATCCCTGCTTACTTGCTATAAATGATCAGGATCCATGGATGCAGCCTGTTTAAGCCCTGAGGGATCCTTCCACAGTTTAAAGATCCTATTCAGGTGCTGCTCGGGGACCTATTTTTTCTCATATAAAGACTTCTCCAACTTTCACTTTGAATGCTTCCCTCTCCATTAGTGTTGAGGAGGCTGTACCCTTGTTCTCTTTGAAATAGCTATCAATTGTTTCACTCAGCATCTTCTTAAATGTGGCATCCTCTAGTCCCCTTGGATGCAACTTGCAGGTGGTTATGGGAGTTGGGTTTCTGCCCCAGATCAAGCCCATTTACATCAGGATGTGATCGGAAAGGGGTGTACCCAGGCAAGTAATGTAATATGCGCAAAGCTGTACTGCAACATTTTATACCATATGACCCAACTGACTGTGTAGCCTGTGGAGTACTCAATAAAATGTATACTCCTTCATTTTCTTTCTGTGCGACTGCTGGTGTGGAAAAGCTTTTTAAAAATGTAATCAGTTCCACCCATAATTTACAATAGGGTTCTCCAGCTCTGCACCGAAATCTTCTTCTTTGCAATGAATCTTTGCCATAGTTTTAGGATGGTGCATCAATCAAAATCATTTCAATGGACATCATCAATTTAGTCATTCAGTTCAGTCAATAATGAAACCTTTATTTATCACTAGGAGTTTAGAAAATGGTTTTGGTCTCTTTATTCAAATGAGTAAATCAGATAAATCCATTTACAGAAATATAAAGAAAATAAGGTTTAGAGTTAATCAAGATAATTACAGCATGTTCCATACAGGAATGTGATCCCTATTTTACTCATAGTGGATTCTAACCTACCACCAACCCATAAAGAGTCCTTTTGGAAAAGAGCAAGATTTAATGGAGCATTGAAATAGGATCAGATTGAAGCTTAACTCCTCATGACGAGTAGTTCCAGAAACGCTTACTAGTCTTTTCTCTCAAATCAGAATTAGAAAGCAGTTGCAGTATCAACTGTTCAATATTAAGCTAAAAAAAAGTAGCCACAACAGTAGCCATAACCGTTAAAGCAAATAGACAACCACAAAGTAGTAGGCAACAGAAATCACCATCAGCAGTACCTCACAGCAAATAGGGAAAAAAGTTCTAAGGTAAAATGGATGGTTGCATAAAATTGGCCTGGACCGGTTTGGATAACACTGGCAATTCTAACTAGGAAAACATATCTTATAAAACACAAAAACAGATGCAACAATCCATGCTGGTGTTATGTCATCTTAAGTCAATGAGGAAGGATCATCTGATAGTCTGCTGCTTCTTTCTTCATTCCCACAATAAACGTACAAAGTCGGCAAGGTGCTATCTACAAGTGGAAACTTAATTGCTAAACATTCCATGTGCATTAGCTCCACTCTGAGTTCTCAGGAGAACCCTGCAGTCTAAGCTATTAGCTAGTCCGTATTACACTTCTTAACAATCAACTTTTCTAAAGGCAGAAACATTTTAGTTGTAACCTAAGTGATTAAGTCATAAGATTCACATCTTCATGTAAGCATTATTGTTTTAATATACTATTCTGCATTCAGCATTGTGAATATGTGGCAGCAAGAAAACGAAATAAATAAAATGATAACATGTAGCTTAGGAAAAGAAGAAATACATGTTTTAAGTCCCACATCCTACAGAGATAACACGTTTAAAGTTAAGTGTGAATCGTTTAAAGTTAAGTGTGAATCATTTGTCAAATAGTATTGCGTAGCTCAGCATTTCCTAAAAGCATTTGTTTAGTAAAAAAATTAACTGGAAGAAAGAAAGAAGAAAGAGGCCTATTCTGGCCTAGTAGTGTAATTGCAATAGAAATGAGTGTTTACTGCAAAAATCAAGTTACACGTTAATTTTGCACGTTTAAGAAAAGACACATTTTTTCTACATTTCATTCTTTTAAAATGTAAAGTGTAAATTATTAGATTGAGGTTTATTTGTTCTACTCTATCACTACCACAAATCTATCAACGACCACTCTCACAGCCTTCAACCTTGCACTCTACAGTAATTGATAATGGAGGCATGTGTCAGAGGGAAATGTGATCAACCAAGTTGTATGTCAAGTACGCTAGTAAAGTCTCCTCCTAGTACCGTTGGGATATCTACCCATTTCGCCAATTTCTGTGATAATTTTGCTAGAAAGCAGGGTTGGTTTATGTTGGGGCATGTATGCTGCCCAGCACAATGGGATGCACATCCAAGTGGCCCCTAACCAATGCATCTCACCTGTCTTGGTCAAGACACACCTCCTCAGCTTTGAACAGCAAGCCCTTTCATAGTCAATGTGCAGCCCCCCTAGTATATGCTGAAAATTTAGTACAGAACAGCTGCCCACTTCTTCCGCAGCCCAGACTGATTTGCTCATTGTTAAATAAATGTGTTTCCTGGAGGAATGCAATTTGAGTCCCTTACTTTTTCAGTTGGGCCTGTATCCTATATCTTTTACTAGCTAATCCCATGCTTTCATATATTCCAGGTTGTAAACATGTGCCTACCCTGTGCTTTTATATTGAATCTCAGTGCGTCCGCCAATTGTTTGGGCTGAATGATTTTCGAGGACTTGTCTTAATCTCTGTCTGTTAATGTCTCCCCTGGTATCGTGATAGGACTCACCCTAAATACCAAAATCCCTGCCCTAACATTCCCAGTCAAATGCAAAACTGTTATCCGTCCAAATAACAATAATCACTTAACCAACTTTTCATAATTATGTGTCTAAATTGAGTTTACAGAATTACCCATCAACAAATGCGTATTCTTTATATGTGCATTGACCAATAATTCCTGTATAATATCTTAAATTACTGTACCTGATGTCTGCATTGAGGGTTAGTAAGCAATGTTGTAGTGGAATTGATCTTATTTAATTTCAGTGGTGATTTTCTTTTCAAATAACAATTTAACGTAAGAAATATCACCTTAGTACAGACCTAGCTGCTATAAACGTAGAATCTTTTTTTGTGCAAAATCCTGTCTTAAAAAATGCCCCCGGAGTTTTCAATATCTCATATGGATAAGAAACACTAAGGGCCTGATTACGAGTTTGGCGGACGGGTTACTCCATCAAAAACGTGGGGCATATCTTGTCCGCTGTATTCCAAGTTCCGTTATATTCCATTGGAAGGCGAACAGGATATCCGTCACGCTTGTGATGGAGTAATCCCTCCATCAAGCTCGTCATCAGGCCATTATTGTTTGTGGGCAGTCGTCTGTTAAAATCACCCAATTGTGAGTGAAGTGCTTCTGGATACAAAATATTAACATATTGACTAATTGATACATTATATTTTTTATATTCTTCTTATTGATACATGAAGGCAAAAACATTGTGGTGAGCAGATTTGGGGGATACTTTTAGAAATGAGAATATTCTAACTGCATCTCACTCCTTCAGAGGATTTCCAAGCTTCAATCATAGATAAAGTGATCGATTTCTGTCTGATGAGTTGTGTTTACTGTTGCTCTGTGCTTCCTTTGTTTCTGTAGGGTGCAGCTTTAGTCCGAATGCTGGCTAACTTCATGGGTCACCACGTATTTCAGATGGGTCTTCAAGTAAGTAGACACTTGTAGTTCATGATTCAGATGTAATTTCCCGTAAAATTAATCATTGTGAGGTTTGAAATGCCCCTATGTATAATCCAGTCCCAGTCTTAAAAGCAGCATTCACTATATAATCTTCAAATGCAATTGACATAAAACACAGGGCAGATGGTAATGCATGACAGTTTGATAACTATGGGGAGGTGTGCTCTTTATGTGAAAAAAACTCACAGACCTCCCAGAAGATACTTGTGTTTTACACATATCGCATACATGTGCATTACATATATAATTTAATCACGGAAAAGGGCAGAACCGCCATCTTACATACAACTCCTGGGGTGGAGTGGTTTATTTGCAGGTTTGTTACATTTGACATCATGACTCAAGAGGACAAGCCTTGGTTTTTTGAGATTTCACTTTGTGAGACTGTGCGGATGGAACTCGTTTGTTTCGTATTCTAAACTGTGGAAAAAATTACAGTGCTGAATACACTAACAAGCAAATAAAAACGTTAGGGGAATAAAGTGGCGCGAAATGAAAAGAATATCCCCTCTCCCACACGAATGTTCAGAGATTTAAAATGTCACAAATACTGTGGTATTACTCTGTGCACAATTGTGTACCATATATAGTTGTACGTGCAGAACTACCACTGTTAGAAATTGGCAAATTGTTACCATTAGTACACCTGGAAATCTTAGACTGCTTCATGTTTTCAGGTTTATCCTAAAAACCCTTATGAATTTGTAATACAAGGATATTCTCACTTGTGAAATGGTGTAAACCGTCAGGTTTAATGCATACATTTAAAAACAATCGGAAACGTAGAATTCCGTGGCCAGTGTATGTAAAAGCATCAGAAGGTATATATGATGATGGTCAACTACTGTAGCCTTATGAAAACATGATGTTTTGTCTATAGCCCATGTCTGACCTACCATAAAAATCACAGCTGCACCTCAGCCCCTTTCAAGCGCCTACTACAGCATGGCAGCTGTTTTTCAGATGGCAGCGTGAGCCTTTCCACCTATCATGTGTCTTTAGTCAGAATCAGTCTTTATTTTCAGTTTGTAATGCATGCACGGTGCTGGCGTCCTCAGACAGCGCTATACCATCCCAACATTGGGCAGATAGGAAAAGTTTGAAAGTTAATAGTAAGAAAGAACTGAAGAGCACGAGGCAAAGAGCAGCGGCTTCTAAGATGTTTCCTCAGACAAGGCCAGACCAGTCTAGTTAGGAGGGAAGTTCAGCAAGAAGCAGAGCTGGTTAATGAATTACTCTGCTACCCTAGCAGATGTGGTGCGTTATTTACTCTACATACTCGGAATGGGTGCTGTGATTACCATCATTGGATACGTGGCCTTCTTCTCCAGACACAATTTTATTTGGTTTTGGTTTACAACCATTTCGCAGTGTGAAATACACATCTGTATTCAGGTGACTTTATCCTCCATACTGGGAGGTGTGTGTTTTAGCAAGGGTTTTTTGCTTTTTGGACAGGTCAAGGTGTTGTCTCCATTTCTTCTCTCTGATTCTGGATCACAAAAGCCGCCCACACCTCTTGTGTAACAGGGTCATGTGACCATGGCCCTCTCGATCTTTCTGGGTTCCCTCCAACACTTTGTATTGCCCATGCTTTCTTTAATGAATGGTATCTGAAGTATATATGCATGTGTATGTTATCGTATAGCACATACCATGCCAAAGGAAAGTCTTTGGCATTGTGAAAGTAAAAATGAACAATGGAATCAACAAATGATTGTCGCAAAAGTTGGGTTCTTTGCGTGAAGGTGGCCTATTACTGGAATGTGATATATAATTAGGGCTCCCGGATTTATGGTATTTATATTTTGTCCATTTCCGTCTCAAAAATAAATGCAGACAGAAAACATATTGTTTTCTGTCTGTATTTATCTGTAAAAATCCTTAAAAACAGAATACATGGAGCCTTAGATATAATGTTCTTCAAAGAGGTGTGTCTTGAAATTTTTGAGAAATTGGAGCAGCCATGGTAGATATAGGGATATTGTTCCAGATCCTGGATGCATAGACAGAAAAAGTCTATTGCCTTGTTTTTAATTACATTTTTTATCTCAAGGCTGATGATGTCCTTGTTGCCAGTGTGATGAAAGCCACCAGAGAGGTTGAGCTTGTCAGCCAGACAGGCACCGGTGGTGGTAGTGATGACATTGTAAATGGTGCAGCAAGTTTTGAAAATTGTGTTGTCTGGGAAGAAGAGCCGGGGGAGTTCCATGAAGATGAGGGTGTTTTGATCATATACCATAAGGCTTTGGCGATGTGATGCAGTGTGTGCGCTGCCCTAAAAGGGGGTGGGTGGAGCAGTGTGGCATCTAGAAGGAATGCAAGAGTAAAAGGGCTTGATCCAGGGGCGTAACACAGGCCCCTGCATCCCCCGCAGTGCGGGGGGCCCTCAAGCTCAAGGGGGCCACCTCAGCACTGCACTTCGGCCTGAGAGCTCCTAATAGAGTCTGGAGGGGGCCCTCCACGTACCTGGCAGGGGGCCCCCTCAATTATCGTTACGCCACTGGTTTGATCAGCAGTTCTGAAGTCACTTTCTCAGGGGAACAGTTTCTCTTTGTTTAGAAGACCAGCCATATCATCCCCTGAGCTGCGACCTATCTGCTTCCAGATCTCTGAACCTCTTACAGATAACAGAGGGAACGTATGGCTTCCTTACTGAGTTTCCTGGTACATGATGACCTGTCCGTGGGACATCATACCATAGGATATCCAGTGTCCAGACATGCCAGGGGTGTTTTTCGATGCTGCAGTGCAAAGTCAGCTGCATTAGGGAAAATAGTCTTTTGAATCACACTGAAGTGTCATGACTAGACTTGACTTCCTGTGCTTAGCTACAGCCTTGTGCACCCAAAAGAGCGAGAAGCTGGACTCTGCAATGCCATTTCACTAGCCTACTGTTTGTAAAACCTTGCAAACCGAACTGTTGAGGCAAGCGTACCTGCCAGGGTGATGCAGCACATATCCAGGGCGGGACTGACTACCGGGCGTTTTGGAATGCTGCCGAGCTGGGGGCTGATTTCACTGCGTTGGGGACTGGTTTAGTTGATGGAAAGCTGCGTGTGATTTGAAATAAACAAAGCAAAACGAATTTCGTTCAGCACACACAGGTCCCCATCAACGAAATCAGCCCCCAGCTCAGCAGCATTCCAAAACCCCCGGTAGCCAGTCCGGCCCTGCACATATCTCAAGGGGCATTCTCCACAAACCACTATGCCCAACAGGGACCAGTCCCGCCATGTTCCTCCTCTCTGTAAATGCTGCCAAAAAACTCATGCTCACTAAACCCTTTTCATCAGCCTAAGAAATGTGTGAGCACCAGCGTTCTCTAAGCATTCCCGCTTTGGGCTCATCCCTCAGTATTTCATTAAATGATGCAGCAATTCAAAGTAGATATGGTAAAAAGCACACATTTTCCTTATATAATGCATTTACTTTCAAACTACAAAGAACGTTTCATTTAAGCTTTACTTACACTAGAGCTAAAAATTCAAATAATTCTGAGCAAAATGCTAGTACCCAAGACCTGATAAGTGTACTAGTTTGTAATATCATCCTTATTTCGGTTCTTTAGACCATACAGCCTATAGAGTATATGTAGAGCAAAACTGTTCAGCTCAAAACCACTTCGAGTCACAAAGGTGTTCCCTTCACAGCTGAATAAGGCGAGAATGCTTTGGAAACACCGCCATGTTCTGGTTTCCAGAATAGTATACTGCTATATTTTTTTATCACAGACATGGATGCAAGCATTGTTTTCAAACTCTTCTTTTCTGACATGGCGTCGTGTTATCATACTACCTACATAATAAGCATTAGGGTCGGTCTTGAGGTGAAACAAGGCTGTCGTTGCTTTATAAAATGGCGTCTATAAAGGAGGAAGGGCGTAGGCTGAGCCAGCGACATCTTTTTAGTGCTGAACATACATTTGCGAGGCATCTCACACTGAGCTTCCCCTCGGATCTCTGAAATAAATCACTTCGGAGCGAGTACTGGAGGACGAGATGCTCCTGTGTAATAACATGTCAATCACCTCCCTGTTGCAAGGGAGAGCTGCAGGAGGTGAGGGGGAATTAAAGCCAAACATGCACAGTGTGTTCTTTTCGGAAGAAAGGGCACTCAAAAATGGGGTAATTAGAGAAACAATACAAATGTAGAATCATGTCCGATGGCAGATGCAATTTCTGTTAGTACAAATGGAATAGGTTTGCCTTCATGGGGAGTGGGTTTTCACACATTGTGGATGGGAGGCCGTCTCTTGCATCTCGTTTACACCTGTGTCTGTAATTGGCATCCTCAGCTCCCCTCATATTACTAACAATATCTATATATAATTAGGGTCCTCATCTTGTTTTTTTATAATTTCAAGATCGCACATGCTTATTTTGTTAGTTGTGAGTTTTGGTCAGTGACCTCTATTCCGTCACACCTCTAATTATTCATAGTAGCACCTTTTCTATCTCGTTCAGCATCTTCCGCGTTCATAAAAAGGGCTTTTCCTAATCGTACTCTGGCTTCATGTACTGACTAATCACGGTGACTCTGGACTCCGTGGTTTTGTTTTCTTACTTTCCTTTCTGACAAATGTTGTGTCCAATGTTTATGCAGAGACTTTGGTCCTGAAAATAGCGAGGCTGAGGTGTAAGTTTTTGACTAAATTTACCTGTGTGCGCAGGACACACTAAGTGTTCAAGAGAATACTTCTAAATTTCGCTATTAAAAAAAAAGTCACAATTTAGACACTATTCTGAAGGGAGGCGTAGAAACAAATGTATTCTTAAACATCTGTCACAGTTTCAGGAGCATTACCTTGCTATATCTGGAGGAACGTGTATATAAGCAACAGAAGATGTGTTCCAAGAGACACTACATACACAGCATTAAGTTGTTACACTGCAGGAGGGACACTGGGTGGACATTCTTTCTTTGCTGTTTTCTGCAGTCGGGTCATGTTGAGCCAGTGTTTGACCTCCTTTTTAGATTAGTTAACACTGACTGCGGATCCCTTCCAGTTTTGCCAACTTACACGGGTCTTGTGCACCTTACAACATTCCATTTGCCATGAATGATCCACAAATTCAAATTGGGAGAAAGCGCTCTCTGACCTGGCGCAATTAAACCGAGATTTAAGCAATGTTCAGGGATATCTGTGCATTTAAATGCACAATATACTACCGATTTTTCAAATATGTCCTGGGCTAGCAATTTAGTATAATAAACAAAATACAGAACTCAGAGCCCTAACTGTACACGGGCAGGGCATAAGAGCCTAAACATGGGAAACCGTTAGCGAGAGCACAACAGAACTTTCTCATCCTCAGAAAGATGCTAGTAACTTTAAGGAAGCATCCGAGTGAATGAGACTAAATGAATGAGTAGCCTCGCCCTAGTCAGACTCCATTTTACTAGACCCTTCACAATGGGCAATCCGCCACAGTCCTCATTTACCTCCCATTGTTGAAGCCGCTGCCTTCTCCTGGACTAGCTTCTTCACTCCAGGGAGTAAAATGGCCGCACTTAAGTAGCCTGCTTTGCTTCCTGCAGAAATCTTTATCTGTCTGCTACTTGAGTGGACTAGGGGCCAGATGTACAACGCGTTTTAGCGCGCGCAAATGGGTCTTAGACCCGTTTGCGCACGCTAAACAGCATGGGCCATGTACAAACAATATTTTGCGATTCGCAAACAAAATTGCGATTTGCAAAATACTTTTTTGCGACTCACTATTATTAAGGGCGCTCCCTTCCTAATAGCAACTGCCAAGCTATGTGCCAATGTTTAATTGCGGTCGCAAAACACTCCCAAATTACCACCTACTTCAAGTAGGTGGTAATGCATTTGCAAATAAGAAGGGGTCCCCAGGGGACCCCTTCCCCTTTGTAAATGCATGCAATATTATTTTTTAAGGGCATGTAGTGGTCCCAGGCACCACTGCCTGCCCTTAAAAAATGAAACAAAAACTTTTTTTTATTTTTTAAATGTATACCGTTTTCCTTTAAGGAGAATGGGCAGCTTTAAAAAAAAAAATCAGCTGCTTTATTTAAAAGCAGTGCCAGACATGGTGGTCTGCTGAGCCCCATCAGGCCACCATCCCTGGGAGGGCCTGTCATTCCCAATGGACTCGCAAATTGCAAGAGGCTCATGAGCCTCCCAATATGCGTCCCCATATGGAATAGCAAACAGTGTTAAACACACTGTTGTACATGCCAAATAGCAAATTGCAAATGCGACGCAATTTGTGAGGCGCTATGTGGCAGGTCGTACATCTGGCCCTAGGTTTCTGTCTCCAACAAATCACTTGATCGATAGTGTATGTCATTTTGAGAAAAAGAGATGGGAACGGGCTGCGATGGACAAGGGGGCACTACATGTAAAACGCCACAACTGGATAAAATGCAACACAAATTGCATCTGGATTTTAAATGCATCTTTAATATCTTCCCATCTTGTATCTGCTTATTTTCTAAACCTTCCAGAAAGGGGACTCATGCCCCTCCAAATTCCTGTCCCTAGTGTTTCTGTTCCAGCCACCCATTTTTTTTGTTGTAGTCGAAGGTGGGGGGCATTCCCTCAAAACTTGAATCATTCATTCCCGATATATGAATTCCAGCCTTCCCCCAGGAATCTCCTACTGTGCCGAGTAACATTGCGCAATGGTTTTATTTTTGCTCCACATAAATAAAGAGCCGCTTGTAATGACATCTTCAGGATTCTGAATATCACGATAAGTGGAGCAAAGAAGGTGTTATTGCCTCATTACTCAAAGAAATAAAGATTACTCATTATGTTAATACAATGGCTTCCATTATCACAATCTGTTGATTAACTTAAGGTCATACTGAACTGCAGTTAATAAACTTTTATGAGTCTTGTTCTAGAAACAAATCCTATTTTCATGCAGGAAACTAAAGTAAATTAAGATTGCTATTATCATCCTGTACCTCTTTCAAATTAGGCAAATTAAAAGTCCAAATTAAAAGACCGAATTGGTTTTGGATATGGAGCAATCCATATTGTTTTGTAAAGACACGTGGGCGCATTTGGCGTGAATTGCACTTTTCTATAAGTGCTACAGAAGGGAACATGGATTTATAGGGTAACGTTCACAAAACTGTTGTCAAGATAGCTTTAAGACAATTTTTACCACTCAAAGTCAGCCATGTCTGCTCCCCATGAAAGTGCATATAAAATGTTCACTTTTGTAAATGAGCCATGTTATTCCTGTTGAATTATGAATGTGTAGGACTAAGTAAGAACTGAGTAAGGATGGCAATCTCAAGAAATGATTTATTTCTATTTAGTAATATGAGATGTTGAAATATTCCAGACAATGGGGACAGAGTTCTTAGCAGAGAGTATGGATTAGGGACATGTCCTATGCCTAGTGTAAGCTGTGTGGAGTCCAAGGCGCTGTGCTGCAGATTCAAGGAGTCTGGTAGGTTGAACAGTGTGTTCACCCCTGCACACAGAATCCACTATGTATGGCTAAAGGCCATGCAAAGCAGATTATAAAGGTATGGTGCACAGGGAATGGCCAAAGGCCCACTCTGCACCCAAAGTCCTCTGCACTTGTGCAGACCACAGGCAGGACATTACAACAAACTGACTTATCAGTGATTCCTTGTTTGCTGTACCACCTCCGCCAGCGGCCTCGTGTTCGCTGGAGTGTCAGGAAGATATACAGTAGGGGAATCTTAAATGCAATCCAAATAGTGTGGCAGCCATGCTGTATGTGGAATTTCGCTGAAGACAGCAGGACGATGTAAAGAATAAATGGCAAAGACAGTCAGCTGTGACTGTGGAAGTAGCTGGTTTCCAGTACCGAAAGTGGCCGCTGCTCAGCTTTGGTGTAGACATCCTGCACGACATTGGTAACCCACTGAAGGCAGCGCGTTTACACACAGTGGAACTGACTCCAAGATAATGGCTGCACCTAGATCCCGAATGATGGAAAAGAGCTTTTACATTTGCTACATTGATGTGATCGATCATCTTGTCGAGGGAATGGTTGCAATTCTCTGTGAGGTTCTGTGTAATGAACAACATTGACTGGTATACAGCTCAGATACAACAGACTGAAATACCTGAAGAATGATGGAAGTCCTGTTTTTTTCTACTGACACAATATTGGTTCCTCAGTAAAATCCTGTTCTAATTTTTTTAAGAGTGAGTATAAACCATTTGTTTCTTGTTCCTAATATGGCTAAAGAGCAAGGACACATCTCCCGCATGAGAGATAATCAGAAACACGGTATTTATTCATTTTAGGACTGGCTAATGGTAGACAAGCCTGGAGCAGTAGCAGTTCAGGGTCAGTCACAAGGATGGCCTGATGAAAAATTGTCAGGTTTTTAAAAATTGTGCTTCAATAGCAAATCTTGCCCAGTGGAGTCACAGGAAAAAAAATCTGGAGGTGTGATTAGAACTGAAGTACTGCACTTCGCCTATTTCAAAATGTTTAATGGAGAGCACGAAGAGATACACAAATATAACATGGAGGAAGAAAGGAAGGGAATACTAGCTTTGCACGCCAATGCATCAGTCTGCTATTGCACAAAGATACCTCTTATTCTGAACACCTAAATGCAGAATAAAACAAAAATTCATTCACAATTAAAGATGCATTGTAGTCGGTTTTTGCCATATGATAAATTAAATTGACTCTAGTTAAGCATCACTGCTATTTATTTACTCACTTTAGTAAAAAGTTATTAAATATTGTCATGTGTCACAATTCAAAGTTCCTCAATCATTTGCCATATTTATTGTCTTATTGTGTAATGCTCAATAGGTGGACCACTAGAGATTTTACAGCCAACCCTCAATCTGTGCTTTGAGATGTGTTTTGGGACTATTTGTGTGATTTGGGCAACGTATAAATAATGTGCAGGTCCACTCTATGGAAGAAGTTACGTTTCATTTCTTATTTTCCGAAATCTATCTCTTTGTAAAGTGCTCCAGTTAGATTTTGTCCCAGTGTACTGCTACACAGCTCTCAAAGACGTGCAACTAACCCTAAACTAAAAACAAAGGTTTTACAATTAAATGGCAGGTTGGACTTTTTTGGGAGGAAAAACACTGAAGCAGTAATATGTGCCCAAATTAGACATGCTGCATAAAAGTCAAATTTCCAGGGTAAACATGGAGTGAAAACATTCTCCACTGACATTTAAAGCAAGACCTGTTGTATGGGTTTGAAAAGAGACACACAGCAACTCAGGCCAGGACTACATAACAAAGGTTAAAATCAAGCTAGTTGAACTTTAAATGTTTGATTTACCAGGAGCGGCTGTTCGGGTAAGAGAGGTGGGCAGCGTGGGGGAGGGAGGCTCGACAGACAACAAAGTGGGAAAATTAGTTAAATAATTGATTTTCTCTCGTTGTCTGTCGCGTCCCCCTTATCCCGTCCCACCACTCTTACCTGCACGGGCCAGTCCTGAGATTTATCAAACTTAACAGTGCTTGAGGCTACAAATGCATCTGGCAAGCTGAATAACAAGCACGTCTTTTAAGAGACACACAGCAACAGAGGCCAGGACTACACACCAAAGGTTAAAATCAAGCTATTTGAACTTTAAATGTTCGATTTAGCAGGAGCGGCATTTCGGATAAGAGAGGTGGGCAGCATGGGGGAGGGAGGCTCGACAGACAAGGACGTGGGAAAATTAGATAAATAATTGATTTTCTCTCTTCGTCGGTCGAGTCCCTCTTATCCCGTCTCACCACTCTTACCTGCACTGGCCAGTCCTGAGATTTAACAAACTTAACAGTGCTTGAGGCTACAAATGCATCTGGCAAGCTGAATAGCAAGCAAGTCTTTTAAGTAAAAATTTGACCAATGTGCACCGACTGATGAGAGTTGGAGATTATTGTGCACCCCTGCATGTGACAAAATCACATGAGGGAGCCTGGGGTGTACAAGAAAGCCTGAAGTCAGAAGCCTCAAGGCCTTGAAGTCTTGACCTGATAGAAGGGCCTGACATTAAGCCAGCTGCTGTGCTTGTGCCAGGCCCGAGACTGCCTGTCTACCACTTACCACTGAGTGCCATGACGAACCTGCCACCCCAGGTCTCCACCAGGCCAGTTGAGGAGTCGAGCGGTAAAGAGGCTGTTCTCTGGGATGTAGTACTTATCAGTCAGATGATTCTATACCTAGCCATAATTAGTACATAGTAACCACTTCTGGGAGTGAAAACCGACAGGAATGTATTATCACGGAAACCTTAAATGCTCTTCATAGAGTTCTGACTTCTATACTTGTATTAATAGAGAAATCTCTGGAGTGGAACTGACCATATGGGATCTCTATTCACAGTGAAACTTCAAATGTTGGTGAATGCAAGGAAAAAAGTGATGTAGCTCTCCATACAGAGGCCTTACCAATCATGCATGAGTCAAAGAGTCTACACAACTGTATAAGGTCAGTCGGTATAATCAATCAGGGAATTATGAAGCATGCTACTCACTCGTGAGGGTCTCAAAGCGCTTAAAATCCAACAACGAGGACTAAGCTTCACCAAGCTGAAAACAATCAAATCAGCTAGTGGCTTGTTATGTTGCAAAAATGCAAAAGGTAAAGATACTAGACATTGGAAGAAGGCACTGACCTGCACTAGAAAACCAGTGCTGAAGGGCAAAATACACCATCAAATCAAGGATGCTGCATTTGTCCTGGAGTCTGATACAAACAAGGGGGGGAGGAAAGACAGAAAAACCATTAAAAGGTTATTCTCTGAGAAGGACAAGGATCAACAAGGAAATACCATGTAAATCCTACAAAAAGGCAACCTATCGACCCGTAAAACTTGCCCTGAGACCGGACATAAAGAAGGAAACTAATATTAGGAAAAAAATATGTATACAGGATGAGGGTTCTCGACTGGCTTAATTCATGCCATTTTCAAAACAAAGGTGAGCGGATCAAGTGAGAATAAATGCAGTATGGAACATACTAAAGGATTACGCATGCCCATAAACATGGAACCATCTTAAAGGCTTGTGAAAAGGCACGGAAAATGAAAATCAAACAACCCTTTTAAAGAAGGGAAGCCTTGTCCGCACCAATGAAAGCTGAGTCACCCACTAGTTATAGGATGTGGATTTCTGTAGCTTATATAACTGCCTAGAAAGAATCCTCCCCATCATTACCATTACTGGTGGTACTACAAAATTATTAAATCCACTAGCTGCACCTTTTGCTACAGAAATAATGGAGATGGATAATAGAAATATGATCTTAGAGAGTAGTACAGGAAATGTACAATGAAGTGAATCTAATATTTCCAAATTTCGATGCAAGTTCATTGATCTATTCTCCAATGTAGGTAATTCTAGACCTTTGAATAGATCTTGTCTTCTAGCTGTTTTCTATGCAATTCCGGAGTTAAAGTCCGTAACATCCAGGACATAAAAAGAGTAAGCTTGGACAAGTATCCAATCATGAGTGTTAATAGAAAGCATCTTGTAAAAAAATGGAGTTTGCATTTATTAGAGTAACTAGGCTGATTCTAAATCATTAAGATGAATTTCATGCCATGGGTGCGGATATTACACTGTGCTCTCAATCTTCCACAAAGACAAATTACCCATCTACATGTAACCAACCCATGAAGAAGCTCACTAAGATTCTATGTCCAGGGACTAACAATCCTTCAGTCTCCAACAAGGTCAGCTTTGACAACCTCTATATTACAGTAGGCAAACATTCAAGGTTGATTAAATTACCTCATCATGGGGGGTTTGACACACAGCAAGGGAATAGGAAAAGCTGCGGGAAAGAGAGTTGTATAAATGTCCTTTCTTGGAATGTTGTTGAGTTGAATAGTAATTTGGAGAACGGAGAGTAATTACGTTTTATCAACAATCATATAGTATGTTGTGTTTCAGGAACGTGGGAATTATCTGAAAGCAGTGTGAGTGGTTTCATTGAATTCATCAAACCTGTACAAAAAAAAGGGAGACTAATGGAGGGCCTTGCAACCTGGGTATCATGTATTGTAAATTGTTATTCGGAGCAATTAAATAAAAAGTCTCAGTTAGAACTGGGTCTCTAGTTGGCAGAGGTATGTGCCCTGTCCAAATAGGGACCACCACTCTAGTCAGGGTAAGTCAGATATCCTCTCTAAATCAACCTCTGCTCACCCTCTGGCAGCTTGGCCCGGAGCATGCAGGTTTAACTTAAGCGGCAATGCAGGAAGTATTTGTGAAACACTTATTTCAGTATAAAAGTGAAGGACACCACACAAAAAATATCCACATCTGGTTAGAAGAATAGAGCTTGATTTATGAACAAAACAAGATCAAAACAAGAATCCGATAAATAGAACCTTAGATATGAATTTTTATAAGAAAAAACTGTAAAACAGTGCCGATAATCAAAAAGAGCCAACTGCAGACATCTGGTTGTGCTAGACCAGGGCAAAGTCAATAGTTAATGCCGACCGCGATGGAGTGTGAGTCGGATACAAAGAGTGGATTGTGCCCGGTCAGCGCTTACCTTGGAATGTAGAAACTTTTTAAAGAAAAAGTCTCTGAAAAGGTAGAAATTCAGCGTGGCAAGGCTGCAGGAGTGTCCGAGGAGGTAGTGTTGTCATCGAATAGCCGTGGAGCGTGTAGTCTTTTCCCTTCAGACTTAGTCATTGAGGTTGAAGTCTAAAATCTCCAGCGGGACAAAGTAGAGAGCTGTAGCAGAAGACAGTTCTACAAGGTTGGAAACCCCTTTGGCGAAGGACCGCAGGAATAGATTTGCTGCTAGGGAGAAGTACATAGCGGGAGAAGCCGTAAAGTCGATCCAATGAATGATACACCTCGAGCGGATAGGTGAGCAGACTGTTCCCACTCTCCTCCTGTTTCTCAAAGAACGTTTTGGCCACATTTTATCTAAGTCCTCAGCTTTGGAAATTGGCCATCTGGGCACGTTTAGCACCACAAAGAAGGGTCCAGGAGTGGGTGGAGACTTTGTGGGGGTTAAGGACTCACTCAGGCTGGGTCCAGGTGTGGGCTCACGATGGTGGGAGCCTGTTATGTCTCTGTGACTCTGAACAGGAGGCCAGCAAACTAGCCCTCAGAGTCACTTTTGGAAGTCCTGGTTGGAGGTGAAGATGCGGGGCTGAACAGCAGAGCTGGCCTCTGAGGGTTCAAGGCAGACTCTAGGTAGCATATAAGTAGTTCCAGGTATAGCAGCAGACTGGTACAGGGTCCAGCAGGTCACAACAGTGGCAGTCCACTGAGAGTCCTTCCTCAGGTCCAGTAGTGAATGGAGGATCAGGTCTGAGAGCCCAATTTTATACCCTGGTGCCCTGCTCCCAGAAGGTAGGAGATGTTTCCGGAAAGGTCCTTGAACTTCTGGGTGTTTCCTGTCTCCCCTGCCCTGGATCCAAGATGATTGCACTAACAATACTGGGTAGTTAAGCCTATTATGAGGAGACTAGGCACACAGCCTATTGAGGTGCAAGTGGTGCTGTGGTCAGCTCCGCCCCCCCATCCTGCCAATTGATGGGCCATTTGGGTTCTGCTACTCCCGCTTTTGTGTGACTGTCTGGAGGGAATTAATAAAGTTTAACTATCAGCTACACCTACTCATGTGACCTAGGACAGGCTTCAGGTACAAAGGGCTGAATACGGAAAAATGCTAACTTTCTAAAAGTGTTACTGCAAACAAATGATGGATGGAATGCTGACAATGCAAACATTCTACTCCAGTCAAAAGATCTGGGTTAAATCCATTGTTCTTTTGCCCACTATGCCACCCCAGTTTGAACTCAGCCATATGCAAATCTGTTTTGACCCTGTACCCCATGGGAACAGTCCAGACAGAACTGCCAGGCCAGGTCCTCCCTGGACCGGAAACAAGCATCCTGGGACCGGTTTCAGGGTATGTCACCCTTCTTCAGCCAGGCTATCTTGAATCCAGTGGCACAGTGAGCAAGGGACCCACGTCTGGGCATACCCATCCCATTTAGGGCGAAAAGTGTTACAGCAAACAAATGATAGACGGAATGCTGACAATGCAAACATTCTCCCCCAGTCAAAAGATCTGAGTTCAATCCATTGTTCTTTAGCCCACTACGCCACCCCAGTTTGAACCCAGCCATATGGAAATCAGTCTTGACCCTGTACCCCATGGGAATAGTCCAGATCGAACTGCCAGGCCAGGTCCTCCCTGGACCGGATACAAGCAACCTGGGACTGGTTTCTGGCTAATCAGCCGTCATCAGCCAGGCTAGCTTGAATCCAGTGGCAAAGTGAGCAAGGGACTCACGTCTGGGCATACCCTGCCAACTTGTGACATGAGTCTCTGGATTTGGAAGCTGCTTTGAAGGCGGGTGAAACTAGCCTCTTGTTTATTAGACAAGCAAAAGGGCCTTTGGGTCCTGAGCAATGGTATGTTCCTGCTGTTGGAATACCTTTCCAAAGGATTGGGGAACTAGGAAGACTTGAGGGCAAAGAAAGCTGCGTCCATTTATAAGAAACCAGCAAGCCAGTGGGTACCGTACACGTAGGGGCTGGGTGGCGGTGTCAGGTGGTGTCATTGTGAGATCAGGGTTGTGGTGCCCTTAGGGGTGATTCACATGTAAGAAAAGGGACTGTTAGGCCAAGCAAGTGGGTGCACTTGTTAAGTCGACATGCAGTACTAGACTGCACACAGACATTGCAGTGGCAGGTCTGAGTTAGCTTTGAAGGGCTGCTTGTGTGGGTGGCACAATCAGTGCTTTAAGCCCACAAGCAGCATTTGATTCACAGGCCCTGGGCACACACAGTGCACTGTACTAGTAAATTAAATAACCAATCATGGAATCTCCAATCCATCATAACAATTTACAACAGGAGCACTTGCATTTTAACACTGATCAGCAGTGAGAATGTGCGCAGAGACACTAAACCAGCAAAAACAGAGTCAAATCCGGGAGGTCAGAAAGCAAAAAGACAGGGTAAACACGCCACAAGATGCCAAGTCTAACAGAGACCGTGCAACATGTCTTAGATTCACCTGTGACACAAACCTCTCATTCAAGCAACACTTTGTCCGGAAGACCAAGAGAGCTTGACTCCAACTCCCTCTTGCTGAAAGGGAAGTTATTTCTCATGAAAAATTACATTGAACAACTATACAAGGCCTATTGCTTTCCCATCTAGATGGAGGCAATGCGCAGCTCTGCAGTCTATCTAATCTCAGCCTGGCATCCATGAAAGGTGTTCTATACACACTGGCAAAAAAAGTCTTCCTTCACCAATCACCCCTAACGTTAAAAGACCTACACTGGCACCCTGTTCCATCCCAGATAATCTCCAAGACCATCTGATTCACTTATAAAGCCTTAAGCAACAAGACCCCAGCTTATCTAGCAAACAGAGTAATAACATTTGGGGAACAGTGCCACACTGAAGCCCGGATATCTCCAGTCGAGAATGGAGACAAATCTTATAAGAAGTAAAGAATCGATAGGCAAGCCTAATCCATTCATTCTTCCAGAATCTGGAAGAGTAACCCTTTCAATATTCGATCAGTAATGACTCTCTCACAATTAGGAAAAAAAGCTGAAGACACAGCACTTCCAAGAGCACTATCTCGGACCCTGTTGTGTACTTTTGACCTCCCAATGACTGTACCTTCCTGAGGGCCATGCTTCTGATTCAGTGCTCGATGTCTCTTAAGTTAGACTCTCGCTCTACAAAAACCAACACAAACATGCAGATTTCACCCGCTTGGTAAAGATAAAGATGCAAGTGATTAGTGGATCGACACGCATGTATATATTTGTGTGTGTCCATATTGAATGTGTATGTGCATGG
Source organism: Lissotriton helveticus (assembly GCF_964261635.1). Classification (NCBI taxonomy): domain Eukaryota; kingdom Metazoa; phylum Chordata; class Amphibia; order Caudata; family Salamandridae; genus Lissotriton; species Lissotriton helveticus. The sequence continues at coordinate 1,097,409,008 of NC_136057.1, read as the reverse complement.
AGAGCCACTCTATGTCTCGGTTCATATGCACTATGCATGCATGAGTTTTTGTGTAATGGAATTCCATGTGACATTGTGACATTGAATGGCATTTGAGGGATTATTTAATTGAGGGACACCCAGGATTTCCTTGGCTGCATTAGGGAATTGACTAGATTGAGGATACTTTGTCAGCTGTTCTTCTTTGTTCATTTGGCCCATGTTTCTTGGCACAAAGGTAGGGACTGCCAATTAATTTTCCTCTTCCAGATACCGAGTTAAAACAGAACAAGAAGAAGAGAAAGAGAAGTGGACTGAAGCATACTTCAGTTTCCCTCGAGAACAAAAATCTGATGCAGAAATACATCTAAGATAAAACAAGCATTGCAATAGAAGGCGAAAAATGGAGATCTGGAATGCAGGTAGACTAAAAGACAGGAGCACTGAAAGCTTTTCGGCGCTACTAATAAGCCGTACAGTAATATTGGGATGCATTCAGTTAGCTGCTCAGTTTCATTTTGTATGCTAAGCTGTCCTATGACATGGAACTGGAAGTGGAAATAGGGCAGGGAGTACTTGCCTGCTATAATGGACTGGGAAGCACTATTCCTTCTTAAGCAATATATGCTTAATTTCCCAAGCAACTTCCTAGAATTTATTATTTAATACAATATGAGGATTTGTATTCAAGTAACTCAAAGAAAAGAATGGTGCCTCACAGAAAACTACGTTCTTTACAGCCACTGCCCATCTAAAAATAATCAAGCCGAAGGATGTGAAACCTAAGAAATGTGACCGCTTGATTCTTAGATTCAGTGTGCATTAAAAAGAAAGTCTTCCAACAGGCACACAAAAACCTTTTTTCTCTGGGGACCATGGGGAAATATGTTCCAGCTGCAAAGATCAGAAAACTGCTACATGCGTCAACAGCAGTAAAATAAATACTGCAGAGCGGTAAATTAAAAGGCGTTGAGCGCACAAATAAAATCAACAGAGCCAGCCTTGCACTTAATAGTATTTCTTTTCTGAAATGTTGCATATATTCAGTGCTTAATTTGAAAACAAAAAAAGAGTGCTGGTGCCCAAAGCAGTGCTTAGATGTCCCTGGTTGGCGCTATTACACGTTGGCACTTGAATATCAAGGCTGCATAAGTCTGAATCCACTTCAGATCTCTTTAATCCATTGCCAGGTGCTCCCTGCCCTTTTATCTCACTCTTACTTGATCCTGCTTTCTCCCTTGGTTAATGTTTTTTCCTCTCTTGCTTTCTGAAAATGTCTGATGTGGGAGAATGTGTGATGTGGGAAAATGAATGCTGATCCCCAAAAAAAGAGGGCCACTGTTAACCACCGGCTCAAATAAAGCACAGCATATATGGGAAACATTGTCACATGAATTGGCTTGGGGAAACCCTGGAGCACATCACAATGCTGATTTGCTTATGATGGGCGCAAGGTACATGGGGCTAGATGTAGGTAATAGCAAATTACCGAATGGTAAATACAGAATTTTACCGATTCGGTATTTACTAATGGTTAATTGCTATGTAGGAAAAGAAATCGGTAAAAATACCGAATTGGTAAGATTCGGTAATTACCGATTCGGTAATTACCGAATCAGTATTTGCCATTGATTCCTATGGGCCTTGAAGCCCATAGGAATCAATAGCAAATACAGATTCAGTAATTACCGAATCGGTAAAAATATCGAATTTCCAAGGGGGACAGGGTGTCACTTTGACACCCTGTTGAACCCCTGTTTCTGGCTTGTGTGCCATGTGGATCACTTGCTCATCATAAAAGAGAATTGATGGATTTGGATGGCCTAATAATATAGTTAAGAAGGGGCTTAACCAACCTGTTGAATGTATATTTTGGCACCTTCTAAGAATATGATCCGTTACTGTAGTTAGCATCTGATTGGCTTCCCTCATGACAATATGGTAGTGTCTGATTTACATTTAGTAAGATATCCAAATTAGAATTATATCTTGCTTTGAGATTTCAATGCCCCTTCTTTGAATGTGGTGCCATTTTTACAACTTGTTGGCTGTTATATTTAGGCTTTGATAATATGCCATGCCATTTTTTGATTATTGGTGTGCTTTTATAGTTTTTGGATTTTTCATCATGTGAGCACCAGAACGCATCTATAGTTAGTTATACACTACACGGAGCAATAGGTCATGGTTTGTCAGGTCTACTAAAAATATTATATCCCCGGAACTGAGTTTTGTTAGTCTTCATAAGCTCCTTCCCTTTAAATTAATTGCATTTGTGTTGCTCCTCAATATAGGCTCTTTGACTACTTTATTCCCTCTGAATTTATTGCATTAGTGTACTTCCTTAATATGGTGCCAATTGTACAATCGGTATGAAGAGCCAAGTGTCTGTGGTCCCCCTTTCTGTTTATGACACTGCTTGTGCTGTGAAGCTGAAGTTTGGTTTTGATTACCTAGAGCTTAGTGCTTATGCAGTTGATCCATTTAACTTTTGGGGGTCCTCTGTACCACTAATTTTTATTATTGTTCCATGTTAGCTTTGCTTGGGCTATATTTGGAATTCTCTTCAATGAATTTCATCTACTTTTCCACTTTCAATATGTTGCAGATGGGATCACTGTTTTGAAGCGACTAGTGTGTGTGGTCTGATGTCTATGCACATTGACTCCCGCTATACTGTGTAGTTACAGACAGACACTTTTCTCCATACGCCTAGTAAGTCTTTAAATCTTTGATACAGAGAGCACCGAGTGGGTGGCTGCACTCTGAATTAATTAATTTATTCATGGCAGCACTTTCTTTTATTTACTTGTGGCGGTGGGAATGCTTGTTGCTTTACCGCTTAATATTTGATTTGTCTTATACTTCGAGCGTGTCCCCTATTCGGAGTGTAATGTTATAAGTAGGTTCTTCTTTAATTAGTGACAGTGATGGCCTGTGGAAGTAAAAGGTGGCACCTTCTTGTTGGAGCATCCCACATGACCTTCGCTGGGCTTCTCCGTGCCACATGCATTTATAGCGTTTTCAGCTGCAGTGATGTTGAATGCGACGTTTGGAGGTGATCCTGACACGAGTTACACAGACGTGTGCATGTGCAAGTGGAAAGTAAGTGCTGCAACATTTGTGGATATAGGGATTTTTACATATAGTGATTTTGTGGTAATTTAATTCTTCATAGATTGTGGTTTGTATTTATAGATTACTTTGCCCTGTAGGATAGATTACTCACTGAACATTGGTAAGACTGCAATTTTTTATTTTATATGCACTTAGGTGTAACTTCGTTCAGATTCTTGACACTCTTTTACATTTTTATTTCTCAGTTTGGTGGTCAAAATCTAGGTGGAATTCATCCTTTTGACACACCAATATGGTAGAATGTGAAATGGGTACTTGACACAGTGGACCTATGTTGACACGATCATTCGGAGGCACATTGTAGTGTTCTGAACCCAGCACTGTTTGTTATTTGCAAAGATGGCATGTTTTTAATGAAGTGATAGTAACTTTTGGTGTGGCCATAGGCTGATTTGTCTTGTTTGACTTGAGCACTTTTTGGTTTAAAATTAGGTGGCTCTTTTTATTGTATGTGATAGTCACTTATAGATGTGATACATTGTGGGCAAGCAGTGCACATGATACTTTTGTGCATACTGTTCATTTGTATTGATTATTGCTTTCTTTTGTTAGACCAGTTAGGGGATTCTCCCAGTTTGGTCAGATCTACATTGTGTCCTGATGATGGTCTTGTGGACCGTTGGCCATAAGAGACCAAAATGTTGATGGTTAATCCTCTCTAACCTAATTTACATTATTATTTTATTTCTCAGTGCTCATGATTTTTTGAGTAAAGAGAAGAAACTGAACTAGACTCAGGATTTATAAACATATGTGCTTAGGTGGATTTATCACTCCCCAGTGATCTTCTGTTTAGAATCCTTCTGCAAATATTGGATTGATCATGTGGGGTGCGACAGTGCTGTTGCAATAATATTTTTGAAACTGTATTGTTGTCCCTGAATATTATATGTTTTTGTATCATTTATATAAAACTGCAAGAACTGAACAAGAACAGTCTTGTTAGACCAGTACACCTACAGTCTCATTTTTTGGTTATGATTTGATTATGTTTTCTGTATATTAATTGTGCTGTTGGAGTGAGAGACCAAGTAATTGAAACATATACTTAAATAATTGCTCCAGGAACATTTTGTCTGTTAACCTGGGGGAATATTGGTTGTCCCTATTGTGTTAACCTCTTCCATGCTCTTGACGAGCTGAGCTTGCCATGAGCCACGGCGCTCCGGTGCTCATGATGAGCTCAGCTCGTCATGAGCCGTGGAACGCTCGCATGCGGGGATAATTCCCCTGCTGTGCTGAGCGTTCCACAGCAGGTAATGCACCTGTGACGAGCTGAGCTCGTCATGAGCACAGGAGCGCCGTGCCTCATGACGATCTCAGCTCGTCATGAGCATGCGGGCGCTGTGCGCGCCCCCCTCCCCCCAGCACAGCGGGGGATTAACCCCCGCAGCGAAGGGGTTAAACAGAACATCAGAAAAAGACACATTGAGGGGCTGGTAGTGTGCTTTGTTTAGTTGTAATAGTATATTTTTGGAAACTATATTCATAGGCTCCTAAACATTTATTTTTAAAATAGTTCATGGAATCTCAGCCTGTTATAATTACGTGCTGGTATATAGTGGCATAGAATCTGTTTAATTTGGTATTTTCATACTAGGTTATGGGAGTGGCAGAGTTAAGGCAGACCATTTATGATCTCATAAGAAAATTGTAAGTTGTAAACATAACCCAGATCCAGGGATAGAGTGACCCCCTTAGCCCCCAATCATCTCCCATGTAAAGTGGATAAAATAGTACATATTCCAATAGATGTTGTTGGAAAATGGCCCTCTCTGAAGGGTCACCTCAAACATGTTTGCATTTCTCCTCCTCTTTCTCTGACCTCATTTTTGTTTGCGTTAGGACTCTGAGCACTTTACCACTGCTAACCAGTGTTACAGTGCATGTGCTTCTCCCCTAAACATGGTGACATTGGTGTATACATGATTGGCCTATTCAGCTTCTTTATAAGTCCTTTGTAAAGTGGTATACCATATACCCAGGGCCCCTAATCTGAATGCTACTAGTGGGCATGCAGCACTGGTTTTGGCACACACACATCACCCTTCAAACCTGCCTCAGGCCTGCCATTACAAGGCCTGCCTGTGTGAGTAGTTTACTGCCACTTCAACTTGGCATTAAAAACCACTTGCCAAGTTGTTGTTTATGTTTTGCAGGTCCTGCTAATGAAAAACCTCTAAATTTATTTTTTACTACTGTGAGACCTGCTTCCTCATAGGCTAGTATTGAAAATTCCTTAAAACACCTTTGAGCTGCAAGTCCTGATTAGAAAGGAGCAGCTGAGTCGTGTTTCATATGTTTGGAATGGTATTGACAAATCCTCCTTACTGGTAAAGTTAGATTTGGCATTACTATTTTAGAAATTACAGTTTTAGAAAGTGGATATTTCTTTGTGCCTACTGCTCTGTGGTGCCTGACAGCCTGTCCCCAATAGACATCTGGGATCGGTGACAGTTACACTATAAGCATTGCCTCTAGACAACCACTAACCCAGGAAGAATAAGTGGGTCTGAATACCCATCTAAATACAACTGCATTCTGGTGGCCCTGCCTGTGCAGGATGGAAGTGAGGGGCTAACACTTCACTTGAATAGACAGTGACCTATCCCCACAAAAAGGAATGATTACCCCCACAGACAGCCTGGCAGACAGGTACTGTGTTGAAATGGATACTTGTGCACTTCAGCTGCTGTGAAGTCACTCCCATAGCAAAGGTCCTTTTGGGTATAAGTCCTGTATCTCTGATCCCCCATCAAAGCAGACACTACTAGACTTGTAACTGAAGCTTTTGCCTGAAGAACTGCTGTACTGCTTAAAGGACTTATCTGGACTACTGGAAGACATGCTTTTCTGTTTGATGCCCTGTTGACTGCTGCCTTTTGACTCTGTTGAAGGAGCGTTAGGCTCTGCCTTCACTCCAAGTGATCTCTAAGGGCTTGTTGGGTTGCCTCCTGTTCATTGAGACTCAGGGATATCAAAGTCTCTACCCCTGCTCTTTTGCCTGGCTCACTGGAAGTGGCCCAGAATTTGACACATCTCCAGTTCATCTCTAAAAGAACCGACATATCAATCTGGTTGCAGGATTAAAATCAGTGCATTACATGGAAACCAGCGCTTTGCCTCCAGAGATCGAAGCATCAGACAGCGTATTGCTACTGCTGCAGCTTGGTAAGATTGATGCATCTTCACGACTTTGTGGAAGAGTCCGTTGCGTCGCACAATGCCTCTTGACTCCAGCACCTGTCTTTGGAACTGACCCATCGCCTTCACTGAGTGGAAAATATGATGCATCTCTCAGTTGAGGCCAGGAAAGGTACTTTGTTCACGGGGCCTGCTTGGACTCTGTTGCCAGCCCGCACTCCATCGTGGTCTGCCCGAACTTTGACTTTGCCGCAGTCTGATACGACATAATGTAACCCTTTCAGCGCAATTTGCTTCCAAGCGCTTTACTGCATTTATTCTTTTAAAATTCAAAATCTCAACTTCTATACTATGGATTTTTGTTGTTTTTTGTCTTGTTTTGTTCATAATATAATCTATTTGTATAAACATGTGTATTTTTGTGGTGTATTCATTGTGTTACTGTGTGTGTATGCACAATTACTTTACATGGTGCCTCTTTAGATAAGCCTGACTGCTCTGTGCCAGGCTACCAGAGGCACAGGTGTATCTAACCTGCCCTGACTAGAGTGGTGGTTCCTGCCTGGCCTGGGTGCATACCTCAGCCAACCAGGAATCCCATTTCTAACACTGGTGATCAGCGGTGAGGATAGGACTTTTTTGTGCAATACCATATAGTAACTCATTGTTCACTATTGCTCTATACATAGACCAATTTGAGTCTTTCAATTCTGGGTGATCTGACATATTTTGATTTTCCAAAGTCCTTTTGCCCAAGTCCCATTTTTTCTGCCATGTCTGTCGTTCTACCTGGCAATTTGGAATTGAAGCTAGCCAATCTGGAGGCATTCACAGTGGCCCAACTCAAAAGGTTCTGCCAGGAGAAAGGGGTATTCCATAAGGGAAGTGCCAAAAAGGCAGAGCTTCAGAAAGCCTTCAGAGCAAGGGCAGTAGGCAACCCAGAAGGAGAAGTTGATGAGTAGGGGGATCTGAGTCTGAGGAAGGATCAGAGTGGGACCTGCCAGATGGTCTTGTCATGCAGCCTAGAGTACCCCCCAGGACTGCAAATCCACTATATACAGGCTGCAGTGTGTCCTCAAAGATCATGTTCCCAGAGGAGCTGGTGGACATGAGTGAGGAGAGGGAAATCAAACTAAAGCTTGCCAAGATTGTCAGGGAGCCGACCCTGTCTAAATTAGAGACAGAGCAAGTTCTAGAGGAGAATATGCTGGTCATGGAGAAGAGGAAAATGGGCAATGAGCTTAGCCTTAGACAGCAGGATAGTAGAGCCCTCCAAGTAGGGTCCAGCAACAACGATATAGGTGACAGCATAACTGCAGTATCTTCACATGAGTCCAGATTTCATATACCAAAAATGATGGCACCCAGTTATGGAGTGAGGTGGTGACATAGATAAACGGTTGGCAGAATATGAGGTGGCTTTGAAGATGCACAGGGTCCAGAGGAGTCCTGGGGGCAGTTTATGGCTTTACATGCCCACAGTGGGGAGTGACAAACTCCTTGCATTAGAGGCGGAGGACCAGACCAACTACACTGCCATGAAGCCCATTTTAGTCAGCAGATTTTGGCTGATCCACTGAGAAGTACAGACAACAGTTCTGGGCCACTCACAAACTCTGTACACAAACATGGGTGAAGTTCTTGAACTATGCTGGTAAGGCACTGAAATGCTGGATGAGTTAATAATTATGAAGGGTTGTACATCTTGCTTTTAGAGGAGCACATTCTTGATACTTGTTTTGCAGAGCTGCTCCAACACCTGCTTGATAGCAAGCTCACTAATTACAGATAGCTTGCTGAGGAGTCAGACATTAGTGTCAGCAACAGAGTGTCCAAATGGGGACCTGCGAGTGACCCCAAGAAGGGTGGTTTAGGTTTCCCCCAAGAGAGTGAGGGGGAGGTCAAGAGAAATAAATACCAGTCCCAGTGTAAGGGGGAAGGAAAGGTTCCCATGTCCCTTCTGAGAAGAAGAAGGAAGGTCATGGTGGGCAGTGGCCCAGAACACCCCTTTTTGAACTATGGTTTGTTGAGTGTTCCAAATAGGACACAAGCAGGGGGACTCTGTCTGTCCAAAAGAAACCACCCCAGGGTTGGCCAATGTGGCCTTAGGGGAAAGTAGTCCCCAGGGTCAGGTCATAGAGCATGCCATGATCTCCCTCAGCTGGGAGATAAACTCAGAGGGTGAGTTGGTGATCCATGAGGGTGGATATGGCACTTCCACTAGGTGGGCATGAATGGGTCCGAATCACTGCTCTGAGGGATCCTGGGGCTAGGAAGACCATGGTTGTGGAAGAGCTATTCTCCCCCCCCCCCAGAGCAGTACACTGGCCAGGTATGTAGAGTGACTCCAGCCCATGGGCAAGACTTACCTAGAATGGGTTGGGCAGGTAATCCAGAGAAGGGTCATAGTTAGTCCCCAGATGCCCATTGACTGCATTCTGGGGAATGAGTTGCTCCCAGTCTCAGGAGAACTGGGAGGGCTGGCGACCACAAGCCCCTTACAGTTCCGTTTTCTGGGTGCACCACTCCCAAATGCAGAGTATAGAACCATAGATGGAGGGGCAGGGGGTGGAAGGATTCAACCCTGATTACTGTTCTACCTAAGGGTACAGACCCCGGGTCGAAAGACCAGTTGCAGGATACCACTCCTGAACTGGTGGCAGGGAGAGTAGAGAAAGGATGCAAGGCACCTGGGGCTACTTCCCCCCACTCTGAGAAACCATAGAGGGCAGCAACCTCTGAATGGCCTTGGGCCTGGCTCTTGACACTGGCATCTGTCAATGGCCTCTGTTGGTTGCAATCCTTGTGGACAGAGCTTTTCTTGGGTTAGGGACAGAAGTCAGACACAAGGGGTGGATTGGGTTACCTCGCTTTTTTAGCCACGGTGGTACTGGGATGCATCTGTGAAAAGGTTACAGTTAGGTGCTGCACAGATGGGTTCCACAGGTGAGGAGAAGTGTTCCCCATGGGTCAGTTCAATGGTCACAGAGAGCATAGACGGAAGGATCCAACTGGGTTCCGAAAGGCATAGGTCTAGCAAATATCCCTGCTGTGGTAGGCCATTGTCCAGGTTCTATCACCCTAATTAGGGATCTACATCAAGGTTTTGATTACACTACCCTAGCTTTTGACTAGAGGAGGGTTGTGCTAAAAAATGGCCCCCTCTTAAGAGCCACCCCAAACTTTTTGCCTTCCTTCTCCTTTTTTTCTGAACTTGTTCTTGTTGGCTTTAGGACTCTGAGTGCTTTATCACTGATAACCAGTACTAAAGTGCATGTGTTCCACCCCTAAACATGATGACAATGATGTAGTCATGATTAGCATATTCAGTTTACTTATAAGTCCCTTGTAAAGTGGTATACTATATACCTAGGGCCCGTAATCTAAATGCTACTAGGGGGCTTCCAGCACTGGTCTGTGGCCCACACACAAAAGTACCCTTTCATACGTGTCTCAGGCATGCCATTGCAAGGGATGTATGTGCAGTTTACTGCCACTTCAATTTAGCATTTAAAACCACTTGCCAAGCAGTAAACTCCCCTTTTATTACATATAAGTCACCCCTAAGGTAGGCCCTAGGTAGCCGTAAGGGCAGTGTGCTGTGTAAGTAAAAGATAGGACATGAACTTATGTTTTGCATGTCCGGATAGTGACATACGGATACATTCGATTTTGACTACTGTGAGGCCTGCTCCTCTCATAGGCTAGTATTGAAAATTTCACTTTGGGCAGTATTTCCTAATTAGAAAGGAGTAGCTACTTCAGGTTTCATATGTTTGGAATGGTAATGACAAATCCTCCTTAGTGGTAAATATCCAAAACTACTGGACTTGTAATTGAAGCTCTACTAGAAGAACTGCTGTGCTGTTTAAAGGACTATACTGGACTGCTGATCTGGGAGGCCTGCTTGTCTCTTGTGTTGTCCTGCTGCCTGCTGCTTTCTGACTCTTCTGAAGGAGAGCTAGACTCTACCTTCACTCCAAGTGATCTCCAATGGCTTGTTAGCGTACCCCCTGTTGCGTGAGACTCAGGTATATCAAACTCTTTACCCCTCCTCCTGTGCCTGGCTCACTGGAAACAGCCCAGATACTTGTAACATGGATTTTGATGCATCTCCTGTCTGTGTAACAGAACTGGCGTATCGACCCGGTTGCGGGGATTAAAATAGGCACATCGCATTGGATCCACAGCTGAATGCCTCTCGACTCCTGCACCCTTCTTTAGACTGACACATTGCCTTCACTGCATGGAAAAGATTGACAGATCTCTCTGTTTGCGACCAGTAAATGTACTTTATTCACCAGGGCCTGCTTGGGCCCTGTACCCAGCCCACACTACATTGCGGTTTGCACAAAGTTTTACTTTCCCCGGTCCAGTGAGACCTGAAGTAACCTTTTCAGCGCTACTTGCCTCTAAGCACGTTACTTCATTTATTCCTTTAAAATTAATTATCTCAAGGTCTATACATTGGATATTTGACGTTTTTGTATTTTTTTAATAATAAAGTATTCTATTTTTATAAACCGGTGTGGAGTCTGTTTGTGGTGTATTCATTGTATTACTGTGTGTGTTTCACAAATACTTTACACATTGCCTCTTTAGATAAGCCTGACTGCTTTGTGACAAGCTACCAGAGGGTGACCATAGGTTATCTTTTAGTGTGTATATAGCTTACCCTGATTAGAGTGGTGGCTTCTGCCTGGCCTGGGTGCATACCTCAGCCAACCAGGAATCCCATTTCTAACATATACTCATTAAAGAAGTATAATAGTCCTCAGGGAAGTCACTTAATTAAAACACTTATCAATTTAGTTTTTACTATAGAGTTTTGTGCAAATTGCGGCATGCCACATTTCTTTTGTGTCAGCTAACTTTGAATGGGAGGATATAGGTTATGTCTTCACTCTAATTGCACAGACATGAGGCACTGAGATGTCTGTTGTGTGTGCTTCACTGTGCTTTTGATGCTTCCAGTGAGTTCAGTTTGATGAAAACTCATTGATTGTGTTGGTCTACAATAACAAATTGCTTGCCTTTCTTTCAGTAGAACTGAAAGGGGTATGTGTGGTTGTAAGAGAAGCTGAGGATGGGCAGATATGGAGAGTATAGACTCTTTGTGGTGATCTAACGTTTGGGCAAACTACCATGACTAAACTGTGATTTACTGTCTGACTTTAGACTCGATTCAAATGAACTATGGTTTAAAAACAAACCTGAAGACTTACCTCTGCGAGACTAAATAACTCAAATATGAATTTTACCTTATCTAATAATGTGCCATTCTTTCTAGTTATTGTGGTTGACGTACTTAGCTGTTTGTAAAATGCCAAACTGCCTGCGTGGAAAGACTTACATTCTAACAAAACCGAAAATAAGTGAATCATTAAATAAATTAACCAATGAATCCGGTTTGTTTATTTACTGATATGTTTAGCAATTTCAAAGGAGAGGGTCGCATTGAAAAGTGGAAAAGAATCCCCCAAACAATCTGTGTTCGGTAATAAGAGGAATCAATATTAGTCCTTTAGGTACATTGTGGAAAGCTGCATGTTTAAGTCAGTAAAGAAGAAGAATACATTGGAATAAAACATACCTCTGTGTTGTCCTGAGCAAAGTGTGATCATGGGTCCCTTATTAACTACGAGGCTCACTGCCATTTTACGAACCTGTTGTATAAAATGTGATTCCGTTTCAATTATATTAGGGCCTCAAAAGAAACAAATGTAAAAATGAAGCTTTGTACTCTGAATAGCATGGAAGCAGATGGGAAAGTAATGATGTTTTTTGGTAATTGGGCATTTGTTGCTATATAATCGTATACCTCACGGTATATATCTGCTTTTTCGTTTATCTTTGACGAACACTCTCACTTAATGATGTTTTGAAAATCCGTAGGTCCTTCTGGTTCAGATGACAGCTCATCTAGGATTCTAAGGAGTGCGCCCTTTTCACTGTGCTCTGCTAATCTGTGTGGTCATTTACCGTAAATGAATTTTCTAAAGCCATTTATAAACAAACTGAACTAAAATTTAAAATAACGAAAAAAGAAAATGCTTTGTCTTGTTGGAATTAGATGTAATCATTTTACTAGCCGCAGTGGATGATGAATTATGTATAATCCAGCCTGCTACTTAGAAGTGCCCCTTAAAGTAAATTGATGTTCACCTGAAATACAATTATGCTGAAACGGAGAGCGCTATCAATCTTATCTTTCTTGGTGGAGTTTTCATTTTGAAATTTAAATAAACTACATTTGGGATCAGGTCACATTTTAGCACAGCAATTCTGCTGCTAACCAAAATGTATAAAATGAGAAAATATAGACAATGGAGAAAAAATGACTTTGCTTATGTTAATGTTTGCAAATGTAATTCACAATTTGGTTGAAGGCAATTTACTGTCTGAGAAATAAGCTCAGCCTTGAATTTGCTGGAATTTGTTTGTTCTTTGTGGGCCTATTCAGCATGAGGGGAGTCGTCAAATCAGGCATCAAGGTTGTCACCAAAAGAAAGAAAAGGTAAAAGCTGGACTGGATGTACAAATCCACAAGGTCGGTGCAAGGGTTGTTGCTGCTTGAGGCTCAGGGATATTTTGCTTCCCCATCATCAATTGCTTAATGCCGAACAAATAGGCTCCCTATAGATTTCGGACAACTATGCACTACGTCTACTGGTCTGTCAACTTCAGATTATTACAAAGAGGTACTGGCGGAGACTGTTGTGAAATGCAATTCCAGGTGACACAACAATTTGTGTGAGACTACAACAGTTACAAAGGGACAAATACGTGGCACAAATAAACAACGTCAAATCACAGTTACATATATTAGATGAATCCCACAGGTTAGCAGGGAGTGAGAGTGTGAGGCTCAAGCCGTCTAAACTCCTCAGAAGTAGAAGCAAGTTAATAAGGTTGTGAAGGTTTAGAGGCAGGGTTCTTGTGCAGATAGACCCTTTTATTGGGCACGATCCTCTCTGGCGATGGCTTCAGAACACAATGTAGCTAGAGACTGTTGCAAGGCACAACAGTTTGTGGGAGGAATGCAAATCTAACATTCGCGTAAAAATGTAAGGCATAAGACATGACATGAAAGATAAACCATGACAAATCATAAAATATTATATGATGTCAGCATGTATGCAATGTAGAAGAGATTGAGGGCAGTTGTAAATTAAGCCTCTGAGTAGGCCCAGCATTCAGCACGGTGGTATTCGGTTAAATTAAAGTCTTTACGTTTCTTAGCTTAATGGATAATTTCAAAGGTATAAAAGAAAGTAAATAGAAGATCGAAAAAAAGGAAAGGAAGAAAGTCTATTTATCTATTTATTTATTTGCAGAGTTTTATATAGCGCTGTCTAGACCCGGAGGTATCAAAGCTCTTTAAATGAGGACTCAGAGAGTTACAGGTTACAAAATTACATCAGTTACAGAAGCCATGTATAAACATTGGAGAAAAAAAGTGATTACACAATAACATGAGTTATTAGTGCATAGCATAGCCAGGACACAGGTCTGATGAGGAATGGAAGGTAAAGGGGGAATAGTAAAAAGGGGTGAGGAAAGCAGATAGTGTCAGGCAGACCGGCAAGAGGGAAAGTACTTCAGGGAAACAAAGCAGTCAAAGTGAGAGATAGGCAAATTGGTTAGGGACCCACGATTGAAAAACATCCCATGTATCAGTGACAGAATACTATGAGAGAAAGTCTCGAAAGTGGGAGGCAGCCACAGGATCACAGAGGGAGGAGGCGGAGGAAGGAAGGAAAAACACAGGGGGAGACAAGGAAAAACAATGTCCAATGTCCGGCTGGGTAGGTGATGGCCGAGGGGGTGAACCAGAGCCAAACTCCTCTATAGCTGCCTAAACAACTCCACCGAGCATCGGCCATGTTGCTCGGGCTCCACGGTAAGTACAACATTTAAGGTTTCCACCCGGGGGGCATCGTCAAAGTTCCATAGGCAGCACCAGTCCTGGTGTTACTAGGAAGCGCCGCCCGCCTCAACCTTCAGCTCACCCCAAAGAGGGCCGAGTGCACCATCATAGTACATTTGATCTAGGCAGGGGAAATTCTCAGCTGCCAGTTAGACTTTGGCCAGGTTCCGACCCGAGTCTCCTGAGGCGCAACTATAAATCTTTTGCAAATCCATGTGTAATCTTTGCATAGAAAATGCTCAATGTCTGGGTAACATGTAGTATGAGGTCATGTAAGGTACAGAGAGGCTTACCTAAGTTATGTATGTTGATAATGCCATTTGTGTCAGGAATTTCTCCATTACCCACTTGTAGTAGAAGATTTGCCCACTTGTAGTAGAAGATTTGCAAATAGTGCATCTCCACCTCCTAAATGTGTTCTCATGTTAGTGCGTAAGGTAATGGATTGTTCCATAAGTGTGATGCTTTTAAGCATGCTTTTAGTATATCAGCACGCGTTCCTCTAGGCACCACAGGAAGAGTTTGGCGAAAGTCACCAGCAAACACAAAAGTCACGCCTCCCATGATGTTGCTGGAATTTCTTATGTCTTTTAGAGTTCTGTCTACTGCCTCTATATGTCAGTGTACATTTGTCCCACATTATAAGAGACACATTTTGAAGAAGTGTGCCTAATGGTGCGTTTTTCTGAATAGAGCATATAGAATCCTTTTCAAGGGAAACAGTTAAAGGTAGTTTGAAAGTTGAATGTGCAGTTTTGCCACCAGTAAGCAAAGGGGCAAGCATTCCAGAAGAAGCAAATGCAAGAGCCAATTTCCCTGTAGATCGAATTTTGGCGAGTATGAGGTTTATTAAGTACGTTTTTCCAGTTCCACCTGGGGCGTCCATGAACAAGAGTTTGCCTTGGTTGTTCTCAACACTATTGACTATGGTTTTGTAGGCGAGTTGTTGATCGGGAACCAAGTTGAGCAAGGTAGTCATGTAGGTCTGTTATATTATGTTCGTTAGCTATATTGTGGTATCCAGTTTGGTTTGTCCTGACCGCTGGCAGTAGGCTAAAATCTTGTACGGACTTCTCGCTTAATAGATACAGCGAGTCTTCTATTTCTGTTAGAACCTGGTTAATGATATTATTTGTGATTGGCATACTGTTATTATGAGAGTGCTGACTCATTCTGTCTAGTATATCTTTACATAGATCATTTTTAAATTCTTCCCATAAAGCCATAGGATCAGAAGGTTGACAAAATAGCAAAATTGTAACAAACAATTCCCTGAGTTTTGATGGAGAATCTGAAAGTGCAGCATCAGCTAACGTATGCTTCCCATGATCGTCGTCTTCAATAAGACCGAGTTGTTTACAGGCCGCCTGATAGGTTGGCATTAGTTGCCCGTTAACAGTTAAAAGACTCCGTAAATTAGTAGGCCCACAAACATGTTGTAAAAGAATCCTTAAATGGAAGCATTCAGATATGTTTGGGTGAATACTGTACATCCTACCAAGAGCAGAGTATTTCCTAACCCCAGGGTGACCTAGTACCTCGTGTCCGCGTTTCCGACGTGTAAAGGTGGAATGAGCCCATGTGTAGTACTGTGGAACTTCGTGGTATAGCAAAGTTGCAGCAAAATTGTCAGACCCACATAACTGACAGAACGCGGTAAGGGTTGTTGCAGGAGGGTTTTGTGAAATGTGCTTAAGGTTTTTCTCATTAAAATACACTCTTGCTCCATTAGGTAGGTGTACGGCCAAATGTGTGACAGTGGGATGCCTTTCATGAATCTTAAACTCGAGAAGCCTCCACACGGCCTCGGATGTGCAAATATAATGGCCATTTACATATGTTTCTATTTCATTGTGTTTGTTTTGTATAGAAGCTGTTGTCTGATCAGACCCTTTGTTGATATATTTGCAAATATATTTTATAGCTTTTACGGATTGGCAGTATTCAATATTAATGTGTACATTAAAACTGCGGCACAGTACAGGGGAATATGGAACAACCCACCTATTATTTACAGTGACCTCTTCTCCTCTAACTGTGATTGTGACAGTATGCCCACCATGCTCAGGGCTTCTTCCACTGTAAACTGGTTACCCATTAACACCTGTTTCTGTCTCATCAGTGAGACCCCTTGGGTATTTCTTAGTACAAATACTATTTTTCATACAGGGTGAATGAATGTTGTGTTCCCCACATGGGCCATGGAGCATGTTTTTCTGGACAATCTGGAATAGTAATTGATAGGTTACCGGATCAGGCAGCTCGGCTGATATGATGTGATCTACTTCGTCAGGCTGTATTTTATTTTCAAGCCACAATAAAATGTGTACGTGAGGTAGGCCTCTTTTTTGCCTCTCTATTGTAAAGATGTAAGCCTTTGTTGTACCAAAAATACCTTTTTGGTTCAGCAGCTTCATTGGTTCTTTCACCTTTAAATTGAACACACGCGCTACGATGTTATGCCTATCGTAGGATCTTTGTTTAGGGAATAAGTGATGATTCATTTCTGGCCATTCGGGATTGCAGGTTAAGGTGATAAACAAATCTCGTCTCCCATACTGTTGGACGTATGTCATGACATCCTGTGTTTTTTTGTGCATGTACCAGGGTGAGCCAGTGAAGGTAGAGGGTAATATAAGGTGTTGTCCAATATTGTGAGCATTGACGTTCTGATCCTGAATAACCGCCTCCTTTAAATGGATGTAGTCGTCTGCGCGAAGTCGTGTTTGATTACGACAGATAAAATCAAGTCTTTTCGTAATCATCTTTGCCATCATATCCACAATGTATTGATTAAACAGATTGCGGAACCAATGCAACGTATTGAAACTGCCGGATCTAACCATAAGTGTATAGGCATAGTACTGCATGCATGTCACCGTTTTGTGAGGAGCAGAATGGCGTTGGGGTATATTTAGACAATACCCATCCTCCCCTCTTGTGAATAAAATGGGGTATTGTAAAGGGTCATATGACCTATGTAATTCAGACACTCTTCGTAATAGGCCGTCCCAACTATGAAATATAATGTCACGAGGTCCTTTGTTCTCGTTTTCTAAAAGACCAGCTACCTCATCCGAGGTCGGTGCATTATACCTTCCTTGATGTGTATTTGGTGGTCGTTAATCTGCTTGGATTATGAGGTGCAAGTCCTTATTATGTATATTCAATTCATAGTTGTACTTTAGGGACTGAATGTAACTGTTATGTGTGTATAACGTGTCCTGTAGTTGTTCAATAAGCTGTATGTTTAAATGTGGCACCATGTGTGACCGTGCGTCTAGTTGATGTTGATGAGATAGGAAATAAATTTGCAAAAACTGAGCAGTGTTGCCTTCCTGTGGAAGTAGACTGCCAATTAAGTGGTATAACTGGCCATGAATTTTAAAGGTAGGCATAAAATTCCCTTCCCTCACTTCATTAGCCCCAAAGGATGTCATTTGGAATAGACGCAGATAAACACTACAGAGTAGGAACATTGCATGGTATAAATGCATAGGAAAACTACATCTCCCAGAATCCTCGAGTGAGGAGACAGGTCACTTGATCTCTCTACGTAAGTCCCTCCTCACTTTTTACTTGTTGCTTGTCACTCGAGTATTCATGTCGGATCGAGAGAGAGAGCGCTGTATCTATGGGCTCCTAGGCCCTCCTGTATTTTTGAACTACGGTCCTTTATTGATATGCCATCGATATTTATGAGGAAGCAAGACTTCGAGATCGCCCGAGGTGAATGGCAATCACGGAGTGCGGGATTAGACTTTGAGCGAAGTTCTAACTTTGCCGCAGTGACCTTCCAGGAATCAAGTGTGTTCACATTGGAGCATTTCTATGCGCTCAGCGGAGACCACACAATGAGCTGCATACTATTGGTGAGAAGCTAAAGAAATTAGCGTGGTTACTTGACCGAGCGGTCGAGTTTCAGCAGACTTTGAAAGACCGTGATATGGAACAGTGCATTCAGTGGTGAAATCCCGATGGTTATTTCTTCCTGCAAGGAATTTACATTGTTGGCATAAGCGCTACTGAAACGCTAACTTTGATTCATTTTTTGTATGCATCAGTATCTACTTCTGAAGTGAGTAAGAAGATTGGATAATTCAGTCGACATAGATTAGAACAGGACGCTAGATGGCGCTCTAAGCTTTCGTACTGAACCTTGAGTTTCCCCATGATTCAAAGCAAAGTCGATGTGTGGAGACCTTTGAAAACTCTTCTAAGGAATTGTGAGGATTCTCAGTACTTGAAGACTATTCCAGAGGATTATCTGCTGTAAGATAAGTACCTCATATATGTATATATATACAAAAGCAAGACTTTTCTGGAAATCTTTTTTGTTTGTTTTCTTTATTTGTTCTATTTTTGAGACCATTTACGTTGAGGTACATGCAGTTGCATGATATGTAAGTAATACCACACATAAGGGTGCAAGGGGGAGGTGATTGTTGAGAAATAGTTACTTATGTGTGTTTTGTATTTTACTTACAGGGTGTATTGTAGGAGCGTGAGGTACAACATCTCTCAGGATATCCCTTATCTGAACCTAGCAGCTGAAGCTTTATTGTTTCCTTTGTCCCTTTTTTCCCTTTCTCCGGTAGTGGTGATATCCGTGCAGTGTTACATACATACTCATGGGTAGTACCATGTAGGGGAAGGGATTAATTAGCATCTCATCGTTCCGCTGTATCTGGCTATAAGGTTAGTGGTAACCATCCTCTGTATATGACAGGAACAAAGTATTTTAGCGCTGTGTATTATTTAAAAAAAAATTGTGTAAAGTGGATGAGTCCCATTGAGTAGTTGTTGAATGAGTAGTGGTGGTTGTTGAATGTTGATGATATGTACTTTTCTAGAGGAGCAGCAAAGTCCTTGAGGTTCAGCCTTCCATTTAAGGGCGTTGCACTTGTTACAGACGTTGTCCATGTTGCCAATGTTGATATCTTTATGGTTGATGTAGTCACACTCACAATCTGGGTTGTATTGGAAGGCGGATCTTACAGTGTGTCAAATGTGAGGGTGTTGTCTTTCAGTGATTGGTGGTTGGTGAGGTTACTGAGTACTGGTGTCCCTCTATTACTGGGTGTTAGATCAATGTGTTGTGTGTTGTGCTCGTGAACATTACGCAAACTGGCAGGTATGTCTGTTAGTAGATTGTGTGAGTGAGGCTCTGTAGCACTTGAGGTGGCGATGCGTTCACTCCTGTTAGCAAGCCGCATAGAACTCCGCACAGTTGGTTCACTCCATAAAGCAGACATTGATGGAGCAGATATGTGAGCTAACATTAGCTTAGTGTTCTCTTGGCTTTTGTGTAGCCGTTGTTTTTTTTGTGCCCTTGTTTTGGAGGTGGCTCTGGCAAGTTGTGTCTTCCTCTTCACCATGTTTGGTTGTCCCAGGAGTTGTGTGGTTAATTAGTATTAGAATGACTGGCAGGGTGGGATGGTGTGTTTCAGCTTGTGTGTAAGGTTGTGTAATGAGTATGAGTAGAGCCTGGAATTCGCACAATGGTCATACTTCAATGTTCACCTATTGTGCGCACTTTGGTGTTACATGTACTTTGTAATGGTTTGTGCCGTTTACTTGTGGCTGTTGTTAAGAGTAGCTGGGTGACACTGATTAGATAGTGTTAATTGCCTTTCCCTCTGCGGCCAATTACAATACCTGGCTACCTGTGGCATACCTTATTCTGAACTTGTGTGGTACTGAATATGTACATAAATGGGGAAACATTTGTGACCCCTGAAATAAAGTTCCGTTTGGATGCTGCAGATGTTAATGCTGTAGGGTAAGTAGGTCCTAAAGCATGTAGTTGTTCTCAAGAAGAACACGCTATTTGTCGAAATTGTAGAAATAGTTTGTTACCTGTGTTTTAGACCCTTGCAGACACGCTAATGCTGGGGGTTCCTTGCAGCTGAACTTGTGGCCGTTTGTGGCTCATCTGGGAACGTTTTCCCTTTTGTGCTCCTGCGCACCTCACAGTCCCGTGACTCAGTCGTCCTTGCTTCCCCTTTGTGGCAGCACACTAAGTCTCTGCCCGCACCTCCGCCCTTTCTTATAGATGGGTCCTCACAGTGAATGAATTTGCCCCAACGATGATCTGTGTGCATGGGCTTGCATTTGCCTCTGTATCACCTGATCAGCATGCGGCTGCATGTGCCTCTGCAGCCGCTGACCAGTTAGTGAATGTTTACCGTGTGTGCGTGCTCCAAAAGTGTCCAGCCACTCTCAGAAAACGCCCCAGTGATATGTGCCTCTGCATCCGCTGATTACGTCGCCAACGTTCAGCATGTGTGCCTGCTGTCAAGTCCCTTGGCTCACAGTGTACAAATGTGGCACCCGCGAGGCTGTGCGTGTTCCAAATGTCTCCATTCAATGTGATAATGCGGCCCGGCGATGCTCATGTGCCTCTGCATCTGCTGATTAAGGCGCCAACGTTCAGCGTGTGTACCTGCTCTGAAGTTCTCTGGCCTTGGCGCTGAAGTTGAGTGTGTGTGCCCGCTCCCAACTTGTGTGGCCTCACAGTCTGCAAATACGGCACAGCGATTACCCTCTCCCAATGTGTATGGCCTCACAGTCTGTAAATGCGGCACAGCGATTACTTTGAGCGCGTGTGCCCGCTCCCAAATTGTCTGGCCTCACAGTCTGCAAATGCGGCACAGCCGTCCTGCCGCGCACATCGTGCCCGGGTGTCTTCTGTTTGGCCTCGTACTTTCACGCACTTCAACAACATGGCGCGTACTTTCACACACTTCAACAACACGGCGTGGTGCACTGAGACGCCACACGCCGCGTCAACGTCATCCGATGGCGTACTCAGCCGCCACACATTTTCAACGTGATAGAACGCTATTCTCACGCTTCAAACGTACTACAATGCTGAACGCACACGCCCACCTCAGAGGTGGTGCTACATCCAGCGGACTACTTTGTCCCACAACGTGCTTTGTCCCTTGCAAACTACATTCTGCGGTGGTGTATAGCCTATGTCCATCTGCTTTGCCTCACCTTTCCAATGCTGTATGCGGTGTTCCGGTTGGGGCAGTGGTTCTGGAGCTTACCCGGCTCAAAGGTTTGGTCTCTCTCCTTATATTATTAGTATAGATATAGCCAGCCATCAATATTCTGGCACTTGGGCCACTTGCTGGCCACTGAGAAACAATTAACGTGTCTTTGTTTCTGGCTAAATGACATGGTTCCTGTTTGAACAAGTTTGTCTATGGATCATTCTCTGTGCAATATAACCACAATGCTACAAATTACCTGTGAAGCCAAGGTGAGGATAATCATTTTGACAGTGTTGACTAGAGCATCATTTTCACAAGCGACTCTCAGGGCCTGCCCCATATTTTCTGTATAGAGGTTAAATGCAGGGGGCAAAGACACACATCTGCTTTACCAGTAGATCTAATTCTAGGATGTTACTAGTTATCTTGCAAGCATCCCTCAACCCTACTGGAAAAAGGGAAGTCATTGTTTTTAGTGGGCACTTAATTGAGTTTTAAAGAAACAGTTTGGAATAAATCTTTGTGTGAATGTCTAAACTACAGTAATCGTATAACTTGAAGATGGTGCACAATCATCCCACTTAAAAAGTGGATGCAAATTCAAGCCTCTTCATTTAGTTGCCAAGGTAAAGGAATCCAATAAAAAGTGAAAGATTGGGTGATGGATCTTTCTTAGGTACACTCAGTGGGATTCTGTTTAGCCCTTGCACCATTGAAGGTCTACTTTCCCAAATGTAACTCTGAATACCATAAATATCCATTATTCTAAATTGTTGTTAAAAGGCTCTCTGTTGCTTGGCTTCATATCACCTCTCTTGACACCACATAGGAAACATACAATGCAGTATGTAATATGTTACTGTCATACTGTTATTGGAACGAAAAAGAGAACATAGCAACCAGATGCATCTAGCACTGGTCAATGAATCAGAACCTATTTCAATTATTCAATTTATTTGCTCCAAAATGTGAATCTAGCATTCTTCGTATACCTATTGATCAGCTTCCCACACTTACCACTTCTCGGATTAATAATTGCATTCTGGAGTTCCAGATTGTCAGATGATTTATTTCATTTATGAACTGGCCTTATCTTTTAACTATTTGGATCCACAATTCTGAGGAGAATGAAGACAAATTAAGGGAGATTCCTATACTTCCACTCCATTGCACAATTTTAGCCTCCAGAAATTCCTTCAACAGATCTTTCCAGACATGTGTTATATGTCGACTTCCTGTGCACCTCATCAAACACTGCCAATGCTCAGAGGAAGGTAAATTCTCTTTCCAAAATTTAACTTTGTCAGCCATCGGTTTGGCAATTGCAGAGTCCTGAATATAAATCAACCTTCCAGATGTCCCAAAGCTTTACATGAGGGTTCATACTCCCAACAAGTGAACATACAAACAATTTGGGAAAGGTAATCAGTTTAAAAAAGATATGGACTTCAAAAGTGCTGACTCCTGGGAACATGGCATAGGATGTAACAGTGTAGTCTTGTATAGCCACACTAGCATGCAATTGGTGAGTTAATTGAATTAAGATATCAGGGTAAATCCTACCCATTAGAGCACAAGGATATAATTTCTTCCTCTTATCCTTTCTCTGTACAGGCATACACTGTAAGGGGATGCCGCAAAGGTCATCAATCTCATCCAGTACCTCCACCCAGTAATATTTAGTTCAGTTTAAATCTGTTTTTGAGAGAACCATCCTCCCAGCTTAAGAAAAAATAACATTCTGAAGAATAGAAATCAGTTGCATCATTGTATTTCAAACCTACATTGACATAAGAGGAGGAAGTAACATCGGAATTCCCACTCTGGGATCTTTGGTTCCATGTTTGATGATTCAACAGGAATCCTCAATAGATGTATTTAGACTTGTGGACGTTTTCTCTGTTCAAGTGTCCAGCAATGCTCTAGTGATGGTTTCTGACCTCCAGGAAAGCTTCTAAGTCTGACTACAACATCTTTGGACTGGGGAAACCACAGCCTTTTTGCCAGGCAGAGTGCAGCCTGAGTTGTTGGCTTTTGGAAATGACCATCTTTTGTGTTCTGTTCCCCCAGATACTTGCCTTCTTTTGCTGAACCTGTTTTGTTGCCCATAGGACTCTGCGCATATTAAACTTACTAACCAGTCATGAAGTGCTTGTGCTCACCCTATTACACATGGTAAAAAAGACACACAACTGATTGGCAAGTTTAATTTACTTATAAGTCCATAGTATATGTTGCTACCTGTACCCCGTAAATGCTACTAATGCATTGCAACACTCACTGTGACACCGATCAAAGTAGCATTGTTAAACCTGCATCCAGGCCTGCCAATGCACCCTGGGTGCAGTTTTATTTATTCAAATGTACTCTGTTTTTCTAAATTATGTTGCAATTTTTCTTTTGCTGTGCTTCCAGTTTATTGCTGTTTGAGTATTGCTTAAACCCTATACACACCTCTAAGTTAAGACTGCCAGCTTTGTGCAAAGATACCGGAGGGTTAAGCACTCAGAAGATTAAGCACAGATTTATCGTGTCACTTTGGTGGTTCGCCCTAAAAGGATTGTGATTATTATTTGAGGTGGGTTATCATCCCTGTTGGAAATGGCCTTTTTTGCAGGGTTATTCCCAAACTTTTTGCTTCTTCCTCTTTTATTTTTCCTGACCCGTGGTTGTTTGCAATAGGACTCTGGGCACTTTACCACTGCTGATGAGTGCTAAAGTGCATATGCTCTCTGTGTAAATTGTTATTGTAATTGGTTATCCAATATTGGCATATTTGTCTCACCAAGGAGTCCCAAGTAAAGTGCACTTGGTGTGCCAGGGCTGGTGATACAAATGCTACTAGTGGGCCTGCAGCACTGATTGTGCCACCCACATGAGTAGCCCTAAAATGGTGTCTCAGGCCTGCCATCGCAGTGCTTGTGTGCAGCCTGTGAACTGCCATGTCCTCCTGGTCACCAGGCCCAACCCTTTCCTTTCTGTGCACATTGGTCACGCCTATGGAAGGCCCAAGGTACCCCCTAGGGCAGGGTGCAGTGTATGTGAAAGGTAGAGCATGTACTAGAGCAGGTGGCATGCCCTGGTAATGAATTACAGCCATTTTCGTTTTTCACTATTGTAAGGCTACCTTGCCCATAGGCTATCATGGGGAATGCTGGCTACAGTGGCTACCAGCATATCTTCCCATAGGAGCAAGGTAGGACATAAAAGTCTGGTATCCCTAAATTCAGAAATGAATAACACATCTTTTAGGAAAGGTGTTTTTTAAATCCTGTGTTTGGGAACAACACTTTTAGAAAGTGGCTGTTCTCTTGTCTAACCTTTCTGTGTGCCTTGGCCTGTTTGTGAATTGACTGTCTGGTTTGTGAGTGACAGTGGCTGTGTGGCTCCCACAGGCTGAATAGTTCCAACTGCATCCAGAGTGGTGGGAGCGGGTATCACCTGGGCCTGAACAGGGCTGTGCCTGCCTTCCACAATGCTGGCTCCACCTCCTGCTGGGCAGCTGATGACCCTGCCCCTCTCTGTGAAAGGAAAAGAGAAGCCAGGAAAACAAAGTGCTCAAGGAACACCCAGAACTGGTTCAGACCTGGCTCAAAGCCCTCCTGCACAAAGGGAACAAAGACTTTTAGGGGTATAAGTATAGGACCCCAGACTACAGAAAATTAGATCATCCTGGAATCAAGAAGGAACCTCTGCCAAGGAGAAAGCTGGAAGACTGAAGAAGGAAGACTGTCCTGCTGTTGCTCTGCTGGACTGACCTGCAGTTGCTTTGCTGCCAAGGAGAGGGGAAGGACTTTGCTTTGTTCTGTGTCCCCCTGCTTGAAGGAATCTCCAAGGGCCTGAAGAAGAGCTGGCTCCCTGTTAAGAAGTCCCAGGATCAAAAGGACTTCACCTCCAGCTTCCCTGAACTCTGCTGAGAGAGTGCTGTCCTTCCTAGAGTGCTTGGGCCAGTTGTGGTGCCTCTGGAAGTTGTACCTGTTTTGGGAAGCTGGAAACCAAGATTTTAAAGACTTTCTGCAAGTTTTAACGCATCGCTCGGTTGTGGAGCGCATCCACATCAGTGCGAGGAAATTCCCGCCGCTATGAAGGCTGAGATCATCGCAGCACCGTTTGCCGTTGCCAGAGTCGTCTCATCCATTGTTTGTGGGACTCACCAGTCCGGTGCGGGAAAATTACCATCGCTGCAAGTATCGTCGCAGAGCCTGTCGTCACTGGGTGAGATCGTCGCACCACTTGCTGCCGGACCGCATCACGTCGCTGCGAGAGCCGTCGCAGAGCCATCGTATCGAGGGGCTGCGAGAGGAGAAGATCAACGCTGAGCCGCGCTTCGTCGCTGCACCAGAGATCGGCGCCGCCCCGAAGGTCATCGTATCTTTTGCCTTACATGCAGACCGGAGTCACCACAACACGCCCGCTACATCCAGCGGGGTTGTCGCATCGCCTCCCCAGGGTCTCAGGAGTGGCGCATCGCTTGCTTTTCAAGGCTACAGCTTTCACTTGGAACTTTTTGTCGCATCTTAAGGTACTGTTGGCTAAAACGTGACGCAACTGTGGATTATTTTAGCGCAACCTTAAGAACCCATTTGAAACCATATTCTTAGACTGTGTATGTTGGATTTTTGTCGTTTTGGTCTTGTGTAGTTTAGATTAAATACCTTTATTTTTCTAAACTGTTTTCACTGTGTTACTGTGAGTGTTGGTACAAATACTTAGCACATTGCCTTTGATAAGCCTGACTGCTTGTGCCAAGCTATCTAGGGGGTGAGCAGGGGTTATCTAAAAGTGCCTCCTTCTTACCCTGACTAGAAGCAAAGGTCCCTATTTGGACAGTGGTACCTACCTCTGCCAACTAGAGACCCTCAGTTCTAACAATCCCCCTCAATAAATACTCCAATTTTGTACAGTTGCGGAGAGTCTTAGTATACCACACCCCATAGACATTCATTAATATTCACTATCTGATTGATTTTAATGGAACACATGTTTGTTGCTATGAAATGTGGTTTCTACAACAGTTTGTCTCCATTCTTGTGGCATTTTCCTCATTAAGTGGTTCTTTCTTAATTACAATAAAGTGTTAAGGTCTTTCTTTCTTAACTGAACTGTAATGTTGGTTTGGCATTGTTGAGAAAAACCTTGCTGCCCAAGTCAATTACCCAATCATCTACCAGAATTCATCATAGAAACCATTTCATCTGTTGAACATCAGATTATTCAAGCTTTGTGGAAGCACAATCACAAATTTTTCTCTCTTTACTGTCGCCTAATATCTGATTTTCTACACCTTTGTGGAAAGAAAGTCCCTAGGATTTAAGCTGAAGGAAGTCAGCTGATACTCTGAGTCTTTCTCATTGCTACTTATCAACACTTCTAGAGCTTTCTATGACTTCTACGGATATCTTTGTGTTCTTGCCTGCAGTGCTCACTGTCTCTTGTACTACATCCCATTTGTTCTCTTTCAACCCTTTTAGCCCTTTCCATTGCCACTGACTGTTTATTATCCAACCTTCCTTTCTCTTGTAAAGTTTATGTTTATAAATACTTTGATGGCTACTGCCATAAAAGGGGGTAGTGAGCAAGTGAAGAAAGGTAAAACCACCCAAATACGGTATGCCAACGAGTAGACCAAGAGATGCATGGCTACTTTGAAGTGTGAGCTGCGTTTGGAGAAGAGCAAGCCTAGAAGCATTGGAGGGAGCATGAGTGAGTGGAGTATCCATTTGTAATAGTTGACTTCACACCTTAAATTCTGGCTATGACACAGGTTGTATTTTCAACATATATACACACTGCAGTTAGGTCAAACAGACAGTTCGTCTAGGCCTGGTGGTAGCTCTAGTGGAGCAATTTTCCATGACATCCCAACAAAGGTCAAATTGATACCGGTGGATGTGTAGTAGTGACCAATTACCTGCATGCACGTGTGGTCACTCAGTAAAGGTTGGAAGTATGCCACCCTCTAAACTACAAATTAAATCTACTCTCTTTAGACTGTTATTAGCTGTGCAATCTTTTACTTGGCACAACTCTGTTAGGCTCCATTCTAACTACACCATGAATATTGCTGTATCTTAAAGTTTTCACATCTTCATTATTTTTTGTTTCTGTTACAAGGTTCAAATATATCTTGTTTATATTGAATTTCTAAAAAATAAATATCATTTTAGGAGATATTTGTTTCTTATGTTACAGTTGTTTTAATTTTTAAACGACTTGCCCAACCCTTGAAAACCAATTACAAAAGTTTCACAGCGTTTACCAATATGAGCTATGTACAGTAAAAAAAATCAAGCTGCCTACACTGAGGCACCGGAATAAGTACATTGACTGCTACATTTTTAAACAAAGACTGTGCATTAGAAATCTTGGAAAAACCTTTCTTCACTGAGAGGACTTCCCTGCTGCCGGAAGGCTGGCATGTTCACTCAGAGTACTACCATGCTGCTTGAAACCTAGTTTGTTTCTCTACAGCATCCCAAGATTTCCAATGTGACTCCATGGACAGAAAAGGCACCAACCTTCTTGGACTCACACATGGACCCAGCATGAATGAGTCCTGACCCTCTAAGTGTTGCCCCTCCAGTCCTGGACCATTGGAAGTGGTGCTGAAGCAGCCCAGATAGCCCAAATCCAAAATGTGGGACTTAAAATATTTTCAGCCAAAAATGCTATGAGAACTGACAGGAGACCAGGGCCTACCTGCTCGCTAATCTGCCCAAGATGTATCACCAGTCTCAGCCTGTCTTTGTGGTAGCTAATGCTACGTTCTTCTCCGCAGTAGCAAATCCTGTTAAACGGCTCCTCGCAGAAGGGGTATCTGGCCTTGTGGATCCCTCGATGGCTACAGACTGCAGATTTGTCTCGTTGGAGATCTTAAACTTCCAAATAAAGAGAATAACTGTGAATTAAGAAATCTTCACTGCGACCACATCCAGCTGCTCCCCGATAATGAGGGCTCCTTCTTGGAGACTGCCTCCTGGC